>NC_141697.1:163131183-164543058 GCF_964263255.1 Lissotriton vulgaris | reverse complement strand
AGGATGAGGATCTCCATCTTGTCTGTGTTCACTTTAAGGTGGCTATCCTCAATCCAGTCGGCGACGTCCTTCAATCCCTGGTGTAGGTTGGATTTGGCAGTGAGGGGGTCCTTGATGAGGGAGAGGATCAGTTGTGTGTCATCAGCGTAGGAGATTATGTTGAGGTTGTGATGTTGGGCGATGCGTGTGAGAGGTGTTGACTTTTTACTGTGTATTAAGTATGTGTTTTCTTAGAATAGTTAGTAGATCCTGTCCTGACTTTGCTTAGAAAACACCTTTGTCAATTCTGCAGATTTCCCTTGTTAAAGGTTTTGAGCTTCATGTTTCAATTCCCGTTTCAAACATGAGAACCTTTATTTAGTTTCTCTGATGCTGTCACTTTCATCTTTGAAATTCCCCTTGCCAGTTTCTAAGCTTCATTTCAATTAGGTAAGTTTGTTTACGGAAGGAACCAATCTACTTAATATTCTGGGCTATGTATCTTGATATATTTTTCATCCTCGTATTTATATTACACAAATGTATACATTACATTTATCAAATCCTTGTTGTTTGTAAATTGGTCACATTTTGCTAATAAACCTTTATGGTTTGGACACCATCCGCTCTGTTGGTATTGTGGGACTAAATTTGAGAACCTGCAATTGAAATATATTTTCAAGTCTAGCTCCTTTCATGCACTTTTAGTCAACAACCAAATATCCACACGACCAGTAGAAGATCTGTATGATGACCATATCAGAATCCTCAGGTACAGGAAAATCTTCCCATCATTCTAAACTAGGCACCAAAGTCCCAATTTTCGACAACTATTGCAAACATGGAGCAATTGTTGCAGGGAATAGTCTCCAGATCTAGCCTAATATCTTTCAAGCGACCCACTTTCCAGGATTAAAAAGAGACTGTTGAGTTTCTTCTACTTGCTGGTTGTTTAGGGTGGTGCTGTGTGAACAGAGCTGTTAGTCAATGCGTTCTGTTTATCTGTAGAGCAGTCGAGACCCATCTCCGGTCTTCTTGGACAAAATCACGTTCCTCCTGTTGTCCAGTCTCCTGTGTGTTTGATATAAAAAATTGAAAAAAGAATCATTTTGTTCTTTTGGGCAGTTAAGTCAGAGTATCTGGCATTCTTAAGCGTAGATAGGCTTTCTTTACCAGTTGTGGATGTTGTCGTGGTGGAGGATGTAACTGAGGCAACTTTCAGAAGGCCTTGCTCTTGTTTGTATAGCTTTCTTGTTGGTCTCAGATCCTTGCCCACAGTTAATGATTTTTCTCCTTATCATTGTCATTGTCCTACCTCCAGAGCACTTCTGTACAATGTGATGAACTCAATGGGAACTTGTTTTCTTCCTTTGCAAATACAATCAGGCTGTATTTGTCTTTCAGCACTTCCTGGTACCATCTTCCCTTGCTCACTTCCAGAAACCTTTGCTTTATTTTTTATTTAAATGTATTTTTTATTTTTTGCTAGGACATGGAAGCTGCACACTCCTGTGAGGCTGCACACTTTTGGCCATTTATTCTTGCTCCTTTCTCCACACCACGGCTCTCAGTTTTATGTTTTCTTTTTTAAAATTTACACGTTTATGTATCAGGTAGCTACACACAGATGCTAGTTACCAGACCACTCGCTTCTGTTTTTTGGTGCTGTTTTTTTTTCATAAACGATCTTTGCAAAAAAGCAATATGTCACCTTATAGCGGAAAATGAGTATAAGGAATTAAGAAATCATTCCATCATGGCCACCAGGCATGAGGACACATGGGCATTGACTGGCGGGCATCTTGTATTCATTATTGTTCTATAGTAAAAGGAAAAAAACTGGAGTCTACTTTGCAAATATTTGTTATACTTAAAAAAAGAACTGCCCAAGTTGTCCACCATTGTATACACAAGCTTGCAGACGCACGGCCAGCCTTCCAGGAAAGGGTTTGGGCATAGACTGAGCCAAAAAAATGAGTTTTGGCAAAGCCAACAGCTCGCCAGCTTCTCTTAAAAGGGCCGACCTTTGGGCTTTACCAGTGCTTGTTTTCTTTTGGGATTTGGCCATGGACAGGTTCCCTGCTTGGACCTGACAATTGTGCCTGTAGCTCTGCAAGAATCACAAATCTTAAATAACAATATACACCAGTTATAAATAAAAATGCGTATTACTCACTGGACATAGTCCAATGACCACCCTAGAGTGCCTCATCTTCTATTATCTACTGCCAACCCATTCAACCTCAGTCAAACCCACGCACCTTCCTCTTCTCTTGCTTCCCCTTACTTGCAGCCAGTTTGCCTCATCTACTGCCTCTTCTTCGATGCAGCATTGCATTTTCCCTTTTCATTCACCTTCTGTGTATTAACCCCTTCGTATTGCACCATCCATTTTGCACCATCTGCGCATCCAATCTCCTCTGCAATGTCTCTACCCTTTCCACTACTACTGTACAGCACCCCTTTGCATAGCAGTATCTAGGTTTGAGCAACAAACGTTATCATACATATCTACATGCATAAAATCATTCAGGAGATTCCCTTTTATAGCCAATATTACCTGCATTATGCACCAGATGCATTTTTCATTTTGATGTATCTTATGTAATAATATGTCGTGTTATGTTATGCTGTCATGTTACCCTGGGCTTTATAATTCCAACCTCTCGCAACAAAATCACTTTAGAGTGTTGCTGCAAGGCAAAAATGAATGTTGACTGCGTCTATTCCTGAGTTTACCAATCACAGTAGAGCAAGCGATCCTGCTTCAGGAATTATGCTTTGAGAATAGTGTTTGAAATTTTAGAGTTTTGAGCCGCCTCTAAAACAGAAGAGCCTTGTATCCTCCTTAATGCTCCAAAAATACTCTATAGAAATGGTGTTTTCATAGCTGATAAATATCCATAGCAATGTGGTTTATAAAGACAGTTGCTTGAGGGCTCACAGAAACATCTATAATTGAATTAGATGGAGTATATATACCTTTTGACTTCATTTAAAAGATAACGAGGTCTTGGGCACCAGAGTACTCTGAATGGTAACTATCATATTGAATCTGTGGGGGGCTTTTAAGGTTTAAATCGTGTTATTGAAAATGCTGCTATCGTTAACATCACACCCACCTACAACCACTGGCCGTCCTGGAGCGTCTCATTCAAAAGCAAACGTTAATAAAGAGAAAAAGGATGAAGCAAAGAGAAAGTGAATGAAAGCGAAGAGAAGACTGAGAGGGACAGGAAGGATAGGGGACAGATATCCACCCACAGCGAATGATATGATTCGGTAGGGATCTAGGGCTGAGTTTCCTTCGGAGGGATGGCTGGTGCATTAGGGGAGTCGTGGGGAATTACAGGGATGGTAGATAGTGAGGGCATGTAAGCTCTATGAACGCTGAAGAAAAGTATGCCACAGTAGACCCCAAGGTCTTATCGAATTTAGGCAATGCGTGATTGATCCTGGCCTTGATCCTTTCCATACCCACAATCTCCCACATTTTGTGTTAGCCAATCTAACTTAGTTGGGATGTCAGCCGTGCCCCATCTTGCCAGGTGAACCTGCTTGGATGCCCCTAGTGCCAGAATAATCGCCCAGTCCCTACAAGACCGGAGAGGTTATGTGAGAGGATTGGGTAGCCCCAACAAGATATAGCTAGGAAATCTGGGGAGTTCTGCTTGATATATCTGGTCAACTACAGGCAGAATTGTCTCCCAAAATGCCTGAATGTTAGGCAGTGCCATAGGATATAGGACAGTGCACCCACCTGTCCACAATTGCGCCAAAAGAGATCGCTGCTGCTGGGCTTCCATTTAGCGACCCTTGCCGGAGCATAGTACCAATAGTGTGAAATTTTTAGGAGCATTTCCTTCCCTGAGGTACTGCATGAGGACATCCGGGCCCTGTGGATAATACCTACCCACTCTTTAGGTGAGAACTCCCAACTCAGTTCCTCCTCCCACCTACGCAGTGCTGGGGATTTAGCCTGAATTTTTGCCTTGTTGAGAAAGCCATAAATATCTGACAGCAGCAGTTTGTTGGAGGTGTGAGTGATGTACCAAATCTAAAATTTTGTGAGGAACCGACCTGCATGCGGACAGATCTGGGGCTGTGTGACCCAATAAAGTTTGCTTCTTACCATTTCAGGAAGTTGTGCTCCACAATGACCGGGGGGAAGTCTGGGTTCCCAATAAAAGGGGTCAAGGGTGAGATAGCCGAGGACAGCTGACACCTCTCCTGGACCTTGTCCAACACCTGAATGGTGGCGCACAGTACTGGGGAGATGTACGCACCCAGTGGCCGATGACAACTGGGTAGCCAGGGAACTTTCCAGATGTGGATCCCTGCCACACCCCTATCCATGAAACACCAATGTTTCTCCGACTCTAGTTGGTACCATTCAATCATCCATCGCAGTTGAGCTGCTTCGTAGTAGCGGCCGAGATGCGGGACACCAGGGCCCCCCTCTTCCTGCTTCGGGTATGTGACGTGACGAGCCATGCGCTGTTTCTTTCCCCCTTAAATGAAGCTGTTGATGAGTTGTTGCATGTGAGTCAACATCTGGGGTGGTGGACTCAGGGGGAGCGTCTGCATGATGTAGGGCAGAATCATCATTTTGACTGCAGCTATCTTGCCCAGCCAAGAAAGGTCATGTTTCTTCCAGCTACTTAGTTCATGACAGATCTTGATCAGTGCCTCCAAATATTTCACTTGGGCATTCTTCACAGTGGTAGAAAAAACCCGGAGCCCCAAGTAGGTGATATCGGTCACGGCCCAAGAGATTCAGAAGTACAGCAATAATTGGTGTTGATCCACCGCTGGTAGGGTGAGGCTCAAAGCCTGGATCATTTTCAGGTTAATTTTGAATTCCGACGCTGCACTAAAGGCCTGGACCTCTACCAGCAGAGGGGGAAGAGACAACCACGGATGTGTTAAGAAACGGAGCATGTCGTCTGCGTCCAGGGAGATCTTATGTTCCCTGTCACCCATCTGGATCCCAGTTATCGTTCAGAATTGGTGGACCCTCTCGGCAAATAGCTCCATATAGAGCGCGAAAAGGGGGGGAAAGACACATACCTGCTGCGTGCCGCGCCTGACCTGGAACGGACAAAAGACCAACCCATTCACCCAGATGCAGGCCTGTGGACCGTGATACGCGCAATTCAGCCATTTCCGGAATCTGTCTCCGAGCCCGAATCAGTGGAGGATCTGTTGCAGGTAAGTCCAATGGACCAGGTTGAATGTCTTCTTGGCATCCACCGAAAGAATGATCGCCAGGATCTGGGTCAGTTGCGTCTTATCAAGTAAGTGGCAGAGTCAATGAGTCCCATACCCGCAATTGCAGTTAGGGATAAAACCTGATTGGTCAGGGTCCACCAGGCCCTGCATGTGGGGAGTGAGTCTGGAGGCCAAAATAGAACTTCAGATCCACGTTGAGCAGTGAAATAGGGCGGTATGAGGCACACTCGTGGGGTTCCTTTTCCGGTTTGAGGATGACCACTACTTCCACTATAGATATCGATGGTGTACGTTTCCCAGAAGCGCTACAGGTGTTAAACAGTTGTGCCAGGAGGTGGGAGAGGTCCGATGCAAATGTTTTATAAAAGTCGACCATGAAGCCATCCTCCCCCGGAGCTTTACCGACCGACAGGCCCTGGATGGCCCGCAGAAGTTCAGCAGGGCTGATTTCCGCATCCAGACTGGCCACAACCGAGTCCACATGCGGGGTCACCGGCGCCGCTTACGTGTACTCCTCGGCCACAGTAGGGTTAAGACATCCGGGCCGAATAGAGAGCCTTATAGAAGGCCTCAAATTCAGACGCTATGTCTCCATCCGCACGAAGGTTCTTGCCCTGCCCATTCATGAGTTCCGCAACCCACCGTGATGCCGTTTCAGCACGCAGAGTGTGGGCCAGGAGTATTCCCACCTTGATCCCTCCTTCGTAATAGCACTGCTTAGTGCAGAACAAGGCGTATTTGGAGCTGTCAAGATCTAACGCCGACAGTTGCTCCTCATGTCGCTCTCGGAGGTCGATTAATTCCCAGGCCTGTCCAGTGAGCTCTTCCTCCCGCCTGTCCCCATTGCGCTCCAGAATGTCCACTCTCCCTCCTACCTCACCGAGATCAGTTCTGAGCTGCTTAATATCAGAAGACATTTCTCGTCGCAACCCAGCGAAGTCATCTCCCAGTGCGCCAAAGAGGTGCTCCACGAATTCTTTTGTGATGGGCTTAGCAGCATGACCCGTGACTGAGTCCGTAATTGCAACGCTAGTGTGTTACCCATTGGGGTCATTACTGATCCCCCCAGTCTTCTTACCGCTCAGTTTCTGTAGTAGGTCTTTAATGGAGGATTCCTTGCTCAGCACTTCCTTCTTGCCTCTTGGGGCAGCCATAGCCGCCAGTTCGCAGATGAAGGGACCAATGCTCCTACAGCTTCCGCCATGTCCAGTTACGGGGGGTGTCACTGACTCTCTTTGCCGGTGATTCCACCACCCTGGCGTTCCTCCTGGATGGTCGCTGAGGAAGACGATCAGGCCTGTTGCCACAACTGAGCACCAAGCTCTTCACCCACAAGCCGGGTGCAGTTGCTGGACTTCGGAGGGCCCACTCAAGGCTGCAAGGGGCTCGTTTGCCCTACCTCCCTCGTTGTAGCTGGCATGAGGGTTCCACGTGGCCCAGGCCCCAGGGGGCCAAGACGGCGCTGCTGGGCTGACTACAATCAAGGTGTCACATCACGCACCCCCTTGTAGCTGCTGGGGCTCCTAAACACCGACTGCAGGTAGCTGCAACCCCACCAGGTACGCGGCCTCCACGGCTCCAGGTGTTACCACCAAGCAGAGCCCCTCCCCCAGACCCAGCCTCGGGGGAGGCTAGCGTCAATGTGTTCTATGCTGCGACATGCAACTGCCAAATGTATTGCTGTGGGGCCGGTTACAAGCAGGGCCCTCCAAGATGGCACTCATCTGTCCATCGCCCTCACTCTGTTTGGCACGGCCAGCATTTGGCAATCACCTCACGGGTCCAGCCCTGACCTCTGCCTAAGGGGCTTAGCGCCACTCCGCCTGCTCTGGATTGCCGCGGGGGGCCAGATGCGTCGCTCCTGGGGAAGAGGGCCGCTCGCACCACCCAGGCCGCATTCTCACCTCAGAGACTACCCTGTTGCTCAGGCCACTCCTCCCCAGTGGGTCCTCCAAGGCAGCCCTCCACACCTCTAAGCAACAACACCGTGTCTTCGTGGTGCGATCTGCATGGCCGTCACGCGGTGATGTCTTCACTAATCCCACGGGTCTTCACATGCACTATGTCCGGCCCCCGACCTCTGCCTCAGAGGGGCCCGTGCCACTCTGCCTGCGCTAACTTGCTGCAGGTTGCCAGCTGCACTGATCCCCAGGCCACACTTTCACCTCCTGAGCCGCCCCCAGGCTTCACCACCACTAGAACTGATGGCCGGATCCAGCTCACTGTGGGGACCCACCCGGGGGCCCAATACTTCCCGACAATTGGGCGTCCCAGCAGCTCTATGAACTAATTCTGCTGCCCAGAGCGCGGGCCTCGTGCCCTTCCCCCTCCAACGTAGGCTTCACGCAACCGCCGCTACAGGGCCCTCAGGACTGCGGCGGTCGCCCAACACCGGAGCCTCCACCTCTCATCAGGCGTACTGGGTCCGCTTACAATCTGCACATCCTGAGACCGCAAACCTGCAAAATACCAGTCTCAAGGCTGCCGGTGGATGTACTTTGTCAGCCTCGGCGAGCGGAGCCCCTGAAAGACGGTGCTACTCCACCACCATCTTGGCCACACCCCTGTGGGGAGTTTTTAAAGTGCAATTTCTTCATTTCAACTTTTAAATACTCTCATGGCTCAAATGCAATCCTAATCTTACTAATTTATTGCACTTCAATTGCAGATATTTGGTGCATTTCTATATACATTGGGGGGCAGACTTATTAATATTTCAGGTAGAGCAGAGCCAGCTTGCTGCACTGTGGGAAAGGGAAAGGATAGAATTGTGCCATATTTTACATCATACTGTGCATTCCTGTTCTTTCCTTGCGCTGGCGCACAATTGTGCTGGCTAGCTCTGGCACATGCACCCTTGAGCCTAGGTGCAAGGATGCCTGAATTGCAGAAAGGGGCACCTTCCTGCTCAAAAACAATCCTTTGAGCGATTTCTCTCTTTCTAGGTGTGCTGCAGAATGCAGCATAACTAGAAAGAGGAACAAAATGAGGAAAAATAAAGATATTTCTCCTCGTTATGCCTCAGACCTATAACTGTGTAGAAATAAAGACAATTCTACTTGTTACGCTCCTCCTGGCGAGGCGTAGCATTTTGATGTATTCTTAGGTCTACCAGCAAAAGTTAATTTGAGAATGTGCTAATATCCATGGGCCACACAAGTCTAACTAATGTGGCGTTGCCATTGAGGCCCATTGCAAGGGTGAAACAAACCGCAGATAAATCTGCCCCAGAGATTGCATAGCCATGTGACCAAAGATGATTAACAAAGCCATTTTATCCATGCGTGATAAACAGGTGGGAATTTATTTAACAAATACACAGTTGGAAGCTAGCAGTCTTCCCCAAGTTGGTGTATTTGTAGTTGGAAAGGCATTGCATATTCGATAGTGAATACAAACATTTTTCATCCAAAATTATCTTTTTGTGGCGGGAGACATATTTACAAACTTTCTATGGAAAGAGACTTCCCCTTTTATGGATGCATTCATTTTATGCACCATCAAAACTAGTCAGAATTATTTCTTACATACAATAAAATTGTTATTCAGAGGCTTTATACAAATATGCAATCAATAAGTACAATTATTGTATCTATGGGAACATATTTATTCTACTCTGTTAAAACTTTTGTTAACCTTACCAATAAGCATATGCAAGCTGCTGGACATCAAACGTTGACAAGAAATCTTTAGATTTTACCCTAAAAAGAAACCCAAAACACAGTCATCACTGATATACAAATTCATCACAGTGCAAATTAACTCTACGTACAATGTTAAAGGGAACACAATGACCACCAGTACAAGTGGAGTTTTGTTCTTCACCATCTACCAGATGAGGTACCTTTTTGTATGTTTAAAAGACTTTATTGAGGATCAGTAAATACAACATTACAGGACAAGAGTGTTGTAAGTTTATCTAATGACAGGACGAAGTAATGGTGACAGAATAAAAGGTTTATTCTCTGAAGTAATCCTGAATAAGAAAAAGCGTGGCTCTCCCCTGGCCAGTCAGACAGCAACTGCCAGGGTAGAGAACATCCACACACAACTAGAATTTAGAATACAACAACACAGAGCTCCATGCTCCATAATGGACATAGAAGATCATAACATATCCTCTTCCCTTATATAAATAAATAAATGAGAAAAGAAACGAAGAAATGAGATAAAACAAAATATAACTGTAGTATGAAACTGGTAAAAGAAAAGAGTACACATCCTATTTACAAATGTAATCTTTCAGATAACCTGGAGGATGACAATTTCTATACAGCCTCACGTGACGAACGCAAGGAAGACCAGAAGGAAGAGAGGCAGGAGCATCACCCCCTCCTTGTACCACATTTTAGGAAACACTCATGCTCTGGGGATTTTGAATGAAATCATCATCTGGCATAGACAAGAAAGTGTTGCCAACAGGAACATCATGACGTATGGGTTTGGCATTAACACTTACATCACCATTTCCTTTCTGGTACAGTGCGACCCTCCTATAATTCCATTTCTCACCATTATTCAATATTACACCATACGGTAAAGTGACCTTGACCCTAAAAGGACCAAGAAACTTTGTAGAGGAACTAGGTCTACCAGAACGTATTTTGACCCAATCTCCAGGACAAATTTTCCTATTAAGATTTTTCTTGCAGTGCACATGTTCTTGAGAAGCAACCGAAGGTGAATCAATAGAAACACTTTTGCCAGAAATAATGTCTCTCATCCAAGTAGGTACAAGCTTGGTATTTGGTTGTCTCCCACGCATCATTTCAAATGGTGACTTACCCGTGACACCATGCACACTTGAGCGATGAGCCCACAGCATCTCTGATACCATTGATTCTACATCTTGCCCATTGGAGATTGCCATCTGTATGGCACCTTTAATTAGTCAGTTAGCCCTCTCAACAATGCCATTCCCCTGTGGGTTATATAAAGAGGTATGGCTGTGCCTAATTCCACAAGTGGAAAGGAATTTCTGCATTTCATCAGATGTCAATTGTGTACCATTGTCCGTTAGGAGGACCAAGGGTATACCCTCTTCTCTCCAAATGCACCTCATGGCACTAATGTTAGTGGAAGTTGTGATATCTTTAGTGAATTTAACAATCAACCAACTTGTGTGCACATCAACAACTACAATGCCAAAGCGTAAACTCTCTTTCAAGCTATTTATTGGCCCAATGAAATCCAAACATATGGTGTGCCAGGGCTGACCTGGATCAGAGATATGTCCAGAGGAAGTCTGAACACCAACCTTCAGACGTTTATCACTCTCTCTGCAAGCTTCACACTTGGTAATCCAAGCATTCACCTCCAAATCCATACCTGGCCACCACCAATTCGTTCTCAATCTTTGTTTAGTTCTCGTTTGACCCAAATGTCCTTCATGGGCCAGCATAATCAAACTATTTCTCAAGGAAATCAGAGGAACAAACAAATCACCCCGCATGATCACAGTATCATCATAGACAGACAGCTCATCCAACATTTTAACAAACGGCCTATTGGTAAGTGAAACAGTGCTCTCTCTCTTGCATCCTGTTTGTATTCATTTCTTAAGTTCAGTCATAGAACTGTCTGTAGACATAGCATTAATCCACTCACTCTTGGTCAAGGCCTGACGTTCACATATACTCAAAACATCCTGTACAAAAGCAACTGCACTCTCATTCTGTTTCTTTAAAACAGCTACTTCATCAACTGTCTTCCAATCCAGTGGCAGTCTCGAAAGACAATCTGCTTGTGTGTTTTTCCACCCTTGAATGTACTCTATGTTGTAACAGTACTCTTGAAGGCGAGGAGCTAATCTAGCCAACCTAGCTGAGCATTTGGCATCGCCACCTGGTAACAATACTTTAACAAGAGGTTTGTGATCAGATTTCAATGTGAACTTTGATCCCCATAAATAAGTCCTAAAGTATTCACAAGCCCAAGCAGCAGCTAAAGTCTCACGTTCTATAACAGAATAATTTTTCTCTGAACAAGTTAAGGTTCTTGATGCAAATGCCACGGTCTTCTCTTGACCGTTATGAATTTGTGCTAAGACAGCACCTAGACCTGTGGCACTTGCATCAACAGTGAGTACCGTCTGACATTTAGTGTCAAATGGTGTGAGAATTCCTGCCTCCCAAATGTCTTTTTTTATATTTTCAAAACAGGTTTGCTGTGAAGCACCCTAAGAGAAACTAACACCCTTCTTCATCAAACACCTTAAATCAGCTGTCTTAGACGAGAAATCTGTGACAAACTTGGAATAGTATTCTACTAAACCTAAGAAAGACCTAAGTTTGTCTTTATCTGAAGGAACAGGAGCTAACCTAATGGCAACTATTACATTTTTTTTTGGTTTTACTCCCAAATCTGAAATCTCGTACCCCAAATAGTCTACTTTGTCAACTAGAAACTTACATTTGTCACGCCTAAGTGTTAACCCAGAATCTTTAATCTTTGACAAAGCCTCACGGAGTGTGTAGTTGTGTTGGACAACTGTGTTACCAATTATCAAAATGTCATCTTGAAAGAAAACGATATTTCTCACCCCCTTAAAAAGTACATTCATCATCCTTTGAAAAATGCTTGCTGCAGAGCAAAGTCCAAAAGGCATCCTGGTGCATTGGTATATACCTTCCATGGTGATGAAGGCTGTAAGAGGTTTTGAATCTGCATGTAGTTTGATCTGGTGGTAAGCATTTTTCAAGTCTAACTTTGAAAAGAATTTACCACCACTCAACGCTAAGATTAGTTCGTTAATATTTGGGAGTGGAAAATTGTCAACAACCACATTGTGATTGAGGGACCTGAGGTCAATGCAAAATCTACATTTGCCATCAGATTTCTCTGTAATCACCACTGGAGAAACCCATGATGAGCTTTCAACCGGCTCAATCACTCCAGAGGTGAGCATCTCTTGAAGCATCTCCTTAACTGCTTCTCTAGCTACTAAAGGTGTCCTTCTCAATTTATGTTGTATTGGAACAACATTGGGTTTCAACAATATCTTGTGTACATACCCTTTGAAACAACCTAATTCATCTTTAAACACCTCTTTTTTCTCTTCCAAAATCTTCTCTAAGGGCAAATCATCCACCACCAGAACCTGAGTACGAGCTCTGGGATCAATAATGATCGATAGATCAAATTGGTGCACCCAACCTAAGATAGGTGGACCCCCACTTTTGCCATATATACCTTGCCTACAACGGATCTGCCTTTGAACTCAATGACAGATTTCATATAACCAATAATATTTATCGTTTCACCTTGATATCCTCCTGGATTTATATCTTTAGGTAATAATGCACTATTAGGCCACAAGTTGTCATAAATATGTTTTGGTATGATGGTGTACATTGAACCACAATCAACCATCAAGTCTACAGAGACATAATTAATCTTAAAGCTTGCTTTAGGTGTATTTTTCCTGACACTCTGATCACTGGGATCATCAACAAGTAAAATCCGGTCAACCTGTAAAGGAATATCATTAGTAGCACCAGATAAATAAACATTTTGAGTTAAGTTGTCATTATCATCATCAATGACCGCTACTCGTTGTTTAAAAGATTTCCTACACATATTTGAAAAGTGACCTTCACGTCCACATTTCAAGCAATTCTTTTCTAAGGCAGGGCATTTACGAAAGTCAGCATTGTGGGACGAGTTCCCACACCTAAAGCAAGATCTAACTTGTTGCCTTCCTCTTTGGGAAAATCTTCCTGATCTGGAAACAGCTGCTACGTCTGAATCTGCACTGGAAACTGAAGAGACGGTTCCGTTACCTCCTTCTTTTTTTATTCAATTCACGCATACAATATTGAGAGTGTTCTAGAACTTTGGCTATATCTATAGCATCCTTCAAGGAAGGGTTCTTCGCTGCCCAAAGTCGTTTTTGCGTCTTCTTACATTTGCATTGTACTATGGGTTGGTCTCTTACTAACTCATCTGTCATTGCTCCAAATTTGCATTTTAGCGATAACTCTCTAAGTTTGGACACAAATTCATCTATCGATTAATTCTCTTCCTGTCTATGGGTGTAAAATTGGTACCGGTTCATGACAATATTAATCTCTTTTGTAAATCTAACTTCCAAACGTTTCTTAGCTTCA
This sequence comes from Lissotriton vulgaris, assembly GCF_964263255.1. Classification (NCBI taxonomy): domain Eukaryota; kingdom Metazoa; phylum Chordata; class Amphibia; order Caudata; family Salamandridae; genus Lissotriton; species Lissotriton vulgaris. The sequence continues at coordinate 164,529,739 of NC_141697.1, read as the reverse complement.
ATATAAACATCTTCAATTGCATTGCTATTTGGTAAAGTCGCCACCGGTAAATACTTAAAGATGCGTTGACCCTCTTTGCCTATGTTGTTCAGAAGTAAAGCTTTTTTCCTTGCAGCACTCAATTTTGAGCCATCCAAGGCATCTAAGTAATTTTCAAACATAGGTAGCCAATCTTCCCACTCAATTAACAGTGGTCCAGGTGAAGCTAGAAAAATTGGAGGAGTAATTATTTAACTTTGACTCTCCATAATGTACTGAATAGGAGGAGTAGCTGTGGAACCTTGACTTTCCATAATATTCCTTAAATAAACACCCAAGGAAGATAAGCTATGGAGATGAGCTATGAATCCTGTGTATTAATAGGGAGAAAAATGAACAATCCAAAATTTCAAGTTTAAAAAAACCCCCAAAAAAACGAAGTACTCCACCAACACAAAGAGAATAACGCTATAAATTTTCCTGAATGAAGCGCTGGAGCGCGAAAATGAGTCAATTGCAAAAATAAATAAAATCCTTAGAGTAATACCTGTTTATACAAAGGTTCTCCTCACGTCTCATGAAAGTAAACAAACAGTCTGGAGTTTCCGATAGAAAATACCAACTTCTCAAAATGGCCGCTACGTTTTCCACGTTGGTTTCAAAGGAAAGTTGACATTGTTGCAGCAACGTGATGTGCGTGGCGTTGTATCTACAGCCAATCGAGCGCACTAGATGCAATGACTGTGACGTGGATACACAGCTCAAGATCGCACACGGCGTCTTTCAATCTCACGCACGAGCTGATTCAAAGCAACGGTCACACTCCAAACTTGACGGAGAACTAATTAAAACAAAATTACTCACAACGAGTCCATTTCAAAGAAGGAAGATACCGGTAAGAATCTTTGATAAAGCGAAGATTTCCATTTCAGTAGAAATTCTGCCGATCTTTCGCGTATGGGTTCTTTCGCCACTCTTACTCAGGATAGTCAATACTGGCCAAAACGTTGCCAAAAATGTTGTACGTTGATCCAATGACAGGATGAAGTAATGGTGAAAGAATAAAAGGTTTATTCTCTGAAGTAATCCTGAATAAGAAAAAGCGTGGCTCTCCCCTGGCCAGTCAGACAGCAAGTGCCAGAGTAGAGAACATCCACACACAACTAGAATTTAGAATACAACAACACAGAGCTCCATGCTCCATAATGGACATAGAAGATCATAACAAAGAGCTATAATGATAAATCAACAATTTTCATATGGTATTTAAAAACATGGGAGCAAAATACACCAAAGTCTTTATCATTTTACAATAAGGGGAAGGAAGGAAGGGGGGAAAGGGTGAAATAACAAGGGGAAAAAACTAAACTTAAATATCAGTATAATTCTTTATTGATTGGTTAAAAAAACATTTACAATTTACGACATGACAAAGATTAATAAAAATGTCTGTGATAAAAGCTTTAAAACAATTGATTTGAAATAGTTTAAAATTCGAGGGCCAATAAGATCTGATAATGTTCTGATACAGTACATAAATTCAGGTTTCTTATGGTCTCTGTTTTGGAGGTTGTAACTCTTTAACTCGACCGCTCTGCTATGCTGGGAAGACATTTAGGTTGGAGAGTGGCTTCGAGGACTTTTAACGCTTTATGGACAAATTTCGCAAGCCCAATGTTAACTTGGTGTGGTCGGGGTCAAGAGCGGCCATTATTGCTTGACGGCAAGATCGAACTCCCAACATAATACATTGGCCTCCCTACAGTGACCGTCTGGCTGTGAGCAGTGGAGGGCATGCACAGACAATATGTTCCATAGATTCTGAATGGTAGCCACACAATCTGCATTCCGTGCTACTACACACCCGCCGCCATTCCGGGAGGTTCATCAAAGAGGGCCATTCTCCCATCATCAGGGCTAGAAACTTACGTTTCCAATAAAGTGCATATGTACTTGACAAGTAGAGCGGCTGAACACCCATTTTGAAATTGCCAACTACAGCCCAGGCATGCCTCCTCTTTGAGAGTGTCGCCCTGTCCGAGTGAAAGGACCACATTCTAACGGATTTGTTGATGGTAGACTTACGCACCGAAAAAGATGGGTTAATGTCCCAGAGTTCTTTTGCGCCTAATAACTGTAGGCTGTAACCCAGGAGTTGCCGATGCTTGTGGCTTGTCTGTTTTTGCTGAATTTCCTGCAAAAGTCGGGCCTCCAATGAACCCTCCTGGGCAAGGCGCAGTCTATGACAAAGTTTGATGAATGCACCTGCCTCCACTCCATGCTGATCTTGGAGACCAAATTCAAGTCTCACTTGAGCTGGCGAGGCAGATTTTGGCAGTCCAAAGGCTCTTTTAAAAAATGTTGTTATTAACTTGTTTATCAATATACTGGTTATGCCTTTTGTGATCTCATGGCCATACGTCAAACTTAAATAGTCAATTCTTTAAACATAATCATCTAAGAAAGAATGTTCTCAATTATAATTAAATTCTGAAAAAGTGAACAGATATCATATATTGAACCCAAGAGTAACAATTAATATACAATTACAATAGAAAGGACAGAGGAGGAGTATTCATGGGTGATAGAACATTTCTGTTCATACAGGGTTAGTATTGAACACAACATTTCCAACTCGACTAAGAAAAGTAGTGAGAGGTAACCATAACAGTTCAGCATTATTAGCGGATAAAAATGTAGTACTATATATATGGTATCTAATTTATGATGTAAGCATACCGAACCCAACCACACCATATATGATAATTTAGACGATGATTTCCAATTAGAGATAATTTGTTGAAAAGCAGTTGACAATACAATATCTAATAACTTATTTTTAGGAAAAGAGAGTACCTGAAGATTAGTTAAAGAGCCTAGAAAAATGTAAATTATATTAAAAGGATGTTCTAGTTTAAAAATCTTTCTCATCTGGGACCAGACTGTATGCAAAACACCTAAACAGCATATGAGTATTATCTGCCTTAGGAAAATCATAAGACCAGCAACTAGTGGAGGCATCAAATCAACATCTGGAACAACTTAGGCGGTTAAAATGTAATCTGTGATAAATGAAAAATAAGGATTGAGTGATACTTGTTGACCTAGAAATGTTATATATACGCGCCCATCTCGTATTCCAGAAAGTAACTTCCCAAGTAATACCAATGACCTGTTCCCAAAAGGATTCCAACTTGCATTTGGTTTGAGAGGGGTCTGGAAGAGACAAAGTTTGATAGAAAATGATAAATGATAGATAAAATTTATATATATTAGATAACTGTGATAGATACATGAAGCTTTTTAGGAAATCCTGAAGCAAAGGGAAAGAGTGGACTTTTGTAATGACAAGAATGTCATTCGTTAATGATAAATAACATGGATAGAAGGACTTGTGGCAATGATACGCAAGACAGAATTGAAGAAAAGATGAAAAAGCTGAGACATCCACATAAGACCTTTATCCCTTCAAGTGTGCCACAAAATAGGATGATTGTTAAGTTTAATCAACAAATTATTTCATAATGGCATTTTCCAAAACTGAGAGGGAGTCAAAGTAATGGGGAGAAATGAGGACTTAATTAATAAAGACGCAACTTTGCGGAGGCAAAAAAGAAAGTATCTCTTTGAAAGTAAAAGGAGCTATAAAGGCTTTTTCAAGCTCTAGCCACAATGGAGAGAAGGGTATAGACAATTCAGAGGTCCAGAGTGCTGCCTGGTGTAGAGCAAATTTTTTATGGTACTGACAGAAATTCGGAAAATTCACTCCTCTCACCGATTTTAGTCTCTGTAAAGTAACTAAGGCCCTTTTGATTTTTATTGTTCCATACCTAATAAGAATAGAGTTCATTTTCTTAAAGAAATATTTGGGAATATGAACTGGTATCATGGAAAGGAGATCCGGTAAAAGAGGAGAGATTATAATTTTAATAGAGTCTAACCACCCCTCCATGATAAAAAGAAAGGAATCCAAGAGGAGAGTATATTTTCTATTCTAGTATTAATTTCCCTAAAGTTAATTTTGATGATTTCCAGAATGGAATTGGTAAATCAAACTCCTACGTATGTAATCCTGGCCAAAGTAGACCATGCATACCCAGTGGAATTATAAGAGTGACTAAAAGTATAATTATTTAGAGGAAGAATTTCCATTTTATCTTTATTTATTTTACATCCTGATACCTGCGAAATAGAACAGATTTCCTGCAAGAGCGAGGGCATAGACCTTTAAGGAGAGGAAAGAAACAAAAGAATATCATCTGCATATGCAGCATACTTCAAGTGACATTCTCCGTAGGGAAAACCGGAAATAGGAGAATTAATACGAATTCAAGCAAGTAAGGGCTTAAGCGCGAAAACAAATAATAAAGGAGAAAGTGGGCATCCTTGTCTAACTCCTATATGGAGGGAAAAATAAGAAGACACTTTACCATTACTAATACTGATGCATGAAGGTCACAGCATAAAAGAGAGAGAAGTGCTGTATAGTTAGGTCCAAAGCGATGCCATTTCAATGAATGAAGCATAAATTCCCTGCTTAGTCCATCATACCCTTTCTCAGCATCAATGTTTAGGGCTGCAAGAGAGGGTTTAAAAGTAAGAGATTTACAGAGAACATTGAGAGTCAAGCGGGCATTATCTGATATAAGTCTTCCTTTAATAAAACCAGATTGCTCTTTTCCAAAAGGATCGGGTAGAAATGACTCCAATCGAAGACCTAAAAGCATTGCAAAAATATTTTAGTCCACGTTTAATAAAGAGATTGGCCTATAATTTTTACAATCATGAGGATCATTACCTTCCTTGTGAATACAGCAAATGATTGCTTCTTGAAAGGAACCTGAAGTGAAACAAGAGTTAATAAAATCGAAAAAAACTGAAAAAGATAAGGAAGCAGAAGATGGGAGAAATAATATAAAATTCCACTGTGAACCCATCAGGGCCTCGTGTTTTCCCCAACTTTAATGACTTTAATGCTCCAGACAGTTCACCAGAAGTAAGATCTACCACTAAAGAGTCAAAGTCCATGTCAGATGGGGTGACGTGAAAAGTCTGATCCTAATATTCTGTAATTGGAGAACAGGGAAGCACTTCCTCAGGGGTATATAAGGATTTATAACATTTTACAAATTCTTCTAAGATAGTTTGATGATTAGTGATAGATTGCCCCTGTTAAGAGGATATAGAATCGATAGTGTCTCTCTTTATTTTAACCTTTAATTAATTCACTAGCAATCTCCCAACTTTATTTTTCCCACCATAATATCAAGCACTATTCCTCAAAAGAATATGGTTAGCTTCCTCAGTAGAGCTAGTATTAAATCACAATTTAGCATGTCACAAATTAGGCAAATCAGAGGGCAATTTAGAAGAGAAGTATCTTTGTTGCAAATTTTTAATTGATGAAAGTATTTTTTATGATCTTGCGCTTTTCTTTTCTCAGAGACATCATTTAAAATAAAATCCCTTGCAGATGCTTTAAACATGTCCCATAGTGGCGTGGCCAAGATGGTGGACGAGTGAGACGTGTTTCACTGCCGTAACTGCCCATCGGAGCCTCTTATCCTCGCAAGCAAATGAGTTGACCATCAGAGTCCAGGCTGTGAACTGCCGATTCACCGGGGCCGAGTACAGCCTGTGTCTCTGCCACCGGAGCTGCAGGTGGACTGCTGCCTCAGGCCAGATCCAGCGCCGGACCCGGAGTCCAGCCCAGCAATGTGGGCACCACCATCCATGCTGTGACAGAAGGATCCCAGTGGTGACATGGGGGTGGGCCCCGGACAGATGGCACACAGAGGCACGGAGTGACAATCCCACTGATCACCACGGCCTCTCTGCAAGAGTGGCCCCAGCATCCATAAACACTTCTGCGGACTTGGACGCTCAGCAGGCATAACAGTCCGTGGTGGAGCCCCAATGGGGAAGCGCAGCCTCAGGTGAAATCCCCAGACACAGCAGTGAGGCCCTGTGGGCCTGAGTGCAGAGGCTGAAGCACCAGAGTGCGCAGGGGCACAAGTGCCTAGTGGCAGGCACCAACCCCAGAGAGACATGGTGAGCCAGCACTGCGCCGAGGCAATTGCTATGCTGCCTCCACTGTGCAGGTACATTCCGAGAACTACTGAGTAATGGAGGCTGGACGATGTGCAGGGTACCTGACGGGTGTGCTGCCCGGCCACTCAAATTCAAGCAACGTGCCTGTCCTGCACTGATCTTACCTGGCTTGGAACGCAGGGGCCTAGTTTGTGACACTCTGAGGCTCAAGGAACTGGATAGCTTTACTGAGAAGCTGATCTACTGCCCTGCCTGGTGCACAAGTAACTTACAAAATGTGGTTGTCTTCATTCGCGCAGCAGCCGAGTTTCAGGGAACACTCTCAGAGGATCACAGCAGTCCTGCACGTGCCGGCGCCTGAGAATGCAGAGGGCAGCTGCAAGAACAAAAAGGTAACGCTCTGCAAAAGATATGCTCTCCAGACCACAAGTCCAGCCTGGCAACCACTCCATAGTGCAACACACACCACCTTCATAGGAGGAGGAGGGCCCAGAGGAGCCTGTCACTCAGGCATTTTTGGAATCCCTCTTCAATACACTCAGAGATGATAGTCTAGAAATCAAGTGGGATCTCTTCTTGGACATCAGCAAAATCAAGAATAATGTGGACACGCTGGGGTGGTCGGATCTCAGCCCTTGAGGATCAAAGCAACGGCCACGAAGAAGACGTGAAAAGCTGCTACAAGAAATTCTACAGCTCCAAGACCAGCAGTTGAAACGCCAAACACATGCCCAAGACCTGGAGAACAGGTCCAGGCATAACAATATCCGAATCAGAGGAGTACCATCTACTTCAGAAGGCTCGGTTCTCAGGGGCTATGTCTCAGAACTCTTTCGCTTCAACCTGGATGCTCCTTCAACCCTCGAGATCAAAATTGACTGGGCACACAGTGTGGGCCTACAGCGCTCAGGCTCGGGCCCACCAGCAAATATCCTGGTCTGCTTGCACGATTTCCCGGTGAAGAATGACATTCTGCATAAAGTTAGAGAGAAGCATTCTATCTATTTCCATGACAAGCCTCTCTTCCTCCACCAGGCCCTGGCAGTGTCCACCCTCCAGAAGAAAAGGCATTCACACCAGCGACTTCGTATCTCCGGAGCATGGGGATTCCCTACACCTGGGGTCACCCCTTCCATCTGATCTTCTGTTTGGGGGTAAGGCTCCACCAACTCTTCTCCCTTGGAGAAACATGTAAGTTACTAGGCATTGACCCAACACCAATGGATCCCAGCTCCCATTCTCCTGCGTGCCTGGCTTCCGGGCGATCTCTTTGGCACAACCGTGGATCAAGAAACCAGATAACGAGGCCAGACCCGAACACCAACGCTAAGGGCCAGAAGGCCGCCATCTATACCATTCCTGGGGCACTGGCGAGTTAGGACATCGCATAATGCAGATTGGCAAGTACATTATCACTCAGAAACTGGCTGGTGGGCGGTGGGGCAGGGGAGCTGGAGGGACTGGTAACAATACGATCCCAATCTGGACTCTTGGACTATAGATTATAAGTTTCTACTGTTTGTGTTAATGTTTTCTACCCCTGCTGGGTTTCCGCAGTTGGGGGGGGTTCAATCTTTTTTGGGATCCACACTCACTTATCGTGCATACTGTTCTTCATACATGCACAGCAGATGACACTCAGGTCTACAAAGGCAGGCCTGAGAAGTCTCCAAGGCAGAGATTATTTTGACTTTTACAAACTCCAGAATAACTAGCCCACTCAAAGTCATTATCCTAAATGTTAAGGGTCTTAACAACCCAATTAAGCATAGGGCTGCCCCCCTATCCAATCTCTAAGCAGAGGGGCAGATGTTTGCTTGCTCCAAGAAACGCATCTCCGCCCCCCAAACTATCATAGGCTTAGATACCGTACTTTTCCACACCAATACTTCTCTTCCCCCCGCTATAAAACAGCAGGAGTCGCACTTCTGTTTTCACACACATTCTGTGCAGTGGCCAGGGTGACTGACGCTGGAATCTGGGGACCACGGTTCGATATCCTACGCCCTACGCCGGTGGCAGATTAGCCCAGCACCATGTGACTCTGGGCAATAGCTTGCTTAACCCCTTCTGTGCAGCGCAAATTTTGCCCCGGTGCTGAACGTTCCATTGGGCCTATGGAACCATGACGGAACGGTTCCGTCATAAGCACAGGCCACCTTACGCTCATGACGGAACCGTTCGGTCATGAGCATGGAAGGGGTTAATCTTCCCAACGGCCCCCAGCGCCTAGAGACCCTTACGGGTGATTGTTTGCGCTTCACAAATGTGGATTATATTATATTATAAGGGTAGCCAAGGTGCAGGGACGCCTCCTCACACTGCACTTGTCCCTCTGTCAATGGTCCTTGGTGGTAACATCTATCTATGCTCCAAACGAGGTCCAGGAATCCTTCATATAGGCAGCTCTTACAGAGGTCCTTTCAGCCCATGACCAGACAGTCCTAGCCGGTGGGGACTTCAACTTGGTAGTAGAAAATGTCCTTGACAGTTCTACCTCCAGATTTGGGCAGATGAGAGCAGTCACCAAAGAGGGACACCGGGAACTCAGGGCAATGGGCGTTCATGACATCTGGAGGGAATTCCACCCACACGCCAGGGATTATTCCTTTCTACCACATGCACATAAATCTTATGCATGGCTGGACTTCTTCCTAGCCACAAAGGACATCCTCAATCTCATGTCTAACATTGCGATGACCCCGTCTGCCTTATCAGACCACTCTTCAGTTTTACTCACTCTCAGCTCCCCTCCCTCTCGCCGCCCCATGGGCACATGTTGGCTGCGGGACACCCTTCAGCTGTGACCAGAGGTTGTGGTGCAGACAGGGCAAGCCATTTCCAACTTTCTGGAGTTGAATGACTCAGCTGAGGTTTCCACCAAAACACTCTGGGAGGTCTTAAAAGGAGTCATCCGCGGGAATTTATCGCTATCTCTGCTGCGGACAATAACATTTGCAAAGAGAAGAGGGACGCCTTGACGAAGCAAGTGAAGGTACTCGAGAGCATTCATCAGTGCGCTGAGGCCCCAAGAATATGGCAGCAGCTAACTAGCGTGCACGCCTAACATCGACCTAGATAAAGCGGAGTACGCAGTTCTGCACCAGCGCTATAATTATCATTTGGGAGGAGATAAATGTGGCCCCTACTAACTCACAAACTGTGCACTAGGCAGCAACATGTGGGGGTTTGCCACCTACGAGACTCAGATGGGGCCACTATTACAGACTGTTAGAAATGGGGGTCTCTAGTTGGCAGAGATAGGTACCTTTGTCCAAATAGGGACCCTTGCTTCTAGTCAGGGTAAGGGGATAACCTTCTAAAATAACTGATGCTCACCCGCTTGGTAGCTTGGCACAAGCAGACAGGCTTATTTCAGAGGAAGTGTGTACAGCATTTGTGAACACATAATACAGAGAAAACACTGCAAATGGACACCACACCAGTTTACAAAAAGAAGTAATTTTTATCTGAACCAAAAAAAGACCAAACGACAAAAATCCACAAATCAATAATAGAAATTTGACTTTCAGATGTCAGAAATAGTTCAATTCAAAACAAACTGCAGATGCAACACCTTTCACACAAAAGTACCTGGGATTTGTCACTCAAACAAACAAAATGGGCCACAGGGAAGGTGATGAGTCCGATCCTTACACTCAGGAAAAGTGATGCGTTGGTTCCTTTCTTCGGGGGAGGTGATGCATCAGTTCCTTACTGCAGCACAGGGAAGGTGATGCATCAGTTCATTACCAGAGAGGAGGTGATGCGTCGGTTTCTTACTGTGTGGGTAGGTGATGTGTCGGTTTCTTCCTGCGATCCCCAACGATGCGACAAACTTGACGACTCAATGCGATGCGACGATCCGGGAGGATGTGTGAACTCTTCAAGCTCCCAGCAGACAACAGTCTCTAGAGGTCCAAAACAACAGCATACACCTCTTTACAGGTCATAACTCACAGCAAGGAAGGTCAGGGGAGCTGGTGGTGAAGTCTTTGTGTCCCTGAGACTTCAGAACAGGAAGCAGGCTCAGTTTCAAGCCCTTGAAGATCTTACTCTAGCAGGGGACGTAGTAAACAGCAAAATCCTTTTCTCCTTTCCTTGGCAGCAAGCAGCCACTGCTGGCCAACCCCAGACAGCAAACAGCACGGGGCAGTATTCCTCTTAAGCTTCTCCGGCTCTTCTCCTAGGCGAGGTTCCTCTTGACTTCACAGAAGTGATATAAAAGTCTGGGGTCTGGGCCCCTGTTTTATGCCCAAAAATCCTTTGTTCGCTGAAGGCAGAGAGTGTCTGTACCCAGCCAAAACCAGTTCTGTGGGGCACTTTGCAGATGCACAACAACCTGCATTGTCTGTTTGAGCCCTGGTTCCAGACACACCACAGGGGGCGGCACCATCCTTGTGATAGCAGGCACAGCCCTATTCAGGTGCAGGTGCTACCTCTCCCACCACTCCAAATTCAGACCAGGCCTATACAGCCCCGCGCTGACTCATCAGGCTCTCTGGAGACACTGCCCCTCTCCAGCCCCTGTCATGCAAAATCTAGACATGCAATACATAAACCTAGCAGAGGCACACTGGATGGTTAGGAAAGAAAATACCTACTTTACAAAAGTGGTATTTTCAAACACAGAATGTAAAAATCACCCTCACTAAAAGATGTATTTTAACATTCTGAGTTCACGCATACTAAACTTTATTTTTCTACCTTGTTCCCAGGGCCAGTTCTGTTTATAATATGTTATAAACAAACTCCCCATTCTGTCCGATGAGAACAGTAGCCTTGCAATAGTGAAAAACGAAATTGGCAGTAGTTCACTATCAGGACATGCCACATACATCAGGGCAATGCCCTACCTTTCACATACAATGCACCCCACCCACAGGCGTACATTGGGTCTACCTTAGGGGTGACTAATATGTAGAAAAGGGAAGGTATAGGGACTGGCGAGTGTGTGCACTTGCCAAGTCGACATGGCAGTCCAAACTGCACACAGGCTCTCCAATGACAAGCCATTTTACAGGCTGCTTCTGTGGGTGTTACAATCATTGCTGCAGCCCACTAGCAGCATTTGATTTACAGGCCCTGGGCACACACAGTGCACTATACTAGGGTCTGACATTCACGGAATCACTAATCCATAGCAACAATTTACAAAGGGAGCACTTGCACTTTGGCAATAAGCAGCAGTGGCACAGTGCCCAAAGCATCTAGACCAGCAAAACGGAGTCCAACACACAGTAAAAACACAGGAGGCAAGGGCAAAAAAGCAGAGGAGACCCACGCCAATGGTGTCAGGTCTAACACGGAGGATGTGTAAAAGAAGGTTCTCATGGACTAGCACAAATCAGCAATCAGAAATCCAACCAACAACCATGTAGTTCAGACACACCTATGCATACATAGCCAAGATTAAGGGAAAATTTAGAATGTTTAGAAGCCAACCCCCAAGGGAGCAGCTGTGTACAACAAAAGGATAAGTAACCAAACCTAACATGGACGACGCCCGGATTGCTGATTCCTTCCCAGACTTTTATGCTGATCTATACTCAGATCAACAGCTGGACCCAGCTATCGGTTAATAGTATCTCGAGGACCCTCAAATCACACCCCTCACTCCCGAGCAAGCAGAGGCCCTGGAACAAGACGTCAGGGTAGAGGAGATTATCAAAGCCATCTCATGACTCAAAAAGTGTAAATCCCAGGGGCCTGATGGGTTTTCACCCCTTTTCTATAAAAAGTTCTGTTCTCTAGTGGGTCCGCTCCTGACTCGAGTCTTCGACTCCTTCTCAGATTCAGGTGCTATCCCTTCCATGATTCTAACTGCCTTAGTGACTCTTTCCCACATCTGGCATGGACCGACACCTCGTATCATCCAATTTTGCTCTTAAACCATGATCTCTAACTCTTCACTAGCATTCTCGCATCCAGGCTTGGCCCGTACATGCCAGCCATCATAGACCCAGATCAAACAGGCTTTATTCCCCAATGCCAAACAAGCGACAGCACGGAAAGGGTCTTGACATAATAGAAAAAGCCTTGTGCACAGAAGAGGAGTTTATATTGCTAACAGTCGATGCAAAGAAGGCTTTCGACAGAGTCTACTGGCCTTACCTCGAACAAGTGTTAGCCGATAGATTTCGTACCTGGATGCTTAACTGTTATCAACTCCTCTCAGCAACAGTGAAAGTGAACAGCCACATATTCACTTCCTTTTCCAATAACAGGGGTACACGGCAGGGGTGCCCCCTCTATTCCCAGTTTTTTGCTCTATATACGGAGCCCCTCGCCCACAGGGTCCGCAATGACCCTACACTCACCGGCTGAAAGTTTGGAAACAACCAACATAAAATGTGTCCATCATTGACATACTGGTGACTCTAGACAGACCAGCCTCTGCCTTACCCGCATTCCTTCGCAAAATTGAAATGTTTGACCTTGCCTCTGGTTTCCGGGTCAATGTAGCAAAATTATTGGTTCTGAGTCTCTCCCTTTCCTGTGAGACAGAAACCTGACCATCAGCCCAGTTCCCCATTCAGTGGACTGAGACCTCGATCCTATACCTGGGCATTCACCTTGTACCCACTCCCCAGAAAAATATCAATATTAACTATCGAGCTCTGTTCAAACAAGTCCAAATAGAATTATCCAAATGGGGCCGCATCCAGACGACATGGCTTGGAAGATTTGCGGCGCTCAAAATGACTATCCTTCCCAAAATCGTTTATCTATTCCAAACCCTTCCCCTCCCGCCACCGTCCGGAAAGCTCCATAGAGTCAAGCCGAGTTCCACCTATACATATTGGCCCGGGAACATCCCCAGATGCACAGAAAAGACAGTTATCTCTCCCCACGAGATGAGGGGCTGGACATTTCTAACCTCCAACTCTATTTCCACGCTGCCCAACTTGAATATTTGGCCGAATGGAATAGCGATGAATCTGAGCATCACTAGTTATTTCAAGATCAGGCGGTGGCTGGAACCTCTTTATGGAACATCCACTTTCTGAAGAAACCACATCGGCTCCAGAACGTTTATAAATCACCCATCACAAAAGTGACTATGGAAAGCTGTGACCAGGGCGGCACGTGGTATGGACTGTCATCCTTTCCATCCCCGTTGTCTCCCTTATTCGATAATCCTGACATCTCACCCAGGACCATCCCTAGTGCTTTTTTGGCGTGGCGGTAAAAGAAATGTCACTCCATGGGGCACATGATGGATGAGGAGGGGCTAATTCCCTTCCCTCAGTTTTGTATCGATTTCAATCTCCCTGAGACCGAGCGCATGCACTACTTACAACTCCACCACTAGACCTTGCACCCAGACAATAAGGCCACCTCACATCGACACCTCTCGATCTATTAAAAATGGCTGATCACAAAAACCTTGGGAAAGAGGACAATCTCTGATCTATATGTCTTTTGACTCCAGCCCACGTGTCACACTCACAAACCTAACCACCCACACTGGAAAAAAGTGATTGGGAGACAGTTGATGGACACAGAATGGGGACAGATCTATCATAGGGCTCGTCACTTGGCCACCCACAATGCTCACATTGAAACATTCACTAAAATAGTGACATATTGGTACCTCACCCCGAGAGATTGCATAGGATAAACCCATCCAAAACAAAATATTTCTGGATGGGCTGTGACGGAGTGGGCTCTCTGACACACATCCTGTGGGAATGTCTGCAGATTCAACCATACTGGACACTAATTTTCTACAATATTGACCATCATTTAGACACCATGCTTCCCAGATTCCCTTCTTACATACTACTAGGCCTCCCTAATCGTCTCACTTACCCTTTGAAATCTCTCTGTGGTCATCAAATTATGCTGCCACTGGTGGCAGGTTTACAAAGCATTCTCTCTCCTTGGGGCACAAAGCAAACACCTAACCATCTCAGCTGGCTCCACTGCCTATGGTACATCTTCAGAATGGAGAGAATTACCTTTTTTATTAAGAATAGCGAGCTATCCTATAGGAACAATGGCAACTGTAGGAAAGAAGGATCTGCTTCTATGGTTACCCAACTTTTTGCTTGATCTAATGCTGTTGATGACTAGTCTGACTAGGATCCTGTTACTCAGGACCTAAATTTATCTGCTTTCTCCCTAAATTGTTGTGTTGAGTACTAAGGTACATTCCAGATTGGACACTGGGGTACCCTTATCAGTCCCTACTATATGGTACTAGGGTACCCAGGGAATAGGTACCTCAGATGTCTCTCATGGTCTGAAACATGCATTATGCCACCCATGAGAAACCATGCAAAATGGAACTACAGGCCCGCTAGTGCAGCCTGTGTAAATTGGTGCTTGCACCATTTACTGAAGATGTAGATTTCCTATATCTAAGGGTCACTGCACTTAAAACTTATAAGTCACCCCTATAGCAGGCCTTTGCAATCTGGAAGGAAGGGTGCTTGTATCTAGGTGAGAGGGTGCCCCTGCATGAGCAGGGCACCCATGCAGCCTTTGGAGTCTATTCTTCTGGGTTGTCAGTGAAACAGCCGTATACTATATAGAGGTGCACCACGTAATTATGCAATGACCGTCTCGAAAATGGCTGAAAAGAATCCTATCATGTTTAGTATCAAACATTTTGTAATCATACCCCCACACAAGCACTGGAAGAGCCCTCCATTAGGCTTTCAGTGTTCCCAGTACCAGCCTTCTTGACCCGGACAGCCCAAAATGGTTGCTGCTGCCCTGTGACAGGATCCTTCCCTCTTGCTGCTGAGCCAAGCTCAATCAGGGGAAGGCAGAACAATAAGCATCCTGTCACAGGGAGGTGTGGCCACCTCACAGACAGGATTTAGTGTATTGAGATCGGGTGGATGTGCTTGCCAGTGCTTCTCAGTCTGCATGAGGGGCACATTTGGTGTCCCTGTGTATTGTCCAGTTCAAACCAGTTCTGGGATCCTTTAGTTCCCGCTCTGGTGCAAAACTGGACAAAGGACATGGGAGTAACCTCTCCCCTGTCTAGACCCTCCCTTGGGAGGGTCCCCTGAATCTTTCCAACCATTTCCCTACAGTACTTAAGGGCTTACCTTTGTGTAGGTCCCTAGATTTGTTGTGGGATAAGATTCAGATCAGACACCACTGCACTTCTACTGTCTGGGCAGTCTATACTTTGCTGAGCTTCGTTTGGTTCTGACTTCATCTCCCGTCTCTGCCTGAGCATCATAATTGGCCTGTGAAGCATCAAAGACAGCTGAGGAACTCTCCCATGGTGTAAAGGACTCACTCCCCTGCATTCTCAGGCACCGTAACTAAGTCGACTGGTCTGCAGATCCTGAGCTCCTCAGTACTCTGTGGCCTCTGCAACATAGGTGGTGGTTTTCTACAGCTCCCGGGGCCTGGCCTGCTCTCTCACCAAGTCTGATGTCAGTATCTCTCATGGGGGGGCTACAATACCCAAATTCCTTTGCACTGCATCCAACATTGTGTGCATCGTGGCATTCATCTTTTAGTGAGCTGCTTGAGGTCCTTTTGTGACTCCTGTGCCTCCTGTCTACTTAAGGGTCATTCTTGTTTCTTTTGAACACCCCTGATTGCTCCGGTCCTGCCCTGACTCCCCTGCTTGTGGTGAGTCCCCTGGACCTTGCTGGTCCCGACGTTGTTCATTCTTTCATAATGACCCCTCAGCATTTGACCTCCTTTGTGGAACAGCTCGTGCATGGCTCCTGGTCCTCCTGGGCATTGCCTGGTCCTCACAGCTGTGGAGTCGAGGTCATCATCATCCACCCTGCAACATCTGACATCAGAGGGCATTCGCCTTCCAAGTCTCCTGGTCACTTCGAAGTGACATAGACTCTGTCTCCTCTGCTTGCAGGTACCTCTCATCAAGAATCAATCCTCGGATTCCACCAGACACTTTCTCCTCATGCAGCTCTACATTGGTGCAGGAATCCTCAGAAATGCTCTGATTCTTTTTGAAAAGCAGCCCAGCCGCTTCCCTAACTCTTCTTCTTCCCCAGCAGTCACACTTCTGTTTTAAAAACGGCATCCGAAGTGCCGAAAATCCAATCTTCGGTCTGTGGTGCTCTGGAGCTGTCCCGCTAGGGGGCCATCTTTGGTGACACTGAAGCCCGGTACCTCTTATTTTGACTACGATATTTGTTTTAGTACATGATAAAGGATAGCTATGCTTTACTATCTTAGAATACTAGAAATGTCATTTGAGTTCAAATACATTGTCGCAACATACCTGGAAGTGTTGCACTGGAGGGGGACAGTGAGAATGTATTCCCCCCTCTCTTCTGTTTCCAATCTCCACAGGAACTGAGCATACAGGACCAGGACAGCGCCTTTAAACAAAAACAAAGGTAGTTCCTGGATTCCCAACTATCTCAAGTGACCTGGTCACAGGAGCCAATCAGGAAGTTAAATGAAGCCACTTCTGGCTTCATAGGTGGCTTTCCCCACAGTGAAGGTGGCAACGACCGGAGTTTGAGGAAGGAAAGAAGCCCGACCGCAGAAGAATATCAGCATGAAGACTCCGGCGGCTGTGACAAGGAGGGAGACGGGCCCTTTCCGGCACTACGAGTTGTCCAGCCACGCTGTCTGAGGTATGTGCTTGCTTCCGTAACATATTTTGGAGGGGCTCCGGGGACGCAGACAGTCCTCCGATACAGATCGGAAGGGGTTAGCAGTTGTGCTGTACAGACAGCGGGCAGCTGCTTGCATAAAACTGTCATATTGCCTCAGACCAGCAGCATAAAATACTTGTAGATAGCGCGACACTAGTGGTGGTAAAAGTGAGTGACTGTTGAACCTCCCTCTCACTCCTTATCCCTGCACTGCTGTTAAAAAAAAGGGCTAAAAGTGCCTACAGAGACCTCTTTTCTTTCTCTGAGGGATGCACTGAGATGCAAACAACAGGAATGAACAACCCCAACGGTCCCTTTGCAAAGGAAGGATAGAAAAGAATTGTGACTGTATACCCTGAATACTAATAAAATTGTGTTAAAAGGACCCAAGAGCCTCTACTGTTGTTTCTCAGGTGCCACATACGCCTATGTATTTTGGAGTATATTCAACTAATTTACATGATAATTTCCTTATTAGTCTTCAGTAATTCACTAAAGAAGTATATGAGAATTAATCAGATGAATTGTAAATGCATTCAAATTCTAACAAGCTTTAGCAAAGTTGATCATACAGATATAGATGATGTGACACGATTCTGGCATGGATCCGGCCTTTCAGGAAGGACTTTTTGAGAATCCTGGTGTAAGTGTGTGTTGGCTGCACACATACAGACGCTAGAAATAAATATCATGTATTTTGAAATACATATTAGGATGCATAACGCAGACCAAAATATTCTTCTGGCTATAAAACCTGACAACAAAATTGCAAACACATGCCATTACAATATCTAAAATGTGAGCTTTCTTTGGAACGTACATTTGTCTAAAAATCTACAGCCGAAACAACAATGTGTAAATTGAAAAACATATTGGCACATTAATAATCCAGTAGCTCAACTTCGAGTGCAAATGACGTGACTAAATGATGAATAAATAAATAAATAAATAATGAATAAACAATAAAGTCATTGAAGCATAAAATAAAATAATTGCAGCAACCTTTGGAAATTAGCATTTTGACCATCAAAAGAAGTAAGCTTTTAAGGCCTTAATAAAGTGATTACAGTCTTTTATAGAAACTAGATTTTAATTATGTTAATTAAACCTTAAAGTCAGGAGCTTTTAAAGTGTAGCTAAGTCAAAAGGCTCCCGCAGGTAGGGTACAGTTAATTATCTGAGGTATGAAGAAAGGTCCTCAGAGGTGGGTAAAGCTTTCACTCTGTCGATTCTTCTTTTGTTATGTTAAAATAATTTTATAATGCGCACAGCTACCCAAAAAGGATTTCCCAGCGCAGACCTGAAGGAACCGAGGAAATTAAAGATTATTGATTAAACAACCAAGTTTTTAGTTGTTTACTGAAATTCGTATAGAGTGTTTCTTTGCGAATCGCTATGGGGAGAGAATTCATTAAGTGTGGGCCAAGATAGGAAAAAGAGCGACCACCCATTCTTGTGAATTTGACACTAGGAACCACACATTTTTCCTGAGTCGTGGAACGCAACAGGCAGGAGGGCTGATAGTGGGGGACTATATTTTGCAGGTATTGAGGAGCAGTACCTGTCTTGATCTTAAACATATAGTTTAGGGCTTTAAACTTTCTCCCATTTTCCACTCTAAGCCAGTGTAGATCTCTCAAGGCACTAGAAGTAGAAGACATTCTTGGGATTTTGCAAAGCAATCTTGCGGCGGAGTGAGACCCTCTGGGTATGTAGTGCGCTTTATAAATTCTTTGACTTGACTTGACTTGACTATATTGGCTCCCAAATAAGGAATATTCCCATAGTCCAATCTAGATTTTACGAGTGCCTGGACTACGGTCTTTTGGGTAGCACTAGGGAGCATCCAGATGATTTTCTTCAACCATTTTAACATCGTGAAGCAGGTGGCTGCAGTTTTTACAGCATGTTGCTTCATAGATAATTTATTATCAGACAAATCCCAGGTTGCAGACTTGAGAGGTGGGCACGGGTAGAGGACCCATTACACTGGGCCAATGTTGGGTGCCCCCAAAGGTCTTTCTTTTTCCCTAGAATAAGGACCTCAGTTTTTTCACCATTGAGCTTGAGTAGATTGGTTTGCATCCAAGATGCAATGTTACTCAGGCCCACTTGAAGAGTTGAGGGTCCTAGCAGCTGTTTCAAAAGAAAGGGAAAAAATTATTTTGGTGTCATTGGCGTAAGAAAAGAGAGACAGCCCAGCTTCTTCTGCAATCGCTGTCAAAGGTTGTATGTATGTATGTATGTATGTATAGATGCTTTTATATAGCGCATTGACTGTCACCCATCGGGTATCCTGGCGCTTAGACTTAGATGATACATACACAGTATATAAACAGATTGCATGGCTTACAAAAAGGGTTTTAGCAAGTTTTAGGGAACAAGTAGGTTTTCAAATTCTTCTTAAAAGAAATAAAATCATCGGTGCGACGTAGACCAAGTGGTATAGAGTTCCACAGTTTTGCCGCTGTGAATCTAAAGGATCGGCCACCCAACCGAATCCTCTGAATCTTGGGAACTGTCACCGTACACGCTAAGGCCGTGCGGAGGGGTCGAGAGGGTACATACCAGGTGAACAGATTTTGCAGGGAAGAGGGACCCTGTCCATGAAGGGCCTTATGTACCAAGCAAAGGGCTTTAAACTCAATCCTCTGAGGGATTGGAAGCCAATGGAGCTCCCTAAGTGCTTTGGTTGAAGAGTCAAAACGACTACGCGAGAGAGCCAGCTTGGCAGCAAGATTTTGCACACGTTGCAATTTTGCCACCAGGGTCTTTGGTGTCCCTAGAAGTAGTGAGTTACAGTAGTCAAGTCTACTTAAGATGATGCTTCTCACTATTTCTGGCCTAGATTGAATCGGGAGCATCGGTAATATTTTCCGCAACATTCGCAGAAGAGCCATACAAGTGGCCATTGTTTTATTTACCGACACATCTAGCTGCAGGTTGGAATCAAACATCACTCCCAGGTTTCGGACTGATTGGGCCGGCATACTGGTGTCCTGGAAGGTTGGAGGCCAGAAGTTCAATGGCAAAGGCCTAGGAGAACGGTCCATAGAGCAGTGCAACACTTCCGTTTTGGAGCCATTAAATTGCAGAGAATTCCGACTCAACTATTCCGCCGTCATGGACATGCACTGATGAAACGTCTCTTGCGACACTGCCTCCTTGCCCTCGAAAGCGAAGACAAGTTGGGTGTCATCCGCATAGTTGGTGACTGCTATGCCATAAGATTTTATCAACTGAATTAGGGGACGGAGGTAAAGATTGAACTGGATCGGGCTAATGGCCGAGCCTTGGGGTACACCCTGCCCCTCCTTTCTGATGTTAGATTTGAAGGGCGGCAGGGCAACCATTTGGTGTCGGTTGTCAAGATAGGACACCAGCCAATCCAGAGCCAGTCCCGAAACCCCTATTTCCTCCAATCTCCTGATCAGGATCGTATGGCTGACCGTATCGAACGCGGCCGACATGTCGAGCAGTACTAGAAAGGCAGCTCGACCTTGGTCGGCACGCGTTCGTAGGTCATCTAGCACAGTCACCACTGCTGACTCCGTCCCATGAGCAGGTCTGACACCAAAATGGGCCACGTTCAAGCATGCGTTGCTCTCCATAAAAATGGAAAGATGTTTAGTCACCAGTTTCTCCAAGATTTTGATTGGGAATGGGAGCAACGAGATGGGTCTGTAGTTTGCTGGACAAGTGAGATCCAGAGTGTCCTTTTTCAGTAAAAGGGATACCACTGCCAGCTTACAGTAATCCGGGACCCGTGCCGACTCAAGGGATTGACAGCAGATGGAAAAGAGCGGTGGGAAGAGTTCTTCCCTGAAAAGTTTCCAGAATTTAGGTGGAAGGGGGTCTAGAGGTGAACCAGAGGATACCCCATCTGCCAGTGCGCAAAAGTCTTCAAATGACGGCGAAGGGAAACTATTCAGTTGCGCAGGGCTAACCTCAGCCATAGCAGCAGGTATAGAGGTAGAGAGGTCCAAGGTGTGCGCATTGGCACCTGGCGACTTGGCTAGGTTATTCAGAATCGTAGTAATTTTGTCCTCGAAGGCCGAGGCCAGTGAATCACATAAGGTTTGAGTGGCGAGAATGTTCTTGCCAGTACTAGCAGGAGATGCCAGATCTTTCACGATTCTAAATAAGGTCTGGGACTTATTCTCCGCTGCCAGAAGAGATTCCTCTAGGAAACTTGCCTTGGCCTGTTTAATTTTGGCTTTATAAGTCGCCAGAGCCTGTTTAAAAAGCGCTCTGTCTGACTCAAGATATAACTTCCTCCAATTCCGTTCAGCCCGTTTACAATGGTGCTTGAGCTGGTAAAGTTCATCTGAGAACCATGGCATTGCCTGTTTTGTCCTACTTCTAATTTTTCGTAAGGGAGCCAGTGAGTCCAAAGAAGTTAGTATTCGTTGCCTAAGAGACTCATAACTGGCGGCCGCACTATCCCCACATAAAACCGTCTGAGAGCAAAGTGGGAATAGAGGATTGCTTCAGGAGCTTCGACCATTGTCTGCCCACCTTAGTGGCTCCTAAATTGCGCTTCTTCATAAGTGGAGTGAAGGATAAAAGATGAAAGTAGACAAGTGCATGGTCCGTCCAGCACTGGGGAAGGATACTTTGTAAGGACAAATGGTCAGCGTCGGCAAAAATAAGGTCAAGCGTGTGACCCTTTACGTTTGTCTGGGAGAGTACTAACTGCAGTAATTGGATGTTACTGTTAGCTTGGACCAGCTCTTTAAAGGCCGAATCGGTCGGGCCATCTGGCCATAAATTGAAATCACCCATATATACATTAAACAGAAGTGGGCTTAAATTGACCCCTGAGGTACCCCATAAGGAGAAGAATGGATGTTCGAAGCAGTCCTAGATGAAAAAACTTGAAAGGTCCGCTTTGATAGGAAGGAAGACAGTCAGCCAAGTGCTGTACTGGTAATGCCAAGGATTTAATCAGCATGGTGTGAGAGACATGTTTTTCCAGGATTTTGGAATAAATTGGAAGCAGGGAAATGGGCCTAAAATTAGATGACTGGGCAGGATCAGCATTATGTACAAAATCAAATGGAGAGCTAGGGAATAAGTACAGGGGTACATCACTTCCCGAAATGAATACAAGACTTAAACAATGTGGACAGACCCATTATGTGTATGCAATTAAATCACTGTGAGTAGTAAGAACATGGACCCATTAGGTGTTCTTACAAGACCCCTCACACACCAACCTCGTTGGTGTCATGCTTTATCATTGGGGTCCCAAACGGTCAGCCGAGTGCCCCCCGGTTGTGCTACGACACCTGATTACAGCGGAGCTGGTGTTGTGCATAAAGGTGATGTGAGGTAAATTATTTACAGTTAAAAATATCTCTGAGGATCCTTGCCTATAACTTTAATATTGGTGGCTCAGGACAAGGTTAAAAACAGTATGTGTTGTGCAACTTATATGGAATCATTTACCGTAAGTTGCCTATGTGTAGCGGTCTACATATTTCAGCCTGTAAAAAAAGTGTGGAAGTGCTTTCTTCAGGACCAGGTGAGTGAATAGTGAGTGGCAAAGGTGAAACCTTTTGTAATACCCACACACGAGCTAAGGTGTGTGCTTTAGAGTGTCGGCATACTCACTGACACTTGAAAAGTACCTGTAGGGAAAAGAAGAGACATAACAAAACATATAATTTTTTGCAACAATAAAATGCAATCTTATTGGGCAAAAGGTGTGTTGGGGTCAAGTGTCTCTATGACTACCACAGTGATTGGCATGTGGCCCATGCGTGTGGCTGCATGCAGATGGTATTGTGCATGCTGCGTCAAAATTCCTGATAGACAACAAATATTGGGCACAGATAGCGTGGTGGTGCACACAAGATTGGATCATGTTAATTATACAAACAGTCAAGCGTCTCTCCAATGCCATTCTCATAGAAATCCAAACAACTGAAGCACACTTGAAAGCAAGCCATAGAGTAGGAAATCATAGGCGCTAATCTTAGACTTGCATTATGGCGCTGTGTGGCTCCATTTGTAAAAAGAGTCAATGTAGAATGGTGATGAGCAAATTAGAACCCAGTGATGTTGGATCGGGCCACTAGCCCTGTGTCAAGCGGTCCTAGGCGCGCTGTGCGCCCGTGGCCAGGAGTATGTACATACAGTGATTAAATGCTCCTTGACCAATAGTGTCAAAAAAACTATTGAGACAGTAGTAAAAACATGCACAGAAGTAAGTTATAGTTACAATGTATGGGGATAATATGCAGGAAAATCAGGGCTCAGGGGGAGGATTTCTCATCCAAGTAACCGATCTGTAATCAAAACATGATAATTGCAGTAAATACAAAGTTTTGTAATGGGCTATGTGGTGTTGGTGGTCCCACCACTGCAAACCTATCTCGGTCCCTCGTAGTCCCGGCTGGTGCTGGGAGTACCGAGGGGAAGCAGCTTATATCGAGAGTCAGTAATGCCCGGTACGTGTAGAGACACACGTCCGGGTCTGGCGATGACTAAGCAAGGGGTAGTGCGTGCATGCGCAATATGGCTGTCTAGTAGTGACGCTAATGCTTGAGAGGCGATAGGTCACAGTGGCGGCCATCTTAGGGAGGTGTTCTTAGTTAAAGCGTATGCTGTAAAGTAATAGTAATAAAGTCCTGATCTTCCGATTTTCAAGATATTTAGCAAATGTGAATACAGTTTTGTTAGATAAAAGATATGCATGTACCCACCCTGCTCATTCCTGGTCAGAGTAATGAGGAAAAATGATACTATGATTACAGTTTCGTGAATTAAAAGGTACGCATGCACCAATCCTGCTCATTCCTGGTCAGGCTAATGGGCGGTATGGTGGAAAATGTATGGGAGTATGGAAAAAGTTATAAAGTCACTGTCTGCCTGTTGTGTGATTGCGCAGGACCACGAAGCGCTGTCATGGTAAAGCAGAAGGTGCAAAACTTGAGTTAGTGGGGCAGCCATGGGTACAACAGTGGTGATATCCGTGGTGCACTCCAGAAGTCAGAGCAGGAATGTCCATGCATGCGTTTCACAGTAACATGGAGGTACACAATAGATCAGAAGAGATTCTGCTCTTTGGATCGGGTAGCAGGTTTAGGCTCTGCTAAGACTGTTCCAAGGTATGTTGTCGTTGAAGCCTGTTTTATGACTGGATAAGAGATATATCCATCTCTGTTCTTTTTGGAATAGCTGCTGTTGGATGTTTGCATGTTAGGGTGCAGGTTTTCTATGATAACCCAAAGGATGTCGTTGGTGGCATGCCCTGCCTCTAAAAAATGGTTGGTCATTTTGACCATGTTTTTCTTGCATCTTATTGTGCTCCGATGCTCACAGATTCTGGTCCTGATTTTTCGGTTGCTTATCCCAATGTAGGTGAGGTTGCATGGGCATAGAATGCGGTATATGGCATGCGCCGTTTTGCAGTTGGCGTGTTGTTGCAGTTTCCAGGTTTTTCCATGTTCCAGATGGAGTTTCTTTGTAGTTTCAATCAGGTGACAAACACTGCAATTGGCACACGCAAAATGGCCAGTTACTCCTGGGAGCCCCCAAGCGTTTAGAACAGTGTTGTCAGGTCTTTGTTGTGGGACCGGCCTCATAGATACCAGTGCGTCTTTGATGGATTTTGCTTTTTTGTGTGATACCAAAGGGAGGTCCCAATTGAGGTTGCCAGTCTTTAGGATTTTTCAAAGTTTACTAACAATATTGGAGATTTTAGTGGGGATTGTGTTGTAGGCCATGGCACAAGTCAAAGGAGTAGGTTGGGGTTCTCATGGGCCCGTTTTTTAGCTTTGTCTGTGATATGTTTGGGGTACCCCCAGTCTTGAAGTTTACTGCTTAAGTCCTTTGCTTGATCCTTGAAGTCTGTCACGCTACTACAGTTTCTACACAGCCGTAAGTACTGACCATAAGGGAGATTTTCCCGAAGGGGCCTGTGGTGGAAACTGGATAAGTGTAGTAGTAAATTTTGTGCGGTAGGTTTGTAGTGTGTTTTGCTTTTCAAATGACACAAGATTGGATCATCTTAATTATACAAACAGTCAAGCGTCTCGCCAATGCCATTCTCATAGAAATCCAAAAAACTGAAGCACACTTTAAAGCAAGCCTCACCTCTTTCAAAAAAAAGATTGGAGGAGACCAACAAGGAGATAAACGAATATAAGGAAAGCCTAACACAAAGCAGAATTAGCAAATTCTCAAAAGACCTAAAAAAATGCTCCTATCTGAAAACATACCCCTATGTGGACACTGATTATAAAGTACCCAAAAGGAGTGACACATCAGGTGGCTCATCAGATGATCATTCATCAGGGAGCAGCACTTCCAGTTCAAGTAGCTACAGAAGAAAGCAACAAGGAAGAGGCAGGAACATCGCCTGGCAACAACCATGGACACCGGGCCACCTGGTCTTAAGACAGACTACCCGGTCCAATACCCACAGATGTACCCACAATATGAATATGGCTGGAACATGCCCTTTGGACCTCCACCACCACCCTATTACTGAACCCAAACCAACGGTTCCCTTTTGTAGGAGAAGGCCCACGGAACAGAGGGAGAAGATGACGTGGAAACCAAGTCCATTGGGGAGACGACCAGCACGAGGGAACATTGACGAGGAGCAAAGCCAAAGACCAGCAACTGGGCCCCAGCACGAGATGAGCCTAGTAACCAATCTCTCATCCCACTCCTCAACGCCAAAAGAAATTATGGTTCTAGAGAAGGTACTCGACTAGACAAGTTCCAACTACATTGTGAGTTAGCTGCCTTCTTCCGGAAACTCAGGTTGAAAGCCTTCTTTGAACACTCACCACTCCCAACCACCACTGATCAAGAAGGGGACACACGATTCAGAGTAAAATCCTATTAGAACTGGGGGTCTCTAGTTGGCAGAGGTAGGTACCCTTGCTTCTAGTCAGGGTAAGGAGGAAACACTCTTCAGATAACCCCTGCTCACCCCCTTGGTAGCTTGGCACGAGCAGTCAAGCTTATTGAAGGCAATGTGCAAAGTATTTGTACCAACACTCACAGTAACACAGTGAAAACACCACAAACTGACTCCACAACAGTTTAGAAAAATAAAGGTATTTAGTCTAAACTACACAGGACCAAAGCGTACACAGTTCAGGAATATGGTTTCAAAAGGGTACTGAAGGTTGCGTTAAAATAATTGACAGTTGCATCACGTTTTAGCCAACAGTACCTTTAGATGCGACAAAAGTTCCAAGTGAAAGCTGTAGCAGTGAAAAGCAAGCTCACTCCTGAGACCCTGGGGAGGCGATGCAACAACCCCAATGGATGCAGCGGGCGTGTTGCTGTGACTCCGGTCTGTATGGGGGGGTGCGATCCCTTGCGTGGATTCCGGTGCACAGGTATGGGTGGAAGCAGCTCGCAAAAGGTATGATGTGACAATCTTTGGGGCAGCGAAGATCTCCGGTGAGGCGACGATGCACGCCTCAGCGTCGATCTTCTCCTATCGCAGCCCCTCGATGCGATGGCTCTGCGACGACTCTCGCAGCGATGTGATGCAGTCCGCAAGCAGTGCGTAGATCTCACCCAGTGACGACCGGCTCTGCAACGATACTCACAGCGATGGTAATCTTCCCGCACCGGACTGGTGCGTCCCGTAAACATAGGATGCGATAACTCTGGCAGCGGCACCAAGCACTGCGACCATCTCAGCCTTCGTAGCGGCAGGAATTTCCTCTCACTGACGGGGATGCACTCCGCAAGCGAGCAATGCGATAAACTTTGCAGAAAGTTCTTTGAATCTAGGTTTCCAGCTTCCCAACACAAGTACAACTTCCAGAGGCACCACAACTGGCCCAAGCGCTCTAGGAAGGACAGCACTCTCTCACTAGAGTTCAGGGAAGCTGTGGATGAAGTCCTTTTGTTCCTGGGACTTCTTAACAGGGAGCCAGCTCTTCTTCAGGCCCTTTGAAATTACTTCAAGCAAGGGGACAAAGCACAAAGCAAAGTCCTTCCCCTCTCCTTGGCAGCAAAGCAACTGCAGGTCAGTCTTCAATCTTCAGTCTTCCAGCATTCTCCTTGGCAGAGGTTCCTTCTTGATTCCAGGATGATCTAATTTTCTGTAGTCTGGGGTCCTGTACTTATACCCCTAAAAGTATTTGTTCCCTTTGTGCAGGAGGGCTCTGAACCCGGTCTGAACCAGTTCTTGGTGTTCCTTGAGCACTTTGTTTTCCTGGCCTCTCCTTTCCTTTCAGAGAGAGGGGCAGGGTGGTCAGCCGCCCAGCAGGAGGTGGACCCAGCCTTGGGGAAGGCAGGCACAGCCCTATTCAGGTCCAGGTGCTACCCCCTCCCACCACTTTAGTTGCAGATTCAGCTATTCAGCCTAGGGATGGCCCACTCAGCCTCTGGGAGCCACCCAGCCCCTGTCACTCACAAGCCACACAGTCAATTCACAAACAGGCCAAGGCACACAGAAAGGTCAGACAAGAGAACAACCACTTTCTAAAAGTGCTGTTCTCAAACACAGGATTTAAAAACCACCTTTCCTAAAAGATGTGTTATTAAATTCTGAGTTCAGGGATACCAGACTGTGTTGTCCTACCTTGCTCCTATGGGAAGATATGCTTCGTAGCCACTGTAGCCTGCATTCCCCATGATAGCCTATGGGCAAAGTAGCCTTACAATAGTGAAAAACGAAAATGGCTGTCATTCACTACCAGAGCATGCCATCTGCACTAGTACATGCTCTACCTTTCTCATACACTGAACCCTGCCCAAGGGGGTACCTTGGGCCTTCCATAGGGGTGACCAATGTGCACAGAAAGGGATGGGTTATGCCTGGTCAGTGGGCCCACCGACCAGGAGGACATGGCAGTTCACAGACGGCACACAGGCACTGAGGTGGCAGGCCTGAGACACCATTTTAGGGCTACTCATGTGGGTGGCACAATCAGTGCTGAAGGCCCACTAGTAGCATTTGTATCACCAGCCCTGGCACACTCAGTGCACTTTACTAGGGACTTCTTGGTGATACAAATATTCCAATCATGGATAACCAATTATAATACAATTTACACAGGGAGCACTTGCACTTTGACACTGATCAGCAATGGCAAAGTACCCAAATCACCTAAACCAGTAAAAACCAAAGTGGGAAGACACGCCAAAGATGCCAGGTGTAACAAATCCACATTCATGCCCCCACCCAATGCCATCCCACCTGAGGTGGCTGTCTGTGAACAAGCAGTCTCTAAGGATATTGAAGCACTGAGCGAGGACCACACCTTCCAGAACACCAGCACAGCAGAACGTGCTGCCATACAATCCCTGAGATGCAACCAATCGATCGTTATCAAACCCGCCTACAAAGGCGGAGGGACAGTCATCTTGAACAGAGAGGACTATAAACTGGAATGTGAGAGACTCCTCAGCAACACTAAGAACTATGCAAAACTAAATCAGGACCCGAGCGAAATCCTGAGAGCACGCATCCATTTCCTAGTTGAGGAAGCTGAGACAACGGGACAAATCACACCCAATGAAGCCAAATTCCTTACCTCCACTATGGGCAAAATACCATACTTCTATATACTACCAAAGACTCTCAAAAACAAACTACCCCCTCGGGTCGCCCCATTGTATCAGGCATAGATTCTTTATTAAAACCACTGTCCCAGTATTGTGACTTTTTTCTCCAACCAATGGTCCAATCCACCAACACCTATCTTCAAGACACAAAATATCTCCTGAGACTACTCAACAACATGGCCTACGATCCAGGGACCTCCTTTCTAGTGAGCCTCAACGTAAAAAGCCTCTACACCAGCCTCCCACAAGATGACAATCTGGCCGTCCTGGAGACAGCTGTAGAGCAAACTGACAGGAAATACCACACGTCCAGGAGATTCATCTGGAATGCTCCAAGCTCGTGCTGAAAGACAACTTCTTTGAATTCAAAGGGCAACTCTACCTCCAGAAATACGGCACGTCCATACGTAGCGTTTTCATCCCCAGCGTGGTAGGCCTGTATGTTCATGATTTCGAGTCCAAATACATTTTCTCCAACAATGTACCACTGATTTCGGAAATTAAGTTCTATAAACGATATACAGATGATATCCTACTAATCTGGGAAGGAGATACTGAGTCACTTCACACCTTCTGCCAATGGCTCAATACCTGCGACTAAAACCTCAAGTTCACACAAGTGTTTGACCACCCAAAAAACCACCTTCCTAGATCTAGACATCTGGGCTGAAAATGGTCATTTGAAAAGCAAAACACACTACAAACCTACTATACAAAATTCACTACTACACTTTCCACCCCAGACCCCTTTAGGAAAATCTCCCTTATGGTCAGTACTTACGGCTGCGTAGAAACTGTAGTAGTGTGATCGACTTCAAGGATCAAGCACAGGACTTAAGCAGTAAACTTCAAGACCGGGGGTACCCCAAACACATCACAGACAAAGCTAAAAACGGGCCCTGAACCAGGATCGTGAAGCACTCATTGAAAAACACCCACGAGAACCCCAACCTACTCCTTTGACTTGTGTCACGACCTACAACAAAGTCTCCACTAAAACTCCAATATTGTTAGTGAACTTTGGAAAATCCTAAAGACTGGCAACCTCAATTGGGACCTCCCTTTGGTCACACAAAAAAGCAAAATCCATCAAAGAGTAACTGGCCATTTTGTGTATGGCAATTGAGTGTTTGTCACCTGACTGAAACTACAAAACAACTCCATCTGGAACCTGGAAAAACGTGGGAACTGCGCCAACACGCCAATTGCAATACGGTGCATGCCATATACCGCATTCTATGCCCATGCAAACTCACCTACATTGGGATGACCAACCGGAAAGTCAGTACCAGAATATGTCAGCATCGGAGCACAATACGATGCAAGAAAACCGTGACCAAAATGACCAACCATTTTTTAGAGGCAGGGCATACCACCAACGACATGCGTTGGGTTATCATAGAAACCCTGGACCCTAACAGGCCAAACATCCAACAGCAGCTATTACAAAAAGAACCGAGATGGATATATCGCTTATCCAGTCATAAAACAGGCTTGAATGACAACATACCTTTGAAAAGTCTTAGCAGAGCCTAATGCAGATCTAAACCTGCTACCCGATCCAAAAAGCAGAATCTCTTCTGATCCATAGTGTACCTCCTTGTTACTGTGAAAAGCATGCATGGACATTGCTGCTCTGACTTCTGTAGGACACCAGGGACATCACCACTGTTATACTAATTGGTGCACCACTAACTCAAGTTTTGCACCTTCTGCTGTACCTTTGTGGTCCTGCGCAATCACACAACAGGCAGGCAGTGACTTAATAACTATTTCCATGCTCCCATACATTTTCCACCATACTGTCCATTAGCCTGATCAGGAATTAGCAGGATTGTTACATGTGTACCTATAAACTCACAAAACTGTGATCATAGTATCATTAGTCCCCATTAGTATGACCAGGAATGAGCAGGGTGGCTACATGCATACCTTTTATCTAACGAAACTGTAATCACATTTGCTAAATATCTTGAAAATCAGTAGATCTGTTTTTTATTATTATTATTTTACAGCATGTGCTTTAACTAAGAACACCTCCTTAAGATCTCCGCCACTGTGACCTATCGCCTCTCAAGCGTTAGCACTACTAGAGAGCCGTATTGCGCATGCGCGCAGTACCCCTTGCTTAGTCATCCTAAGACCCGGACGTGTGTCTCCACACGTACCGGGCATTACTGACCCTTGATATAAGCTGTTCCCCTCAGTACTTCCTGCACCAGCCAGGACTAGGAGGGACCGAGATAGGTTTGCAGCGGAGGGACCACCAACACCAAGTAAGACCAACTGTGCTCCAAGGGGATCCTCCTCACATAGCCCGCTACAAAACTTTGTATTTACTGCAATTATGTTTTGATTACAGATCGATTACTTGGATGAGCAACCCTCCCCCCTCCCTCGATTTTCCCTGCATATTATCCCCATACATTTTAACTATAACTTACTTCTGTGCATCTTTTTACTACTGTCTCGACTGTTTTTTTAGTCACTATTGGTCAAGGAGCATTTAATCACTGTATGTACAGACCCCTGGCCAGGAGCGCACAGCGCGCCTTGGACCACTTGCCACAGTGCTAGTGGCCCGATCCAACATCACTGGGTTCTAATTTGCATATCCCGCAGACTGCACAGGGTGCTCTTCACCATTGTACATGGCCTCCTTTCACAAATAGAGCCACACAGCGTCATAATGCGAGTCTAAGATTAGCGCCTATAATTTCCTACTCTATGTGCGCACACCATTTATTTGCCCTTGCTGTCTATCATAAATTTTGACGCAGCAAGCACAGTGCCATCTGCATGCAGCCACACACATGGGCCACATGCCAATCACTGTGGTAGTCATAGAGACACTTGACTACAACACACCTTTTGCCACTGAGATTGCATTTTATTGTTGCGAAAAATTATATGTATTGTTATGTCTCTTTTTTTCCATACAGGTATTTTTCAAGTGTCAGTTAGTACACCGACACTCTAAAACACACACCTTAGCGCTTGTGTAGGTATTACAAAGGTTTCAAGTAGCACTATTCACCTTTGCAACTCACTATTCACTCACCTGGTCCTGAAAAAAGCCCTTCCTCACTTTTGTTACGGGCTGAAACATGTAGAATGCTACACATAGGCAACTTACGGTAAATAATTCAAGAATAATTGCATGGCACAAACTGTTTTTTACCTTATCCTGAGCCGCTAATATTAAAGTAATAGGCAAGGTTCCTCAGAGATATTTTAACTGTAAATAATTCACCTCACATCACATTTATGCACAACACCAGCTCGGCTGTAATCAGGCATCGTAGCACAACCGGGAGGCACTCGGCCGCCAGGTTGGGACCCCAATGATGAAGCATGACACCAACCAGGTTTGTGTGTGAGGGGTCTTTTAACACCTAATGGGTCCATGTTCTTACTACTCACAGTGATGTAATTGCATATACATAGTGGGTCCGTCCACGTTGTTTAAGTCCAGGCTCAGCATTAGCCTTTTTCAAAAGTGGGAGGACCATGGTGTGTTTCCAATCAGGCGGAACCATGGCCTCTTGGAGCGAAGCGTTAAGTAGCTCCATAACAATGTTCAAGGATGGTGACTCAAGTTGCTGAAGTACTGGAGCAAGGAGAAGATCTCAGGGAGACCCTGATTTAATGGTGCCTTAATTTTTTTTAAAGAATTAATATTAAGAGGTAACCACGTTCCCAATATCGTGGAAGATTCAGCAGTAGAAATGGGCTCAGGGGAGGAAACTGACTGAATAGGCGCCATTGGTCTACTTGTATTCAAAGTCAGATATATTTGCTCCACTTTATTTATAAAAAAGTTAGCAAGAGTGTTGCGTTGTGATTCATCTAGAGTAGGAGAAATAGGCTGTGTGTCCGAACCAGCTAATTTTTTAACCATTGTAAAAAGAGTACTTGAACAGTTCTGTGCATTGGAAATAGTGGAGGAGACATATTCCGCGCGAGCTAGTTTACATAGAATTTGATATTTTTTAGAGCGATTTTGTATGTTATTTTAGATTCAGAGGAATAGTTTTTCCTCCAGCATCTTTCCAATGCTTTGCATTTACTTTTTTCGGTTTTTAGTTGTTTTGTAAACCAAGGAGCGGGGGGATGATGGTTATACCATTTTGTAACGGAAAGTGGGAGGCAGTCATCAGTTGCATTAGAAATCCAGCTGTAAATAGTTTCTAAAGAAGACATCGATATTGAATCCATAATTGGAGCACTGTTGGACAGGGTTCGATTAAAAACTTCCACATCCAGTTTTCCCCACTTCTGGATTGTGATCCAGATGCAGGTGGAAACAAATTCCCTGGAGCTGTACAGTAAAACTTGACCACAAAGTGATCTGATCAACATAAGGGAAGGGCAGGAGGACATTGAATATAAGATAAATTGGAAAAGATGGGATCTAATAAGTGGCCTGCCGTATGCGTCGGTCAGCTGTTGTAAAGTAATAGGTTCATAGCAGCCAGGTCTGAGATTAATGCGCTGCTAGTTGTGCACTCAGTATTGCCAAGATGAAGATTTAAGTCCCCTAAAATGGTGAATTAGCCATTTTAAGTAGGTAGAGGGCAATCCCGTCTGGGAGTGACAACGCGCAAGGACCAGCATACCAGAGAAAGAAAAATGAGAAGTTAGGGTAAATTTGAAAAAAGCTGCTTCACAACCAGCAAGGGGCAGATCCTCAAATTTGAATGAGTAACATTTATTAAAAATGAAAGCAATGCCTCTTCCTATCTTTTCTGACTATGGCATAATTAGCAGGAAAAGTCGTGGCCACATCTGGTCCTGAGCTTGTATGCAACCATATTTCAGTAAAAAAAAATGTGTCTGGTTGTTCACTACTTTACAGATAAAAGATACCCTCCTTATGTTTAGGGGTAATCGACAATTAATATTCCAAAAGGTAAACATTTTGTTAGAAGAGGGGCAATGATTTTGCTGTTGCTTGCAGTTTAGGTTTAATGTTATCAACGTGCCATTCTGTGGGTTCACACTGGATGGATTTCTGAGAGACTTGAGTTTTTCCATTGCTTTCTGTTTTTTTAAGAAGTGTGTAAGCACAGAATGCTCTGTAAAAAGTCGTGTTTTGAAGCATGTAATTCATTGTTAGCAATGCATAGTACATTCATGTACACAAAGGGCCTTTAGTTCATAAAATACAATGTCAGTCAGTATTCAGGTAGGGAATAAGGAAATATTTTTTCTGCTCAGTTTAAAAAATGGTGTGCTTAAGGCAAATGGGCAGAATGGAAAAGTTCTTCTGAAAATTAGGTCTCCCCAAAAGATTATTTTTATTAGTTTTTTCTAATAAAAATGGAATATAATTCCAGAAATATCCGACCGCAGCAGAAGGAAGGGCCCAGGTAAGCAAAATGCACTGCACTTGAAATTTGAATTTATTTTTGGGACCACTGAAGCATGTTATGCAGAATTCTTTCATGAATACTTGACAGCAGGTGAAATCTGAATGGAGAGCCATTGCTAGTTATCAGAAGTTCATTCACGTTTTAACAGGCTGTGCTATGATACTACCACAGATCTATTCATATTTTTCACCACAGCACGGGGTCCTGATTTTACAGATGGGATATCTTGATATTACCATAGATTTAATTCTAACAAACACATTCATGCATTATTTTGTAAGGAACATGCGTTTTCAAACTTGATTTAGAGGGAAGTAAATAGGATATCATTTGCTTCTACATTCTATAGTTCTTCAATCAGACAATATTTCCTCTTCCTCACTACCTGACTTGTAAATTATCCAAAGACTTGTGACACTCTCAATACATCTGCCAGTCACTTACAGTGGAGGTTTGATTGGCATACGGTTTTACAGAAATTCATGCAGGCAGTCTTGCTTATTGTTGTCATTGTCTAACTGCTGACTTCTTTTTCTTGTTGCAGCCTGGAAATAGACTGGCCCAATTCTTCGGTGATAGCTGCGAGAGGCACACCAATTTAGGCAAATAGAAAATATTTTCATAAATAAAATGACACAAAAACAAATTTAAATTCAATCAGTAAAACTGGAGTTATGAATTTTTAAAACTTTTAGTGAAAAATAGCACATAGAATATCAAAGCACCCACCACAGGCATCCTGCCACGTGAGACGTGGGCAATGTCAAATTTTAAGGTCGACTGCGATAAAGCGTGATACTGATTTACAAGATGGATTGGGCCTGACATTGGCTTACCTTTGGACTCAAAGGTAGACTTCAGAGGGGCAAATCAGCAGACTTTATCCTCACCAGGGAGCGCTGGACGAGGTGTAGGTGAAGCCATTCATGATGGCGAGAAAAAGCTCTGAGTGGGAGAAGCCAGAATTTCAAGCCCAGGAGGTAATTATTGTCAATTGGAACCTGTCGCCTTTGAGCCTAGTGAAGAGTTTTCGCTGTAGACTTAGACACCGTTTTGAAAGTTAAAAACCTCCCTCGGTATGAAGCTACAATCCATAGTTAAGAGTACTCTAGGATACCAGATACTGTTGCTCGAAGCTCACACTGAACATGATTTGCTACTGGGGAGAGGAACGTAGAGGGAGATACCAGGAAGTCAGGCCGACCAGCAATGCACATTGGGGTCATCAGGTAGCAAACGTGTACTGATCTTTTGTCGGTTCTTCTGTCACTTCTTGGTTATTAGGAAGGCGCATGTCGTGTCTGCTAACTAATAAAGACAGACACGTGGGTAGTTATCCTGTCCCTACTCTATCTAACCCCATCCTGTCCACGCTCCTCCTCTTCCCTTTCACCCCACTAGTTCCACCCATCCCAGCTACTAGACTGCTAACCACATAACATCTCCCCTCTTCTTAATGAAACAAACAGAACAGTGTGTTGATTCATATCTCTTCAATGAGTCTCTTGGGTCGTTGACATCTCGGCGAGGTCGCGTAACCGGGGCCCCGGTATTCTCGTTGATCAGGAATTCGTTCTGCTGACCATTGCTCTCTTGGTCAACTTGGTCTGATACTTCTGGAGTGAATAGTTCAGTCACACTCACCGAAGGTTCTTTCAGGTCCCGAGGACACTTCTTAAAGTGTGACACATTCCGGGTAACTCGCCGTTGATCCGATTCCGCAGTAAGCATGGTACCCTTCTGTTGGGTGACCAGCAAAGGTTCATCTCGGAATCGACAGTCAGTTTTTCTTTGTTGGTCTTGCTTGACAAACACGTAGTCTCCTTCAGGCAGGGATGGTGATATTGCTCTTCTTTTGGCATCGGCATATGATTTAATCTTGTCTTTGTTACATCTATCAGTCGCTACCATTTCTAGAGGCCTGCAGCTTGGTGGCACTGCTCGCAAGGCCCCTTCCCAAGTCGGGATGCGATTCCTCATGGGGCGCCCCAGCATCAACGTTGCGGGGCACTGTCCGGTGGTCAAATGAGGGATTGTTCTAAAGGCTCTGAGGACCTCGTTGAGGGCCACTTGCAGGTCCTTCTTTTCAGCCGTGGCGCATTGGAATGTCTTTTTGAGCATGGCCATAAATCTTTCGATGGTGCCATTCGCCTGTGGCCAAAGAGGTGTAACCTTCCTGTGGTTGAAGTCCAGGTGCTTGGCAAACGCACTGAACTCATGCCCATTGAACGGAGGTACATTGTCTGTTTTCACCTCTCTGGGGACACCCCATTGTGCAAACACTTCATCAAGCACTTTGAGAGTGCTGGAGGCGCTTGTGGACGGCACGAATTGCGCGATGGGATATCGTGAGTATTCATCGATTATGGCGACCACGTATTTGCCGGAGGATAGTGGGCCGTAGAAATCCATGGCAAGTTCTTGCCATACTCCATCAGGTAGGGTGGTCATTTGCAATGGGGCCGGTGGGTCGCCTTTGCTGGTCAGCTGGCAGAGATGGCAATCTTTCACGGTGGACTCTACCATTTGGTCGAGGAGAGTAAACCACATGCGTTCTCTGAGGGCTGGTTTTGTTGATACCACTCCTCGATGGCCTTCATGTGCAAGGTCGATGACACCTTGCCGGAGCTGATTGGGGACCACAATTCATTGACCTTGTAATATTATTCCATCTGTGGTAGCAGACAGTTCATCACAGACGTGTCGGAATGCTTGCATCTCCTGCTTGACCGCCGGGTCATTGTCTTCTTCTTGAGGATCATGTCTCCACCGGTTGGTTTGAATCCTGCTTAGTACTTTCTGCAGGATAGCATCTTGCGCTGTGACTTCACGGATAACTTCCATGGGAATGGCTGGTGGCAATGCTTGGTCAGCCACAAAGTGGATGTACTCTTCGGCAATGGAATGATTAGAGTCCGATGATGCCAGGGGATGACGAGACATATAGTCAGCCGGGTTTTCTGCCTTCCCGGGTTTGTGGACAATGGTGAAAGTGTACTCCTGAAGTCTCAAGCCCCACCTCTCGATCCGCTGAGGCATTTTGGATCTGGGGTTGCCGTAGATGGTAACCAGCGCCTGA
Source organism: Lissotriton vulgaris (assembly GCF_964263255.1). Classification (NCBI taxonomy): domain Eukaryota; kingdom Metazoa; phylum Chordata; class Amphibia; order Caudata; family Salamandridae; genus Lissotriton; species Lissotriton vulgaris. Next base: position 164,493,098 of record NC_141697.1, on the reverse strand, counting down.
TGGTCGGTGATCAAAGTAAAATGCTTGCCGTAGATAAAAACATGAAAATGTTCACATGCCCACACCACCGCAAGGCTTTCCTTCTCAGGTTGTGAGTATACCCTTTCAGGATCGGACAAGCTGCGACTGGCATAGGCAACAATCCATCGCTGGTCAGAGTCATCATCATATTGTGCTAGGATAGCCCCTAGTCTCACGGGGCTAGCATCTACGGTGATTTCGGTTTTCCGTCTCGGATTAAAGTACGAGAGGTTGTCGGCAGACTCCACTGCATGTTTGATCTCCCTGAACGCCTGTTCACACTGTGGCGTCCAGTCAAAAGGTTGTCCTTGTTTGGTGAGGATGCAAAGAGGATGGCTGAGGGTCGCATAGTCTCTGATGTAACGGGCGCAATAGCTGGCCATCCCTAAGAACGATCTTAGTTCACTGACATCCTGAGGGCTCTTGGTGTTGTTCAGAGTCGCTATCTTGTCCGGATCTGGTTTCATCCCTGCACTTGAGAAAATGTGGCCATAGAATTTCAAAGTGGACTAGTGAAACTCACACTTGTCTTTGTTTAAAGTCAGGTTCGCATCTAGCAGGGCATGGCAGGCACGATCAAGTGCTATGTCATGTTCACGGACGTTGGAGCCGTACACAAGGATGTCGTCGCTGTAATTTAGAGTGTTAGGGATATGTTGAATGATTTGCCGGATTGCTTCCTGAAAAATTTCCGCGGCTGTTCTTGTATCTGAAGAGTCCTAAGTGGGTTCTAAAGGTTGTAATGTAGCGGGACTTGACGTCCAACTCCAGCTGGTGATAGCCTTTGTTTAAATTCAGCTTCAAGAACACCCTCACCCCGTTCGAAGCAGAAATCATGTCGCTCAGATGCGGCCCAGGATGGCGTTCCCTTTCAATCGCAGTGTTGGGCAATCGCATGTCGACACACAGTCTCACTTTGCTAGTGGTGCCTTTCTTGGGTACGATAACTACTGGCGATACCCATGGGGTCGGGCCATCCGTCCGTTCAATAATGTCTGCTGACAGAAGGTCATGCAGTTCATCCTCGGCGGCTTTCTGGAAATGGAATGGTACACGTCGAGGGTGCTGTGCCACGGGCCTTATCTGTTCATTGATGTGTAAACGTATTTGACAACCCTTCAGTTTTCCCAGTCCTTGAAACAGCTTAGGAAACTTGCTGACGATGTCTTGGCCATCAGTGACTTTAAAGAGGATCTCAACGAGGCGGAGACGCTCTGCAGTTGGTAGGCTGAGTAGACAGTCAGCCTCTGGACCCTTGATGACATGTATGACCGCCGGTATGGTGATGGCATCGTGTTTGAGTGTTGTTGGAAATTTTCCCAAGCATTGAAGTGGTCTCTTGGACATCCAAGTGAAAACTCGAACTGGTGCATATGTTAGTGGAGGGTTATAGTTCAGCGAAGCCCCGCTATCTAGCAAAAACTTAGTGTCATGGTTCCCTACCTTTATGTCCAAGCGCGGATATTTTTTGAGTTGGTCAGGGTCCGCGATCATGTTTACATACTCAACGGTGTATTCCGAGTCTCTGGATGATAATCTGGAATACCGGGACGGTGGCCTCCGCTCCCATCAGGATCTTCGCGACTCTCGGCTGGAATGTGATGAGGCAGAGGATAGTGTATTCTTTCCTTGAATGGCTCTTATGTGATGCTTTCTGGTGTCAGAGCAAGACGACCTCGTTGTTTCACTTCACCTCTCTTTGTGATAGATCCACACATCGCTTCGAAGTGGTTCTTCCACCCACATTTCCTACATCTCTGACCCATGGCAGGGCAAGCATCCGCATGAGGGTAGTCATATCCACACCTGTAGCATTTTTTTGTCTTCTCTAGTCTCCTTTCCAGCCGCCCAAGCTCTCGTCTCCTGTGTTCTGGATATCTTTGGTGGGATGACGGTTATGACCTCCTCTGCTTGTCTTTTGAGCTTCTTCGACTGCTGCCTTTGGCTTGGACACGACGCACTTGTTCATGACTCACGTTGCGTCCCGTTTCAATGTTGGTGGCATGCTCCTCGGCCTGATCATAGACGCAAGACATTTCTTCAATGTCGTCCAGTTCATGGGGCTTCCTTAACAGCCGCCTCCTGAGGGTTTCTGAGTGACACCCATCTATGATTTGTGATTTTATGGCAGCGTCTGTTGAAAAGGTGTTGAATTCGCAATGTCTGGATAGCCGTCACAGTCGGGTGATGAATGCGCTCATCGCCTCGTTATTCCCTTGGCGCGCTTGATGAAACGCATGACGTTCATAGTCCACATTTCTTTTATGGAGGAATTTCTTGTTCAGCGCTTCACATACTTTGTCATAGGTTCCAGCGTCTGCAGGGGGAAGATCTTTGATTATTTTGCTTATCTCTCAGCCCGCCAGGTTGTGGAGAGCAATCAATTTCTCTTTATCGACAGTCACTTTAGATCCCTCAATGTAGTCTTCAAAGTCTTTGAGCCACTCTTGCCACTTGGGACCAATGCTCCCTCCTGTGGTCAGTGTTAGAGGTTCCGGGGCCCGCAGGTGCGACCCTCCTGCAACAATGGGCTTGACTTCGTTTCGCTGTGGGGATACCTCTGATGTCACCATCTTGGGGACGCGTGCTTCCCGCCTTTTCTGCCTCTAGTCAACCTGTTCGAAGGTGCCTGGATAGGTTGATTGCGGTCGTTTCTCCTTCAATGCTAATTTAGCTTTGCTCGTGCTTGTTTCTTCTTGATCACTTGTGTTGTCTCACACTTGTTACGCGTGTCTTTGCAGCTCGCGTGTGTCGTTTCACTGGCAAAATACCATGCCTGACCTTAAGATGGCCGCCCCACACTGACCAATGGGTCTGTCCTCAAGGCTGCCTGACTTCAAGATGGCCGCCGTTGCTATCTGCACACAAGGCTTTCTCTCTGCTCACTCGGCACCCAGCTAGTTCACTCGGGACTCACCAGCAGGCGATCTCAGGTGGCAGCACAGTTCAGGGTTCAGTTCTCCTCAGTATCTGCCACAGTCAGGTGAGGTTGGGGTGGGCTCCCGCCTTGCTGCGCCAGGTCCCGTGTTCACTCGGCGACAACGTGCCGAAGCTCACGCATCGGGCGTGAGGTTTCCGATGTTGGAGGCCACTCAAGCTCCGATTCCACCGCGCGCGCTCGACAGCGCTTACCGCTGGACCTTCTTGGGGCAGCGTCCTCCACCCGGGGCAATTGTCCTCCACTTTGGGATTGCTGGGCAGAGTCGGAGTGGGCTCCCGACCTCTGTTCCTTCAGCGCATGCCAGACTGCACGCATCCGGCGGGGGTCACGTCTCGGTGCGAACTGTTTCCTCCTCTCGAGCATTTCAGCGCTCGTTGCTTCGGCTCCCTTCTTACTCCCTCGCAGTCGCTGGAGGGACAGGGTCACCTGCTGCTGGCCTCTCTCTTCAGGCGGCAGCTCCACACAGCAGCGCTCTCTTCTTTACAGTGCTGCCTGGGACTGGGCACTCTTGTGAGGTTCTGTGGGCTGGGTTTATGCGGATCCCACCCTTGTCGCCAGTTGTCGTGTCTGCTAACTAATAAAGACAGACACCTGGGTAGTTATTCAAGAGCTTTATTACACATGTCTTATAAGGTCCCTGTCCCTACTCTATCTAACCCCATCCTGTCCACGTTCCTCCTCTTCCCTTCCACCCCACTAGCTCCACCCATCCCAGCTACTAGACTGCTGACCACATAACAGGGCAGTACCTCGAATACCACTTCCAAGGGTAGAGTACTTGGGGGCACCATTTGGAGAGTTAGGGCACACTCCACCAGAGACCAGGTGTAGGATTTAAGTTCTCTGGAGTTTTAGCTCACACAGGCGGCTAGCCAGCTAGCCCCTGGAGTCACTCTGTTTGTGCTGGATTCAAGGAGATGGCCCTCTCTCCTTCAAGCAGCAGCAAGGCAGGCCTAAAGCAGCAGGGCAGTCCTCCTCTAAAGAACAAGGCAGTTATCAAGAAGTAGGGCAGTCCTCTGAAGTACTATTCCTTCTGAAGTCTTCCACATGTAAAAGGAGTGTATTGAAGAGGTTTATCAGGAGAGCCACTATGTATAGGTGGTGCCAGATTTTGGTTTGGAGGTGACATCTTGGCTACCCCCCAATCTGGTTCTGGAAAGTTTTTTCCTTCCCTTGCCAAGGCTCCAAGAAGTCCCGGGTGATTTAAGACTGGTGTCAGTTCCCTTTGTGTGTGTGCTGGAGGCAGGACTTTCAAATGTAAATGGAGGCAGGGAACAGCTCTGCCCCACCCATCCTAGCAGGATAGCCCATTCCGACAACACCTAACACCACTTTGTTTCACTGTGTTGTAGGAATACCAAAAGGCCAACTGTCAAGCTATTCACAGTCATATGACCAAGACACCGGAAACAAGTGACAAATGGTTAGGACAAGAAAATGCAAACTTTCTACATGTGGCCTTTTCAGAATTGCGACTTAAAATCTGACTTTGACATTGAACAGGATTTCCAACTACACTTCAGTTGCGCCCAAACTTGACATCCTTATCTGTTCTCGATTAAAAAATAGCACTTTTTAAATGAGATAAAATAACCCAATGTTAATAAATGGGATAGACAGGCCCTAAAGTAGGAAAAAATGTATTTCGGAGTTTTCACTACCAGGACATGTAACACTTAAAAACACATGTCCTACTTTTAAAATACAATGCACCCTACCCTATGGGTGGCTTAGGCATGGCAAAAGGTTTATTTTGTCAGATCAGATTGTCAGTTTCAAAATTGCACTACTAGCTTAAATTGCAGCCCAGACACATGTTTTAAAGGGCTACTTAAGTGGGTGGCACAAGGATAGCTGCAGGCCCATTTACAGCACTTAACTTACAAGCCCTTGGTAAAATTAGCACCATATACTCTGGACTTATATTTAAATTAAATATGCCAATCAGGTGTAAGCCAAGTAGTGTGTTTTAAGGAGAGAGCAATAACACCTTAGCACTGGTTAACAGTGGTAAAGTGCACAGAGTCCTATAGCCAACACAAACAACATTCAGAAAACAGGAGTGGTGAAGGCAAAGAGTTTTAGGGGAAGACCACACCATGGGTGACAGGCCCAACAGCATGCCTTTGAAGTATGTTGTAAGTGCATGATGACTCGGGTGCCCTGGTAAGTGCAGGGTAAGGTGAATTCCTGTGTGAGTATAAGTTGAGAGTTGTGCCCCTTTGAGCTCAGGATGAGCTGTCCATGAGTGCAGAGTGAGAGCTGTGCCCATGTTAGTGCAGGGTGAGCTGAGTGCTTGTGTGAGAAAAGGGTGACCGGTGTGCTGTGTGTGTTAAGGGAGGGGGTGTTTATAAGATAATAGAGTGAGTTGTGCCTTAATAAGGTTACAGTGAGTAGGGCACCTGTGTAACTGCAGGGTTTGGCCATGTGAATGTAGGATGAGAGGTGTGCGAGGGCAAGGATTGTGAATTGGGAGTGCAAGGTGAGCAGTGATTATTGCGAGGGAATGGTGTGTGGTTTGCATTGTGAGTACAGGGTGAACAGTGTGCATCGTGAGTGCAGGGTGAATGGTGTGCCTGTTTGAACTCAGTCTTATATGTGTGTTCCTGTTATGGAAGAGTGACCATTGTCCCTATGTGAGTACAGGAGTGCATCAGAGTGCAGCATTAGTTGTGTGCCGATGTGAGTGTGGGGTGGTAGGTGTGCCTGTGTAAGTACTGGGGTGGGTCTGCATGAGGGCAGGGTGAGAGTTGTGCTCATGTGAGAGCAGGTTGGGTGAAGCATGAGTGCTGGGTGAGTGGTGTGTCTGTGAATGTAAGGAAAGTACTGTGCTCGTGTGAATGCACAGTGAATGATGGGCCTGTTGTTACATGTATTATTTGCTACATGGTATAATTCTATTAGAATTTCTTCCCTAATGGTCGCAGTTAGTTATTCGCTTCAGTCATGGCGAGTACCAAGGAGGGGCCAATGACCTTCTATTCTTATCATAACGTTGGTTTAAAGTTTAGCAGATCGGTGAATTGCATGTATATATTCTGGGCCACACCTTAAGTCTGTTCAAAAATCTAGCATGCCCTTTCAGTTGCCACTTTGCCTATATTACCTAAATTCATGCTTACTTTTCAATACAGTTATTTCAGGTATCTTTCCTTTATTTGCATTGCAGTTAATTTTAAACGCTGTCCTGATGTTATTTACACAATGTCAACATGTTCATGCTGCCCGGATAGTATGATACTTTGCTTATCATCTTGTGAACTGCCTTTTTCTACATTGATGCTCGTTTATGCAGGTTTCCACATATAAATTAAACGCCCGACCTATGAGAGTTACCAGTGCTTGTTACTGTAGCAATAGAATCTCTAGCCTGCGTTGGTATACACCGAGCTGTCTGATGTGTGGAGTCAGGTTGTAATCACAGAAATCCGCAGAAGCAGACATGAAAATTGGACAACTAGAATGTAAAACGTGCAGTTGTTGTTTTTCAACTGGTACTGTATGATATTTGGCAATGTAGGCTCCTAATGCTAACGTGGTGCGCCCAGAATACATGTTTTATACTTTAGTAAAGTTCCACAGAGGTGTTTTGGAATCGAGATCAGGAGTTCATCTATTAGGAACGTACACATTTTTTATTCCTCCTGGAAACTATCCTCTTCAGTGGAAATGAAACGGGAATGAGCTCTGTATGCAGGTTCTCTTCCGGTTTGGTGCTGCGCCAAGCCCAGCACAGCAATTACACGAAAAGACAGCAAGAAGACCTGATACAAGCTAATTGCGGCTCTCGTGTTACTGTGCGGAACATCTTCATTAATTAATGTTGCTCAATAAAAAAAATCACAACCTAATGACACTCCAGCTTGTTTTGCTGCTCAGAAGAGCTCGATTGTTCAGGGGGAGTGTAAACAGAGCACATGCTACTGATACAGAACGCGGCCCTGTTCTTTCGCAATCTTTATTTACCTTGAACACTGGCAAGAATTGATTGGCTTCACAGGCTACATCAAAGGGGGCCTGATGACAAGAGCTAATCAGATTATGGTAATAAAGGCACTCAGGAAGAGCTCAAAAGCCAGATACCCTGAAGTGTCAGCCGGAAACTATGTTCGCCCTTGCAGCTGCTTCCATTTTTATTCACTAATGTTTTAAAGGGCTCGTCGTCTCCTGTCGCTGAAAGTAATGACAGGGCGGTGTAAAGAACAAAAGCACCTGCAAAGCCAACAGAGCTCCAAAGAAACTATCTATAAATAAAACGCTGATGAAGACGATGGATCACCAGATGGCCAAGAAGTCAATGCTGTGAGCCTGGGTTTTCTTAAAACCTCATGAAAGTTGAAATACGGGCCCTCTTCAGTTGATAACATTGAATTTACACACATGAAGGAATAGTTTGAGAAAGAAGATTCCGGAGCAGGAGAATTGCATCCTTGGTGACTTGGAGCTGCGACTGGGGCACCACATCACTGGTGGCATGGGGTCTTCTAATAAACTTTGGGGATATTTGGGGATGTTCACCATTCCACCAGGGCTGGGGAGGCATATAATGTGCTGTTCTGGTGGGCATGCAGCCCCCTATTTAGAGCCCAATTTTGAATTTGATGATTGGGCTGGGAAAGTGAGATTTTTGATCAATTACCAGATCACCCTAACTCCTAGCTCACTTAAATCGTTTGGATCGATTGTTGTCTGTCATTGAGTAAAAGGCAAACCCTACATAGGTCAAACCAGCCCCAAAACTGACACAACTCTAAAGAACCACTTACTACGGATACGTTTAAAGATTTATTATAAAGCCAAAATTAGTTGCAGGTACAAACATCTCAATATAAGATTCAAAAGATACACAGGTAATAAGATGGACATGAACTCTCTGAGAGATCTTAATCGACAGAAGAAAACCACCAAGACTAATTCAAAAATCAGTAAGTTAGTTATCATCGACACAAGATGAAGCTTGAGCGTCATTTACAGAAAAGAAAACAAATCAGGTTAGACTGACCCTACACTAGACTAGATGACATCCCTACTTAGCAAGTTCTTTACCTAAAAAGGTGTCAGCCGTGTTGACTTCCAAAGAAGTTCAATCACTCTCTCTTAGTCTTAGATGAAATACCTATGCATTGTAACAGTACCCTTTCTGCCTACCCATCCGCTCTCTAAGGGTCCTCAGGCCATCTGCTCTACCTCCTCCCCAGGGTGCTGTCCCTAATACAAAATCACAGTATGGGTGGAACGCCCCTCTGAGACGCCCACCACGTACACAATTCACGTGGTCTCGATTCTGGTTTTTTCCATAGTTTCACTTCTTTGGGCCGCCTGTTAAAGTTGACCTTGCTTCCCAGGCTCCGTCTCCAGCATGCTGGTACCCCCATGACATTCCAGTAGACTCCTCCGGACCCGAGCCTATCTCCCCGAACAGAGCTCTATTCATCAAGCTCTTGATTGGTACCCCCCTCGCACCTGCAAACAGACACTCTGGAGCAGGGCCCCAAATTCCAGGCTCCCCTTATCAGGCTAGGCCATAAAAACTTCGACCAGCATTGGCAATTTATTTTAACGAGGCTCGACTTTAACTAACACGTGCAGATCAAAGAGGACACTTTCTCTCTCCGGGCCTACTAAATTACGTGCAGTAGCCTGCACCCTGTGAACCATTATTTCTTAACTTAAAATAATATGCTAACCACCACACTCTGGTTATATGAAACACTTCTATAAAACATAGCCTTTAACATGTAAGCAGAAATCATTGAATAATAGTGAATCCATGTTACATGAAAGATGCAATTGTACATTTCGTTCTTATACAGTGCCATGTGGTCTGCACGTTTCTTCATTTTGCACATGACATCCTTCTTCATTTAGCAGCTACATAACATGGAACCTGATTAACACATCTAACATTTCTAAACATTTCCACACATTTCTATATTAGCCCACACTCTATAGGTGCTCTCTATATCTAACAAAGCAATCGTGAGTAAATGCGGATACATATTTTTATATCTCTAGTTACCTTAGCTAACTTACGCAACTGGTTTGTAAATATGGCGCATTCATACATTTCATTCAAATTGCGCTCTCTCAGTTCCCCCCTTTGATGACCTCCAGGGGTCATCACTAGTACACCAATTTGAATGGGTCAAACAGAACTTGTTGCAAGGCTCCCCCTTTTTATCGTTTCTAGAGCCCTCAGACTCCTATACTGATGATCTTGCATAGCAGCTAACCTCTGCTCCTGTTCTCTCATAGATCTTTGCAATCTGTTCGACCCATACCATTGGTACAGTCTCACTAAACCCCACAATATGATTATGCAAATCACAATTATGATGATAGGCTTCAGAATATACCAGACAAAACTCTTCCCGAGATTTGCAAACCAACCTCCAACTTTACCCATCCCATGACCTACTTTTTCCCAGACATTTACCCTTGTTAGGTCCTCAATCTCTTGGTGTATCTTGGTTATATTCTGTATGCCCTTCTCAAGAGGTTTTGAGTGTTCTGGAATGTAAGTGCAGCATTCCTGGACCTTCAAAGCCTTACAGACTCCGCCCTCTTTTGATAGCAGAACGTCTAAAGCAAGACGGTTCTGAAGAACCATTGCCCTTATCGATTGCATCTCCCCTTCTACCAGCATCAGTGATCTCGCCGTGCTGGCGGACAACCTATCTACAACCGTTGCCAGTCTCCTGATTTTGACATCATTCAGTATGATCCCTAAAAGAGGCATCACAGCACCAAATACATCTCCGACTATTTCGGCATCTCCTACATCTCGTCTCTTTCTGTCAGGTGTTTTCCCCTCTATTATTTCTAAGTCCTTTGCATGATATATTTTGGGGAAGACAATAGCCAAGTAACATGAACCATACCAGTTATCAGGTAGTTTCACGTAGGCATTTCTTCCACATACAAAATACACATTAGGAATCACTTGCATTCCTTTTAGGAAATCCTTTGTATAGTACTCCAATCGAAAAGCATGTTCACAGCTAACTTCTCCTACAAACACATTTTCATAATAAGTTTTACCTCGGTGTATACATAACTTCCCTTTCTGTGTGCGATCTAAAGCTATTGGACCGTTGCTACCCTTCTTTTTATGTGCCTTCTCCTCCTCGGTCCAATCTGTTTTCCATTGTCCTGACATTTTCAGAATCTTTTGTCTTCTGTACCTGTCATCCACTTGCCCTATAAACTTCTTCTCAATCTCTGACACTTTGCAAGTCAGATTATTTCTACGTGCATGTGAAGTATCCAATGTATCCCAAGGAAGGAATAATTTCGCCAATCTATCTTCCTTCTTGTAATAGTCCCATTTGTTCATTTGCTTATAGTTCGGGACTTCTGGTAATACAGAGTCATAATTCGAAAAATAGTACTCAAAGCTATCTCGACCATAAAATATGCTAAGTATTAAACTACATGAGATCCCATAAGTCAATGGAAGGTGATGATACCTAATACCTTCGTCCACGGAAGCTGGTAGCTTCATGCAGACATAACAATCCTTAGCCTCCATGACATCTATATACTCGTATAACAATTTGGCATATGCGTTGGACTTAAAGTTACCCTGTGACTCATCCATGTGTAACCTGCGAGCTTCTGCTGCTAGCAAAGTATTGTCTTTTCCTGCTTTGTCCCCCATCTTGTCAGCAGTAGCAGGTTTCGATGTCACTCCAGCTTTTGTATCTGTTGCCTTTGTTATACTCTCATGTCCCAATATATATGATACAGTAACTACTATGACTATAAGAAAAATCACTACTGCTATAAGTGTGCCTACTATGCATTTTGCCTTGCGGTTCGGACCACCGGCCTCCATGTTATCAAACAGTGTAGTTTCTTTCTGAAAAGTCTCTTTTGATTTCTTCACTCTGCTTTCATTCTGCTTTCTCAGTCTGTTAACCACACTTGGAAGCTGGTAAAGTCTCTTTGCAATTCAGTCTCTTTAATTTCAACGACAGACAACCCTAACCCTTCTCCGTCCACTAAATGAAATGTCCCTAATTTTCTTCTTCTTCCACTAGGCGCTAGGTTATCTTCTCTCTCTGGCTTATTTACAAAGTCTTTTAGGTATCTACGATGATTTGTGTTCCAGCGGCTCTAATAGCATATTCCAGCAATTCTAAACAAAGGATGGTTTCCTCGTGCTCTGGTACTGGGTGACCCAAGGTTGGAAATTCTAATCTGTTCAGTACCAGGTCTTTGATCCTGCTTAAATACAGAGGGATGGGGAGAGTGAACGTTAACAACCCTTCGGTCTCGATTCCAGGTGTCAACAGTCTTACTTCCACCGTTACGATTGGATCAAGGTTGGTCACCTGCACTTCCCTCACCCTCCCGGATCTCTGTCCCCAAGACATCTGCCGCCAAGTAGGTCCACTCAGGAGTGGCGTATCTTCTGCAGGGCACACGTACCCTCCTTGATCTTCTTGGACCCTCAGAGTCTGAGTCCACTGCACCTTCGTCTAGGTCTGAGTCTTCGGAAATTGGAACAAGAGTTCTCTCTGGATTTGCTCTCAGGCTTGGCCTTCTCCTTCTTTCCGGCCAGCTAGCCTCTCCACTCCTTGTCCTCCTGCTCCTTGTTCTTGCCCTCGACTCTTGACCACTTGCAGCTTGATCAGTGTCTGATTCGTACTCCCAGCTACTTTCTCCTTCTGTGGCAACATCAGTTTCGCTGGTGTATTGACCGTCCTCGGCCTGGTCAGACACGCTCCCAGTCTCTTCTGGCACCTCTACAGCTTGACTTGTCCTCTCTGTGGATTCTCCATTCTCAGCTGGATTTTCATCCGAGGGAGGAGCTGTTTCTTCCGGAGGTGCTGGAACTCTTCGGGTGTGTGAGGCGTGGATCCAGTTGGGCAAGCCTCCACACTTCACTGCAGTGTTTGTCACCAGTATGATCTGGTAGGGCCCACGCCAGCGTACGTCTAAGCAATTCTTCCTGATGTGTCTCTTCACCATGACCCAATCACCAGGGCACAGGTCGTGGCACAAGTCTTGGGACGATGGAACTTCCGGGGCCTGCACCTGAAGAGACACAGAATGAATGGCGTCAGAGAGTCCCTTACAATAGCCCAGGATCAAATCATCTGTGATGTTCAACAGTGCTGTAGTTGGAACTGATGGCAGTCTCATAGCCCTCCCCATTAACACCTCGTGTGGAGAGAGACCTGTCCTTCTGTCTGGTGTGCTACGTATGCTCATAAGGACCAGTGGCAGCGCGTCAGGCCAGCTCAAGGATGTCGAGGAACAAACTTTGGCAATTCGGGACTTAATCGTGCTGTTGATCTGTTCCACAATTCCTGAAGCTTCTGGTCGATAACTACAGTGCAGCTTCTGGTCTATATTTAGGGCTGAGCAAAGCATCTTCACAATTTCGCTGTTGAAATGTGTTCCCCTATCTAATTCCAAAGAGGCCGGCACCCCGAAGCGCGGTATCAGTTCTCTAAGCAACAATTTTGCTACTGTGAGTGTGTCACACCTGCGTGTGGGGTAAGCCTCAACCCATCTGGAAAAAATGCAGACAACCACCAGGACGTATCTGAGGCGGTTACACTTTGGCATTTCAATGAAGTCTAGTTGCATCCTATTGAATGGCCCCCCGGACCTTCCTATGTGACTCAATGTGACTGGTGTTCTCTTTCCTACATTCAGTTGTTGGCAGATCACGCAACGTTGACATACTGCTTCTGCCGCTACTCTAAACTTGGGGTTGTACCAGGTTTGCCTAAACACCCTCACCATAGCATCTCTATCTATGTGTGCTGGCCCAGGTATTCTCCTTGCCATTGGACTAACAAGTTCGTTTGGTAATACTGCCCTCCCATCTGCGGAGACCCAAAAGTCCATTTCACTCTTTGTACAACCTGCAGTTTCCCATGTCTTTTTCTCGAAGTCAGGTGCATTCTCTTGTATACATTTCAACTCATCCCAAGTGTCTACAGTTTCCAACAACATGGTTAATTCGGTCCTTTCCTGAATCCCACTCACTTCCACCTCTGTAAAAAAATATCCTTGTTCTGCACAGTAGCGTGCAACCTCGTCGGCATACCTATTGCCTTGCGACACAAAATCGGTGTTTCTAGTGTGAGCTGTGCATTTTACAACGGCAATAGCTGCCGGACCTTGTAGTGCTTCCAACAATAGTCGAACAAATTCCCCATTTCGAATAGGTGAACCTGAAGAGGTCATGTAACCTCTTTGAGACCATAACTGCCCATAGTCATGGACTACCCCGAAACCATACTGGCTATCGGTGTAAATGGTGACTCAAATTTTGTTACCTGCTAAACAAGTGCGTGTCAATGCAATGATTTCAGCTACCTGAGCGGAGTGTACTCCTTCCAGGCAAGCGGCTTCCACAACTCCAGTAATGGTGCAAATGGCATAAGCTGCTCTCAGCTGACCAATATTGTCTCTTACGCATGAGCCATCAACAAAGAATACTTCATCGGGGTCAGTCAATGGCTCATCTACGATATCTGGTCTTGGTTTGGTGCATAGTTCAGTCACATCAAGGCAGTCATGATCTGTACATACATCATCATCAATGTCATTTGGAAGTGGCATCAAAGTGGCAGGATTCAAAACAGAGCATCTCTTGAGGGTCACGTTCTCGGCAGCCAGAATGACTTGCTCATAGCGCGTGAGCCTACTATTTGTCAGATGCTGTGTCTTGGTCCTGGTCATTAACAGTTCTACAGAATGAGGCACATACACCACTAACTGGTGTCCCATTACAATGTTCTCGCAACGCTCAATGCTGACACCCGTTGCAGCAACGGATTTGAGACATCCGAGCAACGCTGCGGCTACTGGATCTAAGGTAGCCGAGAAGTATGCAACTGGTCTACGGGCATTTCCGTGTATCTGGGCCAAAACTGACAAAGCACAGCCTTCCCTCTCACAGCAGTAAAGTAAGAATGGCTTCTCGTAATCCGGCATTCCTAGAGCAGGGGCACGACACAAGTCCTCCCTCAGCTGCAAGAATGCCATCAAACAATCCTTGTCCCATGGTACCGGATCACTCACCTCCTTGTGCGTCAGCTTTTGTAAAGGTTTTGCCTTCAGTGAAAAGTTAGCTATCCACTGCCGGCAATAACCAACCATTCCTAGAAACATCCTGACTTCTCTCTGTGTTGTGGGCGAATTCATTTTCATGATCGCCTCTATTCTGTCTGGTGACACCTTTTGTTTCCCTTTTTCAATTCTGTGACCCAAGTACTGCACTTCTGTCAAACAGTACTGTCATTTGCTCGGAGACACCTTGTGTCCGTTCTCAGCCAAGTGATTCAGTAAGGTGATGGTGTCTATTTTGCAAGCTTCCTCAGTTTCTGATGCCACAAGCAGGTCGTCTATGTACTGGACCAGAACCGAGTTCCGTGGCAGTACTAGACTTTCAAGATTTTTCTTCAACAGCTGGTTAAAAATCGATGGGCTCTCTGCATACCCCTGTGGGATACGACACCATGTTAAAACGCGATTTTCCAGCTTAAAAGCGAAAAGAAATTGGCTCTCCTCATCTAAGGGGATTGAAAAGAAGGCCTGGCAAAGGTCTATCACTGTGAACCACTCAGCTTGGAAAGGTATCTGAAACAATATTACTGAGGGATTCGGTACCACTGGACAACACGAAACAACTATGTTATTAATCTTTCGAAGGTCCTGCACTATTCTGTATTTCCCACTATGCTTCTGCAAACCCATAATCGGGGAGTTACGTGGGCTTCCCACGATTTCCTTCAGTATTCCCTGCTTAATCATGGATTCGATCACAGGCTTTATTCCTGCAATCGTCTCTGGGGTCAACTTGTATTGGGGTGTTCTTGGATACTCAGCATTTGGTTTTACCATGATCTTCACTGGCTCTACCCCTTTGATCAGTCCTATTTCTTCCCCAGTGAAATCCCACACTTCAGATGACACCGCACCTCTTAAGTCCCATGGAAGCTCTTCCACCGTCAAGGTGGGATACAGCTCCACGCACACCCTTGAATTTGCAACTTTGAAATCCGCGTCATCATCGTTAGTCAGTACCTCCACTCCCTGGGGGTTGCAGTATATTGTACAATTCAGTTTGCACAATAAATCTCTTCCCAACAGACACACAGGGCTGGAATCGCAAACCACAAACTGATGCTCATCACTGTATTTCCCTATTTTCACTTGTACTGGTTCTGTCAAAGGATTAGTCATTCTCCTATTTGCGACTCCTACCACTTGAATTGTTTCTCCTGACATTGGCAGACCTGGGACTACTGCTGATCTCAGAGTGGATCGAGTGGCCCCCGTGTCCACCAAAAAAGTCGTAGGACACCCTGCTACTTCGGCCTCCACGTATGGTCCCCTCTGGTCCACCTCTAAAACTGCCCTGAGGGTACAATCCTCCTCTCTATCCACTCGCTGTCCCATAAGGGGATCAATATATTAACACTCTTCTCCTCCTACAAAAAGAGGCATCTGCCTATAGGTCTTTCCCCCTGTCGCAATTCTGGGTGGTTGAGGGAACTGGGCTCGAGGAGTCGGGGTCCCCCCTTTGACCACCTTTCCCTTGTGTATCGTTGTCCCCTTCGCCAGACTGCTCTGGACTTCTTCCTCCTCTGGTTCTAGTTCTCCAGTCTCAATATTATAGGGGCACTCGCGTTTCCAATGCCCCACCTCGTTACACTGGTGACATCTGGTCGTCTTTTTCAATGTCGCAATATCTACCCTAGGTCTCTGTTTTTCCTCATCATCTATATTCTGATTATTTTGCTTCCTTCCTAATGTCCCTGTTCCCTGTTGCCGCTGTCCACACTTTCCAGCCGACTGCATCTGCACCATCATCAGTTTCTCCTTAAGTTTCTTTGCTTTGGAGTCTATCTCATCACTGCAGTACCTTGCATATCTCAAAATTTCATCTAATGGTTTGTTTTGCCAACAAATTAAATGTTGCTGGATCATCAAACTAATATCAGGTCTCAAACCCAGAACGGACTTTGACACAAACTGTCCTATGTCTCTAGGATCCATTACATCCAACCCACTGTACTGTTTGAATGCTTTCAGCAATCTCTCATAATACTCATGGACAGTCTCTTTAGGTTCTTGGGTGGTCCGATCTATCTTAACCCAGTCTATGTCCTGCAACGGCACCTTATCCTTCAGCCATGACATTACCCTTTCGTACTTTTCCATGACTTTTTCTGATGGTCCGTTTGTCTGGGCATCCCTATCCGGTTCGGATGTTGGCCATTCGACGCTAACCTTACATGCTGTCCACAAATCCCCTGGCACTACAATGTCAAACAGGGTGTTCAGGTCAACCCATAGTACTTTGGATATCTTTACAAACCTCTCTAACTGCTTATACCACTCCATGGGGTTCTCCCTCAGCTTAGGAAAAGAATTGGTAAAAGCCGCTAAGTCCCCCTTACTCCAGGGCACATGCACATAGCTTCCATTTGCAATTTCTCGCAAAGGGTATGCTTCCATTCTCTGTGGCCCTCCCTCTGGGGACATCCCAATTGTGCTCCTTCTGACGGTCCCTCTCTTGGACCATCTTTCCTCCCATTTATCCAAATCTCTCCACGTTCTTATGCCCATGATCAGTTCTTTTATGTGTGTTTTCAACCCGATCGTCCTCCTTTCGTCTAAATCCTGATCCGTGCAATGCAGCCTATGGTTACCCTGTAATGCTTTAGTCCTTGATAGGTCTACCGTGTACCTGTCTGCCAATTCGGATAGTCTTTCATGTACTGCCCTCGCTTTCCGAGTAACTTCCTTTGCTATAAACAGTACCTCGTCTTGTTCGTACAGGTCGATCCTCTCCATTGGCAATGTGCCGTCTATTATTTCATCTAAGTCCGATTTTAAACTGGTTACATCGAGTCTCCTTGCCTTTACCTCAGCTCTTAGTACCTCATTCTTAGATGGTCCATTTACATTCCTCCTGTCCCAACTCCGAGTCCTACGCCTAGGTTCAGGTGAGTTATGAGGAGTCCTCCCTTGTTCCCATCTTTCTAAATCCCATGCTCTTCCATCTTCCCTCGGTGTGTGGTGAAACAATGCTCTATTTCCCACCATCCCATTCAGTCTCTTCGGTTCAGCCTCTCTAGGCACACGATAAGATCCCCCACTATTCTCTAAGCCTTCGCCATTCCTTTGCTGTCTAGTGTCACTCAATACTCGATAAGGTCCCTCACAGCTCTCCGTGTTCCCGCGATCCCGTCCGTGATCACTGGATGCATGGTGAGACCCCTCGCGACTCTCCATACTCCCGCGACTCCAATGTTGTACATCTTTGCCCGGTGAGTGCACCTGAAGCTGTCCCTGTACTCCTGCGTTCTTCGATCTCCCTCACTGAGAATGGAGCGAGGCACCCCTCCACATCCTGCATTCCTATCCTCATGCTCCTGTCTACTTCCACTCCTGATATGGCGAGTGTCTCCTTTACCGTCCTGACTCTTCCCATCCCACTCTGGACCGCTTTCGCCAGCTCCGCAGTGAGACAGGGTTCCGTTCTCTCGGTTTCCCCGTTCCGCTTCTGCTCCTAACCTGTTGTTTTGAGTTTCTACGGCCGCATCCCATTCTTTCAAGTACTCCCTTAACTCCCTAAAGGATTTCGGCTGTGGTCCTCTCAGATCCATCAGCCCTCTCTGACCCCCTTGATCTATTATGGGATCCACTACTGAATCCAATGGGGTGCTCCGACCTCTTGGTCCTAACAACTGCCTTTGTGAATTAATCGTATTGTTCCTGCTTTCCATCTCTGGTCTTTCACTGTCCAATCGTACCTGCACCCCCTTTTGCGCTCTTTCTGGGTCGTAAATCGATACTACAGGACCTATGGTAACAGGTACTTGAAGAGCGTCCGGCAGTTGGTACGACCTTGCACACTCTGTTTTCGGCACCTTTTGTACCACAAACCTTCTGACCACTGTCTGTACTGGACTAGGTTGAGGTATTTCCTCGCCTTTGTTGGGTTCCCAATTTGTTATGGGGAGCGGTCTATGTTCCCCTTTACCAGCCCCGTCCCCCTTTTGGAGCTCGGGACGTTCAATCTCTCTATTGTACGGAGGTGGTCTGTCCATCAATAACCTATTTATCAGGCTGTCATCTGTCTCGCTCTCATCATCCTCCACTAGAGGTTTCTTTTCTCCTGTGACTTCTATCACTGGATACAGTTTATCTACTTCAATTCTCTGCACTCTCCACTTTTTAGCTTCTTCATCCCATTTGGCATCCTGCACTGCTCTTACCGATCGTCTTACTCTTTCTTGACGCCTGTTCAAACTCCGGTCGTATGCCGCCCTAAACCATGCATTGAGGGCTTCAAACTGTTTTGGTCTGGGTAGAGGTCTCGTCGCAAGCATTACTGCTTTCAGCTGGTTCAATGCTTCCAATCTAAACGTTCCGTATTTCGGGAACGTCAGTTCCTCATTTCCCTCTGTTATCTTGCTCCACTCAGAGATCCACAGTATAGTATGTAACCCTACATTCGTAGCCATGTAGTGAGCGGGTGTGCCCTCCGGCGGGGCCTCTTCCCCGTCCACCGCCTCTCTATTTTCTCTCTTAAACATCGCTCTTAAACATTTAAAACACTTCATATTCAAGAATCTACGATTTTCCTTAATTCCCTTCCTTGTTTACTTCCCGATGGCAAACCACCAATCCCTGCGCGGCTCTCGCTAACCAACCTATCCCAGCGCGTCTCTACACCAACCAGCCTATCCCAGTGCGTCTCTACACCAACCAGCCTATCCCAGCGCGGCTCGCTCTGACGTCACTCGTCCCCTTAGCAGCAGTTCCCCTCCTTTCTCAGCTCGTCTCCCGGTCATGCATGCGTCCCATTCATACACCGAAAAATGACTACTTCCGACCAAGCAATCACTTTTCTTGACTGTACGTCCACAGTCTAACTGTAATTGTCACCTCAACTGACGAAACGTCTTCCGTAAACGTTCAGACAATCGCCTTAACTGATAGGTTACTTACACACAGTAAAGGTCCGACCAGCGTCCGTTACTCATACACTCACTCTTACGTTCCCCCTATCATGGTCCTACGGGCGATCAATGGTACCTCATGACCCCCTTCACAATGGTAGACAATTACTCTGGATGTCCGATACACCCGAACCACTTAAGCCCTTCCCTGAACTTAAGATTTTCACCAGGTTGCGCGCGCTCACAACCGTCTCACAATCACACTACAGGCATTCAACTCCGCTTGACATTACAACACAGGTACAACACAAAACACCGCAATCTGACAACGCATGACCCTTATACTCACTCTCGACCGACTCTGCTGCTTTTCTCTCTCGCACCGTCAGCACCTTCTTCGGCAGGTGGCTCTTCTGGTCGTCGATCACTAGGGGCCTTGGGGTAATCTTAACCTAATCTAGGTCGCCTTCCTCAAGAAGACAACCATCCTCTGCTACCAACTGGGAAAGTGAGATTTTTGATCAATTACCAGATCACCCTAACTCCTATCTCACTTAAATCGTTTGGATCGATTGTTGTCTGTCATTGAGTAAAAGGCAAACCCTACATAGGTCAAACCAGCCCCAAAACTGACACAACTCTAAAGAACCACTTACTACGGATAAGTTTAAAGATTTATTATAAAGCCAAAATTAGTTGCAGGTACAAACATCTCAATATAAGATTCAAAAGATACACAGGTAATAAGATGAACATGAACTCTCTGAGAGATCTTAATCGACAGAAGAAAACCACCAAGACTAATTCAAAAATCAGTAAGTTAGTTATCATCGACACAAGATGAAGCTTGAGCGTCATTTACAGAAAAGAAAACAAATCAGGTTAGACTGACCCTACACTAGACTAGATGACATCCCTACTTAGCAAGTTCTTTACCTAAAAAGGTGTCAGCCGTGTTGACTTCCAAAGAAGTTCAATCACTCTCTCTTAGTCTTAGATGAAATACCTATGCATTGTAGCAGTACCCTTTCTGCCTACCCATCCGCTCTCTAAGGGTCCTCAGGCCATCTGCTCTACCTCCTCCCCAGGGTGCTGTCCCTAATACAAAATCACAGTATGGGTGGAATGCCCCTCTGAGACGCCCACCACGTACACAATTCACGTGGTCTCGATTCTGTTTTTTTCCATAGTTTCACTTCTTTGGGCCGCCTGTTAAAGTTGACCTTGCTTCCCAGGCTCCGTCTCCAGCATGCTGGTACCCCCATGACATTCCAGTAGACTCCTCCGGACCCGAGCCTATCTCCCCGAACAGAGCTCTATTCATCAAGCTCTTGATTGGTACCCCCCTCGCACCTGCAAACAGATACTCTGGAGCAGGGCCCCAAATTCCAGGCTCCCCTTATCAGGCTAGGCCATAAAAACTTCGACCAGCATTGGCAATTTATTTTAACGAGGCTCGACTTTAACTAACACGTGCAGATCAAAGAGGACACTTTATCTCTCCGGGCCTACTAAATTACGTGCAGTAGCCTGCACCCTGTGAACCATTATTTCTTAACTTAAAATAATATGCTAACACACCACACTCTGGTTATATGAAACACTTCTATAAAACATAGCCTTTAACATGTAAGCAGAAATCATTGAATAATAGTGAATCCATGTTACATGAAAGATGCAATTGTACATTTCGTTCTTATACAGTGCCATGTGGTCTGCACGTTTCTTCATTTGGCACATTACATCCTTCTTCATTTAGCAGCTACATAACATGGAACCTGATTAACACATCTAACATTTCTAAACATTTCCACACATTTCTATATTAGCCCACACTCTATAGGTGCTCTCTATATCTAACAAAGCAATCGTGAGTAAATGCGGATACATATTTTCATATCTCTAGTTACCTTAGCTAACTTACGCAACTGGTTTGTAAATATGGCGCATTCATACATTTCATTCAAATTGCGCTCTCTCAGGGCCATCCTTCACAAGGAGGAATGGAGTAAATGACGCCGATGTCCTGGCGGATGTCCCAACGACAACATTTTGAAATGTCCATTAGGCCGGCAGACTTTCAAGCAGGGTCAGGAACCACAATCAAGGTGGTTTCTGCCATTGTACATTGTATTGTAACTTTTCCGTATGGCTCAGTCAAACACGACGAGGTGTATGGCAAAGTTACAATTCTGTTTTTATTTTCAAAAGGAAAACCACAAAGTGGGATTTAGTTTTTGAAAATAAAAGAACAATGATACCTGACGAGGAGGCCGTTTGTAGTTTTCATGGCCCCTTACTACCACGGTATTCCTGCTAGTGACGGCAGTGAAAACTGACCTATATGTTCGTCCTCCTAAATTAGAAGGGTGAACATACAGGCCCACATCCGACAGCCCCCAATCCATGGGCCACCGGAGGGGTGTAACCACAGCAGAGACAGAGTAGTATCCACCATCTTTACAATAAAGGTTTGCCCACTTTTAAATCAGGTGGGCGGACCATTATGTTGGCAGAAAGGGCTCTCAGTTGTGGAAAAGTACTCTTTCCATTCAATTATCAAGGAGAGAGAGAGAACTAGGTAGCTAGTCCGTGTCCCCAGGTTTTATACGTTAATCTGAAAGAGGACTAGCCTATTTGTGAATAATACAGGACTCAGGACTGTATGAGAAGAGGGAAACCATTAGGTTTCTTTATGAAGCCCTCACCCACCAACTGAATTGATGGGATGCTTCATCATCGTGCCCACCCAGTGACACCGAGTGTTTCCCGGGTGTGCTTCTACGCCTGGATTACAGCGGAGCTGGTGTGTTGCTGAATGTGCAGTGTGAGTGATGTGAAAGTGACATTTCAAAAGCTGTACAGTGGCCAGATTCCAGAGGGGATAATTTAATATCTGGGCCTCTGTTAGTGTTAAAAACTAGGCAAGTGGATGTTGGTGGAGTGAATATTAGGAACTTCTACATGTTTCAGTCAGGCCTTTTCTGTCAAACTGGCTTTCCTCAGGACCGTTCAATATGTGAAAGTGTGATCTATACTTTAAGTGAGTATGTGATCAAGAAATGTGGAGCACACACCAAGGTAATATATATGTGGGAGGGGGATTCTCTCTCCAAGCATTACTGGACATACAACATGTATGACAAAAAAATATACAGGGGAGAGTCTTAGCATGGTTGCATGAATCACGAAAAAGCACCAACATCCACTTGCCTTGTTTTTAACGCTAACAGAGGCCCAGATATTAAAATTACATTATCCCCATGGAAACTGAGACCACTGTACAGCTTTTAAAATGTCACTTTCACGTCAATCACACTGCACACCAGCTCCCCTGTAATTCAGGCATAGAAGCACACCCGGGACACACTCAGTGTCACTGGGTGGGCCTGATGATGAAGCATGCCACCAACTAGGTTGGTGGGTGAGGGCCTCATAAAGAAACCTAATGGTTTTCCTTTTCTCATACAGTCCTGTATTATTCACAAATAGGCTAGTTCTGTTTTTGATAAAGTACTCTCTTTCCGCCAACATATAGATTTGAGCCTTAGAAATCCCTGCCTGAGTGTTGGCAATCTCTATCCTATAAAGGAGCCGCTACCACAGCAGATGATCTAAAGACAGTGAAATTTTGCAAGCAGCTGATATTTTCTTGCAGCCCCTCAGCAAACTTTTTAGTTCTTCACAAACAAACTCTCCTACGTGTGGGTGCAATTTGTTTTTCTTTTATTTCTGTTAAGGACATGCAGGCTTTGGATGGAAAAAAAGTCCAACACTATTTCCATCCAAATCCATCAGGCCATTAGTTTAAGGGTTTCGCCAGTAGAGCCAGCTTAGGCACCACTGACCAGAAGATAACGGTATGCCCTATTTCAAATAGGGCACATAGACCATTAATGTGGCTTATGGCAGAGTACCCTGACTACCACACTCTAAAGGAGGCCTTCATATCACTATTTATAACATGTTCTCAAGAAAGTACATAAACTTGCCAAGTGAAAGCTTAAGAATTACTAGGGCTGTGCCTTTACGCAAAGTGAAGGAAAATGGCAAAGAACAGCACATGCTATTTACTATCCAGCTCAAAGGTGTTTTGTGCAGAAAAATAGGCCTTTTCTTAGCACAAATACAGTTTCTGCTGCTTTGTGCCACTTTTTATCAATGGTCTGCCAAATGGGCATCAGAGGGGTGTTACTGGGGCAGGTCTGCACAAACATTTACAAGTATAGAGGCAAAGTACGATCTTCTAAGATAGTCAGACTGGGCTTGGTGTTGGCCACATGAAGCCAGGCATAACCAAGGTAAAAAGGGGTTATTAATCAAAAAAGAGGCTGCATGTGTGCTGTAGTGTCCAACACACATGCAACACATGGGAAACATCTGAGTTTGTCTGTGAATAAGAACTAAGGGGCACATGCATCAACCATTTTACTGGTCGCAAACAGGGCGATTCACAGAATCGGTCTGTTTGCGACCAGTAAAATGCTATTTGAGATGCATCAAGCCAAAGGCATTCGCAAAACAGGTAATCTCAATTTTTGCGATTACCTATTTTGCAAATGTAGTAAGGGAATAGCAAACTGAAATTCCCTAATTGCAATGCATTTTGCACTCGCAAAGTGCGTTTTTGCAAATTGAATTGCAAATTGCCATTAACTTAAAGTTGATGTTAAGTTGCGATTCCTTTGAAAAATGCACAAAAAAGCATTTTTTAAAGTGCAATGTGTTGCATACACATACCCCTAGGGGATGTGGCATACTTACCTTTGTTGGGTGCATAAGGGTGGCTTTTTGGCCCCCTTGCACCCATGAGATTGCATGCGCAATTTGTGATTAACTATTTGGTAATCGCAAATTGCAAATGCTTTCCCATTCATTCCAATGGGCCTTTCGTCCCGCAGGAATAAATGTGAAGGCATTCCTTAATTCCTTAATTAGTTATTGTGATTCACAATTAAAGAACATGTAGGAAACGGTAATATTTTAGCGAAACTTACATGCATAAGGAATAGCGATTCCTTATTTTTTGCTAATAGTTAATCGCAAAATGGATGCTTGATGCATCTGGGGGATTGTTTTCTAAACTAGGAAGAGGTGGATTTATAAAATAAAGTGTTACAACAGGTGCTTCCTGTGCCCTTCGTCAAGGACGCTCTAGTTTTCTGGGCTCGCCTTAGAGTTGCTTTTGTTTCTCAAGAGCGTTCATGCGAACTGCATTGCCCCACAGCTCAATCCAACCTCTACCAATATGCCACTTGTGATACACACTGCCCCCCAGGGCAGTCCCTCCACTCCCGAAATACCACATAAGTTTACACCCTTCTTGATCCTCCCTGCATATTTGCCCATCTTTCTCCATTTTGACCTCTTTCCTGTCCCTTCAAATTCCTGATCTCTTAATTGAAGATGCGAGGTTCATGGCCTTGTGAGATCTCAAACTCTTGCTACAATAGGCGGTCATCTTTAGGGTGGTTCCTATATAAACCATGTTCATTTTTCCTAAGCTTTGCTCAAAGAGAGAAGTTCCCCCTGCAAAGTGTCCACCTTACTTGCAACCTGCTCCTAATGTCACGGCTCCTGCCTCGTCTCCAAGTCCTGGTCTCTTCCTTTCACCAATACCGTCAGTGTACTGAACGTAAAAGACACAAAGACATTTTTGATAAAAAGGCTCAAAAGGCAAATAAGGGAGTACATTTCCTGGCCTCCAACTGGTGAAACAGTAACATTGTCCATGGAGGCAGAGAATTGTCTGCTACGTTTTGGAAAAGAGATATTTGAGGCACTTCCCCTGGCTCCTAACTATTTATTTCTGGTAAAACATTATACTGGAGCACTCCAATAATATGTTTAAATTACACTATTTGACGACAAATGACTAGAAATGTCAGCTTATACGTCCAAGTTCATGTGATATGTTTTCATTGTCTTTATTGTATTTGCACACTTCCAATCAAGAAAATAGTCATCAGTCGACACAGGTTTTGTCCCCAATAATGTCTCCTCTCAGCTGATGCTCATGTACTTGGTTGGAAGCATCGAAACACAATAGAGATCAGGGCTCTCTACACCAGTGTCCCCCATGACTGAATGATGATTATAAACAGATGAGGATGACTACATTTGTTATTAGGAAGAATACAGCAGTCAAATAAGCACCGGAGAGATCATCTAGAATAAACTGGTCTTGGCGGAACTCGCAGAGTTTTGCTTAGCGGAATTCCACTGAGTTAAATAAAAAAACTCATGGAGATTCTTCAGAAGTATGCATGCCCGCTCATTTGTGTGGCTTTTTTGGGCCAGTAGAGTGTTCTGCGCTGAAACATCAGTGCAAAAGGTACCAGGCAGTCTGCGTGGGCACAGCATTTTGTTTTACCTGCTTTCTGTATTCTGCATGGTGCTGGGCCTGATGTTTGGATCCCTCTAATATGTAATCCTCCTCCATTTCACTCATCCACCCCTCATTTACCTTTGTTATATCAGTGTGTGTCTTTATGTTTGTGTATTTTATGTTTTTGTCTATTTTTTCTATGATCTTTTGTTCTTTTTTCGTTTTCCCTTTCTGCGTCCTTAATTTTTCCTTTCTGCTTCTCTCTCGTCTCTTACATCCTACTTTTCCTCGTCCTTTTCTTTTCAACCCAGCACAATGTCAGAGGAGCAGTGCCAGAGTGGAGGCAGCGGCACCAGTGCGGCTGCTAGCCGCACACCTTGTGGTCACTGGCACAGCCAAGGGCTGAAATGTTTTCTGAGGTGGAGGTGGGCACACCTATTTCTTATATCACCTGGAGCAGCTCCCTCATGAAAAATGCCCCAGAGCAGCTGAAAAATGAAGAGGTAATACAGTTTATTTATTACCATTTTATTTTTCAGCAACCCGCCCTGAATCGAGTGTCAGGACAGAGTGGGGCAATTGCTGCTGAGTGGCAGCAGGGAGCTGTGTACTTATGTGAAAAGTGTGCATGTCCCTTTGGTAGACTGCCTTGCAATGGCCACCCAGACATGGGCATTTTAAACTTCTATAACCTAGTTGTCTTAGACAGCTGGGTTAGGGAAAGCACAGGCCTCCAGTGCTCTTAAGAGCACTGAGCGAGGCCTCTGCCTTCAATCATGATGCTTCTCGCATGCTGTTTAACAGCATAAGAGCAGTGCCAGGATTAGGTTTTTCAGTTTCCAGGGTCCAGAGATTTGAGTAGAGAAGACACCTGAGCAAGTAGGACGCTGTTCAGCAAGTCAAAAAGGTAGGTGGCATATTTTTAATTATTTTAATACCACATGTACTTTGCCTGCTCAGCCACTCTAAATACATGTCAGCCACCACTGAGCACCACTTCCCCTCCATGCTGGCAGCAGGCCTGGGAAAGAGTACACCCTGAGGAAATGTTGATTGCTGTGAGGGAGAGTGTGATAGTGCATTCAATGGAGCACTGGGGTTCAGGGCACCATGCAGTATCTGACGCACCACTCGGCCTGACGTACTCGATCAGGAACAGGACCTGTGTGACCTGCTGGGTGTCGAGGTTGCAGGGCTCAGTAAGTAATCATTTATTTTATTCTACAATGCTGATATATTATTTTCTAATAGCATGCTGCTAAGAGGTAAGTTAAGATGATTTTATGAATACTATGCGATCCAGTTTGAGCTAGCCAGGTGCTCAGCGCTACCTAATAATACTCCCTTGGGCCCATTATTTAAGAAGTCTTGCAGGCTCCCCTGTCCTGTCACTGAGGTAGTAATATTGGTAATATAAGTGAATTAGCGTTGTCTGTTCGTATCTTTATGTAGATCACTCCCAGTGATGTGCAGTATGCATCTATGCATTGTGAAGGAAGCCCGAGTTGGCCAATCAAAGAGAGATTATAAGCAAAGATCGTTTGTTGCAATGTATTAAAAGTTCCACATGTAGTTTAGGTTTCGGAAATTAGGAATAGGGCTTAGGTTTAGGAAATTCAGAATAGATCAACTCAATAATAGTACTATGGACAATCTTATTTAGAAAAGTACAATGTTACTGTGTTTGCCTTTGGAGATTTACTGTCCCGCAAATCTATTTTTTTCATCTTCTTTATTTCTTACATCATCACCCAAGGCCAAGCAGAGGGCATCATCAAAGGCAAGTCAGGGTGAAGATGAAGGGGCTACCACCACCATTGCTGCGGCAGGTGGAAGTACCACCAGCACTGTGGTTAATGGTTCTGCTGGCCACTGTAAGTCCTGTAATATTATTAATTCCATATCTTTTACCTCTCCTCACTATTTAATTTCGCCTTGTTTATTTTTTTATACTGTATCCTTTTTCTTTTTTAACTCCTTTTCTATCTAATGTTTGTTAAATTATTGATATTCCAGCATTATCCTTTTTTCTATATTTCAAGTTCCAGTAGCTGACTTCCTCCTGCCTATACTAGTCTGTAGCTTTCTTCAGCTTTCTTAGTAAGTTTTCTGTGTCTCTTATCTTGCGGACTGAGAGAACAGATTCTAGGTAGAAAAAGTATCATATCTTTCTCTATTTATGTTTGTTGAGAACATTTTGTTCATAACCATGCAACCTCTGATATCATGTTATCATGAATTTATACTGTATACCAGCAGTTTCCATGACAGTGCAGCATGGCAGGAAAGCAGTATGAGGTTCAATTACATTTGCCAAGCAACACCATATGTCCTTCATTGACAATATATTCCATCCTTTCATTGTACTTCCATGAATCAGAGTGATCATAGTTCTGCCCCTCCATTACAAATAAAGTTTTTGGTTGGCTTGACTATCTGGCTTTCATAACACTATCAACCAACGACATGCCCAAAGTGATATTTTTGATAGCAGATACTGCTAACCATACTGTAGTGATGTATTATGGTTGAATTTTGTTGAAAAAAAATAAGGGGAGGCATACCTGGTATTTAAAATGTGCAATGTTTTCTCTAGTTTAAAGAAAAAAGGGGTAACCTGTGTCCCTCAGAACCTGGGTGAAAGTGGTTAAATACAAAAGTGGTTCTGTTGGGTGTGTCAAATCACTTTGGCGACGCTAATTAATGCAAAACAATACAAAAGTTTAAGAACTCTCTGAAACAAATATACAATGAGGCAATGAGTACTCAAGCAATCTAGTAATCAACTTCATATAACCAATGGGTGAGTTAGAACGAATTTATATTAGAATTCAATCATTTTACATTTGAATTGATTCATTCAATGATGACATAAGATACTATTAAGAAGACCGTCAAACAATAGTGAAAATTATGTGACATTTGGTGACAAGTGCTTGGTGCATGATGCAATGTACAGTGAAAATGAAAGATATATATATTCAATTATGTATAAGGGTGTAGTTGGCCAGAATCTATTTTACATCCAAGGAGTCATAGCATTTATTTCAAGGATCCTGGAGTTTTCTGGACCATAGGAGAGCGTCGACGTTTCGACCCTGTTGCGCCCCAATTGGTGGTCACGTCGGGTCTTTTCAAGACAGGAGGGGTGGGGGTGGACAGTCTGGAATGGACAAAAATACGTGTTTCAGAGGGCTGTGCGTGGGAGATGTTAGAAAAAATTGTGCAGAAGGCTACACTTGTATTAAGCAGGTGAGTGGAGGTTACTCACATGGTGGTCAGGAGTAAGAATCAATGCCTGATCTGGAGCCACACGTTCAAATCTAAGTAGGGAAAAGGGAGATCATGTAATAGATCCAGTCCCAGGGGCGCATGATGTGAGTTCAAAGAATTGCGGAAATTGTCAAGAATTTGCACAAATCCTAGGGGTGTGCTCATGCAGTGGTGACTAAATGCACCCCCACGTCTCTGAGACGGTATACGCTGTTTCAGTGGCACGTTTAATGTCTAATCCAAGTACTGATATGGTGACTTCACGTAGTGTCTAATTATGCCCAAGAGGTGAGGAAATCGGCAAACCCGTGCTCCAGGTGGTTTAAACAATGAACTGGTGGTGTGCTCAACCAGCGCGTAAAAAAGGGGCTTAGATGGCTAGTGAATGGCATTGGCAGCGCGTAGATTAAAGGTGGCCAGTGGGTAGTGTTAAGGCGCATGGGAGTACGGGCAAAGTTAAACTCAAGGATAGCGTCTAAGGTGGGAGGTGAAGGGCAATGACAGCGCGTGGAATAGGTGGCCAGTAGATAGCATTAACTGCGCATGGAAGTGAGGGTGAGAAGGGTCACGCCTTGCGTATAGGAAAGCTGGTGAACGGCAAAATCAGCGCATCAATTAAACTGACCGGTGAGAGGCATTGAAAGCACATGCAAACCTGGTTGACCTCCTGTGAACTAAAAATTAAAATTAAAATGCGCTGTCCCTAGCAGCTTCACTCGGAGTGTTGGCTTACCTGATCGTTATGGGGGAGATTAAACGGTCAATCGCTGGAGAGTCGCTGTGTCATCTCTCTATGCTACCGAGGGGAATGGCTGCTTGCGAGGATTACAAGCAGTGTATATAGGGTAGCGGGCACGGCTACAATGTCAGTTGCTAGGAGACCCCAGAGGATGCTTCACTGTAGTCCCTGGCGAGCGCAGTGACGTGTGAGGGAGGGCGTGAAGGTTTCGTGACAGATGGGTGTGTCAGTTGATAAGGATCCAACTGTCTCACATAGATCGCATGGTGATGTCTGCAGCTGCGGTGAAAAGCAACTACGCTAATCACTCGAATGGGGCTGTAGGGGCTCCGAAAAAAGGAACTAATGGGAGCCTTAAAATGAATAACGGCAAAGGTAGACACAAATGTCACACGCGGGTGGAGAGTAAATCCATGGTGTTTTACTCATGTAACTGATTGCAAAATTGTAGCCGTCAGTCACGGTGAGCGTTCAAAAATTGGAGCAGCTTGTGTGAGCCTTACAAAGAATAAAACGACACTAATGTCACTCACGGGTAAGAAAGCCTGGAGTACAACCAAGGTGTTTGACTCGTGTGACTGATTACAAGGTTGTGGCCGTCAGTCACGGTGGGTGTTAAATATGTGGCATAGCTCGAGGTGGAAACAACACAATGGGAGTACGTTACGATTGTATGCTGATGACAGATGATCTAGATTAACAATAAATAATTATTAATCTAGATCATCTGTCATCAGCATACGATCGTAATGTACTCCCATCCTTGGATGTAAAATAGATTCTGTCCAACTACACCCTTGTACATAATGTATATATGTATCTTTCATTTTCACTGTACATTGCTTCATGCACCAAGCACTTGTCACCAATTGTCACATAATTTTCACTATTGTTTGACCGTCTTCTTAATAGTATCTTATGTCATCATTGAATGAATCAATTCAAATGTAAAATGATTGAATTCTAATATAAATTTGTTCCAACTCACCCATTGGTTATATGAAGTTGATTACTAGATTGCTTGAGTACTCATTGCCTCATTGCATATTTGTTTCAGAGAGTTCTTAAACTTTTGTTTTGTTTTGCATTAATTAGCCTCGCCAAAGTGATTTGACACACCCAACAGAACCACTAATGTTTTCTCTAGCCACACAAACCACCAGTGTCAGGGCCAACAGGCACTCAGTGCTCTAGACGTGGAAGAGGAGGCGATTGGAGAGGGAGTCCCAGCAGTGGCATGGATGGGCAGTAGTAAGTCACATTGCTTATTTGTTGACAAAATATTAGTATACTCACTGTATGTGTTAAGCAAGACAGATATGTATCTATCCATCCATATTCATCAGCTCCCTGCCTACGGTATTTTGCCACCCATGACATAACTGCAATATGGTTCAATTTGGCACTGCAGTGTTGGCTGTGCAATGTGCGTCTGCTTTAGTTAATGCAGCATTTCTGAAGTTTTCAATGTAATGCAAACCGAAAACAAGATGCGTTTCCCTGTGCCCACTCAGTCATCCCCTAGTTTTTCACTCCTTTGCTCTTTCCTAAGTTGTGGGGCAGCCTACCAAAAAAAATGAAAAATCTATTTTTGACATGTGCCACATTTTTCTGGCCAAGGGATTTATGCACATATATTTTATGGCTTTCATAACGGATTCACACCTGTTCAACCTTTTCCCTTTTGCTATTCATCAACTACAATAACGGACTAAGCCAAAACATAGTGCATGATTATCTGTGACACCCCACTATTCTGTAGAAAAACCTCTACTTAACCCGCCTAATCCCTCTAACTTACCCTGCAGTAGATTTAGTCAAGTTTCCTTTCCTTACTGCCAAGCGAATATATTTGTTGGAAATAATTTGTGGTAGCGATGAGGCGCAGTACAGTGGGACTAAGTACCTGATTTTGAGTTTTGTGGATGAAATACTCTGTGCCGAACAGGGCAAATACAATCTACATCCTGTTTCTTTCCCTGTATTGCAATGCATCGTCTCCCCCATCTACATATAGCAGACAGGATATCTGCATTTTATATGTGATCTGTGTGACATAGTATCATTATTATTCATCTGCCTTTTCGGAGTCAGAGTAGAATTCAAAGGCATTTGGAGAGAAGCAGGGCCATTGGAATTGAAGTAAGATAATTGCCATTAAAGCTGACCAGCTGCAGACTGCAGAGAATAGCAAAGTACCTGGCATGCTAGCATTCCTCCATTAAGTTATCACAATAAGAATATTTGTACTGCATAGTGGATAATGCCTTACTCATTAATGAGAGGTAATTTCTTTTTCTGTCTGTCAGAAAGCCTCTGACCAACCAACCGAAAAGTTTTATTTATATTGATGTCAATAGGAAAAAGGGAAGGAAAAAATGTCCTGATACATTATGTCTGTTTTGTGTTTTTTTCTTTTACGTTGCACTGCTGCCTTTTCATGCAGTCTTTTTTTTAAATATGATTATCAAAGTGTATACCAGTTAGTTATACCCTTATCCTATCATCTGTAACTATATGGACCATTAGGCGGGTATGTTGCCATTGCCTATATTTCCTACAACAGCCTAGGTAAACAAGAAGTTATCTACAGTAGAAGTTAGCTACTTACTAACTAAACTAGTCCTCTTCACTCCATTGTTCTCTTTCCTGAGTAGATAAAGCGATGACAGCAACCTCTCTCATCTTCCAAACCTTACTGCAGGGTTTTCCAAGGCGCTTTCTTACTGGTGATGGTGATGGTAGTAGCAGACTAGTTCACTAAGAGGGAAGGCATCAAAAGTGAGGTCCGACTCCCACCTAGTTGAACTCCAACTGTAGGATTAATCCAAAGGAATATTTATCACTGGCAACTAGAGTAAAAGAAAACACAGATTCTGTGGGTTTTATTTATATTATAACCTTACAAAGACTGAGACCAGACTACCTCCATGACACAACAAAAAAAACCTGATATTATAAACATTATATCGATAATACCTACTTCTGAGCAATGAGGAGCTAGTATTCAATTAAAAGGAAACGTACGAAAACCTTAAGTCAGGAAAAGTAAACTCAGAGTCAGGAGTGGACAAGGTAAAGTGTTTATGCAACACAATGCCTGAATGATGATTTTGAAATTATATATCTAAATTATGGATCCTTTTTATGCGTGGATGGGTAAGTGGGGGTGGTGTGGGGTATTACTAAGGTAATAGAAAATCCTGCAGTGAGTTGATGTTGCTTTCACCACATCCGCACCACCCAGTGTGTGAACCATTTATGGTGTCAATTAAGAGAAGAGAGTTAAGGTTTTGATGAAAGGATGGGAAAGGGGAGATGGGAAAAGATGTGTTAAAGACCAACACTACACAAAAGCACTATTCATTAGGACGATGAGTTGCACATCATCATCACCATCATCATCATCAAATCTGTTGTGGAAGGAAATGAAGGAATGACACAGTTCTGTTAAATTAAGACAAACAGTCCTGCAGCCCCAGAGACCCAATTGCTGGAGTGATTAGGCGGTCCTGAGGTGCACAGGAAGATTGTTCTTAGCTTTGGCCGCCAGATATGAGAAAGATCGTCCTCCATTGTTGCCTCAGCGGAACCGGGGGAGTGTCTACAAGGAAGAGGGAGGCAGATCATAGGTTCCTGGTTGGTTGGTGGAAGGTCATGCATTTGTTGATCTATGCTAGTCCTACATTGTGCAGGGCTTTGCATGTGTGGGTCAACATCTTGAACTGGCGTCTCTCCTGAATCTGCACTATAGCCTCTGTAGGTGGGGAGCGATGAGGGTCCATCTGAGGAGGTCCAGGATGAGCATTGCCGCTGACTTTTGTACTGTCTGTAGTCTTTTCAGGAGGCGTGCAGTGATTCCTAATTAGAGGGCATGTGTGATGTTTCTTCTGATGTTGACGGGAAGACACCAAGATATTGCGGAGCATGCGTAGAGTGTGGCAGCAGGCGAATGAGATTGCGCTTACCTGTTGCTTCAGAGATAGCTTGCTATCCCAGGTGATGCCAAAGTTGTTGGCATAATCTGTCCAGGCAGGTTGTGCCAAGTTCAACTGGCCACCATGCATCGTTCTATGGCGAGATGTTATTCCCAAAATTAAGGACTTCTGTCTTGCCCGTGTTCAGGTTGAGGCAGTTGTCCTTTATCCAGTCAGCGACATTCATCATACCTCTGTGGAAGTTGGCTCTGGTGCTGCTGGGGTCTACTGATGGCGAGAGGATAAGCTGGGTGTCATTGGTGTAGGAAATTATGGTGAGTCTATGTGATCTGACGGTATTGCCCAGATGGTCATGTTTGTGTTGAAGAGGGTGGGGCTGAAGGATAATACCTGAGGCACACCACAGATGATTTTCTTGGATTCAGAGGTGAATAGTGGGATGCAGATTCTCTGAGTTCTTCCGCTGAGGTATGAAGCAATCCATTTGAGGGTATCTTTCTGGATCCCAATGTGGTGTAGTCTATTGATCTGTATGTGATGGGAGGCAGAATCAATGACAGCAGACAGGTCCAGGAGGATGAGGGCTACCATTTTGCAATGGTCCAGGAGGGTCCTGATGTGATCGGTGACTGTGATCAGGGCTGTTTCCATGCTATGATTGGCTCAGAATCCAGATTGAGAGGGATTCAGGAGGCTGTTGTGTTCCAGGTGTTCATTTATTTATTTGTGTATTTTATAGAGCACACAGCTACCCCAACAGAGTGTCCCAGCGCTATTGGACAGACAGCAGATGGCCCAGAACTAAATCTTACTACCAGAAAAGCCAGGTCTTAAGGGATCTGCGGAATTCAAGTTCTGACTGGGTCGTGGGGAGGTGAAGCGGGAGTTTGTTCCAGCGATGGGTGGCTCACAATTCGAAGGTTTTACCTCCTGATCGGGCTTTTTTAAATCTAGGGGTGACAAAAAGAGATTTAGTGTTAGAGCGCAAGGCTTTAGAATGACTGTAGGGATGGAGTCTCTTTATAAGATAGGCTGGTCCTAAGCCTTTGGTAGTCCGAAAGGCCAAAGTCATGGCTTTGAACTCAATTCTTTTAGAGATGGGCAGCCAGTGCACTTTCCGCAAGTAGGGGGAAATATGTTGTCTTAGTGAGATGCCACCGACCAAATGGGCAGTGGCGTTTTGAACCATCCGGAGTCTGTGGCACAGTCCTGCTGTCAGTCCTAAGTAGAGTCCTTTAGCATAGTCTAGGTGCGAAGTTATGAGTGCATGGACTATGGTTTTACGAGTGTTGCTAGGCAGGTAGTTGATAAACCTTTTTTATTATTTTAATTTTACTGAAACAAGCGACAGAAACTGTTTGTACTTGATTAGCAAAGGGCAAGCAGTTGTCCCATCTGACACCCAGGTTTGTAAACGAGGCTTTAGGAAGAGTTGCTGGTTGATGGCCTTCTTGAGAACCTTCACTGGATTGGAAAGCACGGAGATGGGTCGGTAGTTCTTCAGTACTGCTGGGTCAGTGGATGTTTTTTTCAGGAGTGGCCGCACTTCAGAATGTTACCAGTCCACAGAGAAAGATGCCCAGTTGATGGAGGAGTTCAAGACGTTCTTCAGCTCTTCGCCATTCGTCTTGCTCCAGAGGATGAAGACGTGGTGAGGACAGGGGTCCTCTAGGAGGATGTAGTGCTCGGAGTTGATGATGATTGGGGCAAGGAGTTCAAGGATGGCTTTGCAGAAGCTGGAGGTGGTCCTGGTAGTCTGTTGGTGAGGGTGATCGGATGGTGCTATTCCTGTCTGTGTGGAGTTGGAAGTTGAGGTGCCCCATTATCAGGATTGAGTCGTCTGGGGAGGTTGTGCAACAGAAGGAGTACGAACATGCTGTGCCCTATATAAGTAGGTCCTAGGCAGTGGGTGAGGCTCTGTTAGCGGGCTGGGAAGTGGGAAGGAAAGAGCGGGGAAAGCAAATTGGTGGGAAGGCAAGTGGGTGGAACTGTTGTGAAAAACAGGGAAGAAAACAACAGAGGAAAACAAAATAATGAGGAATATAAAACAGCACATGTTAAAACAGTGATGAGGAAAATAATACAGCACAAGTAACAATATACCACACAAGCATGAAGTTGCAGCAGCAATGGGGAGCTAGAATCGGTATCTACTACTGGAGTCAAGGTGCTGTCTCCAAAAGGTGGTCGTTAGGAGGAGGTTGGGTCTTTGGAACCGGGCAAGGCAGGAACAGGGCAAGATGGCCGCTACAACGCTGTAGGGAGAAGTCGCACTTTACTCTCTCTCCTGCCCTCACAGTAAGATGTGGGTAGTCTGAGTGAAGTGATGCTCGAGCTGGGTGCTTTGATCCAGGCTATTACAGATAGCAGCATTGGAAGAAGACGGCTTATACAAACAGCTCTAGTGACCTTACAAAGCTGGAGGAAATACTGGATTAACAGAGCCAGAATACAGAGGATACCGATTGCTGCTGCCGCTGCCGCAATGTCGCAGCGCAATAGGGAAAAGGAAAAGGAGAGGCTTACACATGCCGTTGGAATGAGCAAAGGTCCGACAACTCGAGAAGCAGCCTCAGCTACAGGAGCAATATCGAAGGTAGCAGCACCGGCAAGTAAGAAGCAGGCACTGGCGGGCACTGTGACGAAAGCCCAGCAAAAGAAAAGCGAGTTCTCGGAGAGGAAAACCGAGACACCGGAGATGAGTGTGAACAAACCGCAGAAATAGAAAGAGACGCCGCTGACTAAAGCTCCGTTTATGAAGGAGAAGGAGAAGGAGAAACACAGATCGCAGCGGACAAACCCCCCCTCTCCCCCAAAGACGTGTCTGCCATGAGACAGCCTACCCTAACCGAGTCATTTTCATCCAGATCCGGTCTCAGTATTCAGATGCAGGCAGAGGGCGAAGATGTAACCGGCATCAAGATCCCAATGATCACGCTGAACGCGGGAGGAATGAAAGACGTCCTCGAGGACGCAAGCTGCATAGTTGCCGAGCAACCAGCGGAGCCCCTACAATCTATCACGCATCACGCGGGGACTGCCGGACTGGAAGCAAAGGAGAATCTAATAAACACGGTGAGCGGAGGGGGGCCTGGGGCGTTGCAGGATGATTTGGGGGTGCTTGAAAGACACAATAACATACAGATGATGGATGCTCTGCTGACAGTAGAGGCTGGGCTAAGCGTGGAGCCTAACAGTGCTATTAGAAAATCTCAGTCAACAAAATGGGGGAGTCTGGTGAGTTTAGATTCACATCAGCAGGCTGAGAACAGAGGTGCTAGAGGGGGGTCTCCCGAGTTTTACTCTGTTAACGAAGGATCAGATTCCACTGATCTAAGTGAACAAGCGGGGGCAGTACAACGGACCTCACTACCACTGGCTCAGACTCAGACTCAGACAACTCTAGGCACTCAAGGGACAAAGGTACTCAAAGGAAAAAGAATTCGGGAGCAAGAAGAAACGAAGGTAGTACCGGTAGAAATAAAAAACTGTCATGGGACTATCCAGCCACCTCAGGGGTATATCAAGAAACTGGACAAGGAAATGGGGCTGGAGGTGATTCAGCAGGGGGAACTACAACCCAAAATATAACGATGGAGATGATGTTTGGCACATTGAAACAGATACAGTCTGAGGCCAGGGTGGAAAGTCGGAGAGCAAGGCGGGATACCAAGAAAATACAGGCATCAATTAAGAAATTAAACAGGAAGTACGAGGTGGTCGAGGAGAGGGTTTCAGAGGTGGAACAGAGAACGGGGAGAATGGAGGACAAGATGACGGACTGGCAGGACTTTAAAAATGAACAAGGGAAGAAAATTGAAGATCTTCAATGGAAGATCGAAGATTTTGAAAACCGTCAAAGACGGAACAATGTCAGACTCCTTGGAATAGAGGAAGGGGTGGAGGGGCGAGACCCAAGGGGGTATGTTATCAAGCTCCTGAAAGGGGCTTTCCCTGACTCCCAGTGGCAATGGGAGTCAGAAGTCCAAAGAGCCCATAGATTCCCACTCACAATGAAGAAAAGTCAAGGGGCTCAGCAGAATGTACTACCAAGGGCAATGCTTGTGTTTTTGGGGAATTTTCTTGCTAGACAGGAGATTATGGACAGAGCCAGGCCAGATGCTCGGAAAACATATGATGGTGTTACATTTTTTGCCAGGCCTGACTTCTGTCATGTGACAGTTGAAAAAAGATGGAAGCTAAGGCAATTGATTTCCCCTTGTCAGAAACAAGGTGCAGAAGCATATCTACTCTACCCAGCGAGATTGAAAATTATCAATCGGGGCCAGACTAGGGTGTTCGTATCGGAAATTAAAGCAGGAGAATTCCTAGCGGAGCTTACGTAACAGAGCAGGGAGAAGAATAATAGAGCGAGAAATCCACCGAAAACACCATAAAAGGAGAAAGTAGTAAGCAGTTGGCAAGGGCAGGAGAGAGAGGCGACGCTACAGCTATAGAGGTCACACATAGGTCAGGATTGACCTATTTGCCTGTAGAAGGGGGGGAGACAGGGGGAGGGGAGAAGGGAGGGGGGGTGAGAGGGAGGGGCAGGGGGGGTGGACACATGGTTGGTGAATACAACACGCAAAGAGGAAACAAATAGATATAAAGCATCTGAGATAAGAGCAGTACACGTAGGAGATAGCAAGAATAGAATCTGGTACCACAGCAAGGGAAGACATAAGATTATGCGATGACTCTTAGGATTGCCTCCATGAATATCTGCGGTCTAAATAATGGAGGAAAAAGGCAGAAAGTAGCCGCAATGTTAAGAATGCTGAAATTAGACTTAATTTGTCTCCAAGAGACACACATAGAGGGAAATAACAAATATCTACTCGAACAAATGGGATTTGAGGTATTAGCTTCTACCAGACAAGAAACTAAGACCAAGGGGGTAGCTATACTAGCTAAAAAAGGAGTCTTTAAAACAAAAAGAAAAAAGAAGATCAGAGGGGAGATGGGTTATAATTGAAGGAGAAACAAACGTAGGATGCTGTACCATAGTCTCCGTTTATGGATCCACAGAAGATGACCCAGAGGTCTTCGAATTTTTGGATCAGGAACTGCCGCTATGGCCTGAGCCAATCATATGTTGTGGGGATTTGAATATAAATGGGATGAATGGTTTGGGCATGAAGGGCATGACGGGAGGGGGGATGTATGGGGGGAGAAAGAAGAGGGTTTGTAAGGCTGTATGCGATCTTATGAGACATAATGCGTTAGTTGATTTATGGGCGCAGAGACATCCACCTGGGACGGGTAGTACATACTACTCAGCACCATACAGATTGGTTGTTAGACTAGATTATTTCCTGACTTCTAGCTCTTTAGTAGGTGTTAGTCAATTAGAGAGGCTACCTAGGATTTTATCCGATCATAATCCGCTTGTATTGACACTCCCACAGGTTATAGTAGGGGAAAGGAACTCTTATAACTGGACTTTTGAGAGAGGACTCCTTAAAGACGAGAGTTACGTGAACAGAATGAGAACTTGGATTGAACAATTCTGGGAAATTAACAGAGGGACAGCAGCAACTGGCATGGTCTGGGATGCCTTTAATGCAGGCATCAGGGGGGAAACCCTATGCTTTACGCTTCAAAGGACTAAGAGGGAGAAAGATGAAAAAGAGATAAGGATAAGGGATTTAAAGGAACTAGAAGATCGCTTAATATCAGCAATTATTAATCAAGACCCTATGGAAGACTTACTGTTAAACATAGAGCTGAAGAAGGCAGAGCCGAGCGAAAGTGTAGTAAGGAGGCTGCGGCCAATTATTTGGCCAAAAGAGAGGAAAGCTATGAGTATAACGAGAGAATTGGGCATCTTCTGGCTGTTAGAACGAGGCAGAAGCTAGCAGCGGGGGAGATAAAGGAAATAAAAAATTAGGTAGGAGAAGTTGTAAATAAGGTAACAGATATACAGGATGCTTTTAAGAGATTCTATACTAACCTTTATCAACAGAATATAAGTAAATCAAAATTGGAGATTACGGAATATCTGAACACTATAATACACCCAGTGCTAGAAGATGACGGGAAAGAAAAACTAGAACTTAAATTCACATTACAGGAAGTCCAGGAAGCAGTGAATAGCCTCCCCTCTGGGAAGGCTACCGGCCCAGATCAGATTCCAGCAGAGTTTTACAAAAAATTCTGGGATATATTAGGGAAAGATATGTATGAAATTTTCATTTAAGCACAGAGGGGAGATTCAGTACCAAAATCCTGGGCAGGGGCTGATATTATTGTAATCTTAAAGAAAGATAAACCCCCCCTAGAACCTGGGTCTTATCGTCCAATATCACGTATGAATGCAGATGCTAAAATATACACAAAAATACTTGCACATAGGTTAAGTAAGGTTGTAGAGCACTTGGTTAGCACATCACAGCACGGGTTTATTCCAGGGAAGGGAACTACACAACACACAAGGCAGATGATCACTATTTTGGGTGCTATGGGGGTTGCAGGGGACCCTGTCGCGGTCATATTTCTGGATGCAGAGAAGGCCTTCGACAGGGTCTCCTGGGACTACCTATGGGAGGTAATGGAGTGGTTTGGAATTGGCAGAGGGTATATTAGAGCAATACAGACAGTGTATTCCAACCCTACGGCTAGAATAAGAATTAATAAAGGATACACCGAGACAGTTCAGATAAAACGAGGGACACGACAGGGATACCAAGCATCCCCGCTGCTCTTCACCCTTTATATTGACCCCATACTACGAAGACTGGAAAGAAACAATAGTATTGCTCCAATCGAGTTACATGAAAGAAGTTACAAAGTATTTGCGTATGCAGATGATGTGGCCGTTATTACCAACAAACCAGACATAGCACTATCTGAGATAGAGAGAGAAGCATCAAAATTTGGGGCACTCTCAGGATACCAAATCAATAGTGGGAAAACCCAAATAGTACAAAATAATCATATGATATTCCAGGACACAAGAGTGGTTAAGGAAGCAACATATTTAGGTATAAAAGTCACGGCAGACCTTGATAGCCTGGTTGACCTCAATATCAGACCCCTATTAAATAAAGTAAAAGAGAACACAGAAAGGGTACACAGATTACATCTGACATTGATGGGACGAATAAATGTAGTAAAAATGATTACATTCCCTAAATTATTATATTTATTTAGAGCTATACCGTTATATTTCGAGCATATATGGTTTAACAAGATAGAAGCTATAGTAAATAAATTTATCTGGGCACATGGCAAAACAAGAAGAGCATATCGACATCTTACACTTCCAAGGGAAAGAGGGGGTTGGGGGGCACCTGATTTTAGGTTCTATTACTGGGCTGTAGCTATGCAGTATTTTCAGGGATTAATTGGTGGCGGCAGTACAGAACAAGGAGATAGTTCACAAGGGTTTTTCAATGTTTACACGGTGCTGATGAGGGATGGGGCAGTAAATGGATTTTTGAACACAATTGATTTTAGTTATTTCAAACACCCAAGATTTAAAACACTTAAAGCTGCTTATACTATCTGGAAGATGATCTCAAAGAAAATAGGTTTGGGAAGGTACAACAGGTACACACGGTTGTATACTAATATATCACTACCTGGGGAGATATATAGGGATTCAGTGATGAAGGAATGGAATACTAAAGGGATTAAGAAAATTGGGAATCTTCTGGACAAACAGGGTGGAATTTTGCAGTTTCATGAGATCCAAAGTATTTTTAAGGTAGGAAATAATAGTTTTTTTAAGTATCTTCAGATTAGAAGCTATCTTTCAAATAAACAGGGTGGATCTCTGGGTTTTG
The DNA here is from genome assembly GCF_964263255.1 of Lissotriton vulgaris. Classification (NCBI taxonomy): domain Eukaryota; kingdom Metazoa; phylum Chordata; class Amphibia; order Caudata; family Salamandridae; genus Lissotriton; species Lissotriton vulgaris. Next base: position 164,452,130 of record NC_141697.1, on the reverse strand, counting down.
GCTCATGCCGTATAATGGACTACATAGAGAATAATACTCACTGTACAATCCGAGCCTATATGTAGAATTGGGTAAATATAAAAGTGATGATAGAGACAAATTTGCTAGGAAGTGGACGGAAAAAACTGATTTACATCCAGAGGGTTTCCAACTATCTTTAGACTTGGGTCGAACAATCTTGTGTTCTGCGACCCTACAGTCACAGCACTATAAGACCCTGTATTCCTTATACCACACCCCAGCAAGGATTGCACAATGGGGGGGTACCTCAGGACCTATGTGTCCCAGGTGTGATGCTACTGATGCACACATTTTTGTTGTCTTTCCTGTTAGAAAAAGACTTCCACTCCGTTATTTGGTAGTTCATAAGTGTCTTTTTAATTAATTTGGATTTCGATTCTGCTTTTCAACATCATTTCATTCTCATATGAGTTTTAACTTCATAGACTTCAGGCAATGTCATTTCAAAATATCCAATGCATTTCGGGCATTATTATTATGCCCTTCATCAGGGAATCGACACTGTAAAAATAATATGGTAACAATTACAATGCTGATTTGTAGTAAATGTAAATCACAAACACTGCAGGAAAACCTGTTGCATAATATCTGTACATTGTGGAAAATTATACGTTCGGTGCTAAGGGGTTGTTGTGTGTGAGCTAGTATGGTTCAATGTCATTTAGAACAAAAAACGAAAAAACGTGGTGTCACTTACAAGACTTTCCTCAAGGGTGTGTTTACATCTGTAAGAAAGCGTAAAAAGCACGGTCAGCAGTGTTGTTTGAGCGTGTCTATCGAGCGTTAAGAATTCATCCGACCATGTCGGCTGTTAGGGACTAACCTGAGGTGTTGGTTTGGCGTACTTCGATCTTTTGGAAATCTTCTAAAACGTCGGCGCAGACAAAATCTGGCCGCGTTTTACTATTTTTGAATAAAGTTACGGTCATGTGACCATGAACATAGTCAATAGACCATCGGTGTCTTGAGTTGATGTGTAAGGATAAAGAGCTGTTCGAGTCTGTTGAAATCACGTCCTGATAACGTGATAAAATAGTGTGAGAGGTGAACAGATGCTATAGACATATGGCGAAAAATGGAAATAAAAATAAACAAATACATAATGAAAAAACGTGTTAGGGCTTTAAAGAACGGCCCGGGCAGGGCTGAGACGTCCCAAGTGGGGCTTGAACTCTAGGTTCGGGTGCTGTGGTTGTTGCTTGCTCTGTTCGTCGAGCTATCTCAGTGTTCTAGAAATATGTCGGTGAAATATGTGTATGAGGTGAGATGTGATGAAACGTATATTAGAGTGTGTGTGATGGTTACATGAACAAACACAGTGTTAACAAGGTCCGGTCACAGGAGCAATTATTTACAGATAACATGACAGTTCAATTCTTTCATTTAAGCCTGTCGGCTTTTGGGTGGAAAGTTTTTGAATCCAGAAATTCTCTCTTCTAAGAAGGTGCTTAGTATTGTCTCTCCCCTCAATTTTCTGTATAGTTTCAAGTATGACAAACTTTATCTGTGAGATGTTGTGGTGTTCTTCTACAAAATGCGCCGACAAAGCTGATTTGGTATTTTTCAACCGAATGTTAGATTTGTGTTCTGTTAGTCGTAGTTTGATACGTCGTTCTATCTTACCGACGTACATCTTTCCACAAGGACATCTTATTCCATAGATCAAATTACTGGTATCACATGTTGCGTTTACCTTGAGTTTAATAGAGTAACCTTTCATTGGGTGATTGATTGAGTTTCCTCTTATTATACTGTTGCAATTGCCGCAGTTGAGACAAGGTTTGGTTCCAGAAAACTCTATAATTTTTGGGGATTTGTTCTGTAGAATTTCACCCAGGTTCTTTGCTCGTGTGAATGCGAATATTGGTGACTGATTAAAAGTATGTTTGAAGTCTGGTTCAATGTTCAATATTGGCCAATGTTTCAGAATGACATTTTTATATTTCTTGCTAGCTGTTGAAAATTTTGAAACCACTACTGTCCGTGTTTGTTCTGATTTGACTTTAGGTGTTCGTAGTTTCGTTCTTGAGAGTTTGTCGATCCTCCCTCTCGATTCTTCAATCAATGGTTGAGGGTACCCTCTGTTAATGAATTTGTTTGTCGTTTCCTTTAGTCTCAAATTTAGAGTGTGTTCCTCAGAGGTAATCCTTTTCACTCTAGCCATCTGTGAGAAAGGTACATTTCTTATCAAGTTTGGTTCATGGAAACTCGAGTGGAGCAACATATTGTTTCTGTCTGTTGGTTTGACATATAGGTCTGTGGCAAATCCGTCTGAGGTTATTGAAACTTTGACATCCAGAAAATTAACCATGGTGTCTGATATGTCCTATGTTAATTGGATTCGTTGGTCTATTTTATTGAATTCAATCAGTTCGGCTTGTAGTCTCTCCTTTGAATTTGTCCAAATGATGAATATATCATCGATGTATCTGATGAACATTTTTAAATTGTCTGTCCATTCTTTTTTGGTCAAAATATGTTTGTTTTCGTACTACTGCATGAAAATATTAACATAATCGGGTGCCGCCGAATTGCCCATAGCCATTCCGGAAAGCTGTTGGTACCATGTTTCATTGTATTTGAAATAGCTTTGGTACAATGTGAAGTACATGAGTTCCTTGAGGAAAGGCTTGTAAGTGACACCACATTTTTTCGTTTTTTGTTCTAAATGACATTGAACCATACTAGCTCACACACAACAACCCCTTAGGAACCACGGGTAGCACCGAACGTATAGTTTTCCACAATGTACAGATATTATGCAACAGGTTTTCCTGCAGTGTTTGTGATTTACATTTACTACAAATCAGCATTGTAATTGTTACCATATTATTTTTACAGTGTCGATTCCCTGATGAAGGGCATAATAATAATGCCCGAAAGGCATTGGATATTTTGAAATGACATTGCCTGAAGTCTATGAAGTTAAAACTCATATGAGAATGAAATGATGTTGAAAAGCAGAATCGAAATCCAAATTAATTAAAAAGACACTTATGAACTACCAAATAACGGAGTGGAAGTCTTTTTCTAACAGGAAAGACAAGAAAAATGTGTGCCCCAAAGGGATGAAACCAGAGGTTCTCTAGTTTCACTTCTATCCAATGTTTAAAGACGCCGTCGGACCCTCGACGTCACCTTTAGGAGCACCAATAAACAGGAGTTAAACATTACTCTGAGCATTATAACAAAATATGCAGTGCATCTATCCTACAATTCATTAATGCTACTGATGCAGACATAATTCATGAATTCTCAAAATGCCCGCAATTGTACTCCTTGAAAAAAGATATTGAAAAATGTATTGATGTATCACTAGGTTACAAAATTAAGCTTACTGATGAATTATTATTGTTGGGGGTGGTGACGGGAAGAGGATATCCCTATTGAGTTTATGTTTATGGTATCCGCAGTATATCGTATATGTGTTGCAACATTATGGCTAGATAGGGCACCACCAACTTTTCAAATCTGGAATGCTCGGCTATTGTCACTTACAACCTAGAAAAAGCAATCTATGATAGAAAAGGCAAAAGAGGTAGATCTTTGGGTAAGAGGATGTGGCATCCAGTTGTAAACTGGAAAAACGGGACGATAAATCAGTAAGGGGAGGATGTCGTGAGGGCATATACAGCCGAAGATACAAGCTGAAAAGTATTTTTAAGTTAAATCTGTATTATTAGTATTTCTTATTTTTCCTTGTATCTATGTTTATATTCCTACTTTGCCATCAAAAGAGTGATGTTAGTATTGTAAGTACTTAAAAGACTGAAGCGTGTTGTAACTTATCTATGTTTTCTTGGAAAAAAAAAAGAAAAAAAAAGAATAAAAGGGAAAAAGGGGGAAAAAAAGGAGGAGGTTGGGTCTTTAGTGGCAGGAAGCAGGAGGGAAAGAGTGGGGAAAGCAAAACAACAGAAAAGGTGAGGTGGTGGTGCAGAGGTAAACAGATGGAGAAGACAAACAGTAGAGAAAAACAAACTGTAATGAGGAAACTAAAACACTACTAAAACACTACAAGTTAAAACATTGATGAGGAAAATAAAACAGCGCAAGTTACAATATACATCACAAGTATGAACTTGCAGCAAAGATGGAGAGGTGGGATGGGGACCAGCTGCTGGAGCAGCGCTGCATCCTCCATAAGTTGGTCCTAGGTGGTGGGTGGGGCTCTGTTAGTGGGGGAACCAGGAAGAAAAGAGTGAGGAAAGCAAAAAAGAGGGAAAGTGATCGGGTGGAGAAGCAGTGAAAAACATGGAAGAAAAACAACAGAGGAAAACAAACAGTAATGAGGAAAATAAAATGGCCCAAATTACAACTGATGAGGAAAATAAAACAGCATAAGTTACAATATACCACACAATCATGAAGTTGCAGTATTGACAGGGGTCTGGCATGAAAACCTGCTACTGGAGCTGTGATTCAGCCTCCATAAGTAGATCCTAGGTAGTGCGTGTGTGCCTGCTATTGGAACAAAGTGGGAGGGAAAGAGTGGGGAAGCAAAATGGCAGGAAGCGAGCAGGTTGAGCAGCTGGGAAAAATGAGAAAGAAAAACAACAAAGTAATTCAAACAGTATTGAGGAAAATAAAACAGCACAAATTACAACAGTGATGAGGAAAAAAATACAAAAAGTTACAATATATACATACAAGCAGGAGGTCGCAGCAGCAATGGGGAGCTGGCACGTAGATGTACTGGAGCCATGGTGCGGTCTCTATAAATAGGTTCTAGGCAGTTGTCGGACTCTGCTATCAGTGGAAAGCAGGAGGGAAAGAGTGGGGAAAGCAAAACAGCGGGAAGGTGAGCGGGCGGAGTGTTGGTGCAAAGATGGGGAAGAAAAACAACAGAGTTCAATAAACAGCAATGAGGAAAATAAACAGCACAACGTACAACAGTGATGACGAAAATAAAACACTACAAGTTACAATATACCACACAAGCATGAAGTCACAGCAGGGATGGGCAACTGGCACAGGGAACACGAAAATTATTTGAGTAGTTTGTGTAGACTTGTGTTTGTGAAGTAAACTGACTAGTCTGGCCTTAAAAAAACAGAAAAAGGGAATGGACCCCGCAAATAAACTGTGCGAAGTGTGAAAGAGCCAATCACCTCCAGGACAAAAATGATCACTTGTCAGGCACCAAACATTGCAAATCCTCAAAATCAAGTTTACAAATTAGTTAATCATCCTCCCTCACTGTCTGCCACCACATGAATCACAAATCTTTGTTCACATTTACTCAATATATCACTTATTGGAACTGTTCCAATCCAAGCACTGTGGTACACGATTGTATCTCCTCTTTGATGCAAGCGCTGCATTGGCAGTCAGGTAAATTAAATCGTCCTTACGGGGGAAGCCCTGCTAGGGGCATAAAAAAAGAGGAATAGACATGGGATGGAGGTAGGCATTGTCTCCAATGACCTTGAAGGGAATGGAGAGACGTCTTTCCTGCTCACTAGTCAGCTCCAATCCAGCCATACATTTACCTAAATACGGTGGTGCTGCATAAGTCAGACACAAACAAAATATGTAATGTTCCCCGGGCTATATCCTTTGTTTTTTGGCAAAGCACTAAGCAGTTTGACGATAAACAATTAAAAAGTTCTATGGTGGCCTATTCAATGAAGAAGTACATTTTGTCCTCAAACTCAAGTGGTTTGCCCAGAAGTTGGTCAGCTAACACACTTGAGTATGACCAATCTCCCTCATCCTTGTCTCTCTATGGTATTGTAGGGACAGTGTATATTGTGTGGTATGAGGTGTTGATTCATTTTGATCATGGTCAATCTATGTACGTTTTCAGGTGGGAGACTGGTCCTTCTCACTGTGCCAACTGTACAAGCTGCACTGAACACATGCTCAGCAGACACACTAACTATAAGACAAGCCACATACTTTATGCCCCCTGATGAGCACTGACCATTGGCACATCTTCCCATACCAATAGACCAATACGTTTTGATCAATTTAGACCTATTTTGGATCATCCGGATAGTCATGAAACATCCTCTGAATGGTCATTGTTGCTGCCACTTGTTCGACTCTTTTTGCCTTCAGCTCTTCACTTGACTTAAGCCTGCTACGCAAAACCAAGCCAATAGAGAGTTGGGTCCAATTATTCTGTTCCTCTAGTTGTTGTCAGGGTTCTTGTCGCTGGTGTTGGCTGGTCTGAGACAACATCACTGCCCTCTCTGGAAGCTGAAGGCTGTATTTAAGAACTTCTGCCTGAGATTCAAATTTCCAGCCGTTCTTCTTCAAGGTCTCTTGTTTCATCAACAATCCACATCTTGTATAGTGAAACATTCTTTTCTGAACTATTAATGCAAGTAGATAGTATTTTTGTTGTACCATGGATCAAGTATTGTGGCACAGATGTACTCTTTGGATGACATGATGTCTTTATGCAGCTTAAATTCTCAACCAAGTCATGCTCTTCTCCATTGCTCTCCACACCTGCAAACCTTTGTGACACTTTTTTTAACTGGTCCTGTAGCAGATGCAACAATGGGATAACTTGGCTCATCATTCCGTCTTCCTTGCTGACTTCTTGGGTGAAAACCTCAAAAGGAAGTAGAATCTATGCCAGCAATTTGACTAGATTCCATTTTCCATATCCATGGTCATGCTTTTCCCAGTTACATTCCCTCTTTGAATGTCATAGTCATTGATCAGTTTGTACTGTTCAAACAGACATTGCAACATGTAAAAGGTTGAGTTTCAACATGTGGGCATCTCCTGTATAAGGACTGGTACTCTATTAGCACACTGAATGATCCACAACTGCTTCCAGGCTTAAAAGAATAGCTTTAATTAGTGTACATTGTTCACAGGTGGTCAGTATGTTGCTGACTATGTCTTCTATTTTGAGAAAGTCCTGCAAAATAAGGTTGAAGCAATGCACCAAACACAGGACCCTGACATAGCCACCATCTGCCATGACCGTAACTATATTACTGCCATTGTCCGAGGCAACAACTTCAGTTCTGAGACACTTGGTCACAGCCATTAAAACATCTTGCAATTAAGGTATTCCAAGATGTCTGAAACTGTATGTAATATCTCCATAGTGAACATGTCCACTGTTGCATGCCACTCAATGTCCTTAAAAGTTTTTTCAGAGCTTAGACCCGTAGATAGCTGTTGCCTAACCCCTTTAAAAGAGATCCAGAGTGCAGTAATACACATGTAATCAGTGGCTTGATGACTGGTCCCCATGTATGTCATTAGGTGAATAGTGTGAAGAGCACTCTGCTGCAAAGCTTGTCCAACCAATTGCAGCACATCATTTTGGAGCACTGGAACAGCAACTCTGTCAAAATAGGTCTGGCTGGGGATCTTCCATTTCAGGCAGATGGCTGCCACAAACTCTAATAATCAAACAACGTATCTTACAACATATGAGCAGAATCAGGTGTGAAGTGGCAGGTGCCCCCCTTGTAGACCACTTTAGATCAGCAGCACACCGACCTGAAAGCCTGAAATGGGTTGTAATTGAGAAAGCTACCTTAGGCCCCAGGGGAGGTAATGTCTCTACTATACTGAACATTAGGGAACTTAAATGGATGTTCTTTTTCGACTCCATCCAATCAGGCTTAAATGAACAGGACAGCTCTTTCTCACAGCTTGCCACTCTACCTTAACGATGCTATCTAGCTTTCTAACTGAAGATATGACCTGTCTTTGCTTACTCTTGGGAGCTATATAAGTCCTGGATAGACTGATACTGCCTTTACCATCATGTGACAGGTACGCAGTTCATTTCTTGATTAATTACTACCTGATTGTTTTTTGATATACTTGGCTGAAATCTACCTTCTTTACAGATGTATATTATGATTAGGTAATATTTTCATGTCCTGGACTAATTTATACTGCCTTTACCATCCTGTGATAGGTACGCAGTATAATCGCTCAATTTTCATTGTATTATGCTTTGCATATGGTTAATTCATGCCCAATGAAAACTGCCTTTACCATCTTGCGATAGGTACGCAGTATATTCACGCATGTTCCATTTCAACACTAAGCTTTACAAACCGTAATCCGTTACTTCTAAAAAACATGACCCTATTTATCATGGAACAGGCATACGATGTCTAACTGTCACTGCCTGCCCTGACTACGAAGGATATATCCCAATATGACCTATCCTATGGCTTCCCAATCTGCCAATAAATACGAGATGATAGCCCTTCTTTTTTGATATATAAAATATTTTCTCTGGATCTCCTTAAAACTTATCACTTTACTATTTATTTTGATCACCCCGGCAACGGACGACTTTCTGAGTCTTTTTTCCCTTACCATTGCCCATGTGACCTCCTGTTGCTATGTCAACGACCGCATCAGGAAGTTCGGCGTTCTCCTCGAGGTTGCCGCATAGAGACGCTGAATCTTCACCGACCGGTAAGCCCGCTTCACATCGGCCCCTGGCACAAACTACAACAATGGCGCCTCCAACCCGCCAACCCTATATTAATGGTGCCCCCCCCCTATATCCCCCCTTTTTTAGGATACGCATCCAGATTCATACGGACGTATTCCTTCTAACATCGGGGACATAATGAGAATCTCCACGCAATTCGGTAAGCCCTGCCGACCATTGAATTCTCGTTCCGAGTTATTCTACACTGGTTGGCCCCGTCTGAATACTGTTCCCTTTATACAGATACGTAGAGTGGTTCCTCCCCGCCCAGTGCCCGGATCTTCTGCCCGATCCCCTTGGGATATCGGACTTTACTTAACAAGTAAGTCTGAAAATATTTTTCCTTTCCAAGCCTTTGATATTATGTTGCAATTAGTTTTACTATATTTCTAATGGGCATATTAATGATTTCTCTCAGGATTGAATGCCTCTCATCGATTCTTATCCTGATTATTATTCACCAACACTGATTTATTCAGGTATGTTTTTAATATAATGTGTCTACCCACATATAACTTGAGATTCGGACAGTGTTAAGAATGACATTAAATTGGTTCGATATCTTTCTAAATTAGGTTGTCGGCCCCACTACCCCTCTCCCGTCCTGATGAAGACCCACATGCAAGGATTCCATTGATTCCTGCTCTAATAGGGTCGAAACGTCGACACGCTTCTTTGTCTTCAAACACAGCCTCCTCCTACCCACGATGCTTGTATAGTATGGACATTGGGGCATGTGTATTTTGAACTATTATGTTGATTTATGATCGTTTTACTGTGTATCTGACATTGAATTCATACTAATGTTTGATAGATACATGTTTTTTATTGTCACGAATTCCCCCCCTACACTACCCTCACAACTGCACGTCCCCCTTACCCCCAGGGGCACTAGTACAACTACAATTTCTGAATTAGTTTATGATTGCCTTTTTCCTATAATGTGAATTAAATATTATAGATGTATTCTTTGTTTACTGGATTCATTTAATTGTTCCTAAATAATAAGCTCTTCTCCCTCACTGGGACCCCTCTATTCTTAACGCTAGATACCCAGGTCCCAGTGACTTTATTGGGTTAACCCTCTCCTTTGATACTATGGTCCCCATGTATGTCATTAGGTGAATAGTGTGAAGAGCAGTCTGCTGCAAAGCTTGTCCAACCAATTGCAGCACATCATTTTGGAGCACTGGAACAGCAACTCTGTCAAAATAGGTCTGGCTGGGGATCTTCCATTTCAGGCAGATGGCTGCCACAAACTCTAATAATCCCAATCCTTCCACAAAAGAAAAAGGGAGGAGGAAACACGTTAATATTTTAAACAGCTTCCCGTTGTACAAACTTGCCATTGGCTGATTGCATTCGTAGGGCCCCACCTCCCCTCCTGCCTAAACATGCCTGTAATAGTAGCTTGGAGGTTTTTCTTTTGTAGTGCCACTGTGTGCATCTTGGGGCAAGCACTGTTTTCAGTGGTGTCTCCATGTGACTCTTGCACCATTTTGAGGTTGCTGAGGCAAGTGATACAGGCACACTGATGGGGCAGGGCATCTTTGTGTAAAGCTGTCACCCTCTTCTACCTCATCACCTTCACCTTACACTGTGATCAGAGCTGATTCCATTTCTCATCACCATCACCATGTGCAGCAATGTTTTTGAGGTGCGCCTCCCACCAGATTGTGTGATGTTTTTTCATATAGGTCGTTAACATAGTGCGAAAAAAGGCTTACCTCAATGAACACTTGTGTGGCAAATGGAGGATATTGCAAAGTTATCCTCCTGCTTTCTAATGATAAAGAAGTCCCAAACTAGAGAGGAGAATGTTCTTAGTGTGCCATTGCCTAAAGAAGAACTTGAGATAGGTGTGTAGTCGATTGCCTCTCTTCAATGCATACTTCAACTGATGCAGGCATTAGCAGGAGCAATACAAATATGAACTTAGAGGTGGTGGTGATACCATTGTCACATCCCTCAGAGCAGGTTGTATAGTAGGTGTAATGTCAGTGTTTTCTGAACTAGCTTCCATGACATTGACTGGCTCATCATCCTCATCCCCTTCCATTGCAAGGCTTTTAGGAACCTTCCTTTTTCCTTATCTCTCCTGACATGCCTTGGACTCATCTGGGGTCTAATCCATTTCCAGATCATCTGAAGAGGGGCTTGGAGAAGATGTTGAAGTACCCTTCCTTTTTCTTGCTGAAGATCTGGAAGCTAACAGTTCGACAACAGGTACATCTTGTTCAGCAGGAAGCAGAACCTCCTGTTCTGCTCCTACTTTAGGAAGATCTACTATTTCTGGATGTGGCTCCTGTTTCCCACTTTCCTGTGACAATTGGGTACTAGTTTGCAACTGAGACAAATCCAGTTCAGACTTGCTGCTCATCACCATGGTTGAAGTGGCTGCTTCTCAGAGAGGTATGGCATTAGGCTTAGGTCGGTGTGGTGCGGCTGTCGTGAGAGTGCTGCACCCAGTTGGATCCTCGGTGGACAGTGCTGCAGGCACATGTCTCCTGAAAAACGATTGGGGTGGCACACCCATGGTGGCAATCTGCTTATTCTTCTCCTCCTCAATGGTCACTTTCTTAGCTGCACCTTTCTTTGGGGCCATCTTGAAGCTGTCAGTTGGCAGTGGCACTTAGTTGCACAAGCGGAACACACTAGAGGACTCACATCATAAGTTGTGGTCATGTCACTAAGTACAGGCCTTCTGTCTGGCAGTACTGTGGGTGATATCTCTTGTGCAACTAAAAGAAAACAAGCAAGAATTTTTTTTTGAGAAATGTGCCATTTTTGCAGTTTGAGTGATTTATAGTACAGACAATATAATATTGTGTGGTCACTTATCCAAATTAATTAAAAACAATAGTGTAACCATTTCAAAGTCAAACCACGCAGCCATAACATTTAATTTTTCATCAGGATAACAACATGCAGATGTAACTTTTTGCTTTATGTGCATCTACGGGAGGCACCTGTGTCAGTCAGGAAGGTGCACAGGAAAATTGAATAATCCTAAAAGAAAATTAATGCTGATGTGTGCCCCTATGGGAGGCAGAGGGTCTAGGGGAATATGGAATAAACCTTACAAAATGAAGTATTGTGTGCATCTATGGCAGACAAGAGGGCCCAGGAGGAAATGGAATAATCCATAAAAAATGTATTCTGGTGTGTGCCTATGGCAGGCAAGAGGTTTCGTGTGCACTGGAATAATCCTTAAAAAATGTATGCTGATGCATCTATGACAATCGATGGAGTGCAGGGAGAAATGGAATAAAAATGAATGCTGGTGCAGGCACACTATTTCAGGCAGGGGTCCAAGGGTAAATGGAATATTCCTTAAAAAATGAACTCTGGCGAGTGCTGCAAGAAACTCATTTGAGGGAAAAGTCCAGAGGAACATGGCGGCAGGTTGACGCTGGTCGCGGGAGCTCCCAGTGTGGTGAGGCAGAAACACTGGCAGAACCCTGAAAGCGGGCGTCAATGGAATCACTAGTAGTCGCACATTAAAGCTTTGTTAGGGTAAATAAGAAATGTGTTTGTTTAAAAAAGAAGAAACTGTTTGATCCTAATTATTTCTTTCTCTTACTTTCTCACCTCACTCCCTCCATACAGCGACTTGAGCTGCCGGTATCTCTTTCACCTGCATCCCGGCACTATTGTGACACTGCATAGGGCAGGAGGCGGCGGTATACGATGGGTTCGGAGGACACCGAACCATGCTGTGGTGGAGAATTCAAGTTGCGGTTGCCAGAGTTCATTTTTTAAGGAATATTCCATTTACCCTTGGACCTGGGAAAAAATCTGGGAAAAAATACCAAATCTGCACCTATATTAGAACAGCCCTTGTGAGGGGCCCCGGCTGAGGTTAGTGATTCTCTGAACACCCTGCATGCTCAAGGAGGGTTGCCCCACCCCCCAAAAAAAGCAGATATCAGCTGCGCTCGCACTTCAAGGTGAAAAATAGTGAAAAACTAGTTGTGGAGGGGAAAACTGTTGGGTAGTGTTTCCAACCATGGTATGGTGGTAGGTAATAAGGCAGTAAATCTGGGAAAAAATACCAAATCTGCACCTATATTAGAACAGCCCTTGCGAGGGGCCCGGCTGAAGTTAGTGACTCTCTGAACACCCTGCATGCTCAAGGAGGGTTGCCCCCCCCAAAAAAAGCAGATATCAGCTGCGCTCGCACTTCAAGGTGAAAAATAGGGAAAAACTAGTTGTGGAGGGGAAAACTGTTGGGTAGTGTTTCCAACCATGCTGTGGTGGAGAATTCAAGTTGCGGTTGCCAGGATCGGATTCAGGGCTGCGGAAGGCAGAGTCAGCACAGTATGCCGGCGGGCAGTCTCGCGGCAGGAGGACTCTGCAACACGGGACCTTTCTGGCTCCTCGACAGATGCGCTGAGACGGGCCTTTGGCGGGGTAAGGCTTGGTCCATGGAAAAGAAGCTCTATTCTTCCTGCCTTTATCTTTCTTACAGTCCCCTCGAGCTGGGTTTAGGTAATAAGGCAGTAAATCTGGGCAAAAATACCAAATCTGCACCTATATTAGAACAGCCCTTGCGAGGGGCCCCGGCTGAGGTTAGTGACTCTCTGAACACCCTGCATGCTCAAGGAGGGTTGCATCCCCCCAAAAAAAAAGCAGATATCAGCTGCGCTCGCACTTCAAGGTGAAAAATAGGGAAAAACTAGTTGTGGAGGGGAAAACTGTTGGGTAGTGTTTCCAATGACCCCCAAAAAAATAGCAATTCAGGGGATACTATAAAGTGAAGAGAGGCCAAGACAGTACACCTACCAGTAAAGACTACCCCCTCATTGAAATCCTATTTCCAAATATTTCTAAGGGGGAGATATCAGGTCTCCAGCAGAGTTCTCACCGCTTCTAGTGGAAAATCGGTATGCTCCATTAATGATGGACACTGGAGCTGAGAAAAAGGCCTGTCAGGTTAGTTCCGCACTAAACATTAAAGATTTAGAGAATTTAAAAGCCCAAAATAAAACTTTGCAGGAGGACTTGGAATGGTTGGAGATGCAGGCAAGAAGAAACAACCTAAGAGTTCTCAAAATACCGGAAGGCGCGGAGGAAGGAGATATTAAGACATTTATATGCAAACTTCTAAGAGAAGGAATTCTGAAACACAGGTAGAAGTTGCACCCTGATAGGAAAGCTCCTAGAAAGATCTTAATCAATTTACATACTTATGCAGTCCTGGGGAGAGCCTTAAAAGAAACGGCACTTCAGTTTGATTCTGTGAACTATCAAATTAGATCAGACCTTGATGAAAGAACAGCGCAAAGGCAATGGGACCTTTGCTCCAGAATGCCTGAGTTGAGAAGTCAGGGCGCCCATTTCCAAATGAAATTTGCGGCCTTATTGAAGGTCATGTGGAGAAACAAGATGCATAATTTTAGCTCCCCGAGGAAGAAGATACCTTTTTGGCACAAATGAAGAAGTAACTTAGGTTTAGATAGGCATTTATACTGACACAGAAATTACGAGGAAGGAATATTATGGGTATGTAGCAGTGGGAAAGTAAGGGGGAAGGAAGAGTAAAAAAAAAAAAAATATATATATATATATATATATATGTATATATATATATATATATATATATATATATATATATATATATATATATATATATATATATATAATTTTTTTAGGAGTTACCAAAAAACTTAGTTAAAATTTAGTCTATTTTGTTCTTTTTTAGGATAGGTGCCTCAGTTGCTAAGGGTGGGTCCTGAAGAGGTGTTTTTTCATTGTCAAGGGAATGGTAGGAGGGTTCCTTATGGGTGGGAGGAGGGGAGGGGAAACAGGGTGTTGGGAGCAAGAGGGAAAAAAATAAAATGCAGTCCTAATACCAGCCTTAAAGCACTAGAGTTGCGAAGGAAGAGCTCAGAGAACTGTGAAAATGGATAGGCCAAATAAAGTTCAGTTAATAACCTGGAATGTTAATGGCCTGAGGGGTAGGATGAAGATGTCCTGGGTCATTGAAATTCTTAATAACTGTGAGGCTCACATCTGTTTTTTAGAAGAAACTCACTTAGAGGCCCATGAGTGTAAGCAGGGTTTCAGCAAGCTCCGATGGATTCAAGAGGTGCTTTCTTCAGAGCAAAAAGGAAGCACTAGAGGAGTTGCTTTAGTTATCAGAGGCAATGCAGGTATAAATGTAGAGAAATTTGACACAGATAAGTGAGGGAGATGGTTCGCGGTTACCGATGACAGTAAGTGGTACGCGGCTAGTTTGGGCAGCATACTATGGGCCAAATGATGACAACCCAGGAGCGCTCTTGAAACTAGAGGCCAGTTTGTTAAACACTACTGCACCAATTATAATTGGGGGAGATTTTAACTTAATAATGAATAAGGAGCTAGATCGTACTTCAAAAGTAAAATAAAACACCCCATCAAGAATGTCTGTGGTGCTAAAAAACATGATTAAAGATTATAACCTGCTGGACATTTGGAAATGTAAGAATGGGAAAAGAAATACAAGCATCATTCAAGAATAGATTATTTTCTCGCGGATCAGGTGATTTTCTCCGAAGTCGAGTCAATAATGCATATCCCTGCAATTCTATCAGACCATTCAGTTGTAGAGCTGATTCTGGGGTTTAAGCAAAAAGAGTTCCAAAGAAGGTGGACTCTTGATAGGACCATGTTATTGGATGAAGGAGTGCTGTTGGAGCTGGGAGAAAAAACTGACGAGTAATTTAAGTTTAATATTGGCACAGCTAATGACCAGATAGTCTGGGAGGCCTTTAAAGTGTATATAAGAGGGTTATTTACCTCCATAATGATTAGCAAGAGGAAACTCATGAAAAAAGATGAAGCGGATGACATGAGGAAAAGGAGTTGGATTTACAGAAGGCATCTTTGGCGTACCAGAGTTCGGTGTTGCATTTGGAAAAAGAGCTGGAGGGTTTACAGGCGGAATATCAGGCTAATTTGGATAATATTCTTACGGATAGGTGGAAAGTCAGCAAGCTCCAGCATTTCTCATACGGCGAGAAATGTGGCTCTCTTTTAGCGTGGTAGGCAAAGACAGACAGGGTAAGGGACCTGATAAAGAATCTAACTGAAAGAGGGACAGGAGTGTTGCTATATGAGGATGATGAAATTCGGGAGGAGGCCAGATCTTTTATGAATGATTTATATGAGGAGGATAATCGAATCAGGTCTTGAGGGAGCCCAGGAATGGTTGAAGTCAATAACTCTCCCTCAGTTGACAGAAGAATATAGGTTACTCTTGCAAGCAAATATAACAGAGGAAGAAGTCAGAGTACAATTCAAAACAATTGCCAGGGGCAAAGCAGCTGGCCCACATGGGCTTCCAATTGAGGTATATCTGGGGATGTTGGACAAGGTAGTGCCATTTTTTAAAATCTGTTTAATAAAATATACATGGAGGGGGAAGGCACCCCATGTTCATGGGCAGAAGCAACAGTGACCTTGATCCTAAAACCTAACAAAGATCCTCAGAAGATCGAGTCTTACAGACCAATATCCTTGTTAAATTCAGATCACAAAGTTTTTGCAGGTATACTGGCAGCAAGGGTGGCAAAGCCATTAAGGCTATAGTTCATCCGGATCAGAGAGGGTTCATACCCGGCAAACAGTTAAATTAGCTTACCTTCCAGGTAATGGGGGCAATCGATGTAACCAAAGTAAAGAAGCTCCCTCTTACGATTATCGCAATAGATGCTGCAAAGGCATTTGACCAGGTGAACTGGGTATATCTCTGGGAGGCACTACAAAGTTTTGGTTTCTCAAACAATTTTGTTCAGGCTGTGAAGTGTCTTTATCTTAACCCGAAAGCAAAAATCTTGGTGAATGGAGCACTGACATACTGGTTTAATATTTCAAGAGGCACTTGGCAGGGGTGCCCCTTGTCACCACTTTTGTTCAACGTATACATCGAGCTGTTTTATGTTGACTTAGGGCAGATACATCCATTCACCCTTTTAAAATCACAGAGCTAGAGTTAAAACTTGCTCTTTAGGCAGATGGCCTGCTTCTGTTTACATCAAGTGGACATGTGGAGAAGTGTGGCTCACTGGTTAGAGCAGGCAGACCCTGAAGCAGAGGTCAGACCCGGGACCAGGGTTCAATTCCCGACGCGGCAGGGTCTTGAGCTCAAATGTCCACGGACTCGATAATTCTCGCTTCGGTGCCTGACCTAATCATGGGTTCACACTCTGCAACTCTGGGCATTAAGCTTGCTTAATCTCCACAACGGCCCCCCGTGGCGGGATGCCTGGCTTTCACCTTGGGGATGCCCTGTAGGGGCTATCTCACAGGGAAAAGCCAGGACGGGTTCCCAAGGCAAGCGCTTAGAGACCCCTGGGTGATAAGCGCTATATAAATCCAATATACAATACAATACAATACAATACAATTCAAGCAGAAGCTATACCCAGACTATTTGAGAAGGCAGAAATATTTGGCGGAGTTTCAGGATATAAACTAAATAAGGAAAAGACCGAAAAAATGAAATGGAATCAAGCTAATGGTAGTCAGGGGGTCAAGAGCCAAATGAGGTATCTTGGTGTTTAATTAGCTCAGAATTTAGAAGATATCCCCAAAATCAACTGGAAGAGGGTCTCCAAAGAGGTGGTTAGTTTATTAACATATTGGGCAAACCTCGCTTTAAACATCTATGGGAGGGTCAACCTTGTAAAAATGATAATTCTGTCTAAAATTACCTATTTATACAACTCTGTCCCATTACTATTTAAGGTGGAGGATATCGCTAAATTACATGGTAAAATAGGCACCTTCATCTGGGCAACAAAAATTCCAAGGATAGCGTGGAAAAAGTTAAGGAGAGACCTTACTGTGGGTGGGCTAGTGCTACCAGACCTACTCACTTACTGTTACGCTCTTCATTTAAAACATTTTTGGATTTTGACCAACAAAACTGATTCCTCATCATTAGGTCTATTGTTTGAGGCAATGTTAAAGGATGTAGAGCATGGGCAGGAGTTTTTTCTTTATAAGTATGGAGACCCGAAGTTCTATGAAAAAAGTCAGACTAAAGATTTTGGTGGCGGCATTAAAGAATTGGAAGCAAATTAGAAGAAGAATAAAAATTCGTATTATGCAGCGCAGGCTCCAGTCTGGGACTTTCCCGGCACTCTGGAATGCTTATAAGATCAACTTTGTCAACCACCAAAAATGGGAGGTATAAGATTCTGGGGTGACTTGAAAGAGGACTCAAAGTTAATAAGTTGGGAAGCGTTAAGTAGCCTAACTTGAGGGACACTGACTAGGTTTAGTTTTACCAGTTATCCTCCTAGTGGGCAACGCAGACCTGGGGCAAAGCCGAAACTAACTGGAAATTTGATCTAATTTCTAGAACAAGCATATGAAAAAGGGAAGTTTCCTTTTGGTACTGGGCCCTCCTGGAAGTCGGCGAGGATGTGGAACTTGAAGTCATAAGACTGTTGGGCGAAGAATTTAGAGGTAGAGAAAAGGAAGTGTATAAAATATGGTCTGACTCTTTTTCTATGTTGCAGGCAATAGTTAAACCAGCTGCACTTAGGAGGAACCGTCTTTATACGGCCTACAGAGTCTATCATACGGCAACCACACTTACAGACGACTTAGCAGCTCTGCAACTAATCCAACTTGTCAGTTCTCCAACCCACGTTAAGGGTCATTTGCTGGACCCAGTATTTAGCAACTGTGTAGATCTGGCAACTAGTCTACCAATCCCCCTCCCGTGGACTGACCATCTATTAGTTCCCTTTTCCTGGACCACATCTAGGCCCTTAACCATCAGACCCACAGTAAGAATTGCCAGACCCTGGTCTCCCCTTCCAGTCGAAAAATGGACCACCAAACTGGCTAGCAACCTACCTCTCTACAATGAGGACCCCTGCCTAGCAAACCGGAAATACGAAGAATGGATCACTCAATCACTCGATCACTCCCTCCCCAAAAGAAAAACCACAGTGAAACGTTCCCATAAATCTGCTCCCTGGTACTCAGAGGCCCTTAGGGCAAAGAAATGCCAGTGTAGGAAAGCCGAAAGGAAATGGCGTCTGGATTTCTCACCAGGAAATAAAACTCAATACCGAAATTTAATCAAAGAGTATAACGAAGAAATCAAAGTCACCCACGCAGCACACTTATCTAATAAAATTATTTTAGCCAAATCAAAACCCAGAGAAATTTTCCAGATTGGGAAAAATCTTACAAAGTTGCCACTTAGCCTGCTTGAGACCAAATCCACAGAACACTGTAACAAGATGGCAGACTTCTTCCTCCAAAAAATCAATAAAATCTATGAATCCTTCCCTCCCCTGGCCACCACCCTCCCAGCCCGGACCAACACAACTCTGACACACCCTTCATCTCAGCTTCTTCCCACACTGGACTACTTTCCCCCTCTCAACCTTGTGTCCCTGGATTCTGTGGCTCGGAAAGTTAAATCAGGTTCCCCTGACGACCCAGCCCCGCCAGACATTGTTATGTCAGCATCCCAGAGCACTTTGCCCATCATAATGGACCTCCTGAACTCTTCTATCACCTCCGGCACGGTCCCGCCTGATAGGAAACGGGCCATGGTCCGAGCCCTGCTAAAGAAACCCAGCTTGGACCCCTCAGACTTTAGCAACTACCGGCCAATCTCTCTACTCCCTTGGCTGAGCAAAGTCTTAGAGAGATACATCAACGTCCAACTGGCCGCTTACCTAGAAAACAACCAACTGTTGGACCCCACTCAGACAGGCTTTAGACCCAAGCATGGAACTGAAACCGCCCTTCTCATGGTCACTGAGGAATCCAGAAACATCCTGGACCAAGGAGCATCAGTGGCAGTGATCCTCCTTGACCTCAGTGCAGCCTTTGACATGGTCAGCCATGCAAAGAAGTCCCCTATAGGGTGCGCCCTAACCAGCCAATAGGACAGGGTGCAGTGTATTAAAAAAGTTGGACATCTACTTTGAATTTTTACATGTGCTGGGATTGAAAATTTGAATTAGGTTTTCACTATGTGAGGCCTAGCTCTCGCATAGGATAAATGTGACCTTATTTCAGTAAATAAGTGATAACTTTTGTTTGTGAACAGGTATTAATGTCATGTTCAGTGTCTAAGGAATTGTAATTTGAAACTCTCTTTAATGGTAAAAAAATGCCACTTTAAGAAAGATAGAATTTTCTTGTCTTAATCATTTGATGTCTGCACTCTGTATCATGGCTCACATCACTACAGTGTAGTTGGCAGTAGGCCTTTGTGTATTACTCCCAAACAGTAACACACAGGGGATTAGGTGTTGGCAGGATGGGCCATCCTGACAAGATGAGAGGGGCACAGCTGTGCAAAGCCCCACTTGAGCTGCCTCAACATGCACAAAGAACCTCACACTAGTGGTTTGTGACCCTTGACCCAGTGGGACCAGGGAACAGAGGAAGGAAATTCCACTACGATTTGTTGAGGGGAAATGCTAGTAGTTTCCCCCACTTCAAAGTTGGAAACAGGTATAAAAATAGGACCCTCAGACCCACTCTGTAGTTCACTTCTTAGCCTGCAGAGGATTCTCAGAGGACTGCCCTGATGCCCAAGGCCTACTGTCCACTTTAAAGGAGTGATTTTCCAAGAGGACTGTCTGCTGCTTGCTGCATGCCTCAGACATCAGAGGACTGCCCCGCTACTTGAGACTTGTATTCTGCTTTGGACCGCTGACCACCACAGTGCCTCCAAGGGCTAGTGTACTATCCTCCTGTTCAGAGCTACAGGGGCACAAAATCTACAACAACTTTTAAAGTGTACCTTGAACAAGCCTGAAGTGAGTTTTGGCACTCCATGTAGTAGCCCCCCAGCCATTGACCCTTGGCAGTGGTATTAAAGGTGCCCAACAAGGCAAAATTCAAACCTTGGGACGATAAACATTTTCTGCTAAAATGTGCTCTGAGAACCAAGAGAAAACCAGGACCTACCTGGTTGCCGATCTGCCCAAGGTGATTGGATAGTAGGCCTGACATTGGGGTAGCTCCCATTACGTTCTTCTCCATAGCAACAGATCCTGTTCAGCTGCTTCCCTTTGGAAGGTTATCAATCGTCCTGGAACCCTTATCAGACACAGCCTGCAGCTGTGTCCCACTAGAGATTTTCAACTTCCAAAAAAGTCTAAACGTAGAAACAATCACTGCAACTTCGTCCAGTGGATCCCCGATGACAACACCTCTTCTTCGAAAACAGCTGGCTGCTTTGCCCCACTGAACGTTACCTTTCCAGACATTTTTCTTTGAAATTTCTTTCAAGTCCAAAGGTAAGCTGCGATCAGGCCGAATCCAATTCCTGTATCCTAACTGCGCCCCACCGCATGAAAATCAGAAGAGCCCCACATGAAACTCAGAAGAGCTATTGGACATTAACTGCTGACTATTTCAAATCCTGCCTCAGTTTGGGTCAAAATACTTCCTATTTCACTCTAGATTACCTTATTTGTTTTTCTGTGTATTCCTTCTTGACCACTTGTATAGTGCTCTGATACCCTCTTGGGTCATGTTTGTGCTGAAAATAACTTTATAAATAAAATATAATAAATACTTAGCATGGATTAACCTTGTGATAATGGACAGGAGCAGGTAGTGTTTGACTTACAGATGCCAGGGCGCGCTTCTCCTATACATTCCTTAGGGCCTTTTCCAGACAGCCCATCTCCAGTCAGAGAAGGAAAAAGAATGTGTTTTGCCCCATCATGTGGAGAAAATAGGGGAGTAGCCAGTAGCTCAAGGCGTGTCTGCTTGGTAAAAAAAGGAGTGCTGCAAAAGAAGGCATAGTAATTGTAAGAAAGCAAATGAAATTGGGTGATAGAATTCCTCCAAGAGATAGAGCACACATTAATCTGGCATTAAAAATACTAAATTGTAGCTGCATAAGGTGCCAGACGGTGAGAGCTCTTTTAGTGGAAACTTTTCGAAATCTACAAAATTCCCTGGATGATTGGCAAATGGTTGAAAGGATTATCCCAGATGAGGTAGGAGGTGACATTGACAAAAATCTCAATGCACATTAACGTACATGGATCGATAATATGGACTGCAATAACCATGGACCAAATCAATGTGAGGAATAGAACCATCTGAACTGTGTATCACCAAATGACTGGAGATGCATAATGTCATTACTCCCATTATAATTATGCATATGAATACTGTTTCATAATTTCCGTTTGTTAATTAGATTCGTCAGCCTGCCTTCATGTGTATTTGGCTGTACTGTATAAGAATTAAGGGTAGGCGGAGCTCGCGGAGATGCAATACGTGGAATTCTGTGGATTTGCTAAAACTCCATGGATTTCCGTGGAATTCCACCCATTCTAGAACCACTATTGGAAATACGAAACCTGCTCCAAGGCAGAGCAATCAGAGGATCACAGGCAGCATCAAATGATTAGATAAAAAAGTTGTTTTAAATTTTTACACTGTTACAACCCCACTAACCGTGACCTGGGGGAGACCTCTCTCTACCCCCACTGGCACTGTCCCATTCCCCAGAGAGTTCCCCCTTCTTATCAGGCGTGCTTGCTGTTGGTGCTGCTGGGCCTGCCATTGTTGGATTTAACTCAGATCTCTTGACTGGGGGTGAATGTTTTGATTTGTTCTGCCCTCCGTCCATCAATTGTGTGTCTTTTGCCTGCCATTCCAGCAACATGGTTGCCTTCAGGCCAAGCTCATGTCTGGGCCACAACCTCTGCCCGAGGTGCATCCCAAGGTGCGGTCAGCTGCTTCTGCTCCTTCTCGCAGCCCAAGCCCAGTGCAAACCAGGGTGCCAAGATGGCGGGGAGTATAGGAGAGCCAGGGAGGTTTCAAAGCCTGGGCAGGAGTAAGGGAGGAGTACTGGGCTTCAAGGGAGGGAGCATATAGAGACACTGAAAAACTGTTGTTCATCAGCATGTCATTCACAGTCACGATGTCACAGCATATGTTCAAGTTTGGATACATTCAATTCATTATGTGTGGATGTGGATTTTTTCACAAAGAGAGAATGGAAAACATTGCAGTAAACACTCCAGATCATTCACCTTTCAAGTACGTGCAGAGCTTTCCAGCATGCAGCACCTTCCCTTGTACCTTTTGACTTGGATACTCCTAACTTGGTATGAGTGATGGGCTGTATATGTGCAAAGGTGGGACTGTTGGAGTCAGTGCTCACAGATTCAGTTATTAATGGGATCAAAAAGAATGTAAGGAATTGTAGCCTTCCTTATTCTAAAAACATAATTGAAGTCCAGATCTGTAGAATGAGATGATTAATGGGGTTTTTTAGAGTTGGACCAATGTTTCACAGATGGCCAAAGGCTTATCATCAGTGCTTCCACTCTGCTGCTGCACCGGTCAAACTACTGTAAAGGTGGGCCTGCTCCTACAAGCCTAGCTCTGTCTGCTTCTGCAGGGACATGCCTCAACCTGCCAGACCCTTTCCCTGACCGAGGGGTGGGAGTAGTGGCCAGAGGGGTATACACCCGTTACAACGCATCTTTTACTCCGCACTACCATTACAACGCGACTTTTACTCCGCATACCATTACAACGCATTGCGCTGGGGGGCGCCCTAGGATAGGGAATAAGTATAATTTACTATCCAACACCTTCCCTAGGGTCCACGGGGACTGGAGTTAGAATAGTAAATTATACTTACCACTATCCAGCACCCCAAAGCGCTATGCGTTGTAATGGTATGCATTGTAAATACCGCGTTGTAACGGTATGCGGAGTAAAAGTATGCAGAGTAACATGGTACATCCGGCTAGAGGAGGCCTTGAGGAGCCAAAGGGAGCTGGGGCAGCAGACCTGCGAACCCACCGCCTCTGTGTCAAGAAGGCGCAAGGGGTCTGTGGGATTTCTCTGAGGTGCGAGGGGGCATACCCCATTGTTCACATCTGCAAGTAATTCAAAGAGCTGAAACACGAACTTTGGAAGGTCCTATAACTGTAAAAATCAATTTATGATTGAAAAAATTATTCACCTGATGTGGAAACTGGGAATGGCAGAGATGAATGCTCCACTTCATCTACAGTTCAACATTACAGACTCCTGTCCATTTATGGGGTCATTTGATCCAACTAATTTAGGTTAGAAGAAAGATGGCTGGTAAAGGTGGCAAGAGAGCTATGCAGGTTTTGGTACCTACACCAGAGACCTGTGTGCTATATTTGGTTCCCAGGACTCCGCCTTTCAATTTTTCGAGGTGTGGAATACCAGTTGCGTTATCTTGTTGAGCTTTAATCCCGTATTGGGGGACAGGCGTACATAAACTCATGTTATTCTCATTTACAATATTAATTTGTAGGAGGGAGGGGGTCAAAAATCTATCCTATATCAGATTAATTTGATCTGTTCTGTGGGAGTGCTTGAATCTTGAGGGAGTTTCTTAAAAATTACATCACATACAGAGGGAAACACGCTGAGAAAAAATTGTATTGCCCGTGAGTAAGAGGGACGCATTCCAGGCTAGGGGTGGGCCTGCCGCATAGCTGGTAAACTCCACCACGCTACGGGAGAGGTGGAGTTGTATGTCAAACTTTGTGCTCCAAGCAGAGCGGGCAGTGGAGAAAACTTTGCTAGCTCTGCCAGCGTAGCCGAGTTCACCACATAACCTTACTTACCACAGCATACAGCATAGCATATTGTTTTCCAATGCATCCCCAGTTATTTTGTATCAACTATTCTTTCATAAACAGGGAAATCACCAGTTGGAAGATTAGCAATCCCAAGTCTAGTCATAGACGTTCTGTTTCAGGCAGGTATTGACTCCCACCCCAGAGCATCAATTGTATCTTCCTTGAACACGAGTGCTTTAAGTCAAGTGCTGCTGATGACAAGGGGGTCTCTACCTTTTTGTTACCGGGAGCTGGATTTTTAATGTTTTAACTTGTATTTTTCTAATCAGGCCTTTGCTTTCCATTTCACTTTGGATAGCCTCTGTTCAGTAATTTGATTTGTGTTCCTGCATAGCATTGATTGTGATTTTTTCTGATTACAGGATAGCATCATGAAGAAGATGTACCTGATTGCTGTATTTAATTAATGCACAAGGTCAGCTTCAATTCCATTGACACGTATGTGGCTTTATAAGACAATATACAAGATATATTTATGATCCTATTTTGATTTACGTTAGAAAATAGTGAAAGTGGTTGTGGACATTTGGGTCATACCATTTTTAGGTCGAGTCTGAGCCAGCACGCAAGCGCTGCTCTGGCGATATGTTGGAGGTAAAGTATGGAGGAGAAGCCCCACCCATATTTCTCATTGGCTTATGTCTTTGTCCTTTGTACATGCTGGTGTCTAATTCCTTAATGGGCTTGTTAGTCCCTCCTTAGTATGGCCATTTCGTCATTTGTATCCTCCCATGGCTACTGGCCCCTTTACTTCAGTTCTTACACGGTATGTGTTATTTTAGTGTTGTAAGCACTCTTGTCTTTATTGAGTTTGTCCTACTTGGGGAACAACAATGTGTTGTGTTTACATTCAGCACGCTGTGCGCAGTCTCACTTTCGAATCTGCTGGGACAATCGCGGCCGCTTGTTTCTTCAAGCGTAGACTGTTTTTTTAAAAACACAGTAAATGGTGACAGCCTTCTGCTGCAGCTCCTGGCTAAGCCAAGTGATGGCCTCAGCGATAAGATGGCTGAGCTCACAGTATGCAGGTATTTTTGGGCTTGGCAGGGTACGAAGGAAGTGCTTCCTGCAACTGAGCATGCACACTGTTTACTTTGGGTACAGGGGCCCTTGAGGGCACATGGTATTGCTGGACCCTGCCTGCCGCACTGCAAACTGCAACCACCTCTCCCTTCCAGGACTCGGCAGTTTAGGGCCCATGAGACCCAGCAAAGCACTGTGCTCCGAGCACGCACCTTGAACTGGCTGAATCTGCTCTCCTGTCAAGCAGAACCCTCTGGCTTGTCCCCTGTTTACTAGCCAGTCAGGTGGCAGCCCTGTGCACAGTCATCAAGGTGCTGCCACCCGGGAAAGACCTCGGTAAACCTCCGGCCGCTGCCATGAAGAACTCTGAGGTCCCCTGGAAAGACCTCTGTACTTTGCGCACCTCAGCTGCTCAGCCAAGTGCATCAGAGCACCCCTTGCTGCAGTCTAAGAATACCCATTACCTCATAAGGTAACTGAGCACCTCGTGTTGCACTGGAAGTGTGCTGAAAACCCCGTGTACCCTGAGGCTCGTGTGACACCGACCTTCTGCCATGCTAGCAAGCTGAGGACACCCGTAGAAACCCCACTTTCACTGGGCTGAGGACCCCACCATACCTCTTGTCCATCTTTTGGAGACCCGCCTCTTCCTGCTGCTGTTTTCAATCAGTTCCTATACAGGATTCCTCTACCTCAGGGGTAACCGGGAGATCCCTTCAAATGCCTTTATGTAATTAATACCACATTCAACACAATTTAGGGATTGTTTTCCTTCTCCAAACACATTTTCTTTTTAGGAGGGAAAACCAAAAGAGGGAAGTAGCTGTCTCGGGATGCTGGCGGGGAATGCTCGACCCATAGCTTGCTAAGATTGCCCTCATTGCACCTCTTTTTCTAAGTTATTTGGAAAAGTGACAACATACTTTCTCACCTCACTCCCTCCATACAGCGACTTGAGCTGCCGGTATCTCTTTCACCTGCATCCCGGCACTATTGTGACACTGCATAGGGCAGGAGGCGGCGGTATACGATGGGTTCGGAGGACACCGAACCATGCTGTGGTGGAGAATTCAAGTTGCGGTTGCCAGAGTTCATTTTTTAAGGAATATTCCATTTACCCTTGGACCTGGGAAAAAATCTGGGAAAAAATACCAAATCTGCACCTATATTAGAACAGCCCTTGTGAGGGGCCCCGGCTGAGGTTAGTGATTCTCTGAACACCCTGCATGCTCAAGGAGGGTTGCCCCACCCCCCAAAAAAAGCAGATATCAGCTGCGCTCGCACTTCAAGGTGAAAAATAGGGAAAAACTAGTTGTGGAGGGGAAAACTGTTGGGTAGTGTTTCCAATGACCCCCAAAAAAATAGCAATTCAGGGGATACTATAAAGTGAAGAGAGGCCAAGACAGTACGCCTACCAGTAAAGACTACCCCCTCATTGAAATCCTATTTCCAAATATTTCTAAGGGGGAGATATCAGGTCTCCAGCAGAGTTCTCACCGCTTCTAGTGGAAAATCGGTATGCTCCATTAATGATGGACACTGGAGCTGAGAAAAAGGCCTGTCAGGTTAGTTCCGCACTAAACATTAAAGATTTAGAGAATTTAAAAGCCCAAAATAAAACTTTGCAGGAGGACTTGGAATGGTTGGAGATGCAGGCAAGAAGAAACAACCTAAGAGTTCTCAAAATACCGGAAGGCGCGGAGGAAGGAGATATTAAGACATTTATATGCAAACTTCTAAGAGAAGGAATTCTGAAACACAGGTAGAAGTTGCACCCTGATAGGAAAGCTCCTAGAAAGATCTTAATCAATTTACATACTTATGCAGTCCTGGGGAGAGCCTTAAAAGAAACGGCACTTCAGTTTGATTCTGTGAACTATCAAATTAGATCAGACCTTGATGAAAGAACAGCGCAAAGGCAATGGGACCTTTGCTCCAGAATGCCTGAGTTGAGAAGTCAGGGCGCCCATTTCCAAATGAAATTTGCGGCCTTATTGAAGGTCATGTGGAGAAACAAGATGCATAATTTTAGCTCCCCGAGGAAGAAGATACCTTTTTGGCACAAATGAAGAAGTAACTTAGGTTTAGATAGGCATTTATACTGACACAGAAATTACGAGGAAGGAATATTATGGGTATGTAGCAGTGGGAAAGTAAGGGGGAAGGAAGAGTAAAAAAAAAAAAATATATATATATATATATATATGTATATATATATATATATATATATATATATATATATATATATATATATATATATATATATATATATATATATATATATATATATATATATATATATATATATATATATATATATATATAATTTTTTTAGGAGTTACCAAAAAACTTAGTTAAAATTTAGTCTATTTTGTTCTTTTTTAGGATAGGTGCCTCAGTTGCTAAGGGTGGGTCCTGAAGAGGTGTTTTTTCATTGTCAAGGGAATGGTAGGAGGGTTCCTTATGGGTGGGAGGAGGGGAGGGGAAACAGGGTGTTGGGAGCAAGAGGGAAAAAAATAAAATGCAGTCCTAATACCAGCCTTAAAGCACTAGAGTTGCGAAGGAAGAGCTCAGAGAACTGTGAAAATGGATAGGCCAAATAAAGTTAAGTTAATAACCTGGAATGTTAATGGCCTGAGGGGTAGGATGAAGATGTCCTGGGTCATTGAAATTCTTAATAACTGTGAGGCTCACATCTGTTTTTTAGAAGAAACTCACTTAGAGGCCCATGAGTGTAAGCAGGGTTTCAGCAAGCTCCGATGGATTCAAGAGGTGCTTTCTTCAGAGCAAAAAGGAAGCACTAGAGGAGTTGCTTTAGTTATCAGAGGCAATGCAGGTATAAATGTAGAGAAATTTGACACAGATAAGTGAGGGAGATGGTTCGCGGTTACCGATGACAGTAAGTGGTACGCGGCTAGTTTGGGCAGCATACTATGGGCCAAATGATGACAACCCAGGAGCGCTCTTGAAACTAGAGGCCAGTTTGTTAAACACTACTGCACCGATTATAATTGGGGGAGATTTTAACTTAATAATGAATAAGGAGCTAGATCGTACTTCAAAAGTAAAATAAAACACCCCATCAAGAATGTCTGTGGTGCTAAAAAACATGATTAAAGATTATAACCTGCTGGACATTTGGAAATGTAAGAATGGGAAAAGAAATACAAGCATCATTCAAGAATAGATTATTTTCTCGCGGATCAGGTGATTTTCTCCGAAGTCGAGTCAATAATGCATATCCCTGCAATTCTATCAGACCATTCAGTTGTAGAGCTGATTCTGGGGTTTAAGCAAAAAGAGTTCCAAAGAAGGTGGACTCTTGATAGGACCATGTTATTGGATGAAGGAGTGCTGTTGGAGCTGGGAGAAAAAACTGACGAGTAATTTAAGTTTAATATTGGCACAGCTAATGACCAGATAGTCTGGGAGGCCTTTAAAGTGTATATAAGAGGGTTATTTACCTCCATAATGATTAGCAAGAGGAAACTCATGAAAAAAGATGAAGCGGATGACATGAGGAAAAGGAGTTGGATTTACAGAAGGCATCTTTGGCGTACCAGAGTTCGGTGTTGCATTTGGAAAAAGAGCTGGAGGGTTTACAGGCGGAATATCAGGCTAATTTGGATAATATTCTTACGGATAGGTGGAAAGTCAGCAAGCTCCAGCATTTCTCATACGGCGAGAAATGTGGCTCTCTTTTAGCGTGGTAGGCAAAGACAGACAGGGTAAGGGACCTGATAAAGAATCTAACTGAAAGAGGGACAGGAGTGTTGCTATATGAGGATGATGAAATTCGGGAGGAGGCCAGATCTTTTATGAATGATTTATATGAGGAGGATAATCGAATCAGGTCTTGAGGGAGCCCAGGAATGGTTGAAGTCAATAACTCTCCCTCAGTTGACAGAAGAATATAGGTTACTCTTGCAAGCAAATATAACAGAGGAAGAAGTCAGAGTACAATTCAAAACAATTGCCAGGGGCAAAGCAGCTGGCCCACATGGGCTTCCAATTGAGGTATATCTGGGGATGTTGGACAAGGTAGTGCCATTTTTTAAAATCTGTTTAATAAAATATACATGGAGGGGGAAGGCACCCCATGTTCATGGGCAGAAGCAACAGTGACCTTGATCCTAAAACCTAACAAAGATCCTCAGAAGATCGAGTCTTACAGACCAATATCCTTGTTAAATTCAGATCACAAAGTTTTTGCAGGTATACTGGCAGCAAGGGTGGCAAAGCCATTAAGGCTATAGTTCATCCGGATCAGAGAGGGTTCATACCCGGCAAACAGTTAAATTAGCTTACCTTCCAGGTAATGGGGGCAATCGATGTAACCAAAGTAAAGAAGCTCCCTCTTACGATTATCGCAATAGATGCTGCAAAGGCATTTGACCAGGTGAACTGGGTATATCTCTGGGAGGCACTACAAAGTTTTGGTTTCTCAAACAATTTTGTTCAGGCTGTGAAGTGTCTTTATCTTAACCCGAAAGCAAAAATCTTGGTGAATGGAGCACTGACATACTGGTTTAATATTTCAAGAGGCACTTGGCAGGGGTGCCCCTTGTCACCACTTTTGTTCAACGTATACATCGAGCTGTTTTATGTTGACTTAGGGCAGATACATCCATTCACCCTTTTAAAATCACAGAGCTAGAGTTAAAACTTGCTCTTTAGGCAGATGGCCTGCTTCTGTTTACATCAAGTGGACATGTGGAGAAGTGTGGCTCACTGGTTAGAGCAGGCAGACCCTGAAGCAGAGGTCAGACCCGGGACCAGGGTTCAATTCCCGACGCGGCAGGGTCTTGAGCTCAAATGTCCACGGACTCGATAATTCTCGCTTCGGTGCCTGACCTAATCATGGGTTCACACTCTGCAACTCTGGGCATTAAGCTTGCTTAATCTCCACAACGGCCCCCCGTGGCGGGATGCCTGGCTTTCACCTTGGGGATGCCCTGTAGGGGCTATCTCACAGGGAAAAGCCAGGACGGGTTCCCAAGGCAAGCGCTTAGAGACCCCTGGGTGATAAGCGCTATATAAATCCAATATACAATACAATACAATACAATACAATTCAAGCAGAAGCTATACCCAGACTATTTGAGAAGGCAGAAATATTTGGCGGAGTTTCAGGATATAAACTAAATAAGGAAAAGACCGAAAAAATGAAATGGAATCAAGCTAATGGTAGTCAGGGGGTCAAGAGCCAAATGAGGTATCTTGGTGTTTAATTAGCTCAGAATTTAGAAGATATCCCCAAAATCAACTGGAAGAGGGTCTCCAAAGAGGTGGTTAGTTTATTAACATATTGGGCAAACCTCGCTTTAAACATCTATGGGAGGGTCAACCTTGTAAAAATGATAATTCTGTCTAAAATTACCTATTTATACAACTCTGTCCCATTACTATTTAAGGTGGAGGATATCGCTAAATTACATGGTAAAATAGGCACCTTCATCTGGGCAACAAAAATTCCAAGGATAGCGTGGAAAAAGTTAAGGAGAGACCTTACTGTGGGTGGGCTAGTGCTACCAGACCTACTCACTTACTGTTACGCTCTTCATTTAAAACATTTTTGGATTTTGACCAACAAAACTGATTCCTCATCATTAGGTCTATTGTTTGAGGCAATGTTAAAGGATGTAGAGCATGGGCAGGAGTTTTTTCTTTATAAGTATGGAGACCCGAAGTTCTATGAAAAAAGTCAGACTAAAGATTTTGGTGGCGGCATTAAAGAATTGGAAGCAAATTAGAAGAAGAATAAAAATTCGTATTATGCAGCGCAGGCTCCAGTCTGGGACTTTCCCGGCACTCTGGAATGCTTATAAGATCAACTTTGTCAACCACCAAAAATGGGAGGTATAAGATTCTGGGGTGACTTGAAAGAGGACTCAAAGTTAATAAGTTGGGAAGCGTTAAGTAGCCTAACTTGAGGGACACTGACTAGGTTTAGTTTTACCAGTTATCCTCCTAGTGGGCAACGCAGACCTGGGGCAAAGCCGAAACTAACTGGAAATTTGATCTAATTTCTAGAACAAGCATATGAAAAAGGGAAGTTTCCTTTTGGTACTGGGCCCTCCTGGAAGTCGGCGAGGATGTGGAACTTGAAGTCATAAGACTGTTGGGCGAAGAATTTAGAGGTAGAGAAAAGGAAGTGTATAAAATATGGTCTGACTCTTTTTCTATGTTGCAGGCAATAGTTAAACCAGCTGCACTTAGGAGGAACCGTCTTTATACGGCCTACAGAGTCTATCATACGGCAACCACACTTACAGACGACTTAGCAGCTCTGCAACTAATCCAACTTGTCAGTTCTCCAACCCACGTTAAGGGTCATTTGCTGGACCCAGTATTTAGCAACTGTGTAGATCTGGCAACTAGTCTACCAATCCCCCTCCCGTGGACTGACCATCTATTAGTTCCCTTTTCCTGGACCACATCTAGGCCCTTAACCATCAGACCCACAGTAAGAATTGCCAGACCCTGGTCTCCCCTTCCAGTCGAAAAATGGACCACCAAACTGGCTAGCAACCTACCTCTCTACAATGAGGACCCCTGCCTAGCAAACCGGAAATACGAAGAATGGATCACTCAATCACTCGATCACTCCCTCCCCAAAAGAAAAACCACAGTGAAACGTTCCCATAAATCTGCTCCCTGGTACTCAGAGGCCCTTAGGGCAAAGAAATGCCAGTGTAGGAAAGCCGAAAGGAAATGGCGTCTGGATTTCTCACCAGGAAATAAAACTCAATACCGAAATTTAATCAAAGAGTATAACGAAGAAATCAAAGTCACCCACGCAGCACACTTATCTAATAAAATTATTTTAGCCAAATCAAAACCCAGAGAAATTTTCCAGATTGGGAAAAATCTTACAAAGTTGCCACTTAGCCTGCTTGAGACCAAATCCACAGAACACTGTAACAAGATGGCAGACTTCTTCCTCCAAAAAATCAATAAAATCTATGAATCCTTCCCTCCCCTGGCCACCACCCTCCCAGCCCGGACCAACACAACTCTGACACACCCTTCATCTCAGCTTCTTCCCACACTGGACTACTTTCCCCCTCTCAACCTTGTGTCCCTGGATTCTGTGGCTCGGAAAGTTAAATCAGGTTCCCCTGACGACCCAGCCCCGCCAGACATTGTTATGTCAGCATCCCAGAGCACTTTGCCCATCATAATGGACCTCCTGAACTCTTCTATCACCTCCGGCACGGTCCCGCCTGATAGGAAACGGGCCATGGTCCGAGCCCTGCTAAAGAAACCCAGCTTGGACCCCTCAGACTTTAGCAACTACCGGCCAATCTCTCTACTCCCTTGGCTGAGCAAAGTCTTAGAGAGATACATCAACGTCCAACTGGCCGCTTACCTAGAAAACAACCAACTGTTGGACCCCACTCAGACAGGCTTTAGACCCAAGCATGGAACTGAAACCGCCCTTCTCATGGTCACTGAGGAATCCAGAAACATCCTGGACCAAGGAGCATCAGTGGCAGTGATCCTCCTTGACCTCAGTGCAGCCTTTGACATGGTCAGCCATGCAAAGAAGTCCCCTATAGGGTGCGCCCTAACCAGCCAATAGGACAGGGTGCAGTGTATTAAAAAAGTTGGACATCTACTTTGAATTTTTACATGTGCTGGGATTGAAAATTTGAATTAGGTTTTCACTATGTGAGGCCTAGCTCTCGCATAGGATAAATGTGACCTTATTTCAGTAAATAAGTGATAACTTTTGTTTGTGAACAGGTATTAATGTCATGTTCAGTGTCTAAGGAATTGTAATTTGAAACTCTCTTTAATGGTAAAAAAATGCCACTTTAAGAAAGATAGAATTTTCTTGTCTTAATCATTTGATGTCTGCACTCTGTATCATGGCTCACATCACTACAGTGTAGTTGGCAGTAGGCCTTTGTGTATTACTCCCAAACAGTAACACACAGGGGATTAGGTGTTGGCAGGATGGGCCATCCTGACAAGATGAGAGGGGCACAGCTGTGCAAAGCCCCACTTGAGCTGCCTCAACATGCACAAAGAACCTCACACTAGTGGTTTGTGACCCTTGACCCAGTGGGACCAGGGAACAGAGGAAGGAAATTCCACTACGATTTGTTGAGGGGAAATGCTAGTAGTTTCCCCCACTTCAAAGTTGGAAACAGGTATAAAAATAGGACCCTCAGACCCACTCTGTAGTTCACTTCTTAGCCTGCAGAGGATTCTCAGAGGACTGCCCTGATGCCCAAGGCCTACTGTCCACTTTAAAGGAGTGATTTTCCAAGAGGACTGTCTGCTGCTTGCTGCATGCCTCAGACATCAGAGGACTGCCCCGCTACTTGAGACTTGTATTCTGCTTTGGACCGCTGACCACCACAGTGCCTCCAAGGGCTAGTGTACTATCCTCCTGTTCAGAGCTACAGGGGCACAAAATCTACAACAACTTTTAAAGTGTACCTTGAACAAGCCTGAAGTGAGTTTTGGCACTCCATGTAGTAGCCCCCCAGCCATTGACCCTTGGCAGTGGTATTAAAGGTGCCCAACAAGGCAAAATTCAAACCTTGGGACGATAAACATTTTCTGCTAAAATGTGCTCTGAGAACCAAGAGAAAACCAGGACCTACCTGGTTGCCGATCTGCCCAAGGTGATTGGATAGTAGGCCTGACATTGGGGTAGCTCCCATTACGTTCTTCTCCATAGCAACAGATCCTGTTCAGCTGCTTCCCTTTGGAAGGTTATCAATCGTCCTGGAACCCTTATCAGACACAGCCTGCAGCTGTGTCCCACTAGAGATTTTCAACTTCCAAAAAAGTCTAAACGTAGAAACAATCACTGCAACTTCGTCCAGTGGATCCCCGATGACAACACCTCTTCTTCGAAAACAGCTGGCTGCTTTGCCCCACTGAACGTTACCTTTCCAGACATTTTTCTTTGAAATTTCTTTCAAGTCCAAAGGTAAGCTGCGATCAGGCCGAATCCAATTCCTGTATCCTAACTGCGCCCCACCGCATGAAAACTGTGTAGATCTGGCAACTAGTCTACCAATCCCCCTCCCGTGGACTGACCATCTATTAGTTCCCTTTTCCTGGACCACATCTAGGCCCTTAACCATCAGACCCACAGTAAGAATTGCCAGACCCTGGTCTCCCCTTCCAGTCGAAAAATGGACCACCAAACTGGCTAGCAACCTACCTCTCTACAATGAGGACCCCTGCCTAGCAAACCGGAAATACGAAGAATGGATCACTCAATCACTCGATCACTCCCTCCCCAAAAGAAAAACCACAGTGAAACGTTCCCATAAATCTGCTCCCTGGTACTCAGAGGCCCTTAGGGCAAAGAAATGCCAGTGTAGGAAAGCCGAAAGGAAATGGCGTCTGGATTTCTCACCAGGAAATAAAACTCAATACCGAAATTTAATCAAAGAGTATAACGAAGAAATCAAAGTCACCCACGCAGCACACTTATCTAATAAAATTATTTTAGCCAAATCAAAACCCAGAGAAATTTTCCAGATTGGGAAAAATCTTACAAAGTTGCCACTTAGCCTGCTTGAGACCAAATCCACAGAACACTGTAACAAGATGGCAGACTTCTTCCTCCAAAAAATCAATAAAATCTATGAATCCTTCCCTCCCCTGGCCACCACCCTCCCAGCCCGGACCAACACAACTCTGACACACCCTTCATCTCAGCTTCTTCCCACACTGGACTACTTTCCCCCTCTCAACCTTGTGTCCCTGGATTCTGTGGCTCGGAAAGTTAAATCAGGTTCCCCTGACGACCCAGCCCCGCCAGACATTGTTATGTCAGCATCCCAGAGCACTTTGCCCATCATAATGGACCTCCTGAACTCTTCTATCACCTCCGGCACGGTCCCGCCTGATAGGAAACGGGCCATGGTCCGAGCCCTGCTAAAGAAACCCAGCTTGGACCCCTCAGACTTTAGCAACTACCGGCCAATCTCTCTACTCCCTTGGCTGAGCAAAGTCTTAGAGAGATACATCAACGTCCAACTGGCCGCTTACCTAGAAAACAACCAACTGTTGGACCCCACTCAGACAGGCTTTAGACCCAAGCATGGAACTGAAACCGCCCTTCTCATGGTCACTGAGGAATCCAGAAACATCCTGGACCAAGGAGCATCAGTGGCAGTGATCCTCCTTGACCTCAGTGCAGCCTTTGACATGGTCAGCCATGCAAAGAAGTCCCCTATAGGGTGCGCCCTAACCAGCCAATAGGACAGGGTGCAGTGTATTAAAAAAGTTGGACATCTACTTTGAATTTTTACATGTGCTGGGATTGAAAATTTGAATTAGGTTTTCACTATGTGAGGCCTAGCTCTCGCATAGGATAAATGTGACCTTATTTCAGTAAATAAGTGATAACTTTTGTTTGTGAACAGGTATTAATGTCATGTTCAGTGTCTAAGGAATTGTAATTTGAAACTCTCTTTAATGGTAAAAAAATGCCACTTTAAGAAAGATAGAATTTTCTTGTCTTAATCATTTGATGTCTGCACTCTGTATCATGGCTCACATCACTACAGTGTAGTTGGCAGTAGGCCTTTGTGTATTACTCCCAAACAGTAACACACAGGGGATTAGGTGTTGGCAGGATGGGCCATCCTGACAAGATGAGAGGGGCACAGCTGTGCAAAGCCCCACTTGAGCTGCCTCAACATGCACAAAGAACCTCACACTAGTGGTTTGTGACCCTTGACCCAGTGGGACCAGGGAACAGAGGAAGGAAATTCCACTACGATTTGTTGAGGGGAAATGCTAGTAGTTTCCCCCACTTCAAAGTTGGAAACAGGTATAAAAATAGGACCCTCAGACCCACTCTGTAGTTCACTTCTTAGCCTGCAGAGGATTCTCAGAGGACTGCCCTGATGCCCAAGGCCTACTGTCCACTTTAAAGGAGTGATTTTCCAAGAGGACTGTCTGCTGCTTGCTGCATGCCTCAGACATCAGAGGACTGCCCCGCTACTTGAGACTTGTATTCTGCTTTGGACCGCTGACCACCACAGTGCCTCCAAGGGCTAGTGTACTATCCTCCTGTTCAGAGCTACAGGGGCACAAAATCTACAACAACTTTTAAAGTGTACCTTGAACAAGCCTGAAGTGAGTTTTGGCACTCCATGTAGTAGCCCCCCAGCCATTGACCCTTGGCAGTGGTATTAAAGGTGCCCAACAAGGCAAAATTCAAACCTTGGGACGATAAACATTTTCTGCTAAAATGTGCTCTGAGAACCAAGAGAAAACCAGGACCTACCTGGTTGCCGATCTGCCCAAGGTGATTGGATAGTAGGCCTGACATTGGGGTAGCTCCCATTACGTTCTTCTCCATAGCAACAGATCCTGTTCAGCTGCTTCCCTTTGGAAGGTTATCAATCGTCCTGGAACCCTTATCAGACACAGCCTGCAGCTGTGTCCCACTAGAGATTTTCAACTTCCAAAAAAGTCTAAACGTAGAAACAATCACTGCAACTTCGTCCAGTGGATCCCCGATGACAACACCTCTTCTTCGAAAACAGCTGGCTGCTTTGCCCCACTGAACGTTACCTTTCCAGACATTTTTCTTTGAAATTTCTTTCAAGTCCAAAGGTAAGCTGCGATCAGGCCGAATCCAATTCCTGTATCCTAACTGCGCCCCACCGCATGAAAATCAGAAGAGCCCCACATGAAACTCAGAAGAGCTATTGGACATTAACTGCTGACTATTTCAAATCCTGCCTCAGTTTGGGTCAAAATACTTCCTATTTCACTCTAGATTACCTTATTTGTTTTTCTGTGTATTCCTTCTTGACCACTTGTATAGTGCTCTGATACCCTCTTGGGTCATGTTTGTGCTGAAAATAACTTTATAAATAAAATATAATAAATACTTAGCATGGATTAACCTTGTGATAATGGACAGGAGCAGGTAGTGTTTGACTTACAGATGCCAGGGCGCGCTTCTCCTATACATTCCTTAGGGCCTTTTCCAGACAGCCCATCTCCAGTCAGAGAAGGAAAAAGAATGTGTTTTGCCCCATCATGTGGAGAAAATAGGGGAGTAGCCAGTAGCTCAAGGCGTGTCTGCTTGGTAAAAAAAGGAGTGCTGCAAAAGAAGGCATAGTAATTGTAAGAAAGCAAATGAAATTGGGTGATAGAATTCCTCCAAGAGATAGAGCACACATTAATCTGGCATTAAAAATACTAAATTGTAGCTGCATAAGGTGCCAGACGGTGAGAGCTCTTTTAGTGGAAACTTTTCGAAATCTACAAAATTCCCTGGATGATTGGCAAATGGTTGAAAGGATTATCCCAGATGAGGTAGGAGGTGACATTGACAAAAATCTCAATGCACATTAACGTACATGGATCGATAATATGGACTGCAATAACCATGGACCAAATCAATGTGAGGAATAGAACCATCTGAACTGTGTATCACCAAATGACTGGAGATGCATAATGTCATTACTCCCATTATAATTATGCATATGAATACTGTTTCATAATTTCCGTTTGTTAATTAGATTCGTCAGCCTGCCTTCATGTGTATTTGGCTGTACTGTATAAGAATTAAGGGTAGGCGGAGCTCGCGGAGATGCAATACGTGGAATTCTGTGGATTTGCTAAAACTCCATGGATTTCCGTGGAATTCCACCCATTCTAGAACCACTGTTGGAAATACGAAACCTGCTCCAAGGCAGAGCAATCAGAGGATCACAGGCAGCATCAAATGATTAGATAAAAAAGTTGTTTTAAATTTTTACACTGTTACAACCCCACTAACCGTGACCTGGGGGAGACCTCTCTCTACCCCCACTGGCACTGTCCCATTCCCCAGAGAGTTCCCCCTTCTTATCAGGCGTGCTTGCTGTTGGTGCTGCTGGGCCTGCCATTGTTGGATTTAACTCAGATCTCTTGACTGGGGGTGAATGTTTTGATTTGTTCTGCCCTCCGTCCATCAATTGTGTGTCTTTTGCCTGCCATTCCAGCAACATGGTTGCCTTCAGGCCAAGCTCATGTCTGGGCCACAACCTCTGCCCGAGGTGCATCCCAAGGTGCGGTCAGCTGCTTCTGCTCCTTCTCGCAGCCCAAGCCCAGTGCAAACCAGGGTGCCAAGATGGCGGGGAGTATAGGAGAGCCAGGGAGGTTTCAAAGCCTGGGCAGGAGTAAGGGAGGAGTACTGGGCTTCAAGGGAGGGAGCATATAGAGACACTGAAAAACTGTTGTTCATCAGCATGTCATTCACAGTCACGATGTCACAGCATATGTTCAAGTTTGGATACATTCAATTCATTATGTGTGGATGTGGATTTTTTCACAAAGAGAGAATGGAAAACATTGCAGTAAACACTCCAGATCATTCACCTTTCAAGTACGTGCAGAGCTTTCCAGCATGCAGCACCTTCCCTTGTACCTTTTGACTTGGATACTCCTAACTTGGTATGAGTGATGGGCTGTATATGTGCAAAGGTGGGACTGTTGGAGTCAGTGCTCACAGATTCAGTTATTAATGGGATCAAAAAGAATGTAAGGAATTGTAGCCTTCCTTATTCTAAAAACATAATTGAAGTCCAGATCTGTAGAATGAGATGATTAATGGGGTTTTTTAGAGTTGGACCAATGTTTCACAGATGGCCAAAGGCTTATCATCAGTGCTTCCACTCTGCTGCTGCACCGGTCAAACTACTGTAAAGGTGGGCCTGCTCCTACAAGCCTAGCTCTGTCTGCTTCTGCAGGGACATGCCTCAACCTGCCAGACCCTTTCCCTGACCGAGGGGTGGGAGTAGTGGCCAGAGGGGTATACACCCGTTACAACGCATCTTTTACTCCGCACTACCATTACAACGTGACTTTTACTCCGCATACCATTACAACGCATTGCGCTGGGGGGCGCCCTAGGATAGGGAATAAGTATAATTTACTATCCAACACCTTCCCTAGGGTCCACGGGGACTGGAGTTAGAATAGTAAATTATACTTACCACTATCCAGCACCCCAAAGCGCTATGCGTTGTAATGGTATGCGTTGTAAATACCGCGTTGTAACGGTATGCGGAGTAAAAGTATGCAGAGTAACATGGTACATCCGGCTAGAGGAGGCCTTGAGGAGCCAAAGGGAGCTGGGGCAGCAGACCTGCGAACCCACCGCCTCTGTGTCAAGAAGGCGCAAGGGGTCTGTGGGATTTCTCTGAGGTGCGAGGGGGCATACCCCATTGTTCACATCTGCAAGTAATTCAAAGAGCTGAAACACGAACTTTGGAAGGTCCTATAACTGTAAAAATCAATTTATGATTGAAAAAATTATTCACCTGATGTGGAAACTGGGAATGGCAGAGATGAATGCTCCACTTCATCTACAGTTCAACATTACAGACTCCTGTCCATTTATGGGGTCATTTGATCCAACTAATTTAGGTTAGAAGAAAGATGGCTGGTAAAGGTGGCAAGAGAGCTATGCAGGTTTTGGTACCTACACCAGAGACCTGTGTGCTATATTTGGTTCCCAGGACTCCGCCTTTCAATTTTTCGAGGTGTGGAATACCAGTTGCGTTATCTTGTTGAGCTTTAATCCCGTATTGGGGGACAGGCGTACATAAACTCATGTTATTCTCATTTACAATATTAATTTGTAGGAGGGAGGGGGTCAAAAATCTATCCTATATCAGATTAATTTGATCTGTTCTGTGGGAGTGCTTGAATCTTGAGGGAGTTTCTTAAAAATTACATCACATACA
This sequence comes from Lissotriton vulgaris, assembly GCF_964263255.1. Taxonomy (NCBI): domain Eukaryota; kingdom Metazoa; phylum Chordata; class Amphibia; order Caudata; family Salamandridae; genus Lissotriton; species Lissotriton vulgaris. The sequence continues at coordinate 164,412,303 of NC_141697.1, read as the reverse complement.
GAGGGAAACACGCTGAGAAAAAATTGTATTGCCCGTGAGTAAGAGGGACGCATTCCAGGCTAGGGGTGGGCCTGCCGCATAGCTGGTAAACTCCACCACGCTACGGGAGAGGTGGAGTTGTATGTCAAACTTTGTGCTCCAAGCAGAGCGGGCAGTGGAGAAAACTTTGCTAGCTCTGCCAGCGTAGCCGAGTTCACCACATAACCTTACTTACCACAGCATACAGCATAGCATATTGTTTTCCAATGCATCCCCAGTTATTTTGTATCAACTATTCTTTCATAAACAGGGAAATCACCAGTTGGAAGATTAGCAATCCCAAGTCTAGTCATAGACGTTCTGTTTCAGGCAGGTATTGACTCCCACCCCAGAGCATCAATTGTATCTTCCTTGAACACGAGTGCTTTAAGTCAAGTGCTGCTGATGACAAGGGGGTCTCTACCTTTTTGTTACCGGGAGCTGGATTTTTAATGTTTTAACTTGTATTTTTCTAATCAGGCCTTTGCTTTCCATTTCACTTTGGATAGCCTCTGTTCAGTAATTTGATTTGTGTTCCTGCATAGCATTGATTGTGATTTTTTCTGATTACAGGATAGCATCATGAAGAAGATGTACCTGATTGCTGTATTTAATTAATGCACAAGGTCAGCTTCAATTCCATTGACACGTATGTGGCTTTATAAGACAATATACAAGATATATTTATGATCCTATTTTGATTTACGTTAGAAAATAGTGAAAGTGGTTGTGGACATTTGGGTCATACCATTTTTAGGTCGAGTCTGAGCCAGCACGCAAGCGCTGCTCTGGCGATATGTTGGAGGTAAAGTATGGAGGAGAAGCCCCACCCATATTTCTCATTGGCTTATGTCTTTGTCCTTTGTACATGCTGGTGTCTAATTCCTTAATGGGCTTGTTAGTCCCTCCTTAGTATGGCCATTTCGTCATTTGTATCCTCCCATGGCTACTGGCCCCTTTACTTCAGTTCTTACACGGTATGTGTTATTTTAGTGTTGTAAGCACTCTTGTCTTTATTGAGTTTGTCCTACTTGGGGAACAACAATGTGTTGTGTTTACATTCAGCACGCTGTGCGCAGTCTCACTTTCGAATCTGCTGGGACAATCGCGGCCGCTTGTTTCTTCAAGCGTAGACTGTTTTTTTAAAAACACAGTAAATGGTGACAGCCTTCTGCTGCAGCTCCTGGCTAAGCCAAGTGATGGCCTCAGCGATAAGATGGCTGAGCTCACAGTATGCAGGTATTTTTGGGCTTGGCAGGGTACGAAGGAAGTGCTTCCTGCAACTGAGCATGCACACTGTTTACTTTGGGTACAGGGGCCCTTGAGGGCACATGGTATTGCTGGACCCTGCCTGCCGCACTGCAAACTGCAACCACCTCTCCCTTCCAGGACTCGGCAGTTTAGGGCCCATGAGACCCAGCAAAGCACTGTGCTCCGAGCACGCACCTTGAACTGGCTGAATCTGCTCTCCTGTCAAGCAGAACCCTCTGGCTTGTCCCCTGTTTACTAGCCAGTCAGGTGGCAGCCCTGTGCACAGTCATCAAGGTGCTGCCACCCGGGAAAGACCTCGGTAAACCTCCGGCCGCTGCCATGAAGAACTCTGAGGTCCCCTGGAAAGACCTCAGTACTTTGCGCACCTCAGCTGCTCAGCCAAGTGCATCAGAGCACCCCTTGCTGCAGTCTAAGAATACCCATTACCTCATAAGGTAACTGAGCACCTCGTGTTGCACTGGAAGTGTGCTGAAAACCCCGTGTACCCTGAGGCTCGTGTGACACCGACCTTCTGCCATGCTAGCAAGCTGAGGACACCCGTAGAAACCCCACTTTCACTGGGCTGAGGACCCCACCATACCTCTTGTCCATCTTTTGGAGACCCGCCTCTTCCTGCTGCTGTTTTCAATCAGTTCCTATACAGGATTCCTCTACCTCAGGGGTAACCGGGAGATCCCTTCAAATGCCTTTATGTAATTAATACCACATTCAACACAATTTAGGGATTGTTTTCCTTCTCCAAACACATTTTCTTTTTAGGAGGGAAAACCAAAAGAGGGAAGTAGCTGTCTCGGGATGCTGGCGGGGAATGCTCGACCCATAGCTTGCTAAGATTGCCCTCATTGCACCTCTTTTTCTAAGTTATTTGGAAAAGTGACAACATACTTAATTGACCACCGACAAGAAGCTTTGCTTGCATCAGTGTATATTTTTTTTATTTCTTCTACCCTCGCTGTGGAGGCGCTATAAGTAATTTATCGAAGATGTTCCAGTGCAGATCGGGGCAGTTGAATGTTCCCCGGACACCCCCTTCCCCGGGGCTGTCTCCCGCTGCCCTCCTCAATGCAGGGCACCTGGTGGGCTAGTTGGCCCCCAGGAACCCTCAGGATTGAAGAGGAATTAATTCCCCAACTTAAACTGTGCCACAGGGTGTGTTTGCACACATGTCAACTCAGGCCCGCTCCCTCCTTTCACCACTGGGAAAACGCGCCCGTGGCATGTTTTAAGTTGGGGGATTAACTCTCCTTAAATCCTGAGGGTCCCTGGGGTTCAACTAGCCACCCATCTACCTCCAATAAGCACCACAGAGCTGTGTTGCAGAGAGGTGTAAAAAGGGGCGTGGCCTCAGAACACCTCTCTGCAACACAGCCTCCTGGTGCATACTGGATGGTTCCTAGAGGGCTAGTTGGCCCCCAGGGACCCCCAGTATTCAAGGGGAATATGTTCTCCATCTGCAAACGCGCCAGGGGGGCGTTTGCAGAGTAATGAAAGGATGGGGTGTGGCGCAATGCCAGTCTTTTTTTTTTTAAGAAGGGGACTGCGTAGCCCCCTTTCTTTTTCTAATTTTGTGGCCCTGGGGACCCCATCCCCCAGGGCCTGGCCCCTATTTTGTTTTAAAAATAATAAAAAAATTGGGAAGGGGCCTTGTGCCTCTCCCCTCCCGAGGCCTTAATCGGCCCCGTGGACGCCATCCCGGGGGCCTGGCCTTTTTTCATTTATTTACCTTTTTTTGGAGGGCAGCTGCGTTGCCCCCCTCCTCTGGCCACTTATGGCCCCGGGGACCCCATCCCCCTGGGCCGGCCTTTCTATTTATTTATTTTTATTTTGTTTTCATTTTGGGGAGGGGGCCACGTGACCCCCCTCCTGGGCCTCTTCTAACCCAGGGGACCATATCCCCCGGGGCTGGCCTTCTCTGTTGGAGGCCTTGAGGGGGCCCCCAATCCTGCTGGCTCCCCGCTTCCCTCGGGGGCGGCATTGCTTTTCCACATGGGGAGCTGCTAACATGCAGCTCCCTGTGTGGAAAAGCACTTTGGTTTGAATTTTGAAAGAGAGAGCAGGTTTCCCTGCTGAACAGCCAAGTAGATGGAACATATTTTACTGTCAGGAGATCATATGGTCAACATCTTTTACTTGCTGCGTACCCAACCTTGCACATAATTGTCAAAGAAAAAAGAATAATCATTTAAGCATGAACTATGATTCAGTATCAGTGGAATTGCTCAAGTGAGAGTACCCTTTATTATAAAAGACAAGATACATGGTATCCTTGCCCTATCATCCAAAAAAGCTTGTGTTCAAGAGAACAAGGGTTGAAACAACAGTGGGTCTCCTGCAAATCTGTGAGCAAAGACAATTCCTCTAGCCAACCTGAGAGGGAAAAAACAAGACCCTGAAAGTCCGACAATGTGTGGGACTGATGAGTAGTCCTCACAGTGGGAGGAAGTGGAAGCACTGACATTGTTATGCCCAATTCATGTTTTGAAGCTGGCAGCGGTGGACCTAACCTTACTGGTTAAGCATGTTCCTTATGAATGGCTGTTAGAACCGGCTGTCTCTAGTTGGCAGAAGTATGCACTTCTGACAAAAAGGGACACACCTCTTCTAGTCAGGGCAAGGGGATCACACCCTTTGATAAACCCTGCTCACCCCCTTGGTAGCTTGGCAGAGCAGACAGGCTTATCTCAGAGGCTGTGTGTTAAGCATTTATGACCACATACAGTAATAAAGTGAATACACTACAAATGGACACGACACAGTAGTATTATAAAAATAAGTATTTTTATATAAGGCTTAGCACAAGACCAAATAACGACAAAAATATACCACAATCTTAATAAATACTCTTGGAAGGAAAAATAATCTTTCTTCTTAGCACAAAGTCTTTAGTATCAAAAGTAACTCTTCTTCTTTAAAACACAGTTCTTGGCAACAATGTAACCCACAAGGGAGTCACACGATGTCGAGGCAAAGTTAATCCAAAGGTTCGGTGTCGACCGTGTGGAGCGCTACGTCGAGCCCAGAATCGCACAGACCCCCACAACACAGTACCTTGGAAAAGCGAAGCACACGATGATCAGCGGCGTCGAGATGTCCGGCGAACCGTCTTCGGCGTCAATCCGGCCTCGGAGTCGGGGCGACCTGCAGCGGCATCAACAGATGTCAGGCGGGAGCAGCGCTCACGAGGTAAAGCAGGATACGGCGTCGTCGTCGATGTCGATGATGAAGTTGCAAGAGTGAGCAGCGCTCATGGCGTCGAGAGGGCACGAAGTCGATGCGATCAGCAGCGGTGCAGACCTGGGGTCACTTGGAGCCGGAGCCAAACTCGCTACTCACTGGCGTTGCTGCTGGCGTCGATCGGGCCCGGGGGCCAGTGTCAAGGAAGCGGGATACTGGAGCCGTTACTCACGATGTCGAGCTGGATTCGGCGGCGTCCGTCGGCGTTGAGGTTGCTGGTTTCTTTCAGAGGTGCTGGATTCACAGGTTCCAGCAAATAGCACTTTTAGCAGATGAAGTCCTTTAGCCCTGTGACTTCAACAGGAGGCTGGCACTCTTCCAGCCCTTGGAGATTTTCTTAGCAAAGTCTGAGTGTACACACACAGTTCCTCTCTCCTGGTTCCTTGGCAAAAATAAAGAAGCAACTGCAGGATTCCCCCAACAAACAGCACACTGGCAGAAGGGGTAGGCAAGTCCTTGGATCAACAGGCTTCTTGTCCTTGGTACAGGTTTCCTTGTCAGAAGTGATCTAAAGTCTTGGTTCAGGGGTCCTTCTCTTATACCCCTTTTTGGCTTTGATCCCTTTGTCCATGCAGGGGAATTTCCCAACATCCTGGGTTTGTTGTGGGTGTAGCCAGGCAGAGGCACCTGGCCTATTCACTGTGCAGGGCTGGGTCCTCAGACGCCCAGCAGGAGGTGGAGCTAGCATTATCACTGGCAGGAGCAGATCTATCGGCCTCCTGGAAGGAGGTGGGGCCAGGATCGTCCATGGCAGGCACAGAGCCATCAGTCGCCTGGCAGGAGGTGGAACTAGCATTGTATCAGGCAGGGCAGGCTATCAGGAACTACTCTCCCCCTACTCTCAATGCAAATGTCCCACTCATCCCACACTGACTCACTCAGACCTCTGGAGCCACCCAGATCCTGTCACACACACACACCAAACCAGCAGAAACCAGAAATAGTTAGACAAGAAAATAGCCACTTTCTAAAAGTGCTATTTTCAAACCCAGAGTCCAAAAACCATCCACACAAACGGATGCGTGATTAAACCCCGAGTTCAGGGATACCAAACTCGACATTGCACCATGCTCCCCGAGCCAGCTAGGATCATAGCATTAATAATCCTGGCGGCCCATTCTAACTAATGGAGAGCAGGTTACCTCGCAATTGTGAAAAACGAATATGGCTGTAATTCACTATTAGGGCATGCCAACTTGGTCAGGCTTGTCCTACCTTATACTTCCAATACACCCTGCCCGTCGGCCTACCATAGGGGTGACTAACATGAAGTTAAGGGAAGGTTTTGGGGACTGGCAAGTAGGTGTACTTGCGCAGTCAGCGTGACAGTACCAGACTGCACGTAGGTCTAGCAATGGCAGACCTTCAGACATACTTTTACTAGGCCGCTCTTGTGTGTGGCACAACATGTGCTGCAAGCCCACGAGCAGCATTTGTATTTACAAGCCCTGGCACTCCTGGTGCACTAGACTAGGGACTGATAGTAAACCAAATAAGCCAAACATGGAATTCAATCAATACAGCAATTTTACATAGGGAGCACTTGCACTGTGGCACTGATTAGCAGTGGCACAGTGCCCAAAGCGATATACCAGCAAAAACATCGTAAACCGAGGAGACAAACAGAAAAAATGGAGGAGAGTCTCAAGCCAATGATGTCAGGTCTAACACGTGTCCCCTCCAGCTGAAATGTGGGGAGAACTACCCTTGACCTAGGGAGTCCTCATCACCAAGGCGTAAAAATCTGGACAGACCATCAGCATTGGCGTGATCTGTACCAGGGTGGTGTTCCACCGTGAAGTCCTTCCCCTGTAGGGAAATGGACCACCTCAACAGTTTTGTATTCTCACCCCTCATCTTCATCAACCATCTGAGGGGCCTGTGGTCTGTCTGAACCCGGAAGTGAGTCCCAAACAGGTAGGGTCTTAGCTTCTTCAGCGCCCAGACCACAGCAAATGCTTCTCGCTCTATCGCGCTCCACCTCATTTCCCTGGGAAGTAACCTCCTACTGATGAAGGCTACAGGCAAGTCTCGGCCCTCTTCATTCACCTGAGCTAGAACAGCTCCCACGCCATGCTCTGAAGCGTCCGTCTGGACAACAAGTTCTTTAGAAAAGTCGGGTGCCTGGAGTATAGGTGCTGTGCACATTGCAGTTTTCAGCGTGTCAAAGGCCGTTTGACAGGCGTCAGTCCAAATCACATTTCGTGGCTGCTTCCTGGAAGTCAGCGAAGTCAAGGGGTGCACAATGTTACCATAATCCTTGACAAACCTCCTGTAGTAACCCGTGAGTCCTAAGAAGGCTCTCACCTGAGTTTGGGTTTTGGGCGGTGCCCAAGCCAGGATGGTATCAGTCTTGGGTTGCAGGGGGGCCACCTTGCCGCTCCCTACTTGGTGCCCCAAGTACACCACAGAACCCTGCCCAATCTGGCACTTACTGGCTTTGATTGTGAGGCCTGCTCTGCGCAGGGCCAACAACACTTCCTAGAGGTGGAGCAAGTGTTCCTCCCAGCTGGCGCTGAACACTGCAATGTTGTCCAAGTAGGCAGCACTGAAATCCTCCAGTCCAGCCAAGACCTGGTTGACCAGCCTCTGGAAGGTGGCAGGGGCATTCTTCATCCCAAAGGGCATCGCCCGGAACTGGTAGAGCCCATCTGGTGTGGAGAATGCTGACCTCTCCTTTGCCCCATCAGTTAAGGCGATCTGCCAGTACCCAGACGTTAGATCAAACGTGCTAAGGTACCGGGCAGCCCCCAACCGATCTATGAGCTCATCAGCTCTGGGGTTGGGGTGCGCGTCAGTCTTGGTGACTGAATTGAGTCCTCGGTAATCCACGCAGACCCGAAGTTCTGGTGAAGCACCAGGCGCTGCAGCCTTCGGGACCAAACCGGTGTCAACATCATGGACACACCAATGAGTGACACCAGGAACCAAGGAAAACAGATCAGGGAATTGTCCCAACAGTTGGCGACAATCCTGCTTCTGCTCAAGGGTCAGTGTGTCAGAGAGGACAACAGCATCCACTGACCCATCTTGCTCTTTAGCACACAGGAGGTCAGGAAGAGGCTCACTCTCCTCCTCCATTCCAGCATCCGTAGCTAGGAGCATGCCCACTTCGGACCTTTCTAAGTGGGGCTTCAAACGGTTGACATGCAGGACCCTCAAGGGGTTCCTGGGGAATTTCAAGACCACCAAGTAGGTGACATCGCTCTTCTTCTCCACAACCTTAAACGGTCCAGTCCACCTGTCCTTGAGCGCACAAGGTTCCACAGGGGACATGACACAAACTTCTTGACCAGGCTGAAGCTCTACCAGAGTGGCATTCCGGTCGTACCACCGCTTCATCCCCTCCTGGCTGGCCTCCAGATTTGCCTGAGCAATATCTCTGAAGCACCTAGTCTGGTTCCTAAAGGCCAGCATGTAACTGTATACATCCTGGGGAGGCTTCCTGGGAGATTGCTTCCAGCCTTCTTTGACCAGACTCAAAGGTCCTCTTACCGGGTGACCATACAAAAGCTCAAAGGGGCTGAACCCTAGAGACTTCTCTGGCACCTCACGGTAAGCAAACTGCAGGCATGGCAAGAGGACGTCCCATTTCCGCCTCATTGGTTCTTCAAGACCCATGATAATGCCTTAAAGGGTCTGGTTGAATCTCTCAACCAGCCCATTACCTTGAGGGTGGTAAGGAGTGGTGAACGTGTAGGTTACCCCACACTCCTTCCACAGAGACTTCATATAGTTCGAAATGAAGTTGGTGCCCCGGTCTGACACCACCTCTCTGGGGATCCCCGTGAGGGAGAAAACACCCATCAGTGCCCGTCCCACCACGGGGGCCGTCACTGATCTGAAAGGGATGGCTTCCGGGTACCATGTGGCATGGTCCACCAAGACCAGGATAAACCTGTTGCCCAGGGCTGTGTTGGGGTCTAGGGGCCCAACAATGTCAATCCCCACCCGGTCAAAGGGGGTACTGACTACTGGAAAAGGTTGGAGGGGAGCCTTCTGCTTCCTTCCGCTTTTCCCACTTGCCTGGCAAGTGTGACAGGTTTTACAATGGAGTCTACATCCCTTCTCATCTGAGGCCAATAAAAATGGGTGACAACCTGTCATAGGTCTTGTCCTGCCCCAGATGTCCAGCTAACAGAACGTCATGAGCCAAACCCAGTAGGAAGGCTCTGAAGCGCTGGGGTACCACCAGCACACGGGCTGACCCAGGCTCAGCAGCCTTAGGCTCGCTATACAGGAGGTCGTTCTCCCAGTAGACAAAATGTGACCCTGACTGATCACCTGAGGTTTGGGCTGAGGCCCGCTGCCTAATACCCACAAGAGAAGGGCACAATCTTTGTTCTGCACAAAATTCCTCCCTGGAGGGACCACCATCCTGCTGCCAATGGGTCAGCTCGGGCAGGTCTCCCAGTTCAGCAATTTGTTCCCCTGTGGGCTCCAGGGCATCCCCCTCAGGGTCTACCTCCTCCTGGACCACGGGAACTATGGGGGCCGGTTTCCCGTGCCTCCTGCCTCTTCTCTTTACAGCTGGGTCCTGGGCCTTACTTTTAGGCTCCGGGACCCCATCAACACCCTTACTTGCTGTCATGGATTGAGTGGTTGCACACACCCACTCTGGCACACCCAACATTTTCAAATGTGTCTCCCTCTCCACCTTAGCCCAAGGGGAGTCTTCTAAATCATTGCCCAGGAGACAATCAACAGGCATGGCGGGCCTCACAGCAACCTGAAGAGTACCTGAAATTCCCCCCCATTCAAAGGAAACTTGAGCTACCTCACACCCTTTCTGGGAGTTGTCAGAAGCTATCATGGGGTAAAATGCGTGAGGAACCACCTGCTCTCTGGACACCAAGTGACACTTGACAGCTGTCACACTCGCTCCGGTGTCTCTGAGAGCTTCCACTCTATGGCCATTAATGGTCACCCACTGCCTATATTTATTAATGTTACTAGGCAGAGGGGGTGGAGGGACCATTTCCATGTCTCCTAGCGAGACCAGGGACACTTCTGCGGGACCCCTCCCACCAGGGACAACCATCTCCTCCCCTCCCAGGGCTACACTCACCAACTGACGGGGGTGCACGCGGCGGTGCACCAGAGTCCTTCATAGGACACTGGGGATCATAATAACGTTGCCCCACCTGCTTACACACATAGCGGGTCACCGGGCCCCTATGAACAGGTTTACCTGTCGGGCCCCTGACTTCTTCTCAGGGGGAGGCTGGGAACCCTTCCCTTGGTTCCCATGGGGATTACTTTGGGGCCCTTTCGGGGACTCCTTCTGTTTATCCTTGTCCCCCCCACTCTTCTGCTGGGGACCCTGCCCACCTTTGGCTGAGTCTCCCACTGGACCCTTGTGGACCCTGGTACTGACCCAGCGGTCCGCCTCCTCAGCAAGGTATCTAGGGTTAGATATCTTGCTATCAATAAGGTGCTGGCGCAGCTCTGGAAAACAGTTATTAGACAAATGCTCCCAAGCAAACAAATCATAAAGAGCTTCATAACTTTCCACTTTGCTGCCCTTTACCCAACCATCCATGGCTCTGCAAAAAAAAGACACATATTCAACCCATGTCGTACCAGGCAATTTCTTACATTCTCTAAAAGCTTGTTTGTACTTTTCTGGGGTTAGGCCATACCTCAACATTAAAGCATCTTTCATATGAACATAAGACATCCTATCCTCAACAGGCATGTCTAACAGGGTATCTCTTCCCTCATTCACAAAGCAACCCCACAACCCCGCTCCCCAATCCTTCTCAGGGACCCGGTGGGCCAACAATGCTAACTCATATGCTTTAAACGATTGGCCAATATCTTCATTCTTATGATAATCTTTTATCACATCTTTAGGAAAATAAAACCTACTTTCAGCAGGCACAGATGGGATACTGCCACCAGAGGGATTCAATTCTAACTTTTTAGCTTGGATCTCCAACTCCCTCAACTTGGTATCACGCTCCAAAGCTAACTTTTCTCTTTCAAACTCCAACCTTTTTATCTCCAAATCAGCTTCTCTCCTACCTCTTTCATTTTCAAATTCCAATTGCTCATTTATCTTAAGCCTTGCCATTTCCATGTTGTATTCTCGCTCTTTCGCCCTTTCTTCTCTTTCTTCAGGGGAAAGGCCTTTGGAGGAAACACTGCTACTGGGAGAGGACACGGCTCCATTCACTGGTGCCTCCTCATCCCCTTCCACTGGCGGTACCACCACCGGATCAGTGGAATCTCTGGACTTTAACCAGGCTTGCAATGCTTTCAGATAATCCTCTTTAATTTCGAGGCCTGTGGTAGGAACTTTAAACTGCTCGCAAAAGTGTTGCAGCTGCTTCTTCTTGTATTTCTTTATCTTCTTCCTATCAAATTCCTCGACAACAACAACAGGGGCAGTGACTCCTGTGTCACTCATGGTCAAAACTGGCAGTGTTAAAAAAATCAAGCTTCAGAAAAGCAGAGAACAAAAATAGAATCCTTCCAAATTAGATTGTGGCTGCGCTATGGTCTGCTTTCACTATGTAGCGCACACTAATCACTGCACATGGGTCATAAATGCAAGGTTCAAATCCTCACCGCTGCGTCCAATGTTAGAACCGGCTGTCTCTAGTTGGCAGAAGTATGCACTTCTGACAAACAGGGACACACCTCTTCTAGTCAGGGCAAGGGGATCACACCCTTTGATAACCCCTGCTCAACCCCTTGGTAGCTTGGCAGAGCAGACAGGCTTATCTCAGAGGCTGTGTGTTAAGCATTTATGACCACATACAGTATTAAAGTGAATACACTACAAATGGACACGACACAGTAGTATTATAAAAATAAGTATTTTTATATAAGGATTAGCACAAGACCAAATAACGACAAAAATATACCACAATCTTAATAAATACTCTTGGAAGGAAAAATAATCTTTCTTCTTAGCACAAAGTCTTTAGTATCAAAAGTAACTCTTCTTCTTTAAAACACAGTTCTTGGCAACAATGTAACCCACACGGGAGTCACACGACGTCGAGGCAAAGTTAATCCAAAGGTTCAGCGTCAACAGCGAGGAGCGCTACGTCGAGCCCGGAGTCGCACAGACCCCCACAACACAGTACCTTGGAAAAGCGAAGCACACGATGATCAGCGCCGTTGAGATGTCCGGCGTCGCGTCTTCGCCGTCGATCTGGCCTCGGAGTTGGGGTGACCTGCAGCGGCGTCGACAGATGTCAGGCGGGAGCAGCGCTCACGAGGTGAAGCAGGATACGGCGTCGTCGTCGATGATGAAGTTGCAAGAGTGAGCAGCGCTCACGGCGTCGAGAGGGCACGAAGTCGATGTGATCAGCAGCGGTGCAGACCTGGGGTCACTTGGAGCCGGAGCCGAACTCGCTACTCACTGGCGTTGCTGCTGGCGTCGATCGGGCCCGGCGGCCAGCGTCGAGGAAGCGGGACACTGGAGCCGTTACTCACGATGTCGAGCTGGATTCGGCGGCGTCCGTCGGCGTCGAGGTTGCTGGTTTCTTTCAGAGGTGCTGGATTCACAGGTTCCAGCAAATAGCACTTTTAGCAGATGAAGACCTTTAGCCCTGTGACTTCAACAGGAGGCTGGCACTCTTCCAGCCCTTGGAGATTTTCTTAGCAAAGTCTGAGAGTGCACACACAGTTCCTCTCTCCTGGTTCCTTGGCAAAAATAAAGAAGTAACTGCAGGATTCCCCCAACAAACAGCACACTGGCAGAAGGAGTAGGCAAGTCCTTGGATCAGCAAGTTTCTTGTCCTTGGTTCAGGTTTCCTTGTCAGAAGTGATCTAAAGTTCATCCACACAAACGGATGCGTGATTAAACCCCGAGTTCAGGGATACCAAACTCGACATTGCACCATGCTCCCCGAGCCAGCTAGGATCATAGCATTAATAATACTGGCGGCCCATTCTAACTAATGGAGAGCAGGTTACCTCGCAATAGTGAAAAACGAATATGGCTGTAATTCACTATTAGGGCATGCCAACTTGGTCAGGCTTGTCCTACCTTATACTTCCAATGCACCCTGCCCGTCGGCCTACCATAGGGGTGACTAACATGAAGTTAAGGAAATGTTTTGGGGACTGGCAAGTAGGTGTACTTGCGCATTCAGCGTGATAGTACCAGACTGCACGTAGGTCTAGCAATGGCAGACCTTCAGACATACTTTTACAAGGCCGCTCTTGTGGGTGGCGCAACATGTGCTGCAAGCCCACGAGCAGCATTTGTATTTACAAGCCCTGGCACTCCTGGTGCTCAAGACTAGGGACTGATAGTAAACCAAATAAGCCAAACATGGAATTCAATCAATACAGCAATTTTACATAGGGAGCACTTCCACTGTGGCACTGATTAGCAGTGGCACCGTGCCCAAAGCGATATACCAGCAAAAACATCGTAAACAGAGGAGACAAACAGAAAAAATGGAGGAGAGACTCAAGCCAATGATGTCAGGTCTAACAATGGCCATCAACACTTGTTGCATCTCATTAGTTGCCTGAATCATGGCTTGCAGTAGTTTAACACATTGTGATGCATAATGGATAAGTTAGACAAACTAATTATCAGGAAACATTCGCCGATGGTAGTCGCTGGATCAGGATGACAACACCCCTCCACCAGAAATGTGATCACACAGCATCCATACACACTCAGACACACACCCAAAAACACATCTACAGCATCAACGTTTTTCATACTTAACATCAACTGCTATCACAACTCTTGCTAGTGCACCAGGCAGCTTATTCTCTTTTTCACACAGCCAGCTGTTCCTAGAGATGTGTATTTCAAAGAAAAGGTGGTGGAAGCCCTGGGCCTCTGGGGAGAGAGCTTGAGTGAGGGGACGAATGAGAGTAACTCCGTCAGCCAGAAGAAGGTTGCAATGATGAGTTCCTGGGTGGAGGGGCAAGCCGATGAAATCTGGTAGTGTGTGGGGCAAGTAGGGTATGTAATGGTGCCCAAGCAGGAGTGTCCACAGAAGGAGGATGCAACAGGGGCAGATTTAATGGTGGGGGGAGCAGGTAAGTAGGAGTGTCTCAGTGGAAGGGAAGGTGTAAGTGGGAAAAATCCAAGGTTGTAAGAATGATGGGGAAAGAATGAGTGTATTGCACAGTGGATACAAGATGCCATCAGCTGTGCATGGAGTGCTAGGGATTGGGAGTCAGAAGGGACATCATACAGTTCTGGGGCTCTTGTTAAATTGATGGGAGTATGTCCTACCTATGAAAGACGCACTGGGTCAGCCACCAGCTTACCCACTGGTGGAGAGTTTTTTTGTTTCCTCTTGACAGAAAGGCAGATAGCTGGATTGTGTATACATTTTGCTACGCAGGTGTACACTTTGTTCAGACTGTACAGCAACAAGGTGCTGCATCTTGAATGGCAATGTGCCCAGGGTCATTTTTTTGTACTATAATAGAACTCTTTGCATCGAGGTACTGCTGTATAGCATCACTGAGGTGAACTTAAAAAGGGAAATCCAAGGCAGATATTTACCTCCACAAAACAAATACTGTTTTTGCCTGATTAATCATTGATTTGGTAACATTTTACCACTCTGCTTGCGCAGGGACTGTGATGTGACTCAGTGCTATGTTTGTGCTATGCTGAATAGTTCCAACCTATATAGCACTAACATGCCCTTCGTAGAAGTGTAGAAATCCTGTTTGATAAATATCAATGCAGCAGGCTGCAATCTGAAATACTAAAAAATAACAGCAAATAACAGCATACCTCCATCTCTGGAATCATATTCACAATGTAAAGTGTGATACTGAAAAATAGGGAACAGGGAAGGAAAGGTCAGTATATGACACCTCTGTCTGCTTCCTGTGAGGGCTCCAACTGCCACTCGCCCAATAGAAACTGCACATTACAGATTTTGTGAAAATCATCTAACTGACGAAATGTTGTTTGGAAAACAATGAGATATTTCTTTGAGAATGCCACAGAAGGTAGTTCTGAGCCCATATTTATTAAGACTTGCATTGTACTTGTGTGACTCAAGTTGTCGTAAGGCAATGTAAGTCTTTAAATGGGATTCATAAAGCCATGTAAGGGGTTGCTTGCGCCACCTTCCATGTCATTGTGAAGAAAGGTAAATCAACTTAGTGCTTTGCACTGCATTGCATTACATTTTGTTGTGGTAGGCATTATTCAAGGGTGGACCATGGGCATTTGCATGTAACCACCCCTAGAATGGGCATTTGCATGTAACCACCCCTAGAATTTGACACAATCCCAGGTTTACTAGAAGTAGTAAACCTCGGAAGGAGCCAAAATTATGCACCTACCACATAGAGGCGTAACAAGGATATCCTCCTTACTTTCCCTTTCTATGCACTCTACATTCTGCACCATGCACAGAAAGAATAAATTGCTGTCTGAACAAAAATTATTCTGTCTGTAACACTGCACGCTTGCCGCATGGCACAGGGGTACCTGTGTTAGCGTATGCAGCCTCAAGTGTGCCAGAGCACCTAGAGAGTTGAAGAGCAACATGTCATAGGAAATATGGTGATTTTCATGTCTCTCTTGTTCAAGAAATGCAGCACAACAACTTTGCTTGCTTTCCTCCATTGATTGAACTTTTAGTAACTGTTAGAACTGGAGGTCTCTAGTTGGCAGAGGTAGGTACCACTGTCCAAATAGGGACCCTTGATTCTATTCAGGGTAAGGAGGAAACCCTCTGAGATAACCCCTGCTCACCCTCTAGGTAGCTTGGCACAAGCAGTCAAGGCTATTCAGAAGGCAATGTGTAAAGTAGTTGTACCAACACTCACAGTAATACAGTGAAAACACCACAAACTGACTCCACAACAGTTTAGAAAAATAAAGGTATTTAATCTAAACTGTACAAGACCAAAACGAAAAAAATCCAACATACACAGTTCAACAATATGGTTTCAAAAGAGTTCTTAAGGTTGTAAGGTAAGTTCTTTAGGTTGCGATAAAATAATCCACAGCTGCGTCACGTTTTTAGACACAGTACCTTTAGTTGTGACAAAGTTCTAAGAGCAGAAGCTGGTGTGGTGGAAAACAAGTGATGTGTTGCTCCTGAGACCTTGGGGAGGCGATGCGACAGCCCCGTTGCAGCAGCGGGTGTGATGCGACGAATCCGGTCTGTATGGGGAGGTAGGCCACTTGTATGGATTCCGGTGCGTAGGTTCCGTAGGAAATTTGTTCTTGCAAAGGCACGATGCAACGATCTCGGGAGTTGCGACGATCTCCGGGGCGACGATGCACAAACCAGCGGTGAACTTCTCTCTCGCAGCTCCTCGATGCGATGGTTTCTGTGACGACACTCGCAGCGAAGTGATGCGGTCCGCAAGCAAGCAGTGCAGCGATCTCACCCACCAACGACAGGCTCTGCGACGACACTCGCAGCGATGTTAGGCTTCCCGCACCCATCGGGTGCATCCCGCAAACAAAGGATGCGACGGATCTGACAGCGGCAACAGGCGCTGCGACGATCTCGACCTTCGCAGCAGCGGGAAACTTCTCGCACTGTCGGGGATGCGCTCCGCAGCGAGCGATGCGATACTTTTCAATTGCAAAAGTCTCTCAAGCTTAGTTTCAAGCTTCCCAGCACAGGTATGACTTCCAGAGGCCCCACAACTGGATCAAGCACTCTAGGAAGGACATAACTCTCTCAGCAGAGTTCAGGGAAGTTGGAGGTGAAGTCCTTTTGTTCCTGGGACTTCAGAACAGGGAGCCAGCTCTTCTCAGGCCCTTGGAGATTCCTTCAAGACAGGGGACACAGCACAACAGCAAAGTCCTTCCCCTCTCCTTGGCAGCAAAGCAACAGGTCAGTCCAGCAGAGCAACAGCAGGACAGGCTTCCTTCTTCAGATTCAGCTTTCTCCTTGGCAGAGGTTCCTTCTTGATTCCAGGATGATCTAATTTTCTGTTGTCAGGGGTCCTGTACTTATACCCCTAAAAGTCTTTGTTCTCTTTGTGCATGTGGGCCCTGAGCCCGGTCAGAACCAGTTCTGGGTGTTTCTTGAACACTTTGTTTGCCTGGCTTCTCCTTTCCTTTCAGAGTGAGGGGCAGGGTCGTCAGCCGCCCAGCAGGAGTTGGAGCAAGCATTGTGGCAGACAGGCACAGCCCTATTCAGGCCCAGGTGCAAACTCTTCCCACCACTCAGGTTGCAAATGCTGTCATTCAGCCTAGGGCTGACTCAGCCAGCCTCCTGGGGAATCTTCAGCCCCTGTCACTCTCAAACCAGACAGTCAATACGCAAACAGGCCAAGGCACACAGAAGGGTCAGACAAGAGAACAGCAACTTTCTAAAAGTGCTATTCTCAAACACAGGATTTAAAAACAACCTTTCCTAAAAGATGTGTTATTAACTTCTGAGTTCAGGGATACTAGATACTTATGTCCTATCTTGTTCCTATGGGAAGAAATGCTGGTAGCCATTGTAGCCAGCATCCCCCATGTTAACCTTCGGAGCAAGATAGCCTTACCATAGTGAAAAATGAAAATGGCTGTCATTCACTACCAGACCATGTCACCTGCACCAGTACATGCTCTACTTTTCACATACACTGCACCCTGCCCAGGGGGTACCTTGAGCCTTCCATAGGGGTGACTAATGTGCACAAAAAGGGAAGGGTTAGGCCTGGTCAGTGGAGACACTGACCAGGAGGACACGGCAGTTCCTAGACTGCACACAGGCACTGCAGTGGCAGGCCTGAGACACCATTTTAGGGCTACTCATGTGGGTGGCACAATCAGTGCTGCAGGCCCACTAGTAGCATCTGTGATCACCAGCCCTGGCACACCCAGTGCACTTTACTAGGGACTTCGTGGTGATACAAATATGCCAATCATATATATCCAATCATGATAACAATTTACATAGGGAGCACTTACACTCTGGCACTGATCAGCAGTGGCAGAGTGTCCAAAGCATCTAAACCAGCAAAAACAAAATCCAGCCCAGCATCAAAAATACAGGAGGTAGAGGTAAAAAGATAGGGGGAAACCACGCCAAAGATGCCAGGTCTAACAGTAACTATGAAGCACATGCATTAAACTTCATTTTTGCGATTACCAAATAGATATTTTTAAGAAATCGCTATTTGGTAATTGAAAAATGCAATGCATCAAAACAGGGTGCAAATAGCGATTTTCTAATTGCAATTCCTTAACAATCGCAATTAGGGAATCAATATTTGCTATTGCAACTCCATTCTTTCCTGGGAATGGTCGTGCATTGCGTAAATTGCGATTACCTTAATGCAGAGGCAAGGGTGCCTGGGGACCTAGGTCTCACCCTGAGACGCCCCTAACAACAAATGTGCACATGTAAAGCACACACATGCCGTAAGGGCATGTGTAATGGCACTTTGAAAAATGCACTTTTGTTTGGTTAACATCAACTTCAAATTGATGTTAATTAGTGTTTCCTAAATGCACAGTTCATATTTAGGAAAGGCTTCTTGCATATGTATTAGTGAATCGCAAATTGCGATTCCCTATTTGCATTTGCAATTTAGGTAATCGCAAGATATTGTGATTACCAGAATTGCATATCCAAAAACTTTCATGCATAGCAAAAGGCAATTTTGTGATCTCAAGCGGCTGATTATTGCGAACCACACTGTTTGCGATCGCAAAAGTGATTGATGCATGTGCCCCAATGCTCGTTATCTTTTTCCTTTCTCTTGGAATGAGCAAGGAACCACAACTTTGGTATTTATAATGCTGCAAAGCCTCTTGTGCTTTATAATACCACTTTGATTCATGAAGGTTTTCATTTTCACCCTGCAAAGCCTGCCAGTGTGCGAAGAGTAGGATTTGAAAGAGGGATGACCCTGATATTTGGCACCCTCCGTTTTAGAGGTCGTGGTGTGCATCTGGAAACCTTGCAAGTCCCCTTCTTTTATTTGGCATCACTAAGTTGGTTACAGTAATCCAGTGTACAATATGTATAGCCCCAATTGTAAACAAGGTATTTGAAAATTTACCAATTTCATAGTGCAGAAGGATTGAGAGGTATAGATATGTCCACGTAGGAACAACAACTGTGACATGAATGTCGTACTCGAACAAAAACAAAATAAACAAGGGAGTGGAGGAAGGAGAGAGAAAGGAGAGAAACAGGAGATATAAATGAGCAAGAGGGGAGTTAAGGGGTAAGGAGAGGAGGCAGATAGTAGGAATGAGGCATGACAGGCGGCATGAAAAGGGACACATAAAACGAGTTCAGACAGGAAAGGTAGGGCATGCGAAAGTAGAAAAGGGAGGAATAGTTGCGGAAAGGGAGATGTTAGGGATAGAGGAGGAGGAGAGAGAAATGTTACAGGAGATATCCAAAGGGGTTGAGAGAGTGCAAATTGAGTAGAATGTAGAAGTGCACCATATTTACAAGCACGTTGCACGAGTTTAGTTAAAGGAACATATTAGAGTGTCAAAAATGTAGAATGCATATACTCACGAGTGTTTAATCAATATAGAATATATATCTTGGTGTGAAAACTAATGTAGTGATGTTTAGAAATGATAGAATGCTATTAGATTCCATGTTATGTGGCTGTTGCAAAAAGGAATGTAATGCTGCTAAACGTAGAAATGTGCAGGCCTCATGGCAATACATTAAGAACGAAACGTGCCTTTACATTTCCACATAAATGGATTAATGCTATTATAATCCATAGTATTATCGATCATAGACTGAATATATATGTTTTATAGAAGTGTGTCCTATAATCAGAGTGTAATAAGCTAGAATACTGTTTTAGGCGAATAAATAAAGGTTCATAGAGTGCACAGGCCAGTTTCATGTAATTTAGTAGGCCTGGAAAGATAAAGTCGTTTCTTTGATCTGCATGTGCTAGTCAAAATTCAGGTCTTGTTAAGCATAAATTGTGGACCAGGCTCGAAGTTTTACGACTTGGGAGATAAGCTGAAGGCTGGAATTTGGGGCCCAATTCATGGGTGTCTGTTTGCAGGTGCGAGGGGGTTCCAATCAAGAGAGTGATGAATAGAGCTCTGTTCTGGGAGACAGGCACAGGCCTGGAGGAGGCTTCAGAAATTTCCTGGGGGGTACCGGCGTGCCGAGAAGAGACTGAGAAGCAAGGTCAACGCTAACGAGAAGCCCAGAGGAGTATCAGCATGGAAAAAGCCAGAACCGACACCACGTGAGAGGTGTACGTGAGGGGCGTCTCAGAGGGGCGTTTCAACTGTAATTGTGATTTTGTATTAGGGACAGCACCCTTGGGTGGAGTTAGAGCAGATGGCCTGAGGAACCTTAGAGAGCCGATGGGTAGGCAGAGAGGACACAACTGCGATGCACAGATTTGCAACAGAGACTAAGGGAAAGTGAGTGAACTTCTTTGGAAGTCATCACGGCTGACACCTTTTTAGGTTAAGATCCTGCTAAGTAGGGATGTCACTTAGTCTAGTGTAGGGACAGTCTAACCTGGATTTTTCTCCCTTTTGTAAATGATGCTCAAGTTACAACTTGTGTCTATTCTTGCAAATTTGCTGATCTTTGAATTAGTCTTGGTGATATTCTTCTGTCGCCTAAGAGCATTTAGAGAATTCATGTTTGTATTGATGCCAGTATATCTTTTAACCCTGATATTGAGATGTTTGTATCTCCAGTTATCTTTGGCTTTATAATAAAACTTTAAAACTTATTTGTGGTAAGTGGTTCTTCAGAGTTGTGCAAATTCTTGAGCTGATTGACCTGGTGGTTGATTACTTTTTACTCTATGACAGGCAACAAAGGTTCAGTCGACCGGAGTGGGGATCTAGATCTATAGCAATCAGATAAGAGATCAAAAATCCCGCCGTATCAGTTGGTAGCAGTGTAGGATGGTTGCCTTCTAGAGGAAGGTGATCTAGACTAGGTTAAGATTACCCCGAGGCCCCTGGAGATCGAGAGATGAGCAACAGAAGAATCGCCTGCCGAAGAAGGTGTTGACGGTGCGAGAGAAAAGCAGCAGAGTCGGTCGAGAGTGAGTATAATAAGGGTCATGCGTTATCAGATTGCGGTGTTTTGTGTTGTATTTGTGTTGTAATGTCATGCGGAGTTGAATGCCTGTAGTGTGATTGAGGCAGGGTTGTGAGCGTGCGCAACCTGGTAAAAATCTTAAGTTCAGAGAAGAGCTTAAGTGGTTCGGGTGTATCGGACATCCAGAGTAATTGTCGACCATTGTAAAGGGTGTCATGAGGTACCATTGATCGCCCGCAGGACCGAGATAGGGGGAACGCAAGAGTGAGTGTATTGGTAACGAACGCTGGTCGGAAGTTACCGTGTGTAAGTAACCTATCAGTTAAGGCGATTGTCTGGACGTTCACGGAAAGACATTTCGTCAGTTAAGGTGACAATTACAGTTAGACTGTGGGCGTACAGTCAAGGAAAGTGATCGCTTGGTCTGAAGTAATCATTTTTCAAGGTATGAATGGGACGCATGCATGACCGGGAGACGAGCTGAGAAAGGAGGGGAACTGCTGCGAAGGGAGACGAGTGACGTCAGAGAGAGCCGCGCTGTGATAGGCCGGTTGGTGTGAAGCCGCGCTGTGATAGGCCGGCTGACGCGAATCGGGCTGTGATAGGCTGGTTGGTGTGAAACCGCGCTGAGATAGGTAGATTGTCATCAGGAAGCAAACGGACGCAGGGAATTAGGGAAAATTGTAGATTTGGAACATGAAGTGTTTTAAATGCTTGAGAGGGATCTTTAAGAGAAACAGAAGGAACTCTTATTACGGGGAAGAGGCCTCGCCAGAGGGTACACCAGCTCATTATATGGCTACGTACGTTGGTTTGCATACTATACTGTGGATTTCGAATTGGAATAAGATTACAGAAGGGAACGAAGAATTGACTTTTCCAAAGTATGGAACGTTTAGATTAGAAGTGTTGCACCAGTTAAAAGCAGTTATGTCCTCATTGAGACCTTTGCCTAGACCAACACAGTTTGAAGCCCTTAATGCATGGATTAGGGCGGCGCACGAAAGGAACCAGAACAGGCGTCAAGAAAGAGTGAGACGATCGGTAAGAGCAGTGCAAGACGCCAAATGGGATGAGGAAGCCAAGAAATGGAGAGTGCAGACTATTGAAGTGGATAAGTTGTACCCAGTGATAGAGGTTACAGGAGACAAGAGAACCCCAGAGGAAGACGATGAGAGCGAGACAGAAGATAGCCTAATAAATAGGTTGTTGATAGATAGACCGCCTCCGTACAACAGAGAGATGGAAGGTACCGAGCTCTCAAGGGAAGATAGGGTTGGTATAGGGGAGTATAAACCACTCCCTATAAAGGATTGGAACCCACCAAAGGTGGGGAAAACACCTCAACCTAGTCCAGTACAGAGAGTAGTCGGAAGGTTCGTGGTACAAAAAGTGCCAGAAACGGAGCGTGCTAAGTCCTATCAATTACCAGATGCTCTTCAAGTACCCATTACCATCGGTCCTATAGTATCGATTTATGACCCAGAGAAAGTACTAGAGGAGGAACAGGTGCGACTAGACAGAGAAAGAGCAGAAATGGAGAGAAGGAACAATATGACTAATGCCGGAAGGCAGTTGCCAGGACCAAGAGATTGGAGCACCCCATTGGATTCAGCAGTGGATCCCATAACAGATCAGGGGGGTCAGAGAGGACCGATGGATCTGAGAGGACCACGGCCGAAGTCCTTTAAGGAGTTAAGGGCTGATTTGAGAGAGTGGGATGCTACCACAGGAACACAGAGTAACAGGTCAGGGTCGGAAGCTGAATGGGGAAGTCGAGGCGATGGGACATTGTCTCATTGCGGGGCTAGCGAAAGTGGTCAGGAGTGTGATGGTAAGAGTCAGGAGAGTAGAAGAGCCACACGTAATATCCACAGTGGAAGTAGACAGGAGCAGGAAGAAAGAAGTACAGAGTGTGGAAGGGCGTCTCGTCTCATTCACAATGAGGGAGACCGAAGGACGCAAGAGTACAGGGATAGCTTTAAGTGCACCCACCATACACCTGGTGATAATGTACAGCATTGGAATCGCGGAAACATGGGGAGCCACGAGGCGCCTCGCCATACGTCAAGCGATCATAGGCAAGAGCGGGATCGCGGGAACATGGGGAGCTGGAAAGGGTCCTACTATGTGTTGAGTGATACTAGACAGCAGGGGAATTACAGGAGCATGGGGAATAATGGAGTGTCTTATCATGCATTTAGAGAAACCAAGCAGAATGGGCAGTGTGGGACTGTGGGGAATAGAGGATTGTTTCACCACACACCAAGAGAGGATGGAACTGCATGGGACCTGGAGAGATGGGAACATGGGAGGACTCCCCATAACTCGCCAGAGCCCAGACGTAGGGCTCAGAGCTAGGATGGGAGAGATGTCAATGGGCTCTCTAGAGACAACACACTGAAAGCTGAGGTAGAGGCAAAAAGGCTTGATGTAGCCAGTTTAAAATCTGATCTGGACGAGATAATAGATGGTACGCTACCTTTAGAAAGGATTGATCTGTATGAGCAAGATGAGGTGCTGTTTATAGCAAAGGATGTTACCAGGAAGGCGAGAGCAGTACACGAGAAATTATCTGAATTGGCAGACAAGTATATGGTAGACTTGTCGAGAACAAAGGCGTTACAGGGTAACCATAGGTTGCATTATTCAGATCAGGACAGAAGAGGAGGACAATTGGATTAAAAACACACATTAGGGAACTGATCACAGGAATAAGGACATGGAGAGATCTGGATAAATGGGAAGAAAGGTGGTCCAAGAAAGGGACTGTCAGGCGGAGCACGATTGTGATGTCCCCGAAGTGGAGGGCCACAGAGGATGGAAGCATACCCTTTGTGAGAAATAGCGAATGGGAGTTATGTGCATGTACCCTGGAGTAGAGGAGATTTGGCTGCATTTTTGAATATGTTTCCAAAGCTAAGAGAGAATCCCGTAGAGTGGTATAAGCAGGTAGAGAGATTTGTGAAAATCTCTATGGTACTGTGGATTAATTTGAACACCTTATTTGATATTGTGGTCCCAGGGGACTTGTGGACAGCATGCAAGGTTAGTGTCAAATGGCCCACATCAGAACCAGAGAGAGATGCTCATACTAATGGACCGTCAGATAGGGTAATGGAAAAATATGAAAGGGTGATGACATGGCTAAAAGAGAAGGTGCCACCGCAGGATATAGATTGGGTGAAGATAGACCGAACTAGACAGGAACCCAAGGAGACAGTTCATGAATATTATGAGCGATTGCTGAAAACGTTCAAACAATACAGTGGGTTAGATGTAATGGATCCCAAAGACATAGGACAGTTTGTATCGAAATTTGTTTTGGGATTGAGACCTGATATTTGTTTGATGATTCAGCAACATTTAATTTGCTGGCAGAACAAACCATTAGATGAAATTCTGAGATACGCAAGGTATTGCAGTGATGAAATAGATTCCAAAGCAAAAAACTTAAGGAGAAGTTGATGATGGTCCAGATGCAGTCGGCTGGAAAGGGTGGACAGCAGCAACAGGGAACAGGGACAATGGGAAGGAAATCAAATAATCAGAATAGGGACAACGAGGAAAATCCAAAACCTAGAGTAGACCTTGCTACCTTAAAAAGGACGACAAAGTGTCACCAGTGTCACCAGGTGGGACATTGGAAACGCGAGTGTCCCTATAATCCTGAAAACGGAGAACTGGAAGTAGAGGAGGAAGAAGTTCAGACCATTCCAGTAAAAAGGGTGACAGCACCTAAGGGTGAGGTGGTCAAAGGGGGGACATTGGCTCCTCGAGCCCAGTTCCCTCAACCACCAAAGATTGCGACAGGGGGAAAGGTCTATAGACAAATGCCTCTTTTAGTAGGAGGAGAAGAGTGTTACTACGTTGATCCACTAACTGGACGGCGAGTGAGTAGAGAGGAGGACTGTACCCTCGGGGCAGTTCTAGAGGTGGATCAAAGGGGACCGTTTGTTGAGGCTGAGGTGGTAGGGTGTCCTACGACATTCTTGGTAGATACTTGGGCTACCCGATCAACTTTGAGATCGGCAGTGGTTCCGGACCTGCCAATGTCGGGGGAAACCATTCAAGTGGTAGGAGTCGCAAATAGGAGAATGACTAACCCTTTGACAGAACCAGTGCTAGTGAGAATAGGAAAATACAGCGATGAACATCAGTTTGTAGTATGTGATTCTAGTCCTGTGTGTCTGTTAGGAAGAGACTTATTGTGCAAACTAAACTGCACAATATACTGTACGCCTCAGGGAGTAGAGGTACAGACCAACGACGATGATGCCACTTTTAAGGTTGCAAATTCAAAAGTTGCGTAGAGCTGTATCCTACCCTGACGGTGGAAAAGCTCCCTTGGGACTTAAGGGATACTGTGTCATCTGAAGTTTGGGATTTCACTGGAGAAGAGATAGGATTGATTAAAGGAGTAGAACCAGTGAAAATCATGATAAAACCAAATGTTGAATATCCAAGAACGCCTCAATACAAATTGACCCCGGAGACGATTGCAGGAATAAAGCCCGTGATCGACTCCATGATAAAGCAGGGAATACTGAAGGAAATCGTGGGTAGTCCATGTAACTCCCCGATTATGGGTTTGCAGAAGCCTAGTGGGAAAATCAGAATAGTTCAGTATCTCCGAAAGATTAATAACATAGTAGTTTCATGTTGTCCAGTGGTACCGAATCCATCAGTGATATTGTTCCAGATACCGTTCCAAGCTGAGTGGTTCACAGTGATAGACCTTTGCCAGGCCTTCTTTTCGATTCCATTAGATGAGGAGAGCCAGTTTCTTTTCGCATTTAAGCTGGAAAATCGCGTATTAACATGGTGTCGTATCCCACAGGGGTATACAGAAAGCCCATCGATTTTTAACCAGCTGCTGAAGAAAAATCTTGAAAGTCTAGTACTGCCACAGAACTCGGTTCTGGTTCAGTACATAGACGACCTACTTGTTGCGTCAGAAACAGGGGAAGCTTGTAAAATAGACACCATCACCTTGCTGAACCATTTAGCCGAAAATGGACACAAGGTGTCTCCGAGCAAACTACAGTACTGTCTGACAGAAGTACAGTACTTGGGTCACCGAATTGAAAAAGGGAAACGGAAGGTGTCACCAGACAGAATAGAGGCGATCATGAAAATGAATTCGCCCACGACACAGAGAGAGGTCAGGATGTTCCTAGGAATGGTTGGTTATTGCCGACAGTGGATAGCTAACTTTTCCCTGAAAGCAAAACCCTTACAAAAACTGACGCACAAGGAGGTGAGTGATCCGGTACCATGGGACAAGGATTGTTGATTGTCATTCCTACAGCTGTCGTGCTCCTGCTTTGGGAATGCCAGATTACGAAAAACCATTTTTACTTTACTGTTGCGAAAGAGAAGGTTGTGCTTTGTCAGTCTTAGCACAAATTCATGGAAATGCCCGTAGACCAGTTGCATATTTCTCGGCTACTTCAGACTCAGTTGTTGTAACGGGTGTCAGCATTGAAAGGTGTGAGAGTATAGTGATGGGACACCAACTAGTGGTGTATGTACCTCATTCTGTGGAACTGTTAATGACCAGGACCAAAACACAGCACTTGACCAATAACAGGCTAACGCGCTACGAGCAAGTTATTCTTGCTGCGGAGAACGTGACCCTTAAGAGGTGCTCTGTTTTGAATCCTGCCACTTTGATGCCACTCCCTAATGATATAGAAGACGAGGAATGTGAAGATCACGATTGCCTTGATGTGACTGAACTATGTACCAAGCCAAGACCAGATATTGTGGATGAGCCGTTGACCGACCCTGATGAAATTTTCCTTGTTGATGGCTCATGTGTAAGAGACAATACTGGTCAGTTGAGAGCAGCTTATGCTGTTTGCACCATCACTGGAGTTGTGAAAGCCGCATGCCTGGAAGGAGTACACTCCGCACAGGTAGCTGAAATCATTGCATTGACACGTGCCTGTTTAGCAGGTAGCAAAATTCAAGTCACCATTTAC
Organism: Lissotriton vulgaris; assembly: GCF_964263255.1. Classification (NCBI taxonomy): domain Eukaryota; kingdom Metazoa; phylum Chordata; class Amphibia; order Caudata; family Salamandridae; genus Lissotriton; species Lissotriton vulgaris. The sequence continues at coordinate 164,385,827 of NC_141697.1, read as the reverse complement.
ACAGATAGCCAATATGATTTCGGTGTAGTTCACGACTACGGGCAATTGTGGTCTCAGAGAGGTTACATGACCTTCCTCAGGTTTACCTATTCGAAATGGGAAGTTTGTGCGACTGTTGTTGGAAGCATTGCAAGGTCCGGCAGCAATTGCCGTTGTTAAATGCGTAGCACATACCAAAAATACGGATGTTGTGTCCCAATGGCAACAGGTACGCCGATGAGGTTGCGCGCTACTGCGCGGAGCAAGGATACTCTTTCACGGAAGTGGAAGTGGGTGGGACACAGGAAAAGACAGAGTTAACTATGATACTAGAAACAGTAGATACTTGGGATGATTTAAAAGGTATACAAGAGAACGCATCAGATTTTGAGAAAAAGACATGGGAAACTGCAGGTTGTGTAAAAAGTAAAATGGATTTGTGGATTTCAGCAGATGGAAGGGCAGTATTGCCAAATGAACTAGTGAGTCCAATGGCACGCCAGATACACGGTCCAGTGCATTTAGGAAGAGATGCCATGCTGCGGGTATTTAGGCAGACTTGGTATAATCCCAAGTTTAGAGTAGCCGCAGAAGCAGTGTGCCAGAGGTGTGTAACATGTCAGCAGTTAAACGTAGGGAAAAGGACACCAGTTACACTGAGCCACTTTGGGAGGTCTGGAGGGCCCTTCAACAGGATGCAATTAGATTTTATTGAGATGCCAAAATGCAACCGTCTCAGGTATGTTCTGGTGGTTGTATGTATATTTTCCAGATGGGTCGAGGCATACCCTACACGCAGGTGCGACACACTCACAGTAGCAAAGTTGTTGCTTAGAGAGTTAATACCGCGCTTCGGGGTGCCGACCTCTTTGGAATCAGATAGAGGAACACATTTCAACAGTGAAGTTGTGAATATGCTTTGCTCTGCATTAAACATTGATCAGAAGTTACACTGTAGCTATCGACCAGAGGCTTCGGGAATTGTGGAACAGATTAACGGGACGATAAAATCCCGAGTGGCCAAAGTGTGTTCGTCGACATCCTTAAGCTGGCCTGATGACCTGCCATTGGTACTCATGAGTATACGTAGCACACCAGACAGGAGAACAGGTCTCTCTCCACACGAGGTTCTAATGGGGAGGGCAATGAGACTTCCATCTGTTCCAACTGCAGCTTTGTTGAATATCACAGATGATCTGATCCTGGATTGTTGCAAGGGACTTTCTGATGTCATTCATTCTGTGTCTCTTCAGGTGCGGGCTGCCGAAATTTCATCTTCCAGAGACCTATGCCACGACCTGTGCCCTGGTGATTGGGTCGTGGTGAAGAAGCACGTCCGGAAGAATTGCCTGGATGTGCGTTGGAGAGGACCCTACCAGATAATCCTGACAACGAATACTGCTGTCAAATGTGGAGGGCTGCCAAACTGGATCCACGCCTCCCATACTCGAAGAGTTCCAGCACCCCTGGAAGAAACAGCTCCTCTCACAGATGAAAATCCAGCTGTGGACGAAGAATCAATAGAGGGGACCAGTCAAGCTGTGGGGGTGTCAGAGGAAGCTGGGAGCGCGTCAGATCAAGCAGAAGAATGACAGGACGACAGTGAAACTGACGTTGCCACAGAAGGAGAAAGTTGCTGTGAATACGACTCAGACACTGATCAAGCCACAAGTGACCAAGAATTGAGTGTGAGAACAAGAAATAGGAGAACAAGGCATGGAGAAACTAGTTGGCCTGAAAGGAAGAAGAGGCCGAGCGTGAAGCCAACTCCCGGAAGAACCCTTGCTCCTATATCCGAAGACTCAGATCTGGACGAAGGTGCACAGAATCAAGAACAGGAGGGTCCGAGAAGATCAAGGAGGGTGCGCATGCCCTGCAGAAGATACGCCACTCCTGAGTGGACCTACCTTGCAGCAGATGTCGTGTGCACAGAGATCCGGGAGGGTGAGGGAAGTGACAGTGACCAGTACTGACCCAATCATAACGTTGGAAGTGGCGTTGTTGGTACCTGGAGTTGAAGCCGAAGGGTTGCTGACACTCACTGTCCCCAATCCTCCATATCTGAGCAGAATAAGAGAACTGGTTCTAAACAGAGTAGAATTTCCAACTTTTGGTTCAACGGTACCAGCACTCGAGGAGATTATTCTTCGCTTAGAACTGTTAGAGTACGTGATTAGAGCTGATGGAACCCGCATGATTGTAAACACCTAAAAGACTTTGTAAATAAACAAGATTGAGAAGATAACCTAGTGCCAAGTGGAAGAAGAAGAAATTTAGGGACTCTTCCATTTAGTGGACGGAGAAGGGCTAGGGTTGTCTGTTGCTATAATTCAAAGGACTGATTTCGCAAGAAGGATTGTCAGCTTCCAGGTGTGGTTCGAAAAGACCGAATAAACAAAGAAAGCATTGTTGAAGGAGCAAAGAAAGAGACTTTGTGTCGTAACAGGAAATTAGAACTACACTGTCTTAAGATCATGGAGGCCGGCAACCCGAACCGCAAAGCAAAGTGCATAGTAGGCACACTTTTAGTGGGAGTAATTTTTCTTATAGCTTTAGTAGTTACTGTATCATATATAGTGGGACATGAAAATGAAGCAAAGGCAACAAATGAAGCAAAGGCTGTAGTTACCCTGAAACCTAATACTGCTGGTAAAAAGGAGGACAATACAGAGAAAGATAAAGCTTTACTAGCAGCAGAAGCTCGTAGGTTGCACGTAGATGAATCACAAGGGAATTTCAAATAAAATGCCTATGCTAAATTACTGTATGAATACATTGATGCCATGGACGCAAAGGACTGTTATGTCTGTATGCAATTGCCAGCCTCTGTAGACGAAGGTATTAGGTATCATCATCTCCCATTGACTTATGGAATTACATGTAGTTTGTTGCTCAGTATATTTTATGGACGCGATAGCTTTGAGTATTATTTTTCAGATTTTGATGCTGTTTTACCAGAGGTCCCAGCCTACAAGCACATGAATAAATGGGACTATTACAAGAATGAGGATCGATTAAGGAAATTTTTCATTCCTTGGAATACGTTAGATACTTCATATGCCCGAAGAAATAATTTGACTCGTAAAGTGTCAGAAATTGAGAAAAAGTTTGTAGGGCAAGTGGATGATCGATACAGAAGGCAGAAGATCCTAAAGGCTTCGGGCCAATGGAAAACAGATTGGACCGAGTAGGAAAAGTCACACAAAAGGAAGGGCAGTAACGGTCCAATAGCTTTAGATCGAACACAAAAAGGGAAGCTATGTATACACAGGGGTAAGACCTACTATGAGAATGTGTTCGTGGGAGAAGTAAGTTGTGAACATGCCTTTCAATTAGAATATCACACAAAGGATTTCTTGAAAGGAATGCTTGTGATTCCAAATGTATATTTTGTCTGTGGAAGAAATGCATACGTGAAACTACCGGATAATTGGTACGGATCATGTTATTTAGCAATTGTCTTCCCCAAAATATATCACGCTAAGGATCTAGAAATCATAGAGGGAAAAACTCAAGCCAGAGGGAGAAGGGATGTAAGCGATGCTGAAGTAGTTGGAGATGTATTTGGTGCTATGTTCCCTCTTTTAGGGTTAATACTGAATGATTTCAAGATCAGGAGATTGGCAACAGTTGTAGATAGATTATCTGCCAGTACTGCTAGATCATTAAGGCTGGTAGAGGGAGAGATGCAATCGATAAGGGCAATGGTTCTCCAGAACCGACTTGCCTTAGACGTTCTGTTAGCCAAAGAGGGCGGAGTCTGTAAGGCTTTGAAGGTTCAGGAATGTTGCACTTACATTCCAGACAATTCAAAACCTCTAGAGAAGTACATACATAATATCACTGAAATCCATCAAGAAATTGAGGATCTGTCGAAAGTGAATGTGTGGGAAAAAGTGGGTCATGGAATGGGTAAAGTTGGGGGTTGGTTTGCCAACCTAGGGAAGAGTTTCATTTGGTACATACTGAAACCTATCATCATAATAGTGATTTGCGTAATCACATTGTGGGGATTAATGAGGCTGTATCAATGGTATAGGTCAAATAGGTTGCAGAGATCCATGAGAGTGCAGGCGCAGAGGTTAGCTGCGAAGCAGGACAACCAGTACAGGAGTCTGAGGGCTCTAGAAATGATGAAGCGAGGGAGTGTTGCAACGAGTTCTGTTTGATTCAATTCATTCCTTCAGGGATGGTGTTGTGATGGTGATGACCTCTAAAGGTCATCAAAGGGGGGAACTGAGAGAGCGCAAATTGAGTAGAATGTAGAAGTGCACCATATTTACAAGCACGTTGCACAAGTTTAGTTAAAGGAACATATTAGAGTGTCAAAAATGTAGAATGCATATACTCACGAGTGTTTAATCAATATAGAATATATATCTTGGTGTGAAAACTAATGTAGTGATGTTTAGAAATGATAGAATGCTATTAGATTCCATGTTATGTGGCTGTTGCAGAAAGGAATGTAATGCTGCTAAAAGTAGAAATGTGCAGGCCTCATGGCAATACATTAAGAACGAAAACGTGCCTTTACATTTCCACATAAATGGATTATTGATATTATAATCCATAGTATTATCGATCATAGACTGAATATATATGTTTTATAGAAGTGTTTCCTATAATCAGAGTGAAATAAGCTAGAATACTGTTTTAGGCGGATAAATAAAGGTTCATAGAGTGCACAGGCCCGTTTCATGTAATTTAGTAGGCCTGGAAAGGTAAAGTTGTTTCTTTGATCTGCATGTGCTAGTAAAAATTCAGGTCTTGTTAAGCATAAATTGTGGACCAGGCTCGAAGTTTTACGACTTGGGAGATAAGCTGGAGGCCGGAATTTGGGGCCCAATTCATGGGTGTCTGTTTGCAGGTGCGAGGGGGTTCCAATCGAGAGAGTGATGAATAGAGCTCTGTTCTGGGAGACAGGCACAGGCCTGGAGAAGGCTTCAGGAATTTCCTGGGGGGTACCGGCGTGCCGAGAAGAGCCTGAGAAGCAAGGTCAACGCTAACGAGAAGCCCAGAGGAGTATCAGCATGGAAAAAGCCAGAAACGACACCACGTGAGAGGTCTACGTGAGGGGCGTCTCAGAGGGGCGTTTCAACTGTAATTGTGATTTTGTATTAGGGACAGCACCCTTGGGTGGAGTTAGAGCAGATGGCCTGAGGAACCTTAGAGAGCGGATGGGTAGGCCGAGAGGGCACAACTGCGATGCACAGATTTGCAACAGAGACTAAGGGAAAGTGAGTGAACTTCTTTGGAAGTCACCACGGCTGACACCTTTTTAGGTTAAGATCCTGCTAAGTAGGGATGTCACTTAGTCTAGTGTAGGGACAGTCTAACCTGGATTTTTCTCCCTTTTGTAAATGACGCTCAAGTTACAACTTGTGTCTATTCTTGCAAATTTGCTGATCTTTGAATTAGTCTTGGTGATATTCTTCTGTCGCCTAAGAGCATTTAGAGAATTCATGTTTGTATTGATGCCAGTATATCTTTTAACCCTGATATTGAGATGTTTGTATCTCCAGTTATCTTTGGCTTTATAATAAAACTTTAAAACTTATTTGTGGTAAGTGGTTCTTCAGAGTTGTGCAAATTCTTGAGCTGATTGACCTGGTAGTTGATTACTTTTTACTCTATGACAGGCAACAAAGGTTCAGTCGACCGGAGTGGGGATCTAGATCTATAGCAATCAGATAAGAGATCAAAAATCCCGCCGTATCAGGGTAAATGTCAAGTTATGTGTAAGTGGAGAGGTAAGGGCTGGAAGGGAAAGAGAGGGGGGAGAGTTGAATGAGGACCTAAGCAAATGGATAAAGAGCCACATAAATGGGGTGACAGATCACGAAGGAAGGAGGAGAAGGGGGAGAGAAAGTCAGAGAAGAGTTTATTGGAGAAAGTAAGAAGAGAGGTGTGTGGGGGAGAGGAGAAGCAGAGAGATGGAAACGGAAGTCGAACTGAAGGCATGTAAATAGTTGAGATGAAGAGAAAACGGAGGGAGAGGTAGCAGGCAAGAGGGAGGCAAATTAGGGTGAAGGGTAAAAGTGGGCTACAGTTTAGTGGAATATAAAGAGGAGAGAAAACAAGCTAACACAAGCACAAATAGCATAACACATGCAATTATAAAGTGCATTTAGTAAAGCTGATTTGCTTCGTTGAATAAATGGGAGAGCAGAACAGGTCCACATCCACTAAGATGTGGTGCTGTTCTGCTCTCTCCCTGCACAGGTGTGCTTTTGGCTGCCATGTGCCAATGCAAACACCCTTGTGTTATAATGGTAGGGGGTCAGTGTTGTGGTAAGTGTCGCTTTTGTGCAGAAAGAGGTCTCTTTATGTACAAAATCTATGCTTTTAGGTATTTTTCACTTTTATATATGTGATGTAGAATGCAACACTCTTGCACAGAGAGAAAAACAAGGAGAAATGAAAACATTTTTCCTTGTTACGCCTTTCTCAAGGAGGCACAGGATTTTGGTGAAACTCCATCCACTATTAACATCCTTCAGCGAACCCAAAACGCAGCAGCGAGGCTATTGACAGGCACCGCCCAGAGAGCATCAGCAAAACCAGCGCTTAGAGCTCTCCATTGGTTGCCGATCCGGGAAAGGATCAAATTTAAGGCTCTGTGTATCACTCACAGATCCCTGCAGGGTAAAGGGCCCCCTATGCTGGGGACAATGCTCTACCCCTATCAAGTCAAGTCAAAAGATCTTTATTCGGAATAAAAAACATCCATAAAAGTACAAACAAAAAACATTTTAAAAACATTCAATTCAATAGTTACAATTGGAGAATAGTCCAAGGAAAAACGAGCACAATCAAATCAGAATCCATTTACAATTTCACAACTATACCAGATTTGTCCCTCTCTAATGATAGATTTAAAAAAGAGAATATCTTATAGTATTATTTAAAAAAGCACTGTTTAAAAACACAATTTTAAAACCTTTGTTAAAAAAGGACGGACATCACATTGTTATAATATTATCTATTTACACATAATTACAAAAGATAAAAAGAAGTGGATTTAAAAATGTTATCAAGAAAGTGCAAAATAGAAAGTGCAGTGTGCGATAATTATGCATCAATATTAAGGGTGACTCTCGATCTGACAGCAGCTTTGAGAAAACAGCTCATCATAAAAATAACTTCATCTGATCCCAATACCTGGAAAGACCGAAGTGCCAATTTAAAATTAGTCAATCCGTTTTTCTTACAATAGGGCATAAGATAATGTACAGTGAGTTTTTTATAAAAACCACAGAAGAACAGGAAATGCATAAGACTTTGCTTCATGTCAGGGTTACAAGGGCAGTTTAAGGTTTCGAGGTGTTTATTGTATCCCAGCGGGAAGTTCAGTAGATTAACTATACTCCCATCTCGGAAACGAAACAGTAAACCCCTTACCCATCTGCCAAGATGCAAACGCAAATATCTGTACGGTGGGCCAGGTTTTTTAATGTGTGGTTCAGAGTAGGCCAAATATTTTACAACCGTGCATTTAGTCTGGTTCTTTCTGTCCCGCTCTTCACTATATAAATCATACAATGCCCTTAAAATGATGATCTTATGGGAGCGATTTATTAGGTGTGGTGATGTGAACAGGGAAGCCAAACCCGCACTTGCAAGGCACTCTTTTACTGATTTCAGCCATGGTATATGGTGTCCCCTATCACACTTTAGGCAGTCCAAAATAATTTCACGGGTCAATGTAGCAGCCGTGTTGTTCCATATCTTTATCCAGAACAATGCTGGTCTTGATCTCACAAAATCCTCTATGTAAGGAATATTTAGTTCGTTATGACATACATAGTTTGGAGAACAAATAACCCCCCCCCAATACCTTACGACAAAATCTATTTTCTTCTATTTGAATAGGGGAGCAGTTGGTATAACCCCAAACCTCAGCGCCGTAAGTGCCGGTTGGCATACATTGGGTTTGATATATCTTAACCAGGGGAGTTATCACATCAGCTTGGTTGGGTTGTCTCAAGGAGGTTACACAATTAATGGCCTTGCCCAACTTATTCCTGGCATAAGAAACATGTGCATGCCACGTACCACTATTTGAAAATAGGAGCCCTAGATAGGGAAAAGTGCTGGTGCTTTTTAAAACATTTGACCCTGAAGTAATCTGGGGAATTTTGTGATTTTTTGGGCCACAGCTCATGATCAATGATTTTTTAAAATTAGTTGTTAGGCCTAAATCGGCCATAAAAAGGACAAACCCTGAAATTAAAATATGCAGTGCCTTCGGAGTGCGGCCCATCAGGACCGCATAGTCTGCGTAAAGAAGGGTGGGTATAGGGGCTCCATTAATGTAAGGCACATCACTAGTTAGGATGCTCAAAGTGCCGCTTAGCTTATTAATGTACAAAATAAATAGGAGAGGGGCCAGCACACACCCTTGTCTGACCCCCCTACCAATGCTAATATCATCAGAAACTTCACCCATTTGATTCACACGTACACAAGCTTTAAGATCACGATGTAAAAAAGCTAAAAAATGTACCAGATGGTCATCTAAACCATATTCAAGAAGGGTAGACCAAAGCCGGGAGCGGTTAACAAAATCAAAAGCCGAGCTCAAGTCCATAAAACCAAAGTATAAAGGGGATTTCTTTGCAATATTATATTTTCCCATGATCAGGTTCAAATTCAAGCATTGTTCCACCGTTCCGACACTACTGCGGAACCCAAACTGGCTAGGATGTAGGATGTTATTCTCATCAGTCCAAGTTCTTATCCTTTTAAATAAGATCCGTCCCAAAACTTTTAAGGTATTATCTATTAAGGAGATTGGGCGGTAACACCCAGGATCCAGCCTGTCGCCCTTTTTGAAGATGGGAACAATAATGCTACGTGACCATGTTTCCGGAATCTCTCCTTCAGTTAAATTGTTAAAAACATTGCATAGCAATGGGGCCAAAAAATCTGGCTCACATTTTAATTGGTCTATGGAGAGCCCATCGGATCCGGGCGCTTTATTCCCGGCGCTTTCTAAAATAGCATCAAATACCTCAGATGTGGAAATAGACATTGGGTGTGGAGGGGGTAGCAGCAAAGGAGGATTATCTGGTGTTGCGTAGATTTTACCAAAATGTGCAACCCAGGTAGGACCAGTAATGTTACAGTTAATTTCGGTCAAATTAGAACCGATAGATCTTATTTCCTTTACCTCCTTCCAAAACCCAGTGGTATCTTTTAGGTCAGCAGATCGTGCCAGGGAATCCCAGTGGGTTTTCAGTAAATCGTTTGATCTGGTGCGTAAAGCACGCTTGTACTCTGCTCTGAGCAGCCTTACCCGCAGTATGTCCCTCGGTTCAGCTTTTAAGGCAGCTCTAAGCATCCTGTTCGCTTTTGAGCATGGGGCATCAAACCATCTGGGCGTTTCCTCAGCCTTACTAGAGGCTGGTCTGGAAATTTCGCCTTTAATTACGGTGCAGAGTTCAGAGAACGCTTTAACCACGTTGATCCCATGGTCCTCTGTGGTGAGACAATCTTTGATCAAAGTTGGATATTTTTTACATACTCCTGCCAGGATTCCCTTATTGTCTGCTCCCTTCCAGATTACCCTCAACTTATCTGTCGAGACTTCCAGACCCCTTGCGCCTATTTCGCGTCTTGGACACTTACCCTTCGGTATTGATAAATGGATGGCAATTGGGTAATGATCACTGTGAATTTCACACACTACTTCTGCCCTTATTAATGCCTTTGCGACGGCGTGTGAAACAAAAACATAATCAATCGTTGTACCACCCCCGTGACCAATAAAGGTGGGGAATGGGGATGCATGGTTTTCCATACCTGCATGTTCCATGCAATTAACAAGTTCACTAGTAGCAAGAAAATGTAACAGTTCTATACCTCTTTTGCATGGGGGATTTCTTGGGTGTACATGTGCATTAAAATCTCCCCCTAAACATATGCCATCAAATTTCCCGTGTACCTGTCCATCCATAATTACATTAATAAAATCAAATAAGAGAATAAAATTTGGGTTAGGTTGGGACAAAAAATCATTGTTATAGAAATTGATTAAACACAGTTTTATCCTCTGGGTATACGAGAGTGCCATGAAACTAGGACAATTTGTTTGTAGTTCGTCAATTTTAGCTTCAGCAGAAATTTTTATCCAAATGGACAATCCACCACTAGGACGACCAGCCAAAGGAACCGGGGCAGTCCTGTTATGGCAACTATACCCCTCAAACAATAGGTCCTCAACACACCAAGTTTCTTGGAACATCAATATGTCATAACAATTGACGCAGTCCCTCCATGAAGGAATTCCCATCTTGGACTTCAGGCCCGCAATGTTCCAACTGAGAATTGTTAGGTTATTGTTTTTATTATTCCTCAAACAGGGACCCTGGTTAGTACTTGGGGCGGATTTAGGTGTAACATGGCCCTGTTGAACGCTTAGTGGGCTGGGTGGAGAGATCTCCAGTGTTAACAGGGCCGCCTCTGAGGATGATTCCTCTAACTGTGCTGCCTCAAAACACACGGAAAGTGGTTCGGTGATTTCAGTGGGCAGTCAATCCAAAGAGTCCAGGTCCTGGAATATTCCAAACCTATTCTGTAAGGGAAAAACTGGGGGGGGTTGCATCATCTTGTGGGGAGGACGGTAAAAATATTTTAAGGGTAGTGGGGTCACCACAGTAGACGGGCCATGACGACCAGGATTGTAGTTCAACAGGTATTTTGCAGTGCCCGGGTTTCTAAAGTTAATTACGATACAGTCCCCATTGATGTTTTTGTAAAGGGGACCGACCCAGGTTACTCGCCGTGTGGTTATGATTTCTTTTGCAATATCATAACCCACTCCCTTGTGCTTTGTTAACCAGTCTATACACTTATTGTGAAGTTGAACCCATGATTCTCCTTGACCTTCCTTGAGCGGTGGGATTCCAGCCAGAACTAAAACATACGGACAAGCCTCAGGTGGAAGATGTAGGGCTGGGCCTTGATGTTTGATAGGCCTATTGTCCTCATGCGTGATCTTTTTATCGTGCTGGCTGGGGTTGACAGGACCCTTCTGTGCTAAGGTGGTCTGCTTCGCTGCATTACTCTTTCTAATAGGATTAATTGATGATCCGCTTGCATCATTAGCGGAAACAGAGGGTTTGGACGAAGTGACATGTCCATGTGTAGGGTTACATGGGGGTAAGGGGGTGTTGGTTTGACAAGCAGACGGATTACTGCCTGTTATGCCCTTACTTTTAGACACCTTAGGTGTAACAGACTGTACTGGATTGGTAATGGCTTGTTGTTCCACTGTCCTGGTATTGCCATGGTCACCTGTAGTGAGGACACGGGTAGTGGATTCAAGGTCTTTTAGCAGACGTTCTACTCTCATTTTGTCCAAGTTCACTATACCTTTTCTCTTTGCATCCTCGTTTTTAATTATATTCTCCAATTTATCAAGTCTTTTAAAAATATTATTAAATTGTTTGATCATTTGACCTTCCAAATTTTAAAAAATTGTATCGGCAATAGTCTCAATAAGGTTCCCCTATAAACCTACCAGGTCCCTGCGCTCATCTCAAAGCAACTTGGCCACTGTTCACAGAGTCAAGAAGGCCCGCACCGGAGGGCGACGTTTTTCGGTCACGCTAGCAACCCTGTGGAATTTTCTGCCAACCCAGATGCGAACTGAACCAAAGCTATATGAAGTTTCGTAAACTGCTGAAGACATATCTTTTCCCACAATAACTTTAAAATTCACTCCCTTCACCCCTCCGCTTCTTCTCAGTTTTCCATTGCACTCTCAGCGCTGGGACGCTCCCGGGCAGCCATGCGCTTTATAAATCCTTTTTCATTCATTCATTCATTTCATTCATTCACTACAATTCTTTGCAGATACGGATTTTCATCAACACCTGTGGATAGTTGCATGAGAATACCTATGCACCACCAGGGAACACCCCCTTGATGCAAAATAACAGAAAGGTGTGAATTGTGCAGTTTTTACTTACTTTCAGTTACAATCTCATATACATTGCTATTTGCATTGGACTATAAATACCACTTTGAGACAGGTTTGCACTAAAACATAACACAATCCAAATGCAAATTGTTTATAAACGTGTGTCAAGGGTTTAATTATTATCCAACTCAATTAACCTCAGAAAGATGAAAGGTGGAGTGGAACCTCCAGGATGTAACCTGTGGTCATGAGGTCAAACACAGCTTTTTGGAGTTGATGCATCAGTCCACTGAGTCACCAAACCTGCTACTTACATTTGGGTCATCGGGTTAGACACAATATAAATTGCAAATTACATTGGACTGTAAATACCACAACTACACTTTGCATCAGGTTTGCATTCAAGAAGTAACACAATCCTGATGAAAATTGCTTGTAAACATGTGCCCAGGTGTTTATTATTACCCAACTCAATGGTACTCATTTTATTGACCTCAGAAAGATGAAAGGTGGAGTGGGCCCTCCACGATGCAACCCGTGGTCATAAGGCCAAATACCGTTTTGTGGAGTAGATGCATTGGTCCAATGAATCACCAAACCCACTAGTTACATTTGGGTCATGGGGTCAGACGCAGTCTGAAGAGATGAGTCTGTAGAAGATGACAGAATGACTGAAAGGCTGATTTGGCCCTGATTTAAGCAGAAAGAGAGTACTATGGGAGAGAGGCGACTTTAGTAAAGAACTAATACAGTGTATGGGAGGCTCTGTAATTGGAGGTTTCCAGATTATTGTTGCTTTTTAGATATACACAATTGCACATTTTACAAAATAAATCTGTAAACTCAACACAGAAGATACAGCAGCAAAATAGTCTCTAGTCAGTGAAATGCACTAATTAAATAAAAAAAAAGCTAACAATTTTAATGATGGGTGTTGTATAAAAATGTGAATCCGTGTTTTTACGTGGCTCGCCACACACTGAGCCAGCAGGATTCCAACAATCTCCTGCATCTAATTCGAGAGAGATCATCTCAGGTACGCATTAGTGCTCAGTGCTGTGAGGGGCCAAACAAGCGACTGAGATCTGTCCACTTAACATTTGTTAAAATGGCTCCCTGCAATCTTCCGAACTTTAAATGAACAAGGTTTCTATCATTCGGCAAGCAAGCAGGCAAGCAAATAAAGGAAAATGGGCATCAAAGGCCTTGACTGTATAACAACCAGCAAAGCCTAAGAGCATTTTCTTGCTGAAGTGAATATTATGGCTTGTTTTTCATGAAACTATGACCTCCCCGTCTAATTAATACCTAGCCCAGTCAGTCAAAATGTCACAATACAGAGAAAAGCACTTGAATCCTACGGAAAATATAATAATACTTCCCGAGTAAGAAGAAAATAAAACGATGGGGGATTATTCTTAACATTCAATTATATACCATAAATGTAAAATTAAAAAAAGGCAAGTTATTCTGTTAAATAATAGTGCTTATTAAGGCGTTGAAAGTATCCTACTGCTGGAAAGTTTCTAACTGTTCTGGCCTTTCAAGCTCTTGTTGTCTAAATTTTAAACTATGAAAATTCCACTTATGATGAAATATACCCTGTTTACTGAATAAACCCACATCTATTTATTATAAAACACAAAATGAATTAATCTTATAAATCTTATAAATATAAACTCTGTAATTCTCAGATATTACCAATTTTTGTATTATAAAACACAGATTTTATTTTTAATATAGGCTGAACTCGTTTTAGCATCACCACCAAACATTTTTTTCATTAGGAATAGCTTTGTTTTATGGCTGTAAGGTAGAACGTTTGTGGGCCAGTATTAATGCCCTAGCCTGTTGCCCACCTCAAAATTATTTGGGCACCTTGTCATGTCTTTCATCACGGTATATTATTCATTGTGTTTTTATTTTATGATCGGCCAAATCTATTTTGCTGAACAGGTTTCACATGTCAAGTTTCCCATGGCATTTGCTCTGCAAGTTTTTAGTTGTTCCTAACCATTACTTTTCTAGAATCTTCTGACTGTTAGCCGTGTGTCTCAATAAGCCACATGTTTTAATGTGCGTGACTACTGTTGCTCTGTTCAGTGTATCACACGACTAAAGGTTAATGACAGCTAATTTATGGTCATGGTATAGAGGCCTTTATTAATTCAAATCAAGTTGGGGAGACTGTTTACCTGCTCTCCCTGGTAAAATAATCGAAGTGTAAGGTGACTGACTTCCAATTCCATAAAATTTCAGAAGAGTGATTTCAAAGTGTTGCATCTACACGTGGGGTATGAGACTCCACTAACGAGGCACCCTTCTTTGTATACATCCCCAAAAATGAATGAGCTGCATGATGATGTCTTTGGTCAAAAGAATAGATGTCTCACGTTTTATGCAAGGCCTCATGTGCAGCTTTTTCCTCCTTTTACCTCTTCCTCTGGCATTCACTGTAAACAAGGTGTTGACATCTGGGGCCATATTTATCTATGTTTCACGCAGCACAGTGCAGCAAGACACCTTGCTGTGTGGCGCTGCTTGGAATGTATCAATATATGGCACATTCCTGCTCTCTTGTGCTGGCACACTTTTGACTGCCAAGTACCAATGCAGGCACCATTGGACCATGGTTTAAGGGTGCCTGCGTTGTTTTCCTCTTTTTAGGAACTCAGTTCACCATAGGAAGAGCAAATAGCAAGACGAAATATAGATATTTCTCCTCATTACACCTCAGCTGGAGAGGCATAGCCTTGTGATGCATTCGCAGTTCTACCACTCATGATAAATCTGGCAATGTGCAAAATCCATGGGTTGATGCATGGTAAGACATGCTTTACCAATGGAATGCTTCCCCAGGGAAGAGTAATGCAAGGCAGTGATTTTACCAAGTACCACAGGGTCATGCAAGGTGGCCTTCCCTAGCTTGGTAAATCTCATGTAGGTTTTGCGTCACCTTGTGTTACTGGTGTAAGGTTAACCCAAAACCTTGAAGAATATCGCTCCTGGTTCTGAATTCATATCTACCTCATTGGAGCAGGATGATTTCTTTTATGCCAACCTTTTGTGGATGAAGGCAGTTTGGGTCATCTTCTGACCTGAAAGAAGGAACTCTTGATTAAATAACTGTGGACAATGGTACATCCACAACCAAATATCTGAAGGAGGGTCTTGGACTGATTAACATATTCACTTCATTCCATGGGATGCATGCACGCTCTACTAAGCCATAAACATTTGTGTATACGTGGCATTCTGGTTTCCATGGGACTTCAATGAAGATGCACAAGGTATTGGTGGCATCCCTCTAAAATTTCAGGTATGTTGATGTGGTCAGTTTGCTTGATACTACATACCACTGTTCCTGGATATATGCATGCCTGTGAGCAAGGTATCCAAGTTCATCTTTTGATATCAATATCTGTGCCCCACTTCGATGATAGGACTGTAACAGAGGAAAATGTTTGGATGTATCCCCTATTGTATGGCCCATTCTCCAGGAGAGACAAAGACCTGCTGTTGATGAGACCTGATTGAGAATGATAGTGGAGCTCTGTGCATCATCTCCACATCTGTTTGCGAGAAGACCCATGCAATCATGCTGTGCATCTGAAAGGTAAAAGAAAGGAAAGACTTCAAGAAGCCTGTGTGAGAGACCACAACTGAGATGCGAATTTGCAGAAATACTGTTTTTTCCCTTGCCACCAGCTCCCTCCATTTCTTGTGTGATGCTGGGGAACATGGGCCTTTGCATGCTTGTCCACTTTGTTATTATTTGTTATAACATGTTTTATTGGTTTCAGTTGCGAAAATATATTTCACCAGAACATTTGTGTGTCAGTCAGCCTGTAAAGTTAATGCATTCACAGTAATGATTGCATAATCTTCCCCTTCCGATGACACAGGTATAGTGGAGGTTGTCCGTCTTCTTGCACCAAGTTTACAGTTAGCATATGTTCCCAGCATACTGAATCCTGGAGGCCCATATCCTTTTGTATTTCTTGGGCACACCATCCATTCATGCAAAAGGTGGGCCTGCATCTCGCTCCAATGCCGGACTAAGTCTCTCTTTGCCACCAAGTATGCCATGGCGACGAATGAGCGTGAAGCATGAGAGTCCCCCAATGCGTCCATGATTACCACCAGTGTAATTTTGGAATCTAGGGTGATTGGTCTCCCTATAACATGCCCCTCAATACTATTGACCACTTCCCAAAAAATCTGTACCTCAGGATGCGCCCAAATCACATGGTAGAATGTGCCTGGGGACTGGCCATAGCCAGGTTGGGGAGTAGTAAATCCAGTGTAATTACTTGAATTGTGTGAGGTAAAAGTGCATGGAGATTGTCAACAGATTAGGTTCCATTTTCACATCTGCCATGTCCATCCCTCACCTAACTCTCAGGCCCCTCAGGGCATCAAGTATGTGTTGGTAACAAGGTATTTGGTATAGTCTAGCGATACAGCCTCTTTCCAGATCGTTGATTATTAGTTTGCATTCTAGGGGACTATACTTACGGAGAGCCCTCGGATTATTTTTATGACCTTGCTGTTTTAGATGGCCTGTTAGGCATGAAACTATTCTGGTTGACATGGACAACAGAGCTCAGCACTCTGGCAAGGCAGGTGAACAATACCTTAGCTCAGATGTTGACATTCAAATTAAGAAGAGAGATGGGATGCATCCTCATTCATCCAAGAGATGTTGAATGACTTGGAAGGAATACAGTTTGAGGAGCTCTAGTGGGAGCCTTTTTGGGCCCAGAGACTTCCCAAATGGCATACATGAGAATGCTTGCTGGATCGCCTCTGCAGTAAATGGAAGGTCCAAATCCTCGCTCTCCGTCACTGAAAGGAATCAAAAGGTCAGAATACGGATGATGGGGTTATCTGTTTCAGCAGTAAGAGCTCCCGTCACATATACCAACTTTTAAAGTGCAAGGCAAACTCCCTCACTAGGTGGGATGCCCCTCTAACTATTCACCCATTCAGGGTCCGCAGCTCAGCAACCAAGCTGCTAGAGCAGTTGGCCATCAAAAGCCACTAAAAGTTTGCTAACTTTATCTCCCATCTCATATACCCTCTCTTGGGAGTGGAGTTGCCCCTGTCGCTTTGTGTGATAGTGTGAAAAGGGCCCGATCAAGACTACGTTTCAATTTGTGTGTACAGGAGGCCGGCATCACATGTTGCGATGTAATCCCATTATCAGCTGGGATCATTTCACACTCCCTGTGTTTAGTTTTTCCACTGAAACATGCAAAAAGACTGTTTTAAATGGATCCCAAAGCCCTGTCGGCGATTAGGCAGTACACTTATTCAACTCAAAGTAATCTGTAATTGATGTTCTGATCTGTTCCCTAAAGTTGTAGTATGTATATTGTCGATCTGCTTGATGATGTAGTTGCCATGCTTCCACTAGTCCCATTACTCACTTGTCAGACCACGATTAGAAGCACGTGAACCGGGGAGCCTGAAAAGTGGAGTTTGTGTCTTGCAGTCGATCCATCACTGCGTTGAAGTCCCCTCTATCAGAGTGAAGCCTGGTGTGGCTACAGTGGCAGACGGTGACATTTGCAAGTGGTGAGGCGTAAAATGATTGTCAGACTTCACCGTAGCCAGCGCGCGTAGCGAGCGCTCGTAGCTCGCGAGCCCGAACACCCGAGAACATTTTGAAAAAGTTTTGGAGAAATGGTGCATTTTCAAGCAAATTTCAGAAAGCAGGAAGGTTATTAAATCAATAGTGAAACTGCAGTTATTACGCTATTAAAGAGATGTCATATAACATAGGTAGCTGCTTATTCAGTATAACCACAGGCACAGAGCTTCATAACATACTTCAAGATACAATGCTGAGAACCTCACAGATTTTTTTATTTTAAACTGCAAACAACAAAACAAACAACTTAACAGGTCACAAACTAGCATCATTCAACATGTTTACTTTTTGTATCTAAATTCAGCACGTCGACATTGGGACTTATTCCTATAGTAATCTGTTCTCAATCTCACAATGCCAGGATTAAAGCATCAACGATGGATACTTTTTAATGGCGCTGCCATTTCTTTAATGGGGCTGTGAGCGTCCCACTGGGGTCCCACTGTGTCTGCCTGTGTGTTTATTTTGATGTTTGTATGAGTGTTGTATGAGTGTGTGTGTACTTCTGTGCATGCTGTGCCGTGTGTGTGTACGTACCTGTAGCATTCATTCCACCACAAAATGTCACTGTGAGCAACGCCTGATATCCTCTGATATCATCAGGAACTGCTCTAGGATCACTTTGTTCCTTCTCTTTCCCTCTTCTTGTTCCTGGAGACTTCAAACCCCACCTGTTTTCCTCCCATAACAGCACTCAATTACTTTACATTTTAGACTCCTACCAGCTCATCCAACTTCTATCTGAACTCTCGAATACAGCAGGCTACTTTCTTGAACTTTTATGTTGTACTCCGTCTTTTCTCCTTCCTCTGCTCTCTCTCTCCTATCTAATGATCTCTCTCTTCAATCTTTTGACTTTCTGTTTCCATTCCTTTGCCCAATGTTGACCCAGCCCCATAGCAAAAGCCTTCCTACCTCCATGAGCTTTGTTCTGCAAATATCTCCTCATTGTTATGTTATGTTATGTTAACATTATTTATACAGCGCGCAGCTGCCCCAGCAAAGGGGCGTCCTGGCGCTTAGACAGATACTACAACATAACACGCAGGAAGAGAGAAAAAGGAGGAACGACTACCCAAGTACAGGAAACAAAAAAGTTTTAATAGCACGCCTGAAGGCGGACAGATTATTCAAAGCTCGAATGTGTACTGGGAGTGAGTTCCACAACCCCGCGGCAAGCACTCGGTAGGAGCGGCCACCCATTCTGCTGAGTTTAAAACGGGGACAGACCGCAAGATGAAGAGCCTCCGATCTCAAGGATCTCGAAGGAATGTAGGGGATGAGCAGGTTGGCAAGTGCAGGCGGTGAGGAGAGCTTCATGATTTTAAAGGTCAGACAGAGCGATTTAAACTTAATCCTTTGTCTGACCGGCAGCCAGTGAAGGGCAGAAATAGTGCTGGAAACAGAGCAATGCCTGGGAAGACCAACAATGGCCCGCGCCGCAGCATTCTGTACCCTTTGTAGCCTAGATGCCTCAGCCTGGTTTACCCCCAACATCAGCGCACTTCCGTAGTCCAGCCGAGATAAAACCGAGGCTTGGACCACGAGCTGCCGGGTGGAAGGGTCAAAGAACTTGTGGACCGGTCTTAAGCCTCGCAGGATACCGTAGCAGGTGGCTGCAACCTTCTTCGTATGGCCCGTGAAGGTGAGCGCCGGATCCAGCCAGACCCCTAAGTTCTTTACTTCGGAAGCTGGGATGGGAGTGATGCCTAATTCTGGAGGCCACCACTGGTCTCCCCAGAGCTCAGCATGTTTCCCCAAGACCAAGACTTCTGTTTTTTTGGCATTCAATTGTAAGCAATTGGTTCTTAACCAATTTGCTACTGCCACAAGTCCTGCTCGGAATCTGGGGGCATCCACTTCAGGGTCTCCACTCAGTGTCACCGCCAGCTGCGTATCGTCTGCATATGAGGTCATCGTCAAACCCCACTGTTTGACGATTGCAGCTAGCGGTTTCACATAAAGGTTGAACAAGGTAGGGCTCAACGAGGAGCCCTGTGGGACCCCCAGATCCAAAGGATGAAAGGTGAACTGGCAGGGTGGTATAGCCACCTTAAAGGTTCGATCAGAGAGGAAAAATCGGAACCACTGAAGGGCGGTCCCTGCTACTCCAGCTTCCTCCAGGTGCTGAATCAACACACGGTGGGACACAGTATCGAATGCAGCGCTCAGATCTAATAACAGGAGCGCTGCCGTTCGTCCGGAGTCGAGCACCAGACGTAGATGCTCGATCATATAGAGCAGAGCGGTCTCGGTGCTGTGTCCCGGCCGGAAGCCATTTTGACTAGGGTCTAGTATCTGATTACGAGCAAGGTGATCAGACAGGATGAAATTTACATGGGCTTCGGTGACTTTAGCAGTCCAAGGGAGAAGAGATATGGGGCGGTAGTTCTCAGGCTTGGTAAGTCTTGGTAAGTCTTTCTTTATCTTCTTTCTCTCCCTTCACAGACTTCAAACTTGTTTCCTTTCTCAAATGGTCCTGGTCTGATGCAACAAAGTAACAAATAGGCCAAAACTGGGCTCAAAGTGCAACCACATCACACAAAGTTCTCTAAGCGGCTGTAGGTGACTTCTTCATGCAGGAAAAAAACTTAGTGGTTCGACTGCGATTTCGATTTGTAGACGATGAAAGCTAACAAACAAGCCACGTGTGATGTAGCAGACATGAACGTATGTTTAATGACTGGGAATTACAAGAGACTAGTCAAAGTTCAGGACTAAATTCTTAGCGTGGCCCACAATTATTTTGTCACACAAATATCGCCACAAAAGTGTTGAAGGTAGGTTTACTTTCATCACTCAAGGTGTATTAAATAGCACAAAATGTCATGTGTGTACAACTCCCATCCCAGGAACATCAAAAGAAGAGTCGTCGGGGGCGTGGCTTGCAGCCAAGCATGGCGGCCGCATAGTGTGAGAGCTCCCGAGGGCACTGCAGCCTTTCAACAAATCCGTCACATCTATCCGCCACCAAGCGCGCCTGAAGCGGCGGCGTTCGAGTCCGGGACCCAAGCGGTGTCACCGGTCCAAGTTTTGAGGAAATCGATACACCGGAGCCTGAGCTACATCGTGTGGCGAGTTGGGGCCTATAACTAGGGGTGAAGCACCGACCTTGCGTGGAATCCGGACCCCAGCGGAAGTGCAGCGGAGCCGGCCGGGGACAGTGATCGCACCCCGGTGCCTGACGGAAGATTCAGACCCAGCCTACAATTCCTGGCGGCGTCCTCCGGTGGCACACGGGCTGCCGCGAACACCGAGCAGGACCTGAACGGTGCGGAGGTCAGTGCAACCCCTGCCTGGGCCGCGCGGAACGGGGACAACACCCTGCAACAGCCCCCCCCCGAGAGAACCTGACTGGCGCCGCAACATTGCGGGGGGCAATATCAGTCACCGCATGGGAGCGGGGAAGCAGTGGGCCCACACAACAAGCCAGAACAGAAGCCAGTTCGGCGGTGCCCCAGGGGGAAGACGCACCGCCGGACATAAACGCGGGAGCACAGGGGGACCCCCAGGCCCGCCACCAGCAGCGTCGACATAACAGCAGTGACCCAACACGCGGCGGCCGGCCCAGTGCACGAGAGACGGTGCAGGGCAGAGGATTGAGGGGGGGGATCGCAGTGACAGCTCCATCCCGGAGAGAGGCTACCGGGAGCAACGACACAAACCGCATCAGCGGCTCCTAGACTCCCACGCTAACGACCAGTGTGACCTAATACTATCTGGCTGATACCGCCTATCAGAGACTTCAATCGGCTCACAGGCCACGGTCACCTGGGACATATCTCTGGCACTCACAAGCCCCAGCACCATGGCGGGAAAAGGCCTCAGGAGCGGATCCACGCAAGCCAAACTGGATAAATTCGCCTATGGACACCAGGGACAACAGCACACTACAGGGCGACCCTCCACAGGCCATGCCCAGGAAGCAGAAAAGACGACGAAAATAACGCTAGAGGACATCATGAAAACACTCTCAGAAGTGAAAACCACAGTGGGCGCCATCTCCTCAGAAGTATCTCTGCTGCGAGCGGACTTTCACAAAATGGCGGAGAGGGTGTCGCAGGTGGAAGTGGTCACGAAATCACTCGTGGAAGACACCTCAGAGCTCCAATTGGCCATGGAAAGGATGCAAAAAGTCACCAAACTCCTGCACGACAAGCTGGACGACCAGGAAGGGCGTTCACGCCATAACAACGTCCGTATCCTTGGACTTCCAGAGTCGGAGGGGAAGGGGGCCATGGACCTCTATGTAGAAGACCTCATCAAGAACAAGCTCCAGCCCAAGGGCCTGTCGCACTTCTTTTCGGTGGAGAGAGCACACAGAGTCCCGGGGGGCCCACCCAAGACGGGGGCGGCTCCAAGACCGGTGCTAGCCTGGCTCTTCAACTTCAGGGACAGGGACGCAATATTGCAGGCGGCGAGGACTTCACCGCCAGTACGGATTCAAAATGCAACCTTAGCGTTCTTCCCAGACTACACGGCAGAGGTGGCCAGGCGACGTAAGTCCTTCACGGAGGTTAAGAAAGCACTGCGCGACAGAGAACTGCCGTACTCCATGATGTTCCCTGCTAAACTACGGATAGTGGCCGAGGGGAAGACCTGGTTTTTTGACACGCCGGAGGTGGCTCAAGAATGGCTGGAGGGCTGGCGACCAGCGGGAAGACGACACCGCTCACAGCGAGACCAGCCGCGACACCGTAATGACCAGAAACCGCCCAGTCAGTCCTCCCGCCGACCGCACCAGGGAGGCGAGACAGCAATAGATTCCGACCTTGAGAAAGATCCGCTAGACTCTGGACAATTGGCTCCGGAGTAACATTTAACTGTATTATTTTTCGAGACTGTGTGGGCCGCGGGACCGTGGCTCGGACGTAGCTGAGTAGGGTGGACACAGGCAGTGCCCAGAGGGGACTCACCAACCCTACGAGCAAGTAAGGTGTATAGGGGAGGGCTGAAGCACTCTGCACAGTTGGGGATGCGGGCGGGAGTTTGTCCGTGGAGCAGGGTAGCAGGGAGGGGGGATGGGATTGAAGTTTATTTGTTGGAATGTTTTCTCTTGTTTGCAGTCATCGTTCACCACCTACATAGTAGTAGCACCCTGACATCAGCACGTCTCCTACACAGCACGACACTAGTTGACGCATGGGTTAAGCCGCAGCACACGCTGTGTGCAAGACTCCTTCATCAGCCTAATGGCCAGGCCACTTAATCACACGCCCGCCGAGGACCCCTCCACGGCCGGGAAGATTTCCCCACTGCGCATACTGACATGGAATGTCCGGGGCCTGGGTGACAAAATCAAGAGAGGCTTGGTACTCCAGGCCATAAAGCAGCAAAACCCAGATGTGGTCCTCCTACAGGAAACCCACCTCACGGGATCCACCTGCAAAGCCCTAGACAGACGGGGGTACACAATGGCGGTCCACGCCGACTTCACTACTGGCTCCAGGGGAACAGGCATACTGGTGAGAAGATCTTCCCCCCTTATGGTATCCCGCCGTGTGGCAGGCGACCAGGGTCGCTTTGCCGCAGTCCATGGCCAGTGGGAGGGCAGGGCCCTAAATGTGATTTCAGTATATATTCCCCCAGCCCTACACTCGGTGGCCCTACCAGCACTGGGCAAATTCCTTCTTGATCTCCCTGATGGCGACATGATTGTTGGGGGAGACTTTAACGCAGTCATGGATCCACTTAAGGACACTTTTCCCTCCAGAACCCGACCACGAGGTACTGCACCACTGTCAGACTTTGCAGAAGCCCTAGGCCTTGTAGACCTCGGGCGGCAACTACACGCAGAGACCACCCACTACACTTACTACTCAGCGGTACATAACAGCCTATCTCGCATAGACTACTTCATGACACTGGGTTTGGGACTTGACATGGTAGACAAAGTGGACACACTACCCAGGGGGGTCTCGGATCACTCTCCAATCGTCCTATCGCTAACCACCGGAGGGAAACGTAATGCTCGACTATATCCAATCTACCCCAATTTCCTGAAAGTCCCCAAGATTCGAAAGAAACTCAAACTGGCGACGTCGCTGTATTTTGCTGAAAACACGGGCACAGTAGAGTCGCCCTCCATCCTATGGGAGGCATACAAAACTGTCCTCAGAGGGGCGGCCATTGCGGCGATTACGGGACACAAACGGGACTCACGAAAGGAACTCACAGACCTGGAACTTGCACTGGATACGGCCAATAACGCTCATATGACAGACCCCTCCCCGTCCACGACACACACACTCATGCTCCAGCAGCAACACTACCTAGCCTACCTCAAAACGACAGAGAAGGGATACATCGCAAACACTAGACATAGAATCTATGATGTGGGCGACAAGGCGGGACGTATGCTAGCGTGGCTGGACAAGAGAGGGAATGGAGTGAGAGGTATCCATAGACTCAACACGGAGGATGGGCGGACACTGGTACACCCGGAAGACATTGTAGGCGAATTAGCACGACACTATCAGGAAATCTATACACCGGAACGGAGGGTCACACGGCAAATGGCGACGGCGACACTTGCAGACATTACCATCCCCAGCATTACACAAGAGGATAGTGACGCCCTAGAACTAGATCCGACGGGGGAAGAAATCCAGCTGGCGATCCAGGCGTTACAGTCGGGTAAAGCACTGGGCCCTAATGGGATACCGGTAGAGTGGTACAAGACCGTGGCTGCAGACCTCAGTGCCCCATTGCTGGCCATGTATTTAGAGAGTAGGGACAGACTAGAGCTGCCGCTGGATCAACGCACGGCAACGATTGTAGCAATACCCAAGCCCGGAAAACCACCGGCGGAATGCACCTCGTACCGCCCGATATCATTACTGAACATCGAGGCCAAAATACTAGCTAAACTTCTAGCTACCCGCTTGCTGCCCCATCTCAGTACCCTAATCCACCCTGACCAGTCGGGCTTTATGCCCCACCGGAGCACGGCGTTGAATCTCAGAAGAGTCCACGGAGTGTTGGCCCGTGCACACCTCCTCACGGAACAGGCGGTAATCCTCTCTCTCGACGCCAGAATGGCGTTCGACTTAGTAGAATGGGAATACCTCTTCGTGGTGCTGGAACGCATGGGTTTTGGGCCAAAATACATAAGGTGGATACGACTGCTCTACACGAAACCCGTTGCACAAGTGGTGGCCAATGGCCACACGTCGCCGAGATTCCCACTGGGCAGGGGGACCAGGCAGGGCTGCCCCCTGTCCCCCCTGCTCTTCGCGCTGGTACTTGAACCCTTGGCCATCCAAATCAGATCAACACCACTGTTCGCGGGCATCAAATGGGAGGAGGGATGGGAGGACAAAGTCTCGCTGTACGCAGACGATATGCTCATATACATGACCACACCCGAGACCGGCATCCCAGCCCTACTAGACCTCTGTGACACGCATGGACGCACATCGGGTTACACTCTCAACTGGTCGAAATCCACCATATACACATTAAAGGGCCCGGAGCCGAGACTGCAGGGGAACTGTCCTATGCTTAAGACATCGGCCTCTTTTAAGTACCTAGGTATTGTCATTGCGAGCGGGGAAGCAGACTTTTTTGTGAACAACCTAAAACCACCCATAGATCGCCTGCAAGCAGATGTTGAGCACTGGGCGGCCCTCCCCCTGACCCTACTGGGCAGGGCGGCAGTGTACAAGATGATGGCCCTCCCAAGACTCCTTTACGTACTGGAAAATACTCCACACCTGGTACCACAGCGTTATTTCCAACAGATTGCGGCACTGGTCACTGTCCTGCTCTGGCACACAGGCCCGGCGCGCATAGCATATGACAAGCTGGTAAAGAGCTGGTACGAGGGTGGCATAGCGCTCCCCAACATTCAGCTATATTACTGGGCGGCCCAACTCAAGATTATAAACTACTGGATCCATGCCCCGAAGGACGACCCGGCCTATCGGGCAGACTGGTCGCAACTTGGGACGGACTGTATGCTATCCGTGCTTTACAACAAGTCACAACTGAAGGCCCTGATCGGCCCGACCAAACACACGGCGGCGCTATGGCACGTGGCACAGGCCCGTCTGGGGTGGGCAGGCCGACTCACTAAAATGACGCCCTTGTGGGACACGAAAGCGTTGGGGAACCTGAGAGGCTGTAAAGGGTTTGAGCGGTGGGACTCAATAGGCATCTCTACGATAGGAGACCTCTGGGACAATGATTCCATATTACCATTTCCACAGTTGCAACAGCAATACAACCTCGGACCCACAGAAACGTTCCGGTATGTCCAGATTAGGCATGCATTACTACAGGCAATCCCTGCCGGCACCACACTACCAGACTCCTCTCCTTTGGAAGATAGATTACTAACAGATTTCATGCTCCAAAGCGCCACCTCCCTTACATACAAAAAGCTGATCAACAATCTCAAAGACCCGACGCTAAAACTTAAGGGGAAATGGGAGGGGGAACTAGGTGAGACAGACGAATTTGAATGGAATGAGGCCCTGGCCTCCCCGAAAGAGGTGGGAATCTCTAGTAAGCTCAGACTGGTACAGCTTAAAATCTTACATCGCATCTATTACACCAGGACACTGCTGCACAAAATACAAAGAGCAACACACCCCTTCTGTTTGCGAGGCTGCGGGGAGGAAGGGACACTGTTCCACACAATATGGGAATGCCCGCAAATACGCGAATTCTGGAGACAGGTGCTCCGTTCCATCTCCCAGGCCCTCAAACTCTCCATTTTACCCGAACCGCGTAAATGCCTTCTGAACATCTGGGACCCAAACGACCTGGGCAGATACGAACTGATTTGGGCGTCACTGGCATTGACAGTAGCTAAACGGGATATAGCACAGAAATGGGGGGCGCCGGAAGTGCCCACCGCCAGTAGATGGGCTAAAAACATGGACATCCTAATGGTAACAGAGAGAGCGGTTTATGTGCTTCGAGCAGCGCCCCGGAAATGGAACAAAGTCTGGGCGGCATGGAACATGTACAGAGGGGAACTTTGTGAGCCCTTACCAGAGGGAGAGGAATCAGACTCTGAGGGGGAGGAGGAATAACTGAACGGCTGCAGGGAGATGGCCTCCGAAATATGGCAAGGGTACATGGGCGGCAATGACCTGGCCTTTTATTGCAATACGAATAGCAGCGCAGGCTGTTGTGAGCTGTGGGAGACGTCAAAGGGCTACGATGACACATGGTTGGGGGGGAATGTTGGGAAGTTTGTTCTTAATGGTTATATGGAAAGAGACATAGTCATCACTGAAGTTGGGGGGGGGGGGTTATCAAGGGAATGCACTTCACGGAAAATATCTTACATTGGATGCATAGACGAAACCCGTGAAGCAGCAGACACTATGTCTTAATCACGAGAATGTAGCCCGTAATTTATTGTGCAGATAAATTGTACGAAATGTAAGGATTTCCGATTGGATGTATGTAATTGATTAACCACTATTCCTTCCTAACAATAAAGTTTAAAAAAAAAAAAAGAAGAAGAGTCGTCGAATGCATTAAAGACAATAAATAACTTTACAAGAGGTCTTTATTCGATTTACATCATAAAAGACAAATACATAAAAAAACAGTTCATACGCTTTTACATATAAGATTATAAATACGTTACAATTTAAAACCATGTTAAGAAAAGTATTACATTTTGGACAATGATGTGCATAAAGACCCCTTACCACATAAAACCAATGCTACATTGGAGCTAAAAGTCATAAAAACATATACAATGGGAACTTCATTTACCAAGGTTACGAATGCGGATTGACCAAGCCCAGCTCACAAATTTTGCTACACCAATGGCGATAGGGGGGGAAGTATCGGTTTTGAGAATCCTAGTCGCTGCAACAGCAGATCTAGTGCCTAATAAACGGCAGACTGGTAAAAGCCAGACCTTTCTGGGTAACAAGTACTTGGGGCAGCGGAAGAAAAAATGTTCAATATTCTCTACTGCTGTTACACAGAAAGGACACTTATCGCTACCACCAGTCGACCAGGAATGCGTAAGCCCCCGCACAGGTAACGAGCCAACTCGTAATTGGTGGTACAATTTACGATCCTTTGGCTTAGTAATTAAGTCCCAATAGGCTTCATATTTGGGGACATCCTTTACAGTCAGAAATTCCAGTGACATGGTGGGACCAACAACCATAGTGGATCTCCTCTCAGCGATCCAATGCCAATAAATATCTTTAAATTCCTTTTTTAATCGAAAGGTAGCACGTGCTGGATCAACCCATAATGCCTCCAGGCTCAAATTTTTCAAAAGCATCCTGAGATGAGAGAACCAGGGAATCCTATGGGCCCCTTCAAGCCCCCTCACCTCAACGATGGCTTCAGCAAACAGGGATAATTCAGGTGTAGTCCACAGACGACGCCAGAACGCTAGTGGTCTATACCATACCACGTCCTCAATAGGTTTAACACCTAAGTCAAGCTGCAGGGGTAAGGAAGGTGTTGATTGTGGGAGACCAGTTGCCAATCTGAGGAACCTATTCTGTGCCACCCTCAGAGTGGATAAATCACTATACACAGTTCTGCGCCGTAGATAATTGCAGGGATTATCTTGGAGCCATACATTTTTACCAACGGTGCCAGGGGTTTAGTGAGAGATTTTGCGTGCTCCTTCAGTAAGGCTCCCCCAAGTTGAGCGTGTTTCAGGGTCATAAGATCCAATTGGGGTTTCCAACTCAGGTTCTCACTTAGTGTGACACCCAGGTATGTAAAAACCTCCGTTTGATCCAAGATTGCTCAAACATCAAAAGAAGAGTCGTCGAATGCATTAAAGACAATAAATAACATATGAGAGAGAGAGAGAAAGTAATTTTATCCAGACTTAAAAAGAACAGCATTAAAGTGATATGCAAAAGGCCAGAAAATGGACAAACATCCCAGGTATTTGATTTTTTTTCAAATGTGTACAGATCTATCACTTATTAGCATCCTGAAACATTTCCAGGGCCGAAAGAACTACAAATCACCAAGGGAAATATCACACTCCCTACAGCCCACAAGATATACTTGTTGTTCATGAAGCTTTGACCTCCCCGTCTAATTAATACCTAGCCCAGTCAGTCAAAATGTCACAATACAGAGAAAAGCACTTGAATCCTACGGAAAATATAATAATACTTCCAGAGTAAGAAGAAAATAAAACGATAGGGGATTATTCTTAGCATTCAATTATATACCATAAATGTAAAATTAAAAAAGACAAGTTATTCTGTTAAATAATAGTGCTTATTAAGGCGTTGAAAGTATCCTACTGCTGGAAAGTTTCTAACTGTTCTGTCCTTTCAAGCTCTTGTTGTCTAAATTTTAAACTATGAAAATTCCACTTATGATGAAATATACCCTGTTTACTGAATAAACCCACATCTATTTATTATAAAACACAAAATAAATGAATCTTATAAATCTTATAAATATACATTTTGTAATTCTCAGATATTACCAATCTTTGTATTATGAAACAAAAATTTTATTTTTAATATAGGCTAAACTCGTTTTAGCATCACCACCAAACATTTTGTTCATTAGGAATAGCTTTGTTTTATGGCTGTAAGGTAGAAAGTGTGTGGGCCAGTATTAATGCCCTAGCCTGTTGCCCATCTCAAAATTATTTGGTGCACCTTGTCATGTCTTTCATCACGGTATATTATTCATTGTGTTTTTTATTTTATGAGCTGTCAAATCTGTTTTGCTGAACATGTGTCACATGTCAAGTTTCCCATGGCATTTGTCTGCACGTTTTTAGTTGTTCCTAACCATTACTTTTCTAGAATCTTCTGGCTGTTAGCCGTGTGTCTCAATAACCACATGTTTTAATATGCGTGACTACGGTTGCTCTGTTCAGTGTATCACACGACTAAAGGTTAATGACAGGTAATTTATGGTCATGGTATAGAGGCCTTTTTTAATTCAAATCAAGTTGGGGAGACTGTCTACCTGCTCTCCCTGGTAAAATAATTGAAGTGTAAGGTGACTGACTTCCAATTCCATAACATTTCAGAAGAGTGATTTCAAAGTGTTGCTTCTACACGTGGGGTATGAGACTCCACACCACTAAGGAGGCACCCTTCTTTGTATACATCCCCAGAAATGAATGAGCTGCATGATGATGTCTTTAGGTCAAAAAATAAGATGTCTGACGTTTTATGCAAGGCCTCATTTTTTTTTTTTTTTAAATATATTTTTATTGCAGGAATCAGTAAATCAATACAGTAGCGACCAGCATTGTATTATGAACAACATACACAAAATAAAGCCCACCGACCCCCCTCCATAACGTTCGTACACAGCCAATTAGCCCACATCCCTGGGGTTGGGCGGCAAATGCAGCTGGGGTCAGTAGAATGCTGGAGCTGGTCCGGATAACACACTGTCCGTCATCTGCTTTTCTAAACAAACCCAAAACCCCCAAAATAAATCCCCCCCTCGAAACACCCATTAACTGTGAAACCCCCCCTCCCCCCCCCCCCCCACCATCAGCGCCAGGGAGCTCATCAACATAGGATCCACTGCTTGACCCACGGGGAAGGTAGTAGTGCTGTCAATGCTAATGTTTAACGGGACTCGGGGCGAGTTGCTTCTTCACTTTCGGAGTCGCTGGGGGTACAATAATCCCTGAGGGCCTGCACCAGCGTTTCCCACTCTAACGCGGCCTCCTGCGCCTTCTCATTACCCTGCCTCCAAGCCAGCTGGTATCTTAGCGCGCTCTCACCCACCGCCCATTTCAAAAGCTCACTGTGCCATCTGCTGCCTGCAGGACCAGCTCGTGCCTTCCAGTTCCTGGTCACCTCTCGCTTAGCAAGTAGGAGCCCCAGGTCGATAAATTTACTGGAGATTTTATTCCGGGGGGTATGGGGGAACCAGTGCAAGAGCCCTACCGCCACATCGAATGATAAGTGCCTCCCCGTCACCTCCTCCAAAGTCGTCGCTACCTCCTGCCAGTAGGACGTCAGTCCTGGACAGGCCCATAGCATGTGTAGGAGGTCCGCCTCCTGAGCACCTAGGGCATTCCGCTGAAGCCGTGGCAAAATAACGCCTGATCTTTACCGGGGTCAGGTACGCTCTATGGAGAACATAATAGTGGACCAGTTGGAAACGGGCGCTACGTGTACCCTTCCAGGCACGCCTCACCAACTGAGCCCAGGTCGTCTCCGGGATCTCCCTACCAATGTCCTCTTCCCAGCGGGACTTCAATGTGGTGAGAGGAACCAACCCCTCGGTAATCAACCTGCCGTATAGGCAAGTGACCGCCTTCACCGTGCCCGCCGACATCATTACGTACTGGCATACCTGAGACAATTGGGGTTCCTCTAGCCCGTTCTGCCAGTGCGCCTGGATCGCTCGCACAATGGCCGAGTGCAGCAGAAAGTCGCCCCGGGGGATCCCAAAGCGGTCAATGAGATCCTGAAAGGACAGGAGCGCTCCGTCCTCGTACAGGTCCCCGACGAGCTGTAAACCGGAATCCTCCCAGTCCGCCAATCGTGACCAATCCCCTCCGTGGGGGAGGGCCGTCAGCATCCCCAACGGTATTTCGGGCGCATATGGCGTCCGTAGGTGGCCTCTGGCGTGAGCCCGATTCCAACATAGTCGGATAGTCCGCTCCTCCATCGACAAGTCCCGTAGGACCAAGCGTTGTCGCAGCGCGATAAAGGAGAGGACGTGCCTGGCCATACCCGTCCCTCTACCGTCTTCTGGGCCTCTGAATTCCCTGGCTATCTCCTGGGTGTAGGTCTGGAGCTGCGCCGCTAGATAGTACTTCTCGAAGTCCGGCACAGCGAGCCCCCCCTCGTCCTTCGGCCTCATCAGGGTATTGAGGGCCACCCGCCGCCGGCCCGTTCCCCAGAGGAACCCGATCACCATAGAACGCAGGCGACGAAACGTGGCCGGTGGGACCCAGATCGGCAAAGTTCGGAAGTAATACAATAGCCGGGGGAGCGCCACCATTTTGAGCAGGGCGATGCGTCCCGCCACTGAGAGCGGCAGCGTGGCCCAAAAGTCCATGCAACCTCGGAGTGCTCGCATGCAACGGGCAATGTTCCCATCTAGGAGGTCGGGTTGGTCGTGGTACACAAATACCCCAAGGTATTTAAAGCAGTCGGGCTCCCATCTGATCTCCTTACTTAGCGCAGGAGCGGGGGTACCCCTGCGCATCGGGAAGAGGCAGGTCTTAGACCAATTCACTTGGAGGCCTGAGACCGCTCCGAACTCCGTTAGCGCTAATTCCGCTCCCCGCAAAGCGTCGACCGGATCCTCCAGGAAGAGCAACAGGTCGTCCGCATATAGCGAGACATATTGCGGGCCCGCCGCCGTCCATAAGCCCGTATAGTGGGCTCCCGAGCGAAGGTGCATCGCCAGTGGCTCCACCGCTAGTGCAAAAAGAAGCGGGGATAAGGAGCACCCCTGCCGCGTGCCACGCTCCACCGGATATCGCGATGAAATCAAAGGGCCCGATCTAACCCTGGCCGAAGCGGAAGCGTAGAGGACTGCAGTCCATTTGACAAATCCCTCCCCGAGGCCGAATCTCCGTAATACCGTGCATAGGTAGTCCCACTCTAGGCTATCAAAAGCCTTCTCCAGGTCCACCGACAAGACTACCGGGGACGGGGCATCCACGAATGGTTCCCCAAGCAAGCGGAACAACCTTCGGATGTTCATAGTCGTATTCCGCCGTGGGATGAAACCGGCCTGGTCCTCATGCACTAGGGAACTCATATGTCCCAGCAGCCTCGAGGCCAAGATGCTGCTCAATATTTTGTAGTCCACCGTCAACATTGATAGGGGACCGTAGGACCCCGGATCAGATGAGTCTCGGCCCGGTTTGAGGAGAGGAACCACCAACGCCTCACACATCGAGTCAGGGAGACGACCCACCCTCTTCGCCTCCCTGTAGACCACCAGTAACCGAGGGGCCAAGAGGTCAGCGTAAGCTGCATAGAACTCCACCGGAAGGCCATCTAGGCCCGGGGTCTTGTTCCTCGCCATCCGTTTGATGGCCCCGCGGATCTCCCCCAAGTCGATATCAGAACCCAGGGTTTCCGCCACTTCCTGTCCTACTGTGCGGAGTTCCAGTGGGCTAAGATAGTTATCAAGCCGGTCTGGGTCACGTGCGGAGCGACTGCGGTATAAACTTTCGTAGTAATGCCGGAAGCAACTAAGAATCTCCGGTTGGGTGCACACCTCGGTCCCATCTGCCCTACGCATATTTGTCTTCGTCTGGGACTGGCGCGTAGGGTTGGCCAACCACGCCAGCAACGCACTCGACCTGTCTCCCTCCGCAATAGACCGGACCGTATAGGCCTTATAATCAAAACAGCGGAGCCGTTCGACCTCCACCGCTACCTTCTCCCTCGCCTCTACCGTTTGTGTTTGCAATTCCGGGTGTCCGGGGCGGCTAACTTCAAGCTCACGGAGTGCCCGGTCCGCTGCGTCTAAATCAGCCAGGATAACACGCCTCATGCCCACCTTCTTAGAGATACAGTAGCCCCTCACCACTACCTTAAAAGCGTCCCATTCGAACGCCCTAGTACTCGCGGAACCGCCGTTGGACGCAAAATAATCCGTGATTCTCTCCCCTAGGTCCGCCTTGAAGACACTGTCCTCGAGGATCTCGGGGCGCATCTTCCAGGTGGGTACTGCCGGCGTCCCGGAGAACCAGCGAATGTCCAGCAGGAGGGGGTTATGGTCCGAGATGGTCCGCGATAAGTACTCTGATCGGACCGCTGCCGAAACTAGTTCGGGCGAACCAAGAAAGCCATCTAGCCTGACATGCAGCTCATGGAGGCTCGAGAAGTATGAATAATCTCTAGACGCGGGGTGATGCGCCCTCCAAATGTCCGTTAAACCCCAGCGGGTCTGCCAATCTTGACGACCCTTAGCCGTACGCCGGACCGGGGAATCGGGGAGCGGGGGATGCGAGCGGTCTATGTCCACATCCACTACGGAGTTAAAGTCTCCCCCCAGCAGGAGGGGCCCGGCGAAAAAGTGGGCCAGCGAGCCCGATAACCTGGAAAGGAAGGCAGTCTGGTCTTCATTAGGAGCATACACACAGCAAACGTTCAGGTCCCTCCCTCCTAGAGTGCCTGAGATGGCCACGAAACGCCCCTCTGGGTCCAACACTGTCCTCGTGACCTGGAAGGGGACTCCTGCCCTAATCCATATTAGCGCCCCCCTGGCATAAGCAGAGTACGCCGTGGAAAAGACCTGCCCTCGCCACCTACGCTGAAGCGCCGCCCCTTCCGCCTTGTTCAGATGCGTTTCCTGCAGCAGCGCCATTTGCACTCCCCTACGCACTAAATAAGCATGGACCTTGTGACGCCTGGACATAGTGTGAAGCCCCCTCACGTTCCAAGTAACACATTTCAAGTTAGCAACATCAGCCATTGTCCCAGAGTGTTCTTGCACAGTCTCCCCGTTCGGGTCCCCACAAAGAAAAAGCATCAATCCTCCCAGCGCTGATGGCGGCCATTTTCCCCAACCAAAACCAAACCACCCAAAAACCAACAAGGCACCCCCCCAGCCACCCCAGAACAGGACCCAAACTGCACCATCTAGATCCCATCCAAACCTATCAACCCCAAAACCCCCACTAGTCCTACGGTCGCCACCGTAGGAAGGCCTTATGGGCCAGGTGCGGGCTGGGCGGAGGCAGTGGGCCCTCGTCGCCCAGGCTACCAGGACTATAGCAAGCCCCCCCCGGTGTCAAAACCTTCCGGGGCAAGAGCAGAGGCCCCCCAACCCTCTCTCCTTCGTTGTCAGCAATAAAGAACGGCAACCGCCTCCCCCCTGCCGGGCCCCCACCCAAAACAAGGCAGCATACCCCGTTACCCTTGTCCGTCCAGAAGGTCCTCCACCGATTTCGGTGTGATCACCGGTGTATGGGTACTGTCTGCCATTGAATCCTCCGAGTCCGATGGTGCCCCCTGAGCACCCGGGTTTTCTTCCTCCTCCTCGATGGCTTCGCCTCTTGCTCCCGACAGTTCCGACAGAACTTCCAACACTCCCCTCCGCTCCGATGATGTCTCCGCAGTCGAGGGCCCTCCCGTGCGGCCGCGGCGATTCCTGACCCTCTTGGATCGCCTCCTTTGTTCCGGCTCATCCTCCTGTTGGGTCGAGGCACCAAAACCATCTTTCCCTGTCCGATATAGTTCGAGCCAGTCACAGACCTCCTCCGGGGTGTCGAAGAACTGGGTTTTGTCGTCGACAATGACGCGGAGCTTTGCAGGAAATAGGAGTGAATATTGGATGCCCTCACTCCTGAGTTCGCGCTTAACCGCCAGGAAGGAGAACCGCTTGCGCTGCGTCTCGTAGGTGTAGTCAGGGAAGATGTTCACCTGACTGTTCGCAACTTGGAACGGGCCATTGTGCCTGGCGGCATTTAGGATCAAGTCTCTGTCCCTAAAATGTAGCAACCGCGCCACCACCGGCCTTGGGGTACGTCCCTGCTGTGGGGGCCGTGCTGGGACTCTGTGGGCCCGTTCTAGAGTGTAGAAGGAGGACAGACCCTCCGGGACCACCGTGTCTCGGAGCCAGGTCTCCAAGTATCGCACCATATCGCCATCCTCGATTTTTTCCGGCAGGCCCACCACTCGAATGTTGTTCCTCCTGTTGCGGCCTTCCGCATCTTCCGCCCTCCGTTCGAGGGTCTCGATTCGGGATAAGGCATCCTTTATCGTCGCAGCCAGGGTTCTCTGCGCCGGTTCTAAAGTTTTCACCGTGCCCTCCACCTCCTTGACCCCGTCTGAGAGTTTACCATGGTCCGCCCTAAGGAGGACCAGGCCCGTCGCCACCTGAGCAATGTCCTGTTGGAGGGCCGACCGAGTAGCCTCTATTGCCTCCAGTACACGGTCGAACTGTTGCTGCAGTGGTGCGCCACCAGGTCTTTTTGGGTCTCCATGCTCTTCCTTGTCCTGGGCTTCAGAGTCCGAGGTGGTCTGGTTGGATCCCTTGGCTCCTTTAGGTTTCCCCATGCTGCCAGGGGCTCTCCGTGACGGTCCCGGAGT
The DNA here is from genome assembly GCF_964263255.1 of Lissotriton vulgaris. Taxonomy (NCBI): domain Eukaryota; kingdom Metazoa; phylum Chordata; class Amphibia; order Caudata; family Salamandridae; genus Lissotriton; species Lissotriton vulgaris. Next base: position 164,350,264 of record NC_141697.1, on the reverse strand, counting down.
AGGCGTCTCCGTGTACAGGTGTCGATCACGACCTTCCCGGGAGTTCGTTCTCACGTCGGGTATGGGCGATCTCCTTCTCCAGAGCCTGTGGAGACTCCGCCGCTTCGGCTCACGCCACCGCCACGGCGTCCGAGGGCACCGATGAGGGGGCGGAGACAACCGTCGCCGGGTCGGGCAGGCCCGTTCACCCACTATAGCTCCGGGGTGAGGGCCACCAACTCCCTCGGTTGATCTGTGGCGCCAGAGTGTCGCGCCTCCCATGTAGTTGGACTGGCCAGGAAATCGTAGCTAGTTGCGGAGTCGCAGTGCGGACCACCGCCTGGGTCAGAGGGCACCCGCACCCGGTGCCCTCTAGTACCTGGGCACCCGCCCGGTCGTCTAATCGAGTATGAACCCGTTGCAGAAGGTCCAAGCCTGTCAATGTCCAATGTCTAAAACAACCGAGGATGGTGAAGCCGGGTGCCAGTCGACACCCGCGAGACCACTTCAACTCAGTAGTTTCGATCAAGGGGACAAAGGAGTCTGGGCGCCATGTTGGGTCGCACTCCGCAACTCCGCAAACTTCGGCATTTCTTCAGTGCAACCCCCGTCCAAACTCCACCAAGGCCCCCGGCAGGGTGTCGTCGCCTCGCTCAACCGAATGCGGGGTCTGGGGTGCCCCTCAGCCTCCGATGTTCAGGATAATCTCGGGCTTAGTCCCGGAGCCGAGCTCTCAGGCGACCATCGCCATCGGCGCCCAAGCCACGCCCCCCTTTATGCAAGGCCTCATGTGCAGCTTTTACCTCCTTTTGCACCTTTCTCTGGCATTCACTGTAAACAAGGTGTTGACATCTGGAGCCATATTTATCAATGTTTCATGCAGCACAGTGCAGCAAGACACCTTGCTGTGTGGCGCTGCTTGGAATGTATCAATATATGGCACATTCCTGCTCTCTTGTGCTGGCACACTTTTGACTGCCAAGTACCAATGCAGGCACCATTGGACCATGGTTTAAGGGTGCCTGCGTTGTTTTCCTCTTTTTAGGAACTCAGTTCACTATAGGAAGAGCAAATAGCAAGACGAAATATAGATATTTCTTCACATTACATCTCAGCTGGAAAGGCGTAGCATTGTGAGGCATTCGCAGTTCTACCGCTCATGAATAATCTGGGAATGTGCCAAAATCCATGGGTTGATGCACGGTAAGACATGCTTTACCAATGGAATGCTTCCTCAGGGAAGAGAAATGCAAGCAGTGATTTTACCAAGCACCACAGGGTCATGCAAGGTGGCCTTCCCTAGCTTGGTAAATCTCATGTAGGTTTTGCGACACCTTGTGTTACTGGTGTAAGGTTAGCCCAAAACCTTGAAGCATATCGCCCCTGCTTCTGAATTCACATCTACCTCATTGGAGCAGGATGATTTCTTTTATGCCTGCCTTTTGTGATGAAGGCAGTTTGGGTCATCTTCTGACCTGAAAGAAGGAACACTTGATTAAATAACTGTGGACAATGGTATATCCACAAACAAATATCTGAAGGAGCATCTTGGACTGATTAACATATTCATTTAATTTTATGGGATGCATGCATGCTTTACTAAGCCATACACATTTGTGTATACATGGCATTCTGGTTTCCATGGGACTTCAATGAAGATGCACAAGGTATTGGTGGCATCTCTCTAACATTTCAGGTATGTCGATGTGGTCAGTTTGCTTGATACCACCTACCACTGTTCATGGATATATGCATGCCTGTGAGCAAGGTATTCAAGTTCATCTTTTTATTTCAATATCTGTGCACCAGCTTCGATGATAGGACTGTAACAGGGGAAAATGTTTGGATACATCCCTATTGTATGGCCCATTCTCCAGGAGAGACAAAGACCTGCTGTTGATGAGACCTGACTGAGAATGATAGTGGAGCTCTGTGCATCATCTCCACATCTGTTTGCAAGAAGACCCATGCAATCATTCTGTGCATCTGAAAGGTAAAAGAAAGGAAAGACTTCAAGAAGCCTGTGTGAGGGACCACGACTGAGATGCGAATTTGCAGAAATACTGTTTTTTCCCTTGCCACCAGCTCCCTCCATTTCATGTGTACTGCTGGGGAAGATGGGCCTTTGCATGCTTGTCCACTTTGTTATTTTTTTTTATAACATGTTTATTGGTTTCAGTTGTGAAAATATATTTCACCAGAACATTTGTGTGTCAGTCAGCCTGTACAGTTAATGCATTCACAGTAATGATTGCAATAATGTTCCCCTTCCCATTACACAGGTATAGTGGAGGTTGTCCGTCTTCTTGCACCAAGTTTACAGCTAGCATATGTTCTCAGCATACTGAATCCAGGAGGCCCATATCCTTTTGTAATTCTTGGGCACACCATCCATTCATGCAAAAGATAAGCCTGCATCTCGCTCCAATGCCGGACTAAGTCTCTCTTTGCCACCAAGTATGCCATGGCGACGAATGAGCGTGAAGCATGAGAGTCCCCCAATGCGTCCATAATTACCACCAGTGTAATTTTGGAATCTAGGGTTATTGGTCTCCCTATAACATGCCCCACTATACTATTGACCACTTCCCAAAAAATCTGTACCTCAGGATGCGCCCAAATCACATGGTAGAATGTGCCTGGGGACTGGCCATAGCCAGGTTGGGGAGTAGTAAATCCAGTGTAAGTACTTGAATTGTGTGAGGTAAAAGTGCATGGAGATTGTCAATAGATTAGGTTCCATTTTCACATCTGCCATGTCCATCCCTCACCTAACTCTCAGGCCCCTCAGGGCATCAAGTATGTGTTGGTAACAAGGGATTCGGTATAGTCTAGCGATACAGCCCCTTTCCAGATCGTTGATTATTAGTAACCCTGGGCGAAGAACTACGCTCCGTTCGCGGAGTTTGCAGAGTTTCGGCAACTCCGCGCTCCGCGGAGAACGCGAAGTTGTCGAATACTCCGCAAACTGCTGCGTAGCGTAGTTCTTGCGTGCTCAATAGCATTTTCGAGTGCGCGAGGATGCTTGTCGGTAAGATCGAGTTGCCGAACACGCAGACACTGCAATCTGGCACAGAATAACTTGCGAACACGTTAGTAGTGACCGGAAATAAGGGGACGCGAGCGGGCGGGACAAACCTCATGGGTAACTTCGCGCGCTACACATCCCGAGCATACAGGCAATCAATCAATCAATCTGGATATTTGTATAGCGCGCTACTCACCCAGAGGGTCTCAAGGTGCTTGGGGGAGGGGGGTCCGCTACTGCTCGAACAGCCATGTCTTGAGTTGCTTCCTGAAGCAGAGGTGGTCTTGGGTCAGGCGGAGGTGGATGGGGAGGGAGTTCCAAGTCTTGGCTGCCAGGTAGGAGAAGGATCTTCCTCCCATGGTGGATCTTCGGATGCGTGGTACGGCGGCGAGGGCGTGGCTGGTCGATCGTAGCTGGCGGGTGGGAGTGTAGAAGGTCAGGCGGTTGTTGAGGTACCTGGGGCCCAGGTCGTGGAGGGCCTTGTGTGCGTGGTGAGGAGTTGGAACGTGATTCTCTTGCTGACGGGGAGCCAGTGAAGGTCTCTCAGGTGTCCGGAGATGTGGCTGTGTCGGGGGATGTCCAAGATGAGTCGTGCCGAGGCGTTCTGGATGTGTTAGAGTCTTTTCTGGAGTTTGGCTGTGGTTCCGGTATAGAGGGTGTTTCCGTAGTCCAGTCGGCTGGTGACGAGTGCCTTTGTGACCGTTTTCCTGGTTTCGGTGGCGAGCCATCAGAAGATCTTTCGGAGCATGCGTAGGATGTTGAAGCATGATGATGAGACGGGGTTGACTTGTCTGGTCATCGAGAGGGAGGAGTCCAGGATGAAGCCCAGGTTGCGTGCATGGTCCATTGGTTTGGGTGCGCTGCCCAGGGCAGGGGCCACCAGGAGTCATCCCAGGCGGAGGGTGATGATCCAAGGATGAGGACTTCCGTCTTGTCTGAGTTCAGTTTCAGGTGGCTGTTCCTCATCCACTCGACTACGTCTTTCATCCCTTCGTGTAGGTTGGTTCTGGCGGTTCCTGGGCCGTTGGTGAGGGAGAGGATCAGCTGGGTGTCGTCGGCGTAGGAGATGATGTTGAGGTTGTGTTGGCGTACGGTGGCTGCGAGGGGGCTCATGTAGACGTTGAAGAGGGTGGGGCTGAGTGATGATCCTTGTGGTACGCCGCATATGACTTCGGTGGCCTTGGATCTGTACGGGGGAGGCGGACTCTCTGGGTTCTTCCGGTGAGGAACGAGATGATTCACTCCAGTGCCTTCTCTTGGATTCCGATGTTGCTGAGGCGCTGCACTAGGGTGCGGTGGCAGACCGTATCGAATGCTGCGGAGAGGTCCAGGAGGATGAGGGCCGCTGTTTCCCAGTTGTCGAGCAGGGCTCGAATGTCATCAGTGGCTGCGATGAGGGCGGTCTCGGTGCTGTGGTTGGCGCGGAAGCCGGACTGCGAGTGGTCAAGGCTGGTTGGGCGAGCGCAATTGGTGATCCACTGTGTGAGGTTGTTGGCTGCTTGGTTGGGGTCCGTTGAGCTGGCGGGAGGGTTCTGGCTCAGTGAAGTGGTGAGCTGGTCGGTGGTGCTCTTGTTCCAGTTCCTGCGGGGAACCTGTTGCGGGTGGTGGTGAGTCGTGGTCTTTCTGAAGCTGAAGTGGACGCAGCTGTGGTCTGTCCAGTGGAGTCCGGTGGAGTTGCTGAAGGAGATGTACTTGCTGGAGGAGAAGACTGGGTCAAGCGTGTGTCCGGCGTAGTGGGTGGGGGTGTTCACCAGTTGCATGAGTCTGAGGTTGGCGAGGTTGTCCAGCAGGGTGGTGGTGGTGTTGTCGTTGTTGTTCTCCAGGTGGAAGTTGAGGTCCCCTAGGAGGATGTAGTCAGCGGAGGCGAGGGCGTGCGGGCTGATGAAGTCTGCGATGTCTTTGCTGAATTGTGTGTGAGGTCCTGGGGGTCTGTAGATGAGGGTGCCTCTGAGTGTGGTCTTGGGGTCGGTGTGTATCTGGAAGTGACGATGTTAAGCGGCTGTGAGGGTGCCGTCTGAGTTGGTCGTGATGCAGATGGTGTTCTTGTGGACGATGGCGATGCCTCCTCCTGTCTCGTTGACGCGATCGCTCCGGGTGATCTTGTATCCGTCCGGGATGGCGACGGCGATGTCGGGCGCTGAGGAGGCGTTCATCCATGTTTCCGTGAGGAAGGCGACGTCTGGAGATGTGGTGTTGAGCAGGTTCCAGAGTTCCACGGCGCTCCTGAAGACGAAAAATGGCTCGCGAATGGGTCAAGCAAGCTACTACGCATGCTCGCGGAGCTATGCGTAGTTCGCGGAGTGCAAGTGCATCTTCGCGTAGCTCCGCGGAGTGCGGCTACGCGAACTACGCCCAGTGCATTCTAGGGGACTATACTTACGGAGAGCCCTCATATAATTTTTATGACCTTGCAGTTTTAGATGGCCTGTTAGGCATGAAACTATTCTGGTTGACATGGACAACAGAGCTCAGCACTCTGGCAAGGCAGGTGAACAATACCTTAGCTCAGATCTTGACATTCAAATTAAGAAGAGAGATGGGATGCATCCTCATTCATCCAAGAGATGTTGAATGACTGGTAAGGAATATAGTTTGAGGAGCTCTAGTGGGAGCCTATTTGGGCCCAGAGACTTCCCAAATGGCATACATGAGAATGCTTGCTGGATCACCTCTGCAGTAAATGGAAGGTCCAAATCCTCGCTCTCCGTCACTGAAAGGAATCAAAAGGTCAGAATACGGATGATGGGGTTATCTGTTTCAGCAGTAAGAGGCTCCCGTCACATATACCAACTTTTAAAGTGCAAGGCAAACTCCCTCACTAGGTGGTCTGCTCCTCTAACTATTCACCCATTCAGGGTCCGCAGCTCAGCAACCAAGCTGCTATAGCAGTTGGCGATCAGAAGCCAATAAAAGTTTGCTAACTTTATCTCCCATCTCATATACCCTCTCTTGGGAGTGGAGTTGCCCCTGTCGCTTTGTGTGATAGTGTGAAAAGGGCCTGATCAAGACTATATTTCAATTTGTGTGTACAGGAGGCCGGCATCACATGTTGCGATGTAATCCCATTATCAGCTAGGAGCATTTCACACTCCCTGTGGTTAGTTTTTCCACTGAAACATGCAAAAAGACTGTTTTAAATGGATCCCAAAGCCCAGTCGGCGATTAGGCAGTACCCTTATTCAACTCAAAGTAATCTGTAATTGTAGTTCTGATCTGTTCCCTTAAGTTGTAGTATGTATATTGTCGATCTGCTTGATGTAGTTGCCATGCTTCCACTAGTCCCCTTACTCACTTGTCAGACCACGATTAGAAGCACGTGAACCGGAGAGCCTGAAAAGTGGAGTTTGTGTCTTGCAGTCGATCCATCACTGCGTTGAAGTCCCCTCTATCAGAGTGAAGCCTGGTGTGGCTACAGCCCACAAGATATACTGCCTTTACTGATGTCCTTAACACCTATTAACAGGCACAGGTGTAGGATAGAATATGAACTAATTTTAGGAATAAATCCTGAGAGCATTTCAAGGGAGGGTGGGTGCACCTGCTCACTCAATGTTTATTAATTACAGAGACATAAACTCATTAATTCTAAACCAATTACTGAAATCATGCTGTAAAATGTATAATTCCACTACAACGAGGAACAATTCCAGCTACAACCAGAGCCGGCCCTAGGCCAGGGAAAAGGCGCTCCAGTCTACGGCATCTAGGCGCATCCGCCCCATGAAAAAATGCAGGGCATTTTTCAAGGTGCAACATTACCCCGGTTCTAAGATAGGCTATGCTCCTGACTTCCGGTACCGTCCTCCCGTCTGCTGTGGCGGCGCCGGGATCCATAGCTGCCAAGGTTTCAGATTGCTATGAGTGACATTTTCATAATTTCAGTGTAATTTTGAGTGACATTTCAACAACTATGAGTGACACTTTCTCGCTAGCAAAATCAAGCAGTAAAAGACAAGGGAATCATATAAATGTCAGAAATGACATTTGTTTGAGCATAGCTGCTAATGTCTCAGATTGCTTATGTAGAACATTTTTATAGATTCAGTGGATTACAAAAGACATGTAACAACTAAATGCATGACAGAGCTACACTTCTTGTGGCCAAATCATGCAATGAAGTCCATGCAAACAGACATTTCAGAAATCATCAATAAGAAAGTTGAAATCAGTAGCAGGTGCTTTTAAAGCATATTTTTTTTAAATAGTCAGCACCCTCCAGCCCAACCTCAGCTTCAGGTGTGACTGAACCACAAAAATCAAAGGGTTCTCTGTGACAAAAGCAGCAACCCACCGAGCTATCTACATATAATACAGTTCATTACAATATAATATGCTGTTAGACTTTCTTTGCAGTATGCATATAAACTCACTGCTCTACATAACAGTGAGTGAAAACAGCCATGAGACAAAACTCTGACAGCTCTCTAGCGGGGATATTAATCATCTGCCTTAACTCTGACGAAGCAAGTCTCACAGTGCTGCAAAAATGAAGGCTGCTGCTTGTAGTACCACTATCAAGTAAGGATATTAAACCCTTTAACTAAACTAGCAGTTTTGGTGATTTATTAGTGCAGACAAAACTCTAAGATGGCCTGCATTTACAGCACAAACAACTTCAGTGTACCCATTTACAATGGGATATGCTGTGCTGGATGCCCACTCGCCATTCTCTTAATAAACATTTCGAATTTCATCAGTGAATTATTAAATTAGTATCTAACTTACCTTGTGTGTTCTCTTGATGGTCAGAATGAGCCATTGAGAGGAGCTGCCTGAGTGTCACAGCGGAGATCGTTAGCCTGTCTCTTCTTAAGAGAGTCAGACAGCCAACCGTGCTGCAGTCTCAATCTGTTTTGCAACAAAGAAGGTAACCCACACTTCTAATGGTTTAACACCATTCTGTTTACGGTGAACAGATAAACAAAACTTAATATGTTTATCAAGGCGATTATTTGCGCCGTTTTTATTTTTCAAATTTTGTAGAAAAATTGTATGTGTGTACAGAGAAATCACACTGCCATTTACATAATGACCAACCGAAATTAGCTAAACAAATCATAGATTTACAAACATAAACAATATGAAAAAACAGTGCGTGAAAAGTTTTATATATACAACAAAGTGAACATATATCATGAACGTGGGGAGGGAAAGATGTCAAATTATTTTTTCAAAAACATCAACAAACGCAATTAAGCAAACTTTTTCAAACCATAAAGCAATTATTGCCCAAGGAGCAGCCTTTCAATGAATCTGCATGAAAAACAAAATAACCTCTCGGAAACAATGTTTGTAAGGTTATAGATTCCCAAGTGTTTTAGCGTATTTCCAAACTTAGGACGTAATCCTGTTCGCCTACGCGTTTCGAGTTTGCAGGGTATCTTCACAAACTCTCTTCAGGGCCAAATGAATTCTTTCCCCTGTTTCTCAACCTCAGGGGACTTGAGGTAAAATCCGTATGTCCGGAATGTAACGACAGGATTTTTCGAGTCCTACGCGTTTCGAGTTTGCAGGGTATCTTCACAAACTCTCTTCAGGGCCAAATGAATTCTTTCCCCTGTTTCTCAACCTATTAGTGAAAACACAAATAATTGCGGACACTCATTATAAATTGCTCTCCTAAGCCCACTCGTACCCTCTCCTATGTACAACTTAAAATTAGGGAAGCATACCTCAGGGGACTTGAGGTCAAATCCGTATGTCCGGAATGTAACGACAGGATTTTTCGAGTCTGTGCGTTTTCTAAAAAGACACAAGTGGTTGTGTCAGAAAATGTGCTATTGATGATTATTAGCCAGCTCATTATGACCGTAGAAGCAACCAAACAATTCCTACCTGGATACGTAATTCGGGAGGAATCAAGTGGATTCTTCAATTCTGTGGTCAGTGTTTGGCTCGCAACCTTTTTGTCGAGGGAGGGTCCTGCAGCGGACCGGTGTCCCTTAACCGATCCTTATCTTTATCTACAAGTGAGAAAAGAAGGACCGAGCGCCCTTGTTTAGAAACACACCCGTTTGGTAGTCTATGGGTTGCGCGGCTCGTCTTTTGACAGCACGTACCTGCTAATGTGTCAGCATGTTCCACTTCCTCATTCCATCAGTTAGTGTGAGCGGCATACAGCTCCAACAGTCTCTCTAAGAGGCTCGCTGTTATGTAGCCAATCACGGAAGGAAAATTTTGAAAACCATCCGTGGTGCATTGTGGGACCTGTAGTTGAATTACCTATGAGTGAACTTCAAAGTCTAGAAATTTCACTCATTGAGTTAAGGCCCGTATTGATGGTGTCAAAGCGGAGTATCAGGTACGCCTCTTTGCGCAGGAGTGCTTGGTCTATGTTGTGGATCTAATCCAGACAAGACCGTCCATTTGAAGTCCGTTTCTTTGTGGCTGGCAGCTAGAAAATGCTCCACCATTGGGGCGTTCTGGACTTTTTTCTTTAGTCTCGAGCGGTGTTGCGTTATTCTGACATTTACTTGTTGACAAGTTTTACCTATGTACAATTTGTTGCACGCACACAAAATCCCGTAGATTACGTTTTTACTCTTACAGTTTGTATGTAAACTGTGTCTCCATTTGATGCCATTGTGGCAGAATTCATCTCCTTCTACAACATTATGGCAGGCCACACAAGTACCACATTTGTGGTGGCCTGTCACCGGTTTCAGGTTCCATTTGGAAATGAGATCACATCACTCTTGGGTTTGTGTAGAGAGCTGTCAGCTCTGATGATTTGTTGTCCGACGCTTGGATTTTTCCTCATTGCAAAAATAGGTTTTTGCAAAGGGAATTCCATCCCCTCCAATAAATGCCAATTGCGTAAGATGATTTGGCGAAACTTGTTTGTGTGCGCCCCATAGGTAGTCACACAGACCAGTTTCTCCAATTCTTTTTTGTCCTTGATTGTTAGTAATTCTTCTCTGGGAGTGTATCGTGCTCTTTTCTTAGAGTGTTTTAAGAGTTTGTGGGGATATCCCCTTTTGGTAAGTTCTTGGCAGAAGTTGTCCGCATGAGTATCAAACTCCTCAAGTTCAGAGCAATTACGTCTGATACGCAATAGTTGGCCATAAGGGAGGTTCTGTTTTAAACACTGTGGATGGGCACTCTTGTAGTGTAAAATGGTGTTTTTGTCTGTTGCCTTTTTAAAGAGTAGTGGTTAACCTATTTCCCTGAGTGCAGACGGCCACATCAAGAAACGTCATTTTTTGATTACTGTGGTTGATAGAAAATTTGACGCAATCTACGGGATTTTGTGTGCGTGCAACAAATTGTACATAGGTAAAACTTGTCAACAAGTAAATGTCAGAATAACGCAACACCGCTCGAGACTAAAGAAAAAAGTCCAGAACGCCCCAATGGTGGAGCATTTTCTAGCTGCCAGCCACAAAGAAACGGACTTCAAATGGACGGTCTTGTCTGGATTAGATCCACAACATAGATCGCCCAATATAGAGCAAGCACTCCTGCGCAAAGAGGCGTACCTGATACTCCGCTTTGACACCATCAATACGGGCCTTAACTCAATGAGTGAAATTTCTAGACTTTGAAGTTCACTCATAGGTAATTCAAATACAGGTCCCACAATGCACCACGGATGGTTTTCAAAATTTTCCTCCCGTGATTGGCTACATAACAGCGAGCCTCTTAGAGAGACTGTTGGAGCTGTATGCCGCTCACACTAACTGATGGAATGAGGAAGTGGAACATGCTGACACATTAGCAGGTACGTGCTGTCAAAAGACGAGCCGTGCAACCCATAGACTACCAAACGGGTGTGTTTCTAAATAAGGGCGCTCGGTCCTTCTTTTCTCACTTGTAGATAAAGATAAGGATCAGTTAAGGGACACCGGTCCGCTGCAGGACCCTCCCTCGACAAAAAGGTTGCGAGCCAAACACTGACCACAGAATTGAAGAATCCACTTGATTCCTCCCGAATTACGTATCCAGGTAGGAATTGTTTGGTTGCTTCTACGGTCATAATGAGCTGGCTAATAATCATCAATAGCACATTTTCTGACACAACCACTTGTGTCTTTTTAGAAAACGCACAGACTCGAAAAATCCTGTCGTTACATTCCGGACATACGGATTTTACCTCAAGTCCCCTGAGGTATGCTTCCCTAATTTTAAGTTGTACATAGGAGAGGGTACGAGTGGGCTTAGGAGAGCAATTTATAATGAGTGTCTGCAATTATTTGTGTTTTCACTAATAGGTTGAGAAACAGGGGAAAGAATTCATTTGGCCCTGAAGAGAGTTTGTGAAGATACCCTGCAAACTCGAAACGCGTAAGACTCGAAAAATCCTGTCGTTACATTCCGGACATACGGATTTTACCTCAAGTCCCCTGAGGTTGAGAAACAGGGGAAAGAATTCATTTGGCCCTGAAGAGAGTTTGTGAAGATACCCTGCAAACTCGAAACGCGTAGGCGAACAGGATTACGTCCTAAGTTTGGAAATACGCTAAAACACTTGGGAATCTATAACCTTACAAACATTGTTTCCGAGAGGTTATTTTGTTTTTCATGCAGATTCATTGAAAGGCTGCTCCTTGGGCAATAATTGCTTTATGGTTTGAAAAAGTTTGCTTAATTGCGTTTGTTGATGTTTTTGAAAAAATAATTTGACATCTTTCCCTCCCCACGTTCATGATATATGTTCACTTTGTTGTATATATAAAACTTTTCACGCACTGTTTTTTCATATTGTTTATGTTTGTAAATCTATGATTTGTTTAGCTAATTTCGGTTGGTCATTATGTAAATGGCAGTGTGATTTCTCTGTACACACATACAATTTTTCTACAAAATTTGAAAAATAAAAACGGCGCAAATAATCGCCTTGATAAACATATTAAGTTTTGTTTATCTGTTCACCGTAAACAGAATGGTGTTAAACCATTAGAAGTGTGGGTTACCTTCTTTGTTGCAAAGTTAATTGGGCCCTTACCCCACTTCTGTCCGCGTGGGCCAAACTCCTTTTTGTTACGCAGTCTCAATCTGTGCCACCTGCTCTCAGTATGAGTTGGGCTCTGACTGGCTGGGCAGGGCACAGCAACAGTATGTGCCCAGGTTGTAGCATCCTGCTACAATAACCACAGACACCATGGATTGCTAAATACTGGAGCTTTATTATCACACACCCATCCTTGTCCCGGTCCCTACTCTAACTGACCTTGGTTCCTGTTCCCCGGCTCCTCCTGTTCCTACTCCTCCCTCTGACTCCACCCCCCAACCACTAGACTACATCCCACAATACTACATCTCCCCCTTTCTTAACAAAATGAGCTTAATGTCCTCAGTGTTCGCAGTTCCTCAATCCACCACACGGATTGGCGGACAGCCTGTTCTTCAAGCCTTAGTAGTGTCGAATCCGCGGTGGGCTTGACTTTGGTCAATCTTTCTGTCGTCTTAATCGGGGCATTCTTGATCACGTTGCGGGTGAACTGTCTGCTCTCACATTCCGCAGTCAGCATGTCTCCTTCCCGTGGTGTAGGTACTGTTAGTTCAGATGCTCGATCTCTTTCATGAGAGAATAATGTTCTGGTCCTCTTCCGAGCACCCGCATCTACTTTTACTTCTGTTTGTCTTGTCCGGTAGAGGGCAAAACTGTCCTCCAATTCAGAGTCATGTATACCAGACAGTATGGTGCTATCGGATGAGACTGTCTTGGCTTGGTTCAGTAACTTATTCACCGCATTTACCTTTACTTCCTTTTGGCAAGTCCGATTGAGGGCAACACTGCCCTCCAATTCAGGGTCATGTATACCAGACAGTACGGTGCTATCTGATGAGACTATCTTGGTTTGATTCGATAACTCATTCACAGCCTCGGGTCGTCTGGCGGACTCGTGAGCTGTCTGGGCATAGGCATGTTTCTCTCTTATTTGATGATCTCTCTCTACTGACACATCCGGTTTTTCTTGCGGAGTGACTGGCTGGTCCCTTCCCGTCCGGTGACCAAGGTCCACTGTCTCTGTTTTCCCTTTGTAGGTCCTTTGAGTCAGCCTCGCGGACCCCTTCAGGGGTGACGGTGTCTGATCACTGGTGAGAGGCGGCAGACCCGAGAGCAGAGGACGGCCCGGGACCAGGGTTCGATTCCCGGCGCGGCAGGTTTCTGGACCAGGGTCAGCGGACTCGATAATTCTCTCGTCTCGGTGCCCACTCTGATCAGCGATCACACTCGGCAACTCTGGGCATTAGCTTGCCTCATCTTCACTAACGGCCCCACCAGACCGCCGGGGATGCCTGGTCTCACCCTGGAGATACCCATTAAGGGACCATCTCTCAGGGAAGCCAGGAAGGGTTTTGCAGCGGTCGAAGCGCCTTGGGACCCTCCGGGTAAGTAGTGCGCTATATAAATGCCCATACATTTACATTTACATTTACAGATATACTTGTGACTGACATGACAGGTTGTCTTGTGGCATGACTGAGTATTCAGAGTCCTTAGTGTGTGACGTGTTGCTCTTTACGTGAGGGGTGTCCTTTGGTTCCATGGTGCGTTTGGGTGATTGACGCCATGACTGTTCTCGGGACCATGACTCGGTCGACTCACGGGATTGAACAGATGAGCACTCTAGGTCAGAGAAGTCTCTCGTCGACTTCCAGGATCGGACAGACGTGCTCTCTGAACCAGAGGAGTTCCTGGTCATAGACGTGCTTTCTGGGTCAGAGAAGTCTTTTGTCGACCTCCAGGATCGAACGAACGCGCTCTCTGAATCAGAGGAGTTCCTGGCCATACTCCTTTTGAAGCGTCCCTTGGAGGGTGTATCGGGTAGCGGATGTCTGAAATGAGTGGGCCGTGACACGTTGTTCGGTGACTCAGGGTTGTCTTTAAAGCGATTCTCCGGGCGCCTTCGTCGACTTGTCTTTGGCACTGTTTCATTTGAGAAGTTGCTCAACAACCACGTGCTTGTTCTGTGTGTCTGCTCTTGAGATTTTCCATCTTTGCCTTGCTCACATGTTAACGACGTCTTCTCAGTTTCTTCGTTGACCCCGGTGTCATTGATGCGTTGGTCTTTTCCTGTTCGTTGTTGGGGAGAGTCAGTTCGTCTTATGCGACTTATTTCTTCTTCCCACTTGTTTGGTGCTCGGATACCCATGATGTGGGTGTGATGTGTTCTCCTGCTGGATGATGTTCCCTCAGACTCGTCTTCACAACTTGACGAAGAGTATTCTTGCGCCAACTTCCAGTTGTGACCATTTTGAGCTCTCCTTCTATAGTTTGTCTTCCTTACTCTCTTGTTGTGTAAGTTGCCATCTTGTTCAGGGGTGCGATCTGTCCCACCTGACACTCCTCCTTTGTCAGCCTTTGAATGACACCTTGAGGGTGAAGAACTCCTTGAGGTTGTCCTTTGACTGCTTGACTCGGAGTATTCCTTGTCACTGTGTCTCTCCCGTTGGTCAGACTTTGAATGACACCTTGAGGGTGAAGAACTCTTTGAGGTTGTCCTTTGACTGATTGACTCAGAGTACTCCTTGTCACTGTGTCTCTCCCGTTGTCTTTCCATTGGTCTGCCTTCCCTCTCTCTCTTTTTTGTTTTGTCTGTTTTCCGAGTTTCATCTGTCCAGGCACCTTGATAATTTGCCTTCAGATTCGGGTCCTTTGATCTGTCTCTTGCCTTGACGTGCATTCCTATTTCAGCCTTCCTGATGATTTCTTCTAGCGACCACTGTCCTCGCAAGATCTTGAGCTTTGTGTCGGGGTTTGCGCAGCCTTCAATTATCCGGAGTCGAACTGCGTCCTCATTCGTAAAGGTGTTGAAGTGGCAGCCTTGTACCAGGTTTTGCAGCCGAGTGATGAAAGTTGGCAGTGGTTCACCTGGTTCCTGTCGAGCTGTGTTGAAAGCGATGCGCTCTTGATCTACTTCCGCTTGTGCGGAGAGACGGGCACATAGCTGTTCTTGGAGTCTTTTATAGATTTCTGTGTCTTTTTTGGAAAATGTTTCGATAGGGCATCGGCCCTCTGGACCCACCAAATGGAGGAGCAGCATTAGACATTTCCTCTCTCTTTGTTCACCATTGGCGTCCAGGAAGTCACCCAATGTCGCCAGCCATTGGTTCTGTTCAAGACACAGACTCCAGGTATCATACTGCATTCCTGGGGGTGGTGCTCTGATGCAAGGGTTGCGTCGTTGTGCTACTTCTTCCCTCGCCATGAGAAGAGGATTCTGATGGATCATATTTGCAGGGCACGGGCTGTTCACTCGTCTTCGCGTCTTCGTAGTTGATCTTCTTTAGTCGAAACCTGCGGTCTGATCATGTGCTGGGACGTTGGTAATGTTTGCGATCATCACGGTCTGTGCCAGTGAATCACGTGGAGTTTGTGCGTTCCGAAGTGTCCACTTGTTGTAGTTACCTGACTCTTGCATGCATCAGTGCTCGTTTCTTTTCTGCACTTGCGTTGGCCAGTGTTTGTTGCATCACCTTTGTAGGTGCTCGTGCTGGTTTGTTGTTTCTCGCCAACGTTTGTTTGCTCGCTTTTCAAATGCTTGTTTGTATCTTTTCGCCAATGCTGATTAGTTTCTTTGCCAATGTTTGTTTGGCCTTCACCAATGCCGGTTTTCTTCCTTGGCCACGATTTGTCCAATGCTTGTTGATCTGTATGTGTCAACGCTTGTGTCTCTTTGCATGGATCAATGCTTGTTTCTTTGCATGTACCACAGCTTGTTTACTCTTAGCCAGTACTTGTCTTTGCATGCACCAATGTTTGTATGCTCTTGCATTTGCCAATGCTTGTTGTATAATTTCTTTTCTTGTCTTTACCAGTGCTTGTTTTTCCTTTTTACATTTGACAATGTTTGTTTTCTTGCATTTGTCAATGTTTGTTTCCTCGCCTTTATCAATGCTTGTTCTATTTACATTTGCCAATGTTTGTTCTTGTATTTACTAGTGCTTGTTTGTTTTGTGTTTACCACTGCTTGATTTGCACTTACCAGTGCTTGTTCTCGGGCCCTGTGGCACTTGCCGATGTTTATTTGTACTTTCAGGTCTTCTGCCTGACCTCAAAATGGCCGCCGATGATCCCTCGCAGGGGATTGGACACTGCTGCCTGACTCCAAAATGGCCGCGCGGGAATCTCGTTTTCGACGGGATTTCGGCCGTTTTTCTTTGTTTCTTCACAGGAATCACCGTATTTCGCAGCGCTTCCACTCACCGCTTGCCGGTCGCAGCCAGGATCCACTGCTAGAGTCAATGCTTCAGGTGAGGCAGCTTTCCTTGACTTCTGCCGCCGGGGTGGGCTCCCGGTGAGCACTTCTGGGCACTTCAGACGGGATGCTCCCACCTCTGCACAGAGGGCTCCCAATTGCATTTGTTTTGGCGCTCGGCAGCGCTCTTCTCCAGGCGATGTCCACGCCTTACTCAGCAGGTCTCCACACACTCGGGCAGCACGGCAGGGTCGGGGTTGGGCTCCCGATCCCTCGCTTTTAAAGTTCCCGCTCTCCTTCACCGGCACCGTGCCAAATCTCACGCATCGGGCGTGAGGTTTTCAGACCTCGAATTTCTCTCGGGCTCCGCTTTCAGTGTTCTCAGCAGCGCTTGCTGTCGGCACGTTGTGGACGCCTTCCACAACTCTGGGGCACTTCTTTTACCTCTCTGGGCACTCCACAGGGTCGGAGTGGGCTCCCGATTCCTGCACACGGGCTCTTCACCCAGGGCACACGCTTCCAGCGTGAGGCGCTTTTTGGCGCGAAGGGGTCTCTTCTTCTTCGAGCGTTTTAACGCTCAGTGCCTCGTCTCCCTCTTGGATCCCTCTCAACTGTTGGGGGAACAGGGTCACCTGCTGCTGGTTTCTTGTCTCAGGCAGCAACTTCGTTTCCCTTGGGCAGCGTTTTCTTCTCCTCGAGGCTGCCTGGGGACAGGGCTCTCTTGTGGGGTTCTGTGGGCTATGATCATGCCCATCCCACCTTCGTCGCCAGTTGTAGCATCCTGCTACAATAACCACAGACACCATGGATTGCTAATACTGGAGCTTTATTATCACACACCCATCCTTGTCCCTGTCCCTACTCTAACTGACCTTGGTTCCAGTTCCCCGGCTCCTCCTGTTCCTGCTCCTCCCTCTGACTCCACCCCCCAACCACTAGACTACATCCCACAATACTACACAGGTCATGAGGAGGTCAGCAGGTAATCGATTGTCGAACACCGGCTTCCTCCTTTAACTCTGTGCCATGCAGCAAAGCAGGCAGAGGAACAGAAATTAACTCCTCTGTGCCTTGGGGCCCCATGGCAGGCAGGAAATGAAACATCCCGTCACACAGACTGGGACAACCGAAGAAGGACCTGACAAGGCCCGGGAACATCTACTAAAAGTAGTTGTGGCGCTAGTCTCTTTGGCATAAGAAAGCCTTCGATCCCATGATGAGCAATTATTGCATTTGGTAAGTATGTGCCTCTGCAGAGTTAGAGACGAGCAACACTAAGCTGCGTCTCTCCTCGATCCTTTGCCCTTGCACGGACCCTCTCCTCCTGTGTAGAGAGAAGCTGTCACACCAACCTTCGGGAGGAAAACGGGAATCCTCTAGTCTTGGCTTGTTCGTCCTCTCTGCTCCATGCTTACTGAGCCGGCCCGGCGTGACTCTATACTGGTAAGGACCGGCCCCTCACCGGACCACTCTCTCCTCTCCTAACTGCATGATGCAGCAGGGCCCTCTCCCTCTCACCAAGTGCCCTCGGGCTGTCCAGCCCCGGCTGCTCTGAAATAAAATGCCGGCGGGCAGCATTGCATTTTTTTATCAATTTAGTTCCTGGGCCTGTCCTGTCCTAGCGTGGGGACCTGACTGCAGGCCAGGACAGGTCTGAGGTGCGAATAGCAGTGTGGTGTGAGCAAGCGCGGCCAGGCCCACAAAACAGTCACACTGAGCAAGGTGACGACGAGCCACTTAGCAGCTCATCATAACTTCGCGCGATGTTGATAGGAGGAGTGACGTCACATCCTCGCGGCGCTACGGCCAGTCTCAGACTGTCACTCAGCCCGGCGGCGCCACGGAAATCATATAGATACAATTGTAGCAGCACTGACTAACTGCTACTGTGAGTCTAAAAGAGCCTGCGCTGGAACTGCCCGAATCCTTTGAGAGCAGTCAGCCAGGCACTGGAGCTCGCAGCTACTACTGCTTGTGGTGTGCTTTGTGTGACAGCTGAAACTATGGCATTATGCGTGACAATGCATTTCAGTGCGGTGATGCGGAGCACCACACTGAAATGCGTTAGTGTCACACCTATTGCGTGATACTTGGCAGGACTGGGGATCAGGCTCGTAATCTGCGCTAGTGGCGTCCGTGACAACCTCAGGTAAA
Organism: Lissotriton vulgaris; assembly: GCF_964263255.1. Lineage (NCBI taxonomy): Eukaryota > Metazoa > Chordata > Amphibia > Caudata > Salamandridae > Lissotriton > Lissotriton vulgaris. Next base: position 164,331,958 of record NC_141697.1, on the reverse strand, counting down.
CCTTTCAACCCTCCTCAGATATAACACGCATTTCAATAACATTAAAAGCATGAAATGACGCATGTTAGTGAACTGGAAACAGCAGCGGTTAATTTGCCAAACTCAGAACGACGAGGGGCAGAGAAGGGCTGACACTGACGGCGGTGGAGGGAGATGTAGGCAAGGAGGCCGCCGCCTAGCACTGATGAGGGATTGGCATTTGGCTGATGAGGCCTGGCACTGACGAGAAACGACAGAGGAGGCCTAACAATGACGGTACGGTAGAGGAAGCTAGCCTGGCACTGGTTAGGGATGGCAGAGGTCAGAGGAGGCCTGGCACAGCAAAAAACCTACGTGTACGCGGTCGCAGTGGTGGTGACCGTGACGTATGGAACTTCTCTCTGTGACTGTCTACTCGATGTCTTCCGACCGACGCAGCAGACTCACTGCACACAAAGCACCAGGCGGTCCAGACCGTGCGTAGTCACTCGGTCCACTCTCCTTCATGTCTTGACTCTGACTCATCTACTTCTACTTTCACTTAATTGTTGTTGTGTCAGCACTGGTGCGCCACGCGCGATGACGTCCCGACAGCGTAGGGAAATGGCCAATCCCCTCGACATGGCTGGATATAGCCATATGTGATTGCCCATACTTTGCGGCCCTCAGCAGAACAGCCAACACCCACGCGCGGCACCATCCTGCTGCAGCAGCCAATCCTGGTGCAGCGTTAACAGCGCCACTGCGCCAGGATTGGCTACGAGCAGGATACTATATGTCATTAATGAGACTGGGGCCCCGTGTCCCTGCCTGTGTCTCTGAGTGCTATAGGGGGGGAGGGAAGGTCTACCACTGTACGCATGCGCGGGCCAGTCTAAATGTTGAGTACTCCTGGATTTCACTTGCGCAGTCACCCCGCTGCTACTACTCCGCTATTCTGCTCTGGCTGCCTGTGTGCTGCCTGTCACTCTCTGCTGCAGCCCCGCCCCCCACGGCCCACTTCCTTTTGCGATGCCCGATTCTGTCGGGCTTGTCCCGGGGCCAGTAGCGCCCAGTGCGGGTGCCTGAGTCAGTGCGCTCAGATTTATTTGAAAAAATCCTCTTTTTAATGCATTTTGGGAGTGCGGTCGTCCATGGCTAGTGGGGCAATGCCCCAACGCCCCCAATGGACGCACCGCCACTGCAGCTATAGCTAACACTTGCGATAGCGCCTAGTGTGTGGAATCTAACATGTGTGGGGGAGTGTATATTCAACTAAGTGTCCAGACGAACTCCTCCATAGTGCCAATTATCATCACAAACCTTCAGGAAGTCAGTGTGGACATCCTGCACCACCAAGGGGAATGTCCTCTTGGAGCAATATTGCCTTAGTCCCTGGTGTATCTAGTGTGGAATAGCCTCGAGAAGCCATGCTCTCTAAGAAAATAACTTTGTGTGTCCATCTAGTGCCTTTACTGTAACATAAGAATCGCTGGGTGATGTTGTTTGGCATAAGGAAAGACAGCCCCCCATTTGCGTCATTGAGCCCATTTACATTCCAAGTAACTATGCTATGCCCCTCCTGGGGTTCCCATCGCCTAATTAGAGACCATTGTAAGTAATGCTGCAAAAGATATATCTGGGGATGGACCTGGATTAGGCCTAGCACATCGAATGTGAACAAAATGTAAAAAACTAACAGCCTGATTCATGATCGGGCCGTTTTGCGGAGCTCAAATAGCGAATCATAAGGAATCGCTATTTGAGACTCGCAAAACGGTAATCATGTAGGAATCGCAATATTAATTGTGATTCCCACTGATTCCTTATTTGCGATTAGCTAATTGCTAATCGCAAATAAGGAATAACTCCCCATGCATTCCTATGGGCCAAAAGGCCCATAGGAATGCATGGGGAGTATTCCTTATTTGCGATTAGCAATTTGCTACTCGCAAATAAGATAGCGATTTAAAGGGTGCCAGGGGTGTCCAAAGGACACCCTGTAGCACCCCTTAAATGCAAATTGAAACAGGTGTTGCGCACACACATGTCCAAAGGACATGTGTGTGTGCAACATGCAACTTAGAAAAATGCTTTTAAAAGCATTTTTCTAAGTTTTTGCTATTTACCGAGAGGTCTGACCTCTCGGTAAATAGCGGCCCAAAATTGCATTTTCGCAATTTTCAAATGCTTCATGAATTGCATTTAAGGAATCTCAAATAGAGATTCCTTAAATGTAATTCCTCGCAATTTAGCGATTTAGCAATTACCAATTTTTGCATTTGGGATGCTGAATCCCAAATGCAAAAATCGCACTCGCAAAGGGCCGGATTCTCAGAATCCGGCCCTTTGCGAGACGATTTAGCCTTCATGAATAAGGCTGTAAATCCCATTGTGGTGTTGCAACAGGCAACAACTGAAGTTCCCTCCATCCCCCCTTCCTGCACTTCCCCACATGAAGCATCTGTTACCCAGAAGAAACACTCAACAGTAACTCCCACCAACAATAAAGCACAAGTCAGGGGGTAGGCATACATATACAGCAGGAATTGCTTACATTTTACATTACGCCTGAAAAGTCCTGGACTAATATGAATGGGAAAAAACACTTCAGAAAAAGGCAAACATGTGTAAAGCAGCAAAAACCTTCTAACTCCACATTGTATGCCACGTACCGATCTCTTGGAAAAAGCTACAAAACTTCAAATGATGCAGTGATTTTCCAGCAGAGAAAACCTAAACTCCAGAGTATTGGTAATTCTGGATGCGGCAGTACAGCATGATTTTACCAGGGAATTCAGAATAAGGGAGATAAATAAGTGATAGAAGTAAAAAAAAGTGTAGGACACACCTGATAAGATATAGACACCATATAGACAGAGCCGCAGTGAGGGGCATAGTAAGGTTTGGAGTTGCCCATGTGCCACGGTAGGGGTGCGTAAGTCGGATGCAAAACCTAAGTGAGATTTTTCAAGCCACGCAAGTCCACCTTGCCTGGACCTGCATGGCTTGAGAAGTCAAGATTAACACAATGCAGATCAAATCGCTGCCTTGCATTACTCTGCGGCAGGGAGGCATTGCATGGGTGGAGGGCGGTTGTTCCCATGCATGAGGAGTAACGAGGAGAAATGTCTTTATTGCTCCTAGTTTTTTTGTCTTTCTACATGTGCTTCATTCTGCAGCATTCATAGAATGAGGAACATTCCTCTCAGGTTTGTGTTTGTGCAGGAAGGTGTCTCTTCTTGCACAAAACAATCTTGCCTACAACGCAGCTACCCCTGTAACATTACGCAGGGGTGCCCGCCTTGGTGCTAGGCAGCCAAAAGTGTGCCAGTGCTGGGAAAAGACATGAATGTTCTATATAATATTAAACGCGATGCATTGCTACCCTGTCCCTTTCGTGCAGCGCAGGAAGGGGGCTTGGTGCGTTGCGCTGTGTGTAACGCTGTGTGTAAGATTTTACAAATATGTCAATAATCTTTTGATTCTGCAGCCACTTCTTTTTCTACATAATTAAGTTTTTGTAACATAATTCACAATCTCCAGCGTAAATGCAACAAACGAATGTTAGTAGCTCAAATTGCTCTACATTTACAAAAAACATGTCACATGGTTCTGTGCAGTAGCAGCACGCTTGCTACTGAAAACGGATTACTATTCTGATGTTTATTGCTTCCATTTTGGACTTTGACAAATTTCAAGGCTTACTCTTGGCAGGAGATATGAGGTGCAACCTCGGATTTCATACAAATAGCACAATGATAGTCCACTCCCAACATTTGTCTAAAGCTTTTTAAAAGGAGTCAACTATTTCGTTCTGAATATGTTAATTTACTCAGCAATACAGTTTGTATATTGACTAACTGTGTTCAAATATTTAATTGAAAGAGTAATATGGCAGGAATCATCTGGCTACTTTTAATATCCTATTTGCTAGTCTATACACACCAGTAAACGCATCATACAGGAATCTTTAAATACAAAAAGGGCTAGGTGTCTCTGCAAGCAGGTCGAATTGATCTCTTAAATCTTTGGCACTGTCTTAGTCAGTTTGGCAAGCACACTCGAATGTGGTTGTTTCCAGGCGTGACCAGACTTCTCCAGCGCTTCTGGTTGAGCCACTGTAGCATCTGTATGGTTGACGGAGTGAAGTGGGGGAGGATGCTGGGATGAAAGTCTTCATTCTGATGAGCCTGTACATTTGGCTTTCAGAGATATAGTAACCAAAGGGATTCTGCAGGTATAAAGGGTAATTCCAGTTTCGTGGTCAAATTGAACAAAGTGGGGGGTGTGGCTACCACCCCAAGATGGCAGCCACAATATTCTGTGCTCTGCCACTAACCCCCTGTGCATAATTCTGTGCTGATTGTCACAGGCTGGCGTAGAGATGTGAGGAATAATAATTGTGTCCTAGCAGCTGTAAACAATCTTTTTCCCTTTGCAAAGTGGTCCATTGAGAAGTGCGACTGCACTTGGGTGCCATGCAGGCCATTGACGAGAAGGCCATTAGGTGCACAGCAAGAGGAGCAGACCATCCCAGGGGAAAACGAGGGCCTGGTGCAGAGGCCCACCACCGTTGCCATCAACAAGGTGGCCATGCAGTAAGGGGGGCGAGCGCCTACAGGCACTATGCCAAACTCTACTGCCTCCATACTTCTGGTCTTGCATGACTCTAGAACCTCCCTTGAGGGTAAGCTTGATGAACTAAGTCCCAACCTGTCCTTGCTCTAGCTGGACCTCTGCAACACTTTTTAGAGGGTATCTGATATGGAGGGGCAGCTTTTGAGGTTGAAGACACAACCAAAACCTTACAAACTGCGCTGGCTCATCTCCAACACAAAGTGGGGCAATTGGAGGTGAGGGCAGAGGGCACTGAGGGGAGGCCAAAAAAGAGCATTATCTGTTTAGTTGGAATCCCTGTGGGTGCAAAAGGGCCCAAACCTACCAGTTACATAACAGATTAACACCAGTTGTGGTTTCCCAAAGGAGAATTATCCAAATGTTTTGTAGTGAAAAAAGCCTACAGGTCACTGGCTACCAGACACATGCTTGGACCCCCCAGAGACCAATTTTTGCAAGCATTCTAAAGTTTGTGGACAGATATGTAATTCTCAGAGACACTGGGCGCCGGTTATGTTCTTGTTGGACTACACATTGAGAGTTCAGCGCACCCCCCAAGCAGCTAAGGTGAAAATGAGAGGTTGAGCGTAAAACTTCCCTCTCCCATTGCCTCTCGATTGATCGACTAAATAACGACATAACAGATCGTAATACCACATGCATGCACAATGAGAATATTCAGGAGCTGTATAAACATCTAGAAAAGATAAGGCATCATGATTGCCATTTTTCGAGGCGGTAATAGGCACTTCCGGGTCACCGTATTCGTTTTTTCGCCCAAATGAGGTTTTTTACCTTCAAAACTTGGCAGAAACAAAGTCCCTAAATAAACAACATGGTTAAACACTAAGGGTAGTAAATAATGTGGTCCTTTGAAAGAAAGTTTTATAGATAAGTGTCAGAGGGCTTTTTACTTCCGGGTCAACCTGGGAAGCGGCAGTACAAAAACGCCGATTTTTCAGTCAAACATTTCACTTCTTATAGAAATGAAGGTAACAGCACTGAGGAACAGGGAGGCCGATTTCGAATTATAAGGTATGTGAGACCTGCAAATGAGGATTTAGCCTGGAATGGGTGGGCACTCTTACTCTCATGCAGTAAGATAAAACACTAGCCTGCCATGTTTTTGGACCCAACTAGGGAATCCTAAAACTCTGCCTTTATAGGATATATTTAAATAGAATGAAGTACTCAGAATCAGTTTTTTGCGCTCAGTGAAAGTACAGAAACTAGTGATCATATAGAATCATCAGGAGGACTGCTTATTAAACCTCAGTTTTTGCATTGCAGATACATCTCCTGTACATTTAGGTTTAAAGTATTTTATTGCAATATGAAAAGAAAAAGGACAACATTACAGACAAATAACCACAGGGGCACCCCCCAAATCAGTGTGTACGATGCAACATATACGTGAAGTCAGTTCTTGCTGTGCGACGGGCACGTCTGTACCAGAGTCTTATGGCTAGCGCACCTGTGGGCGGGGACAAAACAAAAAGAAGGAGAAAGACAAAGAAACCCCCCCCCCCCAACCAACTACCCCCCCCCCCAAACCCCCAGCTCCCTCCCCCACCCCCTGTACTGTGCTATCAACCTTCCGCCTTCACACTGTGGCAGCGTAATAACCATTCCCCCCTCTAGCTAACTACTCGACCAGCTTAGACAGGCGGGTCCGGCGGCGGCGTCAGTCGCAGCAATCTGAGATATCTAGGGCAAGTGATTTCCTTGAATTCCGATCTCAACAATGTGTGAAACGGCGCCCTCAGCTCCTCAAATGTGTCCACCTCCCCCGCCACCACCAGGGACATCTTTTCCATGCCCAGAACATGCCACAATCTATGTAGCCAGCCAACAACAGTAGGAGGTGTGGGAATGCGCCAATGAATGAGTATATTCTGTATTGCCGATCCTAGGGCGATCGCTATCTGCCTACCCTTCTTAGATCTTAGTGGGTACATTAAACCATTTGGCAAGCCCTATAGAACATAGGCGGGAAAGCGGGGTAATTCAATCTCAAAGCATTGGTCAATCTCAGTCAGCACCTCCTCCCAGTAAGGAGTCAGCAGGGGACAGTCCCATAGTATATGAGTGAGTGTGCCAGTCTGACCGCAGTTACGCCAGCAAGTCTTAGGTATTGAGTGGTTCATTTCATGTAGTTTCTCAGGGGTGCGATACCAATAAGTCAAAATTTTTTTGTAAGTCTCCGTGAGCCCAGTGTGGTAGGCAGAGTGTCGCGCCCGGTAGGAAATGTGGTCCCAGTCAGTGTGGCTCAACACTCGCCCCAACTCCCGTTCCCACCGCTCTCTCCCAGGGTTGTAGATGTGAAAGGGGGGAGGTTGCAACAACTTATAAAGGTCGGATATGAGCTTGGCGACCGATGTGCGAGTTACCAGGCAACGCTCATATGCCGTGAGTTTCCGGTCCGCCGATGCTCGCACCTGCGGCTGTAGCGCCCAGTGGCGCGCCTGCATATATCTCATGCGCTCCGTCTCGGGTAGATCGTAGTCCCGCCGGAGATCCTGGAAGGAGGCCGCACCCTCCGGGCCATACATGTGGAATAGGGCGGAGCAACGGGCCGCTCGCCAGAGCTCAAAGGCTCCCGGTTCCATACCTGGGCTAAAGTCCGGGTTACCAACTATTGGCGTGAAAGGAGAAGGAAAGGTGGTGAGGTTGTGCCTGGTGGACACGGAGTCCCATACTCGGAGCGGGACCCGTGTTACGAAGGATGCATAGAGGTTGGGCGGGCGGTGGGCCCTCCGCAGGAAGGGTACCTCCTGCAGCGTCCTGCCCGCCACCGCCTGGTCCTGAAACAACCAATGTTTGTCCGATTCCCACCGGCTCCATTCTACTAAGTAGCGCAGCTGAGCAGCTTGAAAATACTTGTGCAGGTCCGGTATTCCAAGGCCACCAGACTCAGGCGCTAGCGTGGCTATGGTTCTCTTGAGCCTAGGTTTACGACCCTGCCACACAAAGCGTGTGATATCAGACTGAGTCTGTCCAAGCCATCCCTTGGGGGGTTGCAACGGGAGAGCCCGAAAGAGGTACAGGACTTGGGGCAGAAGGGTCATTTTCACCGCTGCCACCCTGCCCAGCAACAACAACGTGCCCTTGTCCCAACGGGCCAGTTCCTCCTTAATCTTTTTACTTAAAGCTGTATAGTTGGCCGCAACCATAGCAGGAAGAGAGGGTGCTAGGAGAATCCCCAAATAGGGTACCTGATCCTTAGACCAGCTCAGCGGAAAGAGCCTCTGTAAGTCAGCTCTGGTGGCGCCGGACAGCGAGATGTCAAGGGCCGCCGACTTCCCAAGGTTTACCTTGAAACCCGCTACAGTCGCAAAGGTTTCCAGGTCAGTAATGCAAGCAGGCAATGGCCTCCTAGGGTCGTCGAGCGACAATATCACGTCGTCCGCGTAGAGACTAAGGGTGTGATGGAACTCCCCCATACGGATACCTGTGACGTTGGGATTCTGGCGAACTCTTTGTGCGAACGGCTCCATATAAAGAGCGAAAAGCAATGGCGATAGTGGGCACCCTTGTCTGGTGCCCCTCTCTATCGGAAAGTGCCGAGAGCTGCATCCGTTCACCCTCACTACCGCGGATGGGAATCGGTAGCAATTGAATATCAGGTGCCTGAACTTCTCACCTATGCCAAATTAGCCCAATACCTTTTCCAAATAAGGCCAATGTACTCTATCGAACGCCTTCTCCGCGTCGATGGAAAGGAGCATGCGTTCCCCGGATATCCGTGAGGCCTTCTCCAGTATATGGGTCACCCTTTTAGTGTTATCGACAGTCTGCCGGCCCGGTACAAACCCGGCCTGATCCGGGTCAACCATACCCGGGAGATGGAGTGCCAGACGTGCCGCCAGAATACTGGTGAAAATCTTCAGGTCAGTATTCAAAAGTGAAATCGGTCGGTAGGACCCGCATGCAGTCCGGTCCTTGCCCGGTTTAGGGATCACCGATACCGTAGCCTGGAGGAACTCCTGAGGGATAGCGCCCGGCTCAAAGAACGAGTTAAACAGGCACGTCAAAAGTGGTGCGTGGTCCTGGCAAAAGGTCTTATAAAAGAAATGGATAAAACCGTCCGGTCCCGGAGCTTTCCCATTTTTAAGTCGGGAGATAGCCGTGACCACCTCCTCAATCCGAATCTCCCGCTCAAGATATTGGGCCTGGTCCGGCGTGAGGGACAGGACCGACACCGATTCCAGATAGTCTGCCTTGGCTCGCGCTGAGGGGGGAACGCCGGCGTAGAGGTCAGCATAGTAACCACGGAAAACGTCCGCGATCTGGCCATCCTCCGTAACTGTCCCTCCAGTGGGGACCGCTAGTTCCTTCACCCGATGCTGCTGGTGCTGCACACAGAGTTTATGCGCCAGAAGCCGGCCACACCTGTCGCCGCCTGTGTAGTACTTATGTTTCAGGCGAAGTACTGCGTACTCCGCTCGGTCCATATCAAGCGCGGACAGGAGTTTCCTGGCGGCCTTAAGTTGCCTCCAGACACGAGGGGCTCCCGTCCATTGATGCACCTGTTCTAGCTCCCTCACCTGGCGCGTAAGTTCGTCCTTTTTAAGCTGGCGATCTTTATTCTCCGCCGAGGAGATGGCAATAAACTCGCCACGGAGCACAGCCTTCAAGGCGGCCCATTGCGTCGCGCGGGTGGTGTCGTCGTTATCATTAATACGCTTGTATTCCTCTATGGACTTTCGGACCTGTTTCACCACCGATTGCTTGTGTAGCAGAGTATCCCTGAGGCGCCAGACCCCTCGCGAGGGAGACACCAGAGGCAATTGTAAAGTGCCCTCCACCGGGGCATGATCTGAGAGGGACAGTACCCCTATGTCGGCGCCCAAGGCCAGTTCGTACATTGGGCCCGTCACCAGGAGATGATCCAACCTTGCATAGGATTTTTGGGCGTGGGAATAATAAGAATATGCGCGGGTCGCGGGGTGGAAACGGCGCCACATGTCGTGCATATCAAGCTCCTCCAAACGGGTACGAACCGAGCCCGAGAGCTCACCCGATTGTAGGTGTCTTTGCACCGACCTGTCCAGGGACGCATAAAAGACCATGTTCAAGTCCCCCCAATCACGATGTGTCTGTCAGGAGTGGACGTTACGTCTTCCAGTGCCCTGTGTAGAAACTGATCCTGATGATCATTGGGGCTATATATGGAGCCTTTGGTGAACACCAGACCCCCTGCCTTGATTCTATACGCTAAGAGCCTCCCCTTCTGTTCTGCTACCTTTTGTATGACCTCCCCTTTGAACCTCCTAGATATCATGAGCGCTACCCCTGCCGTCTTGGAAGTGCAGGAAGAGAAAAGCTGCGTGGGGAACTTTGGGGTCCGTAGCCTGTGACAATCTCTAGCTAGTAGATGGGTCTCCTGCAGAAGACAGATGTCTGCCTGTGAGTCCTCCAGGAGGGACAGTACAGCCCTTCGTTTAACCGAGTTGTTCAGCCCCTTCACATTCAAGGTAACAATCTTAAGGGCCATCAGTGAGGGGGACACCAGCAAACGCTCATCAGGGCGGGCAAGGCCCACCAGACTAAACTCAGAGGCAGCAACGAGCAATCCCAGCACACAGTGAAAGCAAACCACCCCGTAGCACAGTACGGTCCCCGAACCCCCGAACCCCCAACAGTGTTCAACTCCCCCGCCCACCCCCTCCCCCCAAACCAGTCAAAATACTTCATTGTCCCAGTCCGGTCCTCAGCGGACAAGGCCGTGGAAAGTCGTTCAAGTGGACGTCCAGCCACCACCTCCTACACCCCCGCCACCCCCCACCCCCGGAACCCCCGCACCTGCGATGAAGATAGGCTACTGCAGACTCCCCCCGGAGCAAGTTCAGGCCGTCAAGGCCACATCGCCATTCGCAGTAGTCCTGGAGGCCTCCTGTATGGCGCTAGACATTTCTGCCCGAATTGTAGGCGGTTCAGGTCTCGCGGGTGGCGAGGATCGCCGTTCCCCGACCAGTTGCCAGCCATCTCTCGTGCTCCGCCTGCGACGAGGAGCCGGGGTTTCTGTGTCCGATGCAGTGATTCCCAGCAGCCCGCACACATCCTGGAGGGACCGGAGCTGATGCAAAGTTCCATTCCAGCGAAAGATGAGGCGGAAGGGATGCCCCCACGAGTACTGTGTGCCATGCTCCCTCAAGAAGTCTGTAGCAATGTTAAAGGCCTTCCGTTTCTGTAGTGTTATTGCGGACAGGTCCTGGTAGAGCGCCACCGGGTGATCTCTGAAGCGGACGGCTGTTGCCGCCGTGCCTCACGAAGAATCCGCTCCTTCAAGGGGAAATCTGGAAAGAAAGCTAAAATGTCTGGAGGGGGCGCCGAGGTCCTGCGAGGCCGGCCAACTCTGTGCACCCTGTCGATCCGAATTGGGAAGTCTTCGGACTTTCCCAGAATTTCGCAGAACAGGACTCCTAAGTAGGCGGCCGTGTCTTCCCCCTCCTCGTTGGATGGAACTCCTCGGACCCTAATGTTGTTCCGTCTGGACCTGTTCTCAAGGTCTTCGGCATGGGCTTGTAAATCTATCTGCTGGTCCCTCAGCCTCAGGACCTCCTGTTGCAGGTGGGTGATTTCCTTGTCCCTGGAGTGGCAAGCCGCCTCCACCGTGTTCACTCGTTCACCTAGGGAGTCCACCTCTCTCCGGACCTCCCGTACCTCCCCGGCCACCTCCTGCTTCAAGGCCTGAAAGTTCTCCCTCAAGGAGCTGAACAGGGATTCCAGGAACGATCTAGTCACCGGGGGTTCCCCGCCTTCTGCGCCCCGTGAACTAGTCGGGGGGCTCGGAGCGGGCTGGTTCCTGTCTTGCCTCGGGGCGCCTCTCCCCAGGATGTCCGGCAAAGTCCGGTCGCCCTTCTTCTGCCCCCTGGCATTCGACATCGCTGAGGGGTGGGGATCACGAAAGCCCGCGTGCCGTGGTGAGGAGGCAGCGATCCAGCAGTGGGTGGCAATTCACACTGCTCGCGCCGATGTGGGACCACTCCCGGTGAGGCGCCCCCGCACGCCTTGAATGAAGGTGGATGCAACCGCCCCCCTCCCGTCCAAAATGGCCGTCCGCTCCGGTCCGGGGACCCAGCGCCGGAGTGGCATAGTCTCGACTCCCGGACTTTGTATTGCGCTGCCCTCAGCGGAGGTCAGGGCCTACCGGTGCACAGAGGGCTCTGCCGGACAGTCCTTCCAGTGAGCGCCCCAGCACCAACATCCGATGATTCCGGGTAGGCCCGGTCTCGCAGCAGTCTTACCCCACCGGTCCACTCGATTAACACACAGCCAGGGGCTGGTCTTGCAGATCGTGCGGCAGTTGGAGCTGGCGACCGTGGGCGCCGGAGGGCCTGGCAGCGCCTAGCAGCGGTTAAAGGGGGGGCTCCGGGCCGGGCCACGTGGTGCAGGCCTCGCGGCCTACCTGATCCCTGGGCTTGCGTAGTTACTTCCCGTCGATTCCGCCTCCGCTCCCACCGCCAATGCAGCTCCGCTCCGCCGAGGAGGGTCGTCCCAGGTCACAACAGGGACGGCCGCGGTGTCGAGTCGCTCACAATCTGTCGGCCCACTCCGTGCTACTGGCTCCCTTCGTTGGGTTACGGAGGCCTCGTGATCGAGGGGTCCGCGGGTCTTCCGGCAAGTCCTCCGGCGGCCCTCGCCTCGGCTTGTTCTCAAGCGGCTCCGCCGCCGCAGCAAGGTAACTGAGGGTTGCGGACTGCTCCACACCACCACGGAGAGTACTGGGTGCGTTTTCCGCTCGATCCGGGGGAGATCAGCGGCATACATAGGTGCAGGTTTTCCAGGGGCTCGGGTGCTCACGGCAAGAGCGTCCTCTCAGCCCGCCATCTTGGCCACGCCCCCTCCTGTACATTTAGATAATTATCGTACATGAAGATGCCATATTTATAATAAAAACTTAGCGGTGTCCTAAAATGTTTAAGTAAATAAGCGAGCAATGTGCTAGGAGTATCCCTGAAGCATAATTAATGTAAATCTCTAATAAGCTATGTAAAGTAGAGATATGTAGAAACTATGACGATGGCCTCATCTCACTTATATCTATAGATATCAAAATTCCTGATTATGAAAAGTATCCGGATGTTCGGTGAAGATTAATTAACCGTACCTATACACCCAACTCATACAAAGTTGGTGAGTATCCACCTATGCGACATTTAGCAGAATGTTAGGTCTGGCAATCAGTTAGAACAAGTGTGAGACTGAACACACGTGATCTTTATGTACACAGGTCACGAAGAAAAATTAACCAAAGAAAAACTGTATAAAAAGAAGCCACTCCTATCGACAACGGTAGTTCCTCCGTGCACATAGAAAACATTGTGTTTTATCTTCAAGGTAAATAAATTAGCTGTTGGCACAACCTTTGTGGTACCCCCAGGATTAGCGAGAAATAAAGGGGCGCAATTGTTTTTGTATCCCTTATAGACTTAAAATAACTGTGGAAACTATCTGAGAAGCTCACAGCGAGTTGAAAAGCAATTGAAAAGCTCTCTCAACCCAAGATACAGTTACATTCAGACAAATCCTCAAGGACTAATTTGATGAGCCTTGGTAATTAGTGGTGATATCATGATTTTGTGTAGATAACATTAGTATGTCTGCATCTGGGGTCAGGAAGTAGAAGGGGTTTAGAATAATGCATAATGTCTAGAGGAAGCATAAAAGAGTAGGGTATGTGTAAAATAGAAAACAAAGTACACAATGATGTTAAAACACTGTTATTTGTTTATAGATACAGAGTCAAATGTCCTTAATGTCCTGATGAAGGTGTCAAGACTGATTAGCACCGAAACGCTGCGTCAACTTTTTTACACTTTGACTGTAATTTTATATATTGTGTTACCACTTTAGGTGGCATTTTAAATGCTCTGTATTATGTTTTAGAATGTAACCCAGTTGGGAGGCTGAAAATAAATTTTGCACATTATTTTTATACTTTAGGTGTATGTGCCAGTTACTTTAGTGTACTTTAGTTTCTTGCTTTGATTTAGCTATAAAGCTTGGTTTGTAACACCCCTACTACCCTACAGAACCCCCCCCCCCCAAGATTCTCTCAGCGATCCTAGTCTGCTACAATTACTACAGGGACTTCCAATTTCCTTTGACTGAATATCCCCCTCCCTGGTATACATGACAGGGGAACCTTCCTTTTTTTTGAGGTAGTCTCCACATCTAAATGTGCCAGGTGCACCGTTGTCTTAGCGGTATAGATACTCTACTATTGCTGCGATGGAGCTTCTATACTGCCAAGATATAAATCGGGCTGCTACTCCCATATTAGCAGCAACATCTGCAAGAAATATGACAGCATCCCTCATAGCACAGAAAAGTCATCTGACTCACCCCCAAAATCAAGTGTTTATGTAGGAAGTTGTCCCATAGAGAAGCTTGGAAATTGCAGATTCATCATAGAGTGAGCAAAAGAAATACATTTTTAGCAAATCCGAAATAAGATTTTTTTATTCATCATAGAGCATTACCATCTAAGCACTAACCCACTACATGAATATTGATTCAGCCCACTCTGATCTAATTTCATCCGATGATGTGTCAGAACAAACTAGTTACATAAACAACAGTGAACTATTGTGATTGAATGCAATACCTCAAGCAGAGGGAAAAACCTTGGAGATAAGATACAATTCTAAGCCCATGCTAGAGGGTTTCCCCAACAACAATTTCAGTGAGAAATGAACAAACATAACTTGCATTGATTATGTGAAGCAGAAATATCAAACAGACCACAACAAACATGATGAGACATCCATTTTGAACACAATGGAGTTGAGGAACAAAAGAGTCCTAGTTTGCATAAGCCAGGAAAATACACTTTAACAGATATCAAAATCTTTTTAAAACGATAGCATTATATCAGTGTACACATGTGAATTCAACTATAGACTAGTTTTCCGCATGTTGTTAATATTTCACAGTTCTGATTAGTGCACAAAAGCTTCCCCACTTGCTACAGCAAAAATAGCTTTTGTGAGCTAGTCACTGTAAGGACATGTTTAATAATACATTTCTACATGTCCTACTTTTAAATATCATCTGGCATATAGGCTATAAGGCCTACTTAGGTGTGCCTTATTAATATTTAAAAGGAAGGATTAGAGTTGTCAAAATAGTTTATTTTGACATGTCGAACAGCAGTTTTTAAACTGCTCCACTCAGGCTACAATAATAGAGCTGAAATTGTATGTTACGCTGACACTGTAATAGATGCCACAATAGTTGATACAATCCATTAGTAGCATTTTCCTTACAGGCCTTTGGTATGCTTTGTACCATATACTAGAGACTTATAGGTAAGTAGTTAAATATGCCATTTAGGTGTATAACAAGTTTTGACATGTTTTAGGTGTCATAGCACACAGAAAAGGACCTGGTTAGCAAAATCCCTGTGTACAGAATCAAATAAACAGACACATCAGACCACCAGAAAATCTGGGGGTGCAACGCAAAAAAAGAGACACTTTCTTACAGTGTTTATATGGAGACGGCTGTTTGGTATCTCTCCACTGATGTGATACAATATTTATTTATTTCTTTTTCCATATTTTGTTTTGACTGATGTAGAAAATCCAACTTTTCCACATGGGCACCCCCGATTATTTGCCTTTTTCGGAATCCTACTTTTGCTGGACTTAGGACTCTGTGCACTTTTACCTATTATAATTAGATGACATTGCATGTACTCTCCCTTTGAACATGGTTGAGCTAGATTATCTGCAACTGATATATTTAGCTTGCCTGCAAGTATATGGTGTAAAAAAGGAATCAAGGCTTGAAAGTTACTTACCAGTTAATTGTAGCACCTATTGTGCCATCAAGCAAGTTGGCCTCTAAAACATGGCTTCTGTCATACCAAGTTTAGCCTGAGTGCAACAGCTCAGAAACCTGCTGTCAAGCCTGTTTGACAAGTGGGAAACCCTGCTTTTAAATATTTGTAGGTAACCCCTTAGGTAGGGTGCCTAATATTTATAAGTGGAACATGTGTGAAATTAAAGCTAACTTGTTTCTCCAGTGAAGATGTCCCAGAGGATACTTTCATCTGCAGAGTCGTAGCTGAATTCTGGAAAATGTCAAATGACAAATTATAAACTTTAATCTTTAAGTTTTGCACAGGAAATGGCTATCAAAGCCATTCAAAGATTCCTAACATTGAACAGATCCAATTTATTGGTAAAGTTGAATTTTAATAACTGTTTAGGATACATTTCATTTATAAAAGCTAAATTGTACCTGTCTGAACATCCAGTAGGCTAATTATCATTATCCCATTGACAGCTAGCTAGTCAATACTTGACACTAATGATATGAATAAACTACCTTAGATGTTGTGAGCTATTTTCATTCCATGCGCAGTAGGAGTTTTTAGGGTGGACCAAGGAACTCCATTAACTTGTAATAGGCCTGCCCTTCCACAATTAAATCTAAGGTGAGATGTTTGGAAGTCAAATCTTTGTGCCCCCATTCAGGCTAGATCCAAACCCAGTGGGATGGAAGCCACCCCCAGATCCTTTTCTGAGTGACCACAAAAGAGGAGGCTACTCATTTCCAGTGGCACACCTCTGGTCAGACACAATGGCTCTTTATAAGGTAGAAATTATTTCTCCAGGTTGGATTCTGAGAGTAAGATGCACGATAGAACTGTTTGCACTAGGGCAAATGGGAACTGCTGAAATAAGTTAATAGAGATGTCCCTGGGATCTTTAACCCCATTATTTTCCGGAGGAGCCAGAAGTCTTCTCAACCTTCTAGCTTTTGTCAATCACAAAATTGTCACCCCAAGAAAACTTTCTGGACTTGGGCTGCGTGAAAGGAAGAGGGTAGAAATGTGCCATGTTTAGCATTCCTACTCTCTGCCTTCGCTGGCACACAATCTGCTGCCAACATGGTGTAATGGTTTCTGCCCTATAGGCATAATTTTCTTTTGTGCACGAAGGGACACCTTCCTGCACAAAAACAATGCTCCAATGCATTTTCCTCTATCTATGTGTGCTGCAGAATGAGGAAGAAGCCAAGAGAAATTAGATTTTTTCTTCAGTTATGCCTCCCCTGTTAGAGAACTAATGTTAAATCTGGGTATGCGCCAAAATCCCTGGGTGGATGCCTGATTATGCGCCAAAATCCCTGGGTGGATGCCTGGGCGTTCCCAAGCTTCCACCCATTGAAGGCCTCCCTGGAGCAGACTAACACAAGCTAAGTGTGCTGCTTTGTGTTACTCCACATTTACGAAGCCATGCAGTGCTATGCAAGGTGGTCTTCCATGTAATTTTAGGTTTTTTTTGTCACCCTTGAGCTCCCTTGCATGCAGGTGATGCCTTTATGATGTCTTCATGTGTGGGGGGTTGTCTATGATCCATGACTTTGAATACACGGTGCCTGTTTTAGTCATGTTCTTTTGTTTGTAATGCATGGTTATACATTTCTAGAGCAGCGCATGTATTTGTTCCAGACATCTAAAGATGTCCTTCCCCAGTAAGTCTCACACCGTTTTGCTGCATTATTGAAAAAAAAAATAGAAATACCTTTTAATAATGAATCACTAGAAAATGTGGGAATTTGTAGCCCCCATATGTAACTTTCTCATCCTGAACAATGTACCAAAACACCCTTGCTGTACTGTTCTGATTTCAGGAGGTTCTTAAAAATGGGTGCATTTATGGTAGTTTTTTACGAGCTTGATAATTACCTGCTGCAGGTGCCAGGGGCAATGACACATTTTAAAATGTAAATAATGAAGAAAATATAGTGATAAAAGCAGAGGGAAAGATACAATGGATGTTCCTATTCAAATGGAGTGTCCTTAATGACAGCCTGCTCTGTTGTCATAGAAAGTAATCAATAGGAGACAAATAGAGATATGAATGAGACTGTTTTGAAAGGAGCAATCAATGTCCCGGAGCCCTTGTCCTCGCTCGAACCAATTAACACTGGTGTATCTAATGTTCTCACTGATTCATTTCAAATTTTTGAAGAGTGTACCAGTAAAGGGCAAGCAATGAGATAGTCTCAAAAGAACAAGGAAGACAAAAAAATATAGGGGAAAGAAAAAAAGCTGAAATAATTCATGTAAAGAGTGTTTGTAACAAAGCACATCTTTCAAATTTATGTTTGGGAAGAAGGGATGTGCGACGTTTTTCAGCTCAAATACAATCATTTCTTGCAGGAACTACAAAACGTTGAAAAATCGAAGGGGCATATTAACAAGGGGGTTTATCTCTGCTTTTTGGCTTTAAAAGCCAAGAAAGCGGAGATAAAATTATCTCCCTATTACCTAGCTGTCGCTAACACCAGTTAGCGACAGCTAGTAGGAGATAGCGACCATCTTGGGCCCCACTTTGCATGTCAGTGATATTTATTACTAATGACATGCAAAGTGGGCGTGCCAAGATGTTAGCGACTGGAAACAGTCGCTAACATCGCTATCTCCTATTACCAACTTTTGGAGATATTCGCGCTAAGCGCGAATATCTCCAAAAGTAACACCTGCCCTGAGCAGTTCTTAGCCCTGTTATCCAATGGGAGGTGGATAACATGGCTACGAGGATTAGCTCGCTAATGCATGAATATCGCTGATTTTTCAGCGATATTCATGCATTGCGGCTGATTTTTATCGCATTTGCGATAAACCTTGGTATTACCAAGGTTTATCTGGGATAAAAATCGCCGCAGGTCGGCATTACATTTTTGTCTCTAACCAAGCAATAGCGATAATTATCGCTATTGCTTGGTAATATGCCCCGAAATGTCCACATCAAAATCGCCAAATTGCAATACTTTTCATATCCCCAGCTCCACACATTCATCAGTTGTACTTGAGTGTAGTGACTTAATTTTAATGGGGAAACACTCAAACTACCCTGTTATTTCTCCTGCTCCCCCCTTTCCTTTTGTTGATTTTATTTTGTTCATTATTTGTACTTCTGTGGTTCTGTTTAAAAAAAGTTCATACTTTATGTGCTTAGTTTTTTCAGTATCACTATTGCAGATAGGGGAAATACGAGTTCAGGGCCTGTGTTCTACAGGGAGGCGGCAGCACCCACATTTTTTTCAGTGTGCCAGCACTTCACCCATATTCTAGCGTTGGTTGTCAGACTTGGGAGGTTCTACCCTGTCCGACAGACTGGTCCACTGGGGTCCTGTGCACAGGGAAATCTGTCAATTAGAAGACATTGCACATTCCAAGTGCTGGGGTTCTGCTGCTCAAATGAACTTGTCTTTCGTACTGGGGATCAGCTCCATCACCTCGGTCCGAACATTGCAGCTCTAGTGCTAAGGCGAGGTAGCAAATCACATGTTAAATAGTTATGAATTTTAATATTGACCACATTAGTTATTCTGTTTAACTCGTCACCTTCCATTTTTACAGTGTACCGTTGCCATGGTTAGAAGTATGTGAAGTTTCAAATCATGTACTGCACAGATTCATATATATATATATATATATATATATATATATATATATATATATATATATATATATATATATATATATATATATATATATGTCCAACAAATGGCTCCCTTTCCCTCCGTAAGGCGCTGCTTTGTCCTGGTCGCGTTACTCCTGCGGTCGAGCCAGACCGCTGTAAATTCAACAGGATTTCCCCACTGAAGGGGAGAGTTGGAGTCGCAGAAAGAAACAGGCTTCAATCGCTTGTTTGGTGCAAATTTTCTCAATTTAATTCATAGATCCATCGGGGGTTCAAAAACAATATAGCAACCAACGCGTTTCGACAGCGTCCGCTGTCTTGTTCACGGTCAGTGTACTGAGTGCAGCTCAACATTTTTAAAGAACCAACAAACAAACAACATTGTCAGATACGCCCCCCTGTCACATGGTGTATTACCAGTATACTTAGGATTCTGGGACTCGTAATTAGGATATAATGCTTGCTTAAGGTAATTAAGTTAATTACAGGGGCATACTAATTAAGTATATGCCTCTCTGCTAAGCACTATGGGGTTGGTGGATCTTTTGGGGCGATCTATTCTTTCATAGTCCCCCATTGGCCATCGTCGGTTCTCATACAGAGTTTGTCTATGGGAGTACCGCCCTCCAGTGGGCATAACATTGGCGATTCAACATATTTATGCAGTTATTCAACAGAAATATAGCCCTCTAGTGGGCGTTTCCACATATCATCATATATTACAGCCATTAGTGAGCTTGAAACAAAGGTGAAAAAAGTGAGGGAACGTAAAATAAAAGGGACAAAACCATTAAAATATTGTGCATGGCAGGCGGGAGTTTGCAGAAGTCAGTTTAGTTCATTTACAAATGTATATAAAGCTCCTCCGATTGATTTAGCCCCAATGGGGCCATAGTTCTGAAACCAAGGATGTGTTTTGATTCCTTGCTTCGTAACTGCTTTTCATTGTGTCCACCTCTAGCTGATAGGCTCATGATCTCAATGCCCCAGAAACGCAATTGTTTCCAGTCTCCGTTATGATCTGATTCCATATGTTGCCCCTATCTTTGTGTACAGTTGCACGGACATGCTCAAGGATGCGTTTTTTTAGCTCGCAGATGGTGCTTCTGATATATCTCATTTTACACGGACACTCGATCATATATACCGTGTATCTGCTGTTGCAAGTTATGCATTCGTTGATTTTCCAGATTTTTCCGGCATGGTTATTTCTAGGTTAGGTTTGGCAATTTCGCAGGCCTTACAATGGTAGCACTTCACAAATCCCTTGGTTTGTAACCAGTTCTTCTTTTTCGTCTTTTTCTGCGACTCCAACTCTCCCCTTCAGTGGGGAAATCCTGTTGAATTTACAGCGGTCTGGCTCGACCGCAGGAGTAACGCGACCAGGACAAAGCAGCGCCTTACGGAGGGAAAGGGAGCCATTTGTTGGACATTGTTTGCTCCCCGAGGTGCTCGCCGGCATTGTATGTCAACAACGCAGTGACTCACCCGGCATCGAACGATCGGCGGAAGAAGGCATCCGAGCTTCTGCCACGGAGGGAAGACTCCAAGGTAAGAAGTGTCCGGTTGCTGGAGTACGCTGATTGAACTTTGCCTGTGGTAGGTTCTTTGAAACGCTAATGAACCTGTGAGACACACTAGAGTGCAAACCGGCTACTTGGTGCTCGAACTTTCAGTCTTGTTAGCCAGATTGCCCGCCATCCTTGAAATTACTATTGTATTCCGACTGAGGGATTAAGCAACAATATTGAACTTTGGGCAACAGTAACAAGCGCGAAACGCTTGAGCAGAAACAGACTCGCTTTTTTCCAAACATAGTTGAATTACTGTGTATCCACCACAGGGGGATCAAAACAAAGGAGAGAGGAATCATGGACAGGCGGGATGCCAAAAGCAAGGAGCTCATTACCACCATGTTTGACAAAAGTGATACAAACAAGCCCATTGAAAGTAATAAGGACCAAGGAAAAAACGACACGAAGGAAAAACTCCGCCTTTGGGAAAAATTAAACAAAAAAGAGATAAATAAATCTTGGGAACTGATTTGCTTACAAAAGTACTTGGAAGTGGAAAGGGTGCCTCGAGGCTTGCGTATATTGAGTACGAGTCCCAGAATCCTAAGTATACTGGTAATACACCATGTGACAGGGGGGCGTATCTGACAATGTTGTTTGTTTGTTGGTTCTTTAAAAATGTTGATCTGCACTCAGTACACTGACCGTGAACAAGACAGCGGACGCTGTCGAAACGCGTTGGTTGCTATATTGTTTTTGAACCCCCGATGGATCTATGAATTAAATTGAGAAAATTTGCACCAAACAAGCGATTGAAGCCTGTTTCTTTCTGCGACTCCAACTCTCCCCTTCAGTGGGGAAATCCTGTTGAATTTACAGCGGTCTGGCTCGACCGCAGGAGTAACGCGACCAGGACAAAGCAGCGCCTTACGGAGGGAAAGGGAGCCATTTGTTGGACATTGTTTGCTCCCCGAGGTGCTCGCCGGCATTGTATGTCAACAACGCAGTGACTCACCCGGCATCGAACGATCGGCGGAAGAAGGCATCCGAGCTTCTGCCACGGAGGGAAGACTCCAAGGTAAGAAGTGTCCGGTTGCTGGAGTACGCTGATTGAACTTTGCCTGTGGTATGTTCTTTGAAACGCTAATGAACCTGTGAGACACACTAGAGTGCAAACCGGCTACTTGGTGCTCGAACTTTCAGTCTTGTTAGCCAGATTGCCCGCCATCCTTGAAATTACTATTGTATTCCGACTGAGGGATTAAGCAACAATATTGAACTTTGGGCAACAGTAACAAGCGCGAAACGCTTGAGCAGAAACAGACTCGCTTTTTTCCAAACATAGTTGAATTACTGTGTATCCACCACAGGGGGATCAAAACAAAGGAGAGAGGAATCATGGACAGGCGGGATGCCAAAAGCAAGGAGCTCATTACCACCATGTTTGACAAAAGTGATACAAACAAGCCCATTGAAAGTAATAAGGACCAAGGAAAAAACGACACGAAGGAAAAACTCCGCCTTTGGGAAAAATTAAACAAAAAAGAGATAAATAAATCTTGGGAACTGATTTGCTTACAAAAGTACTTGGAAGTGGAAAGGGTGCCTCGAGGCTTGCGTATATTGAGTACGAGTCCCAGAATCCTAAGTATACTGGTAATACACCATGTGACAGGGGGGCGTATCTGACAATGTTGTTTGTTTGTTGGTTCTTTAAAAATGTTGATCTGCACTCAGTACACTGACCGTGAACAAGACAGCGGACGCTGTCGAAACGCGTTGGTTGCTATATTGTTTTTGAACCCCCGAGGGATCTATGAATTAAATTGAGAAAATTTGCACCAAACAAGCGATTGAAGCCTGTTTCTTTCTGGGACTCCAACTCTCCCCTTCAGTGGGGAAATCCTGTTGAATATATATATATATATATATATAGACATGGCACTTACTTGCCTGACCAAAAACTTCTTTTTATTCAATGAAACAGTCTACCATCAGCTGCTTGGCACGGCGATGGGGACTTGTTTTGCGCCGAGCTTTGCCTGTCTGTACCTGGGACTTTGGGAAGAAATGGTGGTATATCAGTCCCCAGCGTTCCTCACCAAAGTCGCCTGCTGGCTGCGTTACATAGACGATATTTTCTTCGTGTGGAAGGGCAGCCAGCAGGAGGCGAGTGATTTCGTCAAGGCTTTGAACTCCAATGAGTTCAATCTTAGTTTCACCTGCAGCACTGACCCAACCACTATTGAATTCCTTGACGTCAGGGTGGAGAATAGGAACAATACCCTTACCACGACCCTATTTCGTAAAACCACGGCTGGAAACAGCCTGTTACACGCTGATAGCTGTCACCCCACTAACCTCATCAACTCCATCCCAGTAGGGGAATTCCTCAGGGCGAAAAGAAACTGCTCTGATGAACAAGACTTCAACAATGAGGTCATCATCATGAGTAAAAGGTTTAGAGAACGGGGATATGGCCACAAATGCATATCCAGGGCTCTGGCCTCAGTCAAAGAGAGAGACAGAACTGGCATCCTCAACCCGAATACCTCTGAGAGCCAGTCTAACAGGGATACAGTCAGTAGATTTATCACTGACTACAACTGTAATTCCAAGATGGTGAGGAAAGCTCTAAGCAAATACTGGAGCATTTTAAAACTTGATAAGGATTTAGCTCCAGGAATTGCTGAGCATCCCCAACTTATATTCAGAAGACCTAAATCCCTGAAAGATCTTCTCTGTTCGACACCCAAGACGATCAAACAGAGAAATCCAGTACAAGGTTTTTACGTTTGCGGCAGGTGTAAAGCCTGTCGCAACAGTAAAAACATAAAGGAAATTCAACTGTCTAAAGACACCAACAGGTTCAAAATTACCAAACATGTAACATGTTTAACTGACCATGTGATATATGCACTGAAATGCCCCTGTCAGCTGCATTACATCGGCAGTTCTAAACATCAAGCAAAGAAAAGAGTGCTTGAACACATGCGAGCCATAACCAATGGGGACAAGCAATATCCCATTGCTAGGCATTTCGCTACACACCACAAAAGTAATGCCAATTTACTTTCGTTCTGTGTCCTTGAAACAGTCCCTGTAAGAGAACGAGGGGGAGACCGTATCAAAGAGATGAGAAGGCTGGAATCCAGACTGATCATTAAGTATAGGACAACCCAACCCAATGGCCATAATCTACATGAGGAATTGAATGTACATTTAGGTTAACATGCGTTACTTGCTTGTGTATATGTCTGCCGTTTTTTAACCAATTCTGTGTTTTAATTTGTCACTTCAAGTACTTTCACTCACCGCATGTCTCTCACTTTGTTTACAGAATTGCCTGTGAATCTGTCCAGAAATTAAACCTCGGATGAGCATGAAATGTATGAATGGACTTCACTGTGATATTGCATAAGAGACTAATTTTGCCCACTTGGGCGCAATCCCGTATTGGACAGTATGAATGAACTAATTCACGGCTGCCTCGTGCCAATTGCATGAAATTAAAACCACCTCCTCTTGCAATCACCACGCATGAATTTCATCACGCCCACTTGGGCTGCACTTTACGTAGCGACCGTACTTAGGGGCGCTAAGAGACCATCAGGTATTCAAATACTGAATTTACCTCTAGAATACTGTCTCGTTTAAAAGGGGTTGTATGAGAAACCATTGAACTGCATTGTGCACTTTATTTTTGATGATTACTTTATTATGTTCATTCTTTTGCACAACGAGTGTTTACATTGGACACAGCCCGAGAATTGATTGGTAGTCTGTTTTCCATGAGTATGATTGTAATACCATGTGACTGTACCATGTGATTGTATTTAACCTGCACTTCCTGGTTGGTTCGGTCTCGTGAAAAAGCAGTAGTTACTGCGAAACGCGTCGAGAAAGCCATCTAAATAAACACGCTTTGCACTTCAAAGTGGCCCGGATTCCTTTTTCCTTACCGGAGAAGTATTGGTTGGATATATATATATATATATATATATATATATATATATATATATATATATATATATATATATATATATATATATATATTTTTTTTTTTTTTTGCCATATTTGTACAGCTGCAGAACGGACACATTTGCCTGTATAAGTGTGTCAACATTTCTTTTGAGTTTTAATGATTTTATTTGCAAATGGTTAATCACAGTGGAATACAAAACAAGATAAAAACGTACATATAAGTGAAATGAATTAAGAAAGTAGGGAAGGGGGAAAGGAGGGGAGAAAAAAGACAATTATCAAAATCCAAATAAATGGCCCAATAAATATATAATAAACAATACAGTCATGGAGGTTTAGGCACTTTCTAAACACACAGATTATGCTTGGAAGCAATCATGGCAGAGGTATCTAGAAAAGTAGTTATAGGTTGCCAAACTGTGTCAGGTCTAATTGTAAGTAAAATGGGAGAAAAATATGCCCTACCTAGTCTATGATGGTAACATACTGCATACCACCAGGCTCTATAAGTAATTTTAGCAGAGGATTTCCATTCCGTGTGATTTTTTGAAAAGCAACTGCTAGGAGAAGGTCTATTATGGGAAAATGTGTGGTCTGGGAGTCCCAATCTTCGGAGATACTGCCGAATACAATATTAGTAAATGTAAGGGGGACGTGTGTGAAAAATATCGTTTATTTGTTGCCAAACCTGAGTCCAAAAAATTAAGACATTTGTTGAACAACCAAATAGCATGTGTTGTAAGTCAGCATTATCAGAGGAACAATACCAACAGAAGGAAGGGAGAGAATAATTTTATTTAGTGAGACAGGACATAAAGTAATGTATGGGTGGTATTGGCTGCTCTGGAAGATAGTCAATTTTTTAGCCAAATCTTGTTCCAAATATGAATAGGGAAAGTGGAATGGAGATCGGCTTCCCAGAATAATTCTACTTCCGTTTTCTGTCTAGTAGATGTTTGAGGAAGAAAATGTTTATATAATTGGGAAGCTGAGGGGGTGGATTCCAAAAGCACAGGAATATTAGAGAGGGGAGTGGAAGACCGATGGGAAGGCAAGAGAGAATTGAAGGTAGCTTGAATCTGTGTGATTAACAAAGTACATTTAAATTCCCAGGAAGAAGGTAGTGAACATTTCATCTGAGCGGTGGCAAACCGAAAAAGTTGAGAAACCGAGTGAAGGCCTTTTGTATGCCAATCTTTCCAGAAGAGAGTCTTATTATGAAGTCGAATATGACGATTGTACAAAATGTAGGAATGAAGAAATTGGTCTGGGGGGAATTAAAAGAGATGAAAAGAGGACGAAAAAATGTTGAGATATTATTTAAGATAGGGAGGGAAAAGGATAAGGGTCTACATGTAAAAGATAAGAATCTCCAAGGTCAAACAGATGTAGAAATGATTTTTCAACAGAGACCCACAAAGGTAAATCAGAATGTTCACCGTCTTTTAAAAGGAGGGCAGATTGTTTATAGAAATACGCAGTATGATAAGAGTGAAAATCTGGAAAATTGACCCCCCTATAAATTTAGGTTTAAATTTCTGAAGAGACATACGTAGTTTTTTATTGTTCCACAAAATTTTTTATAAAATAGAATACATTATTTCATATTGAGGAAGAGGAATGTTTATACGAAGATTGGAAATATAAAAATGAATCACGGGGACCAATATAATTTTTATCACATCCAAATGGCCCCACCAAGACAAGAACAAAGGGTCCTATCTGGAAGTAAGATTTTTCTGGGTTAATTGCAATTCATTTAAATTGATGGACACGGTTTCTTTAATAGTAGGTGTAAACCATAAACTAAGATATTTAATTTTGTCAGATTTTCAACTAAAATTCGAAGAGCCACAAGAAGATTTAGAAGCTGATGAAGTTTAGGAAGAAGTAACTGAGAAAATTTTGACAAAAAATCACTAGACCCGGCGCTTTACCATGCTAAATTGCATGAATTACATTGAGGATATCCTGTGTTTGAATATCCTTATCCAAAGAGGAAAAATCAACATTAAGATGGTAGGGGGGAGCAATAGAGGAAAATGATGGTGGTTGCTGTCTTGAAAAATAGGGGAATCAGGAGTATAAAGTTCCTGATAGAAATGAGTAAATTCAGTTAAAATATCCTAATTTTTTTAAAAAGCATGCATTTAGAGGAAGTGAGAATCTAATTAATTTTTTATCTTTCTTTTTTGATTTTAAGATAATGAGTTAAAAATGTCTCCGATTTATTTTGAGTTACATAATACCTCGCAGAGGCTTTAAGTAAAAATTAGTTTGCATTATCAGTGGCCAATACATTAAAAGTGAATTTAAGTGTAATGAGATCTTCCAGAGAGGACTTAGAGTGTGTGTGATAATAGAAGTGCTCTAGTTGTTTAATACGTGTAAGGGAATTTGAAGTAGCAAGAGAGGATTTCTTCTTGTGAGAGACAAAAGAAATAACAAAATCTCTCAAAGCAGCTTTAAAAGCAGAGAAACGTGAGAGGGATAATTTTCAAGAAAAAAGGTATGTGCAAAGGATTCAAAAGATCGAGTACAATTATGATCCTGTAAAAGGGAGTTGTTAAATTTATTGTTTATTTATTTATTTATTATAAAGTTTTGTATAGCGCAAACAAGACCCGTGGGTATCAGAGCGCTTAACATAGTCAAGGGTTAAAAAATATATTAACAGTTATACGAACAACAGATATGAGGTATATGATATATATTCAAGACATATGTACTGTAAAAATAGGACCTATCTCTGATTGAGTGATGTGTTGTGCAAGGGATTGGGAAAGGAAGAAATAATCTAATCTAGATTGGGAACAGTGAGCCAGAGAGAAGAAAGTATATAGGGTTGCAAAGCCGCCAAGCATCTACTAAGGATTGTTGTGTAATGGTTGAAGTAAATTTGGTATGTATAAGAGAGGGAATACATTTGGTTTTAGACTTGCTGTCAAGTATAGGGCCAAAAATAATCAGGTAATCATTGTTAAACGTCATCATTTTGGACAAAATTGCTGGCCAGGAAGCATTATTGGTAGAGGTAGGAGCATAGAGGTTAAAAAGAGTATTAGGAAAGTTGTTGATTAAAAGGGAAACATACACCCATTTGCCTAAGTCATCAGAGTCTTGTGAAAGCAATTGAACAACTAAACGTTTGTGACACAAAATAGCAACACCATTATGTTTCCCACTACCTGGTGAGGCTAAAACATGACTTATCCATTGCCACTTAAGTATAGCAATTTCATTATCCACAATGTGAATTTCTTGAAGCTGAGCAATGTCACATTTGGAATTAGAGAGATAAATTAAAACCCTTTGATGTTTTGTGGGAGAACCCAAACCTTTAACATTCCATGATAGAATGCAGAGAGTCATTTAAAATAGAAATATTTTATACAATGTACGCTAAAAAAGAAGAAAGGGAATATTAGGAAGATAGAGTAGAGGAAATACAAAATATAAAGAAACAAAAAGGTACCAAGAGGTTGAAATATACGCAAAGTAGGAGAGAAGATGTGAATGTACAGGAGTAAGAAATTATAATAGAATATAGAGAAAAAAGAAAAAAGTAAGGAGAACCCTGATAGAGAAGAGAAGAAGATTGTCAGTAAAGGAATAAGTAAAAGAAATAGGAAAAGAGCGAGAGAAAAGTAGAGAGGGAGAAGAGACGAGACAAACATGAAATATACAGATAAAAGGACAACAATTAAAAAAAAAAATACATACCAACAACGAGCGTGGTGAAGCCACATAAGGAAGATGACAAAACTGACCAGAAATCTTAGGGCAAGGTTGGGGGGAGGACACTCCATCCAAAACGAAACCAGTAATCACAAGGATCAAAACAGTATACCGTACCTTAATCGTAATAGAAAGATAAGAGAACAACAAATCTTGAAGAGACAATTTAAAACAGAAACAGTTAATACCAAAGCAGAAGAAAGGCAATATAAATATCATTGTGAAAGAGAAAAGTTACACAGCAAAAACATCAAATGTTGGAGGCTCTGTAAACGTCCATGTTCTCTAGTCTACAGCTGTAGGTGAAGCATTGCAACAAAGCCGGATCTTCAAAGGTCGATGTCTTTTTTTGTAGGTTACCTTGAAAAAACACAAATGAAAGAGGTCAAAACGAGCATTAAGAGTATGTAATGCTAAATGCATATCTAAGAATTGCTTTCTTTTGTCTGCAGTTTCTTTCACATCATCCTGTGGAAAAAAAGAAGTTTGAACCCTGCCAGGTGTTTTTGACCCTTGAACTTGGCTGTTTGTAAGACTCTTAGCAAATCAGTGTATTCCAAAAAGTACATAATAACACCTCTTGGTTTAGTGGAAGGTGTTGGAAAGCGTGGATTATGAACTAAGCGGTGTGATCTTTGAATATTAAGCGTTGGAGACTCAGGAAGACCCAGGACTTTCGGAAGGAATAATTTGAAAAATTATATAGGATACGACGGTTGCGGTTCTGAAGATTTTCAATATGCTTTTTAAGTTAAATAATTTCAGTGTGCATTTCAGTAATTTGGTTCACTACAGCCTGAATAGAGTCAACACAGTGGTCAACTTGCATCACTTTAGACTCCATTTGTCCTCCAAAACTTGCAGACGATTGATGGTTTCTTCCATGAGATGGCGAAGAGCACGGATTTTGTCCAAAAGTAGGCCAAGGGACGTGGGAGGAGGAGAAGTGACAGGAAATGGAGGGTCTTTCTTGCCACGTTTGCCAGATGAGAAAGTGAAGGGGACTGATGATTTAAGCAAATACTTTGAGTTTGGGAGTGGAATATTAGAGGGAGATGAAGAAGCAGCCACTGAAAGCGAAGCAGAAGCACTAGAAGACTCTTCTATGTTGGATTGAAGGACCATGAAAGGGTTGTAGACTTACAGAGTAGATGACGATGTAGATGAGGGTGTAGAACATCTTACAAACTTTGTTCTCCCCATAAACCATATAATGAAAACAAAATAAAAAAATAGTCATAAGATATTTGAAGGGGTAACAAAATCAAGTTGGAGAAGGTGGAGAGATGCACTTAGCCAAAAAATCCAGCTGTAAAGGTTGACTGGAGAACAATGGCAGCCTTCAACAGTAGCAGGCAGAAATTAATGGCAAGGAAAATAGACAATTTTTAAAAATGCAGCAAGGTTATGAGGTGAAAACCATCCTTACATCGGGCTGGAGGAGTCAAACAGTGGGAAAACATATGCGTAGCCATAGAAATATGCAAAGTCGGTTAATGAGGCAACAATTGTAGAGAGAAGCAATCCTCAAGGCAAGTTGAAGAGGGCAGACAGAAGATATAAATGTTGCGGTGAGCGCCGAGCACTGGGACCTCAAGAGGAAAACTCTAAATGGCGGACGTGAGTTCCATGAGGAAAATGCGTCACACACTTCAAAGAAGAAAAGGTAGTCACCAGGCGGCTCACTGTTCATGAAGAAATGCCCATTAGAATCCGGAGAAGTTCACGGAGCAAAAGACATCAGCTCAGACAGCCAAGTCAGTAGAAAGTCGAAAACCCTCCCGAGATGCCACAGAGATTCAAAGTAGAGCAGCTATCTTCGGTTGGTCAAGCCAAGCCCCCTATGTCAACATTTCCGCTGTCATCCAAGGGAGTTAGAGTGCTTCTCATAGTTGAAGCTTACATTCGCAATGTGGCACCTACCATTTAAGATGTTGAAGACATCACATAAATGACATCATAAATGGCATTAACAGAATCTCTGTTGACATTGATAGAGCATCATGATATTCTGAAATTTGTAAGGGTGCATCATAATCACTGGTAGTCCGCACCCACATGTAATCCTGTGTTGAACTGAGTATTAATCATTAGGAAATGTGGACGTACTAATGAACAATGTATGTGTAATGCTAGAAAATTAGTTTGTGCTAGTAGAAAGGGTAAAACAACATTTAAATGAAACTGCCTATAGCAAATGCTTCAGGAATCAGTTTGGGTGCAATGTAACGCCTTAAATTTAAACGTGCACTATAAAAGTCTGCATGTGTAGGGATTACTATATGTGCCTTATGCTGAAGAAATGTAATGCTTATAAATGCAACGTTTATTACTTTTGTGTAGGTTTGGATGTGTAAAGGCCGGAAATGAATGTCTATGTTTTGTCATGAAAGGCCTGTTCGTGCTTTCTTATGTTAGCTAAATCGACTAGGCCTGAAATGTGTTTTCCTTGGGAAGGCTCTCAGTTGAAGGCAGTCAGCAGATTTGTAAATGCAAGGTTAATTCGTTCACATGTTTTCCGTTGATGGTGCAAGGACAGTTAGACTGATGCTTTTTGTTTTAGGAGTTAGGTATGGGGAGACCTGTTACAATGCTTACTTAGAATTCTGTTAATTTAGAGCTGGCTGGAAAGGTCTAAGACCCAAGGACAACTCAACCGTTCTTGGACAAAGCGCAAGTTTGTGGAAAATCACCTGCAGAAGATGTCCAGCCAAAGGATGTGTTTTGTGGAGTGTTCTTTGAGTTGATCATTTTGTATTAGGGACAGTGCCCCGGGCAGGGAAAAGCAGATGAGAGAGAAGGTGAAATAAGAGCAGATGGAAGAGGAGAGCTGTTAAAAGGGTAAGAGAAGGGATTGATTCTTAGAATGAAGACTTAGCTTTTGACTTCTGACCCTTTCCCACATGAGTGTTCTTCTTAGGAAGTCTTCAAGAGCTGACACTTTTCTCAATCTTGCCTGGGAGATGCTATGTAGGGATGTCACCTTAGTGTTAGAGTAGGGACAGAATTAACCGATTATTTTTCCTTTCTGTAAAACTGATGAAGACTAATTTGGATTTTGGAGCAATTGTTACTTTTTAATTTTCTTAGAATTGCTTATTCTTTTCACGTTGAACTGAATTAGGTTGCTCCATAAAATGAATTTTGTACTAGTGCCCATGCATTTTTTCAACCTTGTTATGAGGTGTTTGTATGTTCAGTTATTTTTGGCTTCGTAAAAGAACCTTTAAATTGTAAGTAGTAGTCAAGTGATACTTCCCGAGTCTGAATTGAGTAGTCTCTACTAATGATGATGGTGAAACTTTTGGTTTTCTCCACTTTACACTTCACAACAGATAAAGAGGTCCAGTCGATCGATGATTCTTATAAATGATAAGATCTTATAAATTGGGATAAGAATCTGGCA
The DNA here is from genome assembly GCF_964263255.1 of Lissotriton vulgaris. Lineage (NCBI taxonomy): Eukaryota > Metazoa > Chordata > Amphibia > Caudata > Salamandridae > Lissotriton > Lissotriton vulgaris. The sequence goes on along the minus strand of NC_141697.1, from coordinate 164,300,288 downwards.
CAATCAGTTGGTGGCAGAGTAGGATGGTTATCTCTGGAGTAAGGGGAGACTTAGAGACTTAGAAAAGGGTAGTCATTGGTCCCCATAGCCGTACAGCCCAAGGTGATGGTTGTCCAGCGGACCGTAAGCGGAGGACGATGGATGTAAATCGACAGAGAGTGATGGTGTGGCGGAAGCAGCAGTTTGTGGGAGAGTGAGTATGAAAAGGGTTGTGTGCCTGTTAGATTGTGGTGTTGTTTTGGTTGTGTGATGTCTTGCGAAGTTGGTATGAGAGTTGGGTGATTTTGGTTTCGGGCCAAACACATATGGTCGATGAGATTTGAATTTGATATCCGGGGATAAGAGACTGTGGTGTAGACACCCAGAGATGAAATTTTCTGACCAGTGATTGTGGGAGTCATGAGACATTGTTGACTGACCCTGTGGTGATATGGAAATGCGTGTGTGAGTGCTTGAGTAACCAACGCAGGTCGTGGGTTACTGTATGTGGAAAACAGAGTGATTGGATACTATCAATTAATTACATGACTGCCCGACCATTTGTGGGCAGATGGTCTGAGGCAGCTGTCAGATGGTTGTCAGAGTTGAAGTCGGCAATGGTGAGAGACTGTCAGGTTGTTTGGTAGCCAGACAGCCAGAGAAGTAACTGTTTGGTCGTATCGCTGACAAACAGTTATTTCATGTGTCTGAAAGAGACATGTTAGTGTGCGAGAGACAAATTGTAAAGGAGGGGAACTGCTGCACGTGGAAGGAGAGTGACATCAGAGAGTGCCACACTGCGATAGGTCAGTTGGCGTGAAGCTGCGCTGGTAGTGGTGGATTGAGATCATGAAGTAAACAAAACGGTGAGAATTGGAAAATGTTTATTTTACCATGAATTGTTTTAAATTTTTACGAGATATGTGTAGAGGAGATAGAAGGGTGGTTACTCGGAGAGGAGAAGAAGCTCCACCTGAGGATACCCCAGCCCATTACAAGGCCACAAATGTGGGTTTGCATACCATACTTTGACTAAAGATTTGGCGTGAAAGGACTAAAGGAAAGGAAGAATTGACTTTTACTCGCTTTGGTACTTTCAGGTTGGATGTATTATATCAATTGAAAACAGTGATGTCTTCCTTATAACCCCTTCTAAGACCAACACAGTTTGAGGCACTACATGCATGGATTAGAGCAGCCCCTGACAGGAAGAGAGATCTCTCATTGCCTGCCGCCAGTTTGCTGCCTGCTCAACGCATAAAACCGGAGTCACCTGGGGAGTGGAGCTGGTCTCACGGACTAGAGACTAGAGACTACAGCTCCCAGCACCCCTAGCGGACCTGTACACCTGAGGCGCACAAAAGGGGGACAGGCTTCCTGCAGCGTCAGAGCCCGAAGGAGGCCGGGCAGGGCCACATTATTGAGCGGGCAAACTGGAGAATTTGTGACTGAGTCAAGATAACGACAAGGTACTGCTAATAAATTGCCCTGTTATACAGGTGTTCTTGCATTGTCTTGTGGGACCCTGACATGAGTACAAAATGTACACCTGAACATGGAGTTGTGGGGACTTTGGACGCCTTCTTGAAAAGGGCGGAATTAGTTCTAGTACATGAAATTGAACTTACGGAGAGGAGGATATCCGTGGATCTCCAATGCCCTTTGATGCGAAATACCACACTGCCTATGCTGTCACTCTTGAGCCCGGGGGAGAGTGAGGAGATTGTGGAGGTTCCTTTTCCCTTAGGTGGCTTGGGTTTTATAGATCAAGGTCCATCAGCTCTGATACAGTCAGTATCTAATGGGAGCACCCACGGCCACACTGTTACAAACAGGGGTTAAAAGGTTAAGAGCGCACAGTCCCATGTCTCAGCGCCTCCATCTAAAAAAAGGAAAGGGCAGGACAATCAAAAAATAAATCCACCTACACGGAAGTATATAGGTCGGAAACCCTCCCAGCCTCTCACTGACCACACGCAAGGCAAATCTACAATCATGATTGAGAGGGCGAGGGATGAGGGGGCGATAGTTGAACCCTCGGCAAATTTATTGACTGAGGATTCCCCTTCTCAAATGGAATTACTGTTCTCATGCCTCCTTAACCCCGTAAAACAAAAACTTTCTCATATCGAGGTCAGGTTAGCCAACTTGGAAACAATCCTCTCAACCCCTTCACAATCAGTACTGGTCAACCAGGGGAGGATTGAAGTGGTTAACCCAGCTAGGCACCACATTGGGTGTAGTGGGTATGAAAAGGGTCTTTTTGATAAAGGGCCATCAAATCCAACTTTAGATCCCCCTATAAGGCAGAAGATATGCCCCAGCAACAAGTAGTGTGGAAGCTTAGTGTCCTCAACTTCTACTTGTAGCGGTGGTGGTGCACAAGGCCACGCCCCTCCATTACAGGGAGTATCTGGTAATTACCCTAGTGACAACATAAGCAGTGAAAATTCCACACAACCAGGGAGTGCCCCCCCCCAAGCTCTATGAGAAAAAAGTCCCCTACTCGTGATGCAATCCCAATACCAAAACTGAAAATACTACAGGGGTTCTGCCCACATCACCCTCCCATATCTGGGCAAGGAACATCAAAGAGATGAAAAAGTATAAAAGATGATACTGAGGGATTAATTCAACATTTAATTTTGAACAAGAAAAAAATTAATTATCCTGTTCTGTACAACCTGTACAATACCAGTCACAAACTTACATCTACCCCCTGAGGCAAAACCTCACACTGTGGTAGTGGCAAATATCCCCACATTGCCAGCTAATAATAGCGAGCATTGGTCTGCCCTGCGGAATAAATCTCTTTAAGTTCTTAGTACCAGGACTGGGATTAATACAAACCTCTTGTACTCAGAATAAAAGTTTGCATGAAGAATTGGCTGGGTGGGTCAATCTAGGAAGCAGCTTAAAGGGGATTGTATTGTGGTGTCATTTAGATCGCCAGACCTTGTTCATTTAATTCTGGACAGGGTTCACTATGGGCCAGTTGGACCGGACGAGCCGGCCATACTACCCTTAGGACACTTTTACCCTCCTTCCTCGCAGGCTCCATTGGCCAACCTATGGCTTTTTTCTAGGGAGAAGGCGCCCATCTATGATAACCTTGCTAGATACTCTGTCCCAACCAGTAATCATTTCGATGTCTTCCGCACGTTGAATGACATCAACTGACAATCATGCTCTACGAAGTATAACAGTCCTATTGGTGGGCAAGCTAGGCAGTCGGGATGCAGGGTGAGAACCCATATAAATAGACCTTGCATGACAGCAGAAGACCAAGGCCTTATACCCCATGAACAAGGTACAGCGTCTGAATCACATGACAATATGTCCTCCTTTGGGGCACCGACTGTTCCCCTGGGCCCTCCGCCGATCCATACTATTATGGGCGAGGGGATTTCAAATGGGTTAGTTTCTTGGGAACATACACTACCGCAACCTTTAACTAACTTATGCCTCGGCATAGGGCACGTGGGAGGCAATGTTGCTGTTAATGTGACCATTTTGGGGCTAGATAGTTCTTCTAATGATAACATGTATTCTGGGTGTAGCCTTGTATCTTGGAATATAGCTGGTTTGCGCTCCAAGATTAGCAATCCCTTTTGGTCTGAATATGCTCCAAAACATGACATTATTTGCCTACAAGAAACTTGGTCAAAGGAACCAATCCACCTGAATGGGTATAGAACATTTGATACTCAAGCAATAGGAGGGTCTCATGGCAGAGCTAAAGGTGGTCTTTGTATATATGTAAGCAACAAATTAAATTTTGTTAGAATTGGCGTCCCGTATTACCAATTTTTAAACTTGTACTCATCTGCTTCAAACTCAATAACTCTGGTCAATATTTATAATAATATTTTTTCTGATAGTACCTCCAAGGGGGTTTACACTCTGTAAAGAGTTAAATACTATGTGTAATGCAAAGGGCCTTGAAAATATGCTCATTGTATGTGGGGACTTCAACTGTAGCCTGTGCCCCTTTGAAGACGGAAGGATATGTGGTCTTAATGAGTTAGAAGGCACACATAAAACACACTTTTGCCATCAGAGTACAAGTGATCTTTTTAATGAACTAGTTTTCAACCTAGACTTAGGCTTTGCCAATGATATTTGTATAAGAACTGTCCCAATGCCGCAGACCTACAATGGCGGAGGACACTGCTCCACAATAGACTATATTTTGTGGTCGAATAGTTTTGCCCCTAGATTACTTACTTTTAAAGTTGATACAATTTCCCTGAGTGATCATTTCCCACTATGTATCACGTTGAGTCATGTTGCTACTGGCCAGGGAAGAAAGTATCAGGAGATAGATGATGCCCTGGTACACTTAAAACTAAATAAAACAAATGGTTAAACACTCCGTTGGAACATGATGGACCCCGAGGTAGTAAATAAAACAATAATTACAAGGTGTAGTAAGGACATTGACATCTGTCTGAACGAATTAGCATCCCCAGAGAGCATACTGTTCTAATTTCAAAACTTGGCAACTGTGGTCCGGGACATAACGTTCAAACATGGGGGTAAAAAGCCTACCATCCAGAGATGGTTTGACTTAAATTGCTCTCACGCACATTCCATCTGAAACTAGAACTGCACAATGTACCAAGGAACGTCATTATTATTAGACAGGCGAGGAAGAACTATAGTCTGGCTCTCCAAAAAAGGAAGAATGCTCTTAAAAAAGAGGCATGAGAGAAGCTTTCCAAAGCTGCACACTTAAAAGATAGTGACGCATTCTGGAAAGTGGTTAAAACACCGTTGTTGACTCCGGTTGGGGGCCCAACTATCGAAGTAGCTATCTCAGAGGGTGAATGAATTGATCATTTTTCCAAAATATACAACAAGGCAAGTACTGGTCAAGTTAGTGAAAATTTAGGACCGATTAATCAGTTTTCCAATCTAGACTTTAATATTGACAAAGTGAGTAGGCCTCTTTCCGCAAGTGCAGGTGGCAGGGCCTCTGGGCCAGATGGGATTCCTGTGGACCTGTACAAGTCCAATGTCACTCTATGGGTTCTAATAATTACTCAAATAATCAACACCAGTTGTAAGGCAGCTTTTCCACCAACTTGGGTGAAATCCATTATTGTCCCCATATTTAAAAAGGGGGATCAACAGGATCCACTCTGTTATAGGCCCATTTCTATATTGGACTCGATGGCTAAGGTCGTGGGACGCATCATCTTAGAGCGCCTGCAGCTCTGGGCTGAGGAAAACTGAATTTTATCAGATCTTCAATACGGTTTCCGAGAAGGCCCAGGGACCGTGGGACAGAGCCTAAATCTAATGATATTTATGGGAAAGTATACCAGGACTAAAAAGGGTAATCTATATTTGGCCTTTGTAGATCTTTCGGAAGTGTTTGACTGCACGAGGCACTCTAAGCTCTGGGAGATCATGTCACAGCTGGGGATTGATAGAAATATTATTAACTTTGTCCGTCTCCTCTATAATGGAGCCAAATCAAGCATGCAATTCGGATTGGGAGGTGAACGTACTGCTGCTTTCCCAATAGGTAGGGGGTTAGGCAAGGCTGTGTCCTAGCCCCCTTTCTTTTTAATCTTTACATTAGTGGGTTAGAGCAGGCTCTCCTCAAAGATGCCAATGACTTTCCACAGTTAGGCATTCGCCCAATCCCAGCATTGTTATATGCAGAGGATGCTGTGATCTTGTCACGTACACAGAATGGCCTGCAGAAAACTTTAAATAATTTTCATAATTTTAGGAAGAATCTTGACCTCAGATCTCATATCTCAAAAACATTTATAATGAGATGTGGTCATGGTATTAAAAAGCGTGGGGATATCTTTGTGGAGGGAAATCGGATCACTGCCACCAAGAGCTTGTCTTATCTAGGTATCCTATTCAGTAATAACGATACCTGGGCTAAGGCTGTCGAAGCAAAGAAGCTGGCACTAGTTAGAACTATGTCCGCTTTAGCCAGCTTCGCAAAGAAACTGGGACGTAAACCATCTCTAGAGCTTTTCAAAATATATGAAGCTAAGTGTGTATCAACTGCCACCTATGGGGCAGGTATTTGGGGCTTTGTGAACACCAACCTGATTCAATTAGTTGAAAACAATTTTTTAAAGTATGTTTTATCAGTCCCCTCCAGTACCTCCACTTATGTTTCACACGCTGAACTGGGTCTTTCACACATATCAGACCTTATTAAAGCAGAGCCCATCCTCTTGTGGCACAAGATCTGGTTGTGTGATGAGACTATCCTCAATAGAGAGGTATTACAGGATAGTTTCAGCTTGGATGCTGTACAAAGGATACCTGGGTTAAGTGTATCCAAGATTTCATGAAAGATATGGGTAAACAAGAATATTGTACTAGCCCTGACATTATTACCTTGATTACCAGGAAAAAGCTAAGTAAAGATGCACTCTCATACCTGGAGTCCCAAAGACTATCGTGGGAAAAATCTAAGCCCAGTGTGATGTAGCATCAGTTGGTTCCCACAACTTTTAGTTTGCAGCCATACTTAGCTTTTGTGCTGGGGGTTTACGACAGGTTCCTATTAACAAGATTCAGACTAGGTATAATACATAGGCTTGTCTCCTTTCCCCCATTGAATGATTGGGCTAACGAGTTACAACCCTGCCCATGTGACAGCCGGTCACCCAATCATCGATACACATTGTTCTATTTTACAAATTATATGGGGAGACAAGAAAGGTCTGGATCTTACCAATTCTATGGAAATGGGGGCTGAGACAATGTCGTCCTGCTTTTATTAAACTTTAGCTCCTGGACAATGAACACGTTGCTTGGAGGCTAACCATGTTTTTCAAAAATAATTTTTAACCAGAGTAAGAGTATTGTTATCTAGAATCAGGATGTATGCTTCTTTTTAATTGATTTTTAATATGTTTTTTAAGAACATGTGATGCACTTTATATTGATCATATTAATGTTTTTTATTGGTGCTTTTTATGATTGTTCTACTACAATCGAAATAAAGCTTTGTTCTGAATCTGATTCTGAGATCGAAGTCAGGAAAGGGTGAAAAATTTGATCAGAGCATTTCAAGATGCGAAATGGGATGCGCTGGTAAAAAGATGGAGAGTGGAAACTATTGAGGGAGATAGGCTGTTCCCGTTGTTGGTAAAGGTAGGAGATGCCCAAAAGAAGTGTGGTGAGGAGGATGATAGTGATACAGAGGACAGCCTGATAGATAGATTATTGTCAGAGAGACCGCCTCCATACAATCCAGATTCAGTGGAGGCAAAAGCAGGAACCATGGAGGAAAATGGAGGGTCACTGACTCAACCTAGTGCGACAGTGGTTGGGAGAATCTCAATGGAAACAAAAGGGATGGGAATGCAGTTGAGCACGTAATCACATGGCTGAAATCCAAGATATCGCTCCAGGATATTGATTGGGTTAAGATAGATTGAACCATTCAGGAGCCAAAGGAATCAGTGCATGAGTATTATGAGAGGCTCCTACATGTCTTTAATCAGTACAGTGGGCTAGACACCTTAGACCCCAAAGATATGGGACAGTCTGTTTCAATGTTCATCTTGGGTTTAAGACCAGAAATTAGCTTCATGATTCAGACCATCTGATTTGCTGGCAGAACATTCAGTGGAGGAAATACTACGATATGCCAGGTACTGTAGTGATGAGCTGGACTCAAAGCACAGATAGTTTAAAGATAAGCTGATGTTAGTCCAAATGCAAACCACTGATAGGGAACTCCCGATACTGCCATGTGGAGGAATGCTAGGAAGAAGACACGGGAACAATCAGGGAGGAGCTCAGAATGCTCAGGGCCAAGGAAAAGGAAAGTCTGTAGATCCCAAGACAGGGATGGCTGTAGCAACGCTGAAAATGACCACTGCATGTCATCTCTGTCACAAAATGGAACACTGGAAACGTGTGTGTAGGTTGAATCCAGCAAAGCAGGTCCAACAGGAGGAGGAGATGGTGCTGGTACCTGAGGTTGTTAACACAGTGACGCGACCCAGGTCTATGCAAGGGGGGACATTGGCACCACAGGTGCAAGTTCCGCAACCTCTGAGAATTCCGCAGGGAGCTAGAACGTACAAGAAGATGCCCCTATTTGAAGACTTCAATGAGTTTAGCTCAGTCCAGTTGAAATGACGGTGCCTGAGAGGGGAGAAAGACTACTCTCTTGGAGCAGTCTTAGAGGTAGACCAGAGGCGACCGTTTGTAGAGGCGGATGTTGACGGTCATCCTACCACCTTTGTGGTTGATACTCTTGCTACCCATTCTACTGTTAGATCCGCAGTAGTTCCCACCCTACTTCTCTCGGGACAATCAATCCAAGTCGTAGATGTAGCAAAGAAGAAAATGACTAACCCACTGACCGAGCCGATTCCTGTGAGAATAGGGACCTTCCGAGATCGATATCAGTTTGTGGTGTGCAACTCAATTCCAGTCTGCCTGTTGGGACGAGACCTTTTGTGTAGCTCAATTGTACCATCTATTGCACCCCTAAGGGAGTGGAATTGCAGACCAATGATGATGACGTCACCTTTAAGGTTGCAAACCAGCATTCGTGCATAGAGATGTATCCTGTGTTAACTGTGGAAGAACTTCCACTGGACCTGAGAGACTCTATCTCATTGGATGTGTGGGATTTTACAGGAGAAGAGATCAGACTGATCAAGGGTGTTGAGCCAGTTACGATTCAGATTAAGCAAAACATTGAGTTTCCAAGAATACCCCAGTCCAATTTGTCACCAGAGACGATCGCAAGGATCAAACCTGTAATCGAGTCCATGATCAAGCAGGGAATCCTGAAGGAGGTAATGGGTAGTCCATGAAATTTGCCCATTTTGGGATTACAGAAATTGAGTGGGAAATTCAGAATCATGCAGGACCTTCGAAAGGTTAACACGAGTGTGGTTCCATGATGCCCAGTGGTAACAAATCCATCAGTGATACTGTTCGAGATTCCATACAAAGCAGAGTTTTTTATGGTGATTGATTTGTGCCAAGCATTCTTTTCAATACCCCTGCATGAGGAGAGCCACATTTTATTTGCTTCCCATCTGGAAGACTGTATCTTAACATGGTGTCGTATCCCTCAAGGGTATACAGAGAGTTCATCGATCTTTAATCAGATCTTGAAAAACAACCTTGAGAGTCTCGTGTTGCCACAGAACTTGTCCTTGTGCAATACATTGACATCCTCTTTTTTTGCATCAGAAATAGAGGATGCTTGCAGGATTGACACAATTGCCCTATTGAATAATTTGGCAGAGAATGGACACAAGGTGTCCCAAAATAAGTTGCAGTACTGTTTGGGTGAGGTACAGTACTTGAGTCATCGAATAGAGAACGGCAACAGAAAGGTGTCTCCAGACCAAATTGAGGCAATTGTGAATTTGGCTGTACCTACAACTCAGTGGGAAGTAAGAATGTACCTGTGAGGCGGAAGCCGGAGGATACACTCGCTATTTTAAAAATTTTGTTTATGTTGTCTTGCATCTTTTAAAACTTTCTACCCTAACCAGAGCTCTCTTCTGGGCTAATTCGCCATTCAGGCACTCTCATTCAGCGGAACTAGCGCTGTTTAGGGATACTGTTGTGCTCACGATCGCCATCGCAGCAGAAGCGAGGCCACGCCCACCGGTCAGGCCACGCCCACAATCCCCGCCAATAAAAACCAGCGCTGACTAAAAGCGCGCCCACTTAGAAACTGTACCTCTGAGGCGGAAGCCGGAGGATACTCTCGCTATTTTAAACATTTTGTTTATGTTGTCTTGCATCTTTTAAAACTTTCTACCCTAACCAGAGCTCTCTTCTGGGCTAATTCGCCATTCAGGCACTCTCATTCAGCGGAACTAGCGCTGTTTAGGGATACTGTTGTGCTCACGATCGCCATTGCAGCAGAAGCGAGGCCACGCCCACCGGACAGGCCACACCCACAATCCTTCTCCCCAAATGTGCCTCCCACGCAAGCGCAGCGGACGAGCACAGCGGGAGCGCCGTTTGCGCGCCGAAGGCGCGCCAAAGGCAAGCCCGTCTAGGCCCAGAGACTCTGTCGGATATCCCGTATGACCGCGTGGTGTATACTGGAGACATGCTCCGCGCACTCCAACCGAAGACTATCTTGGCCTGCTACCACACGCACACCGAAGGTAAACCCTTCTTTAACTGTAGGCGCTGCACTCCGACCCCCATTAGCTCAACAAAACCCGGACTTAAGATTGGACTTCTTAATTGCCGCTCCCTTCCAAAACATGCGCTCGAAACAAATCTGCTAATCCAAGATCATGACTTTGATCTGCTCTTTCTCACGGAAACGTGGCTATCAGACAGCACTGACTCAGACATTGTCACGGCCCTTCCCCCAGGGTACCTCTGTCAAGCTCTACACAGACCCAAAGGGAGGGGAGGGGGGGTAGCCATAATCTTCAAGGAGCAACTTATTTGTAGAACTTCCAACGCCCATATCGAGGACTGCGAAAGCTGCCAATTCTCCATTCAATCCTCCCCACCCCAGCTCACTCCCTGTCAGGACTATTGATCTACCGCCCCCCGGGTACCCCAGGGAAATTCCTTAATGCCGTCACTGAATCAGTCTCACAATTAGCATCTTCCGCCTCCAACTTCCTCATCCTAGGCGATCTGAACTTACACTTCAACGACCCCACGGACCGGATAGCCGCCGACCTCCTTCAAGACCTATCGTCACTCAATATCCGACTGGTTAATAATGAACCCACCCATGAGAAGGGACACCTACTGGATCCCGTCCTCACTAATATGACAACCATCACCACCAGGCCACCTGTGATCCTTCCATGGACGGACCACTCTCTTGTCCCTATCTCCTGGGAAATACCCACCACGAACCCTCAAACCACTAAAACTCAGGTCACTGACAGACGGTGGCACAAACTCGCATCTGGTGAATGGGCCGCCGCCCTTGCAGACTCCTCCCCTGAGCTCTCCACCGATCCTGCCACAGCCGATAAGCAGTTTAACAAGTGGATCACCTCCTCTCTGGATGCACTGATCCCCAAAACTTCCTCCCTCAAACATCCTGATAGAGTATCCTCGGCTCCATGGTATACTCCTGAGCTTAAAGCCCTGCGCCAAGAGTGCAAGAGAACGGAACGCTCCTGGAGGAAAGACAAATCGAAAATAAACAAAGACGTTTATTCTACCTCTCTCTCAAATTACAAAACTGCCATTCGAAATACTAAAAGGGCTTTCCTCCAGGAAAGAATAGAGAAAGCAGTATGCTCCAGCAAGGAATCCTACGCCATCTTAAAAGATCTTCTGAAAACCCCAGTACATGGACCGAGACACCACACAGACCCCAAAGCTGACCAGATAAAATGCCAACAATTGGCGGACTTTTTTCATGAAAAAATTCGAAAAATTCTCGACTCAATTCCCCCTGTGATTCCGTGCGAAGAAAACGACCTCCCGCACCCCCCTACAACCAGTTGTCTCTCCTCCTGGGGTCAAGTTACGACCGAAGAAGTGGGAAACACGTTAAAATCCATAAAAAGCGGCTCTCCCAGGGATTCCGCCCCGCTTCGAATCCTTAAGGAGGTAGCCCCCACGATTATTCCCCCCTTGACTCATCTGATCAACACCTCACTCCAACAGGTAGTTGTACCCCCAAGCTGGAATGCGGCAGTCGTGAAAGCTCTGCTAAAGAAACCCTCCCTCGATCCCGAAAACCTGGCTAACTATAGGCCCATTTCCCTACTCCCAGGAATCAGCAAGATCGCTGAAAAACTGGTTAATAAAAAGCTCTCCCAGTTCCTGGAGGCCAACAACATACTACAAAATTCCCAGACGGGCTTTCGTCCAGGGCAGGGCACGGACATCGCCCTCCTAGCAGCGGTAGAGGAGGCCAGAACGCTATTGGACGGAGGAGGATCAGTGGCAGTGATCCTCCTCGACCTAAGTGCGGCCTTCGATACCATCAACCACCAACTCCTCATTAAAAGACTCAAGGGAGCTGGTGTAGAGGGCTCTGCCCTAGCCTGGCTTTCATCTTTCCTGGCTCAACAGACCTACCAGATCTGGGAGAATAACGCCTGCTCCTCCGAAATTCCCCTCCAATGTGGCGTGCCCCAGGGCTCCTCCCTGAGCCCCACATTATTTAATATCTATATGTCCACATTGGAGGAGGTTCTCATCCCATTCGGAGTGAGCGTCGTCAGTTACGCTGACGATACACAATTAGTTGTATCACTATCTCACCCCAGACAACAACCAGCAGACTTATATAACTGCCTGGCGCAGGTCCAATGCTGGATGAACACCTCAGCCCTAAAATTAAATGGTTCAAAAACGGAGGTTTTGCTCTTCGGCCCGAAAGGACTCACACTCTCCCCGAATATCTGGCCAGCCTGTCTGGGCCCTCCCCCTGAACCTAAAGAAGAAGTAAAAAGTCTGGGTGTGTGGCTCGACACCGACCTCTTGTTTACCGTGCAGGCAAAGAAAGTAGCCGGGACTTGTTTCGGGCTCCTGAAATCGTTAAGGAAAGTCCTGCCCCTCTTGCCCACCAACTCCCCCAAAAGCTGCTAATTCAAGGCCTAATACTCTCGAGGCTTGATTACAGCAATGTGATCTACCTGGGCGCCCCCGAAGCAACGCTGAACAAGCTCCAGAGAATCCAGAACACTGCTGCCCGGATTCTCACAAAGACCCCTGCCAGAGCTTCGGCCAAACCGGCCCTTAAACTCCTCCACTGGCTTCCCATAAGGGAGCGGGTCAAATTCAAGGCCCTGTGTCTAGCTCACAAATTACTACAAAATCAAGGCCCCCCTGTTCTTAGGAAACTCATCACATCCTACAAATCCTCAAGACCCCTCCGATCGGACACGGAAAACTTCATCACTATCCCCAGATTCAAGAAAGCCCGGTTAGGAGGAAGACGTTTCTTAGTCCATACTGCACGACTCTGGAACTCACTCCCCCGCGACCTGCGACTCGAACCACATTATCTCCGCTTCAGGAAGCGGCTCAAAACTCACCTTTTTCCTCAGTGAATCTTGCATGTCCTTAACCCTGATCTTCTCTGCCCCCCCTCCCCTTCATCTTCTTCTCCCTCGTTTTCTCCCTTGTTCCTCCTAACTTAGGAGATAGGATCTTTTAGCGCTGGGATACCTCCGGGTGACTGCGCGCTCTACAAAAATAAATAATAATAATAATAATAATAATAATAATAATAATAATAATAATAATAATAGTTGGCTACTGTTCCAATGGATCCCTATTTTCTCCCTGAAGGTGAAGCCTTTGCAGAGGCTGACACACAAGGATGTGAGTGATCCGGTACCATGGAACAACAACTGTTTTATGGCATTCTTAGACCTGAGAGAGGGCTTGTGTCATGCTCCGGCTCTGGGAATGCCTGATTACAACAAGTCATTCTCATTGTTCTTTTGTGAGAGAGAAGGTTGTGCATTATCAGTCCTGACTCAGAATCATGGTGGTGTCCATAAACCAGTTGCCTACTTCTCAGCAACTTTAGATCCAGTAGCTTCAATGTTGCCCGGATGTCTCAAATCTGTTGCCCTGCTGCAACAGGTGTCAGCATTGAGAGATGTGAAAGCATTGTTATCGGTCACGCCTAGACTGTGTATGTTCTGCATTCTGTTGAACTGTTGATGGCGAGGACTAAAACACAGCACCTGACCAACAACAGACTCACGTTACGAGCAGGTCATACTTGCTGCGGAGAATGTGACTCTGAGAAGGTGTTCTGTTTTAAATCCTGCTACATGGATGCCTTTGCTAAATGCAGACGATGAAGATTGTGAAGACCATGACTGTCTCGATGTGACTGAACTCTGCACCAAACCGAGACTTGACATTGTTGATGAACTTCTGCCTGACCCTGTTTAAATTTTCGTTGCTGAAGGTTCATGCCTAAGAGACAATGTTTCTCAGTTGAGAGCAGCGTTTGCCATATGTACCATCACAGGAGTGGTTGAAGCTGCTGTTTAGAAGGAGAATACACTGCACAGGTGGCTGAAATCATTGCCTTGACTCGCACCTGTCTGGCAGCTGATCAGAACCGAATCACAAACAACACCAACAGCCAGTATGGGTTCGGTGTGGTTCATGATTTCGGACAGCTATGGTCTCAGAGGGGTTATATGACATCATCTGGTTCTCGTATTAGGGAGCGGATTTTGTTTCTCTCGGTAATAAGTATGCCGATGAGGTTGCGCGCTTTTGTGCTGAACAAGGTGTGTATTCACTGGAGATTACAAAGGCGAGAGCCAAGGAAGAACCAAACTCAACATGATGTTAGCCATGGCAGACACTTGGGATGAGACAAGCGCCTGAAGGACGACTTCTCAGACCAGGAAAAGGAGGTATTGATCAAGTCAGTTTGTGAGAAAGGGGATGTTGACATTTGGGTTTCAAATGATGGTCGAGCAGTGTTACCAGAAGACCTTTTGAGCCCGATGGCAAGACATATTCATTGTGCGGTACACCTTGGAAGAGATGCGATGGTGCAAGTGTTCAGACAAACGTGGTACAATCATGCAGTTGCTGAAGCTGTGTGTCAGTGGTGTGTTACCTGTCAAAAAATGAATGCTGGAAAGAAGACTGTAGTCACTTTGTGTAACATTGGGAGGTCGGGAGGACCCTTCAATAGGATGCAGTCGAATTTTATTGATGTCAGCTCGATGATTCCTCAAGAACGGTTCAATGCCAAAAAGGGGTCCACCTCTCGACAGTACCAACCCTGAATGCTATAACAGCACAGGCGAGTAAGATGATCAAGTGGGGGAAGGAAAGGAATGAGACTGCAGGGAGGTATGGTATGGTATGGTAAGGCATGGTATGGTACATGCTATTTGGGTATGATTTTTCCTAAAATCTACCGCACAGATGATTTGGAACTGTTGGAAGATGAAAAGCATTTTAGAGCAAAGAGAGACAAAAGTGCTGGAGCAGTGGTTGGAGACATTTTTGGAGCGGTAATACCCAGTTTGGGAGTGATCTTAAATGATGTGAAGATAAGAAAGTTGGTGACTGTTGTGGATCAATTGTCGACAAATACAGCTAAGTCATTGATACTCGTTGATGGAGAGATGTTGTCCATAAGGACGATGGTGATGCAGAACCGTCTTTCTTTATATGTTTTATTGGCAAAAGAGGGCGGAATCTGAAAAGTGTTGAAGGTTCAAGAGTGCTGTACATATATACCAGATAACAGTAAGGATCTGGATAGATATATAAGTACTGTGATCCATCATAAGATTAACGATCTGACTGAGGAAGTAGTTTGGGAAAAGGTTGGTAAATGGTTTGGAAAGGTGGGAAGCTGGTTTGCGAACTTGGGGAAAGGTATCATTGAATATATTCTAAAGCCTATCATTATCATCGTGGCTTGTGTGGTTTGTTTGTGGGTATTTGCGAGAGCTTACTAGTGGTACAGGGCGAATCAGCTTGAAATATCCCTTAGAGAGCAGGGGATAAGGATGGCTAGACTGCAGGACAGTCACTATCAGAATATTAAGAACCTTAGAGAAATTACGACAGTGAAGAGTGGCTACGAGTTCTGTTTAGGAATGGTGATTTTGGTGATGACACTAGTCATCAAAGGGGAGAACTGATAGAGCGCCATGATATTCTGAAATTGGTATGGGTGCATCATAATCACTGGTAGTCCACACCCACATGTAATCCTGTACTGAACGAAGTATTAATCATTAGGAAATGTGGACGTAATAATGAACAATGTATGTGTAATGCTAGAAAATTAGTTCATGTTAGTAGAAAGGGTAAAACAACATTTAAATGTAACTGCCTAAGGCAAGTGCTTCATGAATCAGTTTGTGTGTTATGTAATGCATTAGATTTAAATGTGCACTATAAAAGTCTGCACATGTAGGGATGACTAAATGTGCCTTAAGGTGAAGAAATGTAATACTTATGAATGCCTGAAATGAATATCTACTTTTTGTCATGAAAAGCCTGTTCGTGATTTCTTATGTTATCTAAATCGAGTAGGCCTGAAATGTATTTTCTTTGGAAAGGCTCTCAGTTGAAGGCATTCAGCAGATTTGTACGTGCAAGGTTAATTTTTACACTTTTTTTCCGTTGCACGTACAAGGACATTTTCCTTGTTAGTTATAATGGTGCTCTTTGTTTTTGGAGTTAGTTATGCAAGAGACCTGCCTTAATGTTTCATTGGAATTCTGATAATTGGGAGATTGCTAAAGAAGCCTGAGACCCAAGGACAACTCAACCGTTCTAGGAAGAAGCACAAATTTGTGGAAAATCACCTACAGAAGATGTCCAGCTGAAGAAGGTGTTTCGGGACGTGTTCTTTGAGTTGATCATTTTGTATTAGGGACAGTGCCCTGGGGAGGGAAGAGCAGATGAGATGGTAGGGGAGGTGAGAGCACATGAGAGAGGAGAGCTGTTAGGATGGCAAGAGAAGGGATCTATTCTTAGAATAAGGACTTAGCTTTTGACTTCTGACCCTTTCCCATGTGAGTGTACATCTTAGGAAGTCCTCACGAGCTGACACTTTTCTCGATCTTGCCTGGCAGATGCTATGTAGGGATGTCACCTTAGTGTTAGAGTAGGGACAGAATTAACTGATTATTTTTCCTTTCTGTAAAACTGATGAAGACTAATTCGGATATTGGAGCAATTGTTGCTTGTTTAATTTTCTTAGAATTGCTGATTCATTTCATGGTGCACCCAATTAGGTTGCTCCGTAGAATGAATGTTGTACTAGTGCCCATGTATTTTTTCAACCTCTTTATGAGGTGTTTGTATGTGCAGTTATTTTTGGCTTTGTAATAAAGCCGTTATATTGTAAGTCGTGGTAAATTGATCCTTTCTGAGTCTGAATTGATTAGTCTCTATTGATGATGGTGAAAGTTTTGGTTTTCTCCCCTTTACACTTCACAGCAGATAAAAAGATCCAGTTGATCGACGATTCTTACAAATGGTAAGATCTGATAAAACAAGATAAGAATCTGGCACAATCAACTTTAAATATCAACTTATCATTGATCTTATGGGTGACATTACTATGGATACAGCATCATTTCTTTGTTTTGCTACAGGCCAGGTCCTGTAACAAACACCACAGCGTGCATGACTGAAGGCCCATAGTTGTTTTTAAATGGCAGCTCTTTTTTTACAAGCTCCAGCTTTGGCTTGGTGCATTTACTCAGAAGCAGGCCTTTAATCCAGAAATAGCCTGCTACGGATGCTTTACTGGTATATAATGGTATTATGTCATCATACAGCAGAATGTTAATATACCTTTATAGTCTGCTGCAAGCTACTCCCTTATTCCCTTCTTGTGCCCCTCCAGCTCCCCGCAAGCAGTCTATTCTGTGGTCCTACACAGGAGCTGGCCACATCTTTTTAATACGTTGTGGTGCCCTGGGGCCCACCCGGGGCACCGCATAACATTTTTGACATCATGGGTTGTGGGGGGAGCCTAACACATGCACATCCCCCCGTCCACCTGCCAGCATGTTTCCCAGGTGCTGCATGAGCTGGAATTGCTCTCCCGAGATGAGAGTAGCTTTTCTTTTACCTCCAGTCAGGTGGTAACACTTCTGTTTCCCTCCCCGCAAGAGCTTGGGCAGGGAGAAACGTTTGTGCTCCCACCCAAAGGGATTCAGAAAAGGGGGTGGTGACGGACAGAGTATCTGAATTAAACAGAACACTCGTACCCAGTCAACAGATCAGGGCTTGATCCATCACCGTTTTTTAGCTCACTGCACCATCCCAGCTCAGAACCTGGCTACATCCAAAGGGAGCCTTCCTGCTCCTGCCAGATAGGAACACAGAGACACACCTGCCCGTGCTCTTGCTCCCATCCCCCGAGAATGGGTCCCTGGGGCCATTAATTAATTAATTGTGAGTTTTTAATGCGCTAGAATCGACTCCCGAAGGAGTATCTCTGCGCAGTAGACCGCTGGAGATCCCGTCCTGGCTTTCCCTGTGAGATGGTCCCTACCGGGTATCTCCAAGGTGAAACCAGGCATCCCCGGCGTATGTGGGGGGCCGTTGTGGAGATGAGGCAAGCTAATGCCCAGAGTTGCCGAGTGTGATCCCTGGTTAGAGTAGGCACCGAGATGAGAATTATCAAGTCCGCTGACCCTGGTCCACGACCCTGCCGCGTCGGGAATTGAACCCTGGTCCCAGGCCGTCCTCTGCTCTCGGGTCTGCCGCCTCTAACCAGTGAGCCACACCACTCCACTACTAGTGAGCCACACCACTCCCTAAGCCATACCATGGCTTAGGGAGCGGGGCACTCATTTCCCCTCCCCTAAACTATTTGTACAGGTCCAGGAGATGGTATCCCCAGTACCTCAATGCACGCCCCTCCTCCTTTTGTATAAAGTTAAACTTGGCCCTGGGGGTGGGGTCTTTAGTGCTTGAAAATGGCCAGGGGAGGGGGCAACATGTCCCTCCCATTTTCAAAATATATTAGCCTGAGTAGTATAGTCCATAGGACCTGGAAATGGCTTGGGGAAGAGGGCCACATCTCCTTCCCATTTCAAAAGGAATTAGCCACAGGGATGAAATTCTTGGAGCCTGGAAATGGCTGGGGATGGGGCACGAATGTCCTCTCTCCTTTATATATATATCTGTAACAGCTTGATGGCTGCCGCTGTGCTCCTGACTGCTAGGTGTATCAGCATTGCCGAAACAGAAATATTCACAATAAATTACCAAAATACTTTGCTCAATCAGACAAATGATCGAACGCTTACTGGAAAACTGCAGAAATTGGATTCATTTAAAAGTGCTTGCATGGTTCTGTGACCATTTTGGCTGCTTTGCAGCCTTGCTCACAGACAGCGCTGCACCATATTGTGATTGTATTTACAAAGATGATATGTGAACTAATCATTGTCAGTGTAAACAGACTGTTCTGATAGAACTAACTATGGCGATGGCTTTGTGTCACATATATAGAGTGCATTAAAGTATATTCAATTGGTAATATCTACAATTTTGTCATGATGCACAATAGTGGGATGCAATTGTACATCATAACATAAGCATATATTGCAATTTATATACTTCCAAATCTAAGTGCCAACTGATATAATGGCAACTCCAAATATAGCCCCAGTGGGCATATTAAACATTCATACTACATCAATGATGCACCCATATCAGAATAATGCACATAAACCCTCTCAGAAAACCATCAATCAATCTACAAAAAGAAAGAAGAAAAACACTGCTCAAGTAGGTGAATGTATCGCACATAGATATATCATGTACCTTGACTTGAGTTTTTTATAGTCTTTCTCCCTGTTGCCCATTCTGATTTTAACAGGGTTTGTGTTCACTACAAAATATGCTAGTCCACTCTCATCACTTTGATGCTGTTCTTCAAAGTGTCTAGCTACTGGATAGACTGTATTGCTATTTTTGATAGCCTGTAAGTGCTGTAAGATTCTCTTGTAGAATGGGAATGTTGTGCTGCCTACATACATTAATCTGCAGGGACACTGTAGAATACCGACTGCATGGTCTGTCTTGCAATTATAGATACCTTGTATGGGAAGCATCTTTATTATAATTGGTGATTTATACTCCTTTGTGTTGTTCCCATGCAGGCAAGCTTGAAATCTGCCACATTGTCTGAAGCCTGAGCTGTGGCTAAGCCAATTGTTCGTAACTGGATTCATTTTTTCAGGGCTATTCTTCACCAGATCTTTCCCAAGTGTTTTAGCTCTCCTAAAAGTCATACCTGGTCTATGTGATGCAACTTTTCCCAGTAGCGGGATGTTCTTGATTAAATGCCAGTAAGTTCGTATAATGGAGCTCACAGCACCCATTTGTTTATTGAAAGAGGTGATTAACCTGAAGTGTGGATCTATTTCAGCATGATTTGTTCTCAGCTTTGTTACTGAAGAGCAATAGTTATCTCAATGTAATCCAGGCTTTCCGTTTTGCTTCTTCAATGCATTTCTGACAGTAGCCCTGGCTTGGAATCTCCTACACAAGTCTTCTGATGCTTTACCTTCCTCATTGAATCTCACTACAATTGCGTCTAATGTGTAGACTTTCCCCATAGGGAATCCGATTCTGAACTTTTCAGAATGTTATCATAATAGACCCCTTAATATATCGCCTTCGGCTCGGGGCTTTAACGCTGCAGAGGGCCATTAACAGCCAGTATATAAGGCTATAGTAGGTAATTTCTGTGGAGCATGCTTAAAACAAGTCATCAACTGTCACTTGCACACAGAGTTACTCTTCAATGCAAAGATTTATAATATGTTCAATACCTCTACACACCTATGATGCATTAGGAGAACATGTGTTTTGTAAACACTTACTATTAAACAACAAAAGAAAAACAATAGATAAGGTGAAATCAATGAAGTTTGCATTTTAAAAAGGGGGAAGGGGGAGGGGGTGATTGATGGAAAGAACCCTCACTCACCAACCTAGTTGGTGGCATGCTACATCATCGGGTTTCCACTAGGGAGACCGAGTGCCTCCCCAGTGACCTACAACGCCTGGTTTACAGCAGGGCTTTTTTTTTGTGGACTTGTGAGATAGTGCCCAGGAATGTAAATAATGATTTTAAAAGATGGCGAGCTGTTCCCAAAACTGATTTTAATAAAGGGCCAGCCAGCGATCGTTAAAAACAGGTGAATCAGACACGAATTGGTTATGAAATTGAACCAAATGTATCCTAGTAATAAATGTGAAAAGGTTGACATGTTTCTGCTCTTGAATGCTGGTTCAGCAAAGCTTTCATCAAAACCAAAGAGCCCCCGGCGGTATATGCACTCTAAGGCATACCCTGATCTGGGGGATGTGGTTATGTGATCGGTAAAACTCATGGAAATCCCAGGCGCTCCGGGGATTTCCAAGGGCCCTGAATCTGGAAAAGAAAATTACACAAACATCAAAATATCAATACATTCATCCTCTCATCAACATCGTTGTGAGGTGTATAACCAACCAAAAACCCTTAGTTGTGGGTCATATACGCAATACACCATTAACCCCCGGCTGTGCCCATTCACATAAAATATGACACTGGTGGTAAACACACCCATTTGCTTGGCATAAGCTAGGCAACATTAGATGGAAAAATAATATGATAGCTACCGTCAGTATGTAAACTATATAACAAGTTAACGCACTTGTTGGATGATGCCATCTGTATTGCCATCAATGATGTCATTTGGCTGTCATCAGTGATGATATCCATGAAGTCATAGAACATGACAAGAGTGATATAGGATTCATACGCAGTGCATGGCGGGGGTGCAAGTGGCCCCCCACCTTGAGCCTCATTAGTCCCTGGGGGACCTTCCCACAGGACCTTGTGTATTTTAAAGGGGAGGGGGTTGCATGGTCTCCCTGCTCAAGCCGTTTTTCGCCCCAGAGACCCCATTTTCCAAGGCCTAATCAATTTACTTAGGGGAGGGGGCAAGCAGCCTCCACAATCGGTTTTTGGCCCCAGGTTCTCCATCCCCAAGGCACAATATGTTCATTAATAGAGAGGCAGACCTTGAAATGCCTGGGGACACCACACCTCAGTACTGTGTTTTTTAAAGGGATGGGGAGCCTTGCAGCCTCCCCTCGCGGAGCTTATTTTGGCCCCCTCCCAGGGCCTCTATTTCAAACTGGTGGGTCCACCGTGTACACTCAGGGGACCCACCATAAACACATGGGGGAGTCTCAGAGCCACAGTGGCTCCAGATGGCTACCCTAATGTTGCAGGAGCCTGAAATGCACATGGCTGTAGGGAGTAGCTATTTATTCTGCATCCTCTCGATGGGAGCAACATTTTGATCTGCTTCCCAGCACACATCATTGCATGCAGTGAAACAGAGCTCAAATCTGATACTAGCTGGTGGGAGGATTTCAAATCTTCTGCATGCTGAGAGAAGACTTTGTGTTTGCTCCTGTTTGGTGGGAGTTTCTAAAAATGCTTCCACCAGATGGGAGTTAGCACAAGTTTCCCTGCCTACGTGTGTGCTGGTAGGGAAACTTCTGTGTCCCAGGGTGGGCTCTGGAAGACACAGCAAATGAACCAAGCTCATGGGGTGGGGTCCCTGAGGCCATAAAGTGTCAGAGAGGGGGGGCTACACACCCCATTCCTATGTTTATAAAATCAGACCCTAGGTGATGGTATCCCCAGGGCCAAATCTGGCTCTTGGTAGGTGGCCTGGCTACCTACCCTATGTTAATACATTTTGCCCAGGGATGGGGTCCTAGTGATGAAAACAGCTTGGATTGAATTAACGATGCAACCCGGGGCACCATTTTGCTTTACTTTGAGGCAAACATTTTCTTTTTTTAATTTTTGGCCCCAGGGGCCTAGGGGTGCATGATATCCCTACTCTGACCTCTGATATAATTTT
This sequence comes from Lissotriton vulgaris, assembly GCF_964263255.1. Classification (NCBI taxonomy): domain Eukaryota; kingdom Metazoa; phylum Chordata; class Amphibia; order Caudata; family Salamandridae; genus Lissotriton; species Lissotriton vulgaris. Next base: position 164,277,942 of record NC_141697.1, on the reverse strand, counting down.
ATTTTCTGAAGTTCAGGACAGCGAACCAAGTTCCTCAAGTCCTGTATTGGCTGCCAGCAACACTTTTCTCATGTTGCTGGCAGCCAGTCAGAGCATTCGCTCCAGGGGGTCTGAGATGGCCTAAGAGAAAAAGTCTCCTGTGCCAATCTGAGCACTCTATTGTTTTTTTATTGGGTTGTAGGGACTCTAGCCTTTGTCCCTCAATTCCAATCGTCTAGATATACAAATATGTTTGACCCAAATTTCTCAAAAACTACACCAAATCACAAAAAGCACAACCCATGGCCCAAGACCCAGCTTTCTGACAAAGTCGGTATGATTCTGTTCCGCAGTTTTTAGTGTAGCCCTGCCTAAAGAAGTGTATGGTAATACATGGGGATTTTGCTTTATGGGACCCTCTTTATTCTCAACCGCTACTTAACGGATCATCCCATGACTTTCCATGCACAAATTTTGTCAAAATGTTGCACCTTCTTTGGAAAATTTCATGGAGATTCTTCAAATGGGCCCAAAGTTACTAGCAGAACAAAAAGCGCTGATCTAACTCTTCATATACATATACATATATATTCATAAGCAAAAGTGCCAAGCGCTTCAGGAGGGCTGCCAACGGCACATCTAGACTCCCCAGCCTTCTTCTGCCCCAAACGACCTCACAGCCTCCCTCCAAGGAGTTAATCAGAAGTCCGACGCGTTTCGGGCCGGACACGCTCCTTCACCTTCGACATTGACAAAGTGCACAGAAACTCACCATGTTGATTCAAATGCAATTTATTCAAATCAGGACTGCCCTGAGTGGGTGTGGCTCATCACGCTGTGCTGCCAGGCATGCTGGTAGCCGTAGTCTTGATGGTGAGTATGAAAATATTCCTTAAGTAGGTTGTGCATCATTGCTCTCTTTCAGTAGTTTTGGTTAATTTGCCTAATATTGAAGGTGGGGGGTAGGCTCTGGGGTGGTGGTTATTTGCGTGATGCATCGTGCTGAACAAGCAAGGAAAAGTATCCTTGCTCCAGTCCTCGACATGTTTCTCACTCAAGGCGCCTGAGGAGGTGGAGCCCCTCCCAAGGTCATGGCAAACCAGAGAAATGTTTAAAAGCAAAAGCGCCAAGCGCTTCAGGAGGCCTACCCACAGCACATCTAGACACTCCAGCCTTCTTCTGCCCCAAACGACCTCACAGCCTCCCTCCAAGGAGTTAATCAGAAGTCCGACGCGTTTCGGGGCGGACACGCCCCTTCATCATGGACATTGACAAAGTGCACAGCAACTCACCATGTTGATTCAAATGCAATTTATTTAAATCAGGGCCACCCTGATGGCATATACACACATAAACCAATAGATATTCAGCAGTGATAGTTATAGTGATCTCAAGAAGCTAAGTATCGTTCCCTAAGGAAATGGTTGTAGATTTTATGTTTTGGGATGCACCCTTTTTACTTGGCCCCCCATCTGAGGGAAGGAGCTGAGGTAGATGAAATTTTTCTTTTTGAAATTTCAAGAATATTAGTCAAATGGGACCAGTGTTATTATCAAACCAAAAACACTCTTTCTATGGAAAAGCAGGCCTGAATATAAGTACTGTATGGCGGCTGCCACTAGTTTATATATGTGTACGTTTAGGCAGGGCTGCAGTCAAAACTGCTGAACAGAATTACAATCACTGCATGATGTCATCAGTGATGTCATTTAAGATGTCATCAGTGATGTCATTTAAGATGTCATGAGTGATGTCATCAGTGATGTCATTTATATGTCATCAGTGATGTCATCAGTGATGTCACTGACCATGTCATGAGTGATGTAATATGTGATGTCATAAGCAGTGCATTGCTAAGGCATGAGTTATAGTTAGCTCAGGTATCTATACCTGCTGATTTTCCCTGGATTTATACGAGTGTAATGTCAACCTAACTATAACGTACCTGTAATCTTTGGGTTTTTTTTGTGAACGTCTAAGGTTTTTTAATTCTATTTCCTAACTATAACGTCCCTGTATTTTGGAACATTATATTTGCATGGTGCATCACTTATTGTTGTATTTGTCATATATTTATTTGAAAAGTACATTAATCATTTTATTTCAAGATATTTTTGGTTTTTGCGATTGCCGAAGAAACACAGTAAATAACGCATGTTTTTGAAAAAGTGAAAAAACACATATATAGACATATTTTGCATAAAGTTTCAGTCTAGTTATTTAGTAAGATATTAATTTAGCTTTCTCCGTTGTATTTGTAGAAAAACCAACATAAAAAATGCATTTTCCTTGTACACAGTGACACCAAATTCAATTGTGTTTATGACAAAGTGTTAAACACATATATGGATATGTTTTACATAACGTTTGGGTATAACTGTTCATTAAGATATTAATGTAACTTTCCCCTTTGAATTCATTTGTCAAAAAAACTACATCAGAAATGTATTTTCCTTGTTCTCTGTGACAGCTGAGGTCACAATGACGTTGGTAGTCGCAAATACTACGTGTTTTTGGAAAAGTCTAAAACACATATATAGACATGTTTTACATAAGGTTTGAGTCTAGCTGTTTAGTAAGATATTGATTTAACTTTACGCTTTGTATTCATTTGTCAAAAAAACATCAAAAATAAATTTTCCTTGTTCGCGGGGACACTGAAAGTCACAATGTAATCGGTGCCCAAAATCACTGGGAATACATCGCAAGAACACAAAACAAAAGCAAAACTTCAGTAGCCACCACCACATTCAAAATGTATAACTATAAAATTCAATCTACCCAACAGACTAGATACATGACTATCTAAATAACTCTATAAAAACATTTATCGGTCTCTCAATATCTTTATAACAGTGTGCATTAATGATTCACTGGGACACGTGAGTGGATGCATAAGCCTCCAAGTGGGTCTGTGACTGGCTGAATGAGTCCTTCACTAAGTCTATAAGTGGATATATAAGTCTCTGAGGGGATATGTGAGTGGGTGCATGAGTGTCAGAGTGTGTATTTAAATGAGTGTCTGAGTGGGTACATGAGTCTGTTACTGGATCTATGAGTGGGTGCATAAGTCTCTCAGTGGGTCTGTGAGTCAGTGTGTGAGTGAGTTTGTGACTGAGTGCATGAGTCTCTGAGTGGGTCAGTGAGTGGGTGTGTACATCTCTGACTATCTATGTCAGTGGGTGCATGAGTCTCTGGTTGCATCTGTGAGGGGGTGCATGTAAGTCTGTGAATATGTGCATTAGTGTCTGAGTGGGTATGTAAGAGGATGTATGAGTGTCTGAGTGGATATGTGAGTAGGTACATGAGTCTGTGACTATGACCAGCAAGGGAGTGTATATACATTTAGATATTTTTTGTTTTATATCTCCACCAATATTCGCAATGTCTCCACTATAGTCATAATGTCCCCATGATGGGACATGGGGGTGCTATGCTGGCTGTCACATTAGTGTCACAAATACTGTGCATGGTTGAAGAAAAAAAACAATTTTGGACAGATAACCTTTGTCACTAAAACACCTATTCTCAATCATGGGGTCAGAGTGCTTCCACCCTGATCCCTCTGGAACTTTACCGATCAATAAAAATGGTGGCTGCAACTTTCTGTTCAGGTTCAGCCCAGCCAATCACAGAATTCCTGTTGGCATGTGCATTCGCAATTGACCACAAAATCGTCAAGAAACATCTGTGGCCAGAGATAATTTTCAGCTTACATTTTTCGAAAACTGCTGAACAGATTTGCACCAAATAACAGAAAGCCCAATCTGTGTAAAAACATCTACCTTTCTGCCAAGTGTGGTGTATTTCAGTCCAGCAGTTTGGGCTGTAGGCCTGACAACATGCGAACTCAGCAAGCGGGTGGGCCCCACAGACCCTGACTTCCTACCACGCTGTAAGAAAGTGTCTGCACCCTGGTTCTCACGGGCCTTAAAAGAAAAACAGGGTGAAATCAGAGTGCTCGAAAGAAGAAGGCGCCGAAATTATGATAGCGGGGACTTTAGCCTCTATAAAGCGACTAGGAGACATTACCACGCACTGATCAAACGCGCCAAAGCTGACTTTTACACTGCAGCCATTGAAGCCACTAAGAACAAGCAAAAATAATTTTTTAGGATCGTAAATATCTTTAGGAACCCCAAAATATTGTCACAGGAAATTCCACCCTCTCAGACTCTGTGTAATTCCATAGCCGACTTTTTCAAACATAAGGTACAGGCTCTTACCAGAGACTTCCCCCTTTCTGGTCCACCTATTTCTGATGAGGGAATCATGGATGGCACAAATACTGCCACTATGAGGACTTCTTGTCCTATCAGTCTGGAGGAATCCCACCAGGCCATAAAATCTATCAAATCGGGATCCCCATTTGACCCCCCCCCCCCCCCATGCTGCTTCAAGCCATGGTGGATACGGCTAATCCCATCATCAATAGCATTATCAACTCCTCGCTCTCCTCTGCTGAGATTCCGTCGGAATGGAAACTCGCAGCAGTAAAGCCCCTTTAGAAGAAACACCTACCAGACAAAACCACGTTATCGAATCTACGGCCCATTTCACTCCACCCAGTACTTTGTAAGCTAGTGGAGACTTTTGTAAATAGGTAGCTTACCGCGTTTTTGGAAGGCAATAACATACTACATACGAATCAGGCGGGTTTTAGAGCCCAGCATTCTACAGAGTCCGCCCTCCTATTCACGACTGAAACTCTATGGGCTGCCATGGATAAGGGAAAAAAGGCCGTCCTGATCCTATTAGTTTTATCTGTGGCCTTTGATGCGGTTTCACATGCTATTCTTATAGACCGCCTGGTAACATCTGGCATAGCAGGAACCGTATTGGAGTGGCTCAAGAACTTTCTGACACATAGACGTCAAGTGACCACCTTAGGACAGTTCTGCTCAGGAGAAAAAGCTCTGATGACAGGGGTGCCGAAGAGCTCCAGTCTGAGCCCAACGCTTTTCAATCTTTACATGGTCCCCCTGATCAAATTAATCTCGTCCTTTAAGTCAGTACTGTTTCATACACGGACAATACGCAGCTAATCCTGGTCCTTGACAATGACATGTTGAACGCAGAAAAAAAACCTTAAAAATTGTCTCTCAGCCACCTTTGAATGGATGAGAAATAATCACCTGAAATGTAATTCAGGTAAAACAGAAATCCTGCCATTTGGACATCAAAATCTGTTTGCCCCCAAGCAATGGTGGCCTGAGGATGCGGAAGCGCCCCCTAACACAATTAGAGCTGCCCGCAATCTGGGGATCAAGTTTGATGACACCCTATCCTTTAAGCAACAAGCGTTGGCTGTGGCAGGCACCTGCTTTAACATCATAAAGGGCCTGAGAAAATGTTTTGATCTTCTCCCTCTGGCAGCAAGGCGAACAGTGGTGGTGGCATTAATAACATCAAGACTGGACTATTGTAACAGCCTGTATGCAGGATCGAATTAAGCAGTCCTGCACAGGCTGCAGATGGTCCAGCATGCTGCCACCCGCTTGGTGCTCAGATGGCCCAGGAAGTCCTCTGCTTCGGCAGTGCTTGATGCTCTCCATTGGCAACCCATTCATACGTGTATTTTGTTTAAAATATTAGTCATCACCTTCAGGGCCTTTCATTCTCAAGGCCCTAAATATCTTTTGAAAGGCTTCATCCGTTATTGTCCATCGCGAAACCTCAGATCCTCTACTGCAAACCTGCTTACTATCCCCAAGTTCAGGCTCGCTACCAAGGGAGGGAAATCCCTTGCAGTGATTGGTTCCAGGGCCTGGAAAAAACTTCTTTCTCACCTATGCCAAATTTCCACTGAAACACGTTTCAGGAAATCTCTTAAGACCTGGATATACAGTCTCATGGACACAGCGAGTAAAGCGCTGGTATGAGTGTTGACTCCCACGGATAAGTGCAGTTGCGGATCAGTGTGTCTTCTACTCTGGTCCTAAGCGCCAAGATGCTCCTTGGAGTGATAGTGCGCTATAGAAGTGTCCTGTTACATTACATTACATTACATTACAACATGTTCCTGAGGGAATTAACATTAGAAGTGCACCCTTATTTTGCACCCTTATTTCTCTGCCCACACTGCAGAGATCACCCCTAAACTTCCCATCACACACAGAACCTACCTTGACACTTTTTTGGGAAACTTTGATGAACAACACCAAAGTGATAGGCAAGTAAAAAAAATGCTTACTATAACAACCTGCCAGGGAAATCTGAGGCAACAAGAGTCCAAACACATTCTCAGATTCAATACCAAAGTTCCAGCAGCTTTAAACATTGAAGAAGATCTTTATATTCATTTGTAGATTAACATATTTATTGGATAGAGACATTTTTTTAAGTCTGAGCTAATCTAAGGAATATTCTTGATTGAAATTATGATTAGTTTTTGATTAGAAATTGGTAGAAGGTTAGTCATTATTGCACTTAGTACTTTATATAATTTGGCATTCTAGGTTTTTTTGGATGTCATGTTAATATTGACATTGATTGAGATACAAATGGGAAACAGTAGTGATAATGGGCCAAATGGAGGTAATAGGTGTTTTGCGATTCTCAAATTGCGATTTTTAGGGAATCACATTTAGAGAATCGCAAAACGCTATGTAGGTAGAGTTAGCAAAATATTTTGCGAATCCCACCTATTCCTTATTTGCGAATCGCAAATTGAGATTCACAAATAAGGAAAACCGTCCCATTCATTTCTATGGGCCTAATGAATGGGAAGACATTCTCAATTTGCGATTCTCAATTAGAGAATCGCAAATCGAGAATGCAATTTCAAGGTTGCAAGGGTGTCAATAGGACACCCTTTTGCACCAAAGATCTATGTATCTTTTTCTTCTTAAATTTCTCAAAAACTACTGAATGGATTTACCGCAAATACGCAAAAGGCACTTCCTTGAACCGACATCAAGCAGCAGCATGCCAGGAGCCGCGTTTCCAGAGTGGTGGGGAAAGGGGGCTGGGCCTCAGACCACCTCCCTGCAATTCAGCTGCTTGGGGCTCACTGGAGGTAACAGGAAGGCTAGTGGGCCCACAGGGACCCTCAAGAGGCAAGGTGACTTCATCCCCAAACCAAGAGTGTGCCAGAATGTGCCTTTGCAGAGTGGTAGAGAAAGAGGGCATGGCCTGCTATCAAAACTATCCTCTGCCTATGGGGAGCTGCACATTGCTGCCGCTCCACAAACGCAAGCCCTCCATTCACTGCTAAGAGCAGCATATTGCTGCTGTTCTTGCCAAGACTCTGAGCCCTTCACTGTACTGCCCTGCGCTTTGGTCCACAGTAAGTTCCGCTGCTGGAGTTTATCGGCACTTGCATTGACTGTTTTTCTTCTCACCAGCCCAGTCAAACCCATACAATCTTGCTGGTCCACAATAGCTCGAATCTCCATCATAGAGCCGGCATTTCTTTCCTCAGGCAAATATTCTAAGTGCTGATGATGATCCCTATATTTCAATAAAGGATCGAAACTTTGTCGACCCTAAAGCACAATGACCATTTCAAATGTTTATTAAGATATAAATATCATGGGCACTACATACCATTATGTGATGCTAATTCAATATTTGTGGCACCTTCTTGCAAATGTCTGAGTTTTATATGTATATACTTTGCTCAGTTTTTTCTGTTTCTTTCTTAAGCTGTCTATTGGCTTTGTGCTTTTGTCAAAACATTCAGTAAATTACTATGTATATGACCCTCTTCTAGGCTGCTATATAAATTGTTTTGTTCTCTATAGATAATGTTGTCCTCTGGAAGGGGACCCTTTGTTCCTTTATAACTGCTATCAGAACTCAGTAATCCTGCTGTGTGGGACTTACTGGAGGTAATAGTAGGGGTAGTTGGCCCCCATAGACAACCTTGGGGATCAACTACCCCTCTAGTAAGTCCCACACATTGGGATAGGTAAGAAGTCCTATGCAACGGAATTCTGAGAACTTGTCAGAGGCTCAGTCTCTTTTCTCCACCACTTTGCAAATGTGACTGATAGTTAGGAAATATAATTTTAAACTACCTTAGAAATTCATAGAAAAAAAAGGTTACAGAAAGGTTATAGTTAGGCTATCATCTCACTTGTACAAAACTAGAGAAATTCAGTAGTTATAGTTAGCTGAGTTAACTATATGTTGTGCACACGGAATGCACTGCGTATGACCTCTCATATTATATCAGTCATAACATGGTCAGTGACATCACTGATGACATCTCAAATAACATCACTAATGACATCAGTGATGACATCATCAACAGCATATTTGACGCACCAAATCACACCCCTATAGAATCTTCTATACACCCACTGTCATTTTTATTATATATATATATATATATATATATATATATATATATATACTAGCAGCCCGTCCCGACGTTGTCCGGGTATGAATTGCTGCCGGCCAGTAGTATATTGCTTTGTCGGATTTCGTTTTGATAGCATTTCTTATCTGTGACAGGCCTGAGAAACACTCAGATTCACAGTGCACTGCTGATGCACTTAAGAGTGCGCATTCAGTAGTGTGTGAACTTGAGTTTCTCTACTTTATTTTTCCTTGCAATATTATATAGTGCGAACTCGACAACATGGCATGAGCACAATTTATATTACAGAAGAACACATTCATTTGTGGTAGGCACGGGGAGACAAAGCGATTTGCCTGGAATTACAGGATGCTGAGCTGATGATGAGATTCGAACGTAGCTCCCCAGCTCTAAAGTTCGCAATTCTAGATGGCATGGCATTACATTTTATATGCTTTTACCATGCATACATTTACAACGAAATTCGTTGTAAATGCATGAATGGTAAAAGTATGTTTTTTTTAATGTTTGGATAAGGTAAGTATGAGTATAGGGGTATATGTTTTGGGGTACTGAGGTATATTTTTGGGGGGTGTTTGGGTATTTTAAGGGTTCAGATATAGTTTTGGGTCATGGGGTACAGGGGTAGTTTTAGGGTTTAGGGATAGGTATGGGTTTTGGGGTACAGGGGTATTTTTAGGGTTCAGGGCTAGGTTTGTGTTTTGGGGTATAGGGGTACTTTTAGGGTTCAGTATTAGGTTTGGGTTGTGGGGTACAGTGGTATTTTAAGGGTTCAGGGCTAGGTGACGGTTTTGGAGTACAGAGGTATTTTAGGGTTCAGGGGTAGGTTTGGGTTTTGGGGTACCGGGGTTTTTTTTTAGGGTTCAGGGGTAGGTTTGGGTTTTGGGGTACAGAGTTATTTTTAGGGTTCAGGGGTAGGTTTGGGTTTTGGGGTACAGGGGTATTTTAAGGGTTCAGGGCTAGGTTTGGGTTTTGGGGTACAGGGGTATTTTAGGGTTCAGGAGTGGTTTTGAGGTACAGTGGTATTTTTAGGGGTTCAGGGCTAGGTTTGGGTTTTGGGATACAGGGGTATTTAAAGGGAGCAGGGTGGGATTAGCACACAATAGGAGACTTGGTATGAAGGGCGGAAAGAACCACACGCCCCTAGCGTTTGTCACTCCCCCATCATACACCCACAGCAAAACGCAGACACGCCCACAAGGGACTACTTTGCTGGCACGGTTCTTTTACCTTTTAAATGTATATGGTGGGCGTCTGCATAGCCTATGTCCTTCTGCTGCAACTGCCCTTTCCAACGCTGTATTGGGTGTTGTGATCGGTGCTGTGGTTCCTGAGATTGCCCGCCTCAAAGGTTTAGGCTCTCTCTTTATTATATTAGTATAGATATATAAAGATATAAAACACTGAGGAGACTAGAGTCGGAGTACATCATCCATCTACACAACAAACAGCTGTGTGGCCTCAGCCAGGATGAAGAGCTCCATGTGAATCTAGGTTGAAGGGTGGAGCATCAATTTACTTGCTACAGGATTCTCCTGTACAGCCAGTTATGTTCCTTCCTCTTTCCCCTGTTCTTTACTTCTCATTTCATCAACTTTCGTCACTGTATTTCAGTCAAAATACCTCCCCTTTTTCCGGTTTTCCCCATTTTTCTCTTTTTCCTGTGGTTACTTGTTGGACATATGGGGTCTTCTTCCTCATTGCAGTGCATTTATTACGGTAAGGTATTCGTGTGACTCTGAATCAGGGATCTATCTCTGGAACGCTGGTGGCTGCTATTTTTGTAGGTCACTTTACTGTGCTGCTTTGGCATATAGTCAGACTCCGAAGCTTAGCAATGTCCAACTACCCTTTGAAATGTCCTATTTATGTGATATAACATAATTCCTATTTACTTCTCCTCTATCTAAATCAACAGTAACCCTTTAATGTATTTGCGCGTTCATGATTAACCCCTTGCATGCTGCCGCGATTCTGCGCCTGTGCGGCAAAATCGAGAGTGGGCGGGTTTATGATGGCCACCAGCCTTCATCAGCACACGAGCGCCGTAGTGCATGACAGATCGGGCCGTCATCAGCATGCAAGGGGTTAAGTATGATTTTTTTGTTGTAAATTTCTATTTTTTCCTTCTGTTATTTCAGTTTACTTGGATTTGTATAATTATTTTGTGTTAACTGGAAGTCTGCCTTTTGAAATCTCCATATATGAATACAACTAGCAGCCCGTCCCGACGTTGTCCGGGTATGAATTGCTGCCGGCCAGTAGTATATTGCTTTGTCGGATTTCGTTTTGATAGCATTTCTTATCTGTGACAGGCCTGAGAAACACTCAGATTCACAGTGCACTGCTGATGCACTTAAGAGTGCGCATTCAGTAGTGTGTGAACTTGAGTTTCTCTACTTTATTTTTCCTTGCAATATTATATAGTGCGAACTCGACAACATGGTATGAGCACAATTTATATTACAGAAGAACACATTCATTTGTGGTAGGCACGGGGAGACAAAGCGATTTGCCTGGAATTACAGGATGCTGAGCTGATGCTGAGATTCGAACGTAGCTCCCCAGCTCTAAAGTTCGCAATTCTAGATGGCATGGCATTACATTTTATATGCTTTTACCATGCATACATTTACAACGAAATTCGTTGTAAATGCATGAATGGTAAAAGTATGTTTTTTTAATGTTTGGATATGGTAAGTATGAGTATAGGGGTATATGTTTTGGGGTACTGAGGTATATTTTTTGGGGGTGTTTGGGTATTTTAAGGGTTCAGATATAGTTTTGGGTCATGGGGTACAGGGGTAGTTTTAGGGTTTAGGGATAGGTATGGGTTTTGGGGTACAGGGGTATTTTTAGGGTTCAGGGCTAGGTTTGGGTTTTGGGGTATAGGGGTACTTTTAGGGTTCAGTATTAGGTTTAGGTTTTGGGGTACAGTGGTATTTTAAGGGTTCAGGGCTAGGTGACGATTTTGGAGTACAGAGGTATTTAAGGGTTCAGGGGTAGGTTTGGGTTTTGGGGTACCGGGATTTTTTTTTAGGGTTCAGGGGTAGGTTTGGGTTTTGGGGTACAGAGTTATTTTTAGGGTTCAGGGGTAGGTTTGGGTTTTGGGGTACAGGGGTATTTTAAGGGTTCAGGGCTAGGTTTGGGTTTTGGGGTACAGGGGTATTTTAGGGTTCAGGAGTGGTTTTGAGGTACAGTGGTATTTTTAGGGGTTCAGGGCTAGGTTTGGGTTTTGGGATACAGGGGTATTTAAAGGGAGCAGGGTGGGATTAGCACATAATAGGAGACTTGGTATGAAGGGCGGAAAGAACAACACGCCCCCAGCGTTTGTCTCTCCCCCAGCATACACCCACAGCACAACGCAGACACGCCCACAAGGGACTACTTTGCTGGCACAGTTCTTTTACCTTTTAAATGTATATGGTGGGCGTCTGCATAGCCTATGTCCTTCTGCTGCAACTGCCCTTTCCAACGCTGTATTGGGTGTTGTGATCGGTGCTGTGGTTCCTGAGATTACCCGCCTCAAAGGTTTACGCTCTCTCTTTATTATATTAGTATAGATATATTGGGGAAATCTGCCTTCTATGTTCACACCTAGGTGTATGTGTTAGTCTTTAAAGGCAGTAGTGCACACTGAAGATGTTATTGTGCTTTAAAAGAGACCTTGGTGGTCAAAACGCATTAGCTTTGATTAAACGTGTTGCTGACATTACCCTTTGAGTGCGAGCATTCTGGTGCAGCTGCATCAGCATTTTTCTCATACCTTAAATAGGTCCTGCACCTGTTTCACTCTCCACCAACACTGCTGGTGGATGACATTGGACTGCAGGAAGAGAAGTGTTATCGCTGGATGTACCCATGTTTTCTGGATCACCACCGCCATTGACTAGGTGAGTCTACTACTAAGGGAGCTGAGTTTCAAGGAGCAGGCTGGTCGGCCTGGCATCTGCTACATAGATGCGAATGCTGGAATGTCCCTGCTGTGGAGCGCGCCAAGTAAACTACACAGAGGAGGTACCAGAATGACATGGGTACCGTCCAGTGTGTATGACCGAACGGGATCTAGGATGGCGGGGTTCAGTTTCACTACTGTTTGTGGAATGTGCTGAAAGAGCACGTTTCTTTTTAAGATTTCAACTAGTTACTTGGGAAATTGCCTAAACTATGTGTGAATCGATCTGTAAAAGGCTGGATGTAGCTCAGGATCTATTTAGTGAGACAGATAGACACCTTAATGCTGATGCAAATGGGACAGTTGCAGTGGCGACTGGTGGTTCAAAAACACTCAAACAGATGCTATACTTATTTGAAAGGTTGCACAAGAAAGAGATTAACTACAGCTGGGAGGTTATCTCACTAGATAACTATATAGAACTTGACGGAGTTCATAGGGGGCGGAGCATTCTGATTACCCCTACTCCCACTCCAAGCTGTTGGAGGAATGGTCGGCTTTAATGGCAGAGACATGTAAAAAGATGTTGGTGCTACTATGTAAGTACGCAGCCATTGAGTCAGATTAGGCGATGATTGATATAAAAAAAACTACAGGAATCTCTGGAAAAACATCCACAACAAAGTGGTATTAAATGTCCCCAAACAAATGTAGGTACGTCTTACAAAGTATGAAGAAGATATTAAAACAAGGAAAAAGTGGAAGTTCACCAGGGACAAGATTGACTGCAACAGGCTGTATTTTTGACCTTTGGCAGGAAGTATGATAGGGCAAGGAAAAGATTTAGATGCATGTATGCCTTGAGGCAGCAGGAGATTGTGACATCTGAATCAAGTTTAGATGTGTCAGACCTTGATGAGAGACAGGCTTTCTCAAACAGTGGCCAGACCTCCATCACTACCCTGGAAGAATACCATTTTTTACAGCAAAACTAGGGACAAAAAAGAAAGCCCACACAAGGAAAAGGAGGAGACAACGCAGGAGAAAAAGTCAGAGAGGAGGTGCAGGGAAAGGATACAGGCAAGCCGAATGGGAAGGTACTTCGGCAGAGCAAAAGGAACAAATAATGGGTGAGCAACAGCTTTCTGTTATTAATCTTTCTTCCCATACCCTTACCCCGGATGAACAATCTTTATTAGAATTGGGTCTCTCTTTCTGTCCTGTGGCTAACTTGGATAATGCACGTACCCGCATAGACATGTTCCTGTTCATTAGAATGTTAAAGCTCTTGAAAATTCATGCCCGCAAACAACCCAGCGGGAGCCTGCGGTTGGGGACAGTGGATCTACTTCTGCCATAACAGCTGCTAACTTTTTATCTTTTGGTGACATTGATTGTTTGGCATCCCTGAGGGAGTTAGAATTGGGTGAGAGGATTTGGGTTTCCGAACGGGAACTACTGGAAAATTTTGATTTGGAGGTTGACAGGAGGAGTCGAAGAGACTTCAAACCCAAATACATATTCAACCCTAAAACACTACATGGCATCATATATATTTTCCAAGAGGTGGCACTACATGACCTCATGAAATTAGAATTTAAGGATTTTGCGACCAATTTGACTAAGGGCCAACAAACAGCCTTGGAATCATTAAAACAAGCCAAGCCGTTTGTCATTACACCATCAGACAAAGGGGGGAATATTGTGCTGTGGGTTGTAAAAAAAAGTACACAGCAGAGGCAAAGAGACAACTGAACTTTTCTGCTAGTTATAAGAAGACCCATGCTGCTCAACATGGCCTAAAATTGATATTTTCCATAGTATGGTGGTCAGATGGCATGAGATGGACATTTTGAATACGGATGAATTATTATTCTGAATTGTTAAGAAACCTATAGTACCATGTTTCTATATGTTACAGAAGGTACACACACACAGTACAGGACCACCAGGTCTTCTTGAGAATGCTTCCATCTATCTCAACAGCTTTCTGTTCCCATATTTGTGTAGCCTTCCCTCATATTGTCGGTATAGTATGGAATTAATTTCTTAAATTTCTGATATCCCATGGATATTGAGCTATAACCTTGCAACAGTTGATGTGGTTTCCCTCTACACTTGTACATGAATTGGGGCTAAAGGCTTGCAGTCATTTATTTAGGGACAGACCATTAGCAACATACAATCACACAAGGCCATTATTGAGATGTTACAGTTTTGTCTAGAACATAATTATTTTTTGTTTGACAATCAATGATATAAGCAACTCACCGGGACTGCCATAGGAAGTCGCTTTGCCCCTAGTTATGCCGGAATGTTCATGGGATGGTGGGAGTTAGTGTACATCTGGGAAGAAGAATTTGAAGATTCTTCTCAACACCTTATTTTGTGGACACGTTACATCGATGATATTTTTCTGATATGGGATGCTCCACAAAAGAAGTTGGATAGCTTTTTATGTAAAATATCTGCAAATGACCTCAACCTGAAGTTCACCAGCAAAACCGATAGCAGGATAGACTTCCTAGACATCATGGTAGAGGTGAAAGAGGACACCATAAATTCCAAATTGCATAGGATAGCCACTGTGGGAAATATCATTTTACATGCCCGAAGGCTTCACTCCACTAAACTGCATTCATATGGTGAGCTCCTCAGATCGAAGAGGAATTGTAGTACCGTACAATCCTATTACACAGAAGAAAAGGGGATGGTGGAGAGGTTTCTGAGCTGGTGGTACACACAAAGTAATTAAGGCAGCAGTGAAAAAAGTGAAGGGTGTGGACAGAAGTAGTATTTTGAAACCCAAACCAAAGGGGAAAAGAGAACAAGCAGTGAGGTTGATCACCACCTACAACTCCAAATCTACAGTGTTATGAGCTGTTGTCAAGAGACATTGGCACTTAGTTTTCAGATTTGTCCATTGGGAAGCTAGTTAGCCCCAACCCGCAGATTACCTATCAGAGATGAAGCTCCCTTAAGAACATGCTGGTGCATTCCTACGAGGACACAGGGCATTCACTTGGAAGTACCTGGTTGAGGGAACTCCTAGGATTTTACCAGTGTGGTAAGTGCAACAAATGCACACACAGCACTAATGTTAAAATGGTATCACTATCCAGTGGCAGGAAACATAAAATCAGGCACTTTATCAACTGTAATACTCATTTTGTATTTTTTAATTTGTATGTGTGATCTGCGCTATGTGGGTAGTACCATTTTTTCTGCCAGGAAGAGGATCTTGGAACTTTTGAGAACTACCAGGAACAATGATGCCTCATATCCGATGGCCAAACATTGCAATATGCTACATGGCCCTAACATCGAGGTTCTTAAGATCTCTTTCTTTGGTATTGACAGGATACCGGCACGTACCAGAGGGGCAGATAGGGAATGAGCACTGAGGAGACTAGAGTCAGAGTACATCACCCAGCTGTTTGCTGTGTAGACACACAGCAAACAGTCGGGTGGCCTCAACCAGGATGATGAGCTCTATATGCATCTAGTTTGAAGGGTGGATCATCAATTCACTTGCGTCAGGATTCTCCGGGACAACCATTATGTTCCTTCCTCCTTCCCCAATTCTTTACTTCTCATTTTTCAACTCTCTTCACAGTATTTCAGTCAAAATACCTCCCCTTTTTCCTTTTTTTCCTCTTTTTCCTGTGGTTACTTGTTGGACATATGGGGTCTTCTTCCTCATAGCAGTGCACTTATTATGGTAGGGTCTCAGGTGACTCTCAATGAGGGATCTATATCTGAAACACTGGTGGCATATCTTTTTGTAGGTCACTGGACCGTGCTGCTATGACATATAGTCAGACTCCGAAGCTTGGCACTGGCCAACTACCATTTGAAATGTGCTATTCATGTCGTATAACATAATTCTCATTGACTTCTCTACCTAAGCCAACGCTAACCCTGTAATGAATTTGTGCATTTATGATTAAGTATGAAAAAAGACATTTCTTTTTGTCAATTTCTATTTGATCCCTTCTGTTATTTCAGTTTACTTGTATTAATATAATTAATTTTGTGTTGACAGGGAGTCTTTCTTTTTAAATCTCCATATACGAATGTAATATATTGGGGAAGTCTGTCTACCATGTTCATACTTAGGTGTATGTGTTAGGCTTTGAAGGCAGTAGTGCACACTGGAGATGTTATTGTGGTTTGAAAAAGAACTTGGTGGTTAAAATGTGTTAGCTTTGCTTAAATGTGTTGCGGAAATTACCCTTGGAGTGCGGGAACTCTTTGCTGGCACGGTATTTTTCTCATGTATATATATATGTGTTGAGTGTTATATATTATACTGGTTCTGGTCACCAATCTATATATATGGTTCAGGCAGTGTGCCACTGGAATGGGATTTTTTGATTTGTCTATAACTTTTGACCCTAAACATGGATGTGCATGAAACTTGGAAATCTACTTACTTAGTCAGCTAGCCTGCCAAGTTTATTGAATCTCCGTCCATGAGGAAAAAAGTAAAGAGGACATATTGAAAAAGCAAGTTATTTCTGATTCTAGTTCCCATTGGACGTTTTGCTGAAATCTACAGCCCAAACAGCTGAATAGAATTTCACCAAACTTGGTATGAAAGTAGAACTTTATTCAGAAAGCATCACTGTTGAGGGATTTTTTAGATATACGTGTTTAAAGAAGTTACTGACCAGACTTTAAATGGTTAACAATTTTAAAGGGTTGCTTCTCTGTAGTTTAAAATTTTGTCAATCATATTTCAATTTTTGGTCAAATATAATTGGTTGGGGATCCTCCATTCTATGTAGCAGAAACCCCCTGCATTTTGTGAAAGGTCTTAATTCAGACATGACTGGTGATGTAACACTTAGACACTAAATCAGGGGTTCACTGAGGGATCAGAACATGTTCATGTCATGGACCCTAGCAACCCATGCTATCCCTTACTATACCCTTTCCTGAGTCCTGAAAATCCATCAGTACCCCTTAATGTTACGAACCATTACAACCCCTTACTACCAATTAATATGATACTTCCCTGAACCCTAAATACTACCTATATTGACTTAATGCTACTCTCCCTTGAACACTAACAATTCCTTACTTTTCATTGATGCTACATTTCCCTGAACACCAGAAACTTCTTACTATCCCGTGACACTACTCCTCCAATGGAGGCAAAGGTGCAGGTGATATAGCATCATGTCCATCGCCGCAGGTCCAGGTCTGAGCACATCACCTCTCACTCAGATGCCCACTCAGGACTAAACTCAGGAAAAGGTACAGTGACACAATGGGATATCCAACATAGGACCTGGTCTGCACACTCTGCCACTTACTGGGATGTCAACTCAGGGTTACACTTGAGGATTGGAACACACCAATGCAAGTAAAGGTGCAGTGATGCAATTGGGTGTATAACACAGGCCTAGGTCTGCACATGCCCACTGAGGACTACATTGATGAATTGGAACAATCCCATTGAGAGAAAGATGCAGTAATGCAGTGGAGTGTCAAGCACAGACTCAGGTTTTCGCAGACCACTACTTACTCAGATGCCCACTCAGGGCCACACTCAAGGATTGCAATGCACTGATGGAGACAATGATGCAGTAATGCAGTGAAGTATCCAGCACAGGGCTAGATCTGCTTGAACAGCCACTCACTCAGGTGCACATACAGGACTACAATGAGGGATCAGAATATGCCAACAGACGTAAAGGTATCGTGATGCAGTGGGGTGTCTAGCACCGTTTAAGCTCTGTGCACACCACCACTCGCTCAAATGCACATAGAGGGACTCACTCACGGATTGTAACACACCAATGTAATAAAAGCACAGTGACACTGTTTGGAGTCCAACATAGGTTCATGTCTGTACATACAGCCACTCACACAGATGCACTCTCATGGCTACACTCACGGATCAGAACACTCCTAATGAAGCATAGGGACAGTGACACAGTCAGCACCCAGCACAGGTCCAAAGTTGTGCACACCGCCACTCACTTCGATGCAAATAGAGAGTTCCAATCAGATATTGGTGACATATGTTTAACTATAAGTATGTGAATGTGTGACTCAATATATGACAGAGAAGGAATGCATGCACCCCAGTATGTCTCTTGGTAGGACTCCATACTTGCAAAGGTTAACCTTGACTGTATCCTCAACCATTTGTCAATATTTAGAAACAATGTATCTGTCTCATTTATGCTTTCCCTAAGCTGCATTTGAATGTGTCTAAAAGTATTTTAGAGAAAGATATTTCTGTAGTTTAACGTCTGAAGTAACAGTTAAAAACTGATTTATGGTTCTGACTCAAACAAATAAACCCTTTGAAATTCATCAATTAGGCTTTGCAGTGCAAATCATGTCACACCCTCCTCTTCCATTGAGCATGACATCACACAGGTTAATATTGATGGCCTTATACGTGACAACACTCAATACATCACTTGTAAAAACAACATTGACATCACTGCTTGTATCATGCCCTAGGACTGCATCAAAACATGACTATGCCATCACACATGACATCATTGATGGCATCATAGGAGATATCATCCTCGACTAACTTGTTGCACTCTTCACCACCGCCATTCCATATGCTAGCAAGTAGGCTTGTCTGAAGCACTGCAGCATTGAGGTGGGGCATGCTCATGCTATCTCAACACAACGTGACAACAAAGTTCAACAGTGCGTGATACACAGCTCCCCCACCAATTGATGCAGGTAAGTAGTACTAAGGATTGTCCCACCTCACTAATGTACAAGCAGCAGTCAGTCATCTTGAAAATAGTTTCAGTCCAGAATAGCTGTCTAACCAGTTCCAAGAAGATAATAATGTGATGGCCTTCTTGGAATAGAAGTTGCACCCACTGCTCTGATGTTTGAGCAGCAATCACAAAATGAAATAAAAGTATTTGCTTTAATAGAGATTAATAAACATTCATTGTCAAAAGAAAACTATTCTAAATCGAAATAGATGTAATTCATCTTATTTGTAATCTTTGTAATTATATGGAGTAAATTAATTCATCTCCGAAAGTATAAAATTACAATGTTCCGTAGCACTGGCTGCATTTATAATTGGAGGTATGAGGTAATGGCGCTTTTAAAAGAAATAAGCTGCCTGGTGGAAATAACAAGGGGACTACCACGTGCTGTGAATAACATATGATCAGCCTCTGGCAATGTTGCCACTAACAACTGCAGATTTCCTTTCAGACGAGGCATTGTTGAGGCACGCCTGAAGTGTGAGACCTCCTCATATCGACAAGGACATCCGGTCTGAGAGAGGGCCAGCTATACATATTTCATAAATTGCATCACAAGATATAAAGAGTGCATGCGTCTTACTCTTGCAATTTATACACTGTTCTTGCAAATAAAGTTTCGTGAACAATAAAAACGAATAACTCATGAATGGTAGTTACAATAACCGAAGTCTCATGAATGTTGGCTAATCAATATGTGACTAACCCTACATCCAATGGCTCAGAGGGACAGATGTTTTACACTTCTCTCTCTCGCTCTCTCTCTCTCTCTGTGAACTGCAACATTTGGCCAGAAATAGCACAAGTACCAATAAATCGAACTTAAAAGGAAAACATGAAAACACAGATCACTACCACCCAGTGACGGCGGAAAGGATCTTGGGTGGGGGGGCAGGGGGGTAAGGGGGTCTAAAAAAAAGAAAAAAGAAAAATACACTTACCTCCTGCCGCGTCTCTTCCACGTGGGATTGAAGTTGCAGAACAGGGAACAAATCCAGACTCCCCTGAGCCAATCATAACGCTGCAATGGCTCCCCTAAGCCAAACCCAATGCTGCAATTCAGCGTTGTGATTGGTCTGAGTGCCCTACTTTGGCCCTTAGACAGGGACTTGGGGCCTGGGCATGGTCTCCACCCAGTAATGCAGCCTGGGTGGAGAACATGCTAAGTGCGCAGGTCTGTTTGGCAAGCCCTCACGGCCTAGCCAAAGCATCATGCGACTTTCCAGTGGCAGCTACCTTAGAATGGGGGTGGTGGAATAAAAAAACTGTTAAAAAAAATGCACCTTCTCTGCCATGCCGCTGCATGCCTCTCTCGTTTCCACAAGACTCTCCTTCATCCTCGCTCTGCTGGAAGTACAAGAGGCACCCAGGCTTCCCAACTCTCCCTGTCAATCATGGAGCTGCAGGAGCAGAATTGTGATTGTTCTGAGTGTCCTGTTTGGATGCTCAGGCAGGGCCTGGGAGCCTGGGAATGTTCTCCACAGGGCTGTGCAACAGAGCATAATGGAGAACATGCCAAATGCGCATGACGGTTTGGCTAGTCCAAACCATCATGTGCACTTAGATGAGTGCAAGTCCCTCCTGGTCTGCCCTTCCGTCACAAAATATAGTCCCGCCCAACTCTCATATAGAAAAATAAGATGATAATAATGTCCTGTTATCACCATTTTATTTTTATTTTTTTCACTGCTGAAATAGCAGTGTGGTGACACGCCTCCCCCGTAGCGGAGAAGCCATCACTAAAAAATTCAGGTGTTCCTTACTGCACATAAACCATCATTAATTAATGACAATTTGTTACTTCTATGTGTCCTGAAGAATGCAGCACACATGGAAGTAACAAATTGCCATTATTGATTGTTTACGTGCAGGAAGAGATACCTTTCTGCACATAAAAAATAATTCCCTGCAAGGCTGCAACTCTGGCATCCTTGCGCTACGTCACCAGGGTGTCTGCGTTGGCGCTAGGCAGCTAATTGTAGTGCCAGCCCAAAAAATAAAAAACACAGGAGTGCGCTGTATTATTGCAAATACAGCGCACTCCTGCAATTTGAAAATGGCGTAGCGCAGTGAAATGTGCTGCAGCGCAGCACTCGGCCATTTTTCATGTATATATGCCCCATAATCCCAGGGCTGATAAACGCAGCAACATACCCAGTCGCCAGGTTTCACTGAATCTTGTTTACGTTCAGCATTTTCCACTGCTAATGAGGACTATCTGCACCATTCATCAAGGTGAGTATTTGCTATTCCCTAATAGTGATTATTAAGGAATCGCTATTAAGGAATAGCAAAATGCTATTCACTAAGAAATTGCTAAATAAATTGCGATTTCTAATTATTCCTTAATTGCGATTAGCAAATTGCTAATCGCAATTAAGGAATATCTCCCCATTCATTCCTATGGGCCCAAAGGCCCATAGGAATGAATGGGAAGACATTTCAATGTGCGAATCGCAATTAGCGATTCGCATATTGAAATTGCGATTTCAAGGGTGCAGGGGTGTCCAAAGGACACCCTGTAGCACCCCTGAAATGTATGCTACATTGGTGTTGCGCACACACATGTCCCAAGGACATGTGTGTGTGTAACATGAAACTTAGAAAAATGCATTTAAATGCATTTTTCTAAGTTTCCGCTATTTACCACAAGGTTTGACCTCGCGGTAAATAGCGGGACATTTTTGCGATTTCGCAATTTAAAAATGTTTCAAGAATAGCATTTAAGGAATCTCTAATAGAGATTCCTTAAATGCTATTCTTCGCAAATATGCGAATTCTTAAATAGCGATTTTTGCATTTGGGATGATGAATCCCAAATGCAAAAATACCGCTCGCAAAGGGCCAGATTCTCAGATTCTGGCCCTTTGCGACCGGATTTAACAATGATGAATCAGGCTGCATGTGCCTTTCCAGTATGTAACAGTGGAGCGAGCGCCATCAAATTTCAGGAATGTGCTCGACAATGACTTTCCCCAGAGAAAAAAAATATTTTATAGATGGATATTTGAAAAATACACATCCAAGTATACATTTCTTCATCATTCGGTATGATTGTCTTCCCCGAGCTCCAGCAGGATTCCATGCAAATTCTCACGAAGAATCTCTCCCGGTGCAGGACTACACATGCAGTAGTAAATGTCGAACCTTTTCCGGCTGACCTTTGTGCTAATATAATATTTCTGTGTTGTAAATTGTAGTTTCCACCACTTTATTGCTTTCTGTCCTCAAACGAAACGGCATTAAACTCACCTCTATTCGGGAAACATAGCGTCCATCACTTTCAAAGAGCTTCGCATCTCTTTTTCCGTTCACAGCACTACCCAGAAGAAGGATTCCTTCTCTCTATTCTAGATTCTTTTTTTTCTGCCCGAGTTGTGTTCTCTCCTTTGAAATCTATCCAATTCAAATATATATAACCAGACGAAACAGTACTGCACAGACTAATATCGGTTTGCAAAAATGTTGTTTTGATAAAAATCTCCCATAAATGCATGAAAACCAAAACTGTGTTAAGTCAGTTTTCACCATGAAGAGCGAAGGGGTCAGGTAATTACACATCTATGACTTCGGGTTCTTTTCTTCTTCTGACAAAATAGTATTTATTCAAATACGGCACACGGGCTGCATAGTCGGAATTCTAGTTTGTGTATATCATATGCAGCGTAAATGAAATCAACAGATGGTGGAGGCTTTGTGGGCACTGATATTCATAAGGAGACCCGCTTCTGAATCCCAGTCTTGGAAACCAAATATTGCACATTCTCCTCCTTGTCAGGCTCAAATCCAACCTTTTATTATTGTTTTTATTTGTGCTCCTCATACAAAATGCATAAGGAGGAGGCTTCTGTTATGACAAGCGTGTATCCATTAAAATCACATCATCCCTGCACGTAAGAGAGGGATTGATTTTATGGATTCTTCCATGCAGAATACAGCAAGAAACTTTTTTTTTTAACTAAGAAAAATCTATTTTGAACTCTGCTTTGCCTGAACAGGTCGAACACCCTGTACTGAGAGGGTTTCCATTGCAACATAAAAGATTTAGAAGTAAGGGAAAAGGTCCGGGCGATATTCATCAGAGCGGTCATTGAATATGCTCCTTTTTTGCTTATTTCTGTAATAGCGTCATTGATTTGACTTGTCGAATGAAAAGGGGAACTGCTGAGCGGTCAAAGCATGCACACAATAACACCTGTTTTATTCATACATTGATCAAGAAAGCCATGCCAACACAGGTATTTGTTCCAGAACAGGCAAGAGTGCAAACAAATTGCTCTTAACCGCTTCAGCGCGGCGCGAATTTTCGCGCTGTGCTGAAGATTCTAAAACGGGCGTGGTCGTGACAGAACGGTTCCGTCACCAGCACAGCTCAACCGAAGCTCGTGACAGAAGCGTTCCGTCACAAGCTCATTTTTGACCCTCACTGATATATACAGTGGCCCGAACACTATTTTCTTCTTTTGACCACAAACTCCCATTTGCACTCAAAGTAGCATTTCTATTCCACATTTTGTGGCATGAAAAAACTGAAATGCACTGTTTGTACATGCACAAATGGGGAATAACACGTGCTACACATTGTCATACATTTACGGGCTCTACCTTATGGTATATTTGGCTTCTACAGAGAGAGATCAAATATGCCATTAAAACAATCTTTCATATAGAGGTTTATAATGACAAAAAACAGTTATAGAAAGTGTTACAGTGACCAGCATGCAGATAAGCATGTAAAGAAAATGATATGGATTTGCATGTTTAACAGTCTGTCCCCAGTTTGATTCAGGCTCACAACACAAAGGCCAACCACCTGAAGAGCCTTTAAAAATTACGGTAAACATTAATCTCATTTTCTGTTCTGCTTGCTAAATATTCTTAGAATAAAGTTTCTCTTTTTCCTCTTCAAATGGTTATTCATTGTACCACAAGACTAGTGGTTGACGGGTCCAATATTGTTGATGTAGCCCCTTTTTTACATAAACTTCTCCGCCTAGCTTTGTACGCCTGGATTGTTTTGAAGCATGTGGAACTCTTCATTGGAAAAGTCCTGAATACTTGGCAAATGAACTGTAGATTTTCAGGGGCTTGTGACACTCCTAAGCCAATACACATGCTTCAAGTGCAAGTACACAAATGCTGCCTTTAGAGGAAGATGGCAAAGTTTATTAATGAGGGCAATCCTGCACCTCCCTGTATTGATTATAACGCTTTAAACTTGTAGAGTTGGATAAAGTTTAAAACATTTCTTATTTTAGTATTTATATAAATTGCATGGAATCTCTCAGGGTGGGAGTCCTCTCTGTGGTTTTCCCTCTCTTCTATTTTTGGCTTATGTTTTTAGCCCATGTTTTTATTCACTTATGTTACTATTTGTGTTTTATGGTAAAATGTTCTGATACCTCTGGCCATGTTCAAGTTCAGTAAATGTGGCTAATGAAATAAAAACATAAAAAAATTAGAATATATTTGGAATTTTCTATTGGAAAGTCCAATTTTAAGCCGGAAGAACTCCTCACCAGTAATTCACAAGTAGGCTCCGTTGTTATAAAGAATGGTTCGTACCGCACCACATGCCTCATGTCACCATGGCAGTATTAAAAGGCCACTGGAGGAAGTGACGAACGACGAGTGGAAGATAACAGCCGCAGAGTATAGCAGCCACGCCCACTACCGCAAGGCAAATTTAGCTGGAACCGGTGCCTTGCAGAGTCTCTACCCGTGCTGAACCGTGCTGCCACCATTTTGTAAATTGAAATTATAAATTGATACTTGTATAGCACACTACTCACCCGCAAGGGTCTCAAGGCGCTTGTACAAATACCGCTGTGGAACCCATCCTGGCTTTCCCTGTGAGGCGTCCACTCCTGGGCACCCCCAAGGTGGAGGCCAGGCATCCTTAGCGTTGTGGGGGCCAATGTGGAGATTAAGCAAGCTATTGCCCAGAGTTGCAGAGTGGGACTCCATGATTGGAATAGGCACCGAGGCGAGAATGATCAGGTCCGTGGAATTTTGAGCCCAAGACCCGCCGAGGCGGGGAATTGAACCCTGGTCCCAGCCTAGACCTCTGCATCAGGGTCTGCCGCTCTAATCATTGAGCCACACTTCTCCATTTTGCAGGGGGGCCCACTTTTCTGCGACCATCAAGCCCCAACTCAGCTCCTGCCTAGGGTGGGTAGCGGTGATTTTCGGCAGCAGCTGGTTACAGTGGTTGCGGCATCTGAACAGGTGCCCCCCGCGCCTAGGGGAGGGGAGCCCTTAATCGTACCACAGGCCAAAAAAGGTGGTTAAACAAAGGGGTCAGGTTGTGACATCATCGGGGGCGTAGTAGGAACCTGGACAGCCAGGCTGGCACCAGGGTTTTCAGCCTCTTTGTCTCCTTGGATCCCAGGCTAGCAGCATTGCCCCACTGGTTTATCTGCAAATGATGGGTTGGACCAGAAACTATGCACAGGGCGGTATACCACCTTTGATGAAGCCTTTCCATAACTGCAGAGATTAGGCAGGGGGGCCCTGATGGCCAAGTCAGACATAGAGGTGGCCTTCCACCTTCTCCCCCTGCACCCTGAAGACATTGGCTTGCTGGGTTTCCCTTTGAAGATCATTACTTTCTTGACTTGTGCATGCCCACAGGGTGTTTCATTGTGTGTTCGGTATTTGAGACATTCAGCAGATTCCTGGAGTGGCGGTGAGGGATTTGGTCTCATCGGACGATGTGGTGCATTACTTAGATGATTTTCTGTTCATGGGTCCCATAGGCGACCAGGCATGTCTGAGGGCTCTGCAGGGCTTCCAGCAGCTGGCACATGCTATGGGGGTTCCGTTGTTAGCGGACAAGACGAAAGGTTCCACAACATGCTTGTCTTTTCTGGGCATTGATATAGACTCAGTGGTAGAGGAGTGTAGGTTGACGCAGGAGAAGGTAAGGGCATTCATGGAAGCAGTAAACACCTGTTTAACAGCCAGGAAGGTTATGCTACATCAGCTGCAGTTCTTGATAGGGTGATTGAACTTCACCTTGAGAGTGATACTCATGGGAAGTGTTTTTACAAAGAACATAGCGCAAGCAATGACCGGCTTAAAAGCAAAGCACCACCACAAGATTGTCTGCAGAGGTCAGAGAGGACGTAGAGATGTGGAGGGGGTTCCTAGATAATTTTAATGGAACACTATAGTGGCAGCAACCAGCACAGAACAGCAAGGAGGTAACCCTCTACACAGATGCGGCAGGCAGCTTTGGTCTCTAGATGGTGCATGCAGCATTATCCAGAGGAATGGGATCACGCGCAATGTTACCTTTCTAGAATTGTTTCCCATCATTGTGGCCCTACCATTTGGGGTGTCAGCAGTCATTGCAATCAATAATCAAAGCGCAAAATGCCTTTGGGTGTTGCGGTTGCGGAAGACTTTTATTCATTTATGTCTTTTACATAACGTGCATTTTTCTGCCAAACATGTACCAGGGGTGGATAATGCAGTTGCTGATGTTTTGTCTCGGTCAAAGTTGGCAGAGTCCATAGTGGCCGCAAGTGGATGAAGTGATGGCAGAGTTCCGAGAGGAGTTGTCGAGGCTTGGTGCCCCATTGCCACAGACCTTATTGCAGCAGCGCTGGCACCCAAGACAAAATGTATGTACGCGAAGGCTTGGGGTATATGATGCATCGTTCAGATCAGACGATGAAACAGAAAGGTTCACCCCAGAAGAAGTACTGAGTTTTCTCACGGATCAGAGGGACGGGGAAAAATCTTTGTTGCTAGTGCACAGGCGACTGTCTGCCATTGCCTCCTTTGCCAGGTTAAAAGGGGTTAGAGATACTACCAAGGATTTTAGGCTATGGAAGGCCATCAGAGGATGGGAACGCATGGTCCCGGGCGTAGAGGACAACATGTGACCTATAAATGTGGAGAGGCTGTGGAGGATTTTGGGGGTCTTGCAACAGCTTTGGTAAAACTATTCCGCCTTGCTTACACGCTGGTCTTTTTTGGGACACTGCGCATTTCAGAGTTGGTGGCATCCTCAATGAAAGGAGAAGGGGGGCTAGACATGGCTGATGTCCTCCTGGAGGTAGGGGCGATCCATCTCAGGGTCAAGAGGCAAAGATAGACCCGCTAGGAAAAGGCGCATGGGTAAAAATACATGCAGCACCCAGCACTGAATATTGTCCGGTGGCATCGGCAATGGATTTCCTCAAAGGACGCCCAATGGTGGCCTCAACCAGGCTTCTAGTACACAGGGATGAGGCACCAATGACGCAATACCAGTTCACTCAAGTGTGTGGGCGGGCGCTGACCCACCTGGGTGAGGATTCAGCGCAGGTTAGCTCCCATTCATTTCACATAGGGGTGTCCACCACAGCAGCAACTATGGGCCTGCCAGCAGTCAAAAGGGTCGATAGCGTTCAGGACGTTTTGAGCGGTACGTGAGGTCAAATCTGGTATAAATGGAGGAATGATGCCCAGGGGTCCACTAGTCATGGTCATAACAGCAATTCTTCCTCTCAGTTGATGAGCGCAGGCCAGTAAACGTATGTTGGTGCAGGCATTCATTCATTCACAGAGCAGAACAGCAACTCCATGGTTCCAGTCTGGAAAAATCCCAGGGGGACACAGGGTTTGCACACCATTGGGTGGGGTGGCTTAGATTGCAGGATCTGTTTTGGCATCTTGAGCATGCGATAGAATCAAAAGTAGTTCCCACCACAGTAATTTTGGTCATTCACGCTAGCGGGAATGATATGATACCGGTAGGCAGGCGAGGGGTGTGGGAGGCCTTGTTCGTATCCATGTCCAGGATTAGAAAATACTTACAGACAACATCAATATTGTGGTCAGAAGTAATACCGCAGGTGGTATGAGCTGGAGGGCTCCGGTTAGGGCAATGAACAAGTCGGTAAAGAAGCTGAACCATTAGATCAAAATAATCTTACCAGATTCCACAATGGGCACAATTCAGCACAACGTGCTCCAGCTAGTGAAAAGAGAGCTGTTCCATCAGGACGGGGTGCATCTGTCGGGCAAAGGGCAGGAGCTCTTTATCTAGACTATACTAGGGGCAATTGCAGAGCACAGTCAGCGCTGGAGAAGGGCGCCAGGGAGCTTCTCACCCTGTGGTGGAGCACTGACAGTTAGCAACAAATGGGGTTGCACAACAATGGAGGTTCAGTGACTGAATTGGCCCCAGGAGGGGGTAGGATTGGTGTGTACAACTGGTAGGCGGGGAGGGAGGACTGACCTGCTGGTGGTCCCGGACTCTCCTGCCATAACATGCAACATATGGGCTGAGTAGAACCTTGGGGAGACTGCCTGCGTTCAGGTACCCCAGTGGGCAGGTGTGTGAGGCGGTGCCCTGGATTTTAAGTAGTTCAACAGTTTACTATAGCGCATTGGGGCCTGCTGGCACAATGTGCACAGCAGAGTGGGTGCTTGGTGGGCAGAGAAGGCCAAGTTCCAGTTCAAGATCAAGTTTAATGTTGTGCCTATTTGTCTTACTACCTTTGACATGTTGATGCCAATAAAGTGTGATGCTATAAACATTTTCTATATAAACAAGTAGTATACGTTCGTATTGGTTTGTGATTTTGAATGACCTTGTCTGATGTTAATAAAAAGGCTATGCCTTGGACAACATACCCTGAATCTATGAGTTCTTGGGCACAGTGTGAAAGAAAGGTGAGGGGAGTTTGAGAGGAGTGAATGGCACATTGTGCACGTACTTTGGGATACAGCCGGTGCCGGGCATGCCATCAGCAACTCCAGTTGGGCCTGGCTGCCCTGTCAGCCCCCCACCTCAACAGCAGCAGCAAAACAGCTGTGGTAGCCACAAACGACTGTGGACACTCTTTCTTTTGACTCCATATTGGCTTTGGGGCTGCCAGGTTTACAGTGGTGATGATAGGTACAACATGCAGCTGGTAACCTTACTCTCGAAGTGGCCCGCTTGGTCAGGTGCGGCTTGAGAGCCGGGTTTCATTCTATCACTCGGCCAGTGAAGTAGCTGTGGGACACAAGATCAGCTGAGGCTGAAGCAAACAAAGCCCTGCATATGCACAACCAATGACCCCAGAAAGGAGAGTGAGGACGAGAGCGGAGAAGCACAGCTGCAACCACAACCGTGGCCGTGAGGCTAGTGCTGCCAGGGCAGGGACGGTGCCCTTAAGTAAGTGTGGTGTCTTTGATGTGAAAGGCGCTCTTAAAATGTAGTCACTGGTAGTCATTTTTTGCTGTTTATTGCTGTTTCGAATGTACCAGGCTGTATAAAACTAGAGTGCAGAATACAGTAAAATGTGAACTGTCGTATTGCTGTGTTATTGAGATATAATTGGTATAACCGATTACATATTACATATTACAGTCAGCCTTTTCCCATTGTTACAACATTGTTACAACTGCAGGTTCCGGACTTACCTTTGGATAGCGTGGTTAATGTGGTGCTATATAGGTGGTTATATAGGAGGCATAAGGCTGTAGTATTAAGGAAAGCCTCTTACGGTAACCTTATATGCACCGTATTCACACCTTATTTGCACTCACAATGTCCCTGTGGAGACTGTGAAAAGGATAATTGCTGAGTACTTGGATAGCTTGTATAACTGTATAACTTAAGCTGCGACCAAGCCGTGACCATGCTGTGATCTACTTAATCAATCCAATCAATCAATCAATCAATCAATCAACCCAAGCAATTGAAATAAGGGGGTCAAGAGCCAAGGTGGATTATCAGTACAAGTTAAATAAAAAAAGAAAAGAAACTAACAGATGATGAAAACTGGATCAGTAAATGTTTTGACATGAGATCCTGATGCCCATTGAGAGCCTGGGGGTTGCCCGAGTTTTGTCTGGGGAGCTCGAACTGTTTCTCCCCTGCAGGATAGACCAGGGGGTCTTTCCCCTGTTATCTGGTGCCAGAACACGTGGTTATCTTGGGAATGGCACTGTCTAGATGATCGATGCCCCACTCGGCGAGTTCTGTAGACTCACAACCCAAGCAATTGAAATAAGAGGGTTGAGGGCCAAGGTGGGTTATCGGTACAAGTTAAATATAAAAAAGAAAAGAAACTAATTGATGATGAAAACTAGACTAGATCAGTAAACGTTTTGGTGCAGAGTAGGAAAAGTATGAGTTGTAGAGCTCAAAGGAAAGCGACAAAACTCAAAGGTGAATTGGCAAAAGTGTCTAATACCATAGGTACAGCAGGAGACTCAAGATCAAACCCTCCAAACATTCTTGAACAAAGCATTTGTAGCAGAATAATAAAGAGAACTGTGCAGAGTGACTTGGCACTCAGTGCAACTTTAAATGTTTTGCTAAAAGATACACCAAATAAATTAACATGATTTAAAGGAGTCACAATCCATAAAGCAGCACTCAAAGAATGCTTTGGTAGAAAAGAGATTATGACCAGCTCAGGTTCCATTGATAATGTCAAAGTAGGAAGTGAGATAGTCATGAATACATCTCAGGCACACGCCGATCTGCCACTGATAATACAAACCAAGTGTTAGAACCTGGGATGTCAGGTCACCTAGGGTAGCCTGGCCTAGGGGCAAGACATACAATTCTAGAGGCACAGTGTGAAGGTTGCAGACCACCCAGCAGTAAATCCACGCAATACACCTAAAAAGGACACTACACCAATTTGTTAGGAAAATAAGTACCTGTTTATAAAAATAATATACTCTGTTCTCTTACACTTTAGAATTCACAGTTCAGTACTTTACAATCAATCAGAAAATAACAATCCGCTTAAGTCTTGGGAGAGAAAACTACAACTCAGTATAAGCATTTGCAGATGTCATGGAATTAATAGCAATCTTTTTAGCAGTGTCAACTGGCATTAAAAATCCACATCAATAGTATCTTTCATTACATTTAGAAGACAAGTAATCAGTAGTTCTAGTTTCAGGGATGTTAACTTATCTCAATATTTACCATTGATAATACATTTCATCAGTTCACAACATTGACCATATCTGGTTTCAGTGAGGAATTCCAAGTTACCCCGAAGTTTAGTTAGTAACCAGCAATCTTTGTAAGGAACTTATGCCTTCAAAATGACCAACAGGTTTCTTTATGCTACTCCCCAACCTGTGCTGAGCAGGGATTGAATGACCAGTGTCTAATTTGCTCCACTGTAGGCACTAGCGCCACTTCCCCCTGCAATTCACCTCCTTACTTGTATCTACAACGTTGCTGGGTCCTTTTCTGTCAGAAGCAGGGGGGGGGGGGAATTCACCACCGAGATGGCCAAGCCAGCGAATGTGGCAAAGGCTCTCTTGAAGCTCCCCTGCACTCTCTCCTCACTCGGGCCAGCTCCTCTGCTTGGCGCTCGAGCGGAGGGCAGGGCCGATGACACAATACCCCCAGAAAGCCACCGAGTCCCTCAGCTCCCTCTCCCTGCTCGGCCAGCTCCTCTGCGTGGCGCGCGAGCAGAGGGAAAAGGGCGGGACACTCACTCAGGATGCAGCCGGCGCTCCTTCTTCGCGTTGGTCGGTGGGGCCACTGTTCCCGCGGGCATGCGCGGAAGCGCTCGCTCTGGTGCTTCCTCACACAGCGCCTGCTCCCAGGGAGGACGCCTCACACACGGGCCTGCTCGGTCCTAGGCCCCTCCTGAGGGGATGACAACAACGGATTGGGCATGCGCGAAGGCGCCTTTTGATAGCGTCTCGCCCTGACTTCCCCTGGCAACCGGGTCGCTACACAGCAATGCGACTACAGCGCGGAAGGCGCCCCCGGGGTCCCGATCACGGCGAAAGCCTTCAAGACTTCCCAGATTAGATGGGACCTTTCTCCACTCTTCACCACCTTAACAATTAGAAGAGGGTCGGCTCGCTACCAGTCCTGACACAGGTAAGGGGTGTCCAGCGCCACCCAGGCCAAAAGCTTTCTTCTTACCCTCAGAAGGGAGGGGGAATCAAAGGGGGGCTTCCACAGGTTACAGCCACAGTGCACTTTCTCAGCACTAGACCACCAGCCCTCCTTACTGGGCAGATAAAGGGGCACAGGAGTCTTCTAAATTCAGTTCTTAGATCCCAAAAGTTAACCCCTACCTAACTGTCCAGGGTCAGCAGGATGAACTAGCTTGGCTAGGACAACAGGAATGGGTGGTGGAAAAGCCTTGACAGAGGGCTACTCTTGCAGAGGAAACCACCCTTCAGGATCCTACCCCTACCAGACCTCAGCCTTCACTCTAGCTGCTCCTTACTGACAGACAAAATGGCTGCCCAGCATTCCGCCTTATATAGGCTGACCCTCAGTGGTCCAGAATGGACCAGAAGGTTCTGAACGCCCTATGCTAGTCTATGGGCAAGTTCTGGGTTTGACAGTTAGGGCAGTTGGTAGCCACCATTTTGTGTGGTTCCAACTTTTCCTGTCAGAACAGGCCTCTGGGCCTGAGGTGAAAAATTATGAGGGGGGAAAAGAACACCTATACCCTTGACCAACACCTAGAAAAACTCAGTGGACAAAAATTATTAAGGGTATGAGGGGCAAAAAGGGGACAAAAACAATAATAAATTGGAGGGACTACGCAAAAAGCCAGACAGGTCTAACACCAAGCAAATCCCGATATCTAACCAATCTACACCAGCTGCACAGAGCCTTCAATGTAGTAATAAAAGAATGGGAGATCATTCAACTACACTAAAAAGTTCACCCTTGTCTTCTCTGCTCAGAGTGGTTGGAAAGGAGAATGAGAATCAGAAGTTAATACTCTATGAAAATACAGATGCAGTAAGTAATGCAGGAAATAATTAAGCAATAAATTCGGAAACAGATCCAATATATGAGAGTGAAGAGTTAAATATGCCAGTGGACGGGAATGCTATCAATGATCCAAAATCTGAGCAAGTATAGGTTTCATATGTTCAGTTCAAGAAGTCTTTATTCGATTAGTTCATCATAAAAGACATAAAATACAGTTTATACATATAAAACAGTTAAAACAAGTATTAAATCATTGACAAGCTAATCAGCTTCTTGTACATTTTTACAAAAATTTACAGAGACGCTCGAGTGCAACCATAGTTCAACAGAATACAGATCAAGATGTAAGACATCACATCTTTTAAGTCCCCATTAGATTACTTTTAGTGAGCCTGCTTCTAAGCAACCAGGCCCACCCCAAAAATTTAGCAACCCCCACGACAATAAGAGGGTCCAAGTTGGTCTTTAACATTCTACTTGCTTCCACAGCCGATCTGGTACCTAGATTTCTGCATACCGGCCTAAGCCATTTGGCTCTAGGGGCAGAGTATAGAGGACACACATACAAAAAGTGATTCAAGCTTTCCCCAATACCTTGACACTTGGGACAGAACCCCGTCCTTTCTGCTCCCCACTTTTTGGTAAAATCCCCAAGGGGAAGTGAACCGCATCTGAATTGAAAAAATAATTTGCGGTCCGAGGGTTTTGTTATAATATCCCAATACCTTTCCAACTTGGGCGTGTCCTTATATACAATAAACAGACCAGTGAGGCTACTCGAGCTCATTTTGGAATACCTGTTGTGTATCACCCATTCCCAATAACATTGTTTGAGATCCTTTTTTGAGGGGAAGTTGGCTGATTCGGGAGAGGACCACAGGTCGCCATACCTATGTGAAGAGTTAAATATGCCAGTGGACGGGAATGCTATCAATGATCCAAAATCTGAGCAAGTATAGGTTTCATATGAGTCATTTAATGTCTCATTAACATTTGGTCATTAGCTGGAACTGGAACATTTAGTTAATTATCCATTATTCACAAATCCAAATTTAAACCTAACATCATCAAAGTTAGAGTATAACACTTCAAAAACCAATCCAGGCACAATAATGTGTACCAAACAGGATCATGAAACAACAAAATGGAATAGGGACAAAAATGGATGCAAAACTCCAGGTGATGAAGATGTGCCTCCAACATTCCCAGTTCTGTCTGCAATGGGGGCATTTAGTAGTACACTGTTGCAAATGTCTGATATTCTAACAACTCAATCTATCTTATTGACAGAGGTCGACTATCTCAAACAATTTGCAGCAGAAATGGCATTAATAAAGGAAAAACTCTGAAATATTGTTATCAATAAAACAAGATACGATTCAACTAGCAACTGCCTCTAAAAATCTCAAGCATGTGGATGATATTGTTGATTTATTACAATTGTTGCCCTAAAAAATTGTAAACTTCATAACGAATCAGAATCCTGTTAATAAGTATGAATTACTGCTTGCTAGAGAGAAGATTGGGGAAATGAATAATGAAACAATCAATTTAAATCAAGACAGCCTTAAACAGAGAGAGTGTTTTCTGAATATGACATCAGTAAATACAAATACAAATATGATAGATAACTGAAGTGAAATTCAAGTTGATGAGCTTCACGATGGCTTTGCTTCTTATTTGAGTAAGAGAAAACTCGATTCGATATGCTTTATTCGATTTTTGTATAAAATCATGAAAGCGTACAGTTACAAAATACAATCATAGTTTAAAAATACATACATGTGAAGGACAGATTATCTACAGGTTAAAAAACAAACATTTGCTCACCCTGTGAATGTAACTTTCCTAATAATAACATACTTTACAGGGTTCATGATGACTGTTCTTCCGTTTCATCAAAAGGGGATGTGCAAGGGGTTGCAGTGGTTAAAAATGTTATATGGTATTTAAAATCTGTTTGGGGTGGGAATACTACAATAAAGCGGTAAGCAAACTCCTTTACCCAGCCTGGTACAACCCTCAGTCATTGGCCTGGAGGCAGGGATATAAGATGTGCTTGGATAGAAGTCATGTAGATCCCAGATGGATATGGGGCCATCGCCTTCTTTAGGTTGCGAAATTCGGAGGTAGGGGACAATGTTTCTACTCCTGAATCCTATTAGTATCAAGTCACCAGTAATGTCTTTCGGAAGGGGGCCCAGCCAACCCACTCTCCTCACGCTCACAATCCCGCCGTCAAGATCATGGGGCAGGGGTCTATTTTTAGATAACCAAAACTGGACCTTATTTAACAAGTCATGTTGTCTCTCCGGTTTTCCCTTTTTCAGTTGCGGGACTCCCGCGAGGACGCATACAAATGGGGCTGCCTCTGGAGGTAGATGAATTCTAGAAACCCTGTTGCGCTCTACTCTGGGGACAACATTTTTCGGTGTAGTGGGTTTAGGAGAGGCTTTAGAAATATTTGAGGGCAGAAAGGTGGGGACTGGTGCTCGAGTTTGGGCAAATTTACTTTGAATGGCAGGATTAGGCTTATTTGGAGTGGCAATAGGCAAGGGATGGGTAGGTATAGAAGCGTGGGTAAAGGTTAACAAATTAAAATTGATTTTTTCCTCAATCCCTGTCAATCTATCCCCCAAGATGTTGATTTTGTCAATTAGGGGGTGTATAATGGATTTGATCAGTTGTTCGATCATTGACAATAGGGCCATCTGGGAAGACGGAGCTAGGTCGTCTAATTTTTCTGCCACCTCTGCAGTTAGGGGAGAATTGGTAGGGGGTGGAGTTAAGATTGGGGGATTCATTTTGTATTTTTTGTACTTTGGATTGGCTCTCATTATATTTAACCCCGTCATGCTTCCTTTTGTTAGGTGTGGCCCGGACGGATACTATACATTGTGTGTTTGTTTTTGTGAATATAGAAAAGGGTTCCAGCACTCTCTCATTTGTAGTTAACGATTTAATGTTATTTGGTGGGGATGGTGATCCTGCAGGGGCATAGCTAGTCTTACACAGACTGTTTAATTCCTCCAACAGTGAGAGTCTACACACTGTATTGTTTGTTTGAGGAGAGGAATGATTACAAGATGGACTGACTACAGGCTGATGGTAATTATTTTTATCAGCGTCTGTGCGCGAAGGTAACAGTGTGTTAATTATGTGCTTGTCTAGCATCCTCGGACAAGTATCTGACCGAAGCGCAAGTTTTGAAACAACCCCTTTTTGGGTCATGATATGAGTTGGATGTGAATGAGGTGATAGAGTTTATTGGGCAAATACTACTGTCCAGTACAGAATGTCAATTAGTGGCTTTACCTCCTCCAGGAAAACCAAGTGGTGGGGCCCGTCCCGTCCTCCTTGGGCCTCTGAGGGCCACAGAGGGCCCGCCCTTTGCCCGGGTTTAGCCCGGCATCACCCGTGCGCGTCCCGCGACGCGGAAGGGGCTCTGTCTTTTTTTGCGCCTTCCGGGCACGTCAGTGGGTGGGAGGGGGCGGAGCAAAAGCAGCAAAGGTTTGTGGGGGTTGTGGTCCCCCCGCTCGGCGGCCGCGTGGAGTTCCGGTCGCGGCGACGGGGGGGACCAGCTGCCAGCAAGGATGTTTGCACCGACTGTGCCCTGCGTGATCAAATCCCCAGTTCCCCCGGTGAGTCCTCTTCCAGACAGTCGCCCGCTCCCCAGAAGGGGCTCTGTCTTTTTCTGCGCCTTCTGGGCGCGTCAAAGGTCGGGAGGGGGCGGAGCAAAAGCAGCAAAGGTTTGTGGGGGTTGTGGTCCCCCCGCTCGGCGGCCGCGTGGAGTTCCGGTCGCGGCGGCGGGGGGGACCAGCTGCCAGCTAGGATGTTTGTGCCAACTGTGCCCTGCGTGATCAAATCCCCAGTTCCCCCGGTGAGTCCTCTTCCAGACAGTCACCTGGTCCCCAGATGGGGCTCTGTCTTTTTCTGCGCCTTACGGGCGCGTCAATGGGCGGGAGGGGGCGGAGCAAAAGCAGCAAAGGTTTGTAGGGGTTGTGGTCCCCCCGCTCGGCGGCCACGTGGAGTTCCGGTCGCGGTGGCAGGGGGGGACCAGCTGCCAGCAAGGATGTTTGCGCCGACTGTGCCCTGCATGATCAAATCCCCGGTTCCCCCGGTGAGTCCTCTTCCAGACAGTCGCCCCACAACTCAAAAATCTAAGAAAACTTAAGAGAAACAAGGGTACCAAACAAACACTCCTCAATGCACCACTAACAGACGGAAGAGGACATTTCCCTATATTTAATAATTCAACTAAGAAAGCAAGAGGATGTAATGATACAAATATTGATGGGATGTACAAGATTGATGCAAATATGCTAACACAAGCAGTAAGTAAGTAAGTAATTTTTTTATTGTTTTAGGTTAATTAAAACCATTACAAAAAAATACATTGATAGCTCATACCTTCGGATAAAAGATTGTAAGAAAAATATATTATTTTTAAATCAAGAGAACTTTGATAAAAACAGTTTGGTGCAGGTGTGAGGTCCAAGTGTGGTGTCTTGGCCAATATTCTACTAATCCGGTCTGGTGCCATCTTCCAGATTTTTTAGTTTCAGTTCCAGACATCTCAGGAATTTGACCAACTTCCCATTTAATGGGGGAAGGCCTGGGTCGAAGCAAGCAAGAACCGCTTGTCTGCGTGTGCGGATTTTTAGTTCATTGAAGGCAGTTTTTAACGGGGCTACTCTTTCCTCTTTCAGCCTTGGGCAGGTGCATAGTAGATGTTCAAAGTCTTCACACTCTGCCCCGCACAGCCTGCATTTTGTCCCCCAGTCCCTTCACAGCCATGGTTGCAGATGCGGAATACAGGGTAGAATTCCTAGCCTATGTTTTAAGAAGGCTTCTTTTGATTTCCTGCCGTACCCCAGTCCAAAGTATGCTTGTAACCCAGGCGATTTGTATGTGGACAAAGTCATCCATGCGTGTCGCCTTTGTGAAAAGGTTACTTTATCTTCCAAGTGCGATTGACTTTTTATGCTCTTGTTTACGACACGCTTGAATTGCACATGCAGTAGGGGCGTTTCCCATAGTTCTTTTAGACCTGTGACAGTCAGGGATTCCTCTAGAAAAGTTTTCGCCGAAGAGAGCTGCTTAGGTCTAGCCATAGCAGATGGTTCAGTGAATTTTCTGGCGAGTTCTTTATTTTCTGCCAGCACTTTATGTATGAACCTCTTCTTGCAAGCTTTTGGGAGGTCAGTCCAAACTCTAACCGGATCTGGGCTTGTGAGTTGTAGGTTGGCAGATTAAAGAGAAGTCGGTAGGCCTTTGCAATGGTTGTGTCCAGCAGTTTCTCATCTATGCCTTTTAGAGCCTCACTGCCGTATGTAATTGATGACTCTAGCTTAACTTGTGCCACACGAAGCAGTGGGAGAAGAGTGGGACTATTTAGATTGGACTTTAGATGTTTAAGCGTAGTAGCTATCAGCATTCCTTTCCTCTTGATTGCCTCTAGTTGGTTTGAGAAGCGACCTTTATTAGTATATAGGTATTTGTACTCTGAACAATTTGCGACAACCTTTGTTCCAATGAACCAAGTATGCAGCTTTTTGTTCCCATTTAAAGAGAGAACCTTGGTCTTGTCAATATTTATTTCTAACAGGTTTGTTTCGGCATATCCATGCAGTGCATTAATGAGATTTTGGAGACCTACTTTAGTGTGGCTGACCAGGACCACATTGTCTGCGTAGGATAGGCTGGGCAGCGCTTTGCCCCCCAAGCGTGGAGCATGCACGTTACAGGTTTCTAGGGCAGGTGGTAAGTAGGCTGTAAATAGGTTGAAAAGAGTCGGTGCTAAGACGCACCCTTGCTTTAGGCCGTTGGTGGTCGGAATACGCCTGGAAAGGTGTGTGCCATTGCCGAGCTTTACCTGGACCCACGTGTTGGTGTGCAGTTCGATCAGAAGGTTCAATAGGGGATCGGAGATTCCCCAGGAGGCCAATTTTCTCCAGAGGTAGCCCCGGTTGACGTTATCAAACGCCGCCTTGAAGTCGACAAAGCAAAGGTGGAGAGCCTGTTTAGTCACCCTTGCTTTGTCGATAAGTTGCGAAATTGCCAGCAAGTTTGTCGTTGTTCCCGTTTCTCTGCTGAAACCAGTTTGGCTCGGCGGAATTATATTATGGTGTGTTGCCCATTCGCACAGGTGGGTCAGTAGGAGCCCCGCAAAGTATTTAGCCTCGATGTCCAGGAGTGCTATCAGCCGATAATTTTTTGGCAGCGTTCTATCACCCGCCTTGTAGATTGGTGAAATAATTGAGCCCCTCCATGAGGCAGGAAGAATCCTGGATCGGCTCACAGACGTGAAAAGAGGGGTCAGCGTTTCTGCCCAGTATTCTGGCTCAAGTTTGAACAGGGCCGGAGGAATCCCGTTAGGTCCTGCTGCACCATCCTTCCTTCCCTTCGCAATAAGTTTGAGCAGAACCGCGGAGATTCCAGATTTTGATTCTAGCCAAGATGTTATTGTTTGTAGCGGTTGGCCCTCTGGGGCTTCCTGGGGCTTACTTGTAGTGCCCACCTGCTGGTTGAAGTGCGAATCTAAGAAGGATTCCCAAGAAGATTTGGTAATGTTGGACGTTATTCCGCAGTTTTTTGGATTTATGATTTTGTTTATTGTAGACCAAAACTGGGTGCTGTTATTACCCTTTAAGTCGTAATGTAGTTTTGCCCAGAGGTCGTCGTCATTGGATCTTTTGACTGACCATTTCAGTTTTTTTAGGTCCGACTGATCCTTCTGAAGTTTTGCAAGAAGGACCCTGTCCCCCGGGCTTTCTCTCAGCATTCTTAACAGTCTGTTGATCTCTTTTTTGTGGGTTTTTAGGGCTGATTTCTGGGAGCTTGATATCATCCTTAGGGCACCAGAGCCAGTAGATGAACTGTGTCGTACGATAGATGAGTATTGATTTGAAAAATCAGCCGTAAATTGTTCCCAACCTGCTACCGGATTGCTTGAGGGGTAGTTTAAGTTGTTTAGTTGATATTTAGCAGCTTGTAATAACTCCGGCGTGTTAGCGACTGAGGTTTTGATCCGTTTAAGGTCTATGGTGTGGCTAGCATGCGGACCTGTTGGATTTAAAAGTATGCTAACTCAAGCAGAATCATGTCTTAAAGAAAAGCAAGATAAAATTACAATAGCTGAAGACAAGACATCATCAAATTTTAACAAGTCTAGAAAATACGTTTACATGAGGTCCCCTAATCCAAATAATATTAATGTACCAACAAAAACTGGCACTGTAATAACAGTGCGATACAAAAGGGGATGATGGACGGAGCGTTTGAGCAAATCAAACACTCACCCCCAGTCAACTGATCTGGGTTTAATCCATTACCA
The DNA here is from genome assembly GCF_964263255.1 of Lissotriton vulgaris. Lineage (NCBI taxonomy): Eukaryota > Metazoa > Chordata > Amphibia > Caudata > Salamandridae > Lissotriton > Lissotriton vulgaris. The sequence goes on along the minus strand of NC_141697.1, from coordinate 164,237,943 downwards.
TTCTTTAGCTCACTCAGCCACGTAATAACAGTACCACAACCAATGTACAGTGAAGTGATTTAGATCGGAACCAGGGACAGACTGGCCGTGCCGGGCACCGGGCACCGGGCGTTTACCGGGTGGGCCATCAGGGTAAGGGTCAGTTTTGGGCCCCTTGGGGCAGTTTTTATTACAGGGGCCTGCAATAACAGCCCCTGTAACAAAATACAGCTCGGCTGCACCTCCCCTGCCCCACAGGGGGGCTGGCCGAGTGGTGTGCCAGGGCCATTTTTGCCTTCCAGTTCAACCCTGCTTGGAACACAAAGTGTGCTGCCATCTATTGTTAATACAAATATCCAAAATAAGGATAATGCTGTGCTATTCCCAAGCAATAATGCAGAGTTATTGAAACAGATTATGGATGGCATAACAGGGCTAACTAAAATATTTGAAGATAAAGATCTTAGGCTTCTGGCAGATTCAATTAGTACTGGAACAAACAAGGAAATGAAAATCTGCCCAGAAATAGAAAGTGTACAAAATGATGGTCCTGTGTGTACTAAACAGATAATAAGACAGGAGATTCACAGAGCAGTTGAACGAAACCTAGTTCAAGATAACAATTTACTTTAAAAGATATTTCACTTAGCGAAGAAAAATGTATAATTGATTTTATACCGGTATATAAATCCGAAGGTCCACATGACATACTAAATCAGCAAAATATATTAAAGCAATTACATTGTTTTGAAAGCCTGAAAGATCTAGATTTAAACTCAGTTGTTGCTGTTTGTCATCTCAGAATGTGGCTTTAAGAATATTGGATGAAAAAGAATTCCTAAAAGATTGGGGAATTACAATGAGACAACTGGAGAAATGCAAATATCTGCATGTGCTGAGAACCACTAAATAAGGAGCAGAATATGGAAAATTACCATTGGCAGAGTACGCATACCGCACCTATGGACACATTATGCTCTAGCAATGGCAATGGCCAATTCTCATCATTATATACAAAACACTAACAATGTATTATGCCAACTGATTGCTAAATTCCATACTAGTGTGACAATGAACTCACTGATGACTACACATGCCATGTCAGCCTACCTGATTACATTCATTGGCATCTACTTCCTCACATGTCAAATATGATATTTGTGTGCATGTACACATATGTGGTTTGTAATGGACTCTCAAAGTTGTGAACATGTCAATGTGTGAGATGGCTAATCAACCCACACTAATGTTGGACTGACTACATAATGTACCTATTTCACTTTGTAGATTGCGGAATTCATGTTGATAGTTGATCAGCTTACACACACTGTGCCCATTGTGTAGAAAAATTGTGTGTGCTCTGTGCAACTTAAGCAAGAAGGTTGGCAGGTATAGCAGCTACATAGAAGTCAGTAGTGTTGCTGTTTCAAGCATGTGCTGTGTCAACTACTCCAAGGGCTGGTGACACAAGATGTAGGAATGTACTATTTTCCATTCACATAGTCAGATTCTGTTTGGAGGTAGTGAGTATGTACATACTGACCACATGTACAACTACATTAGATCAAGGTGTTTCTGCATGTGACGTGTGCATTAATCTGTTGTTTCAGTCCAGTCATTGTTGGTGCTGTGTCAGTCAAGATGTAGGATGCTGGACACATCTCATAGGGCAATAAAATTGACATGTGTCCCCTTCCATTTTATATAGGAGACAACCAAGGGTGCATCGTCCTTTCCCCATGCTGGCAAACATGGAGGATGAGGGCATCATAAGTAAATTCCGTCTGGATAGCCTTCCCTTCAAGACCTATGTGGTCAGTTTGAGCCCCATCTGAGGCCTCACAGAACCTATCTGATTGCTTTGACACCAACAGTTAAGGTGATGGCGGTCCTGCATTACTTTGCAACTGGTTCATTCCAGTACATGGTGGCCATCGCCGGTGAGATGTCTCAAACGATGTTCAGCATGGTGCTGCATGATGTCCTGTCTGCAATGATGACATACAAGGACCACTACATACATTTTCCTATTAGACATGAATTGGCAGCTGTGAAGGGTGATTTTTATGTCCTTGGCCACATTCCTAATGTTGTGGGGGCTATTGACAGTACACATGTTGGCCTGATTCCACCTCAGGCACGCGAGTACATAAACAGGAACAGGAAGCCTTTCCATTCCATTAATGTGCAAGTGGTATGCCAAGCGGACATGATAATCTCACATGTCTGTGCCAGATTTTTTCCCGGATCAGCACATGGCTCCTACATACTGTGTAACAGCATCATCCCACAACTGATGTCAAATTTGCATCCGGAGCATGGGTGGCTTGTTGGTGAGTACTAAGCATGGGCGAATTTACGGATTTGCGAATTCGCGATCCGCAAAATTCGCAAATTTGTGCGAATTTGCGGATATTTGTTTTTTTGCGTGTTCGCGGGGTTTTTTGCGTGTTCGCAGGGTTTTTTGCGTGTTCGCGGGGCTTTTTGCGTCTTCGCGAGCCGCTTGCATAGCGAAGTTACCCATGCAGTCGTTTATGGGAGAGGGAGAGAGAGATAGATAGATAGATAGATAGATAGATAGATAGATAGATAGATAGATAGATAGATAGATAGATAGAAAGAGAGAGAAAGAGAGAGGGAAAGAGAGAACGAGAGAAAGAAAGAGAGGCTGGATATCTGACGGGCCAGATTCTTGAGTTGCCCCTACAGAACATACAGCTTTTTATTTTTAGCAAAATGCATATGAAAATTGTGCTGTAAAGGTCTCTTTTAGTTTAACCCCTCCTGACAACTCAAAATGGGTGTATTTGCCATCCTCTCCCTTCTTCCTGTTTTTTATATCTGTAAGTGCTTCCCGATGACGTTTAATTCCTTGGACAGGTGCCTCGTTGCCTACTTGTAACTATTCTCTGACCCTGCTTCAAGGGTCAGTGCAGGGTCAGAGAATAGTTGCAAGTAGATAACGAGGCGCCAGGAAGCAATTAGCAGCAGGTGTCCAAGTTGAAGTTAATTTGTTTGTAACCCTTTTGTAAAAGGTTACAAAGAAATTAGGTTCAACTTTTAAACCTGCTGCTGTAACCCTTGCTTGGCTGAAAATGCGTCCCCACTGATTCGCGGATTTTACCGTGATTTCGCGAGATTCGTGGATCGCGAAATCGCGGTAAATCCGCAAATTCGCCCGCGAAACGGATTTTATGCCCACCCTTAGTGAGTACACAGAGTAAAGTAGTGCACTGTATGTCTGAAATGCTGTTCTCAGCTCCTGTTTATGTAATTAAATTGCTCCCTGTATGTCACACCTAGGTGACTCTGAATATCCCAACCAGCCATGGTTGCTGACCCCAATGAGGAATCCAAGGACCCCAGGAAAAGTTCTCTAAAATGATGCACATGGGAGGACACATTGAGTGGTGGAGCGTACTTTTAGGCTTCTGAAGTCTAGATTCTGTTGCGTGGACAAGAGCGGAGGTGCACTACTCTACTCTCCCCAAAAGGTGTGTCAGATCATAGTTGCATGCTGCATGCTCCACAACCTGGCTTGAGCAAAGAGATCCCCCTGCTCCTGGACAATGATGAGTAGCAGATGCCCCTCGCAAACCAACACATGCACAGTGACGACGATAGTGGGAAAGAGGAAGGTGTTCACCTCCGTCAACAGCTCATCGACAACTACTGCTCTTGAGTGTAAGTGACATTGTACAAAAGTGACATTGTCTGTTCTCTTTGATGGTAGTGGCAAGGCATAGATAACTTCCTACACTGCTGCCTGTTGTTGGCTCTCTGCAAATGGTGGATGTGTGTGGCACAGGGTATATTTATCCAGGTAACTCATGTCTATGTTGATGTAGTTGCTCATTGTTATATATGCTGGTTTGTGCACGTTGATGACTAGTGATGTGTTTTAGCTCTGATGCCATCACCTGGCAAGTAAATCTCATTCTCTTGATTTTATTTTTTATTTTTATTTTTTTATAAAAATATTGCATTTTATTAACTGTAATATTAATTAAAATCAATACAGCAAAAAACAATCAATATGTTACAACTAAAACAATGATAAAACTTCAATTTGTAGTAGAGATTAAACATTTTTGATGAGGGATTTGCCGCCAAACTCAAGTTCCTCCACTATCAGACCTTCCCCATGGTTTGTGACTATGGACGTGAGGCTCTAGTCACAACAGGTGTCAGTGCTCATTCGGGACCGCCTCCACTGTCTTCCACTTGCTTTATGGTGCACCTCTCCAGAGTGTTATTTCATTTGTCTGCTGTTTTTAAGGCAGACCTGATGTAGTGGATACATTACAGCAGTCTTGCAAGGGTCGTCGTGCTGGAATTAGAAAAGCGGATAGCTGATGCTTCACTGCAGGATTTTATTCCATTGGTGATACAGATTGGGTGAAGTAGTCTTGATGTTCGTCAGTGAGGTTTGGTGCAGCAGCGTAAGAGGTGCAGCCACAATTCCCTCTTGTAGGGACAGAGTCTACAATTTGTGGATTTGCCCCTTCCGGCCCAGGAAGGGTTGAAGTATGCAATTCCTAAAAGGATTAATCTCATTGTCAGAATTTTGCTTCGGGCCAATGGGGTGAGAGCTTCCCTTAGATAAGGCTGAGCTTTGCCTGCCATATAGGAGCTGTTCAGCGGGTCTAAGTGTGAGCTTGAGCGGAGCGTTTTGCGGTCGAGGTCAAATGAGATTTCACACTCTTGTTTATTATTGGCTCTTTTCCACACATTCATGAGAATTTCCGGCCGCAAAATGCTCTCTTCTACTATCTTCAATGTTTCAATTGCTTTGTCTAGGCTGGTGTGCCATGTGGTGCTCGGCTCTTCGAAGATAAATATCAGCTGATGCTTTAGTGTGTTGGGTGGGGCCCTTAAAGTCCTGAGATAGAGCTTTATAATGTCACCCTGGCACATCAAGTCTGGCCTCGCATCACCTAGTTCCAGCCTTAGCCAGGCTTTCCTTGCTTTCCTCGGGATACGGAGCCCTGTTTTATATGCTTCAGATTGGGCTGAATTGAGGCAGGCATGCTGAGAGCCAGGGAAGACTAGATGGCCATTGCTTATCGCTGGTAAATGTTTAGCTTGTAAGACTTTCAATATTGGACCGGCAGTTGGACTGGTCAGGTGGTGGCTTAATTGCAGTATATGTATGACCTTGTTATTAAAACACACAATTGGGAAAGGGTCCTAGGGCATGTTTATAAACCTGGCACGGACACAGCCCCCAGCAAAATACTTTAACAACAAAAGGTGTCCATGGGTCTCAGCAATCGAACCTTCAACCTGTACGTGGCAAGAGCCCAACAAAACTAAATATTCGAACAAAATAATGCTAACGGTGTGTAGCTAAGGCAAAACAGGATATCTCTAAGGCATAAAAGACACCTGTTAGTACGACTGTGTGGTTTACGCCCGGGGCTTTTTTCCAAGTGGGACACTGTCGACTAACTAGCTGGGTAATTTTGAAATTTTCCTGCCGGTCTGACTTTCTTTAAACTTAACCGGCCGGACTTTTGTTTGTTTTATACCCTACAGAATGTGAAGATTTTCATTGTATTGCTGACTAGATTGGGTATATCACAAGTACGTATGGCAATAATACCAAGTAAAGAAACGTTCTGCTTTCCTAACCGATATACGAATGATCAATTGCCACAGCTACGGCAATTAGTTTGCATTGTGGAGAATCACTATCTCTATGGTTGACTTGCTAGCCTACAGTCAACGGGGTCAGTTGTGTGACACACTATAGATTGCTTGGGGTAGAATGGGTAACATACATATGATATATCCACCTCCTCTTTGTTTTTACTAGAGCGGTGCTCCATTTACCTGAGCCACAGCCAGGTGAGGCGAAGCTATACCCCCTACCTAGTAGGTAAGTAGGAACATAGAGATAATAGTTATATGGAGTCAGTTGATGTACTATTGACTCATACTTATTTACCAGCATTTGATGCTTTGTTTGGATGTTTTATATTAATGACACTGACATATTGTGTATGTTTTCCTTTTTCCTGTACATGGCATGAAATCAATATTATCTTCTTCATATGATACAGCAATCAGGAGGAGCAACCAAATGTTCCTAGGATTACCAGGTGACATGGTTGATACTAAGTTTTTTCACTTTCTTTTATAATTTGATCACCCATTTCAGCAGTCCATCCATTCTGCTGAAACATGTTGACCATAAGTTTTCCGTAGCAGATATTTGTTCAAACTGCTACTTCTTTTCACTGTTTTTAATCATTGGAAGATTGAGAGGCACTATTAAAATTTCAATTCCTCCCATCTCTCCAATTTTATGCGCATCACCATTTTTGTTTTTCACCACTTGATGCACTGCAAATCAGTTAGCATACAATATCTTGATACCTTAAAAATCCTCTTTGCATCACTAGCTTTGTAGCATCCAAAACTTACATCTAGTTCTGATGGCTACAACTGTGATCTCCTTGGTGTGAGGAGACCCAGATGATGACAAGGGTGGTATCGGACAGCAACTGATGGGTATCTTTTACGCCTTGGAGATATCCTGTTTTGCCTTAGCTACACACCGTTGGCATAATTTTGTTTGAATATTTAGTTCTGTTGGGCTCTTGCCATGTACAGGTCGAAGGTTCGATTGCTGAGACCCATGGACACCTTTTGTTGTTTAAGTATGACCTTGTTAGCCTTAATGCTGTGATGTTTCGAGTGGGCGTTCGCCTTAGCCCGTTCCATCAGCCAGACCCCTAGGTAATTTTAACACCCAGCCGTCTGAATTTGCTATTCGCCCATTTGCCATTGTGCTTTCATTTTCTGTCGGTAAGTCCCAAAAATGACGACCTTGGTCTTTCCTTGATTTACTGACAAGTTGTTGATGTTATTAAAGTGATTTAGTGCATTTAGGGCTCTTTGTAGTCCCACCTTCGTATGATCCATTATGGCTGTGTCGTCAGCGTATTGGAGCACCAGCAGCATCCTATTTCCTAGTTTTGGTACTACTAACCATGCTCCTTTTAGGGCTTCCCCCAGATTTGACGTATATAAGTTAAAGAGGATGGGTGGCAGCACACAGTCTTGCTTCAGCCCATTCTCCGTGGTTATTTTCGAGGACACTGTGCTGGAGCTAGTTTTGACCCTTACCCAGGTGTCTTCGTAAAGCAACCTTATTGCTTTCAGTAGGTTTGGTGGAATGCCCCAATCTTCTAGCGTCCACCATAATCACCATCGAGCAACTTTGTCGAAGGCTATGCTATAATCCACGAAGCAGCAGGAAAGTGGTGGGTGGTTCTTCAGGGTTCCCTGGGCTGATCGGTGTGCTAGCGCCAATACGTTGTCCATGGTCGATGCCTGTGACCTGAAACCAATCTGGTAAAAGGGTATGATGCAGTTCTCTTCCGCCCACGTCTCCAAGTAATTTAGTAGTAGACGGGCGTAGGTCTTGGCTTCAAGGTCAAGTAGGGCAATGAACCTGTAATTTGATGGCATTGAACGGTCTCCTTTTATGAAAATAGGGACCAGGATGGAACCCCTCCAAGAGTCGGGAGGTGTGGCTGTCTGGAATGTGTGGTTGTATAAAGGGGATAGCACTGCTGCTCAAAAGTCCGGGGCCGGAATCCCATTGGGCCCTGGAGCCCCATCGTTCTTTATGTTCCTGATGGTCTTGAGGACCATTTGGGAAGTAAACTGGGCTGGTGGTGTAGGGTGTGTTTCACCCGAAGTTCTGTTGCCCACAGACCTGTTACTTTGCCTGATGCTCGTGTCTCCTAGTTTGGTGTGTGGTTGCCAGACTCGGCCGGCGCCTCCACTAACTCCTTTAGAGCTATCTTTGTGTGATTGGGCTATTGCGTAACGTTGTTTGACATGAATCAGCCAGTCTTTTGCTGCTACTCTGTTCTCTCTTGAGGTACCTCTACTGCTCAGCTGGTTTATGTCTCCACTTATGCACTGGGGATCTTCTGCTTAATCAGGGAGAAGACTTTGAGCCATTCCCTTTCCATGGTGGCATTTTTATGTTCCCATATTTTCTTCCTTAGTACTGCCCTCAGTGAAGCAACCCAAGGTCCCTCAGTTGGTCCGTCCCCTCTTTTCTTTTTTACGAGGGTCCTACGCAGGAGCCGTTTACAATCTTGTATAACTTTGGCCTTGTACTGCTTAATCTTTGTTGCCCTTTGTGCCTGGGCCGATGTGGCTGGGAATTCCCGAGCTTTGCTTGTAGGTCCTCCACGGTATCTTCCCACTCCTTTGTGGGTGAGAGTGACGAAGACAGGCTTCCTTCCTGTTTCCAATCCAGCCATGATTGTAACGTGTTGCCTATCTTGTCCAACCATTTGATCCTCCACAACATACTGTGTGTTTCATCCACTATTGAAACGCCGATGGTTTGATAGAAGGGAGCTCATGGAACTGTCATCTGGAAGGCCGCTCTCAAAGGCTTATGATCCCTTTCCATCTATCTTCAACTTCTAAGTCATCCAATCTCTCTGCCAGCGCTTCGCTGGCAAAGATGTAATCAATTCTTGAGATATCTGTAAAGGTAGGGGGAGGGTTGGAGAGGGGTGCTCTCCTGCCCGGTTGTATCCAGATCCTTCAGGTTGAAGTCCCCTGCTAGGATGACATGGCTAGATTTATATTTGCACAAGAGGTCTTCTAGTTTCCCCAGTAAATCCACTAACTTCTCTTTCAAGGTGTGCAGTGCCGGATTGATGCAGTGGTGGATTATTAGAAAAGACATTTGATGTGAATTAAGGTTCAGGCCTGTGATGTTTAGAGCTTGCAGTCCAGTTGAGTTTAGGTTAATAATTGTAGCTTCGAGGGCACTTTTGTGTTCTATAAAGACTGATAGACCGCCGGCCGAATATATTCTTTTTTTGTGGCACGAATAAAGTGTTCATAGTACCCTACCAGTGAAGTACTGGACAGGGCCCATGTCTCTTGGAGGCCGGTTTCCAGAAACTGCTTCAGATTTTCATTTCCACTGTTTTTGCTAATCCCTGCTATATTCCAGGAGATTAAGGTTAGTTGCTCTTTGCAGAATATTCCACGCCTGGCCCCTCCCCTGGCTGATTGCAATTCTATGCGGTTAGGAATACTAGTGCCCTCACTTAGGATTCTAGATGAGTTTGAAGGAAAGGGGTCTGCACAATGTCCCGCTGGTTGTTTTGGCATGAAATCCTGATGCCCATTGAGACCCTGGGGGCTGCCGAGTTTTGCCCGGGGAACCCGATCTGCTTGTCCCCTGCAGGATCGACCAGGGGGCCTTTCCCCTGTTATCTGGTGCCAGAACATGTGGTTATCTTGGGAATAGCACTGGCTGGACGATCAATGCCCCACTCGGCGAATCGAGTAGAGTAGTTCATAATGGATTGCTGTATTTTTATGTGATTTAGACCCACCACTATTGAGTCTCCTTGTCTGTCCTCTTTTGTGCTAAGGAATTTTACCCATGCTATGTCCCCCATTTATATTTGTTCTAGGATGGCCAGTTGTTTTAGGAGGTGGAGTATATTACTCCTATTCAAGATGTCGTGCTGTCCCGTACTGTGGTACCTTTGGGTGAGGATTACCTCTTGACCATTCTTGGTGAACCCGGGATTGTGGCCACTTTGACCTGCTTGAGGATGGCCTTGAGTGCCCACAGCACCGGACTCTTGACAGAGATCTAGTAGAAGTGTGGATGGAACCGGCAGTTGCAGTGCTATTGTGACCGTCGTTGGTTGGAGGCTTGCTTTGTGTGGTGCCAAGCTTGATCTAGATGTTGAAACATTGCCAATAGGCTGGTCTGGCCTTGCTGCAGGTTTTTGGTTCATCCTGGTTGGAATGCTCTGTGCGAGTGGTTGTATTTGCTCTTCTGCTGGAAGTTGAACGACCTGGGAGACTTTTTTTCCCCAGTTTTTGGCAATAAAAATTGGGTAGGGATGAGGTGGAATAGTAGGCCCTAGCGGGCGAGGGACATTGCTCTTTGTCAGCTGCAGTTGTCTCCCTCTTGTCTTCGTTTTTTTCAGTTGTTTCCTGAACTTCTTTTTTTCTCGCCTTGATAAAGTAGAAACTTGTGGATTTGTAGAACTGAGGGTATGTTCCTGCAGGTCTAGTGTGGGGCTCTGCTCCCTCCCTGTGCCCCTGATTTATGCTAGATGTCCCTTGGGCCCTTTTAGGGCTGCCCTGTTTGTCTGGAGACTTTAGTTCCGAAGCCAGTCGAGATCTTGCTGACTGTCTTTCCTCCTGGCGATTGCGGTTGGACAATGCCCTGTCTTCTGTAGTGTTAGTGCTTGTTGCCTCCCTATCTCCTTTGGCTATTTCTACTATGTCCGTTAGGACATCAGGAAGGGAGGCCCATTTCTCCATGAGGGTTGAACAGCAGCAAGAACAGTCCCATGAGTTGGAGACCAGGTACTGGGAAAACCTGTTGTTTAATTCGTCCACCCTGGAGCCATTGTTGACTAGACGGGCTGCAATGGCTTCTAGGAGGTGTATTTGGACTTCCATTTTGGATGACTGCCACAAAAGAGTTTTGTTGGTGATAATGTTTGTCTCGGTCGAGGGAGGTTGCTCCGCTTCCGCATCCTTGCTGGCGCTGTGGAGTTTGTGGTCAGCTTTCGAATTGATTCCCCATGGGGGTGTTGATGGCAGTAATAGATTTGGTGTTGGGTCTAGAGTTCTCTTGATCTCGTGGCCAAGATTGTGAAGGAATGAGGCTGTAACGTCCCCTCCCACAGGGGAGTCTGGTCCCTTGGTAACTGAGTGGGACCACAGGCTTTTGGATTTTGCTTCAGACTCCGTGCTCTTGGTGTCTAGAATGTGGGCATTGACTTGCTGAATTTGCACTTTTGTCACCAAAGTTGATACATCCTTAGCTGGCACTGTTTCGTGCGACTTAGTGAGTGTAACATCTCGCCCCATAACTAAGATTTGAAGAGGGGTTTGGCACGTGGCTGGGCCAATGAGCGGCGCTCGGTCGGATTGCCAACCGGCTGCACCCTCCTTTTCCTCCTGTTTTCTGGAATCATCGCTCGAGAGTAGACCCTCCCCGCCATTGTGGGTGTACTCAGGGAGTGATCTGCCCAGCACTTTGGGACTCCTGTCTTGGGCCAGGGTCAAGCCATGAGATAGTGCGCCATCGGGTATCCCATGGTTGATATTGGTGGTATCCTTTTTCCTAGACCCCTTTGTGCTGGGTCTTGCGATGTTTCCTTTTGGGTGAGTGATTTCCTCCTTGTAGTCCTTGTAATCCCTTTTTGTGAGGAGTGAGTTTTGAGAGTTTCTTCTGGGGTTGTGTGTACACAGCCTTTTCTTTTGTGGCCCATTGCTGGGTGGGCTACTAGGGGTGATCCTCCTGCTGTTTCTACCAAGTGGTTTGCTTACAGCACTTGCTGGATTGTGCACTCATGAATGTTGAGGAGCGTGAGTGCTCCTTTTTGTTGGTTCTGGAGTATTGCGAAAATACTGAAAGTGAGGGACCTTTAAAAGTATCTTGGTGTAGCCGTGGTCATGCTCAATGATCCCCCAGTAAAATGTTATCCTCTCTCAGGCGATGGGTAGTGCGTGAAGGGACGGGGCGGGGGTTGCCAGGAGGCAGGGAGCAAGTCAGCGGGGCAACAGGGCAACGGGGCTGATGGTGGAAGGCAGCGCTTGCAGCATGAGTCAAAGCTGCCCCTAGTTTGGAGGTCTGCCAGGGTACCTCCTCGCTATTTGCTATTGCCTTGTGACGGCCTCGCTCACCTGTGCCTTGCGTCAATCATTTGCAAACACTGCTGGTGAAGTTGAAGTTAGTGCAACACAGATCTCTGGGATCTCCGGGACTCCCTCATTACTCAGCTGCTTCGGGACCGCACTCACTGTGCCCTGTGCACTTGGCTGCTTGTTCATCCATGGGCCACCGGCGCCATGCAGGTCCCCCTTTTGCCCCCCTTTCCCCGGGGCTCAGTGTTGGGCCTAGTCAGACCGCTCCCCGATTTTGCAGGGTGGCTATCTGCTCGGCGACACAGGTTGCAGGGAGCTTCAGGAGGCGGCAGGCTAAGAAAGTGCTGTGAAATTTTGTGGGCGCTGCTGGCACCTCAATCTGAAAACGCGGGAGGCAACAAGCGGCTCTTAGTTGGTCGAGAGAACAATGTGGCGGGCGTGCGGCGTCCTCGTCTCGAACTCCACACGCTGTAAACTTGAGTTGACATTGTACATACTGTGATAAACATAGAGCTGACACAATGACATAGGTGTGTAAAGAGTGTTTATTTACCATAATTATTTGTGACAGAAAAGTGATTACTCACGAAATTGTGGAAATTGAATTTCTGAGTTGTCAGTGATGGTAAATGAAACCAATAGCTCTTTGCGGTGAGAGTGGGTGGTGGCAGCTCCCATGCTGACCCGCTTTTCCTGACAGATGTCCTAGCAGCATTTTAATTATTATTTCAATACAGTGCCCATTGGATTGCGAAATTTGCACTTATTTGCATATTTTAGAGTCGCCGCTCGTGTTTGTTTATTCTTCTTGGCGGCTATTCTTTTTTAAATTGAAATTTAGACTTTGCGGGTGGTGTTTAGTCCTACCTGGCATTTTCTGTGAGGCGAGGTGAGCCTTCCCTGCCCCGGTCCACCGCGGCTGTTGTGCCGTTTGTGTGGAGGGCGGGCGGCCATCTTGATAGTAGTCCTCTCCCCGGCTGAACCTGTGGCAGCGGTCTAGCTGGGGGAGGGACGGGCTCCTATAAGAACAACATGCCCTTCAGGACGCGCAGCGGTCAGGCGTGGCGGGCGCGACTTAGGCGCGCCGAAGGTAAGCCTAAGGTCAGCCCGTCTGCGCCCGTCCGCGCCTCGGCCGTGGCGGCCGCAGGACGGGCTGACCCCTGGCCGCCATCCATTCATGCTACTGCTGTCTCCTATACTCGGGAACAGCTGTGCTCTCTGCGCTCCCATGGTTGCCCTGGTGCAGGTGGGGGAGATGGTAATGCTATCATGTTTGCCCCTTGCCCGCTCTGCGGTTTTTGTTGTGCCAAAACTTTGCGTGATCAATCTCCGCCTGCTAGGGATGGCGACTCTGTCTCGGCAGCTTTGGTTAATGCTCGTTCATTGAGCAAACACGCTAGGGATGTATTCGAGCTTCTCGATGACGGCTCTCTCGACATCCTGTTTGTGACCGAAACCTGGCTTAATAACGCCTGTGCTCCGGATGTCGAGTTAGCAGTTCCCCGTGGCTATAAAATACATAGGAGAGATAGACCTCTCGGAAGAGGGGGGGGTCTGGCAATCATTTTAAAGGATTCGTGGACCCTTCAGGTTGAGCCCTTGGAGGAGTTGGGAGTTGGGGAAGTAATGAACTTTTCCCTGGTTCTCTCTCCTCATCTCACCTTGGGGGGCTCGTTAATCTATAGGCCCCCAGGACATGCAGGAGCATTTCTGGCAGCACTGCTTGAGACTATGGTTCCTCGAGTTTTGAGATTCCCCCATTTCTTATTGCTTGGCGATTTTAATATCCACGCGGAGGTAGCGGCTCTCCCTGAATGCAAAGTTCTGTATGATTTCTTGGATCTGGCTCATCTCTCCCAGTGGATCTCTCTTCCTACGCACTCAGGGGGTCACACTCTGGATGTGATTTGTTCCAACTTTCCCCTCCAAGTGGAAGCCCCTCAAGCTCTGACGTGGTCGGACCATCAGCTGATCAGATTTGCGTGGTCAGCTCCGAAAACTGCCACTGGGGGGGCTAAAACTATCTGTGCCAAGAAAATTAACATAAAGACTTTGGGTACCTCCCTGTCCGAATGCAGGCCCATGTTAGGCTCTGATCTTGCTGAAGCGGTGCTGAACTTCAGAGAGTGGGTGGAAGCGGGGGTGACTGCGTCATCTAAAGGGGGGAGCAACGGTAGAACTAGATCCTCCCCTTCTAAGCCTTGGTTCTCCCCCGAACTACGCATTCACAAGTTGGCCTGTAAAAAGCTTGAACGGGCCTGGCGTCAATCGCTTTGCCCCTTAGCTAAGGCTGCTCTACGGAGGGAGCAGAGAATCTACTATGCCAGCATCAAAATAGCTAAGGGGGAATATTTTACTAGCCGGATTGACAAAGCTAACAACAGCAGTCGCGAGATCTTTGCGATTGTTAACAGTTTCCTCTCTCCCTGTGCTGAGCAAAGGGCGGTTCCAGCTTCTGCAGTATGGTGTGAGCGCTTGTCCGGGTTTTTTGAGCAAAAAATAGCGGCTATTCAGGTGAGTTTTAGCTCTAGCCACTTTCCGGATGGCTCTTTCCATCTTTCCCCTTCCTTAGAGGGTTCATCTCCCCGGATAGTGGAGCTCACGCCTCCCACTGCTACCGACACACTAGCCGTGATTAAATCCTTGAAATCTGGATCACCTTCTGACCCGTGTCCAGCGCGGGTGTTGGCAGGGGTTGCGGAAGTGGTGGTGCAGGAAGTGACGCATATCGTCAGCCTTTCATTTAAATCAGCCACAGTTCCTGTTGAATGGAAACAAGCTAAGCTACTTCCCCTGCTTAAAAAGGCTGGAGCAAACCCTGAAGTGCTGGCCAATTATCGCCCAATTTCCCTGCTCCCGGCTATGGCAAAAATAGGAGAAAAACTGGCTTTCCTGCAACTTAATGAGTTTGTGGAATCATCTGTGGCTCTCCATCCTGCTCAATCTGGTTTCCGTGCTGCGCACAGCACGGAATCTGCTTTGGTGGAGATCTCTGAGGCAGTTAGGGAGTGTCTGGACTGTGGCGGCAGAGCAGCTCTAATTTTATTGGACCTCTCTGCCGCGTTCGACACGGTGCCGCACCAACGCCTCCTCACTAGACTTGCGGACATTGGGGTTGCTGGCCTTGCTTTGGACTGGCTGCGTTCCTTTCTCTCGTCTCGATCACAACAGGTTTGGCTCCCTCCTTTTTCATCTTCGGCTAAGCCCCTCATGACTGGGGTCCCGCAGGGCTCCACCTTGAGCCCTCTTCTTTTTAATGTATACCTGACCCCCCTGATTGAGCTTGCCGAACATTTGGGGGCCAAAATCATCGCATATGCCGATGATACGCAGCTGTTGTTCACCTGGCCCAATGCTGTCTTAGATACCGAGTGGATTCAGTTTTGTTTATCCGCAGTTTTCAACTGGTTAGCCTCCGCGCAACTGAAGTGCAACGAGGATAAGACGGAAATACTGCTCTACGGTCAATTCCCCCCTAATTTCAGAGAAGCACTTTGGCCGGCCGGTTTCCCGATGCCCGGTTCAGTCAATGTCCTTGCCAAGAACCTAGGGGTCTGGTTCGGGGAAGACCTCCGATTTGAGGGGCATATCAAGAAGCTGGCAGGAGGCTGTTTCGGGACCCTTAAGGCGTTGCGGAAGTTTTTTCCCTATTTGCCTGCCTCAGCAAGAGAGTAAGTTGCTAGAGCTTTAATTCTCTCGCGACTTGACTATGCCAATGGCCTGCTGAGTGGATCCCCGGCTTATATGGTGAGACATCTCCAGGTGATCCAAAACGCAACCGTCAGACTGTTGGGTAATATCCCCAGTCGGGTCAGCGCTAGGAATCCCCTGCAGAGCCTGCACTGGCTGCCAGTCTCCCAGAGGATTACTTTTAAAATTTTGACCCTGGCCCACAAAGCTATCTATGGACAAGGCCCCGCCTACCTGATATAACGATTTAGGCGCTACTCTCCTAAGCGACCTTTGCGTTCTGCCGCTCAACATCTGCTCCAGGTCCCGCTCTTCCGGCTTTCTCGGCTGGGAGGGCAATCAGTGGCGGTTAAGGCCGCCTTGGCTTGGAATGAGCTCCCTCTATCTTTGGGAGCTACGGTGAACTTTATTTCTTTTAAAAAAGGGCTGAAAACCCATTTGTTTCGACTAGCCTTTTAGTTTTTGTGCTGTGTAGTGTAGGCTGCTTATTCTGTCTTTTCTTCTTCGCGCCAGGATACTCCGGCAGTAATGGAGCGCGTTATAAAACAGCATAATAATAATAATAATAATAATAATAATAATAATAATAGAGTTGTCACAACATTGATGTAGTCACACAGTCCAATAGACTCCTGCCATCAACATAGCAATCTGGCTAAGGATAGTCAACAAATTCAATGTCAAAGGTAACAGAGATGCCATCATGGCTGGCTTGGCAACTAGCTTTTGGATGGTGCATTGCCACGTGATCCTCCCCTGGTGTTTCCCAGACGGCCCGTTGTGCGTTTGGTAGGGGACCTCTGCAGGCTCAGCAGTGTCTGTGGAGTCCTGTTGTTGCAGCTCACCCCTCTCAGTGGCCGCAGCTGAGTTAGGGGGAGTATCAGCATGCAGGCCACTAGAGGGGGGTTGAGCTGTCATTTGGGCCACATGTATGTCCCTCAGAATACACACCACCTGGCCCATGAGGTCCATAATTTGGCCCATACGCATGTCCATGCACCTCAGCAGCAGGCGGAGTCCACAACCTGACCCACCTGGGTCTGCTCATATGCTTCAAGGATTCTTGCGATGGTGGCCAGGGCTTAGGTCCGGTGCCCCCTGTATTAGTCCCCCAGTTGCCCTCCCACCTGCCCTGCTGACCCAGACCTGTGGCATTGGCACACTATGCACCCGCAAACGTTCCCTGCCCTCCTCTGATTGTTGGGGTGGTGTTGATAACCACTGAGGCAGGAAGAGTGTTGCAGGCAGCAGTGGTGGTGTTTGAAGCTGCACAGGATATTGTAGCAGCACTGTTGTTGTTGCTGTGCTGGTAGTAGGGACAATGAGGGCCTGAGACGTGTTGCACCCTGGCAGTCCCGTTGGGCCAGGTTGTTGCCGGGTTGTTGCTCCTCATCTGAGAAACATAGAGAGTCTGAGAGTTTGTTGTTCCGGGGGGAGACTGGCTCTGCAGGTTGGTGTTGTCTTCTGCTGCAGGTGCTTGTGGATCTCCTGTTGAATAGAGGTTGAATGGTCATTGAAGTGCACTCCATAAGCTTGGTGTTAGACGTTTGGATGTTATATGTGATACACCACACACTTTACATTGCACTCACTTGGTATGGCTGCAAGATAATGGCCATCAGGACATGATGTTGAGGTACATACATTACTTGTCCATGGTGTGACATATAAAAAGGAAGCATATGCCACGTATAGTCAGTCAGTCAAAAATAACTTTATTTAGTTTGTCACAAACATAAAGCATATAAAACACATTTCATTTTTAAAAGAAACCTTTTCAGTTCATTAAAATTATGCTTAGTTCTTTCATGGCTCCAAGCATTTAGTCTTTGCCCACTTTTGTAAGTAAGCTTTCTACTGATCTCATGAATTTTACCCCCTACATATTAAAACATTTGATGTGGCGCCCATCCAATTTGTCACCGCCTGTCTGCAAGTGCGAATATTTAACTCAATTAAGACTATTCTCAGCAGATTCCTTCTTTCTGCTTTCACTGTTTCACAGACACACAGTAAGTGGCTCAAAGTTTCTGTGTGATATACGCATAAACGGCATGCCTTTGTTTGATGTTTGCTTTTCCAGGAAGGGGCCAGGTCCTTCAAGCAATGATCTCCAAATCTGTATGACATGAATCTCCTTTTTAATGACGGAAGTGGGCTGCTAGGTACGGTTGTGGTCTTAGGCGTGTATAAGAATTTATTATGACCCATGTGTGGTGGCGTCTTACTAATCTCCTTTTATCCTCCACGAGAGATAATGCTTTTGCCTTGTTATTGCAGACTTTTTTAAATGTAGACTTTTCCAACTTGATGTTCCATTCATCATCAATCTCTAATTCCTCCAGGGCAATCCGCAGATGATCCCCCCATGTGTTTGGGATTCCTTGCTCTAGTTGTTGTTTTATTTCTAACCAGCATAAGTTGTTCAATGTTCCCAATTCTGCAGCTCTGAATTTCCAGCATAAATTTACCATTGTTGCTTTCCTTTGGAATTCTTGATTCTGGAGCCCAAATTCCAAGTGTATCTGTGCTGGTGAGGAACCTTTAAAGAGATTGAATACTGTTTTATAAACCTTGGTTTGTAATTTGTTTAAGATGTTAATTTCTTGGCCGTGCCAGGTTTCCAAACTGTAGGACAAAGTTGGGAGCAATTGTGCTGCCATGATTTTTAGAAGATGCCCATATGAAGGGCTTTCTAGTTTCTTGTATAGTTGTTTGTACGCAAATATTAAGGATTGGGCTCTTGATGTAATATCCTTTTTCTGATCAACCATTGACAGATTCCTTGCCATTTTGATGCCCAAGTATTTATAACACTTATTTCCTCTATTTGAGAGTTCTTTGCGTACCATTTGTATTTTCCTTGTCTTGGGCCCGCTAGTTTTACCACCTTGGTTTTGGATTTATTCAATTCTAAACTTTGGGCATCCAGATAGTCTATAAGTTTATTCATTGTCCTTTGCAGCCCTATCGGGGTTTGACTTACCAGGACAATATCATCTGCATACTGCAAAAATTGAATTGGCTCATTTGCCAATTTTGGTGGATGTCCGTTTACTTGTTGTAGATTACTGTTCAGATCTGCTAGGTATAAGTTAAATAAGCATGGTGAAAGAACGCAGCCCTGTTTTAATCCGTTTGTTGTGTTTATTTTTGACAAAACTCTTCGTCCGTCTCCTATTTTAAAGGTAGCCCATGTTTCACTGTATAATGATTATATTGCATTTATCAGTGGCTGTGAGAGACCCCATGCTTTCAGTTTCTTCCACAGGCGGTCACATGGCACTCTATCGAAAGCCGATTTTAAGTCGATGTAGCAAGCCAATAATACTCCCCTTTTCCTTTCCGCTTTTTCCGTCAGGATTGTCGGTGCTGATAGATTTGAAATAGTGCCCATTCCTTTTCTGAAACCCGTTTGGAATTTTGGGATAATGTTGTTTTCCTCCGTCCACTCTTGTAGCCGTTCAAGAATGCATGAAGCGTAGAGTTTAGGCTCTACATCAATAAGGGCAATCAGCCTGTAATTCCCCGGTTCTTTTCTGCTGCCGTTCTTGTAAATTGGATGGAATAGGTCACCACTCCAAGACTGCGGAATCTTATTATCGCGGAACACATGATTGAAAAGAGGTGTAGGATAGTTTGCCCAAGCCTCCGGATCTTGTTTGAATAGGGCGTTTGGTAGCCCGTTTGGGCCTGCTGCTCCTTCAGCTTTCAATTTTTTTATCAGAGATTTTGTAAATTTAACTGTTGTCAGTGTTTGATCATCTGCTTCCCAGCTGGTCATCTTCTTTTCCATTTCAATTTTTATACTAATTGCCAAAAGGTAAGGTTTTTTTTTCTTTTACGTCAAGCCTACTTGCTTATTTAGATTTTTGTGGGCCAATTTTGTGGATGTACAATTTGTCGATGTATTCTAACCATGTTGTTTCGCTTATTCAATGTTATTTTGCGTTCCGTATCCTTTCATTAATTTATTGATTATGCCCCAAAATTCCTTACTTTTTGGTAGCTTACTTGCCCACAGTAGTTCTTCCCATATCTTTTCTCTAGGTTTCCTTTTTTCCACTCTGCATTCTTCCTTATATTCTTTTCTCATTTTTTGGATCTTACCACTGTCTATGTTTTTTCCCATTTTGATTGCTTGCGCTTTTTGTCTTACCTCCATGGCAATATTTCTTTTTTTGTTTCTCAATTTTGTTGTGTACCATGGCTCTTTAATAGCCCCGTGCGTACCTCTGCTTCCTGGTTTTGTTGAGAATTTGTCCAGGCGTGATTCGCATAACTTTTCCCAGTTTCTTACTAATGAATTTCCTGCTGGCTCCTCAGCCTTCTCTATATGTTCATTCACCATGTCCATTATCTCTTCCATAATTGTTCCTCTCCATTTGAGTTTCTGAAGAATATATATTTCAGGCAATGCAACTAATGATGCTACACACTCCTTTTGCCCGGTGTTTGAGTGTAAGACTATCTCCTGGGGAAAGTGATCGCTCTCCGGTCGTTTTGAGATACGGAAATAGTCTACCAGGGGCGTTAACTCTTTACTAATTATCGTATAGTCAATAATTGATTGTTTTTTCCGCAAGAAAAGGTGATTCCAGGCGGTTGATCTCCCTTCATGTTTCCGTTTAGGATGACCAAACCTAGTTTTACAATCTCATTTCGTTTATTTAGAATTTTATTCTTATTCGTCTTTCCTCCTATCAGATTATAATTAAAATCCCCTGATATTATCATCTCATGATATTGATGTGCAATTTGTAGCGTTTTTATTAGATTTATTAAAGTTGACAATTTCTCCTTTTTCTCATTCTTTGCAGGATGAATATATATGTTTAAGATTATTAGCTTGTCTCCCACTCCATTTGTAGGATGATTATCTGCCAGTTTTATTACTTGAATCCAGTTTTCTCCAGACTCCATTTCTTCAGTTTTCCAGTTATTTTCTATTGCAGTATATGTGGACAAACCCCCTCTTGGGTGTCCATACTTAGAGGTTTTTTCCGCCATTATATGCCACGTATAGATTGTGTGATTAAAAGTACATGTTGTCATCCAACAACTTGCAGCACACCAACTTTATGTGATGCATCTTTTTGGTTTGCTCTGCATGGATTCACTTTCAGCTCAGCAAGAACTAGCCATTGTAATGTTATACATATCTTTTTCATATCATGTACTTTACTTTGTTTGTCTGATTGACCATGCATGGTTTGTGTTCATATGGGCCTTCATGCTCTGACACCATGGCAGTTATATATTGCATTCAGTGCTGTGCATGATTGGGCTCTGAATTTCTTCCACATGTGACTGGCTGTGTCAAAGTTTAATTTCTGTAATAGTTACGCACGCTTAGCTGTCTGCACAGTGGATGTGGCTTTTTGATATATGCCAAGTTGAATGATATGTGAGGGCTGGTGTGACTCCATGCATTTTGAGAAGGATGGCAGGGTGCATGCACTTTCTACCTACCTGGTCAGTGACAAAGTGGAGGGAAATGGTTGCCACATGGTTATGAGTAGGAGGAGTGTACCATCCTGCTCAGCTATGTGACATGGGTGCCTGGTGGGTTTTATAGTGCTGACTTTCCACCTACAAACACCCCTCCCTGTTAAGATGGCTATGTACCTGTAAGTTTGATGAAAGCAATGCAATGGCTGCCACCTGGTTCTGGGTGGAGGGAATGTTCCATCCTGCTCAGCTGTGGGACAAGGGGGCCTGGTGGGAATTGGAGTGCTGGCTTTCCATCCACAAACACCCCTACCTGTTAAAATGGCTACCTACCTGTAAGTTTGAAGAAAGCAATGCAATGGCTGGCACATGGTTCTAGTTGTTGGAAGTCATCCATCCTGCTCAGCTGTGGGACAAGGGGGCCTGGTTGGAGTTAGAGTGCTGGCTTCACACCCACAAACACCCCTCCTTGTCAAGATGGCTACCTACCTATAAGTTTGAAGAGAGCAATGCGATGGCTGCCACATGGTTCTGGGTGTCAGGGAGTGTTCGATCCTGCTCAGCTGTGGGACAAGGGGGCCTGGTGGGAGTTGGAGTGCTGGCTTCCCACCCACAAATACCCCTACCTATTGAGAAGGCTACCTACCTGTGAAGCTGAGCTGAGAAAGGGAATAGATTATACATGGCTCTTGGGTGGGGGGTGTGTTCCATCCTGCTCAGGGGAGAGACAAGAGAGCATGGGTTTTAGTTGAGAAATGTAATGGCTGCCACATGGTTCTGGGTGGAGGGAGTGTTCCATCCTGCTCTGCTGGGGGACAAGGGAGCCTGGTGGGAGTTGGAGTGCGGGCTTTCCATCCACACCATCCCTACCTGTTACAAATGGCTACCTGCCTGTAAGTTTGAAAAAAGCAATGCAATGGCTGGCACATGGTTCTAGTTGTGGGAAGTCATCCATCCTGCTCAGCTGTGGGACAAGGGGGCCTGGTTGGAGTTAGAGTGCTGGCTTCCCACTCACAAACACCCCTCCCTATTGAGATGGCTACCTACCTGTGAAGAGGAGCAGAGGAAGGGAATAGGTTACACATGGCTCCTGGGTAGTGGAGTGTTCCATACTGCTCAGGGGTAAGACAAGAGGGCATGAGAAGGCTATCTACCAGTGAGTTTGAGTTGAGCAATGCAATGGCTGCCACATGGTTCTGAGTGGGGGGAGTGTTCCATCCTGCTCAGCTGTGAAACAAGGGGGGCTGGTGGGAGTTGTAGTGCTGGCATCCCACCCATGAACACCACTCTCTGTTAAGATGGCTACCTACCTGTAAGTTTGAAGACAACTAAACAATGGCTGCAACATAGTCTGGGTGTGGGGAGTGTTCCATCCTGCTCAGCTTTGGGATAAGGGGGCCTGGTGGGAGTTGAAGTGCTGGCTTCCTACCCACAAACACCCCTGCCTGTTAAGATGGCTACCTACTTGTAAGTTTGAAGAGAGCAATGCAATGGATGCCACATGGTTCTGGTGGGAGGAGTGTTCTTTCCTGCTCAGCTTTAGGACCAGGAGGCCTGGTGGGAGTTGTAGTGCAGGCATCCCACCCATGAACACCACTCTCTGTTAAGATGGCTACCTACCTATAAGTTTGAAGAGAGCAATACAATGGCTGCTACAAGGTTCTGGGTGTGGGGAGTGTTACATCCTGCTCAGCTATGGTACAAGAGGACCTGGTGGGAGTTGGAGTGCTGGCTTCCCACCCACAAATACCCCACCCTGTTAAGATGGCTACCTACCTGTGAAGTGGAACAGAACAAGGGAATATGTTACACATTCTGCTCAGGGTTGAGACAAGAGAGCATGAGACAGCTAAATACATGTAAGTTTTATGGGAACAATGAGATGACATCCACATTCTTCTCGTGTGGGGAGGTGTGCATCTTGCTGAGCTGTGGGTCAAGGGTGCCTGGTGGGAGTTTTAGTGCTGGTTGCCTGTCCACATATCCCCATGGAAATATTTCTAGCTACCTTTGGGCTGATTCAGTGGAAGGAAATGTTAGATCTGTGAGACATGTGTTGGGAAGAGTGTGTTATACGTAAGTGCATTTGGGTCTAGGAAGTGTAGCTTTGTAGTTGTGCAAAACAGTATATAGCAGTGTAATGGTAGACATTTGTTGTTATTTACCAGCCTCCACTCCCCCAGGTATACCTATGAGACTCTCTGGATGCAATGTGGCAAGCACCTTTTTGCCCCATTCAGTAAATGTTTGTGGTGGAATGGGAGGGTCAAGGCCAGACCTCTGAGCCCACTCATGGTTCTTGTTGGCATGCTTTTTCACCCTGGTCTAGAGGTCATGCCACCTCCTCCTGATGTCCTTCAGGGTGTGCGGGGTGGTCTCTACTGCATTGACTTTGTTGAAATGCGGTTCTACTCTGATTACCACAACTACCATCACTGAGAACTCATTGTCAGTGAATTTGGGCATCTTCTTCTGTGACATGGTGTGTGATGTGCAAATGGGGGAAAAGTGCAGGTATGAAGGTGGTGGTGGTGATGTGTGTGGTGTGTGTGTATGGTTGTGATGGTGTGGTGTGTGCTGATTTGCATCTCCTTTGTGCTGTGGGGTTGGCCCTTCAGTTGTCGAGTTGTGCAAAGGATTCTGGGTAGGGAAGTGGATTGTTTTATACTCAGCTATGTGGGTGGGTCAAAATGGAGTATTGATTTCAGGTGTGTTGTGTGGGTTGACATGGGATTTGTATGTTTCACTTTCCATGAGGATGTGTCATTGGGGTGTGTTAGGTGTTTTTTGAGGCTAAGCCAGATTTATAGCCACACTTAGTTGCCTTGTTGACTGATCATTCCGCTGTCACTGCAATCGTATCCTAATTTCACGTCTGGTCAATCCACTGGTCGACCAGCGGTTTTGGGTTTTTCTGCAGCAAATCTGACCACCGCTGACGGATTTTCACCTGCTCTGGATGGTCCCGGTTTCGTGGAATCGGTCCACCGCGGTCAGATTTTTCTGCGGTTCATTCTAATCTAACTGCCAGTTTTCCCGCGGTGCTTGCGGACTATTATTTCTGCTACCACGGCGGTCAGAATGATTTTCCGACCGCCGTCCTTATCAACCCCTTAGTTTAAAAAAGTGGCGGCCTAAATGAAATAACAATAATACTTTTTTGTAAATTTGAAATGTTATATGAAAAAAGTTTCAAAAAGACTTATTAGTATTACTAATGTGAAAAATGTATTTGCTTTTCTGTAAACAATTGTAAAATGTATAATAATAAATATTACAACACAAATAATATTCATTATTATACATTAAAAAATATGTTAACTTATTGTAGGAAAAAAAAATAGTCTGCTTGCTAAAAAAGTGAACAATTGTATTAAGTTTAAAAATATTTCTTATAGAAAATGCTTGCTTAGCTTCATAATATTGTGATTGTATACATATTAAATAATACTATACAAAATATACATTTGTTACAAAACGTGTTACAAAAGTTTTTTCAATGAATAATGTACAGTATATATAATGTTTATGTAATGCATATTTACAATATAAAACAATTGTATAACTGTTCAAAATTATATATAAAAAAATTTATTCAAACCAGTTTCATACTTACTAAACTTAATAATGGTTTGCTTATGTTTAAATAGATTCTTAATATGTAATGTATCAAAAAGTAAAACAAATATTTTAATTTTTATTTATGACAATATATATGAAACATTGTAAATAAAATAAAATTCATAATATTTCTTTGCTTGAGTCTTTGTGTGAAAACAAAGAAATACATAAAATATAAATATTGTTTTGTATTTCATTCCTATATTAATTTTATTATAGTATATTGGTAATAAAATAATTGTTTTAAATGTACTTGTTGTTATAAAGGTTTATTTTTTAATACTACTACCACTTAAACATACATTTTGTTCATTAATGTTGCTCCAAAATAAAGTACTTTATTTTAGTATTCTCATTCCAAACTACGGGGTCTATTAGGATGGTGGACGGATGGCCGCTGCCCGGCCGGTGGTGGCAACAGCTGGACCGGCAGCGGCATTCCACCAGTGATCGCAACCCGGAAAACCGCCTGTCCCATTAGCATGGTAATATTTTCCGCCACCACTTTTCCGCCGGTATCAGTCCTAGCAGGCGGAACTTGACTGCCACAATGGTGCAGGTGCAGGGACAGGCTCTGTCGGCATGATTATGATATTGGCTGTAACCAGCCTTTCTGCGGCGGTATAACCGCCATGGAAAGGCATGCAGAGAATGTCTCCGGGAGCCCATTGCGGGCCCACAATGTGTTGGGGAGGTGTGGGTGCACTGGGTACCCCCTACATATCCCTCTACCAGGTGGCAGGCACTGTGCAGTGCCTGCCACACAGTGCAGGGACATGCACGACATGCTTCTTTGGACATCGCGCAGTGCTGCTGGGAGCAGCAACCGCAGCAATGTAAATTGCCACAATCCGACTGCCGCAGTCAGATCTCGACTGCCGAGCATACTAATTGGACCGGTGGTTTTCCAAAGGTTGTGGCGGGTGGTGTTTTCCCACTACCATGGCGGTCTGAGTGATTTTCTGACCGCCATCCTAATAACCCCTACATTAACTCTGAAAAAGCACTGGTCACTAAACATATAATAAAATATATTCCAACCCCAAACTATGGGGTCTATTAGGATGGAGGTCGGAAGATCAGTCCGACCGTCATGGTAGTGGGAAAAGACCACCTGCAAGAACCACGGCATAACCGCCAGTCTGATTAGCATGCTCAGCAGTCGAAATTCAACCGTGGTGGTATGATCGCCGGCATTAACATTGCGGCAGTTGCTGCTTCCTGCAGCACTGCCACAATGTTAAAAGGAGCATGTCATGCACTGCACCCACAACCTCCCAACATATTGGGGGCCCGCAATGGGCCCCCAGAGACATTCTCCGCATGCCCTTCCACGGCTGTCCCACCGCTGCGGAAAGGCTGGCTACCGCCGGTATCATAAGCAAGCCGGCGGAGCCTGGCCCTGCTCCGGCATCATTAGTGGTCTAGTTGCACCTGCTAGGCAGGCGTGCGGACTGGTACCGGCAGAAAAGTGGTAGAAAATCTCACCTCCCCGGACGTCACTGCCATGCTAATGGGACCGGCGGTGTTTCGGGTTGCGATCGCGGGTGGATGTCTGCCGCCAGTCCGGCGGTAGCCACCACCCGCCCGGTGGCGGCCATCTGTCGGCCATCTTAATAGACCCCTATATTAACTCAGGGAATGTGCTGGACAATAAACATATAGAATATACTATTCCCCTCCAAAGTACAAAAAGTCAGGGAAGGTTCTGCACAATAAACATTTATAATTTACTATTTCCACTAGGCCTGGGCGGTAAATTCCGTTCCGCTTGTGAAATTTACAGAATTTGGGTAATTTCGTGTTCCGCGGAGAACGTGAAATTGCTCAAAATTCAGCTTTCAGCAAAAAAGCATCTCGTACATGCAATACCGTGTGTTGCAGAATTTTTGTGTTTTCGAGAAGTGGAGAAGTGTGGCTCAATGGTTAGAGCAGGCAGACCTCAATACAGAGCTCTGGCCAGTGTGCAGGGTTCGATTCCTGCCCCGGCGGGTCTCGGGCTCATTATTTCCCCTGACCGCATATTCTCGCCTCAGTGCCTATTCTGATCATGGGTCCCACGCTGCAACTCTGGGCAATAGCTTGCTTAGTCTCCACAACGGCCCCCATAACGCGAGGGATGCCTGGTCTGCTCCATGGGGGTGCCCAGGAGTGGACACTTCACAGGGAAAGCCAGGAAGGGTTCCCTTGCGGTATTCGTACAAGCGCCGGGAAACCCACTGCGGGTAGCTGTGCGCTATACAAGTACAAAAACATTTACATTTACATTCGCGGAGATTTTTTACCATTTCGCGAAGATTTGCATAACGCGATTACGCAAATTCCGCCCACCCCTAATTTCCACTCCAAACTATATTAACTCAGGGAAAGTTCTGGACAATAAACATATAAAATATACTGTTCTCACTCCAAAGTACAAAAAGTCAGGAAAGGTGCTGGCCATTAAACTTATATAATGTATTATTCCCACTCCATACTATATTAACTCAGGGAAAGTGCTGGACAATAAACATATACAATATACTATTCCCACTCCAAAGTACAAAAAGTCAGGGAAGGTGCTGGGCATTGAACATATATAATTTACTATTCCCACCCCAAACAATATTAACTCAGGGAAAGTGCTGGACAAAACATATAAAATATACTATTCCCTCTTCAAAGTACAAAAAATCAGGGAAGGTGCTGGACACTAAACATATATAATTTACTATTTCAAATGCAAATGATATTAACTCATGGAAAGTGCTGGACAATACACATATGAAATATACTATTCCCACGTTAAAGTTCAAAAAGGCAGGGAAGGTGCTGGACACTAAACATATATGATTTACTATTCCCACTCAAAACTATATTAACTCAGGGAAAGTTCTGGAAAATGAACATGTAAAATACACTATTTTAACTCCAAACTACAAAAAGTCTAGGAAGGTGGTGGACATAAATACGTTTTCTGTTTTTTCATTTGTGGGAGAGTGATAGCCACCTTGACTACTCGATGAGTATTGTACCCATCAACAGAAGTTACCATCGCTTAATCATAGGATCATCATTCCGTCTCGGCCACTAAGTTTGAGTTAAAATGATTTTCCCATATTGTCCATAAGTTGTTTCTATTGGTATGCTTTCCCCTCCTGTCTAGTTTGTTTATTTTCAAAACTGAATTCATCCATTCCCCAATCGTAGGGGTTACTGGGCCAACCCACTTAATACATATCTCCCTTCTTGCAAGAAGGATTAAAACAAAAACCAAATTTTCTTGCCCTTTTGTTAGCTTACCCGCTCCTTTATTGCTATCAATTCCAAAAAGTACAAGGGTGGTACTTACAGTTAGTTGCTGTTGTAGGATCGAGCTTAAGGTCTTACCCACTTCAAACCAAAACCCGTCAAGGTATGGGCACTCTTTATAGATGTGAATGTCATCTGCCCTCTCCTCTCCGCATCTCGGGCATTTCCTGATTGGGGCACCTTTAAATTTGGACAGTTTTTTTGGTGTCCAATAAGCCCTATGGATCGTGAAGAGATGATTTTTTTTTAAAGCTGCTGATTTTAGTGTAGCCCAGCATTTCTCAATTGACTTCAACCACACTCCCTCTAGGTCCGAAGTTTGAAAATCCTTCCCCCAGATTAGCTCTACAGTCTGAGGATCTTCATCTCCTGATGTTATTAGGACCCAATACCATCTGGCTATCTCTTTCTTTGTGGGTAAAACTTTCTGCATATCTTTCTCCAGCTCTTCGGTATCCTTTTCATGATCTGTAAGGCTTTTTGCCCAACTAGAAGCTGATAGTATTTAAATTTGGAGATGGTAAACTTAGTGATGGTATGAAGATCATCCCATGAGATCAGAGTTGATCCGCTTATGATTTGACCCCAGAACTTAATGTCGGCTGTTTTCAGAGGGTTTGCCATGCTGTCTTTTAGGCAGTGTGGGGTGCCCGGGGAGTCCCATGTAGGGGCCTTAGGGCTGTAGTATGGAATATTTAAGGTCCCTCTGATCTGAAACCATAGCCTGGCCGCGTCTTTCAGGACCTTACATTTATTTTTATTTTTTTACATTTTGGATGGCCAACTTTATATAGGAAGTGGTCAGCTCTCTTGGTCATTGCTTGAAGATATTCGCGATAGTATTGGTGAACCCTCAACAGTGGTCTCATATTCTTAAAGTAAAAAGCTCTGTAATACTCCCACAGGTCAGGGCTGGCTATCCCTCCGTGCTCTTTTCTTCTCCTGATTTTCCTCCATGATATTCTGGTTCCCTTAGATGCCCAGATAAAGCTCGCAATTTCTCCCTGTAGTTTTTTCAGTGAATTCCTTTTGAATTCTAAGGGAATTGTATTAAACAGGTAGGTATATTTGGGTAAAATAGCCACTTTTATGATGTTTGATCTACCTAGGAAGCTTAAGGGGAGGCCAGTCCAAACCTTTAAAAGTTTTCTTATTTAGGCTGCCACTCGATTTAGATTTATCTGCGGTATTTGCTCCAGGTCGTGGACTAATGTGATTCCTAAATATTTTATTTCCTTTTTGATACTGGGATTGGTGACATTTGTATTCCAAGTCATAATCTCGGTTTTGGAGTGATTAACCAAATAACCTGAGACTTTCCCAAAATTCTCTGGGTCATTTTGATTTCAGATATGGAGGACTGGTAGTCATTGGTGAAAAGCATTAAATCATTGGCATATAGAGCAACTTTTTTGGACCACCCCTGGTGTTTATGTGATGGTTCCAAAAGGGACTCCTCTGCAAAATCCTTCGGTTGGGAAACTCCCCTTACACACTCGTATTTAGGGGCAGTGCTGGTACAGTTAATGCAGAGGCTAAACCCTGACATTTCCACAAAACATAAAATCGCAATATGAGGATAAAAAAAAAAAAAGGAAGGTGCTGGACACTAAACATATATAATTTACTATTCCACTCCAAACTATAATAACTCAGGGAAAGTGCTGGATAATAAACATATAAAATATACTATTACAATTCCAAAGTACAATACTACAGGGAAAGTGCTGTCCACTAAACATATATAATGTTTTATTCCAACTACAAACAACAATAATACATGGAAGGTGCTGAACAATAAACTCATAAAATGTAATATTCCCAATCAAAGGTACATAAACGAAAAAGCTACACAGTACACATATATATTATACTATTTCTACATATTAAAACAAATCCAGAACAGAGTTATGCTACATTTTTTTAATTACTTTTTATTTATAAAATATATTATAATGCAAATTAAATTGATATTTAAAAATTAGCTTATAAAGAACTAAACATAACAATAAATAGAATTTTTAATTTTTATAACATAAATAATTAAAACCTGAACATTCAACATCCTCCTACATTTGAAAACAATAGATTTTTATTAAAAATGTATATTTTACAACTATTATTAGACATTTTTCAACTAAAACAAAATACAAATCCCATCTAAACACAGAACACCTCTCCCAAAAATATATATATTTTTTTACAACTCTTATCCCATATAAATGCAACACATATTTATAAATTTTGTATACATTTTTATTTCAACTTTTTATTTTTAAAAATTGTTTTTTTCTTTTTAGAAAGTACTCCACATA
This sequence comes from Lissotriton vulgaris, assembly GCF_964263255.1. Lineage (NCBI taxonomy): Eukaryota > Metazoa > Chordata > Amphibia > Caudata > Salamandridae > Lissotriton > Lissotriton vulgaris. Next base: position 164,207,926 of record NC_141697.1, on the reverse strand, counting down.
TTTATCTGCAATAACAAAAATATCACGCTATTTTTATTAAATGTTCTTAATTGTTTTATAATTTTTTTTCATTTTTTAAATTTCTGTGTTAATTTTTTCATGTAAAAAAATTTAAATATTTTTAAAATACTCCCCACCCTTATCCCCTATAAACCAAACATCCCGCTCCTAAAAAATATTTTTTAATTCCTTCATTATTACTTACATTTGTTTTTTATTTTAACATTTTTTATACATAACTTCCCAACCATATCCCCTATAAACCCAACATCCCGCTCCTAAAACTATTTTTCAATAAAACATTCCAATTTATAAAAAATTATTATACTTACAAATAAATAATATACAAAAAAACGCTACATTTACAAAATTGATATTTTTTATAACAATATTTTAATAAACAATATTTTTAACAACGATATTTTGAACAACATAGTTAATCGATATTTTTAACAGCAATATTACAAATCACAATATTTTTTACTATCGTCATTAAAAACTCGATATTATGGTACAACGATATTGAAAACTCGATATTATGTTTACTTACCGGGAGCCCATGTGCTTTTGCCAGAGGTCTACATGTGTTATCTGTTTCCGGCCATGCCTTGTTGCTGGTTGATGTGACCATGTGGCCTTTTTGTGTAGGCAGCCAGTGTGCTTTTGCCGTTGGCCTGTATGTGTTCTTTGTTTTACAGGCTTCCTGTTTGCTGTTCTGACCATGTAACTGGTGGCCATTTTGCGTAGGCAGCCAGTGTGCTTTCGCTTTAGCCCAACATGTGTTCTGTGTTTGTGGCCATGCATGCATCCTTGTTGATTGTTGTGACAATGTAGCTAGTGGCCATTTTGTGTAGCCAGGCAGTGTACTTTTGTCATAGGCCTGATGTTTTCTTCGATGTGGCCATACCTTCTTGCTCAATTTTGTTGATGACCACGTGGTACTGGCTGGCTGCCATTTTGTGCGTCCAGCCAATGTGCCCCTTTGGCATAGGCTTGGATGGATGGTTGAGATAGCAGTTTAATAAATTATATACTTGGGGGCAATTTCAGTTATTTATGTTAACTATTAAAAAAATTCAACTGGAGGTTTTTTAATTCAAATGTTTTCCTGACATCCAGCATTAAGCCCCTGTCTCCTATGGGAACACAGCAGCATTGATTGTCTATGGATTATTCCAGTGTCACCTGCTACTCCCTGAGAGTCTCAGCCCCAATTGATGCATATAATAAAAACAAATACATCTGTATATTATTGCTCTTTCTTATCCTTCCTAAGTGTACACCATGAAAGTTTATGTCGGTGTGGTTTTACAAATTGATATACTGTATTGTTAAATATTTATAATAACATAAGTACCCATACTGAATGATGTTGTTTGTATGTACTACTAATTGAACTGCTTTTAGTTGCACAAGAGATAACATTACCCACAGTATTGCCTGACAGAAGGCATGTGCATGGCGTGACATGTGACCACACAACATGGACATCTCTTCAGCTTCTGAGGCTACGTTTCACTGCCAACTTACAGCTTCAAGATAGCCCCAAAGAAGGTGCTACCAAGAAAGTGACCAGTGGGGAGGTGAAGAAACCGATTCCCACCACTGGGATACTGGCTGGATTTTTTTGGGCAAAGGTGTGCCTGCAACACCGGCCTCCGGAGGGCAAGCTCTAAGCAGCACAGCCTAATCAGCAGACCCACCCCACCCCAGCCTAGGCCCAAGCCCATGTCTAGCACAGAGGCAGCCAGTCTAATCACAGCAATGCAGGTGAGCAGTGAAGTTAAAAAGGACTTATTTATTTTGCAATGTAGTACCCAATCATTGCAGTAAGCTCAGATAATTGAACTACAACAGCTGCAGCCAGCAACAGTATTTATGCTTGAAGTAGAAGCAGCTCAGGAGATTGAGCTTCAAGCTGAGGAAGCAGAAGAGGCCAATCTTTCAGCAGATCCATTGTCTTGATTGATCTCCAGCAAGAAAAAGATGGATTACTGCACCATGTTCTACTCCAAGCCCCCCAGAATTCACTTGGACCAAACCTCAGTCTGAGAGTAAGAAATGCCAGGAGAGGCTGGGGAAAGGAAGCTTTCCTGAAAGCCTAAGGTTTATGGATGTAGAAGAGGAGGATGATGACGAGACATTCATCATGGAATTTAGTCCAGCCCCAGTGGAGACTGACGTTACCCATTCTCAACCTGCTCTGAGGGATGTGGCACAGATACCACCATCACTGCCGCCAGCTGCCATATTTGCAGTGACCTACATCCACAACTACCTCAGTAGAAGTAGGCAATGCAGAGAGGCATACATCAAAATGGCCACCTACCGCCAGTTCATCCGACATTGGCAGTGGCACCAATGTCATAAAGTGGACCTCCACAGCTTGGGACTTCTTTACGGTTAGCAAGAAGGAGCCAAACATTGCCACATGCTCCATTTGCAAGGTACGTTTGATACAAGCAATGGTACCGGAGACCAAACAACCTATTTGGGGAATTACCACACAATCCAATTGAGGGAGCACCTTTGCGGTCAAAAAACTGCAAGTGGTGTTAGTGAAGGGGGTAGAAGGCTCAGCTGGAAATTGGATCCAATTATGGTGTAAGGTGAAGAAGAGGAAAACATTTTCATTGCACAAATCAATCTCATTCCCAGCAGTGCAGTAGTATCACCCAACATTCTAATGCCACAAGACTCAGATCAAGGCACCAAGGCAAGAGAATAGAGTGATTGTCCCACAGAGATGCACATTGAACCTACTAAGAAGTCACCTGCCTCGGTAGCACCAGAAAAGCAAAACTTCCAGACTACTATTCCTGCCTTGTTTATGCATGGGGCAAAAGGAACACAAGCACCCAATGGCACGTTTGTACAACATGAAGCTGGCTAAAATGTTTAACTAAGGTTCCACGTATTGCGCTTTGTCCATTACTTACCCACTCCTACCAGGAGCTAAGCCTTATGCTTGACCTACAGGGTACTGTTGAAGCCTGGTTGTTCTACAGAATTGGGTAGATCCAGGTATGAACAGGTACACTAATAAGTAGATATTTGTTGTGATAGAATTCTATGTCATAATTTTTAAGTGCAGATAGTTTCACCTCTCTGGTCCTGAAGAATTCAAAGTAGAATGAATACACTTAAAGCGAGAAACATGTTGACCTGCACTTTTCAGCAAGGTCACTCTAACCCGAGACATTAGGTGTGGGCAAGAGCCTTGTTGCCTGTTTTTACTTAGGGTAGGAGACCCCCAGAATAAAGTTTGGCTTTCTTGGTATTCTGAACCCTATTTTACGCACCCTCCTACATCTACATAAGTTCTGGCCCCATACCCACACTTCACCATATGGCTATTGGATAAAAGATCTCTGATAAAGTGCCCCCACTACAGGGAGCCAATTGGGTATTGCACCACCAACCCAACGAGTAGCAGCCCAGATGATGAAGCATGACACCTGAAAGGGTGTGTGAGGACATTACAATCCAATATATGGATTTCCAACTCTAAACCCCTTCTGGGGCACAGATGGTTCCGGTCTCCCTGACTCTCATAAACTTGACATTGAGGAATATCATATTCCTAGTGTTGTATATCTTCACCATGGAGAAATCCCATACTGCTTCAAAACAACTTGGAAGACCTTAACATCAAGGTCTTTGAATGGCTGCAAGCAACAGGGCTTAACATTGTGTTTGTTGCCTCAGACAATGGCAGTAATATAGATAGGTCCATGGCAGATGGTGGCTATTTCAGAGTCCTCTGTCTGACGCACTGCATCAATATCATTGTACAGGGCTTTCTTTAAAAATAGGACTGAGTCAGCAACTACTGTTAACCTGCAGAAAAGTCTTCACTCAATTCAGCCATTCTTATAAAGCCCGGTACCAGCTGAGGGTCATTCAGTGTGAAAATGGAATGCCAATTAAAGAACTCATTCAGAAGATGCCAAAACATTGGAACTCAACTTATTATGTATTGCAACAGACTGATAAATGAATATGACATGCAAAGAGGGGATGCAACTGTAAAAGGCATAATCATTGAGATGGTTCAATGCGGCCTGTTCAAATGCCTGACAGAGATGCTGCTTCCTTTTGAGGTTTTCAAATGGGAAGTCAGCAAGGTGGCTGGTACCATGGGCCAAGCTATCAAGTTGTTGTATATGCTTCAGGAACAGCTAACGGTGGTATCTGAAATGTTCTCAGGTATGGACAAAAAAAAGATGCACATTAGTTGGTGGAGAGGTTAATCCTTTGCTTATCTGTTAATACAAGGGTGCAAAGAGACATTGTGTCATCTGAACATTACACATAGGGATGTTTCAAACTAAAAGATGTGGAGTACAGAGCAAGCAAGTGACTTAGAAAAAAAAATGTCTGGTAATCAGAGGGCTACTCCTACAGGGCACAAGTCCGAGGTACAGCCTTCAACTTCATAGCCTAAGGGCAGTTCTGTTGGCTTGAAGCCCAACTCAACAAGAAGAACACCATCAACAACAGAAACAGGAGCGTCGCCCCAAAATCTACCTTTGATTGGTTTCTAAAGACTGAGCTGAAGCCCAGTGCAGAGGCGAAAGCAAAAGAGGTTGAGCAAGGTGGAACATCAAGGACTATTAAAAGGATGGTCCAGGGATAACTGCCCGACCCAACAGAGGCCTATCTTGATCAATACCCATTGGTGTATTAGTATGGGAAGAGGCTCCAATGGCCAGTGTTCAGCAGGCGAGCACTGAAGTGTCTGGCTTACCCGATAGCCAGTGTGCCCATTGAGTGTGTGTGCAGTGCAGCTTGTGCAGTTGTCACAGTGAGAAGGGCCAGTCTCTCACCCCAAAATGCGGAGAGATTAGCCATGACCAAAATGAATCAGCACTTCATGTCACCGAATTACACCATACCTTAAGTACAACAGGAGGAGGATGAGGGTGAATGGTCAGACTCAGGTCATGGAAGTAGTGTGTTAGCTGACCTACTTCTGGGTGAACCACTTTAGTTTAAGGGCAAACTCTACTTCCCTAACTACTAGGCTGGTCCCTAACCATAGAACCTTCCATTTCAATCACCAAGCTGCATTGACAAGAACAAAAAAAGATATAGCTAGGGGAACATTATATTATTTTGTTTGTTTGTGCCTGACTCACTTATGGATCCCCACTGTTTTAAACACATTGTATTGCAATACTGTTGTTGGGCAAGTGTACAGTGCCGAACCCCCTCCATTCCTCTCATGGACATTGGAGAGACAAATGTGTGCCTGCCTTCATCCCTTGCCTACCTATCCTTTCGTTATACCCGTAGTCAGACCGGCCCACATTTTTCGAGTTTCAAGTCGGGCCAATGTGTGTTTGGTGAAACAAACAGAATCCTCAATGTATCACCGTCACCACGCTTGAATTAGAACAGGTACATGGCATGCATGCGCCAATGGTTGACATATATTATGAGTGAATGTTGTTTGTGATTTTGTTGAGATGATTCATGGGGTGGAAGGCAGTGAGACTGGGAGTTTTACTGTAACTATTAAGTGTGATTGTGTTTGTGATGATTTACAATGTTGGTAGCCTAATGGTGAGTAATCATAATTTCCTGAAGGTGATTTTAAAAAAAATCCTTCTCCTTTGACCCTTAACGAAATCTGTTTTCCGGGTCTTCACTGTTTGGTTTTCTGCTTCATACTCCTCAAAGACCTGGCCAGTCCCTTTAGCTAACAAATACATATCTAGTCTACCCAAAAAATTACTCAATGTTTTTCGTGTTCATCAACAGCATTGCATTACAGGTCGATATATCGCATTTGAGTAGGGGGACTCAGCTGGTATGGAGCTGGATATGTTACTTGGAGTCAGTAGGATGATGGAATCACTCTTGGGATGACTACTTCAACAAAGGCCATCAGAAGAAGGAAGCTATCAACTTCACAGAAACCAACATTTGGTGACAACTCTAAGAGGTCTACTTAACTCTGTGGAGTGGTGGTGACAGAGGTGTGTTGATTTTACTTGATTCAGGAAAGGCAATGTTGCTGAGTGTGCTGGCTTGCTCAACTTTAAAACTATGTGGTGGGGGCCATGTTGTAGGTAACTGGAGACAGACATGTGGTGATCATTTATTATGCATGTGGTATGCTGCATGCTAATATTATGATGATGTTCATGACACTTATGAGTTTGACCAGCCCGATACATGCAGCTTCTTGTCTGTGATTTTTGGTTGTTGTAATTGCTTTCACCTAATTGATGGCACATCAGTCATAAAATGGATGATTGCAAAAAGGATTATTCTAATCTCTTGCACTACATTTGAGTCTTCTTGGCGCACTCCTTATGAAGTCTGTCTTCTGTCCTTCACTTTTATTCGACAATATAATTTTTGTTTTACATTCCCCAGTCTTTTTATTCTCCTGCACAAAAAAGCAAAAGCACCATAACACTCACCCTTATCGGACCACATTAGCCGGGCACCAAAGATTGACAAACAATCCAAGAAGAATGCAGATGCTCTTCCAATTTCACAATACAGTATATTTTGTCTTTAAATAATAAGATTTTAGAATTGTGTGTGTTTTTTGCTTCCCTCCTACATCATTTGTATTTACTATTTTTCAAACCTGGGCGACAGCAAATTTAGATATATAATAATGTAAAAGAGAAAAAAATAAGTTGGCCTTTGCTGAATGACAATATTAAATTGAACCATAGTTTATATTAATTTCTGTCTGTAACCTGCTTACAAATAAACAGATCCCACTAGTCATAATGAAATGTTGCTCCATGGTGCACAGCTGGTGCACAGAGGGTTAAATTAAGTTGTCTGAAATTCAGCTGAAACCAGGAAAGAAAGGCAAGTGAACTTGTGCGTGCCCATTCTGCTGAAGCTCCAAGTTGTTTAATGATTCACTAGCTTTTTACCTATGTACCAGAGGCAGTTCAGTCAGTTCAGCGAGCCTTTTCCAGGAATCGCTCGCTGACCTAGAACATGACAAGTTTGGCTTGCCCTTGCCTTGTCGTCGTAAAGAGGCAAAGTGTTTGCCCAGCACAGATAGCAAGTGCGTCATTGTGTGAGAAAGCAGAAAACACGGGCCACTGCTGATAGTAGATCAACATTGTATATGTACATTTCAAGATAACCGACCAAGGCAAGGCTGACACGGGCCTCTGCCGATAGTAGATCAACATTGCATATGTACATTTCAAGATAACCGGCCAAGGCAAGGCTGAAAGTCAGGAGATGGTAGTTGAAAGATTAACCTGTAGCTGCATGGTCAGATGCGTCGCAAATAATGTAAAATGTGAACGTAGACATATTTCTGAAATGCACTTTGATACTGTAATGTACACGTGGACCTAATTCTAGCATGGTCACACCATGATGTAATAGTTAATTAATAACAAGCCAAGAGTCTGTGAAGGTATATAAAGACTGATTTCTTTCTGTAACACCAGATCACTTTGCACTCCTGCAAACTGTCTCAGCTGCAGCTTTATTGCAATAAAGCCACTTTCATTTGAAACCTTGTATGTGCCCTTCTTCATGTCCCTATTAATAAATGTTCTTGCTTTAACAGATGGTGCCGGTGACTCGACAGGAACTGATGGTCTCTGCAGGGGATAAAGTACTGCCGTCTTTGGATTCTTCAGGAGCCTTCATGTCTCGGTGTATTCTGCGCAGCTACTGAGAGGACTTGTTTCCTGACACGCCCAGATGACAAGGCTCCCGTTGATAAGCCTTTGACAAAAGACACCACCAGCTTCCTTTGAGCCATCAGGTGATTTTGCCACAGCCAAGAAGGGTGCATACAACGTCAGGTAGGCAGTGCTTAAGTGCACTGAACTCAATTTTATCAATTGAATAGTGTTTTTCTAAAATACATCAGAAAGTACAAACTGAGATCCATTAGGGGTCTCTAGGGGAGGTCTGAGGGCACCTTTAAGATAGGTGCCTGAGGAGGACTGTCCAACCTGTGAAAGATCTTAAGGATCCCAAGGACAGGAGAAAGGACCGCGGGTGGTCGCTTTTCGGAGAGGGACCGTGGGTGGTCGCCTTTAGACAGAGCATGCTTCTGAAAGACGTCTAAAAATTAAAAATACATATGCATATTGTTGAAATAGGTCATACAACTGTATCTTGCAAAAAATGTTGAAAAATAGTATAAAAAAAGTGTGTAAAGTAGTGTACAATAGTGTATTTTAAGTGCACTTTAAAATAAAAAGAAATAAAAAGTGATAGAAGAGGAAAAATAATAAAATTAGTAACTAAATAAAATTCAAAATGCTTAGCAAACTATTTTTGAGCACAGCTAAAGGCCACAGGGCAGCCTTAGATGTCACTCAACCAACACCTCCTCGTAGCACACCAGCATGGTATGTGTCACGAAAAAAAGGGTACCATACAGCTATTCACCTAGATCAATGGACTCATTATACCAGGAAAAATCCTGATCTACAGTTTCCAGAATATGGGACATTTGACAGAGATAAAATGCTTTATTTAGAAGATTGTTTAAGGGAACGTGAAAAGAAAGGGAAGAAAGTACGTTTATTACAATGGGATGCATTTCATGCATGGCGGTCATACGCCGCTAACAGATGGCCAGGGGAACCTAGGACAACGAAAGGGAAAGCTTTGGCACATGATAGGGAGAAGGCAAAAGAAAGATGTGTAACAAGTTGTAGGGAAAAAGAAATGGAAATGGATAAATGCCTTACAGTTCACAAGCCTATACCAGATGTGTACCCCACTCTACCTAATGCTCCCTTAGAACAGGAAGATACAGAAGATCCTGTAATAGAGGCATTATTGACAACTCCACCACCATACAGCCCACAAACACTGCAAACTACATCCTCACCACAGACACACACACCACGATATACATCACCAACTAGTAAGACAGTACCCATATCACTACAAGAAACGCCTCTCTCTACCTCTGGTAGACAAGGGTTAAGGCCAAAAATAACAGAAAAAGAACAGAAAATGATACACGTGTGGGTGATGGACATTATGAAAAATGGTACTTCTACATGGCGTACTGCAAAAAGTTGCTTCCCCCCAGATTTCACGCCTGCGCTTCAACGCAGTGCTTTGGACAAATTGGACAAGAAAAGTTACAGCTGGTTTAAAGACTGGGAAAAATATTGGCCTGAGGAAGACAGCTACCCCCAACCTGACAGATTGTCCCGTGCTCATAGCAACACAATATCAGCAGCAATAGATGATGTAGGGGCATCAAGTACAGAGATATTAGAGGCTGTCCAGATATTAGCTGAATGGATAGATACTCTTCTGATACTAGAACAAAAATGTACAAAACTTAAAAAAAGTAAAGATGAGGAAGCTAGTACTCACTCTCCTACTCACAACTTCCCATTAAGAGAAGTACCAGGAAGTCAGGAAGGGAAGTCCACTATTAAAGTTCACACACCATGGTCAAATATTGAATTACATAGATTTGCACTTCAGTTTCCAGACATTAGACAAGACAGAGAAGAATGGTACAGACAGACAGAAATAATACTAAGAGTTGGCACTCTCACGCTGGAGGACATTGAACAAATGTTTTCTATAATATTGCCACCAGACATTTGGGGAAAAATAAGGAGAGAGGATGATTAAGTCTTAAAAATACAATGGGAAAATATTACTAAAGCAAAAAGGAAAGGAGGAGATGATATATCAGATGATATTAGAGACTTACCAGCAAAAATAATGGCTAAAGTAAATACACTGATCCCCAGAAAACAAATAGACTGGTCGAAATTAAATGCATGCATTCAAGACACTGAAGAAACAGTATCTGGGTTTTTCGCTAGAATACAGAAAGTCTTCACAGCTTCAAGTGGTTTAGATACTGAAAAGGAAGCAACACAAAGTGCACTTGTCTCTTGTTTTGTAAATAATTTAAAACCATCAATTAAAAAAGGGATTCTAGAGTACAACCCTACTTGGTCATGCAAACCACTAACAGAAGTTTTACAATTGGCACAGTATTACGAAATGCTAGGTAAAAAGGAGTTGGAAAGTAAAAATAACAAATTAAAAGACTTAAAAACTAAAGTTTTGATTCAGCAGGCAAACCAGTATAGCGGCAGAGGACAAAGAAGCAGGGGTAGAGGAAGAGGCCGTGGGGGTCCACAAAGGTCATTTTCTACTCCCCCTACCCAGCATACCACCACAAATGAACAAGCACACACACAAGGATGCTTTAATTGTGGGGGTCAGGATCACTGGAGAGCTCAATGCCCACACCCCGTCAAGCAGTCACAAAGAGGGGGTGGGATGGGAAGATCAAGAGGCCGGGGAATAAGCTTGAGCGAATTTTGCGGATCTCGCGTTCGCGAATTTTGCGGATTTGCGGATTCGCAATCCGCAAAATCCGCGAATTCCCGCAAATTTGCGGATTTTTTTTTTTTTTGTGTTCGCCCGTGTTTCTGCCAGTTCGCGAGGGTTTTTACAATTTCGCAATTTGCGAACTTACCTGTCGGGTCGCAAGTTTTGCGAACTTGTTGTTTCTACGTGTCCAACCTGTTTGGGACACTCTTCTTCATCACTGCCACTCTCTGTCACCACTGCCACTCTCTGACTACTCATGCCACCCTCTGGCCCACCCATGCCACCCTCTGTTTCATCACCACACCCTCTGGTTGTCCAGTGTACATTATTTTCGGCAAAGCAAAGCACACCTTCCCTGCCTCAAGTGACCTGAATTAATTTGGGGCTGATTAATGTGTCACAGAATATTTTTTTAGCTGGCACCTGCTTCCTTAGTGCGCCCTGATTAGTGATCTTTTGCACTTGCTAAGTGCTTTCATTGTTGCAAAATTAGTTACAACACCTGCCCTGCCCCAACTGACAATAATGAATTAGGGGCTGATTAATGGATTTTAACTTCCAGCCTGGCTCCTGCTTGTCTCCCTTAGCTGTAATTCATGACCTTTGTGGCATATGTGTAACTATTCTGAGGTTCAGAGCAGGGTCACATAATAGTTTCAACTGGCAACTGAACTCTGGAGGGGCCCCTCAGGAAGCACTACAGGAAATGGCTACTAATGATGTGCCTGAACTTTTGAACCTGGTAAGTAGTTACTTTCAGTTTTGCTTAGATCGTATTTCTGCAATTTCGCACTTATTCGCGGGGCGCGAACTCACGCGAACAGTGCGAGCAGTGCGAGCAAAATCCGCTGCTCGCGGATTTGCGGATTTTGCAGGAAATTCGCAAATCTCGCGGATTGCGGATTTCCCGAAAATCCGCAAAATCCGCGAGCGGAACGGATTTTCCGCCCATGCCTACCGGGGAAGGAGCATGGGAAGAGGTGGATATCAACAGCAAGGACGTGACTCACAGCATGGCCCTACAGAGTATCCCCCCAACACAAATTTCTTTGATAATGAACAAATACATAAAATGCAGGTGCATCACCCTTATGATGGAATATATCAGGAAGGGCCCCAAGGGGAATGGGACTATTATGCACAATAGGGGGGCCCGAGAGAGTTAATACAGAGGATGGTAATCCCTGTAGATCCCACTGGACCATATGTGAGGGGTAAGATTGAAGGTACACCTGTGGAATTACTAATAGATACAGGGGCCACCAATTCCTCCTTGACCAAGAAAAAGTTTCCAGATGTTCCTCTCTCGGGAAAAATAAATAAGTCAGTGGGATTCACCAACATACTTGTAACAAGCCCAATTTCAGCACCCTTGAAATACAGCATAGGCCCAATTCAGGACACGCATTCATTCCTTATATCAGACAAATGTGCATTTAATTTGTTGGGATTGGACTTGCTAAAAAAGATGAATGCCACTATTAAGTGCACTGCAGACGGAGTTTTCTTGGAAGTAGATGGACCAATGACAGAGGAAATGGGCAACTGTTTCCTATCAATAGGAATACAAAATATTGCTGCACAAATAATGGATCAGATAGATTCAAAGATATGGGCACAACACAAAAATGATACAGGGAAAATGAACATCACACCTGTCACTATTACAGTCAAACAGAATGTAAAATTACCAAGAATACCACAGTACAAAATTGCTCCAGAGGGTCTAAAGGGATTGCAGGATATAATAGCTGACTTACTAAAAGAAGGGATTGTTAAAGAAATATCAGGCAGTCCTTGTAATAGCCCTATTCTTCCGGTCTTAAAGAAGAGCGATGGAAATACTAATGAAAAAAGTTACAGATTCATAGTTGATCTAAGAGAAATTAATAAAATAGTGGTGCCACAGTTCCCGGTTGTCCCAAATGTAGTATCAATATTGTCAACACTGTCACCAGAAATGGCATATTTTTCTGTGGTGGATTTGAAGAATGCCTTCTTCTCAATTCCAGTAGATGAAGGTAGCATGTACCTCTTTTCATTCTCTGTAGGCGGGAGAACCTACTGCTTCTGTAGAATCCCTCAAGGGTTCACAGAAAGCCCGAGCATTTACAAGCAGGCCTTGAAAAGAGAACTAGACACATTCAATTTATCACCTAATTCTGTGCTAATTCAATATATAGATGACCTGCTGCTTGGTAGCATCTCTGAGGCACAATGTACAACTGACACCATTAATTTGTTAAATTTCTTAGCTGAACGTGGTCACAAAGTTTCACCAGAAAAGATTCAATTTGTTCAACAGGAAGTATCCTACCTAGGACACATCCTGTCGAAAGGGCAGAGAAGATTGGATGATAAGCGCATTAAATTGATTCTACAGACACCAGTGCCACGCACCCAAAAACAGGTGCGAGCCTTTTTAGGCATGGCCAATTATTGTCGACATTGGATTGCTAACTTCTCCTTGATTTCAAAACCCTTATTGGCCCTGACCCACAAGGACACGCCCGAACCCCTTCAGTGGTTGCCAGAACATGAACAAAGCTTCCTTGCCATTCGGCAAGCTCTCTGCTCTGCTCCTGCTTTAGGCCTACCAGACTATTCTAAGTCTTTCCGAATCTATGTTCATGAGTCTGACGGGAGTGCTCTTGGGGTTCTATGCCAGCAGTTTGGTGACCACAAAAGGCCATGCGCATATTTCTCTGCCACCTTGGATACTGTAGCCAAGGCTTTACCTTCCTGTATACGTTCTGTTGCAGCAACCGCCTTAGCACTACAACGTGCAGAAAGCATAATAATGGGACATGAAGTTGATGTCTATGTTCCACATGCCGTAGAACTGATACTAAATAAGACACGTACGCAGCACCTCACAAATGCCAGGCTCACACAGTATGAGATCTGTTTATTTGCAGCACATGTGACACTTCACAAATGCAATGTGCTTAACCCTGCCACTCTGTTACCTATTAACACTGATGATCTAGTGGGCTCAGACCATGATTGTATTTTGTTAACTGAATAGCAAACAAAAGGGAGAATAGACATGACGGACATAGCCTATGCAGATGCAGAGGGAGAATTGTGGGTGGATAGTTCCTGCCTTAGAACAGAGGATGGAAATACATCAGCAGCCTATGCAGTTGTAACAAATAAAACTGTAGTTGAGTCCTGTAAGATACCTGAGTTGTCTGCACAAGCAGCAGAACTTGTGGCACTCACACGAGCTTGTGAATTATCTGAAGGAAGGTGTGTTAACATATATACAGACAGCCAATATGCCTTTAATGTGGCACATTCCTTTGGAAGACTCTGGAAGGAAAGAGGTTTCATTACCTCACAAGGCACAAAGATACAGCACGGAGGGCTTATCACCAAATTACTTAACTCCCTGGCACTTCCAAAGAAATTGGCCATAGTTAAATGCAGCGCTCACAAAAAAGTTACCGACAAGGTAGGCCAGGGAAATGCATTTGCTGACATAACAGCAAAACAGACAGCAAGAAATAATTCAGCACTAGTACTAACTGTCCAAGAATTACCAGATGAAGTGAAGTCACTAGATCTAACAAGTGAAGGTATAAGACTAATGCAACAAGGAGCAACCGCAGAAGAACAGATGAGTTGGTCAAAGAACGGGTCATTTGTTCAAGGATGTTGGATGAATGGCGCCAAGGATAAATATATGTTACCAGACAGGATGGTCTACTCTATGTGTTTAGCCATGCATGGCCCAGCACATATATGCAGGGATGCAATTATAAATTGCATGGACAAATTCTGGGTGAACAAGAACATAAGAAAAATAGCACAGGAGATATGTCAAACATGTATGGTATGTGCACAGTACAATGTTGGTAAGACTGCTCCAGTACCCAAAGGCCACTTTCAGAAACCAACAATGCCATTTGAAGCCCTGCAAATAGACTATGTGGAGATGCCCCCTACAAATAAGTATAGGTATATCCTGGTGGTGGTGTGCATGTATTCAAAGTGGATAGAGGCATATCCGGTGAAACACAATGATGCCATCTCAACAGCCAAGTGCTTGATAAAGGAACTGATCCCACGTTTTGGGGTCCCAAAAACAATATTTTCAGACAATGGCAGTCATTCTGTAATGAACTAATAAAGGTTACATGCAAAGCCTTGGGAATACAGCAGAAGCTACACTGCGCCTACCATCCAGAGGCCGCTGGTGCAGTGGAAAGAAAAAATGGCGTGCTTAAGTCCTAGATAGCAAAAATATGTGCTGACACAAAATTGACCTGGATGGATGCTTTACCTATTGCCCTAATGAGCATGAGGAGCACACCAGATGCCAAGACCAAGCTCAGCACGCACGAAATAGTCACTGGGTTGCCAATGGTCGCTTGGGGAGTTCCAGACAAAAATGCTCTGCCTATGATGACGAATGAACTGTTGAATGATTACTGCATGTCACTTACACGTACTCTTGCTTCTATCAACCAGCACGTGAAGGGAGCCCTTCCAGAGCCGCTGCAGGTCGAGGGGCACAAGTTCAAGCCCGGGGACTGGGTGCTAATTAAAGCATTCCAGAGGTCCAACTGTCTCCAAGCTCGCTGGAAGGGACCACAACAGGTGCTGCTCGCAACAAGGACAGCGGTGAAGTGCACCAACAACAAATCTTGGATCCACGCCAGCCATATAAAACTGGCACCTCCTGAGACTGCATCCAGCCAAGACCCAGGTCAGCAGCACATGCCAACACCAGAACTGATCAAAGAAGAAAAAAGGTACAATTTGAGATCTACAAAGAAGAAGGAGAGGAAATGTCAGTAATTCTGGTACCTGATCTTCTGCAGGAAATAGATGAAGTACTACTATTAGATATTATCCTAACAGATATCTTGACAACAGTTTTTGACTTTGAGAATAGCAGTGAAGAAGACAACGAAGACGCACTCAGTTACCTTGAGGAAGTATTTAGTCAGCTAGAATACCAACTAATGCAAGATTTAAATAGTCTAGCATTACAAGAAGCCTTGAATAGAGTACTTGCTGACTGAGAAAAACAAACTAGGGTATATTGCACACTACCACCAGGAATAACAGCCTGTCTGCATAACAGGAAGAGACTACAACAATTCATCAGGGAAGTTCTTAGTAAAAAGTGGGCCAGTACAACGTTGAGTAGATGAACTGATCCAGGAGGTATTTGCGAGTCCTCCTGTAACTGCATAGTGCCCGTGCCACTGCAGTAATTAGTAGATGAACTGATCCAGAAGGTATTTGCGAGTCCTTCTGTCACTGCGAGCACGCGTGCTGCTGCAGCAACCAGCAAAGGACTTGAACGGATCCAGAAGGAATTTGCGGGTCCTTCTGTCACTGCGAGCACCCGTGCTGCTGCAGCAACCAGCAAAGGACTTTTTCCAGATCATCAGGACAGCCAGCTTCAGAAAGACACATTTGGGGTGAGGTATAGTGGACACTCCTGTAAATGTAAATGTGGCTGCACTAACAATTGATATTCATGATCAAAGGGTCGTGCCTTATAGGAATTACATGCATATCTTTGGGAGGAGAGAAGTACCAAAAAATACTCAGAGACCATCTGAAATATTAACGAATAGCTGTTCGCAATATATTTTATACTACAGCCTCACCTTATATGTGTTTATGCTTTTTGTGTGTTTAGCTTATATTATAGTAAAGATTCATAGTGATAATTCACAACATAGTGTCATCAATAGCACCACATCCAATTAAAGAAAGTATAAGAATAGAAAGATATGGATAGGGAAAATACAGTTCTAAAAATGAAGAAAAAATGGTACAAGTCTAAAATGTGCATATCTGGGGTGATATTCTGTCTGTTATTATTAGCATTAATTACTGTATATCTATTAGATGTGTTCTATCCCATGGAAAAGTTGATCCCAACACCAACAACACCTGCTACAATACCTGCATACACTTTGTCACCTGAAGAAATAGCCCACAGAGAAGATATGCACCACAATTCCTTTGTGACTTTGATGCATCATACCAATAAGATATTAACAAGGGGAGATTGCTGGATATGTTTGCAATTCCCAGCTTCTGTAGACCAAAGTTTGCCCCTGGTTCAAGTCCCACTACCGTTTGCAGCATCCTGTTATGCCATTTACATAACAATAGTAAAAATAGAACTGATAGCTGTTTTGCAGAATTTAAAGAAAAGTACTGCTGGTGCAAGGACAACTATGGCCCCACCTGCAGGGACATTATATAACAAATATATGGCAGATATTCTGACACTAGGGAACTGCACGGAAGTGACAGAACCAAATGCAACATTTCCCCTGTCTGACATCTTTACCCCGCTCTTTCCAAATAAGAATACAAGCATTAGGATAGCAGGCCCATCAAAAGAAGCAAATAAGAATATACCATTTTTAAAGTTAAAATTAAGAAACACAACGCAATAGGTAGTATATGTATTAAGAGTAATGGGACCTATCAGGTGGGAAATAGCACAAATTGTAACATGACATTTGAAATGACGGCCAGAAATATTAGCATTCCACTTTACGTAGGTGACTCAATTTATTTCATTTGTGGAGAGAAGGCTTATACATGGCTTCCAACAAATTGGGGTGGTTGTTGTCACCTAGGTTTTGTATTACCTGCTATAGCAATAAAAGACACAAAAGAAGTTCGAAGGGACATGCAAAGACATGCACCACGGCGAGGCAGGAGAAGTGTGGATGTTGATCAAAGAGATACAGCATCACAGATAGCGGGTGACATATTTAAAGGAGTGATACCATGGACTCCAGAGATATATGTAGATCATCCAGGCTACTAGAAGCAACAATAAATGAAACAACAAGTATACTTGAAAATATTACAGTAGAGCTTCAAGCTGTGAGATTAGTTTCGTTACAAAATAGAATGATTCTCGACATGATGCTAGCAGAAAGGGGAGGAGTCTGTGCAATTATAGGGGCGTCGTGTTGCACCTATGTCCCGGACTCCTCTGTTACTGTCAGGGAAGCAATAAAAAGATTGCATCATATAGGTGTAGAAACACATCAGGATTCTGGTACATGGGATATAGGAGGTTCACTTTGGAGTCGGTTGAGCGCATGGGGTTGGAAGATAGGAATGGTGTTCATAACAATTTTCCTACTAATAATAGGCTGTTGTCTATTAGTTAATTGCCTGCCAATGTGCTGTCAACTATTGGGACAGCTGACAAAATGCCAAGTGAGGAAATTAAAGGAAAAAGAAAGAATGCTGATGCAAACAGTCACTACTGAGTTAATGAACATAGACATTTCTGACGATGATAAGAATGAACAATATAATTATTAAATTGTGATATGCTGCGTGATGAAATTATTTTAAACTGAGGTTCAAAGGGTCGATTTGTAAAAGATAAAAAATAAGTTGGCCTTTGCTGAATGACAATATTAAATTGAACCGTAGTTTATATTAATTTCTGTCTGTAACCTGCTTGCAAATAAACAGATCCCACTAGTCATAATGAAATGTTGCTCCATGGTGCACAGCTAGTGCACAGAGGGTTAAATTAAGTTGACTGAAATTCAGCTGAAACCAGGAAAGAAAGGCAAGTGAACTTGTGCGTGCCCATTCTGCTGAAGCTCCAAGTTGTTTAATGATTCACTAGCTTTTTACCTATGTACCAGAGGCAGTTCAGTCAGTTCAGCGAGCCTTTTCCAGGAATCGCTCGCTGACCTAGAACGTGACAAGTTTGGCTTGCCCTTGCCTTGTCGTCGTAAAGAGGCAAAGTGTTTGCCCAGCACAGATAGCAAGTGCGTCATTGTGTGAGAAAGCAGAAAACACGGGCCACTGCTGATAGTAGATCAACATTGTATATGTACATTTCAAGATAACCGACCAAGGCAAGGTTGACACGGGCCTCTGCCGATAGTAGATCAACATTGCATATGTACATTTCAAGATAACCGGCCAAGGCAAGGCTGAAAGTCAGGAGATGGTAGTTTAAAGATTAACCTGTAGCTGCATGGTCAGATGCGTCGCAAATAATGTAAAATGTGAACGTAGACATATTTCTGAAATGCACCTTGATACTGTAATGTACACGTGGACCTAATTCTAGCATGGTCACACCATGATGTAATAGTTAATTAATAACAAGCCAAGAGTCTGTGAAGGTATATAAAGACTGATTTCTTTCTGTAACACCAGATCACTTTGCACTCCTGCAAACTGTCTCAGCTGCAGCTTTATTGCAATAAAGCCACTTTCATTTGAAACCTTGTATGTGCCCTTCTTCATGTCCCTATTAATAAATTTTCTTGCTTTAACATATACCTTGAATCTCTCTGGACTGTTTGGTTTGCTTTGCATTTAAATTAACTGTGTCATAGGTATTCCATCATTTACTTTTCCTCGCACAACGGATGGATGATGGCTGGCTGCTCATTGCCCAGATGAATATTGTCTTTGTGTAGTGTTTATCTTTGTCACACCTTTCCCCAAATCTCCTTTCCCATCCTTTCATCAAACCCCTAACCCACTTCCCCTGGACTGTGTGATTTATTGAGGTGTGACTTAATCATTTGCACCATTAATTGATCACATACTTGGTGGGGCGGTTGTGATGAAAGCAATACCAACTCAATGCAGGAACTTCAGATATACTTCTATTGCTGAAACAATATTCCGCACTTGCCCCATTTACCATGACACATAAAGGGGATCGATGTTTTAGATATAAAAGAGCATCATTTATCATTGTCATCACTCAGGCATTGTGTGTTGCATTACATAACTGCTTAATAAATAACCATGTCCACTCCAGTCTTTAAGTCCTAGTCTTTATGAATCACGATTCAAGTGACGCTTTTGTTTTAATCAAAATACTAGTTCACCATTGCTCTGAATATTTTACATTTTCACTATCATGTATTCTTTGTTATGTACTAATCTGGTCCCAATTGTCTCTAAAGCTATAATATAATAATACATAATCCACTAACTCAATTTTTATTTCAATGTAGTTGCCTGTGATGAAAAATCCTTCCAATTAAAATCCTACTGTTACAGCTCACCTAGGTGGGAGTGGGGCCAAACTTCTGACTCCTCCACTATTGTTAGTGTTCTAGCCTGCTGCTACGACCACCACCATTGCACCTTCGGAAACCCTGCAGCCCTTGCATCTTCTATTCGGTAAGAGAGCTATGGTTTGATGTTCTACTAAATTGTTGTAGGCAAAAGCAACCCCCCTAAGTCAAAGCAACAGCCAAGTGGGTGTGGAGGCGAAAGATACATAAAGCTCACGGCTCACACGCCTCTACACCAAACAGTAGTGACACAGTACCTCACTAAAGGGAGTACGGCAGGCCAGCCAGACTGCAGAGACTAGGAGAGTAGTATGACTAGGGCACCACATAGACATATCACATATATAACTATTGTTAAATACACTATCAGCAAATTTTAAAAATAGATTGTGCTAAAATGCATCAGTGAAAAGTAAAACACCCCCAAAAACTGAGATTTGAGGCATAAATAACGAAACTTAAATATTCATTATTCAACCCAAACAAAATAAACACCTCTTCCACCCTACCCCTATCCCCAAACATATGAATTCCCCTTGTTCCCCGCAGTTGTCCAAGCAAAATCAAAATGTCCATTGTTCGAGAAAAAAAATAAAGTAGTACAAACTATATTAGCTCTGATCCCAACTCTCACATCCCCACCCACAACAACAACCAAGTCCCACCCACGAAAACAAAGTTAAGAAGTGTGATGATGGCAATAGGCATATCAGGCCAGGGTCTGGAGCTCATTGAGGTGCATCTCCACTTGTCTCTGCCAGACTTCCATCCATGTCAGTCTTGAAAGGACAAGGCATAGTAAAGTATGGTCTGAGCGATGGGCAGCAGTAAATAATGATGATTGCCTGCTAGCCACTGCCAGTGAACTGTGGCATTAATGAGATTGTGAAGAAGCTGGAAGTTCTGCTGGTGTCTGGCCCTGGCTGCGGCCCTGGGCAGCTGTCTCCTTCTCCTCCTCAAGGGCCACCAGCCACTGGTAGACAGCCCTGATCACCTCCAGCTTTTGGTGCCACAGCCAGGCTGCTACTTCCTGGTGAGATGGACGTTGTTGGTGACCAGGAGTATCTAGTAAAAATAATACATATTGCAACAATGCTCTGTGCAAAAAACTTTTTAAACGTATGTAATGGGTGGCACAGTAGCAGCACTTTGATGGGCCTGGCCATCATGAGCACACGCCTACTGTGACTCATGACGGCCGGGAGCCATCATGAGCACCGCAGCGCCACGTCCACCCCCGCCGCGGTAATGGGGTTAAGGTTCATTTAGGAACCTTTGTCTGCTGAGTTGCAGATTGAAGAGGACTTAACTCCTGCTGTATCTGCTAAAGCGAGGTGCTCACAAGTCAATGCCCTTGGAGTGAATATATTACTATGTGTCAATAAGAAATTAAGGTGACTTACCAATGCCTTTCCCTGTTACCAGTGGTACTCCAGCCTCAGAGAGCACTGCTGCATTCCCTCCACTGGCACTCTTGGAGCTGGACCCAGCACTGGTGGTCTCTGCAGCTAGAAAACATATTTTAGATGCCAGATATGCCTCATCCTATTTTTTTAAAGTAAAATGCAACCACATACCTGGTATAATTTCAGAAGACCAGACAGAGCCTCGCTGTAGGGGGTAAGCGCTTAAACGGACCACAGCTGATACCACAACATGAGTAATTTATAGTCTAACTTGTGTGCCAGCTGTCTATGGGCAAAATCCAAATAAAGGTGAGTCAGAGGGGTACCGGAAGGTAGGTCTAACAAGGATCTAAGAAAATGACTTTCAATACCAGACAAACAATTTGTGTTACCAGTGCCCCAAAGTTCTGCTCCACAAAGGGCCCCTCCCAGAACCTTAATATTGTAGATTTCCAGAGCTGGTTCCACTTGCCTAGACAGGGTTTTTCTGTGAATTTTGCTATTGTGAGCATTTGGTTGAGTTAGTAACAAGTTCACTTTTTCGATGTGAGGAGTTCAGTGTATGGTTGAGGTCAGGCAGATACCTAGATAATCAGAAACATCAACTTGCTCCAAGTGACTGCTTCCAACAAACACAGGTCTTTTGGATAGTTTGCCAGTTCCACTAGAAAAAAATCATATATTTGGTTTTGGCGTCATTTAGCACCAGTGACAGCTCATCGCAAAAGCTAGTGAAATCGTTCAGAAGTTGCTTGGATTTAGAAATTAGGAGGGTGACATCAGCAAAGGGAAGGGCAGGTGCTCTTCTGAAACCGATTTTGGGGGCATCACAGTCATCTTTATCTAAAAATCGACTTTCCCAATAATAGATACACAACATTGGGGGGTAGGCCATGGTCATTGACCACTCCTATTTTACTGCTTGAGCATGAGCAAGAAAAAGAAAGCCTTCTCAACAAACATATATAGAATACCTTATTTGGGTATGCAATATTCACAGTACCTGACAGGAAATGGGTTCTCTGAGTCTTACATTACCACCAGTCTATAAGGGAAGAGGAAAAGCTTACTTACAAAGCAGAAGAAAAAGGAAGGTACAGAATAGTACCAATAGTTTGAAGGCAAGTACAGAAGCTTGAAATATAGTAAATAAGTAAAAAATAGGATAATGCAGGAATAAAAAGAAGGAAACAGATAGATCGAAGAGTAGTTGGAAAAGAATTAGGAGACAGCCCCAGTAAAAAAGTAAATAAAGAATTCTAAATGTTGAGCTGTAAAAGATCAGGAAAAAATAATAGCATTATTTGGGAGGACTTACTGGGCCCAGCAGAGCCATCAGCACTAGTGGTAGCACCTCCTGTTCCCTCAATAGCTGGCTTCTTGGTGGTGAAGAAATCCCTCATACCCCTGGATGCAGATGTATGAAATAAACAAAATAAAATACAATGGATTAGCGGTGCAGTTAAACTCACAAAAAATATTTTTAAAGGGAGAGACAAATGCAGTAACATTTGATTTAACTTTTATAAATCAGATCTCCTCTCCTATTAGTATCGTTGACTTATTCCTTAATGGAGAGGGTGTGGCTTAACGGCCAGGGTGGCAGACTTTGAAGCTGGGGGAACCAGATTCAAGTCTGGCGGGAGTCCCAAACATCCTGTGCCTAAAAATGAATGTGTCCATCTGTTATGCAACTGGTGTTCCTGTAAAGTGCTCTGATACCTTTGGTTCAAGTTTGTGCTATATAAAACAGCAAATATATATATATCGTATATTGTATTGTGTACCAAGGAAAAAATAAATTTTTTATTGTATTGTTTTGATGAAATGTGTAACAAATTTGTTCAGGATATTTATGTCGTGTAATGAAATTTAATTTTAAAATAATTTTATCAATTGATTTTTAATAAAACATGTCATGTGAGATTTTTTATGAGTGATTTATCATAAAATAATTTCTTTTATATCATGTATTAGTAGGGCTTTGCTTTATAACGGTGAAATGGGAATGACCTCAAGCCCCCACTGACATTTTTCAGCATCTTTTCAGTATTTAACTTCTTATGCAATAAATGTGAGAAAATATACTTGTCATTTAGCGGGCCCCATTAAATTCTGTTAAGAGGGGTGGCACGAAAAATAGTGTGAGGAGCATTTCCCAAAGAGCAGATTTTGAACATGTACTGCACCCTTGGGCACTTGATTGGTTGAGCTCAGGAATCACAGTTTATATGCATGTGTAAACCCCCCTTGTAAATGTGTGAATGCAAACTGCCTGCATGTGCATCTTTACATGAGCATGGTTGTGTATCTGGTCCTCTATCTATTTATTGTAGTTGAAAAAGAAGTGGAATGCCCATACATCTTGCATGTTTGCATTCATTGTGCGATTCTGCTGACATCTTGTTTGCTGGCTTATTGATTTATAGCATCGTTCCAGCATGTGCATAATTTCCAGATCATTTCGCTGCTCTGGTCTTGCTTTCTTTTCCTTAGCTATGCTATAATGTTAACAACATAGTGCTGATAGCTGTCAAGCAAAGTGTTCTCTAGAGATGGCCACGGGATCGTTATAGGTTTACGTTGAGCCTAATGGAAAAGCCACATGATCTTGCTTCCACGCCTCAGGTCTGCTCAGTGCTTCATTTGTCAGCATCCGCGCGCTGCACATCAACTAAAAACTATAAAATGATACGTCGGTGTTGGAACAACGTTTACATGTAGCCGAAGCATTTTTATTAATGCGAACGTTAGCATAATACAAACACACACTTGATTTATTGATGATCTGACATAAAAGCATGCAATGTTGGTAAATAGGCTGCAGTGCTAGCGATATCTTTTCAAATTCGATGGGGGCATGTCATTGCTAATGTAAGGTATTATTTATTTCAATAAACGTTTCTATGATCTTTGCAAAATGAATAAGTAACCTTGTTACCGATAATTTTCTTAAAATGTTGGTGCTCGATTTGTATCTTTTCACTGTCTATATTTTTGGGGGATGTTGCATATTTTTAAGACAGACAGAGGCCATAATTAGGAGGGACAAACTGCGGGGTAGTTTATTTATTGATATGATAAACAGCACTTATTACGAGTTTTATTTAAACTAAAATGGGGCTTACCACAACAAAAATCTGCATGTCATGACATTTTCTTGTCTTTTTTCTCCCTTTCAAGTCCAGCAGGTGTGAAGAGCCGAAATGTATTAGCGGATACGTTTCTTATGCTTTGGAGGCTAGTATTGATCTAGCCAGAGAATGTGTCTGTAATATGATTGACTGAGAAACCTTTCCACATTTTCAGTTTCAATAGTGAATTGATATAGACATACTCGGGCTAGTGCTCAAATGTCTGAGCATGTAGGTAGAGAACTTGTGGATTGGATCTACATCCTCTACTTTTATATTGAGATGTGCTTTAGTTTGAAATGTTCCCTGAGAGTTCTTTCGTTAAGTGTTGTTTCAACACTGTATTGACTGTTCTGGTTGAATGTTGTTTCAGATACTTTGCGTTACAACAGGAAAAAGATTGGCAGAAGGTTTTTGTTTGTGGATTGGGGGTATCGCTCGAGATATAATTTATTCTAGTTTCCTAGATCTCCCAAGACCTTTACTATTTAGGCGAAATACACGTGTGTGTTTTGATGATATGCAGGCTGTTCAAAATGAGCAGTGATTTGCCATCAGGTGGCATTTTAGTGGTTTGATAGTGGTGGGGGCTGACTTTGTAGTGTTGGAATCGTAACACTAAATTCAGGACAGTAGTCAGTTACCAATCCATTTTTATAGCTTTGGGGAGCCTCAGCTGGTCTGAATTGTCACGCTTGTAGCAGTGTAATGGCTAGTAGTTGTGTATGCAGTGTCATTGGCAGCTTTGGTAGCGGCAATGGGTTGTGCAAGCTGCAGAAGCCTCCTCACGAGGACCCTGGCATTTATTGTTTTGCAAATTAAGCACCGGTACTCAGTTATCCAAACAGTTGAGTAATCTAGTCTAGAGAGAACTAGAATAGATGCTAGTGTACTGAGTTCTTATTCAGGTACTTCGTATTTCATCATTTGTAAGGTGCAACATTGCTGCTGGCTTGTCCATGTAAGTAGAGTTTTTTCATCCAGAAGAAAACCAGTTAGTTGTAAACTCTCCACTTTGTGTCCATTTGGACAGGAGGTAAAACAGTGTTAAATGGAGTTCCTGCCCCTTCTTGTTCTGCTGAAGTCTCAGCACAGTACATTGCAAATGAGTTAAAACAGTGTTGACACCCTTGAGTTTCTTTTGTTTTGTTTTATTTTTACTACAAGTGTGCTCCACTCCCTTGTCCTTTTATCTAATTTCTGCCACATTCATTAAGCATCGTCACTTTTTCAACCAAATATCCCATGTCAAAACATTGGGCAGGGAGACTGGGCCAGAGAGAGATGTCATATGTATTGTTTTTTGAGACCAATATTCTACTGTAATTATTACGCCTTTTTGGGTTATTCATGCAGGCCTGGCGATCATGCGTAGCCTTGATTGCCTTGTAGGTTATCATTAATGCTTGAATAGTGGTTGCTTTTGGTTTGTTGGTACACAAATAGATGTGCAGTAAAAACATATTTGAGTGGTTTCATTCAAAATGGAATTGGGAGAAATTGTTTGATATGAGAGTCTACCAGGTTGATCCTTCTTATACTCAATATCTTGTCTGAATACCCAGAATTTATTTTTCAACAACTGTGAAGTTGCTCCTCGATTTATGTACCTAGAAATACAACCTTTCTTTTTGCCTTCTAGCATGATTTGGGGATTTTTTTTCCCTGCTCTTCTCATCTTCGGTGGAAAGCAGTGCCAGCTTTAGGACAGGGCGACTGGTGCAGCTGCAATGGGCGCTGACCTGTGGAGGGGGTTCTGTCACCTCTGGGGGGCGCTGTGGAGGAATAAATGTAAATGTACAGGAACTTATATAGCGCAAATCACCGAGCGGTTTCTAAGCGCTTGCTTAGGGTACCCGTCCTGGTATTCCCCTGTGAGATAACCCAAGCAGGGTATCCACAAGGTGAAAGCCAGGCATCCCACCGTGAGGGGCCGTTGTGGAGATTAAGCAAGCTATTGCCCAGAGTCGCAGTGTGTGAACCCGTGAATTGAGTAGGCACCGGAGCGAGAATTGTCAAGTCCATGGACATTTTAGGACTCAAGACCCCGCCGAGCCAGGAATTGAACCCTGGTTCCGGGCTGACCTCTGCTTCCAGGTCTGCCTTCTCTAACCAGTGAGTCACACTTCTCCAATCCAACTAAGCTTTTCAAATCTAGGTCAGATAGACAGCATTTATAAGAGTCCATGTCCGCAGATTCTTCCCAGGTCAATATTTAACAATAGGTGCAATGGCTCGAGGCACCCCATTTATCAGCTTCACTCTGAAAACCATGGTGTCTTACACAGATGAAGTCAGGCCTTATGTTGGAATGAAGGCCTGATAACTCAGTCTGGTGATATATTTATGCTGCCACACTGCACAATAGTTTTCTGGTCAACACTGTGGTTTGATTTTGCCTATTTCAAATTGGAATATTTTATTTTATTTATGCTCAATGTTGATTTGGCCTCCAACAGTGTCAAATGCTACTAACATATAGGGTTAGTCATAGATGACCTAGTGTCCACAGCTAGGAGATTTGCACATTTGTACAACAAATTGTCTGAACATTTACCAGCAGATTTACAAGCCCCCTGCGCCACCAGTGCGTCACTTTTTGTGATGTACTGAATGCGTCTTTCACTTCACCATATTTACAAGGAGAGGAGGAGTCACCCTGTGTGACTTTTCTTCTCCTTGTAAATATGGCCCCTTCACACTCAGCACTTTGCGTGGAAGGGGCGTTCCATGGGTGTTGCTATGGGTGTTCCCACGCAACACCCATGGAACAAAAAACATTTCCTGATTTGCGAGGAATCGTAAATCTGGAAATGCATGTCAATGTTACGCTTCCCCAGGGGAGGCATAGCGAGGCGCAACGAGGAGGAATATTTTAATTTCTCCTCATTTTTTCCCCTTTCAATGTGTGCTGCATTCTACAGCACGCATTGAAAGAGGAAAATGCCTTTGATTGTTTTTGTGCAGGAAGGTGCGCCTTCCTGCACCAAAACATCTCCCCATGACGCAGGCTTCTTTGCACCATGGTGCAAGGGTGCCTGCAACGGTGCATGGCTGCAGTTTGTGCGCCAGGGCAGGGGAGAGCACAGGAATGCGACATATTATTGTAAATATGTCACATTCCGCAGCGTTGCACAGCCAAAGGGCTTGCTTTGCCATGCTGCAGCACTTCCTTGTAGATCTGCCGTAGCAAATATTTCTTTTTCTGTGTGGTCACCAAATAATTGTCACCTTTTTCTAGACCCTATTGTTGCTGATTGTTAAACTCTGTACACTTTACCTGTGCTAAACAAAATTAAAGTGACTGTGCTTCCTTATTAAACATGGATGAATTGTCTTTTCCCTGGTTGGCATAACCTCACTATAAGTCCGTGTTTTATGGTGTTACAGCCAGCGCCTGGAAGGTAAATGGCACTTATGGACTGCAGCACCCATGGTGCCATCCATAGGGTTCGCCTGTAAAACATGGCTTCTGGTCTACCATGTGTATCCTGACTACAGCAGTCTTAAACTTCACTATCAAACCTGTCAAAACAACACTTTTTGACAGGTGCAAAACCATGCTTTAAACAATTAATAAGTCTTTCCTAAGTGCGCCTTGTCAAAATTAAACACGTGTGAAATTTAAGTTAGCTTCTCCGGTGTGACTATTCCCTAAAAGCTCTCCAGCTGCTTTCTAGACAAATGTTTGACCCCAATGGACTGAGAAAACTGTTCCCAAACCAGAACAATGTCATAGACCTGGTGAAAGGATCGACTGGTATAAGCTCATTAAGGACAGTTGGTGTTGGCCCAGAAACTTCAATAACTTGAAAGGGACAGAGGTGAAGCCTGCTCATTCATAGTTTAGTGTGAAGAGAGAGCTCTGAAGAAGAGAAAGTCTTTGTCTTCAAGGCCACACTAGCTGGGCAGGCTATGAACATAGTGGAAGAGAATCTACCCAAAAAACTGGTTTGGAGTACACAAATGGGCAGACATAAGAGCCCTGCACAGAGGAGAGGTGACGGGCACTGTGGGTATTTTGCAGTATGGCAAACAGGACCTGATAAAAAAGTGGTATGGGTGGTTTCTGGGAAATTTCAACCTGATGGTTAGGGAGTATTCTCTCAGGAATCACTCCCACTGGCTAATGTCAACCTTAAATTTTACACCCCAAAGAACTCTGCTCAGAACACTGGACCCTGCTTGCTGTGAGTTAGGAGGCACTCTGAAGGACTGGACCTGCGCCCTCTTTTACCCAGGATAAAGAAGTGGACTGCCAGTTGGTTGGCTTCTTGTGTGGCTACAAGGACACAGCAAGTTGTAAGAGGCCTTTTTCCTGAAGGCCCCAGTTGACCACTTAGACCTGGACTGGAAATTAAAGATGGCCTTTGCTGGAGTGACTTCTGGCCCCCAGGTGCTGTTTTGAGTTCCTTAGAGCCTTAAAAAGAGACCCAGTAGAGCTGCTTTAGAAGCCCTGAAACGTTCCGGCTAAATACTTTGGATTATCAAGACCTCTAAAGCAGTCAGTGGGACCTTGCAGTAAAGGTGTGTGATTTTGATGCACCTCCATCAGATACAACTTCTTGCTTGCCCCGCTGGAGCAACGTGAATTCCATAAGAAACACTAAGGAGCCGATTCCGATCTTGCAGGGAGAAGGCTCCATCTGACTCAGATCCAGAGGGCTTTCCGATGACTCGTGCTCTGGGGCTCCGAGTGTCTGAGTACAATGCGAACAAGCGCTGATGGACATGGGTCACTCGGAGTCCCATTGAAGTCAATTGGAGCCTGTTGTACAACGTGTACATAGGCTCCCATTGACGAAAAAGGTATGTTGAGCACAAGGGCACCCCTTGTAGTGGGGAAGTGTCTGTGCCACCTGCACCATACATGCATGTGTAGGTGGATCCTTGGCTCCCCTCCTGTGATCGACTCATACGACTATGGGTGAAGGGGGGTCCGGTGTGGACCACCAAAGTCCGCTTCCCGGAGCGTTTACATGGCGGAGGCTCCTACTCGATACAGCTGTGCGAATCATGCATCGTACAGGCTCAGTCGGAAATCACCCCCATTGTACGGCACGGTTTGCTTACGGACGATACGTACGGAGCAGTTCAGACCCAGAAACGATTCGGTCGGTGATTTCACATTTCCCGTACCTTACTTTCTCACTCGTACAGCTGTACGAGTCAGTCGGAAAGCACATCTATGGCTCGTACTTTTTCTGGCCGGATCACGTTCGGAGCCCTTCCAAGCGAGATCGCAATCAGCCCCAAGTGTTAATACATTCTGAATTCAAAGAGTTTAAACTTCATTATTCTATCCTGTTCCTTTTGCAAGTTACACCCGTAGAAATGTTACAGTGCAACCCCAAAGATAATCCTAAGAGACAGATAGCCTTTCAACAGTGAAAAATTATACGCAGAGTATTTCACTACCAAGTCATGCCACACACACTAGTACATGTCCTATCTTTCACATACACTGCACACTGCCTTTGGGGTTACTTTAGGCCTACCTTAGAGGTGCCTTAAACGTAAGGAAAGGGAAGGTTTGGGCCTCGCAAGTGGGTGGACTTGCCAGGGCAACATGGCAGTTCACAACTGCACACACAGGCACTACAGTGATAGATTTGAGATACATTTACAGGGCCACACATGTGGGTAGCACAACCAGTGCTGCAAGCCCACCAGTCACATTTAATTTACTGGCCCTGACACACACCTGTGCTGTTAAATAGGGACTCATTTTCTGGCAGAGAGAACCCTAACCATCAACCTAGGCTCTTTCAGAACACAGACCACCAAGGTCACCAAAGGAGTGCCCCAGGGCTCGTGTCTGAGTCCAACCCTGTTTAACGTTTATGTTACCCCACTTGACAACCTACTAAAAAACTCAGGGTTCATACCAATCTCCTATGCCGATGACACACAACTGCTTATCTCCTATGATAAAATCAATACCAGCATTCAGGCTACGTTTTCAGAGGGAATGAAAAACATACAGGACTGGATGAGCAATAACTTCCTCCAGTTAAACACAGAGAATACAGAGATCATGTTATTTAAAGAATCAGTAATAAAGTGGTCCCCTAACTGGTGGCCAGGAGACCTGGGTACGGGCCCGTCCCCAAAACAAGTGGTAAAGAACCTAGGGGGTTCATATTGAACAGAAGTTAAACTTGGAGAAACATGCCACTTCTACCGCCAGAGCCTGTTACCATGCATGGAGGCTTCTGAAAATATCTTCCCCCTTCTTCCTCTGTCCACACGGAAAACTCTAATACAAGCACTGGTCACTAGTTGCCTGGACTACTGTATTGTGCTGCTAATTTCAGCCAAGGAATCCCCCTTAAACAGACTGCAAGTGGTCTAGAACACGGCAGCACGACTAGTGACCAACATTCGCCCAAGAACATTTCACTTCCCCTTCTCCGCCATCTGCACTGGCTCCCTTTTCGCAAAAGGATCGGATTAAAAATCTGCTGCATGGTCTACAAAGCCCTTAACAGCGTGGGACCAAGGTATCTTGCTGACAAACTGGTCTGATACACCCCCTCAGGGACCCTTCAATCAGGATCCAAAGACCTTCTTCTTTTGCCTCGTATCAAACAGGCTAGGTTGGGGGGAAAATCATTCTTGTATCTAGCCCCACCATACTGGAATCAACTGTCTATCCATCGACAACACTGCACCAACTACACACCCTTCAGAAAGCTGTTAAAAACTGCACCCTTCTGATTCCTATGTTTTGATAGCCTAAGACCTCTGCAGCACGGAGATACCCCGGTTGGGGTGATACAGGTGCTTTACCAATGACATAAATAAATAAATATAAATAAATAGGGACTTACCAGTAAATCAAATATGCCAATCATGGATGACCAGTCATTGTCACAATTTGTACAGTGAGCATATGCACTTTCACACTAATCAGCAGTGATAAAGTGCCCAGAATCCTATAGCCAACGGAAACAGGGTAAGAAAAACAGAAGGCAAAAGGCAAAAAGTTTGAGGATAAACCTGTCAAAAGAGCCAGATCTAACAATAATACATTTTTTACACTTGTCACTTAGGACAGGCAGTACTTGTGCAACAGCACCTAGGGGTTTGGTGGTCTTGCTGTGTTAGCTAGATAATGAACTTATAAAATCACACTCTGAAGGTAGTAGCTATTCATGCTGCTGCTGCACTTTCCATCTCTGAACTGTCCTTTGATATTAAAACCCCAGATCATAATTTATCACCATTAGCACTACAGACATATTATAGCACTGGTGTAACCTTACCTTTTGGAGTATCTCCTCCTCTTTTATGTCATATTTGTTGTTAGAAAAAGGGGTCTCTAGTTGGCAGTGTCTTGCACCCTGTCCAGGTTGGGGCCCTGATTCTAGTCAGTGTAAGGGAGTTACACACCCAAGATAACCCCTGCTCACCACCTTGATAGCTTTGCACAAGCAGAAAGGCTTTTCTAAGAGACAATGTGTACAGCATTTGTACATAAACAAACAGTAACGCAGTGAAAAGAGTACACAAGGCTACTACACCAGTTAAGAAACGTAACCAATGTTTATCTGAATAAAACAAGACCAAAACAGCAAAATTCCAACATACACAAGCAATGATGTCCCTTTCAAAGGGTTCAAAATAGGTCAGTCCATAAGAAACCCTGGATGCATCACTTTTATCACAAAGCAGCTGGGATGAATCAAAATCAAAGACAAAAACAGGCTCAGGGGAGGTGAGGCCAAGGAAAAGCAAAGCAATGCATTGGTTCCTCACTCCCAGGGGAGGTAATAAGTCAGTTCCCTACTGCTCAACAACGTCGATGAGGAACTTGCTGCACAGGTAGGGTGTGCTGCACCCTGTACCGTTGCTGCAGTAGAAAAACAGGCGCTGATGGACGATGCATGGATTTTCTTCATTTCTTTGCAGCAAAGGCACCTCCAAGGGCCCAGAACTGGATTTGGTACCACATGGCAGGTCATAACTAACAGCAGAGTAGTTCAGGGTGTGTACAGGAAGTGTTCGATGGCCCAGAGACTTGTTAGCAGGAGACAAGCACATACGAACTCTTGGAGAACCCTGGCAAGGTAAATATAGAAAGCAAAAGTTCAGTCCTTTCACTGCCCAAGACAGAAGTAGCAAGCAGTAGGCCAGCACAACACAGCAACAAACAGAGTGACAACTCCACTCCAACAGCTTATCCAGCTCTTCTTCTGGGCAGAATCTCCTCTTAGTCCATAAGTGTTCTAAAGTTATGGTGTCACAGCTCCAGTACTTATACCAGTTTCTGCCTTTGAAGTAGGCAAACTTCAAAGAAAAGTCTTTATTGTGCCCACAACCTTACTTTTCCCTGACCTGGCTCCAAAACACTGCAGGAGGGGTGGAGACAGCTTTGTGTGAGGACAGGCACAGCCCAATTCAGGTATCAGTGACAACTCCTCCCACCACTCTAACTCAGGAAGACCCATCAGCCTAGTGATGAGCCATCAGGATATGCAGAGCACAACTCAGCTCCCTTTGTGTGACTGTCTAGAGTGAATGCTCAAACAGTACCAACTGTCACTCTCCCTCAAACGAGGATTCCACAGGCAGGCAGAGGCACAGAATGGTAAAGAAAGAAAAGGGCTCCTTTTTAAAAGTTGCATTTTCAAACATGCAATCTAAAAACTAACTTCACCTAGAGATGTATTTTTAAATTGCGAGTTCAGGGACCCCAAACTCCACATCTCTAGCCCTTCCAAATTGGAAGTTATATTTGTAAGACATTACAAGGCAGCTCCAATGATAACTTATTGGAGAGATAGCCCTTGCAATAGTGAAAAACAAAATTGGCAGTATTTCACGGGCCATGTAAAACACACCAGGGCATATCCTACCTTTTAGATACACTGCACCCTGCTACATGTAGTAAAAAGGAAGGTTTGGACCTGGCAAGTGGGTGCACCAGCCAGGTCAATATGGCAGTTGAAAACAGCACACACAGGCACTGTAATAGCAGGCCTGAGACATGGTTGCAGGACACTCATGTAGGTGGCACGATCAGTGCTGCAGACCCAGTAGTAGTATCAAAGACAATGGTCCAAACCTAATGATCAAAATTCAACTTAAAGCATACTCATAATCAATATTTATACAATTTAGTGAGCCTTCAAGCTAATTGGCTCTGTGGTCTCAGTCCGTTTTACGGGGGGCCTTTAGTGAGAGTGTTTCACGTAGGGTGGATCTGGGGCTGCTCTATATCTGGAAATTGAGGTGTTAGGTGGTGGACGGGGAGTCACTCCTGCTGGAGGTGGTGAGTCGGAAGGAGCTCTTGTGTGCGATGGCATGTCCTCCTCCCGGGCGGTTGGGGCGATCTTTCTTCTGGATCTTGTATCCGTTGGGGAGGGCTGTGGCAATGTCGGGGTGGAGGTGGACTTACTCCAGAAGAAGGCAACATCAAGCGAGATGGTGCAGAGGAGGTCCAAGATCTCTATGGCACGTCTGTGCAGGGAGCGCACATTGAAAAAGATGCACCTCAGAGCTTCAGGGATGATGGCATTCGGCGTGAGGGCGACGGCCATGGGGGTGTAGAGGGTGATGAAGGTTTGGCAGCAGTGTCGGTAGGAGAACTGGCCAAGGGTGGATTTTGGTGTAGACAGACGGCAGTTGTTGTTCCTTCCAGGGTTGGGAGCAAGGAGGGCAGGGTGGTCCGGAATCCATGGATTCTTGCACTGGCTGCGGTCGGGTCACAGGCTGGCTTGCCTTTGGTGCCCAGCGGCCCGGCTGTGCTGTGCCTGCCATTGAATAGGGAAGGGGGAGGGAAGCGTAGCTGGGATGTGCGAGCGAAAGGCGGGAGAGGCAGCAAGAGAGCAGCAGCACGAATAAGGGTGGCAAAAAACGGGCAGAGAAGATAAAAACAATGGCACAGGCACAAAAAACTAATGAAAAGGGCAGAAATTAGAGTCACAGATATAGCCACAAACATTACAATAAAATTACAATGAGAGACAGACAAAAGACACAAAGAAAAAATTGCACAACAACGCAGACAGACAACAGTGGATCAGCAGAACAGCAAGGCTCTCCCACTGAACCACCAGGGTTGAAGTGCAGACAGAAGGCTGCAGTTTAATACCTAACTGGGAGAGAGTTGTCTGGGGCAGCAGCAGGTGAGGCTACAGCAGAGCTGCTTCAGCAGAGAGCGGGACTCTGGCCAGGATAGTTTGACTACATTTCCCAAACTAGGTTGAGCTTTCTTGACCCTGTTTCGCCAGAGTTATTTAGTGTTGCACAGAATGTGGGTTCAAGGGCACCAATTGCATCACCCTCTGTGACTTCAAATATCAACAGAGAAATAAAAGACAAATAACTCCCTGTACTCTAGGGTAAACACCCAGTTCTGACATTTGCTTCATATTTAAGAAAGAGAACTGTGATTCACTGTTAGAACGGTTTAACTGTAAAGAAAGTCTCTTCTGCAAAATGTAAAACTCTGATTGTTAATGGCCGGGGAGCAGGATGCACGTATCCAGATTTGTTATAAAAATCTCCTGAAGTGGGTTTCCGCGTGCTGCAGAGGGGAAGGGCTCCTTTTAAATATCTTTCATAAAGAAGCATCTTAGATTCCACCTCACGTGCTAAAGTTGCATTTATTTAATGAGTCTTAGGAACCGTGCAGACCGCATATTCGAGGATGCAACCATCAAATACCTGCAAGGCAGAAGTGCTTGGGGACAGCTCCAATTCTTCCTGAGAAACACCTCTGACAGCCTGCTGCATAGTCACCATACCCTGCCCTCTGACCCTTAAATAGAAAGATGTTCCTGTCAAGGCAACTTACCTACACCGTGCAGGATGCCAGCTCCTCGTTTAAAGACATACTTGTTATGTCAAGTGTATTTGTAAAGCCCACTTTCACCCATGAGGGTATGCTGACACTAAGTAGGTGTGTGTGCCTAGTCCTGCCTATGTTAGGCAGGAGTGGCTAGTGCAGGTGAGAGCGGTGGGGTGGGGTGAGGGGATTCAACAGATGAAGATGAGGAAAAATGTAATACATAATTAATTTTCCCTCTTCGTCGTCTGTTGAATCCCCCCTCCACCCCTGCCCCGCCCCACAGCCTCGCCCCTCTTACCTGCAATGGCCGTTCCTGATGGTAGGTTGCTTAAATAGAAAGCTAGGTCTTCAGCTAATAGAGGAATTCATGAAAGGAGGAGGATGCTCTGATGTGGAGTGGGCGGTTGTTTAGGAGTAATGTAAGAGAATGCTCATCCTCCTGATCTGGTCCTGTGTATGCACAGGGTGTGTTTGAGTAGGAGTCTTGTGAAGCATAGGCATCTGCATGGTTGTTGGAAGGTGATGCAACTGTTAATGTAGGCGGGGCCTGAGATGTGTAGTGCCCTGAATGTGTGAGTGAGGAGTTTGAACTGAGCATGGTTCTGTATCGGAAACCAGTGTAGTTCTCGGAGGTATGGTGTAATGTGAGTTCTGTGTGTGGTGGTTGAGGCAGACTGCCAAGTTGTCGATGGTTTGTAGTCTTCTAGTGTGTTGCTTGGTGATCCCTGCATAGAGAGGGTTTTTACATTATCTAACTTGCTGGTAACCAGGCCATGAGTGACAATTTTTCTAATGTTGCTTGGGAACCATTTGAAGATTTTCCACAGCATCTGATGGGTGTGGAAGCAGGATACAGTGATGGCGTTAACTTGTGCAGTCATGTCCAGTTTGCTGTTGATCATTATTCTGAGGTTCCTGATGTGGTTTCTGCACATGGGTGTGGGCGCTGCTCTGAGTTCAGCCGGCCACAAGTTTGAGTCCCAAGGTAAGATGTTTTTGCCACTAATAACTTCTTCTCTTTGCTTGGTGTTGAGCTGGAGACAGTTGGCTTTCATACAATTAGTGAATTCAGTTGTGCAGGTTGTGTACTTGTGTCTTGTGGTGGAGTATTTTCTGAGAAGGAGAGTATGCGTTGCATGTCAGATTAGTATAAGAGGATGCTGATGTGGTGTGCATGCATGACATCCCATCCATTAAAAGGAGCAGATCCAGGTGAGAATTAATCATTTGATACCAATCTTGTGCAGGCGTCCGATGAGAATGGGGTGTGAGATTTGTGGCATCTTGAGCATCTTGGTTATGCAGCCTGTTGCCAGGTTGCCACATGCATTAGAATGCTCTGTACAGATTCTGTGGTTGTGATGTTTAGAGTATCTAGGCAGTTGAGCTTGGACCTTGCTACTGGTGACTCTTTATCCTGTGGATGGGATCCTATTCTACAATAAATACTTATTTCACCTATAATCCACGTTTGAACTTCTTTACATTGGCGACGGGACGGGATTTGTGAAGAAAAGAAGAAAGGATCTCAACAAGGATACAAAGATATCTTCTTTTACCTCATTTTGAAGTTTATCAAAGGTACTGTTAATTTTAATTTTCAACTTTCTATTGAAACTTTCAACTTTTCATGGATTAAGGAACTTTTATTTCCTTTAAATCAACTTCCTGGAGAGACCTTTTTATGGAAAGCACTTTTGTGCTGATTGTCTGTTTTGTGAAAAGCGCTTCTTATGACAATCTTTAACAATACTATATTGTCATTTTGCAGTGTGCACAGCGCTATTTATTGATTTTTACCTAGAGACTGCTTCCTTACTCGCACTCTCCATTGTGCACAGCGATGTTTGATGGTTTTTTCTAGCACACGCAGCGCTCATTTGTTTTATTTTTAGCCTTTCTGGTGCTTTGAATCTGCCGATTGCCGGCACAGCGCTCGTTTGCTTTGTGCCCTTTCTAACGTTCCTGATCTGCTTTCAATCTGCCAATTGCCGGCACAGCCCTCGTTTAGATCTGCCTGTGCGCTTCATTTCGGGCAGTTTCAAGCCACATCGCATCGCTGTGGCAGCCCGTGTGTTTATACATCGCATCACTGTGGCAGCCTGTGTGTTTATACATCGCATCGCATCGGCAGCCTGTGTATTTACTTTTGAACAGCTTCAGGCAACATCGCATTGCATCGGCAGCATCTTTCAAAGGCTTACCGTGCTTGCTGCTCGAGCACAACGCTCGTTCTCTCGCGCTCCAGCGCAGCTCTACTAACGTCGGACATTTCAGCTGTTGCCATCACGAAGGAGCGTCATGGCGCGTTTACCATGACGCGGCAACCATTTTCTTATTGAAAACTACCGATTCATCACAAGTAACATGGATTTAATTTGTAGAGCAGCAGATTCACCATGATTTTATTATTTTCATTTTGAAACGTTTCAAGTGGTTTTCTCCACAGAAAAATCGCGCAGCAACAGGTATTAAACTGGATGATTCATTTCTTTATTTTTTTTTAAAGAAAGGAAATGAGACACTGAGACTGTGTTTATTTTTTTAAAAAAAGGGGAAGAGAGACACTCAGATTGCTTTTCAATTTTCTAACTGTATTCATAACCGAAATTTTATTTCCAGGTTTTAAAAGTGCTGTAGCAATTTATTGTTATTAGTCCTGAAAAACGTTTCACTTTCTTTTATTTGGTGTGGCATTGGTCAAGTACACATAATGCAGAACGTCACTGCTCCTCCATTTTTCTTACAAACTCCTGGGGATCCTCCCATTAAATGGAAAAAGTGGTGTAAAGTATTTGAAAGACATGCAAACGTTTGTGGGGCCAACTTAAGTGCGGAAAGGAAAACAGCTCGGTTATTACACTGTTTAGGGACAGAGGGCCAGGAGGTATTTGATCATCTACCAGAGATACAAGATAGGAATCTTAATGAATATGAAATTTGTATTGCTATGTTAGATAAACATTACCTTCCGAAAGTTTCTACTATCTTATAAAGGTATCATTTTGGCCGCAGATTAAAACATGAAGAAGAAAGCATAGAGAATTATATAACTGCGCTAAGAAAATTGGCATCATCTTGTAAATTTGCTGCCTCTTCTGATGAAAGAATAAGGGATCAGTACATGCTAAGTTGTAGCATTGAGCGTGTTAGAGAGGAATAATGGCAAAAAGATGAACCTGATTTAGATGATGTGATTACCATAGCCAAAAGGATTGAACATTCTATTAAGTGTGTAGATGTCATAAAAAAGAATGGTGAAAGTAAAACCGATAGTGCTGTTAATCTTGTGAAGACCCCAAATGCTACTAAAGAAAATGCTAACCAGAGAGGTAGTATGAGAGATGTAACTAATAACAAACCTCTCAATGCTAAATCAGATAAGAAATTTGATTTTTCACAAGTGAAATGTTTTAGATGTGGCAAAATGGGACATTTTGCAAATGATAGACAATACCTGGGATGGAAAGCTACCTGTGGCAAATGGAAAAGAAAGGGACATTTTACTAGTGTTTGCAAGGGAAAGGAATACAAAGGCAAGGTCAATGAGATTTATTATGATTTTGATGACACAAGTGATTATGATGAGAATGTTGAGTGTGGTCAAGTTTTGGTTCAAGTAGTTTTTGGTCCTCAGCCAAAGAATTGTCCTATTGATGAAATTTTAGTCAATGGTCATCCTGTTAAAGTATTGTTCGATTCAGGTGCGAAAATCACCATTGTGGCAAAGGAATTTTATCTCAAATATTTACAAGGTAAAATTAAAATGTTTCGTCCGGATATAAAACCACTTGCATATGGTAGGAAACCCATAGAAATGTTAGGATACTTCCGAGGAAACATTAATTACAAAGAGAGATTCACTGACTCAAAAATCTATATCTCACAAAAAGGGGACAATATTTTGAGTTGGTTTGTTCAAAAAGATTTGGGTGTGATGTTAGATCCGAATTCCTCTCCCCCCATCATCTTAAAGGATTTACCCTTTGTTAACACTAATTCTGTCAATACAAACCAAGATTGTGATGAGCCCTTCTCAGATAACTTAAAAAGGAGTTTCCCTACTGTCTTTACTGAAAAATTGGGTTGTTTGAGGAACTATGATCATCACATTAAGTTAAAGAAAGATGCTGTACCGGTTTGTTGTAAAGTACGTAGTGTCCCCATTACTGTTAGAGATCAAGTTAAAGCGGAATTGGAGAAATTGGCCAAGGAGGGTATCATAGAAGTTGAAGCAACCCAATGGGTTGCTCCGATTGTAGTCGCCAAGAAATCGGATGGCTCTCTTCGTCTATGCATAGACCTTAGAGAATTGAATAAGAGCGTGGTGGTAGATCACTACCCTTTACCTAAAATTACAGACATGTTAATGTTGTTAAAAGGGGCGAAGGTTTTTAGCACAGTGGATTTAAGATCCGCTTATCACCAAATAAGACTTGATGAAGACTCAAAAGATTTGACCGCTTTTGTAACACCATTTGGCACTTTTCGCTTTGTGAGGCTTCCATTTGGGCTAATGTCAGCTGCCTCAGTTTTTCAAAGAGCTTTGGAAGGTGTCTTAAAAGGTTTGGAAGGTGTGAGAGTGTACCAAGATGATATTCTGATTTTTGGGAGCTGTGATGTGGAGCATTATCTAAGATTGGTTGGTGTGTTGCAACGTTTGTGTGAATCTGGTCTAACAGTAAAATTGGAAAAATGTAAATTTAGGAAAAACTCCATAGATTATCTTGGGCACACAATCTCGGGAGATGGTATTTCACCGAAAGCTGATCTGATTAACACCATGATGAAGATGTCCTCTCCTAAGAACAAAGAGGAATTGATTAGCTTTCTAGGTATGGCGGAGTACTATAACAAGTTTATTTGTGGTTTTGCTTCTTTGTGTGTTTGCATGAGATCGTTGTTAAAAAAAGGAAGTGAGTTTGTATGGAGTGATGAATGTGAAAAAGAATTCATTGTCCTGAAGGGAAAATTGAACAATGCCCCCAAATTGAATAGTTTTGACCCAGAGAAGAAATCTATTCTAATAGCAGATGCAAGTTTAAAAGGATTAGGAGCAGTTTTAACACCGAAGAGTGAAGGGAGCGAGGTAGTCATTTTGTTTTTGTCAAGAAGTTTGAGGGGTCCAGAGCTAAGATATTATATTCTGTGGTAGAACGTGAAGCGTTAGCAGTATATTGGGCCGTAAAGAAATTGAAAAACTTTTTGTGGGGAAGTACTTTTGAAGTGAGAACTGATCACAAACCGTTATGTGAAATCTTAAAAACCAAAGGGATTGATGCTGTTTTCAGTAGGATTACAAAATGAATTGTAGGATTACAAGATTATAATTTTGAGGTTAAGTATCTACCATTTGTTGAAAATAAGGTAGCCGATGCCTTATCTCGTCTTGTCTCTCAGGAAGATTTAGATCTGGAGGAGGATTTGGAAGGTGAGGATGAAATGGTTTGTTCAGTTGGTGAGGGTGTCATTGATAAGTGTAAATGGTTGGAGGCGTCACAGGAAGATTTGGCTCTTATGGAGATTTTGAAATTGATCAAGGTTGGATGGAAGGTCAAGCCAAAAGATGAAGACATATTGGAGAAATTTTGGCATGTTAAAGACCAGTTATCTGAACATGACGGTTTACTTGTCAGAGGTATTAGGTTGGTTCCTCCGATGTCTATTAGGAGTGAGCTCATTTCACTAGCCCATAGTGGGCATATGGGCATTTCAAAGACAAAGGAGAATTTGAGGATGTCGTACTGGTGGCCCAACCTGGATTTGGAAATTGAGAGGAAAGTTAGGGACTGCATGGAATGTGCTTTGAGTGAGAAGGTGGCGAAGCCCAGAATTCAGCCCATGATTATCAGAACACTTCCAAATAGCCCTTGGGAAGAAGTTGGCCTGGATATCCTTGGGCCTATATACTCAGCGGGGTCTGAATGGTATGTCCTAGTTTTAATAGACTTCTTTTCGAGATGGCCAGAGATTGCTATCACTCGTGGCATAGAGTCCAAGCATGTAATACTCTTTTTGGAAAAACTTTTTGCTAGAGAGGGCATTCCCAGCATCATTTTGACGGACAATGGAAGTCAACTTGTCTCTAGGGAGATGGAATTATTCTTGTCTAAACATGGTGTTAAACATAAAAAATCTTCTCTGTATCACCCAGAGACGAATGGCACCATGGAGAGATTTAACCGTGTGCTCAAGGAGACAATTAGAATGTCTAAATCTGCAGGTTCAGATTGGAGATCAGATGTTTTTGAAAAGGTTAAACTTTACAGGTTATCACCACATGCCCATACGGGCAAAACACCCTTTGAGCTCTTCAGAGGTAGGTGCCCCAATACTTTGGTTTCCCCGCCTTGGGTAAATGATTTGCATCTGAAGGTTTCAAATGAAAGTGAGGAATGGAAGGTAGGTCAGGAGAAAAAGTTACAAGCTAGAAAAAGGATTCATGATTTGAAACATTCTGTAAAACACACGGTGGTGCATGTGGGTGATTGGGTTCTCATAAGAAATCCATGTAAGAAGAACAAGATGTTATCTGCTTCATTTTTGAAGCCGATTCAGGTCATAAAGGTTTTAGGCAATGCTATCAAAACAACTGATCATCGCATTTGGAACTTGAACAGGGTTGTGGTGATCAAGAAAGATTTTGTTGATGATTCCAAATCTCCTGTGTCAAGTTCTTCACCTACAGGTATCTCATCTCATCACCCTGTGATTGGTTCTTCAACAACTACCTCATCTCATCGGGTTGTGGTTGTTCCTGTCATCGCAAGGAAATCTTCAAGGATTACACGTATACCTACTTGTTTTAATGACTTTGTAAGATAATGCTTTCTGTTTATTGTTATTTGATATAAGGAGGGAGATGTGTGGCATATTGAGCATCTTGGTTATGCAGCCTGTTGCCAGGTTGCCACATGCATTAGAATGCTCTGTACAGATTCTGTGGTTGTGATGTTTAGAGTATCTAGGCAGTTGAGCTTGGACCTTGCTACCGGTGACTCTTTATCCTGTGGATGGGATCCTATTCTACAATAAATACTTATTTCACCTATAATCCACGTTTGAACTTCTTTACAAGATTGTATCTCTGAACTCTTTTTTCCCCCTAGGTCAGTGCAGTTGTCAAGGGCAATAATGTTTGACTCAGCTCTCTGTGGAAGTATTTCACTTCTCTGAACCTCTCACCCAGTAGAGCTGACAAGAGCCCTTCTGATGGCCATATTAGACTATTGTAACATCATTTATTCTGAGCACAAATACTGAATTGTTGACAGGCTACAAAGGCATTAGAAACCAGCAGCTAAATATTTTCTGAACTCACAGTGGTGCAGTCACTTACAACCTGCCTTGAAGGCACTACGCTTGCTACCAGAAGATTTAGGAGTAAAGGTAATGGTCCAAGGAATTAGTGTGACATAAGGGCAGGATACCTTGAGAAAACAGCCACTGACTACATGTTCAATAGAAACCCACACTCAGCAAAGCAAACAATTTGTCTTATCAACATAATAAACAAAGACAAATCTTTGATATTTCAGGGTCCTAGACTGTGGAATTCGCTGAAGAGAAGTCAAAGGGCAGAAACAACCATTTCAGGAAACACCTGAACAAGTAAAAGTGTCAATTAAATCCAGCAACTCAGAGGGCAGTGACAGAAGAAAATCAGACATGAATCCTCCCATCCCTGATGGGTCTCTTTCTTCTGCATTTCACCTAGCATTCTGAAGTTGCTCTGAGGAGACATAGATGACTGCATGCAAACTCTAAATAAATGAAAAGCTTGTCTCAGCCGCAACCTAAAAAGCTAATTGACTTGCAAAATCTAGTCCCCTGTCTTAACAATCTGCCAGGACCATCTGAACATGTTTTGAGAAGTTTGCCTGATTTGAAGTTAATTACTTGATTACTGTGACCACATTTTGGTTATGTTTACTCATAGATTGGTGGAACACTCAAATGGCATAGAGGAAGAATCTAGTATTTCTGATTTCTGAATGTCTGTTTCAGTGCTGTTCATGAAAAATAAGACGTTTTATGCCAAAAATAAACATGAACCATCATCCTACTATAGAAAATAGTGGAAGCAGAGACTTTAAATAAAACCCCAAATGATTAAAAACGTATCTGTACTACTTTTATATTGTTAACATTAATTTATATTTGTGAATATGTTTAACCAATTTAAATGATTGTATTTCATTTAACATTTTACTTAACTCCCTACCTCCATTATTTTCTGTAAAAGGGTGTTCTAGCGCCCGTGGTTGACCATGTATAGTGCTGGATTTATTGCAAAAGTACAAAATAATACAAAAGTTTAAATTACTATGAAAGTAAGGTGTAAACGTACTCAATGTGTAGTTTGTGAATCAAGCCCAATACGTCCAAGGTCTCTATATTACAGGGCCCTCAAAGAAATAAATTAATGTGAGTTTCTAAATGGATTCTCCAAAAAGAAGTGGATATGCTTACATTGAGTGGTTGTAAGAAGCAGAGCATATTTGCAGTGTTGCTTGACCACTAGTGTTCATTTGATATGGACCTGTTGCATCTTCGATGAATGTAGTCTTCGGAGATTTTACAGTTGGAGGTTGATACCGAGGACTATGGCAATACATTCATTTCTGCAGAAGTGGTCCTAAGAGAGGAAATATGAAGTGTCATCTTCTTTTTATATATAGGTACTTTGACAAGTAGCTTGGAGGAGTTGAGGAACTCTGCGTGAGTCACAGGGGGCTTGAGACTTAGTTAACATGTATCTTAGAGAGATTCCTTGATCTCATAATTATCAGCTTGAAAGGTATAGAGTGACATCTCAGGGGACACTGCACCTCCTCGGCAGCAAAAATGCATTTCATCCGTACATTTTGTCCTCCTGCTCTTGGCATTCCCACAAGACACATCATGTCTTTTCGCTCTTGTGTTTTCAATATTATTCCTTTTCACTTTTTGTTGGACCTGTCCCTTTTTTGTGGGGCTTCCCCCAGATGTTTGCCTTCTGTTGGTTAACCCGTTTTTGTTGGCATTAGAACTCTGTGTGCTTTGCCACTGTTAACCAGGCCTAATGTGGTTGTGTTCTTTCCTTCATACTAAAATCGGCTTACACCTAATAACAAATTATTGAGATTACCTTTCTCTTGCAATACATCCCAAATGATGGTGGTAAGGGACATAATAACGTGTGATAGACTTTAAGATAAATATATGTGACACTCTTGTGGGTGCATATTAGCCTTATGGTTTCTCTCATAAAAGTGTTTTTAACTCTAAAAACAAGGCGGGGAGAGAGTGTCCCAGGGTTCTTAAAAGCTTTGAACTTACTGTAACGATTGTCTGGGATATTATGCCTGAGAAATATCCTATGAATAGTTTGACACATGAATCAATGGCATAGCTATTATTACAGTGCTGACATGCAGTACAACTGCTTTTCCAATAGCTAATGGCTTTAAGATGTGATGTTTCTGACAGTGTATCGCGTACAATCTTCTTCCATTAAGTCTGTTTTCATTTCTGCTTTTCCATCAACTTAAAGTTTCCATTATGCTCTTAGTACCACCAACCTTTCTTGCAGCGGCATCAAAACAAAGTTGTACTCTTCATATGAGAAATCGTTTCTGTGTGCAGTCAGTAAAGTATGATGTGATGCTTCGAAGTCTCCAGATTCGATCTTGGTACTGCAAACCCCCCCACTGGGGGACTTCTCACAGACTCATTTGGAATGAACTATGATGATGTTGTTGCAAAGTACTAATCCTTGTTTTCGGTATTGTGGGCAATACATGATGTGTAGCATGAAACAATGCACCTTCCTCACTTGAGGGAAAGAGTACCTGGGCATTTCACAAGTATATGTTCCCAAACCCCAATAATCACAAAATCACTGTAGTTGTCATTTATGTTCAAAAATATTTTACGAGTCGCAAAATTCTTTGCAACACTCAAAATAGCTTTTACAACACTTTCCAACTCTCAGTTATAAAGTGGTGTGAAAGGGGTTTATCTCTCATTTTTCCCATCCAGAAAAGAATGTCAGAATGGTTTTCTGCTGCAAATGCAGTCATAACTCATCAGTGAGTTTGAGGTTCCCAAT
Organism: Lissotriton vulgaris; assembly: GCF_964263255.1. Classification (NCBI taxonomy): domain Eukaryota; kingdom Metazoa; phylum Chordata; class Amphibia; order Caudata; family Salamandridae; genus Lissotriton; species Lissotriton vulgaris. The sequence goes on along the minus strand of NC_141697.1, from coordinate 164,163,104 downwards.
TGGGAGGGGAACTGATGAACAATGTGGAAAGGAACCTCTTAAGTTCAAGAAACTTTTATTTGATAATAACAAGAGAAAAACCAGGTGTCAAAACAAAATACATTGGAGTATTAACTTAAAGACTATGAGCAAAATAAAACAATCATAAAAATGCAAATATGATTAGAAAATAAATCTGGGTGCTAGAGAAAGGAAAAGTGAAGGGTGAAGGAAAGGTATGCTAAACAGCAAGCATAATAAGCATGTAAACATTCGCAAGGAATAAGAAAGTAGTACAATGGAGAAAAAAAAAAAAAAAAAAAAAGAGAAACAATGGAATGCATCGAGCAATTAAGGAGGTTTGAGGACTTCCTGTTGCGCGGGTGGTGGGTGAAACAAACATTTAGAACATGAGTCCAAATAAAGCGTGACAGGAAGCCATAAGTCCATGCGTTTTGTAGCCATACATGCCGGAAAGACATAAGCAGTGTCAAGTCTATGGTTATGGCAGACATTAAACCACCACGCCTTGAAGGAAATATTAGAAAAGTCTTTCCAATTGACCGTTATTTGTTGAAAGGCAGCTGCCAGTAGTAAGTCAACAATTTGAGGCTTTAAATCAACATTGTCCCAGCAAGTGGAAAGGCTACCCAGGAAGACATGCGTGTGAGAAAAGGGGACACAAGTATGAAAAATCAAGTTAATTTGAGCCCAAACCTGTAACCAAAAACCGCGAACAGGAGTGCATAAAAATAACATGTGAAATAGAGTAGTGTGTGGTGATGAACAAGACCAGCATATGTGGGGAGTGGTTGGAAAACATTTGTGAAGGTCAAAGGGTGTAAAAAGAAGTCTGTTGTAAATAAAAAACAAGGTCTGTGTAAGAGTTGCCGCTCTCGAGGATTTACGTATCGTGGTCCAAATTTTGTCCCAAAGTGAAACTGACCAGGACACGGACAAGTCGTGCTCCCAACATTCCTCCACCTTAGATTTGGGTCTGATAGACTCACCAGTGTGAAGGTGTTTGTAGATAGCAGCAGCTTTCGGTGTAGTGCGGAGAAAGGAGTGAAGTGAGGAAGGGAGAGTGGGTGAAGCAGGAGGGGGACAAGACTGAGAAAGGCGATTGTAGTTTGTTAGGACTGTATCCTTAAGCAATTGATAGTTGCGAGCAAAGGAGGTAGGTAAGTTATAAAGGGAGCAAAGAGTTGGGAAAGGCAAGAAAGAGGAGTGAGAAAAGAGTTGGGAAATCCACAGCAAACCCCTGCTATGCCATGTTTTCCAAAAGAAGGGTCTGTTACGAATGAGTAAGGAAGTATTATGCCAGATGGGGGAGGAAAGAAAATCAGCAATGGTTGTGGGAGGAGAGTGAGAAGAGGATAGGAGCAATTTAGTAGTGAATTTGCGAATAGGAGTAGAGATGGAAGCGGGTTTACGAGAGAAGGAAAGATATTCGGCAAAGGAAAAGGGAGAAAGAAGAAGACGTTCAAATTTGGTCCATAAAGGACAGGGAGTGCTAGGGTCTTTTAACCAAAAGGAAGCTTGTCGCAGTTGGAACGCTTTATGGTAAGTAGAAAAGTCGGGGAAGTTAACCCCACCCTCTGACTTAGGCCGGATCAAACGGGCTAAAGACATTCGAGGCTTCTTTTTATTCCAAAGAAAGGACGTTAGAATAGAATTGATTTTTCTGAAAAATTTAGAAGGGATGGGGACTGGGATATTAGAGAGGGTATAAAGGACAATGGGAGACAGCATCATTTTAATGGTGTCAAGGCGACCCCACCAGGATAGATAAAGAGGATGCCATTTGGACGTGAGATCCGCTAATTTTTGAATGCATTTGGACATACAAAGGGAAACAGTGTCTGGAATGGTGGGAGTGATGTGCAGCCCAAGGTATTTAATATTAGAGGGCTTCCATGTAAAGTTGGATGCAACAAAATCAGGTTTAAATGTAAATTTGGTTAAGGGGAGGATCTCACATTTATCATTGTTAAGCTTATATCCAGATATCTGAGAATAGGCGTGGACTTCAGTGAGGAAGGCAGGAAGCGAAACAGTGGGATTGGAAACAAAGAGAAGGATGTCATCCGCGTATGCGGCTAATTTGATGTGGGAGTCCGATAATTGGAAACCTTGAATAGAGGGGTTTTGACGAAGTTTAGAAAGGAAAGGCTCTAGGGCCAAATTAAAGAGGAAGGGAGACAGGGGGCATCCTTGACGAACACCTCTTTGCAGATTAAAAAAAGAGGATATTTGACCATTGGCACAAACCGCCGCACGCGGGTTGGAATAAAGTAATGAAATTAGAGATATGAAAACAGGACCAAAACCAAACCAGCGAAGAGTGTGAAAGAGATAGGACCATTCAACCCTATCAAACGCTTTTTCAGCGTCCAGGGCAATGGCCGCGAGGGGATGGGGTAAAAGGCGAGATTTAGAGAGAATATTAAAGAGAAGTCTAGTGTTATCAGTGATAAAGCGGCTTTTAACAAAGCCCGACTGTTCCTCACCCAGAAGATCTGGGAGAAGAAGATCGAGACTCGCCGGGAGAGACTTCGCAAATATTTTATAATCTATATTAACCAAAGAAATTGGTCTGTAATTTTTACAATGTTGAGGATCTTTCCCCTCCTTGGGTATGAGGCATATATGTGCATCTGAAAAAGAGCCTGAGGAGGAACCCAAGGTGAGGAAAGCGCCAATGAGGGAATGGAGCCTTGGGATGAGAAGTTTTGAAAAGTGAAGAAAAAATTCTACAGTGAAGCCGTCTGGCCCAGGAGCCTTATCCTTTTGGAGGGTTTGAAGTGCCTTGAGCAATTCTTGTTGGGATATGTCAAGCTCTAAGTGGGATAGGTCAAGTGGGAAGTTGGTTGGTTTTTGAATAGTAGAGAAAAAATTGTCTAGGGATTGGGAAGAGGGCTGGGTTTCAGAAGAGTATAGGGTTTTGTAGAAGGTAGAAAATTCAGTGAGGATATCTGCGTCTGTGTGTTTGAGAGTGGAGGTAGCGTCGTAGACTGATTCAATATTCAACTTATTTTGCTTAACTTTGAGATAATTAGCTAATATCTTACCAGCCTTATTTTTGCCCCCATAAAACTTGGCACTTGATTTCAATAGATACAAGGATGCATCATCCGTGGATTTTTTGTTGAATTTCATTTTAGCATTAATCAAGGCGGTTAAACTCTCCTGCGAATGGGAAGTAAAATAAGAATGCTCCAATTTCTTAATATCCAGAAGGATAGCCTTTGTGAAGTTGCGAGCAGTTTCAGTTTTTTTGCAACAAAGCCAATTATAAAGTCTCTCGCTGCCGCCTTAAAGGCGTCCCAAATGGTGTGCTTGGGGACAGGGGAATTGTCATTCAAGGAGAAAAATTCATCTGAAAAAGTAGTGAAGGAGGAGGTAAATTTAGGGTCTAAGAGAAGAGAGTTGTTAAAGCGCCAACGTTTAGGACCAACTGATTTGGGTAAAATGTCCAATTGAACTAAAGTGGGGGCATGGTCAGAAAGTAAAATCGGACCAATTTCAGCATGTGTGAGAGTTTGAACAATGTTGTGGGTCACAAAAAAGTAATCAATTCGGGATTGGGATTGATGGCATGGAGAGTAAAAAGTAAATTCCTGAAGGTCTGGGTTACATAAACGCCAAGCGTCAGTAAGTTTATGCTGAGAGATGGTTTGAGAGAAGGATTTATGTGACTTTTTAGGAATGAAGTGTGCTTTGGAATTTCTGTCCAAAAAGGGGTCCAGGGGTTGATTACAGTCACCTGCTAGAATAAAATTGTCATCAATAAATCTGGTAATGTGCTGGGAAAATGAATGCTAAAAAGTAGGATCACCAGTAGTAGGGGCATAAACATTTAGGAGAGAAATTGGAGCATTCTTGATGGAGAGCTTAGCATACGTCCAACGGCCATCAGCATCCGATTCATGAGCGAGCAAGGAGTGAGAAAGAGCTTTATGACATAGAATGGCCACACCATTGCGTTTACCATCCCCAGGCGAGTAGTAAACATCACCCACCCAACCTCTCTTTAGTTTAACAGATTCTTCAGCAGATAGATGGGTTTCTTGTAAAAAAGCAATGTCCACATTTAAACGTGCAAGGTGAGATAAAATTCTCTGTCGTTTGATGGGAGAATTAATGCCCTTAACATTCCATGTAATTACTTTCAGAGACATATCATATAAATAAGGAGGGAAATATCAACATGAAGAAAAAAGATGTGAGAAAAACCCAGAGGGGGAGAAAAACCAAAAAGAGTGTGAAAGTCTATAAAAATCACTACAATATAAGGTTGAAAAGGAGAATGAGGAAGAGGGAGAAAGAGTGGGAGAGTAATAGCTAAGATCTGTTGGCTGAAAAAACATGAGAAGGTAGTCCAGGGAGTAGAGAAATTGATAGGAGAGAATGTATAGCAGAAGAATTGTCGAAAAACAAAATAGGAAGACACCTGTAGAACAAGGAAAACTAGCGAAGATGAGAGAAAAAAAGATACAAAAAGGGAAGCGAACATCAGGGAGAAAAGGGAAAACATACTTACGGAGGACAAAAAGGAGGAGGGATGATCACCAGGGATAGGAGACGAGGAGAGAGGAGGAGGGGGGAGCGCCAACTAGAGGAGGCAGAGCATCCAATGTAAGCGAACCAGCAAGTCGAGGGGAAGACGCAATACAATCGTGAAACCTGCAAGGACAAAAACAAAAAGGAATAACATGAGTAAGAAAAGGAGGAAACAGAACAATGGTGAGTGACGAAAAAATATACAAAAGACACTAGTGAAAATTACATATCCATCCAACAGGGATGTATGAGAGATGAGAGAGAATCAAAAAAGGAACATAGAAACTGAAGGCGCTGGAAAAAACATCAAGAACAAACAGTTAAGCAGCCAGCAACAAACATTAAGCATGCAGATTGATTAGAACAAAAAAGTCACATCATGCAAGATTCACGGAGGAAAAGCTGATGAAGAACCAGATAAGTCCATATCAGACGTCTGTGTAGCGTTCAGAAAGCTTCGGAGACGAACAGGATCCTCGTAGGTCGTTGTCTTGTTGTTGTGAGTAACTCTGAATAGGCAAGGATGAAAAAGGCCATATCTGGCTCCAATAGCGCGAAGCTCTGGGCGCATGTCCAAAAAGGCTTTGCGACGGTTGGCTGTGGTTTTGGCGTAATCCTGCGCAAAGAAGAGATTGGAACCTGACCATTGGAGACGAGGTGAGGCACGAGCCGCTGAGATGACTTTGAGAAGGTCAGTATATTCTAAGAAGTACATGATGATACCTCTTGGCCGTGAAGAAGGAGAAGAAGTAGAAGGGAGACGACCCAACCTATGTGCACGCTGGATGTTAAGCGTAGTACCCTCAGGCAGATGAAGAAGCTTGGGTAAAAATGATTTGAAAAAGGCAATGGGATCAGTCCCCTCACAATTCTCCGCCAGGCCGTAGAGACGAAGATTGTTGCATCTGTTTTGGTTCTCCACTTCTTCAACTTGCTTTTGAAGAGAGGAAATCTGAGACTGCATATGTGATACCTTGGAGGATGACTCTTGGAGAGAAGTTAGAGAATGTTCCACTGTAGTCACTCTGGCATCCATCTGAGACCAGTTGTCAGTAAGAACCTGCAACTTAGAATTAGTTCCTTCCATGAAGGGTCTGAGGGCACGGATCTCTTCCAATAACAGCTCCATGGAGACAGCCGATGTGGATCCTGTTGGCGATGGAGGATCTTTTTTAAGGCGTTTCGTCGTGACTTTCCCTGGAGGCTGGACAGGCCGCTCCGTGTTAGACTGCGACATTTGAGTAACGAGCGCCTGAGAGGCCTCGAGGTGCGCCAATGCAGAGAAGATTTTTGAGTTTTTAATGAAGACACGACGTGGAGTTTTGGGGGTGCGAGGAATTGCCTTTCTTTCCATAAAAAAGAGGCAGAAAAGAGTTGTTGGTAAGAAGAAATAAAGTTCAGTAGTATTTACTGCGTGTCCAGATACATCTAAAAGTATGCGCAGGAACTCTTGACTGGAAAACTACGCAGAATGCAAGAATGCCAGAGAGTCAGGAAAATGAGTGGAGCAACGATCAATTCGCTATTTGGAGGAGTTAACACATTGATGATGAGAGCAAAGAAACACCATGGCGCTGAAATATAAATAAGTGGCACATTGTGGAGCAGAAGAGGTCCGTCAGGGAGAGGACATTATGAATGCAAAGAGAGCAGGTAAAGGAGAGCGTGCAAAAACAGTGCACAAAACTGCCCCAAGTTGTAGTCATAAATATATGGGCGTGGGAAAAAGCAACACTTTTAGCAGAGAATTGACTGAGTCTGCATGCACAGGCAGGGTACCTGAGGGAAGACGAAGTCCACTTGCCCAAAATGGCCGCCAAGGTCCTGAAGATGCGAGTGAAACTCGCTGAAATTCGCTGAAAAGCGTCTTATGTCAAACGCATGCAGCAGTGATGTATAGATGAAGAAGGTATCTCACCGGGAGCAGCTGGTGACACGTAGGGCTCTGTAGCAGGCTCGCATAATCTTGAAGCGGGTGCGCCGTAGTTCGCGCTGACAGGATTCAAAATGGCGGGCGCGACTATCACTCAGCCGCGTCCGCTACAAAGTTGGCAAAAATGGCCATTCCGCTGCTCTGGTAGTGCCGCATCTAGAAGCGCGGTGTTGTCTGTGGCCTCCGGTCGGGGAGAACCTGCCTTGCAGGTGCAGGTGAGGTGAAAAAAGCAGCGAAAACCCCTGCCGACCCGGAGCGCTCACATTAGAGCCGCCGTCCTCGCCGGGCACCAAGCCACGCCCCCTCTGGAAAGGAACCTCTTAGGATCCCATTTTGGAACTGTGCAGCCTTGGCAGGTGTAGGCGCTGGTTGAGGGGACCACTGCTCGCTCCTCCTTAAGTTTTCTAAAATTGACTTTTTAAATATAAAAGAATCACTGGATCCTTTAAAAAATCACGTTTTCTATTTTGTAATGCAATGATAGGGATTATGGTCTGCTTTCCTTTGTAGGCTACCTTCGCTAAGATTTCAGTAATTCACAGTGATCACAAATTATGACCTGCCTAACAAATACTAATCAGCCATGTTGTTCTGCAACCTCCTGTGAGTCAGTATTTTGTGATCCAATCTATTAGTACCTAAATTAGTTCGCAAATTACTATTGGCACACATTTTTTATGGGTATACTGTGGAAACGTTTTGTACTTGCCCACTGGGGCGGTATTGTCTGTAAAGTCAATCGCACTATGAAGAGATATCAATGTAATAAGATCTGTCGATGACATTTGCCCACTTGGGCGTAATTCAATGGGCTGAAAACGACAATATGTTATGGTCCGAGTAAAACTGCACTTTATATTTTACTGGGGTGATCAACGCTCTGATCCAATTCAGAAGAGCAGAAAACAAAATTAATTAGACCGCTGACGTATATTAGTGGGACTGCTCCCCGGTGTGTTACATTTAATCGCTATTCGAGATTAATGTAAATATGTCATTTGATCCCGTAAAACGTTTTTCAAATTTGCTGTGCATTGACACCGTTTTATAGATAACAGTTTTCTTTAATTTGTGTAACGGAATGAACTATAAGTCTTTCTTCCATTACCTTACCTGAAAAGTTGTTTCCGTTCACGTGACCCAGCACTTTTGCACTTTAAAATGGCGAATGTTTGTATTGTAACTTTGGTGAACAAGCCTGCTGGTCAGGCGAAACGCGTCCGGGGGTTGACAAATAAACTCATTTGTCTGGTACATGGTCTCGCCAGCGTGTGGTTTTTCTACTCGTTTTGTGGAAATGTTAAAAAGACCCGGCATCGGAGGTCTTTGATTCAGGCGAGACACCCGTTGGTCTGGAGGCGGTGACGAATTTCCGAGGCAAAGAGGAGAGAAGATATATATATATATATATAAAAAACATATATATATAACTTAATTTGTAGCTATATATATATATATATATATATATATATATATATACTCATGTTATATTTAGGCTTACATTTGACTCATACTAAACCAGAGAAATTCCGCAGTTATAGTTAGTTAAGCTAAGTAAGCTAACTATAACTTGTGAGCCCATAAGGCAAAGCTAATGACTTCACATATTACCTAACTCATGACATGGTCAGTGACAACACTGATGACATCACTGGTGCCATCTGAAAAGACATCATTGATAACATCACTGATGACATCATTCAGTGATTGTGAGTGTTTTCCAAAGGTTTCTGAGTGTTAAAGATACAGTAAAACCCTTCACATGTTAAATTACTAAAGTTTGTGTACAATTAACTAGTGATACTATTTGTAACACATATTATGTGAGTGACAGTGTGACTGTATGCTTACATGTGTGAGTAGCTGTCTGAGTGGCTCTATGGACGTGCGAGTGGTTGTATGGGTGAGTGAGTGGCTGTATTGGTGTGTGAATCGGAGGATGGGTGAGTGATGGACTGTGTGCGGCTGTGTGAGTGAGTGGGTTTGTCTGTGGTATATGGGTGAGTGAGCAGGTATGTGAGAGGCTGTATAGGTGATGGGGTATGTAGGTGGCTGTATGGCTGAGTGAGTGGGTGCATAAGTGTTATCTGGAAATGTAAGTGGGTATTTGAGTGACTGTATGGGTGAATGAGTAAATGTGAGGGTGGCTCTATCGATGAGTGTGTGCTTGTGTCAGGGACTGTATAGGTGAGTGAGTACATGTATTAGTATATGTATGACTAAGTAAGTGGGTGTGTGAGTAACTGCATGGGTGAGTGAGTGGCTGTGTGAGTAAATGTATGGGTCACTGACTCAGTGTGTGAGTGGCTGTATTGGCAAGTGAGTGGGTGCATGCGCATCTGCATGGGTGAGTGACTGGTTGTGAGTGGGTGTATGGGTGAGTGGATATGTGAGTGACTCTTCAGATCAGTGAGTGGGTTTGTGAGTGCTTGTAGATGTCTGTTCATAGGTTGTGAGTGGTTGCGTGGGATTGGTAGGGGGTATTTGAGACTTTCTAAATTGTGCGAGTGGTTCCATGGATGATGTCATCAGTGATGTTGTTTGAGATGTCATCAGTGATATCACTGACATGTCAAGAGTGATGTAATATGTGAGGTCATAAGCAGTTCATTGCGGGGTGTATGTTATAGGTTAACCTCATGAGGCACACACAATTTGTATCATCAGATTCATTCAGATTATACAATACAATGCATAAAGAAATACTCTTGTCTTTGGGTTTATTATGGCTTTTTCTTTTTGTCCTTAGACCTCCTTTAGCCAACACGTGTTTTCGTCATCTCATCAAAGTATCCCTATAACTTCATTAAGGCTAAAAAAAATACAAATAACCATTGTTGTGAGTTCATTGCATATGTAAATTCCATACAGAAAGTCACAATACCTAATATATACATTGATTCATCTCAATACTATTGGACCTGGCATTTTAACATTTTGAGCTTGTGAGATGGTGGCCCATGCAAATCTCTCATTTACTCTGTCACAAACGTTCCAAATTTCTTACTCAAAATAGTTGAAAAGCAGCTCTGGAGAGACTTAAATCCTACCATCCCCTTTGATATGCTGTGTTGGTGAGAAAGTATCCGTCTATTTTGGTATGAGTAGTTACCACATTTGTAGGGGGCATCAAAGCACCTTCAATTAGAGAGCATGCACAGCTATTCCTTATATCCTAGTGTTGTGTGTGGCAAGACATGTGTCCTAAATAGTGAGAACAGATTACACACTGAAATTCTATAGAGTTCATGGTGAAAGATATCATCATTTGGCAACAGTGACATCTACAGGCTCATTGATTGAAACGTTCCGGCTTAAACTGTCACTCCGCAAAGAAAGTGTGCAGTTTCACCTATGTTAAAATTTTGTTAATTCTACATTCTGGTTCATGCTCTTTTTGCTCCATTACAACTACTATTTTTCCTACCATAGTACAGACCTTAGAGTACTACTAATTTTCGGCCTTCTAGGTACCTTTATACATATATATTTAGGTTGGTGCCTAAATCTGTTTTCACTGTTTAGGGTGCCTGTGTGGACCTGCGTCTGGGCGTGTGAGTGCATTTGTGGGTCTGTGAGTGGGTCAGTGAGTGACATTATGGGTCTGTGAGTGGGTGTGTAAGTAGCTGTGGTGGTCTGTGAGTGGGTGTGGGAGTGCCTGTGTGTGTCTGTGAATGGGTGTGTGAGTGGTACTAAGGGTCTCTGAGAGGGTCTGTGAGTGCCTGTGTGGGTCTGTCAGTTAGTGTAAGAGTGTTTGTGTGGGTCTGTGACTGGGTTTTTAAGTGGTGCTAAGGGCCTGTGCGTAGGTGTGTGAGTGGCTGTGTGGGTCTGTGAGTGAGCGTGTGAGTGCCTGTGTGGGTCTGTGACTGGGTTTGTGAGTGGTGCTATATGTCTGTGAGTGGGTGTGTGAGTGCCTATTTTTGTCTGTGAGTAGATGTTTGAGTGCCTGTGTGTGTATCTGTGAGTAGATTTGTGAGCGGTTCTAAGGATTTTGGGCATTTGCATGCTTAGGGTATTTAAAAGGAAGACCCAATAACTCCACTCTCACCAGGAGATGACAGGGAAAAAAACACTCTTCACAGTCATTACAGATTGCACTACATTAGATCAAGGATGCATTCACGTCAATTAAGGATCTCAGATTGTTTTTCAACATGGAATACAAGAGAAACCACATTTGGTTTGCCTTCATCAAGCCCAAGAAGTTATGAACGTTTCTGCTTTGCTGAAGTGGAGCTTCAACTGGGGCACCAGCTAGGTTTATATTTGCAAGTTCTTGCCTTTAAGATTATATTTCTGTGGCCAGACTAGAACCACATTTTTTCCCAGAAGAGTCCCCATTTTTGCTGAAAGTTTCTAGCCAACTGGAGTACTTTCATCTGGGTACTTAGTATATGCTACCTCTTGACTCTCAAACCCAAACATATTGCCAGCGCCATATGGAACAAGCTACTCCTTCAGTAAACCTATTGTCCCAGCGCTACACATTATGACACTAAAGCAGTGGGCGCATTCCTATATGGTTCGAAACTAACAGGCTTTTCTAACATCTCTTTTCTGACAAAATCTGAGAATATGTTTCTGAGAATCTTAGCTCACCTGCCAGTTAGTACACCACTGAAACCCTTGATGTAGGATATGGGTAGTGACACATTATCCAACAAAGATAGGCTCCGCCCTCTGCTTTTTTGGGGAAGGTTATGGTCTCAACCGGAATTGGTCGAGCATGCTATGGCTCTATATGATGTGACGGATGCTGACAAATTTAACAAAATAGTTTGGTTTAGATATTTCAAAAAGCTACTAACAGTCATTGGACTGAGACTCCTATGGGAAAATCCATCATCCAAATTGATTCTGTGAGCAGGAACACTGAAGAAACATTCTTGTCTGTGGGCTAGACATAGCAAGGTTGAATTGACAGTTTCTCTCTGAAGGGGAAATTCTTCAATTTTAAGTGTTCAAGCTTTTTGAAACCCTATTGTGATGCTATTACAGTCCCTCTGGGCAGGAAATTATATTTCCAGGTCAGGGGTATTACGCAGCCCCTGAACTCATTTACTAACAAATGGGCCCAAAATTGTGATGTTGTGTGCCCTACTTGCAAGAGCCCTGTAGAATCTATTGGCCACATCCTGCTTGCATGCCCAGGATATGCTAGCCCCCATGAGAAATGGATCAAACCACTTTGTAGGCAGTTGGGGACTCAGAGCTGTTGTACTGCTCTCAAGATTCTCAGATCAGAACCCAAATTACCTTATGAAAGTGCAGTTGCTAAATCTTTCTGGTGAACACGGACCTTTAGAGCTAGGATCCGTACTGTAGCAGAGTAACAATTGGATTGTATTACTACTGCAAATAATGTTTTGATTGGTAATAATGCATAACTGAGAATTGCACTGTGAAGCCCATAATGCTGATAGATGTGTCTTTTTCTTTTAATTTATAGATCGAAGTGTGCTTGTTCGCAGGCAGCATTAATTGGTTGGACATAAAATGTAGCTCTTTTGTCTAAATGAATTATTACATTGTATTTATTATCTGAAAACATTCACCTGATGGCTATTTTGTGATTTTATATTCTTATTTTAAACTCAAATGTTTGTCTTTGGAGATGGCTGAGGAGATAATATACTCCCTCATTTTACAACTTTTTATCTTGTTAACAAGTAAGTGCTACGCATGTTGAGTCACCTGTGATTACATTTCCACATGTATTAACAGCCTAAAATAATAAGCTTTTTTAGGATTCATGCATTTCTTAACTTCTAGTCCCATAACCCCATTGTTTCTAACTGTTTCATGTTCTCATAATGCAATAATAAATGAGGAAACAATTGATGGAGTAAAGTATCTGGTACTTGATCTAATGATGTTTGAAGCACTCACTCGTCTATGCTGCAATGCTATGGCTTTCATAATAAAATGTGATTGATATAAAAACCATCAGCATACTTTTTAGTGAATATAATATATTTGTTTATCTGCTTTTATGACAAGAATTATAGAAATTAAGCTTATTTTTTTAGGGGGGGGAATGTTTTTATTTCTGCATCGATTCCATAATCATACAATCTTTAACACGTCAAACACATGATTAACGCTCTCAGTATGCATTTGTATACATTGAATACGCTTTCACAACGCAGTTTTCTTTTTTCAACAACTTTCCCATTTTCGAAACTCTCCCCACCCTCAGATCCCTTAGCACTTACAAATCATACCTCCATGTTTTTCCTTGCTAATGAACCACATTCAGTTTTGCAAAATTTTATGTAACTTCCTATGACAACCTCCTTCCATCAGAATTACGTTTCCTACATGTGAACATATTCTGCGTTCCTTTAGATATGCCCGGGGTAGTTTAACAATAAGAACAAATGTGGGACTGTCGAAATGAAGTGGTCGTACCCCAAGTAGCCCAATAGTTCTGCTACTCCGCCCTTATATCCCTAATCCCAATCTGTCTCCGCCTGTGTTTCAAAGTCCAACAACATGGCATTCCAGTCTAGGGATATATGTGATAGAAATTAAGCTTATTGAATTGAAAAATCATATACCATATACCCAGGGGAAACATCCTTTACAACGCAACTTTTACCACGCAGTACCTTTACAAGGCAGGTTTTTCAACGCAAGACTTGCGCTGGGGGCGCTCTAGGATAGGTAATAGTTTAATTTACTATCCAACACCTTCCCTACTATCCACGGGGACTGGAGTTGGAATAGTAAATTAAACTATTCACTATCCAGCACCCCCCAAAGCAAGTCGTTCTAATGACTTGCATTGAAAAACCTGCGTTGTAAAGGCATGCGTGGTAAAAGCATGCGTTTTAACAACGTACATCCTATACCCATGGTATTTACTTCAACTAGTGGGCTGCTGCACTGATTGTGCCACACACAGAAGTAGCCTTTCAAACCTGTCTTATGTCTGCCACTGCAGGGCCTGTGTGTTAATTTTACTGCCACTACAACTTGGCATTTAAAACTACTTTCCAAGCCTTAAACTTTGATTTTATTACATGTAAGTCACAGTTAAGGTAGGCCCAAAGTAAATCTAAGGGCAGGGAGCTGTGCAAGTAAAAGGTAATACATGTACCTTTATGTTTTGCATATCCTGGTAATGACAAACACCCTCACTACTCTGAGGCCTATCCCTATCTCAGGCCACCATTGGAATTTCTTAATATACTTTTAAGCTTGAATTCTTGATCAGAGAGGAATAGCTTTTTCATGTTTTATATGCTTGGAAGAGTAAGGATAAATCGACCTTACTGGTGAAGCTGGATTTAACTTTACTGTTTTAATAATATTTTTTTTTTAAAGTGATACCAAAGGGGATGTTGGACGGAGAACTTGAGCAAATAAAACACTCACCTCCAGTCAACTGATCTGGTTTTAATCCATCATCATTCTTTAGCTCTCTCCACCACCCCAGTTCAGATATGTCCATATGTAAATAAGTCTGACCCTGTGCCTCATGGGAACAGTCCAGCCCGAACTGCCCAGCCATATCTTCCCTGGACGGGAAACAAGCATCCTGGGACAGGTTTCTAGCTAATCAGCCGTCATCAGCCAGGCAAGCTTGAATCGAGTGGCAAAGTGAGCAAGGGACCCACGTCTGGGTATGCCCTGCCAACTTAGGGCGACAAAGCGATACCAAAGGGGATGGTGGACGGAGCGCTTGAGCAAATAAAACACTCACCTCCAGTCAACTGATCTGCGTTTAATCCATCATCATTCTTTAGCTCACTCCACCACCCCAGTTCCGACATGACCATATGCAAACCAGTCTGACCCTGTGCCTCATGGGAACAGTCCAGCCCAAACTGCCAAGCCATGTCTTCCCTGGACTGGAAACAAGCATCCTGGGACTTGTTTCTGACTAATCAGCCATCATCAGCCAGGCTTGCTTGAATCCAGTGGCAAAGTGAGCAAGGGACCCACATCTGGGCATACCCTGCCAACTTAGGGCGAACAAAGCGATACAAAAGGGGATGGTGGACGGAGCGCTTGAGCAAATAAAACACTGACCCCCAGTCAACTGATCTGGGTTTAATCCATCATCATTCTTTAGCTCATTCCACCACCCCAGTTCAGACATGGCCATATGCAAATTAGTCTGACACTGGGCCTCATGGTAACAGTCCAGCCCGAACTGCCAAGCCACGTCTTCCCTGGACCGCAAATAAGCATCCTGGGACTGGTTTCTGACTAATCAGCTGTCATCAGCCAGGCTAGCTTGAATCCAGAGGCAAAGTGAGCAAGGGACCCACGTCTGGGCATACCCTGCTAACTTAGGGTGAACAAAGCGATACAAAAGGGAATGGTGGACAGAGCGCTTGAGCAAATAAAACACTCACCCCCAGTCAACTGACCTGGGTTTAATCCATCATCATTCTTTAGCTCACTCCACCACCCCAGTTCAGACATGGCCATATGCAAATTAGTCTGACACTGTGCCTCATGGGAACAGTCCAGCCCGAACTGCCAAGCAATGTGTTCCCTGGACCGGAAACAAGCATCCTGGGACTGGTTTCTTTGAAGTCACTCCCTATATCAAAGGCACTTATATGTATTGTGTATAGGGTCTCTGACCACCTAAAATCAGACACTTCTGGATCTTGAACTATACCTCTCCAAGAAGGACGGTGGTGCTGCTTAAAGGACCCAACTGGACTTTTCTGATTGTTGCCCTGCTGCCTTCTGCTCCCTGACTCTGTCTGCAGTGACCTCGAAGGACTTGCTGGCTTGTTTCCTGTTTTCTGAAGTCTCAGGGACACAAAAGACTTGCTACAATTCTGCTGGTGCGGCTGGACTCAGCCTTCTGTGAGTCCTAAACTTTTCTGAGGTGCTCTCTTCAAGCTGTGGGCTTCAAAAGTTGGCTCTGAAGCTGTTTTAATCAAAAGTCAATGCATTGCATTGACTGTGTGAGAAATTCTGCCACATTTCACTGCAACGTCAACAAAGAGGCTGTCTGACCACAGAGGTTCCACAGCCTGCTTAGCTCCACAATGATGATGCATTGCGTTCACTTCATAGAAGCATTACGATGACACAGGACACCTTTGAGTAGCTCAACAATGATGCAGTAGACTCTTGACATCTACAAAAGCTTCAGCCAAGGTATTTCTTCAGCGGGACCGGTCTGGGTCCTGTAGCCAGCCTGCCATTGATTGCAGTCATCCTAAACTTTGGATTTGCATCAGTCCCTCAAGACCTTAAGTAAACTATTGCCCGCCAGTGACATCTAAGCTATATTTTTGCATTTACTCTTTAAACATTCCCATCTCAACTTCTACAGATTTAATTTTAGTCATTGTGGTCTTATTTTGCTCAGACAAAAAAATCAATATTTTTTCCAAAGCTGAATGGAGCCTTTTTGAGGTTTATTCATTGTGTTAGTGTGTATGTGTTGCACACATACTTAACACATTGCCTCTTTAAATAAGCCTGAGTTCTCTGTGCCAAGCTACCAGAGAGTGAGCACAGGATACCTTTTATTGTGTATCTAGCTTATGATTAGAGAGGTGGTTCCTGTCTATCCTGAGTGCATATCTCAGACAACCAGGAATCCCATTTCTAACAACGGGATACAGTTTCAGAATGGTTGACAGAAGGGTACAATGTGAGACACTAGTCTGGTGTATGAAGAATCAGGAAAACAGAATGTTATGTTATAGTATGTTATGTTATTGGCATTTGTAACTTGCACGGCTACTCAAGATTGTCCCGGCGTGGCAGCCAACAAGCAACATGAAACTGAGAGAAGCGTAGCTTAATTAAACAGCAGAGTCTTTAGGTGCTTCTTGAACAGTGTGAGGTCTTGAGTGTTCTGTAGTTCGAAAGGGAGAGCACTCCAGGCTACAGTGGCCTTAAAAGATAGAAAGCTGCCCCCTGTGCGAGAATTACGAAAGCGGGGAACCACAACTAAACGTTGTGCATTGGAGCGCAGTTTTCTTTTGGGTTTATAAAAGCTAGAGTGTCTTCTAAGATAAGGCGGCCCATTCCATGGGTGAGAGTGAGGGCATTATGTTATGTTATGTTATGTTAAGTATACTTATAAAGCGCATGGCTGCCCCAGCAACGGGGCGTCCCAGCGCTAGTGGACCGTCAACCAGAGGGGCAGAGCAAGGGAGTGGGTACATAGCGCAGCCTAAATATCGACCCCCTAAGTGGAGGCGAACAACCAGGTTTTGATGTATTTCCGGAAGTGCCAATGATTTTGAATGGCGCGTGCCACAGGGTCGGGGCAAGTGACCTAAAGAAATGGCCACCCATCCTGCTCTTACGTACTCTGATAGTGTGAGCAAGATGGAGATCAGCAGAGCGTAAGGCCCGGGTGGGGACGTAAGAGGTGCATAGGTCCTGCAATATATGAGGGCCCTGGTCGTGAAGAATTTTATGGGTGAGACAGAGGGTCTTAAATTCAATTCTTTGTTGCACCGGCAGCCAGTGGAGTCGACATAGGAGGTGAGAGGTGTGGCAATGCTTGGGTAGGGCAAAGAGGATACGGGCTGCCGCATTCTGGGCCCACTGGAGTCTCTTAATGACAGCCATATTAGCACCCAATAACAGACCATTGCAGTAGTCTAGATGGGAAAGGACCAAGGACTGGACAATGACTTGGCGAGTGGGCGGCTTGAAAAAGCCTAAGATGGGCTTAATGCAGCATAGGCGGCCAAAGCAGGTACCTGCAACCTTTTTAGCATGAGATTCATAGGACAGAGAGTTTTCCATTAAGACCCCTAAGTTTTTGACGGTCACTTTAGGGGTAGGGGGAAGGCCCATCGAAGGGGGCCACCATTGATGGTCCCACTTCTGCCTATCGCCATATAGCCAGAGCACCTCCGTTTTGGAGGAATTGAGCTGAAGGTAATTGTCCGTCATCCAGTTAGAGATGGACAGGACATCTTCCTGGAGTTTGGCATAGTCAGGTATGGTGCCCTTAGAGAAAGTGAAGATAGGTTGCGTGTCATCCGCATAAGAAATCATTTTGAACTTATGTTCCCTTGCCAGCAAGGCCAGTGGGCGGACATACACATTAAACAACGTAGGGCTAAGCACCGAGCCCTGAGGAACGCTGCACTCAAGAGGGAACCTGCTGGAGGAGTACGGCGGAGCGAAAATCTGGAAGGAACGGTCAGATAGAAATGACGCGAACCAAGCCAGAGCCCCATCTTCGTCCCCGATTTCCCAGAGACGCTTGAGCAGTATCTCGTGGGAGACCGTGTCGAATGCCGCACTCAAATCCAGCAGGATCAAGGCAGAGGTGGTCCCTAGATCTTGAGATGCCCTTAGTTGTTCTGAGACGGCCACAAGAGCTGACTCTGTGCTATGTCTAGCCCGGAAGCCATTTTGTGACTTATCCAGGATATCATTACTTTCCAGGTGGTTAGTCAGGGTAGCGTTCAGTTGCGCTTCCATCACCTTAGCCAAGTACGGTAAGAGGGAGATGGGTCTGAAATTTCCAGGACGGGAGGGGTCAAGGGAAGGCTTCTTGAGCAGAGGGACAACTTTAGCATGCTTCCAGGACCTGGGAATAATGGAGGATCCCAGTGATCTATTAATCAGTTCTCATCCTTCGTGCAAGATAGAGTCCTGGCAGAGCCTAAAAATATCCGGTTTAACTGGATCGTCAGGAGATCCAGACTTTACCTTGGTGGCAAGTAGACCAAGATCTTTATAAGAAATGGGGGGGGGGCAGTTTGTAAAAGGGCTGAGAAATCGGGTCGGTACGACACTAGGCTTGGGGTGGGGGTGGGCTTCCTGGCTTCCAGCGAGGTGTAAATCGCCTGTATTTTGTTAGTAAAAAAGAGGGCTAGATCTTCACATTGCGAGTTGGACGCAATGAGATTGTTAGTGCCCTAAGGGGCCTTGGTCATATCTTTTATTAAAGAAAAAATGTTTTTTGAGGGATTCAAATTCGAGTGAATCTGATCGGTATAGAATGCAGCCTTAGTTTTCCTGATGAGTTTGTGGTATGCTTTGGTGGCTGACCTATAGCTATTTTTTGCTGTGAATTCATAGGAGCGCCTCCAGGCGCACTCAAGAACTTTACAATGCTTTTTTTCCGACGCTAGAGTCTTGGTATACCAGGGGGGTGATTGCACACGTTTTGGCCGGGACATTTTATTAGGGATCTGGAGGTCCAGGGAACTATTGATCCAGCCCCTGAAGGCTTTGTCTGCGTCCTCCAAGCTGTGAGGCCAGACCGGACAGGAAGATTTAAGGTGGACCTCTAAGCTGGGGACGTCCTGTTTATGCCACAGACGTCTCCAGAGGGGGAGAGAGGGGCACTGGCGCGCCGTGGCCCGAATGCATATGTGGATGAGAAAATGATCTGTCCAGGAGAGGGGGAGGGGGGCATGCACTCTGATCCCCTCAAGATTCGAAAAAACCGGGTCGAGCAGGTGGCCTGCTAAGTGAGAAGGGCCTTCGACCAGCTGGGATAGTTGACAGGCTTCCAGATCTTCAAGAAAGGTAGTAATATCCTGGGAGTCAAGTCACTCTAGATGAAGATTGAGGTCTCCCAGTATGCTAAAGTTAGATGCCTGCAGGGCCAGGGAAGAGGTAATCTGGGGCAGGGCTTCCTGAAAGGCTCTAGCCGATCCAGGGGGACGGTAAATGAGGAGCCCTGTGAAGGTAAAATTATCTGAAATCCTAATCTTGAACAGCGTGCATTCACAGTCGGGTAGTGTCGCAGGTGAAAGGGTACAAGGAAAAGTGGACTTGGCTATCACAGCTAGCCCACCCCCCCTGTCATAAGGCCTATTCTGGGTATACATAGAGTAGCCCGGTGGTAGGGCTAAAGCCGGAATAGCGGTCGCGTCATCGGTAAGCCATGTCTCCGTGAGAAAGAGTAAGTCAGGGGACCTCTCCTGAAGCATCTCAAAGACATCCACATGGTGTCTCACCAGGGACCTGCAGTTCAGAATAAGTATTTTTAAGTTCACGGGGTGACTCTGGAGTAGTAGGATCAACCCCAGTAGCCTTGAAACCGCAAATTTTGCACCTCATACCTGGGGTGTCTACACGCAAGCCATGGTCCGCACTGGAGGCATGAGGCCGGAAGGCAAGTAGCTCCTCACGGGACACAACTGGACACAACTGGCCACCGGAAGCCAGTAAAGGTCATTAAGATGTTGAATTACACTTAGAATACAAGATGCCAGTTTAAAGCTATTGTGTATGCCAACAAACAGATTCTTCCTTTTATGTTCATTGAATTTGTAAATGAGTTATAGCTCTTGGGATTTTAGCTGCTATTTCAAAAGAAGAAGAGAATGATGACAGAAAAGCTGTTACTGTATGAGAATGCAGTTTTTGAGGCTTGCAGAATTTGGGGTTTTTCTTTCCACCTAACATGAAATGTACCAGTGCATTTGTGGTCCGAAATGCTTGGACCACGAAAAAACACTGCCCCAATCATGGTAGGCTTTGTGGTAGAAATCACAAGTTCAGAGTAGGGTTGACAACTTTCTTAGAAAAAGCACATACCGGCCAATTGTTTACAAATGGTTAGTCTGGAAAAGCCAAAAACTGGAGAAGAATTTGTGCATAATTGTCCCTCTGCTTTAATAACCATTATACAATGGTTTAAACATCCCCCAAATACATTTTAACTGACGTGCTAGCTGTGTTAGGTTTATGTAGCAGAAGGGAAAAATACCAGATTTAATCTCAATTTTAACTGGCCTAGAATTTAAATTCAATCCAAAATAGTTAAAATTAGTCAGGTAGCAACCTCAGTGTAGAGGCATCTACAGAGAGGAGAGCAGACCATGGTTGAGAGAGGTTGAATGTAATAGTGAAGATAATATTGCAGGTGTCATTGCAAGCCCCATGCATAACACACATAGACCTGAATTTAATGCACTTAGAGGCATATTTATGAGAAGCTTGCATCACGTTTGCACCAAGCAAAGTGGTACATGTCTGACGCAAGCATCTAAGTCAGATTTTTGAAGACAATCATGTCACATTGCCTGGCTCTAAATGGCTTTATTAATCTGGAGTACGGCAACGCAGAACAAATTGAGGTATTGCCTTTCTCTGCACAAGGGAGGCATTCCATGTGTGTTGCGGTGGGTATTCCCAGGCAAATGCCATGGTTTTTGACACATTCCCAGATTTACAAAACCTCGGAATGTGCCAAAAAGATATGTCTACCTAGTTGAGGCGTAACAATGAGTAATATCTTTATTTCTTCTAATTTTTTCCTCTTTTCATGTGTGCGGCATTGATGATGATGATGATGAAGAAGGATTTATTAAAGCGCGACAAATACCCTGGGGTGCCTAGGCAATGTGTTTAATATATACAGGTCAGGACAAACTAAGGTATAGAATTATGTCTTAAACAACCAAGTTTTAAGGCCCTTTCTAAATGTTGGTAGCCTTTACTCTTTTTTTAGCATGGCTGGCAGGGAGTTAGATATGCTGGCAGTTGTAGCCATGAAACTCCTACCACCCGACCTAACCCTGCTGACACTAGGAACAATTAAGTTTCCATGTTCAGCAGATATAAGGAGTCTTGCAGGAGTATTTGGCTTTAAGAATTTTGCTAGTTGCATTGGCCCGAAGTTATTAATAGATTCAAAGGCAATGCATAATGATTTAAATTGGATCCCCTTGGCTACCTGTAGCCAGTGAAGACGGACTAAGGCTGTGGAAACGGAGTCAAATTTAGAAATACCTAGCAGAACTCTTGCTGCTGTATTCTGAGCAGTCAGTAGTTTTTATTACTGCGCTTAGGAGCACTGGAAAAGAAGGTGTTACACTAGTCCAGTCTTAAGGATATCAGCACTGATACCACCATTTTCCTCAGGTTCAGAGGTATTGTTGGAAGGATTTTCCTCAACATTTTCAAGATAAAAAAGCATGCCGAAGTAGCCGGGTGTATTTGTTCTTCAAAGGACAGCTTGGTGTCAAAAATACCTCCTACATATTTGGCTTTGCGCACTGGTTAGGGTAAGGAACCAAATTGGACTGGCCACCAGCTATCTGTCCAAAATGATCGATAGTTCCCCAGCACTAAAACCTCTATCTTGGATGAGTTTAGCTTTAGACAATTATCTATCATCCAATTAGCTATATGGCTCATACGGTCATGAAAATTATTTGCTGTTTGGCTAGAACGACTGCTCACTGAGACGACAATCTGAGTGGTGTCCGCATACGACACGAGGGCCAATCCATAACTTTTAACTAGACTGGCAAGAGGGGTGACATAGAGGTTAAAATTAAGCCTGAGCGGATAACTTTGTTCCGCCAGCGAAAGTTGCAGATTTTTAAAACTCCACACTCCGTTTGGTGGCCTGCTCCTGCCTGCTCTTGTGGCTCGACTTGCCTTCCGCTGTTTCGCTCTGCCACTTTGGTTGAATTAATTAACAGGAAACCAGGAAGAACTGCAGTGCGCATGGCGTACTGCATGAAGGCATGCCTGATGTCAGAAATGCCTACACGCAGTACGCCATGCGCACAGCAGTTCTTCCTGATTTCTTGTTAATTAATTCCAGAGTGGCAGAGCAATGCAACGGAAGACAAGTGGAGCAGCAGGATCAAGCAGGAGCAGGACACCTTGGGATTTAGAAGAAGCCAGGGTAAGTTTCCTAGCCATCCCTACTGCAGTGCAGGCCTTACACTACATGGGAGGAGGGGGGGCGGGGGTTTAGCGGGAGGGGATTGGGGGGCCAGGGGTTTTAGCGTAAGGGCGAGCCAGGGTTTTAGCAGGGGGGTACCGAGGGGTATGGGGAGGGATATGTGACTCTGACAGCCATGGTATTCCGCAGAATTTCATGGAGTTTTGTAGTGAAATGAGTACAACTTCGCCAGATCCGCCCAGGGTTAGTTAAAAAGCGTTGGGCTCAGGGAAGAACCCTGGGGAACAACACAGGGCAGCATGATGGAGGGTGAAACAACGTTCTCCAAACCCACTTCTTAAGACCGCTCAGACAGGAAGGAGCCCAGTAGGGACAGCACCTTTTCCCCAATCCTGATGGAGGCTAATCGGTTCTGCAGCAGCCCATGATTGACAGTGTCAAAAGCCACTGACATGTCCAGGAGGATAAGAGCTGCACTCCCCCCACTGTCTAAAATCTGCCTAAGTTCCTCCATGGCAGTGATGAGGGACAGCTCTGTGCTATGTAAGCACAAAATAAAATTGGGAGGGATCCAGAATAGTGTTATCATTGATGAATAAGGATAGTTCAATATTTATCTCCTTCTTGATCACTTTAGCAGGGAACAGGAGTGTCAATATTGCTCTATAATTGAGAATCTCCTTAGCGTCCAAGTTGGGTTTCTCTAGTCAGCGAAGTATGGAGGCTTTCTTCCATTTATTTATTTATTTATTTATTTATTTATTTGCTGGTTTGTATAGCGCTTGAATCGACTCCTAGTGGAGTATCTCTGCGCTTTTGGAGCCCGTCAAAACAGAAGTGTGAATGAATGGAAGCTAGATCTCATTTCTGAACAGTACAGTTTTCAGGTGTCTCCTGAATGTGAGATGTTCTTTACATTGTCTCAGAGACAGAGGGAGTTTGTTCCATAAAGTGGGTCCTGTAATTGACAGTGCTTTGCTCCCATGTCTGGCTTTTTTTGCATGGGGGACCACTAAAAGAAGATTATTGCTGGACCTGAGCGATCGAGTAGGAATATAGGGAGCAAATTTGTTTTCAAGGTAGGCGGGCCCTTGTCCATTCAGACATTTATGAATCAGACAACATATTTTAAATTTAGTTCTCTGCCGGATTGAGAGCCAATGCAGTTGCTCAAGGAGGGGCTTAGATGCAGTTCTCGGGGGGACATTGAGGACAAGGCGAGCTGCCGTGTTCTGAATGACCTGAAGCTTGGCCAACACGCCTTCATTGGCAGAAAGTAACAGGCCATTACAATAGTCAATCCGACTTAAAACCAATGCCTGAACAAGAGTTTTCCTAAAGGAGTCTGGTAGTAGCGGGAAAACTTTACGTAGCAGGCTAATGGTATGGAAGCATATTCCTGAAACATAGTTAACATGTTGTTTAAGTGACAAATCTTGATCCAATCGGATTCCTAGATTCTTCACGACCTGTTTGGGTTCAGGAACTGCTCCCAGGTCGTGCGGCCACCAATCTGGGGTCCATAGCATTTTAGCTTCTCCGAACAGCATTACCTCAGTTTTGCTGACTTTGCACTGAAGGTAATTGGAAGACATCCAATTTGCCACAGCCTTCATGCCTGATGAAAAAGAGCTTCTTACATCAGCGGAGAGAGTCTTAAAGGGGAAGAGGAGCTGCGTATCATCCGCGTATGATAATGGGATGAAACCATACCTGCGCATCACTCTTGCCAGGGGTGCCACATAGATGTTGAAAAGGGTTGGGCTTAAACAGGAGCCCTGTGGCACCCCTTTTGAGATCTCTACTTCCGCTGAACGATACGCATCCATGGTGGCTCTCTGGGTGCAATCGGATAAGAAGCTCTTCAGCCAGTCAAGGGCTTTGTTCTTGATGCCAGCGTTCGACAACCGATCGGTCAAGATGGTGTGTGACACGGTGTCGAACGCTGCCGACAGATCTAATAGAACCAGGATCACTGAGAGGCCCTTGTCCTGGTACATATGTAGATCATCATTGACAGACAGAAGGGTGGACTCCGTGCTGTGTTTCGGCCTGAACCCTGACTGAGAGTAGTCCAGGGCGCCAGCAAGTTCGATATATCTGGACCGATGGTGGTTTACATGCTTTTCAATCAGTTTCCCTAAGAATGGTAGTAAGGATATGGGTCTGAGATTGGCTAGTTCGGTCCATGGGATGGCAGTATTTTTCCTAATGGGTCTAACAAGGGCTCGTTTCCATTCTCTGGGGACGTTACCTGAGCTGAGTGAGAGATTCACCAGTTTTTCAATCATGGGGCAGAGTTGTTCCGTCAGGGCAGGCATTATCCTAGCTGGGATGGTATCATCTGGACTACCACTTTTGATCTGTAATATTAATGAGGAAGTTTCTTGTGAGGAGATGAGAGGGAATGTATCTAATGAGTAATTATCCTGCTTCAGTTCGGTATCCGCCTGAGGGAGCGCCGTATCTATGGTAATTGCCCTATTAGCGCAAACTCTTTTATCGTAAATTATATCAATTTTGCTGGTGAAGAAGCAGGCGATTTCATCACATAGCTGTTGAGAAGCCAACTCAGAGGATTCACATGCAACTGGCTTGACAAATGTTTGTAAGATTTGGTAGAGGACCCTTGGAGAGTTCCCTGCATCTTTGATTTGTGATGCAATATAGGTTTTGCGTGCTATACGAATAGCTTTATGGTATATGGATAATGCATCCCAATACTTTTTCTTATCCTCTGCCTGGTGTGAAGTTCTCCACCTCTTTTCTAATTTCCTGGCAGTTAGTTTTAGTGTCCTTAAGTGGTCCGAAAACTAGATTTCTTGTTTGTTGGCCGGTCTGAGTTTGAACTGTTTCAGATGGGCAATTTTATCTATAGCTTCCTTAGTTGCCTTTTCAAATTTTTTAAGAGCGGTTACAATATTTTCCTGAGGGGAAAGGAGGGGGGAGTTAAACTTTTCCTTGAAGGTGGCATCGGTGACTTTGTGCCACTGTCTGCGTACACTCGGTAGTAAGATAGGACTTGAGGGGGTGGGTTTGGAGTAGGGAGTAAGAAATTCAACAATAAAATGATCAGTCCAATTGACCTATGTTGCAGGTAGGCAGGAAACTGACGGAAAGTTGGATAAGATCAGGTCCAGGGTATGACCTGCCTGATGTGTGGGCCCACTGTTACGTTGTATTAGTACTAGTGAGGACAGATCTGTTAGTAGGGATTGCGCCTCGCTGCAATCCGACCTATCGCTATGTACATTGAAGTCCCCTACTAATATGAAGTCACTATCATTGTTGACATGTGGGGCAAGTAGCTCGATCAGCGTGTTGGAGAAATTGTTACATGGTCCGGGCGGGCGATATACTAGGGCACCCTTTTGACTTTCTTTGGGGGACAGTATTATTTTAAAAACTAATAGTTCAATTTATGAGGTGCTTAATTCTTCTAAGACCGAAATGTTGATTTCTTGTTTATGCACAATAGCAATCCCACCACCTATTTTAGTGGGATGGTCTAATCTAACTATTTATAGTTACTTGGGTAATACCCTGTTGTGAACATTATATTAAAAATCACTGTTAATGGAAAGCTATAATTTCAGAAGAAATATACAGAATTTTTTGAGGGCATGGATCTGGTGGGGAGCCATATTTAATTACACCGATGAGTTTAGAGGTTTGTTCAACTGTCATAGTAGTAAAAGATGAGAATCAGGGTAGCTAATTCAAGTGGATCTTGTATCTTATCATGAGATATAGATTGAATCTTAATAAGTTTGGCCGGTGTCTGAGCCAGGCGGTTATCCTGCAGCACAAACGAGTCAAAAACAGACCTTGTGCTGGAAGGATTCTGCTAACAAGTTGCAGAATTCCTGATTGATGCCGATCTTTCAATGTGTCATTAAACCATGGTTCTGAAGGTGTCCTCCTGGAACATTGCCACTGTTTGGGAGAAGGGGGGGTAGGATTTAAAGATCTAGCTTCTACTTTCTTCTAGGTGCAACGAACATGAGGTTCTCTAGGAACTTCAATGATGATTTTTTGTGGCAATAATATATCAAATAGGCATGCCTTATGACTTGTTGAGATCAAAGGCAAAGCTTCAGTCCAACTTATATGGAAGTTATCTTAAAATATTTCCAGCACACAAAGAAAGAGGAAATGCCTCTATGGATTGTGCACAATAACCATTCTGCCTACGACACAGGAACCCTTGTACCATTGTTCAAGGGTGCCTACGTGGGCTCTAGGCTGCCGAAACGGTGCCATTGTGGGTGGAAATGACAGGGATGTGTAGCATTGCTTAAATACGACATATTTCTACCTTTTCAAAGTGATAACATCACAAACGGACACTGCACCAGTTTAGAAAAATAAAGTATCTTTATCTAAACTGAACAAGACCAAAACGACAAAACCAATTCAACATACATGTAATAACAATATGACTTTAGAAAGGTTTCAAACAACTTGATCCATTGAAAACTATGGAGCGTGATTTCTCACAAAGCACCTGTAGATGAGTCAAAATTCACAAGGACAAACAGCCGCAGAGATGGGAAGTGTCAGAAACAAAGAGAAGCATCAGTTCCTGAGACCTTGTGAAGGCGAAGAAACGGTTCTGCTGATTGACGGAGAAGTGATGCTTTGAATCCGGTCTGTAGGGAGAAGTGATGCATCAACTCTAAGACGATTCTGGTCTGTGGGTGATGTGTCAGGAAAACGTATTGCACATGTAGGATGTGTGGAAATCAGGGCAGTGTCGGTGATCAATGTGAGGGGAGCGGCGCTGCGTCGGTTTCTTCAGCTGCGATGCCTCAATGCATTGGTTCTTGCAGCCGTGACAGGCGCTGCATTGGTTTTGGCGGCGGCGCAGCGTTGCGTGGAGCTTTATCTTGCACAGCGGTGCTGTATCGGGAAGAACAACTGCAAGAAGAGCGATGCGTCAATTTCTTCAGTTCTCCTTGTCTTGCAGCTCACAACAGCAGGAACAACCACCAGAGGCCTAAAACTGGACCAGACATCTCCTGGCAGACAGGCAGATACAGGCACATTGGAGTCACTAGTTTGGCAAGATATCATTGAGAAAAACCCATAGGGATCATATGGTCGCCTTTTTAAAGATTATATAAAAGAACTATCTGCAGGTGACTTATGGGACCTCAATCCTAGTAAAACAGCATTTAAAAGCGCTATTAAGAAATGTGACCGAATGATCTCCCTCATCACGGACAAAAATCTCCTTGCCAAACACAGGCATGCCTGGGCCATTTTTAATTTGTATAGGTCCTTAGCCCCTGCAACCTACCTGTCATGCACCTACTCCCTGCATTTAAAACTCAGTGTTATGGCCATCAGACTTGGTGACTGGCAATTTTTAAAAGATTTGCCAGGCTGGCGCTGTACGTCAGAATCATTATGGTGTAGAGGGTGTGGAAGGGTGTACGAAACCCTAGAGCACGTGGTCTGTCTCTGCCCAGCACTCACGCCACAGCGCAGATGTAAACTGAAAGCAGAGTGGAACAGGTTGAGAATTAGGTCATGCAGACAGGCAATCATTGTGGCCCTAAGCCCAGAAAACACAGCTTTAAAAATCGGCCTCACGTCATACATACGCCTTGCATACCGGATTTTCACGCACGCTTCTCCCGCGTCGGCAATAGCCTAAAACTAAATTGCATCACTCTTTTAAGTTGATAAAAACGATCTTATTATATATTGCATTTCTATTGACTAGCTGCTATCGAACTGGTGTTGCAATTTTTATCTGAATATATTTTTAATATTTGTAACCAATTGTCAATGGTGGGTCGGGTTATAAGTGCAATATTGGTAATCATTCGAACAACAACCCCCTAGCCACAGCCGGTTACTTGTTGTTGGTTTTTAGCTTTTACAATGTGTATTATTGTTGGTGCTTCTTTTTAAGGATGTTAATTTATATCCAAATAAAATATATACACCTCCTGGCAGATCACAACTCTCAGCAACAAAGTTCAGGAGAACTGGGGGGAGTCGTTGTGTCCTTGAGACTTCAGAACGGGAGGCCAGCACACACTGGCCCTTAAAGATCTTCTTTGAGCAGCTTCACAGCAAAGTTCCAGTCTTTGTCCTTTCCTTGGCAGAAACAGCAACTGCAGGCCAACCCCACACTGCAGCCACTAAATGATAGGGGGACCCCTGAATCAATGAAGGTAGAGCAATAGGGGAAAATCAAGGTATCAAGAAAACTGTCTGCACTACCTGTCTATTTCAGAAACACACAATTAAGTCATTAAATATACCACTCCAGCTATACCATGTGCTCAAGTAAAGGAATATAAGGCAGTTATTTAAATAAACATTTTATTTTTGTTTTTTTTATTATTCACAAACCTTACATAGGTGTATAAATCATGTCTTTACATCATAAAATACATTAAAAAAGTGACACTGGCCCTCAATGGTGAAATTCCCATGAACTACCTTTCATACAAATCATTCATATACTCTCACACTCACAAAAACCCAATCAGACTGTGAAGACACACTAAACGTTCATCAAACATTATATCTAGATATGATATGAGATCCCTATACAGGTGCGCACTCTCACACTCACATAAACCCATTCAGACTGTAAAGACACACTAAACATTCATCAAACATTATATCTAGATATGATATGAGATCCCTATACAGGTGCAACATAGAAAAATACTTTTTTTTACCCTTTCATAAGGCAATAAAATAGCTGGTGAGCGATCCACAACTAATAAAGATTTGCATCAAAGATCACAACGTAACTTTAAATGAGTAAATGGAAGGAATTGATCAAATCAGCATAAAATTCTTATACATAAATCAAACAATAAGATGCATGTATAGAAATTTTCAATCAAACACGCCAACGCGCGTTTCGGTGTTACCACCCTCAATGACGGGGTGCCATCTTCTTCAGGGCGTAACAGTAAATTCATGGGACCTTGCGGGGACCGAGAGACCAGGCGGGATATGTTTGTCAACTTGAGAGAATCAAGCACGATGATAGAAATAATTGTATGGGCGAATTTTACGAATTTGCGATATGCGAATTCATGCAAAAGCGTACTCGCAGTCCGCAAAATCCGTGAACTTTCGTTCGATTGCGGATTTTTTTATTTTTGTGAGTTCGCAGGATTTTTTTTACTGCTCGCGTTGTGCATTTCCAGTTCAGGGGTGCAATTGCGTGTTCGCGTCCGTTTTTGCGTGCTCGCGAGGGAAATATCGCACAAACTTACCCACGTGGTTGCAATGGGCGCGGCCATCCTGATTTTCATTCATTGCTATGGTTCTGGGCATGCCTTTTTTCTATCCTTTTCAATCTTTGTAATCCTTTGTTTTTTCTGAACTTTTTTTTCTTTTTTACTCATTATCTATCTCTATGGTTCTGGGCATGCCTTTTTTCTATCCTGTTTTAATCTTTGTAATCCTTTGTTTTTTCTGAACTTTTTTTTTCTTTTTTACTCATTATCTATCTCTCTATTTTTCTACATCTATATTTTGTGTTTTTTCAACTTTTTGTTACTTTAATAACTACTTTTTTGTAAGCTCTCTTTTATTTACTTTTTTTCCCTATTCTTTCCTATTTTTCGTTTCTTCTTTGACCCAGAACCATGGCAAAGGGAGCCGGCAAGTCGAAGGGGAAGAGTCCCTCACCCTGTAGCCGGCTCCCTTGCCCACGATTAAGGGGGTAGTCAGTAAGTCCAAGGGAGATCTTCAGCGCGGTGGAGGTGGCCGCACTGGTTTTCTTTGCGCAGTGCTACCTCCCCAAGACCGTCGCGGCAGGCGGCAGGCCCGGTACCAGGTATGCCCTCCAGGAGCATCGCCAGCTATGGGGTAAGGTGTGTCGGGCCATGTATCGGGAGTTTGAGGTCCGGTGCACCTACAACCAGGTGGCGCACTGGTGGTCCGACATCCTGAACCGGGAACAAGACCTGCTCGACTTGCTTGGCATTGAGATTCCTGGGCTTGGTGAGTACTAGTAGCTATTTAATAACTACTTTGTTTTCTTCTGCTCTGTGTTATCTTGCAAATATATGTTTTTGTCCGAAGAGCAAGAATGCTGCCGATTACATTGCAGGTAAATTATGTTTCAAAAGCTTCTGTGATTGCAAGTGCTCACCTGCTCAGTCAGTGGCTGTGTTACTATGCTTATTTTTTTTCAATTTTGTGCTCATTTGGCCTGAGTGATTATGTATGAGTGTACTTTACAGAACTGCATAATGCTAGAGAGACTAGTGACTCAAGTCCAGTCCTTCCTTTGTACTCCTGCCACTAAGAAGAGATAGTGGTGGTGGATTGATAGGTTGAGTATATTATGACTTGTTATATAGTAGGACATTTTGTAGTGGTCTGCAATCATGACGGACTGTGTCTGTCACTTTGCGTGCTGCTGAGTGCTGCCAGTCCTAGTAGAACCTTTTTGTAGTTGGTTTAGTGAGTTACATAACTTTCCAAGTAGACAGTCCGCAAATCCAGCAATACCATGATGATATACTAGTAGACCACATCAGATAGGTAAAAAAATTGTGCAATTGTTGTTTATTTCCCCAAAATGATTTGTTATTGTTTTTTTGAAATGTTTGATTTCATTGACAACAATCATCCATATTTGTGCCCTTCTTTCATGTACATGAGCTCCTCCCAGGGGCAAGAGGACAGAGGTGCCGGTGGCGGCACCGGCGGAGCAGGAAGACCCGGATCAGTCCGCCGAGGGCTCTTCTGCTGGCCCCAGTAAGTTTTCCTGTTGATAATATTAATTATACTTCCCTAACTTTTATAGCACCTATTTATTCCAAACGTTCATCATAATTCTATTTTTTCCTGAATCATTTTTGATCTTCTTGTAGACTGTTTCTAAATTATTATCCTGCCTCTACTATGACTCTCTGTGCTACTACTATTTATTATTATTAGTCTGTCTGTGTAGCTAGCTAAGCTTGCACAGTTGGCAAAAGGGGTTAAACAAAACTCCTATTCAGCAACAGCTCTAGGCACTGAGTGGAGTCCTCTGGGTTGTCCATAATGTCTATTGAAGTCTTCTTAATGTTTATGCTTTGACAATTCCCAACAATAAAATGTCAATGGCCACAAAGAATTAGATACTAGTTTACTTTTTGATTGGATAGGAGGACATACTACTACTGTTGTAGGGACTATTCTGCACCTACAGAACTATGGACAAGAAATAGGGCATTGGTGATAATAGGCACAGTTAGACTTTCCACATACCTCAGTCATAACAGAAGTTGAACCCCCAATCTCCTTACTGACTAGCTAGTGTGTCAGAGTCATTATTTAGCTCCCAAATGCAGCGATGATCCCCAATGATAATACAACCCAGAACATAAGACTACGGAGTCAGAGTCCCGACCTCTCAGAGTCACAGAATCATGCGTGCAAATTGCAAACCCTTTCGCTCACTCACTTATGACCAAAAACCACAGAGTCGATGTAGTTTTAAAGTTTTATTAAAAGTAAAACAACTAGCTCTGTGTGTACTCTGTATTTTAATTTCAATTGTGCATTATATAAAAACATTTATTAAAATCAACTTCATATAAGATAAACGGTGAACTCTTGAAAACTGAACAGTGGCTGATTTTACACATTAACTGTGGGAGAGCACTCATCTGGTTGGAACTTAAAGTCTTGGTGGTGATGATGACGACTCCGAGTAACATAATGCTTTTGTTCGTAGAAGGGAAGCTTCTGTCTCTTATGAGAAAATGGTGCGTGTTAAAAAGCAAGCATTCATCAGTTGTGCAAAACAGTGTAGCATGTTATGGCTAAGCATAAATAAAAACACCGTCCCCTTCCGAAAGGGGAATTTTTAGTTTAGACTAGAGAGTCACAAATAATTAAATTTGTTTACTCGTCATCAGATTCAAAATCAATGGCCACATTTGGATTTGTACTTTTGGCTTTCCGGATGTTACTTAGGTGCGCCTCCCACTGGATGCTGTGGTGTTTTTTGAGATGACCTCTCTGGCCTCCGGTACCATAGTTGGTACCAAGCTTACCCCAACTAACTACCTGTTTACAAATCGAACAAATAATGTGGTTTTCTGCCTTTTTTCTAATACTAAAGAAGTCCCAAACTGGGGAGTTGAGATTTCTTATGGTGGTGGAGGTGCCACTTTCAGTGCCAGATGAAGTGGAGGATGGGCGTGGTGGAATTTGACTCTGTTGTGCACTTACAGCACCACTACTTGAGGTTATGGAGGTGGAGCTGGATGGAGGTCCCTGCCGACCCTTATGAAGAGAAAATATGGAGGCTGTAGGTCGTGTTGGTGTAGTAGTTACCTGTGTTGGTGGTGGTACCAGTGCCACGCTGCCCACATCCTGCGCAGCATTTTGGGATAGGGTAAAACTGTCTGTCTGCTGTATGCCCGCTGGGGCTGGAGTGACGACTGGGTCGTCATAGTCAGACTCTTCATCAGCAGCAGAATACACCACTTCAACTTCTTCTTTGTCATCACCCATAAGTGAAAGCCTTGCGGGAACCTTCCTTTTACCTAGCTTTGTCGGCTCATGGCGAGCCTCCCTCTCAGACTGAATTGGTGGGTGCCAATCAGGATCTAGATCATCAGAAGGAAGGGGGCTTGAAGAAGAACTTGTACTAGCCCTCCTTTTCCTTGTTGGGGATCTGGAAGACTATGGATCATCAGGAGTGGCTTGCTCGGCTGATACCTCTGCATGAATCTCTATTTCCTCATGTGCCGCTACTTCTGGAGGAACAAGCATTGTGGGCAGTTGTGCCTCTCCTTGCGCCTCTCCTTGCTCATCTCCTTGCGCCTCACCTTGCGCCTCTCCTTGTCGCACCTGTGGTTGTTGTTGCACCTGTGGTTGAACACTCGTCAGATGAGTTACACCCAGCGTTGATTGGATGCTACTTTGCGATGAGTCAACGCCAACATCACTGGTCGATGGTGAAAGAGCAATTATAGTGGCTGCCTCTGCGGCACTCATGGGCTTGGGCCTAACTTGGCTTGGTGGCACTGAGACCAATGAAGCAGAGGTGCTGCTCCCAGCTTGGTCCCCGGCGGACACCGCTGCTGCAGGCGTAGTTTTTTTCCCCCAAAAAAGTGTTTGTTGGCATACCAGTCTACTTGGTAAGTGGCGCCACTTGCTTCTTCTGCTCCGTCTTACTGGCAGTGGCACTGGCAACTTTCTTGGTAGAGGAGCTACGCCCACCTTTCTTTGGCCCCATCTTCTTCAGATGTCAGAACAGCAGGACGCAGTTGCACGAGTTGCAGAGTTGTCTGTGGCCACACGTGACGTCACGTGGCATTGTGCACACACCGCAGCAGGACTTCTTCCTGGTACTACAACAAGTGGTGATGATGTGGATGATTCCTGGTTCTCAGTCTTTGTGCACCCAAAAGCAAAGAAGCCAGAGGAACATAAGTTAAAATGTTGCATATGTCGTGCTTCAATTAATACTATTGCAACTAGGCATTTATTATTATTAAGTTAACACAACACACCCAAAAACGGAAAGACCCAAAATAAAAATTGCAAATCTAATAAAAAATGGATGTTTAAATTAATAGAAGAGAGACCACACAGAGAGAGTTGTTTCATGCACCCATTCATAATCCTAGGCCTACTGGCCCGCCAGCTTGCCGGCCTATGGCAAAAACTGCCTGGTCTCAATATGCCCCCCCACCTACATGGCTAGGCCCTGGACCAGGCCCCAACAACACCAAAAAAATCGAAATACACACAAAAATCACCCCAATGCAATGCCACCCATGCCCTAAATGATGTTTAAATTCAAGAGACCACACAGAAAGAATTTGTCCCTGCACCACTGAGTACCCCTGGGAATACTGCCTGGCTTCAAAATGGCCTCTAGACCCCCACCCACATGGCCAGCCCCTGGACCAGGCCTCAAAATGGCCCCACCCACATGGCCAGTCCCTGGACCAGACCCCAACAACACCCAGAAAAAATCCAAATACACACAAAAATCACCCCAATCCAATGTCACCCATGCAATAAATGATGTTTAAATTCAAGAGACCACACATAAAGACTTTGTCCATGCACCACTGAGTACCCCTGGGCATAATGGATGAAAGCAAGGCAGACTGGGTGCAGACCTACGGCACAAAGCACACTGCCTGGCTTCAGAATGGCCCCTAGACCCCCACCCACATGGCCAGGCCCTGGAGCAGGCATCAAAATGGCCCCCACCCACATGGACAGCCCCTGGACCAGGCCACAACAACAAGCAAATAATCAAAATACACACACAAATCACTCCAATCCCATCCATGCCCTAAATGATGTTTAAATTCAAGAGACCCCACAGAAAGACTTGGTCTACGCACCACTGACTACCCCTGGGCCGACTGGCTAGTGTGGCTTTAACACGCACCCCAAAATTTAAAAAAACTTCCACATATAACAGTGAGCTATTCAATCCCATGCCATCCATGCCGTAAATGATATTTAACTTCAACAAAACTGACAGAAACAGTTGTATCATACACCCATGACTAACCCTGGGCCTACTGGATACTGTGGCTACCCACAATATATTTTTTTAAAGTTCTGAAAAAATTTATAACTTGTCGTTGCAGCAACTGCAATGCCCCAAACAAACAACACCAACTTACTTGTAAAATCTTAAATCCAAAAGTGATCCAAAAAAAGTCCTCAAATACAAATATCCAGCAGCCGTCACAAAGAGTAATCCTTCCAGCTCCAGATCCAAATGAAAAGTGACCAGGACATGGACAACGCAATGGGAGGAGCCTGCTGGACAGGAACAGGAGGTTGGAGACTCTGGGGCACTTCTAAGCATGAGCGGATTTTGCGGATTGGCAATCCGCGAATTTGCGGATTTGCAAACTCGCAATCCGCAAAATCCGCGAATTCCCGCGAATTTGCGGATTTTTTTTTTTTTTTGTGTTCGCCCGTGTTTCTGCCAGTTCGCGAGGGTTTTTACAATTTCGCAATTTGCGAACTTACCTGTCGGGTCGCAAGTTTTGCGAACTTGTTGTTTCTACGTGTCCAACCTGTTTGGGACACTCTTCTTCATCACTGCCACTCTCTGTCACCACTGCCACTCTCTGACTACTCATGCCACCCTCTGGCCCACCCATGCCACCCTCTGTTTCATCACCACACCCTCTGGTTGTCCAGTGTACATTATTTTTGGCAAAGCAAAGCACACCTTCCCTGCCTCAAGTGACCTGAATTAATTTGGGGCTGATTAATGTGTCACAGAATATTTTTTTAGCTGGCACCTGCTTCCTTAGTGCGCCCTGATTAGTGATCTTTTGCACTTGCTAAGTGCTTTCATTGTTGCAAAATTAGTTACAACACCTGCCCTGCCCCAACTGACAATAATGAATTAGGGGCTGATTAATGGATTTTAACTTCCAGCCTGGCTCCTGCTTGTCTCCCTTAGCTGTAATTCAGGACCTTTGTGGCATATGTGTAAC
Organism: Lissotriton vulgaris; assembly: GCF_964263255.1. NCBI lineage: Eukaryota > Metazoa > Chordata > Amphibia > Caudata > Salamandridae > Lissotriton > Lissotriton vulgaris. The sequence goes on along the minus strand of NC_141697.1, from coordinate 164,127,550 downwards.
TATTCTGAGGTTCAGAGCAGGGTCACATAATAGTTGCAACTGGCAACTGAACTCTGGAGGGGCCCCTCAGGAAGCACTACAGGAAATGGCTACTAATGATGAGCCTGAACTTTTGAACCTGGTAAGTAGTTACTTTCAGTTTTGCTAAAATCGTATTTCTGCAATTTCGCACTTATTCGCGGGGCGCGAACTCACGCGAACAGTGCGAGCAGTGCGAGCAAAATCCGCTGCTCGCGGATTTGCGGATTTTTCAGGAAATTCGCAAATCTCGCGGATTGCGGATTTCCCGAAAATCCGCAAAATCCGCGAGCGGAACGGATTTTCCGCCCACACCTAGGCACTTCCTTCCTCCCACACACCCCCAAAAAATTGACTCCTTGCACAAAAAAGTGCAGCCAAATCTCAATCTGAGGAGTTATTCTTATCCAAATCATCATTTTCAGAAGGTTTATGCTGCCAGCAATAGATTTCTTGTGCCGAATTGCAATTTTTGCAATTTCGGGAAAGTGAGCAGTTCAAATCTCCCGTCGGATGTCAGCTGCGCGTCGCATATACGTATTCGCTATTGTTTACTCTCACGATGCGTGATCGCGGGCCCTTATGACGTATTCGAGTTCTTAAAGTCTCACAGTGCAAGATGGCGGGACTCGATGACGTACTCGCGGTCGAAAAGTCTTGCGGATCACGCAGCCAGATCCAAAATGGCGCAGCACACACAAACCAGGAGGAAAACAACTTGGCGAACTCAGAATCACGGTAAGCAAACGCCGAGCGTGAGAAATTGTTTATTCGAAGTGCGACCAAGCAAAAAAAAATTCACCAACTCGCAAATTGCGGATTTTTTGGCAATTTCGCATGATTCACGGATTGCGAAATAGCCAAAAATACACAAATTCCGCGAGCGGAATGAATTTTCAGCCCATGCTTAGTCAGCGCAGGAATAATGAATAGGCACAACCAAGAGTAAAAAGGTTAGTGGATAGCTGCGGGTGAGTTCTAATTGGCGCACCCGTCCACTAGACGGGGTCATACACCTGAAAGTGGATGGATATCAGCCATCCAGGAGTAGAATCTACGTTTGTCAAAGCTGCTCAAATGCCAGGAAATTTGGAACCAACGTCCAACCTTCTCGTAGTATGATACGTCTTGTCTTCCTGTGTCTTTAATGAGCCTGCCATAAATCAGAGGCCAGTGATAAAAACAGTCAGCTACTTCAAATCAAATGCTCCGGAAAAACCAGGATAACCGATTGCAGGGAAACGGTCGGCAGATACTGCGGTCCGCAGAAGCACACAGGATGATTCGAATTCCCCGCACTGCACACATCAAAGGGGCAGTACTCCTCAGAGCTCTTCAGCTCTTCTCTTTGGCAAAGGTTCCTCTTGAGTCCAGAAGTAATCTAAAGTTCTAGGGTTTCATATTTAATACTTTACCCCTAAATGTCTTTGTTCTCTTTGTGCAATGGTCTCTGAGCCCAGTCCAAACCTGTTCTGTCCTTACTGGTGCAGTATGACCACAAGAGGTGGAGACAGAATTGTGCAATAGAGACAGGTCCTATTCAGGTGCAAGGAAAACTCATTTTACTACTCTAAATTCAGCCAAGGTCTATTCATCTTAGCTCTGAGTCATCCCCGCAGGGCCAGGCACACCTGCCCTCCCCCCCAGCACTGGCTGTCTACAGTAAATGCACATCCCCTGCCGATATGTCACTCCAAAACCAGACAGTCAATAAACAAACAGGCACAGGCATTCAGAATGGTTAAACAAGAAAATGCCCTCTTTCTAAAAGTGGCATTTTCCAACACACAATTTAAAAACCATCTTTACTGAACATAATATATCTATTTGTAAAGCGCACGTTCACCCCCAAAGGTTCATCTTGGCGCTGAATAACAGACGTCTATTGTTACCCAACTCAATGGTACTCATTTTATCGACCTCAGAAAGGCTGAGTGAACTCCCTGGGAATTGGACCTGTAACCATGAGGTAGAACACAGGCCCCTGTAGTGGATGTATTAGTCCACTAAGCCACCAGACCCCACTAAAAGATGTGTTATTTAATTCTGAGTTCAGTGAGCCTAAACTTTTATTCTCTATCTTGCCAATGGGAAGTTATACCTGTAAGATGTTACACAGTATCTCCCATTCTATCCTATAGGATGGATGGCCTTTCAATAGTGGAAAACGAAATTTGCAATATTTCACTATCAGGACAGGTCACACACACCAGTACATGTCCTGCCTTTTACATACACTGCACCCTGCACATGAGGTTATCTTGGGCCTACCATACTGGTGCCTTACATTTAAGAAAAGGGAAGGCTAGGGCCTGGCAAGTGGGTGCACTTGCCAGGTTGACATGGAAGTGCACAAACTGCACGCATACACTACAGTGGTAGGTCTGAGACAAACTTACGGGGCTACTCATATGGGTGGCATACTCAGTGCTGCAGGCCCACTGGTAGCATTTGATTTACAGGCCCTGGAACACTCAGTGCATATGCACTTTAGCACTGATCAGCAGTGGTAAAGTGCCCAGAGTCTTATAGCCAACAACAATGGGTTAGGAGAAAATAGGAGGAAGAAGCAAAAGGTTTGGGCATATCCCTGCAAAAATGGGCCAAGTCCAACACAACCCCCTTCCAGCCTTAGGCCATAGTAGACCAATCCATTCCTCAATGGGCTTCCCTACTTGTCTTGATAGAACATGGAACCTGGCCAGCAACAGCAGGGGTCTATTTCCGTTCTATGCCTCCCTGAACCCAGTTGGATACCTCTATCCATACTCTCAGGGCCTACTAATCTGACCCACAGGGCACCCTTCTCCTCACATGTGGACCTCATCTGTACAGTGCCTAAACTTACTTTGCTCACAGATGTGTCCCAACAGTCAGACAATACCCACATGGCCAACACTGTGGTGTGGCCCAGTCCACCACCGGGGTGTGACTCCTGTACCCCCACCAGGGCAACTCTGACTACCAGAACAGCAGGCTACAGTGGCCACTGACAATTGTCGGTGATGACAGCAAGGCCTCCCACCTTTTAGTGCTCTCTAACCTCTGGGCCATCAGAGAGTATGGGGTGGTGGCCCCAGGGCCTGGCACCCTTTGTACACTCTCCCTCCTGCCAAGGCAGGTCTAGCATCCTGACACTGGCCCACCAGCCCAGGAACTGTATTCTGGAGACTGGGGTGGGGTGTCCCATACTGTGTCCCCCTCCCCAGGGCGCTGTACCCTCCCATCAGGAGCAGTACACCTACATTCCAGGAGGTTGAAGACAGGCATCGGTCTTCCTGTAATTGAACTCAGCCAGCGCTGAGCTACAGCAGCAATTACTGGGGGCCTGGTTTGTCGAAAGCAGCATTGTTGCAGCAATGTGATGTAAACCTGATGCATTTTAACCAATAAGCTGCAAAACTTGACTGTGTGTACCTTATCGGACGATAACATCTTATGTGAACTTCGAATTTTCGAGGTATGCCCAGCGTACGTCATCTTCGTGTGAATTGTTTCCAGCCCAGTTATGGTTGACAGCACTACTGGTTGACTTCTCATGCTGCCCAGTGAGGATTTATATTGGAATTGCCACGGTGTCCGCCGTAAGCAGATGTCTGGGCTGTATTCCTTTCTGACATTTGACTTCTATTGGGTGGGTGGGGGCGCAAATTACAGCTTTCCGAACTCTGCCTGTATGTGACAGTCCCTCCGTTTTCTCCCCACCTTTTGTGTTGCGTACAGTCGGACACGGCTCTGCAGCCGGCTCTTTATAGAGTGATTGATAGATGCACATAGATATACGCTGGGTTAGGGGAAACTAAGGCAGCTGGAGTGAAGCAAAGTGGCATTAAGTATCCACACCTGTGGGTAAACATCCCCATCAACAAAAAACAATGTGACCTGTAGTCTAGATCAAATTACACAGACAGCTGCTCACTGTCGTAATGAAAGATCATTATTTAAATTATTACCTGTTTGCAGCGAGCAGCAATCATTTCAGTGTGCTGGTGCCCAGCTCCTTATTCCAGGCTGGTCAGCTGTCCAGGAGGCCCGGGGCCGCTGCACAACTAAGTGAAATTCAGTCACTAACTCCATGACTGCACAAGACTTGGACCCCAGGCTCAGCAATATAATTGAATTTGCCGTGGGTGGCGGCCGCCTCAGGAAGGGCGGCCCGGCCATTTAGAGCAGCAACTCTACCATAAGCTGAGTGCTATGTTTGCGCCAGCACCTCCCGCAAACAGTACCTCCCCACGTTGTGGCAGCAGTACATGAAGAGCCCCGCACAGTGCCACAGGCACCCAACTGACTGCCTGGCCTATCCCATTGTTTCATTGGGCACTACCTCGTAAGGTCAGGCAGAAGGCTCTCTGACTCAGAGCCGTGCGGAGCCACAGGAATCGAGATACATTGTAGCAGAGCAGGGAGCCTGCTAGCAGCCCATAGCTCACGTACAAGGCCCAAGCCTGCAGAAACAGCGACGCGCTGCCAGCTGCTACCAGCCACTTACTCCAGAGGGCAGCGCTTCAACAGAGACACATAAATGCGGATTGCATCATATGCGTGACAATGCATTTCAGTGCGGTGATGCGGAGCACCACACTGAAATGCGTTAGTCTAACGCCTGATGCGTGGTACTTGGAAGGAATGAGACTGGGATGTCGGGAACCCGAGGGGAGAGGCACTGGCGAGGGCCAGGGGCATAAAATTGAAAACCCGGAGAAAACGAAGGAATTGTATTATATTACATTGGGAAGAGAACTACTGTGAGAACGATGACAATGCATTAGGTGGTCCTGTTGTAAATGAATCTAGACCCTAGTGTAATTGTCCCGATTCATGCCCTTATATAGGTATGAATTACCCGATCCTTATATAGTTCCGAGAATCAACAACGATTTCTTAGAGAAACCCGCCTTCAGAAGCTAGGGACATCCCCTTGCCTGAATACTAATTTATCTAGGAAATCATGAAGTTTTTGAAGAACTGAGTCTTCGATGACGTTATTAAGTCCAATCATACGTCAAACTCGGCACCTTCAAAGAGTAAATATGCCTACATTTGCCCAGACAAACACACTGTGGTTTGGAGCAGATCGACTATCTACTTGCCCGACGCATGCAGCAGCAAGTGCCGAAGAAAGCCGACCCTCCAGCAGATGCACTGAGAGACTCTGTCTTTTCTCCAGCCGAGAAATGCAGCTCCAGTGTTTTCAGGCTATCCTTGTGGGTTGCTGGGAAATCGAGTGCTGAGAAAGAGATACAAGACCTCCTTCATTCTAAACCAAGGTACGGAGCTGATTACACCATTAGAGAATTCTTGGATAGATTCTTGGCAGAGAAACACTAAACTTAAGTTACTCCTCACTTACTTCTTCCCCTGTACTAGACTTAGGTTAGGTACACCGGGGTAGGCGTATTTTAGAAGCACCAGTTGAGTACTTTTAGTCATTATTTTATCACTGTATGTACTTTATATGTTTTAAGGCAATTTATGGCTTAGAAACCATATCATGCTTTTACAGTACTACTTTATAATACTTTTCATATTATATACCTTGTACTTTATATCCAGTATTACGATTGTAGCAGTACATTTCTTATGCTTGAGAAAGAAGACGGTTCAATAAATACTTTTTATTGAAAACGCCCGTCTCTCTATTTTCTCAGCACCTCTGGTGAAACAAAGCATGCACTATTGACTGAGTAAAATAGTTATCTATTGTTTCCGCGACTCTAGAGATTGATTTCTTATTCTTGGGAAACAAAGTTGTCATGTTTATGCGGTTGTCAGAAACGAATCCCTTCTTGTGAATTCGAGAAAGTTTCTAGTGACCTCTGAGCTAGCTGGCACTCACTATGAAGTCTAATATATACAATACAGACCTAGTCGACCTCAGTACTACGTCTAAACTATAGTATATGTTATTCCAATGCGCAGAGCCTATTGGGAATATAGGAACTACACTACATGGCGCACAACGTTTGGTAAGGCGATAATTTAACGCTAGATACTAGAGTAACTCAGTCGTGCTTTTCACACAGACTCTTTTTTTTCTGTTAAAATACTCCAATAGACGTCTGGAGTGGGTGAAAGGATAATATCCGCCAAAACTGAGTAGGACGAAAATCCTATGTATTCGTTTTTGGTTTGTTCAACGTTGAAGGATACAGTGTTCCAAAATATCGTGCACCTAATCTTTGTTTCCTTGAAACTTGCTCTGCAAACTTTCAGTCAACAAAATGTCAGATAGTGGCGAAGAAAGGGAGAGAGCTGCAGCAGCAGCTCAAGAGGTCTTAGATGGCACAAATCTCCAACAAAATGACCTGGATGCAATAATCATCCTGGCAAATATAAGGAAAACCATAACTATAAAACTTATAGAGAATGGAGTATCATCAAGAGGTGGTAAAGTAATCTTTGTAATTGAGACACATGCCTTTCGGCAAACAGAGGTATTCTATTCATGGATTCTGTTTCCTACAGCAAATCCAGTAATACACAAGTTCCACTACTACAAAGTAGAGGAACCTCCAGCGGAATACGTTCCTTTCGAGGACGTTGAAATTCCATTAACTTACCAAGAGTTTCAGCTCTGGTTTAAAGGCCCCCTACAACATCAAAATCACATTACCAGGCTCGGTCCATTAGGTAGACCAGGAGCACCATGGCCGGTACTAGCCAGCTACACACCACATTCTGACATTAACAGAATGACATGTCCAGTACTCATAGCTCAGCTGAAACAGTTAATTAAAATACACAGACAATTGGTACAATATGTCATGCAGACTTTACCTGTCCAACCAGCTGCAAGGATTCCACAGCACACCCCTCACCAGGGGGATACAAACAAAATCACACGACAGACTATACAATCAGTCATTGGTAAATTGTCCGCAAAGAGGGAACAAATTCCGTTCTGGTTAGCTCAGAAAATTACTCAAATAGAGGCAGTATTCCCTGATAGTACACCTCATGAGAAACACAGAATTCTGACAATCAGGGTACCAATGGGGATAGCACCACATGTGGAGTTACAGTCTTTGCTTCAATCTACACAAAAACACATGGTGTTCCATCCATGGCAGTAATACCAGATATTCTGAGACCGATTCAAAATGAATATGGTCCAGAACCAACCTTAAATCTTGGTATGAAATTACTAAAAGATTTCAAACAGGTCTCGGCTATACTATTAGCCAACATTAAAGGTGAAGCAGCATCTGTGGCAATCCGCCAACAGCTAAAAGAAACAGATATAACAGACCAACCATGTGAGCTTGCAAGAATTTTTGAAAAATCATATGAAGAACTAGGAAGAGATAGTTTGGGTGGGAAACCAGTAAAACCCGAATTAACAGAAAATCCTGAAAAGGTTTTTATTAAAAATAATCTCACTATTCCTAAAAAGAAGTGGCAACATAGTAAGCAGACACTTCCTAAAGAGAATTGTTCTCAGTCCAGAGGAAGATCTCCTCAACGGGGAGGTAGGTCTCCACAAAGGGAGCCCTCTGAAAAAAGATATAACCTTAGAAATAGGGATAATTTGTGAAAACCTGACTGATATCAAAATACTGATACACGTTCCTCTCGTACCTTTCAGACTTCCTCGTAGAAATCCAAGAGGAGAGGACGATCCGAACAGAGAGAGGACGATCAGAACAGAAAGAGGAACACGTGAAGTCCAAAGAAAAACAGCATGTTCCAAAAAATAAGGAAACTCAATTCACCAAGAAGAAGGTAGCAAGCATAAGAATCAGACATGCCGAGGATCCTGAGGACACAACCCAAGAACGGGGAGTGGGCTCAGACAATGCTAGACAGTGCAGCAGAAGTCATCATAGTTCGCAGGACCTTGAAGGATCATCTGGACACAGTGGACTTGAATGAATGCATTCAAGTTGAAACTGCCGAAACCAGGGTTAGTGTACCCCACAAGTTATATGAAGTAACACTCCGGATGGTGGGGTACATAACTAGAAAAATAAGAGCACTCTTTTGGGAGAAGCTCTCTAAGGGCTATGACATTCTTCTAGCTGAACGAGACTGGCCACCTGAATTTGTCAGGGAGTGCCCACATGGCGAAGAGATAATTATGCCAGCCTTCTCAAATCACATTCCAATTCATAAAAAATACACATATGCTAGGAAATGGGCAGTAGCTCAAGCTCCAGCATTATATAAAAATCATGCAGGATGGGATGAGGATTCTCCTCACCATAAAATCCAGTTAAAAAATCAGCCTACTGCACAAAGGCAGTATCCAGTTAAGTAAGAAGCTAAAAAACAGGTCAGGGAGATTTTAAATCAACTTGAATACCAAGGGGTGATTGAAACATGCACCTCATCAATGAACAATCCTTTGTTTCCTGTCTCCAAACCAGACAATTCATATCGTCTAGTATTGGATTAACTCTTGTTGCAAAACATTTGCAGTACAAAATGCACACAGTGCCGCATTGATGAATATCGTGCGGAAGAAATATAAAACCACATTAGATATTTCAAATGGGTTTTTCTGTCAAAACATTGCACCTGAAAGCAGGCATTTAACCGCTTTCTCAATAATGGGGACACAGAGACAATTTTGCTGTCTCCCCCAAGGATTCAAGAATAGTCCAGGGTTATTTTCAGCCAGGGTAACAGAGTTACTACAAATGTATGATGATTAGGCATTGTCATATGTCGATGACATCTATCTTACAGACAATGATTTGGAAGTACACTTGAAAAGAGTGAACACCATAATACTTGGGTTCGCTTTTGAAGGGTATGAATTCAATTGTAAGAAATCACGAATTGCCCACCTCGACGTCCTATTCTTGGGATATGAACTTTCAAGTGAAGGCAAAAGCCTGGCAGCAAACTTTCTAGAGAAATGTGCACTGCTCCAGCCTCCAAAGACGCTGAAAAACTGACAGTCAATTCTAGGTTTCCTGAATTTTGGAAGAACTTATGTTCTAAACTACGCATAAAGGGTTAAACCTCTCTACAAACTAATCAAACCTGATTTCAAACCAACTAATTGGACTCAAACACACACAGAAATTTTGCATTCGGTGCAAACAGACATGTTAGCAAAAACACAGTTAGAAACACACGACAATGTGCGCAATCTTGTGATCCGAATCGTCCCAGGGAGATGCGGATTCACGTACCTGACCTTTAATGAAGGTGAAAAGGTACCAATAGCATACAAATCACACTTGTACACACAAGCTGAAATACAATTCACTTCTACAGAAAAAATTCTGATAGCGGTTCAAACTGCAGTTGCAAAAGAGAGAGCTCTCGCACAGGGTAAATGCACCGGGTAAATGCATAATGATCGTTACACCTGTACCTGCTTTAGAAGCAGTGACAAAAGAGAGCATTCCAAATGCTAAAGCTGGGTTAACTCTTTTGCTGCAACAGACGTATTTGACCCCTATTTGAAGACACAAGAATTCCTACAATACGAACATGAATGTCCTCTGCCGACCGAGATTCTGCCTCTAGAACATACAGATGTATAATCTATACAGACGGAACAGCACAGCCCGCAATTGGGGGTAAACAAGCCTATAGTGCTGCGTGCGCGATTGTTAAGGGTCACTGGCATGAAGGTAAATTTAGACCTATGCTCACTAAAACTCAATCACTCGGAGACTGTACAGCTCAGCGAGCTGAACTACAGGCTTTCAAGATGGCGCTTGAGAATACCGCTCGCGAATTCCCCACACTAATAGTGTGTGATTCGTATTTCTGCGTTGAATCTTATAACAAACACTTGCAGAGCTGGGTTAAAAACGGGTTCAAAAATTCAAAAGGTGGCACAATCAAGCATAACATGCTTTGGGAACAAATAGTTCTTTCACAGAAAGATTTACAAAAGACTCACATGATTCACACACTGAGTCATCAGCGTGATGGCGTTTACGTGGCAGGGTATTCATTGGCTGACGAGGCCGCAAAGGCAGCTATACAAACGGCTTCCGTAGCTACAATCGCTCGCTCAAAAAGAGTAATATAAGGTGAAACGTTACTAGCGGTAGAAGCCTCAATGGAAGGCAACTATGCAGCGTTACCTCTAAACTATCCACTCACGTATACATACATAATTGATGCAAACTCCGTTCCTTTTGCTCGAATCTCTGCAGTGGGGGACAGAGTAATTCCAAACAGGAAGCGGAGAGCTGCTTTGGTTCGAGAAGCACATATGGGAGAGGGTCTGACACATCAAGGGATCTTAAAATATCTAATAGAATTAGAAGAGATGTACTGGTGGCAAGGAATGAGCATCCAAGTTTACGAATTTGGAATAAACTGTGATACCTGTTACAGACATCATAGCTTTGAAGATCACCAGATACCTGACTACAAAGTAGCCAGCCCAGTTCAGACACCATTGTTAGACAGCATTAGACTATCTATACGCAGACGTCACTATGGACAGATGCGGTCCCACAACTACTAGTACAACATTCATTTGTCCACCTCCACCAACTTCCACCTGGAAAACAACAACGAACGCAACACCACCACCCTGCTGGACAACCTCGCCAACCTCAGTCTCAAGCAGCTGGTAACCACCCCCACCCACTATGCCGGACACACACTCGACCCCGTCTTCTCATCCAGCAAGGACATCACCTTCAGCCACGCCACCGGACTCCACTGGACGGACCACAGCTGCGTCCACTTCAGCTTCAAAAGGACCACGATCCACCACCAACAGCAACAGGTTGCACGCAGAAGCTGGAACAAGATCACAGCCGACCAGCTCGCGACTTCCCTGAGCAAGAACCCACCCACCAGCGCAATGAACCCCAGCCAAGCGGCCACCGACCTCACTAAGTGGATCAGCGACTGCGCAGACGACCTCGCCCCTCTGAGGACCCCACCTAGCAGACCCGACAGCAAGAAAGCCCCATGGTTCACCGACGAACTCAAGAGCTCCAAGAAGAACTGCAGAGCCCTTGAGAAAGCCTGGCGCAGAGACCCAACACCGGACAACATGACTTCCCTCAAGCTCGCCACCCGAAAACACCACCAACTGATCCACACCACCAAGAAAACTGCATTCAAGGAACGACTGGACAACAACGCACACAACAGCAAGGAACTCTTCAACATCGTTAAAGAGCTCTCCAACCCCAACGCCGGAAACAACTACATCACCCCTTCGCAAGACCTCTGCAACTCCCTCGCCTCATACTTCCACAACAAGATCGCGGACATACACAACAGCTTCAGCACTCAACCGACGCACGCCACGACCGAACCACCGCCCCCCACCACCACCCTCCGCGCCTGGACCCCGATCAGCACCGAAGACACCGTCCGCATGATGAACTCCATCCACTCCGGATCTCCGACCGACCCTTGCCCTCACCACATCTTCAACAAGGCCGACGCTGTCATCGCACCCCACCTGCGGGACATCATCAACACCTCCTTCAACACCGCTACCTTCCCGGAGAGCTTGAAGCACGCCGAACTCAGCGCTCTACTAAAGAAGCCATCAGCCGACCCCACCGACCTCAAGAACTACCGGCCCATCTCGCTGCTCCCGTTTCCTGCAAAAGTCATCGAGAAGACCATCAACAAGCAGCTGGCCGCCTTCCTCGAGACGAACGAATCCCTCAACCGCTCGCAGTCTGGCTTCCGGGCCAACCACAGCACCGAGACCGCCCTGATCACAGCAACCGATGACATCCGAGCCCTGCTCGACAACGGAGAAACATCGGCCCTCATTCTCCTAGATTTCTCCGCGGCCTTCGACACTGTCTGCCACCGTACCCTAGTACAGCGCCTCAGCAACGTCGGAATCCAGGAGAAGGCACTGGGGTGGATCATCTCCTTCCTCGCCGGAAGGACACAGAGAGTCCGCCTCCCCCCGTTCAGATCAGAAGCCACCAAAGTCATCTGCGGCGTTCCTCAAGGCTCCTCGCTCAGCCCAACCCTCTTCAATGTCTACATGAGCCCCCTCGCAGACATCGCACGCCAGCACAACCTCAACATCATCTCCTACGCTGACGACACCCAGCTGATCCTCTCCCTCACCAACGACCCCGCCACCGCCAGAGCCAACCTACACGAAGGGATGAAAGAGGTAGCCGAATGGATGAAGAACAACTGCCTGAAACTGAACTCGGACAAGACGGAAGTCCTCATCATGGGATCCTCAGCCTCCGCCTGGGACGACTCCTGGTGGCCCCCCGCCCTAGGCAGCGCACCCAAACCAACAGACCACGCACTCAACCTGGGCTTCATCCTGGACTCCTCCCTCTCCATGACCAGACAAGTCAACGCCGTCTCCTTGTCGTGCTTCAACATCCTACGCATGCTACGTAAGATCTTCCAGTGGATCCCCACCGAGACCAGGAAGACGGTCACCCAGGCCCTCGTCACCAGCAGACTGGACTATGGCAACTCCCTCTACGCCGGAACCACCCCCAAACTCCAGAAGAGACTCCAGCGGATCCAGAACGCCTCAGCACGACTCATCCTGGACATCCCCCGGTGCAACCACATCTCCGGACACCTGAGAGACCTGCACTGGCTCCCGGTCAACAAGAGAATCACCTTCCGTCTCCTCACCCACGCACACAAAGCCCTGCACAACCAAGGCCCAGGATACCTCAACAGCCGCCTCAACTTCTACGCTCCCAAAGGCCAGCTTTGATCGACCGGCCACGCCCTCGCCGCCGTCCCCCGCATCCGAAGAGCCACCACAGGGGGAAGGTCCTTCTCCTACCTCGCCGCCAAGACTTGGAACTCCCTCCCGTCCCACCTCCGCCTGACCCAGGACCACCTCGACTTCAGGAAGCAGCTCAAGACCTGGCTGTTCGAGCAGTAGCGGACCCCCCTCCGCTAGCGCCTTGAGACCCTCCGGGTGAGTAGTGCGCTATACAAATGCATTGATTGAGTGATTGATTGATTTGTGGCCCCAGCGGTCGGCTGACGCCAGAACTGTTATAAAGGATTCGCGAGTCTTTATCGGCACATACACAATCGGCACGCTACATTCTGACCAGGGTCCTGCGTTTAGCTTTCGAGCTTACAAGGAGGCCATGGCTAGCTTGGGCGTTGCATTGCGGTATTCTAGTTCCTCCCATTCTGAGGGTAATGCAGTAGTGGAAAGAAATAAACGTGACATAAAGCAATCCATAACATCTAACGTATTAAGTTCGTGTGATGGGTGGGTCAACGTAGTCTTAACAATCTGCCAAGAAATTGTCTGGGTGGAATCACTCGATATGAATTACTGTTTGGTACTAGAATGATAATCGAAGTCCTCGATTGTCAAACTTCAGTGGTGGAACAAAAAGCCCTTTGATGTCAAAGATCATTTGGCTGTGTTACAGGACTTAAATGAAACAAGAAGAAGTCTGAGTAACATGATACAGAAGCCAACGACCACTGAAGAAAAGCCACCTGTCCCAGCACGACCTGTCTGGATTCCAAAGATTGGGGATCTAGGAAAAAGATTGTGGTAAAGAAGGAATTTGGGCCTTCTTACAGAAAAGCAGTACCTGTCTTGGCAATCCAAGGAACAAGATCAGTGGTACTACGCCCTTTGCTGGTAAAAGGGAGAACAGAGTTGTGTCCATCGACCTGGTCAAACCACATCATGTGGCCAATAATAAGTAGTAGGCCCAGTGGCCATTAATAAGTAGCAGGCCCAGTGGACTCCCAAGATGTAGCAGACAACCAAATCTTGCTACAATCCAAGAGGTTCAGATTGAAAGACTTATCAACTTTGATAAACCTGCAGTAAGAAAAGAAGGACTATGCAACAAAGCCATGGAACTTGTGCCTCTTGAAACCCAAATAACAGTTCGTCAAGAAACGCCTGTCTACAATGATGTAGCCTCTGACTATACCAATATGATAAAGGAAGAAGCAGCTCCAAAGATTAATAACAATCCTGATGCAATTCCAACAATTGACAGAACTGCCTCTGGCTATTTCATCATCTTTGATACATTTTCTGAGGATCCCAGTGAACCTGAAGATACGCCAGCAAATAAAACTTTCAAAGAAAAAATAACAGAACTCTTTCATCGACTTGAAAAAACATATCTGGTTTCTCCATGGATTGAATTTTGGATTGTGTTAGGTGTACTTTTCCTCCTGCTTTGGCTCATTCTGGTTTTTAGCTTGGGAAAAATGATAGATGGAAAATACAGTACAATGGACACAGCAAGTAAGAAAATCAACTTGCTCCTGAAACCTCACAAATCATCTCATCGTGAACGAAGAGACCTCTCATCAGTGAACATCACAGCCGTTCCTATACCTGGTGGTATAGCATGGGACAGAACTGCTTATGACATCTATGGCCCGGTGGAACTGCAGAAGATTCCACACCAGTTCAAGGTTTCTTTGAGTGACTTTGTATCACCCAGCACATTTTCTGATGATTGGGACTTTGAAACTATTAATAACAAGATGACAGACTTAGAAATGGCAGCTAAATTTACAGAACATGAACACTTAGAAGGTTCATCAGATTATGAACAAATGTATTGTTTTAATCACTATGGTCACCATTATTTGCATAAATCTGCAAGCCCTAAGAATTTTTTTACTTGCAATCAATGGGAACATTGTCTAACTCCGCCAAAAGGAAGCTCAAAAACATTTTATGGAAAGTTTTCGTACTTCTCAGGGTTCAATGTTACAAATCCAGAAACGTTTTATTTAAAAAATATGACTAAGACAGGAATGAAAACAATGTTGAACAATACTAAACAAATTTATTCTGCAAACTTTTATGCTCAGCTGCCTACATTAGGGTTTGATTTTTGGAAAGACAACATTGAGACAAAAACTGTCTGGGGCACAAAAGACTGGCAGGTGCAAGGTTTAGAAGCCCTGTTCAGAGCCTGCATTATACCAGAACAAATAATGTTTTACATGACACTGTTCAACAAACTTCTTGTCTTGGCCTGGCTAAGATAAAAGACTTAAATAAACCGTCTATACCTAAACCCACATCTGACAGTAATGATTCTACGGAAGAGGAGATAGACGTACCCTATATTTTGAAACAAAACAGAACTAATTCTGATTGGAAAAAATGGGTAATCTGGCCCACAGACATGAATAACTGTCAAAATAGATTCCTGAGGGTTCAAAGTGAATAGGCCAGATCCAAGATACTCCCAGAGACAACATCCAGGGATAGTAACTACTTACAGTGTAGGAAAGCTATGCCTTGAATGGCTACAGAAATCTACACTTCCAGAAATCAAACCACACTTATCTTTCCTTAAAGAAGGCAATGATTTGCGAGATTTCTTAATGGGGCCTCGCAAACCACGTCAAAAACGTTTAATATATGCCGGTATATACGCTGCGTACAACGAAGCTTGGAAAATAACACAAATGGAAACTGCAGAAAGAATACGAGAAATTGATCGTATTAATTTAGAGAAAACTCTCTCTGTAGTGGACAATGGGTTAATGACTCTGTCCTCCAGAATATATTCTTTGGACAGCATTGTATCATCTGCAATTGACATAATAGAGCAGGACTTGCTAATGTTACAACATGGCCAGTCTCAATTACGTTCTATAATGCAGCTAGGCTGGACGTTACAAAATCTTCATTCAGGCTACGTGCCATGGCGTCTAATCAACACAACATCATTGTTTGCTGTATTTAACCTTACAGATAAACAAATGTCTTTGGCACAAAGAGGAGCAGACTATACGGTGCTGAGCATTGAAAAACTGGAAAGATTATCATTGACAGTTTCTGAGAAGCCTGTCATTGAATGAATAATACATGGCACCTTTACGATACCAGTGACGATTTTCCAATTTCAGTATTGTCTACAGCATATACCAGCGGGCCTGTATGAAAGGTTGGGTAAAGAATACATTAAGTCGACCTGGACTTTACCTTACACACACAAATGTTGGAGTGGGGGAAAAGAGGTATTCCTTAGTGGTAAAAATTGTAAAAACTCACTAAGTGGTACACTTTTGTACCAAGATATTAATTCACATGGAGCCTGCGAAGGTTCTGCAAATAACCTCTCTTGCCACCTGCACGGTACACCCTCCAGAGTGATAGAACCAATTTTCAGGCAACTATCCAATGGCAGCTATGTTATGCTCAATGACCACAGCTGTTGTGGCATGTTGCCAGGAAAAGCGTATCTAGTTAGTGTGTCATCCAGGGTCACTTGTTGTATGCAAGTATTGTATCCAAAGAGCAAAACAGACAGGGAGACTGCGTTATGGCCTTCACTGAATATCTCTTTTATACAAATTGATACTTTAAGCAGAATGAAAGTCATTCTTTTGCAAAAAACTGTGCCACTGACCTCAACTAAAGAAACGTATGATCTGCAAGTTGTAAGGACTTCTGCAGAGATACATGCGTTATTATCAACAAACTGCCCAGTACATTTCGCATAAATGTTAAGTCAAATCTTAAACATTTGGCATCACACATGTATTTAAGACGATTTTTTCGGGACTCTACCTTAACTCCCACTCTTAGTTCTTGCAAGAAGAGAGAGTAGTAGTGTCTTTGCTCCTGCTCACCTCATTCATTGGTGCAGTATTTCGTGATGCCGGGTTTCTATATCCGCTTCACAGGTCTGTGCCTCCCTGTCTTGGCTCTCTGGATATCTGAGGATCTCTGTAGTTCACTACAGCCAAGAACACCCCATTAAGAGGCACTGATGACCATCAAGGTGAGCCCTTCAATAGAGCTCTTTGCATCTTCTTTTTCTTGGCTGTGATTTTGGCCACACCACCGGTAACTTTCAAATTGAGGTTTATTAGATTAATCTGTGAGCCACGCATGACGACCTCTGCCTTGTTCAGTTGCAGTCACCCAAGATACATTCAGCCATCTATATTTGTAAGAAAGAAACACATATTGCTTTGTTGGTTCTGTGAACTGTATACTTATGCAGCTATTTGTGTTGTTGGTGTGTTACTTGAAATTCAAACTCAAACTGCCAATGATACCACTGGAGAGGATCTTATCACTTAGAAGTGGGTTACTTAAGCAACATTTTTCTGTGCTTTATAGCTATACTTCAGTGATATATATTAGAACTGGATGTTTATTTGGACTAAATAGTCACCCATTTCTTTATTTCATTTAAAAGGAGCGCACTTTGATTAAACAAAGGAATTATAGCTTACACATTATAAAATAGCTTCTTTGTACTCTAAAGGAAAAGAGGAATGTCAAACCCACCGAGGCCTCCTAAATGAACAATGACATTTTTAACCAATTGAAACACAGTCTATTTAGTATTACATTCCTGCTGACTGAGGAGTCCATAGATTTTTACTAACGTTGTGCCGGTGCAGCCACAAAAGTTCAGCAACCCACTATCATTTCTGCCACTAATGATTGACAAGCC
This sequence comes from Lissotriton vulgaris, assembly GCF_964263255.1. Taxonomy (NCBI): domain Eukaryota; kingdom Metazoa; phylum Chordata; class Amphibia; order Caudata; family Salamandridae; genus Lissotriton; species Lissotriton vulgaris. Next base: position 164,110,166 of record NC_141697.1, on the reverse strand, counting down.
CAGACTTTCCATTTCAGTGCAGTGATACGGACTGCCACACTGAAATGCGTTAGTCTAATACCTGATGCGTAGTACTTGACAGGGCTGAGACTTCAGAGATGATTGAAGGCATGGCCAAAGTGGGCTCTGGCCCTTGGCCTCAGCCTTTAAGGGGAACATCCTGATAGTCTTGCAGTGATGACCTTGAATAATTACTAAACTGATTGTTTTGAATACTATTATCCCTTAATTAATTTTTAAGGTGGGTGATGTGTGAGAGTCTATTATAGCCATTCTGCAGAGAAATATTTATTTTCATAAAACATCCATAAAAAGGTTTCCTTTTGATCGCAGCAGGACCAAACATATGAGAACACTGTGAACAAAGTCGGAGCCATAACGATCTTATTTGCAGTAATATCAGTGAACTGCTGATGTGTTCAAAATTGATAACACACATCACTATCCCTGAACATTAGATGTAAACACATTTAGAATCCAGACAATTGCACCTGTATACTGTCAGTGACCTGCACTAGGAGGACAAGAAAGAGCTGAAATGAAATCATAAATTCAAACCTATTCTGAACAGGGGCCCCCAAAATAGGTTTGGCCCAGGGACCCCAAAATCCTTAAGATGTCCCTGGTAGATTTGCTGCACTTCTTTAGTTAATAGGGCGCAGCCGCGGGGCCAGGGCCGACTCTAAGGAGGAGTGACGGGTGCCACTGTACCGGGTGCGGACTTCAGGGGGGTGGGTGGGGGGCAACGCCGTGTTTGCAGGCATATTACTGTTTTATTAGCACCTGCTGCGAATTTCATGCAATAATAAATACATATGTCAAGATAACTCTCTGAGATTTCTCTAGTGGAAGTTCTAAGGTAGCGCAGAGGGTTAATATGCCTGCTGCAAAGAATGAGCAACATGCAGATCTCAAAGTGCCCGGCTGTCCCATGGCAGTACCTATAAAAAAGGCACCGAAATGGGAACACCAAAGCAAATTCATGCAAGGCATGGACTGCCAAGTCCATGCCCTGCAGGAACTTAGGGTGCATGCACACAGGGGGACACAACATGTGCCCCCCTGCATGTATCCCCAGCTATGCGATCTTGTATAGGCTCCCGACATTTCCACACCCTGTGAACAGAGCTCTAGTTCAGAATCTTTAGTGAAATCTTATATTGGTACCACTGTTGGAGTCCTGTTCTTTTCTAAAGCCAAAGTGTACTTGCCTCTGTAACCAGTTCATGTCATGGTGTGTGTATGTAAATTGCAAACCTACCTCAAGAGCCATCATGTGGCGCTGTATGTGTGGAATGAACAGTCTTTTCATTTTTTAAGCCAAAGTTTGGAGTGATGTTTGCACTGATATTTGTCACTGCACTCATGTGCGTGGTCCAGTTCTTGGCGCACATAGCATCGGCTGCAGCGCACAGAGACCCAACACTGCTGCACACAGAGGAAAACAATTAGAGGGAACATTGACTACTACTACTATATAGAGATGGGGAAAAGAAAGACCATGGAAGGGGGAGGAGTGAAAGGGGACAGTGGTACGAGTAGCAAAACCCGTAAAGGAAAAAAGGCAAGGAGGGCACCTAAACATTCAGCCAGCAATTGTGTACTGGATCCTATTGACACACTTATAGAGGAATGTTAAGATCTGTTAGTAAGTGAGCCAAATCTGCATGTGGCTGGGGAAAGGTCCCTGACCAGCATGGTGCACCCTGCATTTTTAACCAGCTGCAGTACGTGCAGCCAGGCAGCCTTACAAAAACTCCATGGCCATAGCGAAACGTTCTTGGGACTTAAAAAGATGTCAGGATCTCAAAGAGGCTAGTTTTAAGAAAGACAGTAAACAAATTTGGAACATTATAAAGTGGGACAGAGGTGCCATTTCAGATTCACCACATAATCATCTATCCCAGGAAGAGTGGGTTAAACATTTTGAACCACAATATACATGCAGCCAACTAGAGTTAACCTTGGAAGGCCCAAGCCATGTGTTTTATATGGAGGAGGCTTTCAGCAGCGGGAATGTGGAGATAGCTCTTGGAGCAGTTGTGGGAGGGAGAGCACATGGCCAAGATGGCATCCCCGCTGACGTGTTCCTCTATGCTAAAACTAGATGGGGAAAGTACATATTGATACTGACTAATGCAATTGCACAAGGAGCCCCTGTACCAGTTGCGAGGAAAGGAGCTGAAATAATCCCTGTGTATAAAAAAGGTGATAAATCCTTGCAGGGGAACTATCGACCTATCAGCCTGATCGACACATTGCAAAAAATACTAGGGAGAATGATTCTGAATAAAATCCATGATTGGGTTGATGAGTGTAGCATATTGTCACCTCTGCAAGCCGGATTTCGTGCATTTACAAGCACCATTGACCAGGTGTTCCGTTTTGTCTTATTTCACTGAAAAGTGGTGATTTTGGGCAAAGGCAGTCTGTACACTGCATTTGTGGATCTAAAATCCACATTTGATCTTGTTCCCCGCGCTAGCCTCTGGGTGACCTTTTAAGAACTAGGGCTACCCATTGAACTCTTGACACTTATGAAGAGATTGCATGAGGGTAATTACGAAAAAACTACACTGGGGTTCCCAGCGACAGGTGACTAGTTCTTTCCCTGTTGAGCGAGTGGAGCACCAGGGTTGCGTTATGGCTCCGACTTTGTTGACAGTGTTTATTAACGGAATACTTGACTATATGTCACATGTGAACACTGATGCCCCGATTTTAGCTGGAACAAAAAATCCAATTTTGATGTTTGCAGAAGACACATTGATAATTTTGAATACCCCGAGTGGCTACAGCGAGCTTTGAAAGTGTTTGAGCAATTTTGCACCTCTTGTGGTCTCGAAGTTAATGTGTCGAAAACGAAATTTATGACTTTTAACCAACATAAAGTTTTTAAAGGTGGTATTATTATTAACAACCGGCCTCTGGAGCAAGTTAGGGAGTTCACGTATCTAGTGGTGAACCTACAGAGGGATCATAAGTGGAATCACCAGATCGATCTGGCTACGCTGAAACACAGGCAACTCTCGGGGGCCCTATTCCTTGAGCACAATAGGTCTTTTACGAAACCCATCAGACAGGTGCTTCAAGTATATGATACCAACGTGATAAGTTCTGCATTACATGGTGTAGAACTGTGGGGTCTAGAGAACCTATCTAAATTTAGCTTATAAGACAATAAGTTCTTACGGGGTATCACCAACCTTCCATAAAGCACGCCACTGTGTCTGTTGTTTTATGATCTTGGGAGAAAACCCCTTCTTGACACCGCAAGGCTACATATTATGCTATATTGGTGCAGATTGTGGACAACACCAGAACTGGCTCCTTATGCCGCTGGCTGTGTGGATATAATTAAATCCGATACCTTCCATAAAATTAGTTGGCTCTGCGGCATTATAGATATACTAGCCAAAATTGGTATGTCATTGCTCTGGGAGGACCCCACTACTGTTTGATTTCCCTCAAAAAAGGGTTTATAAGAAAAGTATTGGTAAATGGTTTCACTCAACAAAGTAAGAGTTAGCAAATCATCTCCATCAGCAGGAACATTCTTGGAATTCAGACTTACTCTGTTCTTGGAACCATACTGGGATTCTGTTATCAAATCGCTTTATAGGAATCTGTATTTCCAGCTGAGAGCAGGCACGCTGCCCATAGGGTCTTTTACATCTAGGTGGAAAAAGCCAGACAATAGCAAGTGTCCTAGTTGTCTGGCATGCATTGAATCAGTTGCACACATGCTATTTGCCTGTCCAGCCTACGAAATGCCACAAAGGGTATGGTTGAGCCCCATATTTAAGATTTTGGGGACAAGAAGATGTTTGATAGTGGAAAGAATCCTCCGTACCAGTACTGCATCCCCCATTTCTCTAGGAGTGGCTAAATATCTTGGGTGAATGTGGATAATTAGGTCGAAATCCAGTTCTGTCTGAAATGTGTAAGCTCATTTGAACCAAAATATCTCTAAGGCACAATAATTGCTGGCATCTTCATTCATTTTAATATACTACAGTGTTTTTCATTACCATGTTTTTTTTCCCACCTAATGTGTACCATGAAATGAGACGATTGTGTTAGTGTCTGATTAGCTGCTAAAGTAGAGACTGTTTAAGATGTTTGTAATTTTCCACTGGTCAAACATGCTTATTTTATAACTTGAGTATGATACTTTTATAATATTCTACAAACTGTTATATGCTTTTTTGACAACATGTCGAATAAAGCTTGTTTGATTGATTGATTGACTTATACCCCAAAATGTCTTAGTTCTCTTTGTGCAAGGGTCTCTAAGCCCAATCCAAACCAGTTCTGTCCTCAATGGTGCAGTATGCCCACAGGGGGTGGACGCAGCATTGTGAGAGGAAGACAGGCCCTATTCATGTTCAAGGAAAACTCCTCTCACTACTCTAAATTCAGACAAGGTCTATTCAGTTCAGTTTTGAGTCATCCAGAAAGGGCTAGGCACACCTCAACTCCCCCAGTGGCTACCTAAAGTAAATCCACACCCCCTGACCCTGTCACTCCAAAACCAGAGAGTCAATACACAAACAGGCAGAGGCACACCGAATGGTTAAACAAGAAAATGCCCACTTTTTAAAAGTGGTATTTACCAACACACAATTTAAAATCCATCTTTACTAAAATATGTGTTATTAAACTCTGAGTTCAGAGAGCCTTAACTTTATTCCTCTATCTTTTCCCAATGGGAAGGTATACTTGTAAGATGTTACTAAGTATTTCTCATTTTTTCTGATGGGACAGATAGCCTTTTAATGGTGAAAAACGAATTGGCAGTATTTCACTATCAAGACAGGTCAAACACACCAGTACATATATTTTAATCAAAAGGGGGGAAGGAGAAGCTATAATCAATCCAGGCTTCCAATGGTTAGTATCAAATTTGTCTGGGAAACTTTGTAAAAACTCTCATATACCTACACTGGTGTGGGCGGTATACCTTGATTCTCCGCCTATGTGTACTGTAGCACTAGAATATTATAAAGGGGTTCTGCCCAAATGACCCTCCCATGCCTGGGCAAGGGACCTCAAAAAGATGAGGAAGTAGAAAAGGAAGGTACTGAGGAATCAATTAAACATTTACTTTTACAACAAGATATATTTAATTATCCTGTTTTTTCCAATTATTTGTATCTGAATCAAGTTGTACAAATTAATAAGGACATATATACGTGTCACAGGACAAGGTGGCACAAAACAACAAAGTAATCAAAATATCACAAAAATACACTATATATACAACCTACATATACAATATATACACTACATACAGTGGAGAAGTGTGGCTCAGGTGTTAGAGGCGGCAGACCCGGAAGCTGAGATCGGCCCTGGACCATGGTTCAATTCCCTGCCTCGGCGGGTCTTGGGCTAAAAATTCCACGGACTCGATAATTCTCGCTCCGGTGCCTTCTCGACTCACGGGTTCACACTCTGCGACTCTGGGCAATAGCTTGCTTAATCTCCACAATGACCCCTCGCGGCGGGATGCCTGGCTTTCACCTTGTGGATACCCTGCCGGGGTTATCTCACAGGGGAATACCAGGACGGGTTCCCTAAGCAAGCGCCGAGAAACCCACTGCGGGTAGCTGTGCGCTATATAAGCTCAAATACATTTACATTTCACATTTACATTTTATACAACAGTGTACCCTACAAAAAAATAATAAAGTAGTTAAATTTTTACAATACCCACTCCTAACTTAGAGTGATATATCACAGAAAAGGAAGTCCTCACAGTGCCTGGGTTGCAAATTCTCCTTAACAAAGAAACATATATTAATCAGGGCTCCTGACATCAAACACAAAATACAAAAATATGGGGACTCCTTATCACAAAGTTGTCGATGCAGTCGCGGTCGCGTTTCCGCCAATTGTCTCTTTTGGCTTCATCAGGACAAGGGTACTGAAATAATATATTAGAGAACATAAATAATACTGAAACAAGTATCAAATGCCGGTTCAACTCTCACCCGTCTGTGATAATGCAGTGCCGAGCACAAAAAGAAAACACTCAAAGGGACCAAGAATAATTATTCGAAAGCCCGCATGAGGTGGCCATAAAATATGTGTTATTAAATTCTGAGTTCAGAGAGCCTTAACTTTATTCCACTGTCTTTTCCCAACTTGTAAGATGTTACTAAGTATTTCCCATTTTTTCTGATGGGACAGATAGCCTTTCAATGGTGAAAAACGATTTTTGGCAGTATTTCACTATCAAGACAGGCCAAACACACCAGTACATGTCCTCCCTTTTACATATATCTTAATCAAAAGGGGGGAAAGAGAAGCTATAATCCATCCGGATTCCAATGGTTAGCATCAAATTTGTCTGGGAAACTTTGTAAAAACTCTCATATACCTACACTGGCGTGGGCAGTATACATTGATTCTCCGCCTATGTGTACTGTAGCAGCATCATCATCAGGCCTTTCTCTTTGTGAGTATGCTGAGCCTCCACCTGGAGGAATACCATCTGATTTACCAGTAGCGTACAGAAATGAAAAATTAAGAAGAGGGTGGTTGTGTGCTCTGGTGAAGTGAGTTTAAAAATCCCTACATTACTTGGAAGTGAATCTTTAATGAAAAAACGGTGATGTGGGTAAATAAAAACAGGAAAAAACAAATGTGCAGAGGGTCAAAAGGGGAAATAATTTAACGACCTGTCAACTAATGCCCCTGAGAACAAGGTAAAAAACACAGAAAGAGAAGACCAGGTCCAGGGTGGTGTTGTGTCTAGAATGGTGAACGTGAATCACACGGAAACAAGTGTGAAAAAGAGTATTGAGTCTCGCTGGGCTAAGAAAAACCCCATTAGACCACCCTTGTGGCGGTATATCATCATATGGGGGTTGGTAGTCGCTCTATGCACCGCCTGTACCATCCAGTGACGGTGCAGAAATGGAAAGCGGCACATTTAGCCACAGTCGTGCTCAAAATATAATCTTAAGAGAGTGCAGTGCTATAGAAAAAAGTGCTGGCTAAAATAGACTACCCAGACTGAGAGTTGCTTATAGAGCTTAGTGTAGGTGTCAAGATTAAAAACACGCCTAGGAGTAAGTTAATAAAACTACATTATGGCGCTGTGCAGAGTGGTCGACTAGTTTCAGCTAGAAGGAGTGTTTGCTCCAGCTTTCATCAGGACCTTAAAGAAAAAAGGCTACTGCCTAAGCTAAAAACTTACCTCTTTACTAGATAATCCTGACCTGTCAGCACTGTTTTCCCTGTCTTATGTTTTTCTCACTGTCAGCGCGGGGACACACCGGTGCGCGTAACTCAGCGCTCTACAAATGCCCCTATTATTATTATTATTATTACTGCAACACAGTGTAGGGGTATACACACATAGAAGAGAATGAGTTACATCAATATCATGCAAGTCATGTATCTCCCCAAAACATGGAACCCCAGTTTCCACTGACGACAGGAAAGAAATCTTCTTCCTGTCAAAAAAACAGAAAATACAATGTATTTACACACAAGAATCCACATAACCCAACAGACACCATCAAGACAGAGAACACCTGCAAGAACAATTTGCGTTCTGCACAATAAATAAGCATATTAGCTTCAGCACAAAGAGGCATTTCCTCCTACTGATACTCACCCAGCTTTGTGTGGGTGAAGACCTCACCTCGCCCGGCAACCGCTCGGGAAATTGAGGCCCCGCTCTGATGTGTAGAGAAAAAGGACACAGTTAGCGCACAAACCTGCTGTGTCCAGCCTAATCGCTATACACACACAAAACCCAATGGAAGTGTGATAGACTCCTATCTAACCTGCCAGAAAAATGCCCCCGCTGCTCTATCAACACAGAATACTTGTGGTAGATAAATGCCCTGGGAGGGAGAACTAAGGTAATAATAATGTCAATAACGACCCAGTGGCTAATACTGTATAAAGCACTGGGTACTCTGATATATAGCAGCAAAAGGATGCTGCCGGCCGAAAGCAAACCCTACTCTTTTTCACACTTGTTTCCGTGTGATTCACGTTCACCACTCTAGACACCACACCACCCTGGACCTGGTCTTCTCTTTCTGTGTTTTTTAAATAAAAACAGGGTCATGCGTTGTTGGATCAAGTTACTAACCCACAGCACTGGTGTTGGTCAGCCTCGTGTTGACTTCTAGAGGCTTTCCTCAGGACCGGGAGATATGTCAGGAGGCGCCTTGTGGCTCCTGTTGAAGTGGCCCTCACAACTTGTGCGCAGAGAGGTCAGATCAGTCGTATCTGTATATGTGGATATGGAGAAAAACACATACTGGTACAATTTCCACAAAAAGACCCATATTCACTCATTTCTGTATATAGACTGCTAGTGCATCTAAGATGAACTCAAATTTCCAAATTAGGTATGAATTCATGCTCGTATGTTAAGTGAATATACAACACTTATACTGGATAAAAAGTCAAAAAGGGGGTTACACCAGGTAGCCAAGGAATAACAGAAGGAGAAAGTGCGGTTTTAGATGGTAAATTAATCCTATCAGATCTTTAATTATCAGAAAAGAAGGATAAGGTACTAGCGTTTGTAGGCTAGAGTTATGTAGTTTCTATGTGTCTGAAATAGATACGGTTTTAGTTCAAGAATGCGTGTCTCTCATCAGAGTCGGTATTATTGTGTGTTTTATCATGTAATTTGAGACAGAGCATTTCAGAAATGGTTAAGATGCATAGTCAAAGTTTTCACCAGCGTATTTTGTGGTCAGAAATATTAATGACCCAGCATTACTGTGTGCATCTACTAGCTCACCAGGTATCTCCAGTAAGCGCCACAGAGCTGCCAACCAAATAGTCAAGATCTTGAACAATTGGAACATTTTGAAAAGTGATCCAATTATTGGACACACATTACCACACTGGCCCATGGTTACATATAGGAAGGGGATAGTCTCCATGATGTTTTGGTCAGAGGAGACATTACTAAGAAACAAAACGGACCGCAATAGAACCTAAGGGGCTTTTTTTCCTTGTGAGCACTGCAAGGCCTACAGATATAGTTTTATGGTCAAAACTAACAATACACAAGACACCAGCAACAATATTTGCCAATTCCTGACATGTAGTACAACGCTTGCAGTTTATTTACGAGAATGTCCATGTAAGATGAGGTATGTAGGAAGCACAACATTTGCAGTGAAAAAAAGAATACTAGAGCATCTCAGGGCAATCAACAACAAAGACCCTCACTATCCAATAGTGTGACATTTTGAGGAATACCATCTATCTAATAGTTCCTTACTTAGATACTTTAATATTGAACAGGTCCAACAGAACAACATGGGCAGGGACAGAATCCTTCTCCTTAGAAAGAGAGAATCATGGCACATAATTGACTTACAGACTAAGAGTCCATGGGGCCACAACCAAGATGAGTAAATGAATATACACCTAAATGAAATCTCAGGTCGGGATCCAGAGATGTCTATATTTAAGTAGAAGATAACATACTCAACAAATGTACAAGTCCTAATATGATATGCATCTTGTTTGTATAACAAGCTATGTTACTGTATTTTAACCCTGATTTTATGTTTTCTTTCTTATCTTTCTCTTCTTCACTTTCACAGGAGTAAAGGAAGGGGCCTACTGATTTGTAGAGGTGGCCTACCCTTTTCTTCATCACCAAGAAGAGGTGGTTCAGAGCATGTTGAAAGATAAGAGAGTGTTTGACTTTCAAGTAGTCTTTATAATGTTGACACAAATGTAGATGTAGATGATATTTTATACACAAGAGAGTGAGAATGAACCGTTGGTTCCTAGGTTTGTGACTTTGAACCACAAATTATGAAAGCAGTAGAACTGGACAAAATTACATAATTCAATGGTGTATTTGCACGTACAGTGTTGATGATGGAGATAGGTAGAGACACTTGGCTTTCACTGTTATTTTAACACCTTTTTAATTAAAGGTGTTTGACACATAGAGAGACACTGATCCAGCACAGACCCGATTGAAATTCCCATACTGATACCAACCACAATATCCCAAAATACATAGCTGGGTAACGGTATGGTAAGTAGACGTAACATGATTTGACTTATAGTCGCACTTTCCTAACATTGATTTTGAATTACTAGGATGGACTAACTCAAATGATGCAATATACACCAGCTACCAAAAGCCACTGCGGCGCTGGACTATAAAAATTGGGCGAGTACATTTCTCTCTGCATATCACAATGAATATACCGGATATTCCAGAGAGAAAAGGTTAACATAGAGGCCACGGTGTATGGCAAACTGTTTATTTTAATACAAACACAGGAGAGTAGCCATGCAATACTAGTAGAAATTCAGTAGCTAAATACAGTACTAAATGCGTTCCGCTCCCTGCCTGTTGATTTAATTTATTTTCTGGCTTTATTTAGGATTTTTTCTGTAAAGTATTTTGATGTTAACAATACAAACAGGAATCTTGTACTTGCCATACTTGTATTATATTACAGGTATACACTCCATCTTAAAATGGATGCCATGTAAACCATGTAAGCGCTGCCACATGTCAGCAATGGTGGTCCTCTGTCTATGTTGTTCGAAGTTTTCAAAAGGAGTCATTGGACAGATTACATAGTGTGTGAGCAAGGGGACTGTGTTCCCAGAAAAGCTTTACTGGAATAAAATTGGAATTCTCTGAGAGAGCGTGGTTACTTTGTTATGGTGCAAAATTTGATGTACAGTAAGCTTCACCGGCATTCGCTCCATCTACCACAAGCTGAGGAGGGGCACAAGAAGCACTTTGTCTATAATATATATATAGAGATATTTCGCTCCAAAAAAGTTGTGGGCGATTCGTGAGGTATGCAGTTTATGATTTGGTTTCAGCAGACGTGTTTCAGCAATGAAGCCTTTATCAATGCTTCTTAGGTAAAATAACCACTGCATGCCAAATTCATGTTGTTTAAGATATTCCAATTATGCTTACATTGGTGGTTTCACATACTAGACAGCAACGTAGGACTCAGTACTTCCCCTTAGGATGTTTGTTGTATTGGTCACCATGATGGTTTGTGGTTATTCCACTGTAATTCAATGACAGCCTTCATATTCTTTTATTTCAATTCTTATTTAATTGGTTTTATGCCTTCGTCAACATTAGTTCCTTCATAGGCAGTCAGAATACTGATGGCATTTTAGTTTTCTTGACATCCAGAAATCATTTGAGGAGGATTTGTCCTGCTGCTATATAGAGCGTGCTGATACCCATCGCTTGCCGCAATCCACAAAATTCATCCTGCAGGAGCCCGTTTCCATAACTGAGCATCCTTGAGTTTAGATATCTTTATATAAATAAAAATGTAAATGTTCGTTTCTTCAAAATCGCAAATCTCTGAAAGTTCTTCACCGATTGTTTTGAAATTTTGACACAACGTTGGATTCCAATACGCACGTGTCGAATACGCACGTGTTTTTAATCGAAAGCCCGAACAGACACATAAAAAAGTCAATGTTCATTTGTTCAAAATCTTAAATCTCCGAAAGTTCTTCACTGATTGCTTTGAAATTTTGACAGAACGTTGGATTTGATTAAGCGTGTGTTTATGTATACACAACGTTGGATTCGAATACGTGCATGTCCAATACCCGCGTCTTTTTAATCGAAAGGTCGAACAGACCCTATTGATTTGGTTGCTGCGCAACAACTACAAGGGATGCCAGGAGACAATAGTCTACATATATTAGAATGGACAATTGGTGTCAGGATGGCAGACCGGGAAGTGGGTGAAGGGAGGGGGGAGGAGTTTGTTCACTTTGCACCATTAAGAAAGGACGCATAGAAACAATAGTCTAAATATATTAGGATGGACAGTTGGTGTCAGGATGGCAGACCGGGAGGAGGGTGGGGGGAGGAGTTGGTTCACTTTGCAACATTAGCGCGTGTTTCTATATACACAACGTTGGATTCGAATACGCGTGTATCCAATACTCGCGTGTTTTTACTCGAAAGGTCAAACAGTCCCTATTGATTTGGTTGCTATGCAACAACTACAAGGGACGCATAGAGACAATAGTCTACATATATTAGGATGGACAGTTGGTGTCAGGATGGCAGACCGGGAAGTGGGTGGAGAGAGAGGGGAGGAGTTGGTTCACTTTGCAACATTAGCGCGTGTTTATATATACACAACATTGGATTCGAATACGCCTGTGTACAATACACGTGTGTTTTTAATCGAAAGGCCGAAAAGACCCTATCGATTTGCTTGCTGCGCTACAACTACAAGGGACGGATAGAGACAATAGACACAAAAACATATTGTATACCCACAAGTATTGTGAAATTAAACATATTAGAAAAGTGCACTTACTCATTTATTTCTCTTCCATTTAACCAGACTGAGCCACAGCAACGCGTGGCCGGGTACAGCTAGTATATATATATATCCAGTTGAAGGCATCCGCCGAAATGCGTCGACCGTCCCTTTTGTTTTTTTGCACTTGGTGTTAGAGAAGAAAAAATGAAAAAATAAATATATTTTAAAACTTGACTTACTGGGCTGTGGAATCCCTCTGTGCCGTGGATACTCTGGTGGGGGACACTGCCAAGTTGTTCTGAAGGGGTAAAAATTACTATTCCCAATGCAATGAGTGCAACAGTAGGTAAAGTGTTGGATGGCAGAGTGTTAAAAATCAATCAGGAGTAATTCAATTAAAAAGGTTTATTTCCAGTATTGCGGAACAGCAACTAACTGCAGCTGCTTGGAAGGCAAGGACAGTGAAACTGACCTGGTGCCTAGCAGTAAGCAGTATTTTATATAGAACAACAGACATAATTAAATGCACAATACTTAAAGTGACAGGGTAAATGAAATGTAATGTAATGGAGGTTGTAACATACCTCCCTTTTTTATAAAGAAAATATTAACAGTTAAAACAAAATTCAATTAAGTTACATAGTCAGCAAACCATCTAGGAGGACACTTTGGACAGACATAAGTTTTAACTCTAGAGGAAACAGACTCTTTGGACACTGGATGTAGATCAGGTACAGTGGAATTATAGATAGCAGGACATTTAGCAACCCTTTTGATATTCCATAACTTGCCGTCCTGAGTGATAACAGAATTACTAAAACCTTTGACCACTTTCATTGGTTTACCAAATTTGTCCGAACATTTAGTGAGAAACCCTGGTCTCCTAATCCTTACCAAATCACCAACAGAAAAATTGAGTGTTTTAACATATAATTGGAAACAAAAGCATTAATTATTACATACATTTAGTTTTTATTTCCCACTCTATAACCACACAATTCACAACCACATCTAAATGTTTTTAAAAAGTAACCTTCGATAATTAACATAATTAATTACCAATTAAAGACATATTATTAATTAAAAAACGAATTAAATCTCATAAAAATTACTTAACATCCCACACTTTACCCCGTTATTCCCCAAAACACACATCTAAATTTAAAATGTAAAAATGTAATCACACCCCACCCTTTACCCCCATAAAAGTAAAACCAAAAAAAAAACATTACCCTAATTAAATATGAATTAATTAATTAAGAAGGATCAACTAATTATTAATTAATTAAGCAAAAATTACTTCCCAACCTTTACCTCTATAAACCCCAAAAAATGCACTTAAAATGTATTACACACTTACCATAATTAATTGTCAATCAATTAATTATTGTTAATTAACAACTAATTATTAACTAACTAATAAAAATTATTTCCCACCCTTTACCCCTATAAATCTCACATCTGACACCTAACATTAATTAAACAATTACCAAATTGAATTGTAAATTCATTATTAGTGTTAATTAACAACTAATTATTAATAATTAAAAATAGATTACTTCCTACACTTTACCCCTATAAACCCCACAAGCGACACCTAACATTATTTATACAATTATTATAATTAATTGTCAATTAATTAAATAATGTTAATTAACAACTAATTATTCATTCATTACAAATAAAATACTTCCCACCCTTTACCCCTATAAACCCCAAAACTTGCACCTAACATTTACCCCAAAAAATTAAAAACACAATTCAAATTATAAAATCTAAATGAAATTAATATGAATACATAAAAAATATTCATTAATTTATTATAATTACTTTTCTTCCCACCCTATTCCTCTATAAACCCACAACCCGCTACAGAAGTAAAAAACACAAAACTTAATTAAAATAAAATTAAACTGTTAAAAATGTGACACATAAATTAAAAAACAAACAATACTTATACACAAAATACACCACATACATTTAAAGTACATACTAAAATATATAACACTAACTAAAAAATCGATATTTTTAACAACTATATTTTTGTAAATTATAATAATAACTTCCACATTTTTAAAATCGATATTACCTTCAAATCGATTTTCTCGACAACGTTAACCTTGCACCCGATATTTCAATTCCACAATATTTTTAACTCAATATTATGGTAGGTCGAATTTTTTACCTTCAATATTCTGTCTCATTACCAGTAGTGAAGCAGGTCAATGTGTTTAAAGCGTCATTCCAATACTTGTCCGGGCATTTTTGTTTTGTTAGCTTTTTAAGAGTCTTGCTTATCTGTATTGCTGCAATAATTTATTTTCTGAGTGGTGGGAGGATATGGACTGTTCAGTTAGGTGTGGCATAAGTAGTGCATTGCCTTTAATGTGTGTGAGAGGAATTTTTAATAGCACATTGTGTATCCGGAGCCAGTGAAGCTCCCTGAGGTATGGTGTGATGTGAGTGCTATGTGGGAGTTTGAGGGTGAGTTTGGCTACTGAGTTCTGAATGGAAAAAGCTTAATGTGATAAAAAAAAAGCTTAGTGCATAAAAATGTGAAAATGTTTCTAGGCTGAATAGAAAATATAAATATTACAACTGCTATGCATGAGGAGAAGCAGCGTATATATAGAGGTCAGGTGTATACATAGTGTGAGATTCATTATTTGATTATGAAATGCAACATCTTCTGAGGATTTTAGATGGTCAGTTGTTGAAACCAATTGTAAAACAGTTTTGCATTAGTATAAAGTATACTTGGACTCCAATAGAGGCAACAGAAAATGAAAGTCGGACATCAAGATTTAAGGTCATTTCATTAAATTACTAAAAATTAACCCTACATGCTGCAGAAGCTTCAGAGTATTCAAGTTCTCCTCTGGACTTTGAACGTCATGAGCCTCCCCCAAGCCCCAGGTCTTGTGTACATTCCAAGGATGACAGACAATTAGGAGTTTCATTGAAAACCCCGGAGCATGTGACAGTTTGATGGCCTCATGCTACATGCGCACTTTCAGGTTGTCAAAGACATAACAATCGGTTCTGACGAGCAGCTGGCCTTTCACAACTTCATAGTGTCAGAAAACGACATTTCAAAGCACAAAGGTCTCCAGCTGAGTCCTGCGAGCTCTAATCACAGCACGATATTGACTGAGAGGGTTATTCAGCCCAAGTTCAAAGGCACTCGAAATGTCCAATGGCGCGCGCCGTCCTGATAGGCAAGTTCTTGCAAATGACGAGAGCGTCTGCGCAGTTTGCAAGCAGGTCTCAAAATGAGCTTACTGTAAACACCGAAGGATGTCTCTCCGCTGCATTCAGTGCGTTCTCCTTGAATCTTTCAGCTAATCCCCACAGGCTGTTTATGTGGATTGGAGATGAAAGTCACTGGTCCCCTTCAAGTACGGGCCGGTAGAATATTTCTCCTGCGCTCAGAGAGCATCAGCTACTATTAGTCCATGGTTGCATATGCCACACTGACTTTTTGCGAATGTAATATTATTTTGTAAACCGACCTTTGAGCAAACAGTTTGGTTCACAAAATACCTAATCACAGGGGGCCTGCCTAATTAGTATATTAATTAGGCATGCCGCAATTTGCGACCCCCTCTGATTGGCCACAATCACAGGGATGGTGGCCAGTAAGGGTCAGCAGACTACCATACAAGTCTGTAATTGTGTTTAAATAAATATCTAAAGAAAACGGGGCTGTGTTTAAAACCAAATGTTTTTCCTTCTGTAAAAAGTTCTCCTGTATGTTGGTAATGGTCCCTTTGACCACCATCTACTCGCCCTGAAACATTTTCAATATTCATAAAGGCGAAGGTGTCTATCATGATTTTAGCGTTCATCAACGCTCTGATTTACTGCATTTGAGGGCTAGTGAATGCAAAACTTCTTCCTACATGAGGCCCAGAACTCCCTATTGGACCTTTTCTGCACATGCACTTGGCTTTTTTTTTTTTTTTTGGTCCTCATCTCACCTTTCAAGCCTCTGCGGGTCTTATGAAGCCGCCTTCATGATCTGTGGGCCCCACAGCTTACCGCACTCGCTTGGGTCGTCCAACCGATCCCCATCTTCGTAAGGGACCCTGGTGTAATCATTAGACCATTTATATTAAGTTAATCTTAGATTCTTGCCCCAGTTCACAAAGGGGTGCCAAATGTTCATTGTCTTGTCTTCCACACCATCATAGTCTAAATGGGCCATAGAGATTGCAGCTTTAAGCCAATCTTCCCTTTGCGGCGGTAGGGGATCCTTCCACTTCCTGCACACCTCCCTTCTGGCCAGCAAAATCAGATAAATTAATAATCCTCTGACCTTCTGAGGGAGGGTATGACTGAGACCGCCATCGTCTCCAAAAAACGCCAATGACATATTGATCACTATGTTGGTATTCAAAATGTCTCGAATGTTGTCCCCCACCTCAGTCCAAAATTTTGCAAGAGCTGGACACTCAAAGAAGATGTGAAGGTCGCTGGCGAGAAGTGTCCCACATCTAGGGCATTTGGGAGCTGGGTCTGGAGCGAACTTTGCGATTTTCACTGGGTGTAATAAAGTCTATTTACCACAAAAAAATGATTTTTTTTTAAACAAGCAGGCTTAACATATTTGTATAAGCTCATTAAAGAGGGCTCGTACAATGACTCTATTAACGGCCCGAGAGGGGTTTCCACCCATACTGATGCTAAGGGGGGGTATCTCGTGATCCTCCATCTCCAACAGACTATTATAGCAAACAGGGATTTCTTTATTCATTGGGAGGGTGTATTGCCACAAAGCTTCGATCTCTCTATTCCCTCTGATCTCCCCCTTTGCTGCCTCATACCATGATGTTAACTGTATGTATTTAAATCTTGAGAACCCTGGCCCGATCTTTGCCCTCAGGTACTCCCATGGATGTATCCCGCCAGAATCTAACAGTTCAGACCAGACTGTGATGCCTGCCCTCCTTATCGGCAATGCCAAACTGTCTTGTAGGCAGTCCGGCATTCCCGGCGCATCCCTAACAGGGGCATTGTCAGAATGGTATCCAATGCCCCAGCACCTTCTAAGCCTATACCATAACTCCAAGGCTGCCCTCAATACCTTCAGGTGCACCCGCTTGAAAAACCTAGGCGAACCAAACTTGTACAGAAAAGCCTCGCCATCTCCACCCCCTTCTACTCGCACTATTTCACCCAGCAACCTCCCCCAGGCAGACTCACCCGGTTTGACCAGAAGCATCCGTATGCTTTTAAACTGAAAAGCTGCAGCATATAGCCTAACATCAGGAAGGACTAACCCGCCTTTTTTTAACCTACATCTTATTTTTTTCCACGCCAGGCGGACTCCCTTATTACCCCAAATGAAGCTCCCAATCTTACTCTGAATCTTCATTAGACTTTTGTTATGGAATGTTAATGGTATAGAGGAGAAAAGGTAAGTCAGCTTAGGTAGAATTACCATCTTTACCAAGTTGGCTTTTCCATAAATAGTCAAGGGGAGGTTCCTCCATCTATTGAAGAGACTATCAATTTCCTTCGCCACCCTGTTTAAATTAAGCTCTGGTATCTTCTCCAATTCCTTTACTACAAAGATCCCTAGGTATCTCAGTTCTTCACTTACTCTTCCAGGCCACTCCAGATTCCAACACATCACCTCTGTCTTGGTCTTATTGACAAGAAACCCGGATAAGGTCCCAAACTCACTCATGCACTCCTCCACCCTAGGGATTGCTGTCTCTGGGTCGCTTGTATACAATATTAAGCCGCAGCATATAAAGCTAACTTGGAGCTGTATTGTTCTGATCGAAATGGATGGATTGTATCATCCAGTCTCAAAATCTGTGCCAAGGGCTCCATATATAGGTTAAATAGGAGGGGCGAAATCGGGTACCCCTGCCTGGTTCCTCTCTGGATGTTAAAACTCGCCGCGAGGAGCCCGTTTAACAGTATTCGAGCAGAGGCACCCTGATAACAATTCTGCAGGGTATGTATGAAGATTGGGCCAAACCCCATAACCCTCAAAACCTCCCAGAGGAACACCCAACAGACTCTATCAAAGGCCTTGGCCGCGTCTAGAGCGACAACGGCCAAGGGCTCTGTTTTCTGAACGGCCAGGTCTATGTTGCCTATCAAGAGCTGCGTCTGTTCCTGTATGTGTCTATCGCGACAAACCCTTTCTGATCCATGTGTATTAGCTTCGGAATCAGTTTTGCCAATCTCCCTGCCAGAATGCCCATGAAGATCTTATAATCGCCATTTAGCAGGGAGATTGGACGATAAGAATCTGCCTTCTTCGGGTCCTTGCCAGGTTTTAAGAACAGTACAATTATTGCCTCCTTCCATGTGTTAGGGACCTTCCCATTTAAGCTACATATTGAGTTGAATGTGTACCCCAAGGTATCTAAAAGCTCCTCATTAAGGAGCTTATATATTTCACTTTGGAGTTCATCTGAGCCTGCCGCTTTTTTGTTTTTCGATTTCTTAATCTCAGCTACTATCTCCTCCAGGGTAAAGGGAGCCTCTAACTTATTTTTGCTATCTTCTGAGAGTACAGGATGCTGTTTATCTGTAAGGAATGACTGGATCGAACTCGGCAAAGGGGCCAGATCTTTTCTATACAGCTCAAGAAGATGGAGAGGAGACAGGACTGCATATCCTCGATCTTATTTGAGGTTTCCCCGTTAGTGTTAATAATGAGTTCCTTAATATCGTTCCTGGCGCAATCAGTCCTGGATTTCCACACCAAAAAGGCGCCGGCCTTCTCTCCATATTCATAGTTCTGCATCCTTCTGGTGTTCCACTGCGCCCTACATTTAGCTTCTAATATTCCTCTGTACTCAGCTCTTGTCCCTTCCAGCTTCTTCATGATCTGAGTAAATTGCTCCGCGACCCCACCGCTAGCACCATCTCTTTCTTTCTCCAAACTACTTATCCTGCCCTCAACCCCCTTCAGTACCTCTGCTTCAATCCTATTTTTGTAGCATATAATTCCATGTAGTTGCCCCCTTAACCAGGCCTTATATGCATCCCAAACTATATCTGATGTTGTGGAATCTGAGTTTAGATAGAAAAATTCCTTAGAGGGGGCCTGTACAGCTGCAATCACCTCGGGTTCTAGTAGCTTAGCCCTGTTTAGAGTCCACCTTGGCTTTTGCTGCTGTACCTCCTTACTCAAATAGATTAATTGCAAAGGGTCATGGTCTGAAAGGTGACTCGGGAGAACTGATATCTCCCCTAGGTTAACCATTGACCCTGTATCAGTAAAGATATAGTCGATCCTTAAGGAATGGTGATGCTTTTTACTGAAAAAAGTAAAGCCCTGCTGGTCTCCTTTTTTTCCCCTCCATATATCGACTAGATCCATATCGTGCATCATGTTGATTAAAGCCCGACGTACCTTTACTGCCCCTTTATAATGACTCAAATTAGATCTATCTTTGAATGGGTCCAATAATACATTGAAATCTCCGCCGATCACATATAGTGGAGGTTCCAGCATCAACACAGATTGTAATTTGTGGATATAAGTTGGATCGTCCATATTTGGGCCATAAAATGAGGCACAGAATATTTCTACACTCTCAAATGCCAATTGAGCAGTCAGCCACCTACCAGAGGAGTCTGATTGTGTTTTTTTTTATAATGCAAGATGTTCCTTGTTTGATCAATATTGCCACCCCCCTATTTTGAGATGTCTGTTTTGAGGCACTAAAGCACTTCACCCAGGGGACCTTCGAGAAAATTTAGGAGCTTTCTTCATAGCTCAGGTGTGTCTCTTGCAGCATGCATATTTGTGCGGTAGAGAGTTCAAGATACTTAAAAATTAGCCTCTGCCTCCGAGCACACCTTAACCCGTTGACATTCCAAGATGCAAAGATTGTCCTTTTAATCCCCAAAGTCACACCTGTCATCATTTCCAAATTTTACCAATAAAAAAATTGGGCGCCCTTCATGACAAGATATAATACTCAATTTGTTGAGATGAGGTTGATTTTTTTTCCCTTTTTCCCACTGATCCCCACCCATGTGCCCCCCATCCTCCCCTGTCCCCACCCTCCCTTTCTCGGTGCCCCACCCATCCCTGAGGAGCCCTCCCTTCTAATAGGCAAAAGCCTATTTAGCCATCCTCCCCCCCCATGGAGCAAAATTGCTAATCACATTGAATTACATTTTTTCTTCCGACATTCCTGATAATTGCATTTCATGTTTATTTTAAGAGACCCTCTATATCTACATCCCCCCTTGTCCCCCTTGTCTATCTCTAATCTTAGCAATAGAGCATCTGCTTCATCCCTCGTCTTAATCAGATGCATGTGGTTGTTCCACATCACTCTTAACTGCGCTGGGAATTTAGGCTGTGCCTTAGCACCTATACTGTTCAGCTTCTCCAGCCTTTTCCCCAACTCCCACTGCCTTGATGCGGTGATGTGAGATATATCAGATCTTATTTGAAAACTGAACGGGTTGGAGCTATTATAGTGTATAGTGCCTTCTTTTAAGGCGGAAGACAGGATCTATTCCTTTATGGAGTAGGTTAAAAAGTTCACCAAGATCTTCCTGGGTTTTTGTCTTGCTGGAGTTCTCCTATAGGGGTCCCAGTGCACCCTCTGTATATCATGCAGCAAGTAAATTGTAAATTGTTGTGTCTTGTAAAGCGCACTGCTACCCGGAGGCCTCGTAGCGCTATAGACCGCTGGGGAACCCGTCCTGGCTTTCCCTGTGAGATAGTCCCTCCTGGGGGTCTCCAAGGTGAAACCAGGCATCCCCGGCGTTTGTGTGGGGCCGTTGTGGAGATGAGGCAAGCTAATGCCCAGAGTTGCCGAGTGTGCTCCCTGGTCGGAGTAGGCACCGATGCGAGAATTATCAGTCCGCTGATCCTGGTCCAAGACCCTGCCGCGTCGGGAATCGAACCCTGGTCCCGGGCCGTTCTCTGCACTCGGGTCTGCCGCCTCTAACCAGTGAGCCACACCTCTGAGTCCATCTCTGAGGTGTCTTTTAGAACTGTCCCCATCAATAAAGAAATAACAAACCCCATAATGTCTCCCCCCTCCATGGCTTCCGGCACATTCAGAAGTCTCAGATTATTTCGGCATGAGTAATTTTCCAGACGCTCAATGTCTTCCTTTGGTTCTTTATTCTGAGCAGATAGCTTTGTAACCTCTACCTCAGTGGAGCGCAGGGAATCCTTTACTTTGGGAATTTCTGATTGGATTGCCTCAGTTCTAAGGGTGACCTCATCCACCCTCTTGGCCAGCACACACAGCCCGCCCCGGCGACCTTGGCTGAAAGTGACAAAGGGTCTTTACTTGGCGGAGACGCAGAATCTATGTGTGCAGATACACCAATAGTCCCAGTTGAGGCAGTGGAGATGGTGCACCCAGACATCGGCCTGGTTAACAGGTACTCAGTGTTGGAGGATAATGGATCTGGTGTTATTCAACTGGACTTTACAGTAAAGGTCAGAAGCACTGATATAACAAACACAACACAATCAGGACAAGTACACCAACCTGCCACTTCTGTCACCTCTGACAGTATTGACGTAGAGTCCAACACCGATAAACCCGACGCAACTGCAGGGACTTTGGCTGATATACCGTTAGCCATGAAGGATGAGATTACCAGCAGGTTTACGGTTTCAGAAACCAACCAAGCCGAGATGTCCAATAGATTCTAAATATCTGAAGCCAATCAAGCAGCAATCAAGGCCTCCTGTGACGAGCACTTGGCTTTTTCAACTGTGCCATGGAAAACTAACTTTAGGTATTGAAAACAGAAAGCATTATCTGCCTGCTGAGGGCTCATGCCACTACACACCACACAGCTCATACCACACAATCCACACAAACAAACTTGTGGATAGTATACCCTTTTAAGCCCTTTGCTACTGTAGTTCAATTGACTTTAGGCATTGGCTTTAGTAGTTATTCTTCAGTGCTAATTTGAGCCCACACTATTTCATTGATGCAAATTAACTAATTATAGCAGTTGACACACACATTAATGTTCATTCCTGGTTTTTATGTATTTTATACTTCTTGGCCCGCCCTCTTTTTCATGGTCACCACCCTCCTGCTCCTCCGTTGCACCTGCCCAGCCGCCGCCATGTGCTGTCCAGCATTGTCTTTGTGGTGACTGCACTTCATGCTTCCTTCCCATAGTCTCCTGCCTAGCCCTGTAGAATGTTGACATCATGATGATGTAATAGAATGCTACAGAGCTCTAGGGTTTCAGTTGAGAGATAGGGCAGAGCTGGTACCATCCTGCTCCATGATCATCCTTCATTACAGTCTTGCTTGCCTTTTTGTGTTTACCACTGCTTGTTAAATTGCTTCAACAGCATTGAAAAACGCAAACATCATATAATGGCCATCGAAAACGCATTTGCAAAAAAGGTGACTACCTTTTAATGGACTTTACAAGACATAAGAAACTGCATTACTAGATGGAATCGGCGCAAGCATTTGCATGAAAGGCAATCATCTTGTAATGAAGTCTCTTAGGTGACGCAATCACCTTCCGGTGAAGAGTAGGTACGCGCTCCTGCGGCAATGTAAATGTAATGTAAAATGTAAATGTCAAGGTATTTGTAGAGCGCACTGTCACCAAGCGGTTTCCTGGCGCTATTACTCATACCGCTGTGGAACCCTTCCTGGCTTTCCCTGTGACGTGTCCACTCCTGGGCACCCCCAAGGTGAAGCCAAGCATCCCAGCGCTGTTGGGGCCGGTGTGGAGATTAAGCAATCTATTGCTCAGAGTTGCAGCGTGGAGCCATGATTAGAATAGGCACCGAGGCGAGAATTATCAGGTCCGAGGAAATTGAGCCCAAGACCCGCCAAGGCGGGAATTGAACCCTGGTCCCGGGACAGAACTCTGCATCAGGGTCTGCCACTCTAAACATTGAGCCACACTCCTGTGTGGCGGTAGCCACACCTACCCAGATCTCTACTTGCTGGCTTTGGTCATATCAGGATGATGCCTCTCATCTTGTCATTGAAGTCGTTTTATCTGAGAATTCATGTTTCAGCACCTCGAACAGCTCTTGAAACAGAACACTGAGCATCCTTGTTAGCCGGGAACCTGGCAGCGCCTGGCAGCCGATGGGCAACTGCAAGTGCCTGAAAACTCACTGCACATCTGCCAATTCCAAAGAGGTCTTGCTGGGAGTCTGTGCTTTGCTTCTAATGGTTGCAACATGACACACTCGAGTTTACCCTTTCAACTGCATGAGCCCAGGAGGATCGTGCACCTAACGGACCACCGGCACAGAGACCACAGGAAACTCTAAGCCTCCCTCTTCCCATCACAGACAAATGTTTTAAAGTCTGAAGAGCATCTTGTAGCAGAAGAAATATCTTCCCGAGCTGGTGGAAGAGAAGCGGAGCTCCCTTTTGTCCTGAGGGTAAGCACACCACTTATGCCCGCGCACTGCCTGCCTCTCCCCCAGTAGTAGGTAGCAGCAGAGGTCAGAGCAGCCTCAAGGCAGGCAGCAGGTGCTTTACCTGCACGAGTGTGCACACAGGCAGGTCTGGTCGGGAGGCATCCTCTTGAGAGCATGTACCAGTGAAGTAAGACACATGCAATATATGCAACACTTCCAGGGCAACTCCTGACGCAGTGACAAAGGGGAGGATAGGTGCTTCTTGAAGAGCACGTGAAGACTTTTATTAGACCAGACCTCGCTGTCCATGCATTATTTAACTATTTACTGACGTCTGGATCTTCTGTATAGAGCAAGGTGATTTAGGATACCCTAGGTGAAGGCTGCAGCATACCTTCATCTCATGTCATTGGAATAAAATGTAGTTTCCTAATAACGCTAGAAGATGTCACTTGTAAACACTAGCACACCCTGATGTCTTCTTTACCTTGGTTGTCTGCCAGATGGGTTTTTCAGTGCCGTGACCTAGAGTGACATGTGTATTGACATCTTCGAGCAGATATTTCTTGCTTTAAGGCCATTGAGTATCTGGTATGCAAATGCCACCCACTAGACAACTGTACGCCTTTGTTCTTTGGTTTCCCGTTTGCTTTCATGGTTCAAATGAGTGGTCAATTTGGCAGCTTGAATCAGTGAGCCAAGGCTTAATATTATTTGTTTACACAAAGAAAGAGTTACTTCCTCCAAAGGAAGAAGCACCCTCGGGAAATAGTTCATCTTTTAAACATGTTTTTATATATAATTCAGCGTCAAGAGTGTATAACCAAGAGATCGTGTCACTGGTAAATAAACCAGAGGAAGCTAATAGTAAAGCATTGTTGGTGAAGGCAGAAATCTGTGCGCCTCATTTAGATTTTGTAGGAAGGGAAATTCTGCCATTACACCACATCATATATTTACACACCATTCATAGTACACATTTACCACACACATGCCATTTGCAGTAAAAAGTTGCTGTTAGTGGGAATTGTGTTTTTGCACTATTTTTTCACTGTCATTTCAGAAATTCTAAAATAGAGGACAAAGGGGCACATGCATCAATCTAGGATTTAGCATTTCCTAAATAGCGAAAATTAAGGAATCGCTATTTAGGAATTGCAAAATCCTATGCATCAAGAAATCCTAAGGCCCACATGCATCAAGCATTTTTGGAGTCGCAAACGGTGCGATTCCTTAAAATCGGCCGTTTGCGATTCCAAAAGTGCTGTTTGGGATGCATCATGCTATTTTAGAAATCGCAACTTTTTTGCGATTTCTAAAATTGCGATAGTATATAAGAAATCGCAATTTTGCGATTTCTTAACTGCTATGCATCATTTCCAAAAAATGTGCGATTTTTCAAATTGGAAGTGCAAAATACCACGAAGTTCAACCTCGTGGTAATTTGGGAAATTGTTTAAAAATGCACAAAAATGCATTTTTTAAACTGTTAAGTTACAGACACACATGTCCTTAGGACATGTGTGTATGTAACTTCTACTGAAAAGTACATTTCATGGGTGCAGGGGGGGGTCATTTAGACCCCCCTCTCCACCCTTGAAATGGATTGATGAATTGCGATTTCAAATTGCGAATTCGCAATTCCCATTCATTCCTATGGGCATTTTGGCCCATAGGAATGAATGGGAATTGCGAATTCGCAATTTGAAATTCGCATTTTTTATGCATAAAAAATGAAAAAATAATCATGCATAGGCTTTTGCGATTTCTAAATTGCGAATCGCTATTTTTCGCAATTTAGAAATCGCAAAAGCCGATATTGATGCATGTGGGCCTAATTTTTTTTATGATTTCTTAAATTTCGGAATTTGTGATTCATTAATTGCGAATCGCAATTAAGGAATGGCATTACATTGATTCCCATGGGCCTAGAGGCCCATAGGAATCAATGCCGTTTTGCATTTCTTTTTTTAGGAAATCGCAATTTGTTGATGCATTGCAAGGGTGCAGAGGGGGGTCCAAAGGACCCCCCTGCACCCCTGAAATGTATTTTAAAGTGCATGTTTCACACACACATGTCCTAAGGACATGTGTGTCTGTAACATGACACTTTTCAAAATGCATTTTTGTGCTTTTTGAAACAATTTCGCAAATTAACACGAGGGTAAACCTCGTGTTAATTTGCACTTCCTATTTCAAAATTCGCATTTTTAAAAAAAATGATGCATTGCATTTAAGGAATCGCACAAATGCGATTCCTTAAATGCATTCTCATTTTTAGGAAATGCAAAAAAAACGATTTTTGAAAAAATGTTTCATGCATCCCAAAAACGTATTTAGGAAGCGCAAACGGCCGAATTTACCGATTCGCACCGTTTGCACTTCCTAAATAGGTTGATGCATGTGCCCCTAAGGGCCTGATGTAGGTAATATCAATTTACTGATTCTTAAATACCGAATTTTACCGATTCAGCATTTAGGAATCAGTAAATATGATGTCAGTAAAAAATCGGTAAAATATACAGATTCTGTAATATTCCTTATTACCGAATTCGGTATTACTGAATCGGTAATAGCGGAAACATATTCAAGGGTGGTAGGGTGTCACATTGACACCCTGCTGCACCCCTGAATCTTGCATGTGTGCACATGTGGCGCACATACATACCCTGAGGGTATGTATGTCTGCCACATGGCACTTTGAAAAAAAAGCAAATATTTTCTTTTTTAAAGGATTTCGGTATTTACCACCAACTTGTAGTTAGTGATAAATAACAAATCCTTTAAGCAATAATGCACTCACTTAAGTGCTACCCACATAGGTTTTAAGGATTCAGTAATTTACCGATTCCTTAAAATAAGGAATTAGTAAATTACCGAATTCTTATTTACAGCCCCCTACCTTAAGAAGGGCTAAATACTGGTCAGTAACAGGAAATTCACCGATTTTCGGCCGTTAACGAACGGTATTTAGCTACCTAAATCTGACCCTTAATGAGGGATTTGAATTTTTTGCATATAACCATGTAATTTCAATTCGTTTTGTGGAAATGTTACATAAGTACATGACAGCTAATTATGTGAATTGTGTACACCTCAAAACAAAACACAGCAGATCATCAGTATGTAATGGTAGCATTGTAGCTCTTGCAAGCTTAACTTAGGTGTTAACTAAGACTTAAACATGGGTACACAGCCACTTGTGCCACTTATCCATTAATCTTGGCAGGCTAGAGCAGAAAATGTTCAGACTACACTGCTGCACCTTGTCTTAACTTAGCTCTCTCTCAATACACCTCATTCAAGATTGGACGCATTGAGGGTTCTTGGTAATACTAATGAAGCACCTTTTATTCTTATCCTTGAAAACCAGTATCATCAGAGTATCTGAGGCAGCCAGCAAAGTTCTTTTGCACATTGGTGTTTCCTGAGTCCACTGATGTGCACAGTGAAGCTCTTTTAATGTCTTTTATGTTTTTATAATACACTTGCATATCATAATCCTTAGTTGCTCTTTGCACTTTCACTTCATTCTAAGGAAACAAGTGGAATGTCAACTACAGCATCCAAAAAGTGTTACCATGTATAAACATCTTTGCATCAGAACTGTGTAAATATTTACACATGCATTTACATAAAAAGAGAAAAGTTGAAAAAATGTACAGTATTTCAGTCTTGCAACTCAACTTTCAGTGACCATGTCATCAATGGAGGTACATTCACTTTTCTCAGCCTCCAGCAGTGCTCGTTGAGTGCTTGCAAAGGCTCTTGATCACAGAATATGCTCAAGCTGATCTGAATCTGACTTTCTGAAATCCAATGTGCGTGTCTTCAGGCTACATATGTGATGTCATCAGTGATGTTACTGACCATGTCATGAATGATGTAATATGTGACATCATCAGCAGTGGATTGTGGGTGCCTGAGTTATAGTTAGAAGATCTAACTATAACAGAGTAGTTTCAATGGTTTTGTACGAGTGATATGTCCAACTAACTATAACAGTCCTGAAGCCTGTGTTTTTTCAGTGAATTTCCAAGGTTTTTTAAATGCTAATTCCTAACTATAACATGTCTGAAACCTAGGGCTTTTTTCCCAGTGAATTTCAAAGGGTTTTTAAATGATAATTTAAAAACTTAATAATAGTTGTATTTATTTTTTTGATACTGGTTTTCTACATTTTTTAACTCTTTATTTTAACATATTTTACATTGTATATTTTTAAAATAAATGGAAAAAATGTTTTACAAAATGTAGAAACTGAAATATTGTTTTTTTTGTTTTATATTTTTATTTTAATATATGTTTACTATTTTCTTTATTGTTTTTTTTTCCAAAATATTTTTGGGGGTCGGGCACCGAAATGGTACCTTTCTCGATTACTAGATTGGGGAACCTAGCCGCCATTTTAGGAATGTTGTGAAGGATCCAAGTAGGGTGTGCGACGGGTGAATATTTTCATGCGTGATCGCTATGCGACCGGTACATGACTCCAGCTCCTGTGCATTCACGACACATGCGCATTACTGTACGTGACGCTCGTGAGCTTCCGCATGACGGCATATGCGTGTTGGGCGCGCGACTCCCGCGAAATGTTTTAATGTCTAAAATGATATATATGTCTTTGATATACATATTAAGGCAACATTATCTGAGCTAATCATAAAAATAATATATTTTTACTTGCAATAAACATATCACTTTTAAATGCAATTTTGCGAAGTCGCATTGGGTGCGTGCTGCCTGTGCGCTTGGTGCGAGGACCCCATGTGACCTGAAAAAAAAAGATTTGATTGGTTCACAGCATTTCCCATTGTAACTATTGAAGGACCCTACCAATTTTAATCTTTGAGCTTCTTTAGAGACACATCTCTCAGCTTAGAAGAACTTTTATGCCATCATTTATTTTGTGGTGTTTTATAATTTCAGGACATCATGGCATCAGGACAGCAGCCGAAAACAAGATTCAGAACATTCTTCAGAGCGCGAATTTGTTGAAGAACCTCCACGTCCTCAACGACCTGTGTCGGTGGTGTGAAAGTTTTTTACTTTCCCGGACGCCAAAAGAGAGTGGACAAAAGAATACCCATGCACACTCTATTACTATATAAACAGTGATGTAAGTGTCAACATTACTGTTGTAGTCATTTTTAGTGTGACACTTCAAGGTGCGATGGCTTTGATATATGACGTTCTGTGTACCGGGTGAGGACCACACCCGATACACAGAACGTCAGGCTGTTTTCAGAGGCACCGTCCGATAACTTAGCACGCTCGTATGGAGATGTGCTCTACAATTACGTACAACTGCGTGTATACACACCACTCAGTTACTAATAGTTACCTTGTCAAACAGGATCGCCATATATCGAAGCAATCGCACCTTGAAGTGTCCCACTAAAAACAACTCACTGCATATTCATGTAACGGATACCTGTTGCTGCATTTTGTTGCATCCCAATGTTATTCATCAGTCCAGGACCCCGTTGGGTCGGAATTATCACCGACAGAGCGACTTTCCTACGACAGTATATTTTTGTTTAGCTCTGAAGAGTCGCGGGAAGACTGTTCCATACGCGACGAAACACTTGTCGGCTGATTCTCGTGTTAAGAACATTAAAGACATCATACACTAACGCCTGATTCTGGAATATAATTATTCCTGTTTTATATAACAGGCTTTGTCTCCATTGCCTCAAATGTCGACACTGACATTACTGTTTATATAGTATTAGAGTGTGCATGGGTATTCTTTTGTCTAACGTACGCAGTGTTAGCCTGTGCTGGCCCTTTTGGAGTGGTTATAGGGCTCATCCCCTCACCCTTTTGCACCTCAATCCCACTGAGAATTGATGGAGAAGATTGCGCCAATATTTAGCAGTGCACCCTTTTCCTAGAACTTGACTAAAAACCCTTTTTCAGACCCTTAAGGCCAAAAGAGGCTGAATGCTACCAAAGTCACCTGCACGATTTGTGAAAGAGTCCTATCCAGAGGTAGTGCTGACAAAAAATATTTATGCTGTACTGCCTCTATGTATAAACACCTGAAGACTCTTCCTCCAGTGAATCTGGCTAGGGAGGAGTGTAGGCGAGCCGTGAGAAACACTCGACCAGCAGTGCCTGGACCATCTGGAACTTCAACAAACACCTCACCACTTGACATACATCCTGAGTTTGCTTTTTTGAAGCAGCACTGTGCGAAGTGCAATATACTGATTGCTTTTGGTGAGCAGTCTTTTGAAGCAGTGTGTGGTGCGCAACGGAATCACCATTGCTAGATTTCTGTTTCTTTTTTGAGGAATGTTAGTTAATTCCTGAAGTTTCCAGTTTTTTTCATTCTTTTTCTTTTTTTCTTTTGGAATAACACCAAACAACAAAAAAAAGTTATTTTCAGAACTAACTATGTGGAACAATAAAATGTATAACTGTAACCACCCAGAGGAGGCAGATGATCTCTTATCAAAAATGAGAAAATAGCCTGGCATAAGGTATTAATCAGTTGATTTACGGAGCTGTTAGAGCGGTGAACTAATTTGAGAAGCTGTGGTCAGTCAACAATAAAGTCAAAGTCAAAGTGTATAAGTAATCAGTAAATACAGAGAACTATATAAAGCAGATGAAAGACATGTAAAGGGGAGGGGAATAATTACAAAAAAAGGGGTCTTTCCTTAATGTTTGTTCTAATGATAAATGAAAGGAAAGAATCTCCTCTTTCAAGTCAGCAATTTATCTGAAAAAAAAGAGAGCACGGGTATAAAATAATTGTATAAATTCTTTTTTTTTAAAACTTGGTATAGGGGAAAAAAAAATGTTTTATACACATGATAATCCTGCATCAGTTATATAAGAGTGTGCAGTACCGCAGGAGCTGGGGGTTCCCCATAGGCGAGACCAGTGCCTACTTTGATGGGAGGGTTCCCTGTGAGAGGGTTAGGGATGGGTTTAGGGGGGAAGGGTAAAAATAAAAAGTCCTCATATAAAAAAAAAAAGCAAGTCAGTCAGCTCATCGGAAGGTGGGAATGTCACTTTTTTGTTTAGACTATCATGGCTGTTAGTAGGCTGAGCAGTAAAACATTTCTTTCTTGGAACCTCAATGGAGTTGGGAGCGTGAAAAAACAAGCAAGGGTGTGTGAATTTTTAAATACTTCAGAGGCATCAGTCTGTTTATTACAGGAAACCCATTTAGAGGCAAAGCTGTGTAAACAAGTTTTTAGCAAGATAGGTTGGGTAGAAGAGGTACTCTGTTCAGGGCAGACGGGGGTAACAAGGGGGGTAGCTATAATTACAAGAGCCAACAAGGGGATAAAAGTCCTGAAATGGGATACAGATCAGTCCGGAAGATGGTTAGTGGCGGCTTTGTTAATAGATAATGCCCCATATACCTGTGCGGTGTATTATGGTCCCAACGAGGATAACTCCAACTTCCATAGAACAACAGGGTGGAGAAGGGCCAGAGGGGAGAGAATATTTATAGACCTCTTGGTATCTTGTCCCCCAACTCTACAGTTAAACACACGGAAGATACTACAGGTCTCTATTTGAACCAATAGCAATGCAGAGCCTATAAAGCCTATAAAGTGTTCTACAAAGATGGCTGAAATTAGAGAAGTACTACAGTGCAGGAGAGACACAAAGGATAGTAGCGGAAAAAAAAATTCGACGAAAGCCTATAAAGGCTGAAACATGTTGACCACATAACATCTATGGTAGATAGCGAATTATTTTTTCCGCTATTATCACTGTGCTTTTAACTATACCATCTTGATGGGCAGACCTAATAAAGTTTTCTTATTGACATCAAGATAGGTATTTTTAACCACTTGGATCATTATCCTTTCTGTCTCACATATTCTTTTACACTTTTTTCAAGCACTGCAACTAAGCCCTACCAGCCTTAAACTCTGTCATCTTCTCTGGTTGAGGGTTCAACCATTGGTTCCTAAGCTAGCCTCGAGGTCCCCTTGAGGAAGGGCTGTTTGGACACCAAATTTCAATCTTGAAATCCCAGATGACGAAGTTCCACTATTGAGTGGGCTGATGGGTACTTTTTATGGGTTCTTATTCTGAACTGTGTTTCAATATTCACTATCCTTTGTGTCTCTCCTGCACTGTAGTACTTCTCTAATTTCAGCCATCTTTGTAGAACACTTTATAGGCTCTGCATTGCTATTGGTTCAAATAGAGACCTGTGGTATCTTCCGTGTGTTTAACTCCAACTTCCTTCTGAAGCTGGAGGGAAGTCTACTACAGTATAATGTGCCAGTAATATTAGGAGGGGACTTTAATATGGT
Organism: Lissotriton vulgaris; assembly: GCF_964263255.1. Taxonomy (NCBI): domain Eukaryota; kingdom Metazoa; phylum Chordata; class Amphibia; order Caudata; family Salamandridae; genus Lissotriton; species Lissotriton vulgaris. Next base: position 164,078,232 of record NC_141697.1, on the reverse strand, counting down.
TTTTGATAGTATGTTGGACCGTACTTCCAGAGCAAAATATTCTACCCCGAAAAACTCCTTCCGAGTTTTAAGAAATATTATGAAAGACTTTACTATCTTAGACGCATGGAGAGTTAAGTATGGTGCTGTTAAAGAGTATACCTTCTACAGCAAGAAATATAAACACTACTCAAGAATTGACTATTTCTTGTTAGACCGTTCTTTAATTCCTGACTTAATATCAGTAACCCCCATTCACCGATAGGTATCTCTGACCATTCTGTGATAGAGCTTATATTGAACTTTAGAATTAAGCCCATTGTGGTCATATGGACCATGGACAGAACCCTCATGCTGGAAAATCAGACTTTGTCCAAGATCAAAGAAAGTATATCTGAGTTCTTCCTTTTCAATATGGGTTCCGGCACAGAACAACTCATCTGGGATTCCTTCAAGGCGTACTTAAGGGGTATTTTGAGTTCCATGATGTCTTTTAAAAGAAAATCATTAAAGATAAGAGAAACTCAAGACCTTGAAGGAATCAAAAAGAAGGAACTGGAGCTGCAGTTAGCAGTCCGGATGGACAGGGAATGTATCCCAAGTCTAGAAAAAGAACTTCTGGATCTCCAATCCCAATTCCAGGCAAGAAGCGATAAAGCTATCAAGAACAGATGGGAGGTCAGTAAAATGAAGAACTTTGAGTATGGGGAGAAATGTGGAGCCCTTCTTGCCTGGAAAGTGAGGGCAGAGAAGAGTAGGAACAACATAGACTTGCTAATCCATCGAGTATCTGGGATTAAGTTAACAGGTGATGATCTGATCAGGGAGGAAGCGAGAGGATTCTTTAAGGACCTTTACCAAGAGATCGGTGGCATAGAATTAGAGGCAGTGGATTCTTGGCTGGGCTGGATAGACCTGCCCCAACTACCCGAGGAGGCTAAGAGTTTACTAACCAGTGAGATCACAGAAGGGGAAGTGAGGGCGCAATTGAAGAAGATGAGTCAGGGGAAAGCGGCAGGCCCCGATGGCCTACAATCAGAAGTTTACGAAGACAACCTAGAAGTAATCCTGCCCGTCCTCGTATCACTTTTTAAGAGAATCCTCCTTCAAGGGGAAAATACACCCACCTCCTGGCTTGAAGCTACTATCATATTAGTAGCAAAACCAAATAAGGACAACAGAGGATAGAATCCTATAGGCCCATTTCTCTTTTGAACTCTGATTTGAACATCTACTCTGGGCTAGCAAAAGTCATAAAGTCAATAATTCACCATGATCAGAGAGGATTCATACCAGGTCGACAGCTGAACAAACTTACCTTTCAGGTATTGGGGCAATAGATCTCGCAGAAGAAAGGCGCCTCCCTCTAACATTAGTAGCGATAGATGCCGCTAAGGCGTTCGACCAGGGTCTTTCTCTGGGAGACAATGGCTAAGCTAGGGTTCCCATTCATGTTTATTGAGGGAATTAAATCCCTATATAAGGAACCTCGCGCCAGAGTCTTGATGATCAACGGGGGCATGACGGACTGGTTCAACATCTCCAGAGGCACAAGGCAGGGATGTCCCCTGTCTCCCCTACTGTTCAATGCCTACATCGAGCCCTTTGTATGCTCCTTGAGATCCGATCCTAACATCCTGCCTTTTAAAACGGGGGAGGTTGAACTTAAAACCGCATTATATGCTGATGATCTTCTCCTTTATACCACCAACCCTACAGAATCGATCCCCTTATTATTTAAATATTCTGAAGAATTTGGGAGGGTGTCGGGTTATAAAATAAATAAGGAGAAGACCGAAATCATGAGTTGGAAAAGTTCCCCCCCAGTACAGGGCGCTAAACAAAAACTGAGGTATTTAGGGATACAGCTTTCTCAGAAACTGGCAGATACCGCCAAAACCAGCTGGCAGATGGTAGTTAATGAAGTTAGTAAGTTACTATCAAGGTGGGTGACTCTCCCTTTGAATATCTATGGAAGAGTGAACCTCATATAAATGACCATTCTCCCTAAAATAACATTCCTTTTTAATAACATACCATTATCTTTTGATAACAAAGACATTGCCAAGCTACAAGGCAAAATCGGTTCATTCATCTGGGCCACAAAATCTCCCAGAATCACTTGGAGGAAGTTGAGAAGGGGGCTGAAGCTGGGCGGCCTTGCACTGCCAGATCTTTTGATTTACTGCTACGCCTTCCAGCTTAAGAATTTTAGAATCTTGGCGAACAGGCTTGACTCCTCCTCGCATGGTCGCCTATTCCAGGCAATGTTATCTGACCAGTCACTCAGCCCAGACTTTTTCCTTTACAAATTTGGACATCAAAAATTTTACAAAAAGGTCCGCCTGAAAATTCTGCAGGCTGCATTAAGAACCTGGCTGTATCTCCGGAAAGTCTCACAAATCCCCTACTATAATATGCATGCTCCAATCTGGAACTCACCCGGTACCCCCGATTGTCTCTTAGACAGATTGGCAACCCCATTGAGAGAGGCAGGTGTAGTAAAGTGGGCAAACCTTAGTACCAACTCCCAACTGCTGGACTAAGACTCATTAGTTAATTTATCTGGGGGGGTCCTTAACAAGATTCAAGTTTTATCAGTTGTCCTCATGGTGGGGGAGACAAGATTGGGGGATGCAGGAGAAGCCCTAATTCTTAGATCTTATTGACAGAGGTAGTGTTTGGAGACGTTAGGTCCCCTTCTGGTACAATATTTTGATTGGGGCAAAAGACACGTTAACGTCCGAGATATCCAATTTTCGGAGTGGAGACATAGTAGGTAACCCGGAGGAGATCTGGACTAATGCATTTGTTATATCACAAAAAACAATTAAACCAGCTAACCTCAGAAGGAATCACCTATTTACAACTTACAGGGTGTATTGGACTCCGGCCAAGCTCTCCAGGTTATCAGCAGAGAGATACTGTTGCCCAAAGTGTAAGCTGGGAGCAGCTGATGATCTGCACATGTTTTTTGAGTGTCCACAAATCACCAGTTATTGGAGACAGGTCTGTGGTATTTTGGAAGAGGTTTTGTTAACATCAATTACATGCTGCCCTAGATTAATCTTTTTCGGGCTCCCCTTGGGGTACGTGCTAAACAACCCAGCCACTCGATTTATCTTCTATGTAATTGTAATCGCAAGGAGAGAAATGTGTAGAGGGTGGAAGTCGGTGGCACCTCCAAAATTCGCAGATTGCCTGAGGAATGTAATGATGATAAGTCAGTCGGACATGCTGTGTGGTGACGAAAGCGCTAGCAAAGTGTGGTCAGCTTTAAGAACTTGGGCCGAAAGTTAACCAAAGTCCAATGATTATGCCAGTGGTTATTGGCCTGGTCCTCCCAGATAACGTGTCGAAAGGGGAGTTGGACTAAGAAATAGCCTGCCTCTGGGCGATCTCTGTATGCTTTGCACATTCCATCAAGGGCGGAATCCTAGTAATCCAACTGTGCAGTTGGCACGGAGTGATCCCACTTAGAGGTTTTATCTGCTGGTGGCATGTATGAGGACACAAAAAAAATAAACTAGAGGAGTGCAAGGGGAAAGACAGGGTGTTTGCTGGAGTGTATGGACAATGATTGGGTAATTGAAGGTGTGAAAGATAAATGTGTAGGTGGTTAGAGGACTGCATTCAGAGTGGATAGGTGTTTCAAGCAGTCTAGGTGCTAAGGTCTGAGTCATGAGTACTTGGGTACTGACTGAATGATTAGAATTATGTAAAGAAACTACCTGGGTGAATTTATAACTGGTCTGGTTTTGGCGCAGTGAATGGATTAGTACATGGTGCTGAATGGGTCACTAAAGGAGTGGAAGGCGAGTGACAGGGTGTTTGCTGGAGTGTATGGACATTGACTGGGGAATTGAGGGTGTGAAAGACAAATGTGTAGGTGGTTAGGGAACTGCATACATAGTGGATAGGGGTTTGTAGCAGTCTATATGTAAAGTCCTGATTAACTCCAGGAATGCTTGGGTACTGACTGAATGATTAGACTACTGCAAGGAGACTCCCTAGGCGAGTTTATAAGTGATTGGGTTTTGGCGCATTGTATGGATTAGTGCATGGTGCTGAATGGGTCACTAGAGAAGTGCAACAGAGTGACAGAGTGTTTGCTGGACTGTATGGACACTGACTGGGAATTAAAGGTGTGAAAGACAAATGTGTAGGAGGTTAGAGCACTGCATGCATAGTGGATAGGGGTTTGAAGCGGTCTATGTACTAAGGTCTAAGTCACTCCATGAATACTTGGGTACTGACTGAATGATTAGAGTACCGCAAGGAGAGTGCCTCAGTGAATTTATAAGTTATTCGGTTTTGGAGCAGTGAATGGATTAGTAAATAGTGCTGAATGGGTCACTAGAGGAGTGCAAGGGGGTGACAGAGTGTTTGCTGGAGAGTATAGACACTGACTGGGGCATTGAAGGTGTGAAAGACAAATGTGTAGGAGGTTAGAGCACTGCATGCATAGTGGATAGGGGTTTGAAGCGGTCTATGTACTACGGCCTAAGTCACTCCATGAATACTTGGGTACTGACTGAATAAATAGTGTACTGCAAGGAGAGTGCCTAGGTGAATTTGTAACTGGTCGGGTTTTGGCGCAGTGAATGGATTAGTACATGGTGCTGAAAGTGTTCCTAGAGGAGTGCAAGGGGAGTGACAGGGTGTTTGCTGAAGTGTATAGACACTGACTGGGGAATTGAAGGTGTGAAACACAAATGTGTAGGTGGTAAGAGGACTGCATGCATAGTGGATAGGGGTTTGAAGCAGTCTATGTGCTAAGGCCTGAGTCACTGCATAAGTTCTTGGGTACTGATCGAATGATTGAAATACTAGAAGGAGAGTGATTGAGTGAATTTATAAGAGGTTGGGTTTTGGCACAGTGAATGGATTAGTACATGGTGCTGAATGGGTCACTAAAGGAGTGCAAGGGGAGTGACATGGTGTTTGCTGGAGTGTATGGACATTGACTGGGGAATTGACGGTGTGAAAGAAAAATGTGTAGGTGGTTAGAGGACTGCATGCATAGTGGATAGGGGTTTGTAGCAGTCTATTTGCTAAGGCCTGAGTCACTCCATGAATACTTGGGTACTGATTGAATGATTAGACTACTGCATGGAGAGTGCAGAGTTGAGTTTATAAGTGGTTGGGTTTTGGCACAGTGAATTTATTAGAACATGGTGCTGAATGGGTCACTAGAGGAGTACAAGGAGACTGAGAGGGTGTTTGCTGGAGTGTATTGTCACTGACTGGGAAATTGAAGTAGTGAAAGACAAATGTGTAGGTGGTTAGAAGACTGCATGCATAGTGGATAGGGGATTGTAGCAGTCTATGTGCTAAGGCCTGAGTCATTCCATGAATACTTGTTTAACTGACTGAATGATTAGAATACTGCAAGGAGAGTGCCTAGGTGAATTTGTAAGTGGTTGGGTTTTGGCGCAGTGAATGGATTAGTACATGGTGCTGAAAGGGTCCCTAGAGGAGTGCAAGGGGTGTGAAAGGGTGTTTGCTGGAGTGTATATAGACACTGACTGGGGAATTGAAGGTGTGAAAGACAAATGTGTACGTGGTTAGAGGACTGCATGCATCGTGGATAGTTGTTTGAAGCAGTCTATGTGCTAAGACCTGAGTCACTGCATGAGTACTTGGGTACTGACTGAATGATTAGAATACAGCAAAGAAACTGCCTGGGTACATTTATAAGTGGTCGGGTTTTGGCGCAGTGAATGGATTAGTACATGGTGCTGAAAGGGTTACTAGAGGAGTACAAGGAGACTGAGAGGGTGTTTGCTGGAGTGTATTGCCACTGACTGGGAAATTGAAGGCGTGAAAGACAAATGTTTTGGGTGGTTAGAGAACTGCATACATAGTGGATAGGGGTTTGTAGCAGTCTATGTGCAATGTCCTGAATCACTTCATGAACACTTGGGTAATGATTGAATGATTAGACTACTGCAAGGAGAGTGCCTAAGTGAGTTTATAAGTGATTGGGTTTTGGCACAGTGAATGGATTAGTACATGGTGCTGAATGGGTCACTAGAGGAGTGCAATGGAGTGACAGAGTGTTTGCTGGAGTGTATGGACACTGACTGGGAAATAAAGCTGTGATAGACAAGTGTGTAGGAGGTTATAGGACTGCAAGCATAGTGGATAGGGGTTTGAAGCAGTCTATGTACTAAGGCCTAAGTCACTCTATGAATACTTGGGTACTGACTGAATGATTAGAGTACTGCAAGGAAAGTGCCTGGATGAATTTATAAGTGATTCGGTTTTGGCGCAGTGAATGGATTAGTACATGGTGCTGAAAGGGTCACTAGAGGAGTGCAAGGGGGTGCCAGAGTGTTTGCTGAAGTGTATAGACATTGACTGGGGAATTGAAAGTGTTAAAGACCAAATGTGTATGTGGATAGAGAACTGCATACATAGCAGATAGGAGTTTGTAGCAGTCTATGTGCTAAGTCCTGAGTCACTCCATGAATACTTGGGTGTTGATTGAATGATTAGACTACTGCATGGAGAGTGCCGGGTTGAGTTTATAAGTGGTTGGGTTTTGGCACAGTGAATTTATTAGTACATGGTACTGAATGGGTCACTAGAGGAGTACAAGGAGACTGAGAGGGTGTTTGCTGGAGTGTATTGTCACTGACTGGGAAATTGAAGGTGTGAAAGACAAATGTGTAGGTAGTTAGAAGACTGCATGCATAGTGGATAGGGGTTTGTAGCAGTCTATGCGCTAAGGCCTGAGTCATTCCATGAATACTTGTTTAACTGACTGAATGATTAGAGTACTGCAAGGAGAGTGCCTAGGTGAATTTGTAAGTGGTTGGGTTTTGGCGCAGTGAATTGATTAGTACATAGTGCTGAAAGGGTCCCTAGAGGAGTGCAAGGGGAGTGACAGGGTGTTTGCTGGAGTGTATATAGACACTGACTGGGTAATTGAAGGTGTGAAAGACAAATGTGTACGTGGTTAGAGGACTGCATGCATAGTGGATAGTTGTTTGAAGCAGTCTATGTGTTAAGACCTGAGTCACTGCATGAGTACTTGGGTACTGACTGAATGATTAGAATACAGCAAAGAAACTGCCTGGGTAAATTTATAAGTGGTCGGGTTTTGGCGCAGTGAATGGATTAGTACATGGTGCTGAAAGGGTTACTAGAGGAGTACAAGGAGAGTGAGAGGGTGTTTGCTGGAGTGTATTGTCACTGACTGAGAAATTGAAGGTGTGAAAGACAAATGTTTTGGGTGGTTAGAGAACTGCATACATAGTGGATAGGGGTTTGTAGAAGTCTATGTGCAATGTCCTGAATCACTCCATGAACACTTGGGTAATGACTGAATGATTAGACTACTGCAAGGAGAGTGCCTAAGTGAGTTTATAAGTGATTGGGGTTTGGCGCAGTCTATGTGCTAAGGCCTGAGTTCCTGCATTAGTACTTGGGTACTGACTGAATGATTAGAATACAGCAAAGAAACTGCCTGGGTGAATTTATAAGTGATTCGGTTTTGGCGCGGTGAATGGATTTGTACATGGTGCTGAAAGGGTTACTAGAGGAGTACAAGGAGACTGAGAGGGTGTTTGCTGGAGTGTATGGACACTGACTGTGAAATAAATGTGTGAAAGACAAATGTGTAGGAGTTTAGAGGACTGCAAGCATAGTGGGTAGGGGTTTGAAGCAGTCTATGTACTAAGGCCTAAGTCACTCTATGAATACTTGGGTACTGACTGAATGATTAGAGTACTGCAAGGAAAGTGCCTGGGTGAATTTATAAGTGATTTGGTTTTGGCGCAGTGAATGGATTAGTACATGGTGCTGAAAGGGTCAATAGAGGAGTGCAAGGGGGTGACAGAGTGTTTGCTGGAGTGTATAGACATTGACTGGGGAATTGAAGGTGTGAAAGGCAAATGTGTATGTGGATAGAGAACGGCATGCATAGTGGATAGGAGTTTGTAGCAGTCTATATGCTAAGTCCTGAGTCACTCCATGAATATGTGGGTACTGCCTGAATGATTAGACTACTACATGGAGAGTGCCTAGGTGAGTTTATAAGTGGTTGGGTTTTGGTGCAGTGAATGGATTAGTACATGGTGCTGAAAGGGTCCCTAGAGAGGTGCACTGGGGGTTACAGGGTGTTTGCTGGAGAGTATAGACACTGACTGGGGAATTGAAGGTGTGAAAGACAAATACGTAGGTGGTTAGAGGACTGCATGCATAGTGGACAGGGGTTTGAAGCAGTCTGTGTGAAAAGGCCTGAGTCACTGCATGAGTACTTGGGTACTGACTGAATGCTTGAAATACTAGAAGGAGAGAGCATGAGCGAATTAATAAGAGGTTGGGTTTTGGCCCAGTGAATGGATTAGTACATGGTGCTGAATGGGTCACTAAAGGAGTGCACAGGGACTGACAGGGTGTTTGCTGGAGTGTATGGACTCTGACTGGCGAATTGAAGGTGTAGGATACAAATATGTAGGTGGTTAGAGGACTGCATTCAGAGTGGATAGGTGTTTGAAGCAGTCTATGTGCTAAGGCCTGAGTCACTGCATGAGTACTTGGGCACTGACTGAATGATTTGAATACTGCAAAGAAACTGCCTGGGTGAATTTATTAGTGGTTTGGTTGTGGCGCAGTGAATGGATTAGTACATGGTGCTGAATGGGTCACTACCAGTGTGCAAGGGGAGTGACAGGATGTGTGCTGGAGTGTATGGACACTGACTGGGGAATTGAAGCTGTGAAAGACAAATGTGTAGGTGGTTAGAGGACTGCATGCATAGTGGATTGGGGTCTGAAGCAGTCTATGTTCTAAGGCATGAGTCACCCCATGAATACTTGGGTACTGACTAAATGATTAGAGTAATGTAAGGAGAGTGCCTGGGTGAATTTATAAGTGGTTAGTTTTTGGCTTAGTGAATGGATTAGTACATGGTGCTGAATGGATCAGTACAGGAGTGCAGAGGAAGTAACAGGGTGTTTGCTGGGGTGTATGGACACTGACTGGGGAATTGAAGGCGTGAAAGACAAATGTGTAGGTAGTTGGAGGGCTGCATGCATAGTGGACAGGGGTTTGAAGCAGTCTATGTGCTAAGGCACGAGTCATTGCATGAGTACTTGGGTACTAGCTGAATGATTGTAGTACTGAAACGAGAATGCCTGGGTCAATTTATTAAGTGTTTGGGTTTTGGCGCAGTTCATGGATTAGTACATGGTGCTGAATGGGTCACTAGGGGAGTGCAAAGGGAGTGACAAGGTGTTTTGCTGGAGTGTATGGCCACTGGCTTGGGGATTGAAGGTGTGAAAGACAAATGTGTAGGTGGTTAGAGGACGGCATGCATAGTGGATAGGGGTTTGAATCAGTATATGTACTAAGGCCTGAGTCACTGCATGAGTACTTGGGTACTGATTGAATGATAGGAGTACTGCAAGGAGAATGCCTGGATGAATTTATAAGTGGTTGAGGTTTGGCACAGTGAATGGATTAGTACATGGTGCTGAATGGGTCACTAGAGTAACTCATGGGCAGTAGATTCTTAAGCAGTTATGTGCCAGCAAAGACATGAAGGAACCACATGCTTCTGTCATAATGGTTGTACAAGTGCACACAGACTCACAGTGTGATTTTAGATAAGCAAGATTATTTCCTGGACTTTAGCAGGAGAAGCTCACTACTCTGGAAAGGGTAAGGTGACTGCATACATTCTACACATTTCACTACTGCATTCTAGTGTGAATGCCTGACTCATTCTGCGAATTCATAAGCAATCACTTGGTTCTAATACAACTTAAATTTGACAACAGGACAGCTTTTTAAGCACTTATGTGTCTGCAAAGACATGAAATAACCACATGCTTCTGCCACATGGTTCTACAAGTGCACACAGACTCACAGTGTGATTCTAGACAAGCAAGACTATTCCCTAGACTTAACAGAAGAAACACAGTAATCTAATTAATGACAAAAGCACCACATACAACACCTCACAAAAATAATAAGTTACCTTGTCCTGAGTCACTCCATGAATACTTGGGTATTGATTGAATGATTAGACTACTGCATGGAGAGTGCCGGGTTGAGTTTATAAGTGGTTGGGTTTTGGCACAGTGAATTTATTAGTACATGGTGCTGAATGGGTCACTAGAGGAGTACAAGGAGACTGAGAGGGTGTTTGCTGGAGTGTATTGTCACTGACTGGGAAATTGAAGGTGTGAAAGACAAATGTGTAGGTAGTTAGAAGACTGCATGCATAGTGGATAGGGGTTTGTAGCAGTCTATGCGCTAAGGCCTGAGTCATTCCATGAATACTTGTTTAACTGACTGAATGATTAGAGTACTGCAAGGAGAGTGCCTAGGTGAATTTGTAAGTGGTTGGGTTTTGGCGCAGTGAATTGATTAGTACATAGTGCTGAAAGGGTCCCTAGAGGAGTGCAAGGGGAGTGACAGGGTGTTTGCTGGAGTGTATATAGACACTGACTGGGTAATTGAAGGTGTGAAAGACAAATGTGTACGTGGTTAGAGGACTGCATGCATAGTGGATAGTTGTTTGAAGCAGTCTATGTGTTAAGACCTGAGTCACTGCATGAGTACTTGGGTACTGACTGAATGATTAGAATACAGCAAAGAAACTGCCTGGGTAAATTTATAAGTGGTCGGGTTTTGGCGCAGTGAATGGATTAGTACATGGTGCTGAAAGGGTTACTAGAGGAGTACAAGGAGAGTTAGAGGGTGTTTGCTGGAGTGTATTGTCACTGACTGAGAAATTGAAGGTGTGAAAGACAAATGTTTTGGGTGGTTAGAGAACTGCATACATAGTGGATAGGGGTTTGTAGAAGTCTATGTGCAATGTCCTGAATCACTCCATGAACACTTGGGTAATGACTGAATGATTAGACTACTGCAAGGAGAGTGCCTAAGTGAGTTTATAAGTGATTGGGGTTTGGCGCAGTCTATGTGCTAAGGCCTGAGTTCCTGCATTAGTACTTGGGTACTGACTGAATGATTAGAATACAGCAAAGAAACTGCCTGGGTGAATTTATAAGTGATTCGGTTTTGGCGCGGTGAATGGATTTGTACATGGTGCTGAAAGGGTTACTAGAGGAGTACAAGGAGACTGATAGGGTGTTTGCTGGAGTGTATGGACACTGACTGTGAAATAAATGTGTGAAAGACAAATGTGTAGGAGTTTAGAGGACTGCAAGCATAGTGGGTAGGGGTTTGAAGCAGTCTATGTACTAAGGCCTAAGTCACTCTATGAATAATTGGGTACTGACTGAATGATTAGAGTACTGCAAGGAAAGTGCCTGGGTGAATTTATAAGTGATTTGGTTTTGGCGCAGTGAATGGATTAGTACATGGTGCTGAAAGGGTCAATAGAGGAGTGCAAGGGGGTGACAGAGTGTTTGCTGGAGTGTATAGACATTGACTGGGGAATTGAAGGTGTGAAAGGCAAATGTGTATGTGGATAGAGAACGGCATGCATAGTGGATAGGAGTTTGTAGCAGTCTATGTGCTAAGTCCTGAGTCACTCCATGAATATGTGGGTACTGCCTGAATGATTAGACTACTACATGGAGAGTGCCTAGGTGAGTTTATAAGTGGCTGGGTTTTGGTGCAGTGAATGGATTAGTACATGGTGCTGAAAGGGTCCCTAGAGAGGTGCACTGGGGGTTACAGGGTGTTTGCTGGAGAGTATAGACACTGACTGGGGAATTGAAGGTGTGAAAGACAAATACGTAGGTGGTTAGAGGACTGCATGCATAGTGGACAGGGGTTTGAAGCAGTCTGTGTGAAAAGGCCTGAGTCACTGCATGAGTACTTGGGTACTGACTGAATGCTTGAAATACTAGAAGGAGAGAGCATGAGCGAATTAATAAGAGGTTGGGTTTTGGCCCAGTGAATGGATTAGTACATGGTGCTGAATGGGTCACTAAAGGAGTGCACAGGGACTGACAGGGTGTTTGCTGGAGTGTATGGACTCTGACTGGCGAATTGAAGGTGTAGGATACAAATATGTAGGTGGTTAGAGGACTGCATTCAGAGTGGATAGGTGTTTGAAGCAGTCTATGTGCTAAGGCCTGAGTCACTGCATGAGTACTTGGGCACTGACTGAATGATTTGAATACTGCAAAGAAACTGCCTGGGTGAATTTATTAGTGGTTTGGTTGTGGCGCAGTGAATGGATTAGTACATGGTGCTGAATGGGTCACTACCAGTGTGCAAGGGGAGTGACAGGATGTGTGCTGGAGTGTATGGACACTGACTGGGGAATTGAAGCTGTGAAAGACAAATGTGTAGGTGGTTAGAGGACTGCATGCATAGTGGATTGGGGTCTGAAGCAGTCTATGTTCTAAGGCATGAGTCACCCCATGAATACTTGGGTACTGACTAAATGATTAGAGTACTGTAAGGAGAGTGCCTGGGTGAATTTATAAGTGGTTAGTTTTTGGCTCAGTGAATGGATTAGTACATGGTGCTGAATGGATCAGTACAGGAGTGCAGAGGAAGTAACAGGGTGTTTGCTGGGGTGTATGGACACTGACTGGGGAATTGAAGGCGTGAAAGACAAATGTGTAGGTAGTTGGAGGGCTGCATGCATAGTGGACAGGGGTTTGAAGCAGTCTATGTGCTAAGGCCCGAGTCATTGCATGAGTACTTGGGTACTAGCTGAATGATTGTAGTACTGAAACGAGAATGCCTGGGTCAATTTATTAAGTGTTTGGGTTTTGGCGCAGTTCATGGATTAGTACATGGTGCTGAATGGGTCACTAGGGGAGTGCAAAGGGAGTGACAAGGTGTTTTGCTGGAGTGTATGGCCACTGGCTTGTGGATTGAAGGTGTGAAAGACAAATGTGTAGGTGGTTAGAGGACGGCATGCATAGTGGATAGGGGTTCGAATCAGTATATGTACTAAGGCCTGAGTCACTGCATGAGTACTTGGGTACTGATTGAATGATAGGAGTACTGCAAGGAGAATGCCTGGATGAATTTATAAGTGGTTGAGGTTTGGCACAGTGAATGGATTAGTACATGGTGCTGAATGGGTCACTAGAGTAACTCATGGGCAGTAGATTCTTAAGCAGTTATGTGCCAGCAAAGACATGAAGGAACCACATGCTTCTGTCATAATGGTTGTACAAGTGCACACAGACTCACAGTGTGATTTTAGATAAGCAAGATTATTTCCTGGACTTTAGCAGGAGAAGCTCACTACTCTGGAAAGGGTAAGGTGACTGCATACATTCTACACATTTCACTACTGCATTCTAGTGTGAATGCCTGACTCATTCTGCGAATTCATAAGCAATCACTCGGTTCTAATACAACTTAAATTTGACAACAGGACAGCTTTTTAAGCACTTATGTGTCTGCAAAGACATGAAATAACCACATGCTTCTGCCACATGGTTCTACAAGTGCACACAGACTCACAGTGTGATTCTAGACAAGCAAGACTATTCCCTAGACTTAACAGAAGAAACACAGTAATCTAATTAATAACAAAAGCACCACATACAACACCTCACAAAAATAATAAGTTACCTTTCAAATTGATTAGTAGATTAAAAAGTATCTGAATCGCACACCAGATTTTCCTATATAGAATGACTGTAGTGCACTGCTCTTAGCACATCCGAAAAATAGCAAACGTTCCCTTTCATTCTGTACACATATACATGTAAATAATCAAATCACATTGCTTCCCACATTAATTCAAAAACTAACACTCATTTCTATTAGTTACACATTTCAACCCTTTCCAATTGACATAACTTTGAACCCTACCATTATTATGCCTAATGCTTGTTACCATAGTAAGAGTTTATGAAACACTCAACTGAACACACAGGTCACAAGTTCATCACACAATGTTGCAAATCCAAACAGCAAGTGTGCTTGACTTTTCAAAATATCAGCTTATCCTATGTAATGTTCCTTTCAAACAATTTTATTAACCAATAAGAAACATGCTTTTAAAACACAGAAATATGCCCCCTATTTTTTAGTCTATAATATTCTCAAACAGCCAATCATTTCTCCTCTTTTTTTAACTGCATCTTTCCACCATTTTAGAAAAATCTTAGTTTTCAAACTGCCCATTTCACATACAGACACCTTCTGAGTGCATCCAGACCTCCCTTCAAGATGCTTAGAGTGTGGATTTTATGACACAGCTATATGTTCTGGTTGAAAAGGTATGCTGAAAGCAGAGCTATTGACAAAGATTTAGCTTTGCCAAATGTAGACATTAAGGCCTAGATGTAGGTAATAGCAATTTACCGAATGGTAAATACCGAATTTTACAGATTCGGTATTCACTATTTGGTAATTGCTATGTAGGTAAAATAATCGGTAAAAATACCGAATCTGTAAGATTCGGTAATTACCGATTCTGTAATTACAGAATCGGTATTTGCCATTGATTCCTATGGGCCTTGAAGCCCATAGGAATCAATGGCAAATACCGATTCTGTAATTACAGAATCGGTAAAATTACCGATTTTGCAAGGGTGACAGTGTGTCACTTTGACACCCTGTTGCACCCCTGTTTCTGGCTTGTGTGCCATGTGACACACAGACATGCCCTAAGGGCATGTCTGTGTGCCACATGGCACAGGTGTGCATGCACAGATGTGCATGTACATTGGAATTCGTTATTTACCATGGAATAGTATTCCATGGTAAATAACGATTCGGTAAGAGCCTGTGGCACTGATTACAGTGCCACCTACACCTTGATTTACAGAATCGGTAAATTTACCGATTCGGTTTTTTACCAATTCTGTATATTTACCGAATCGGTAAATATACCGATTCTGTAAATAAAATGCCCCCTACATTTCAATAGCCAAATACCGGTCGGAAAGGGCCAAAATCGGCCGTTTCCGACCGGTATTAAGGCTCCTACATCTGGCCCCAAATGGATTGGATAGAGAGGATTAAAGTGGCACTAATTTATGGCACTTGTTAAATCTGTTTGCATCTCCCCGACCTCCCTGACCTCATAATTGTGCACTATGGTGGCAATGACCTAGGCACTTTTACTGGGGTAGGTCTGGAAATGCTTATGAAGGACACCTTTGGAGAATTGATGTTACTTTTCCTTCAAACTGCCTTTGTCTTTGTCAGAAATGGAACTGGTCCAATCAATTTTGTCCACAGATTGAGAAAGCTAGGAAACATGTCAATACAGCTGTTTCTGATTATCTCAGAGATTATAGGATGGGGTCCATTTACAACAACAATCTGTGTTTTATTATGGATGGCATCTATAGGAGAAATGGTGTACATTTTACAGATGAGAGTAACAGAGTCTTTCTCACCAACTTTAGACTCTGCATTGCTACTTACTTGGAGGTACCAAAATCTCCCAATAAACACAAGAGCACCCTAGATCTAAACACATAAGCTTGACGTATATTTACTTGGAGTCGCACACCCAGTGCGTTTTGGAGTCACGCACACAACGGGTTCACACCAGGGGGCCGTGCTGGGAGTCACACACCCAGTGCGTGCACACCAGGGGGGGCGCAGCGAGCGCCACGCTGGGTGCGCGGCTCCAAATGTTACTGTAACTTTTTTTTAGCTCCTATCACTAATTTATATTCTACCCGGGTCATACATACAATGGTGGGGACCATGGGGGGAAACCAAAGGGCCTCACGGTACCGCCGGCTCCCCGCATCATTCGGGAGTCAGCATTGCTTTTCCACATAGAGGGCTTCTAACATACAGCTCCCTGTGTGGAAAAGCAATCAGGTTTGCATTTTGAAAGAGATAGCAGGTTTCCCTGCTCTCTGTTTCAAAATCCAAACCCAGTTTGCTATGGCAGGGCGGGAGCCGCAAGGCTCCAGCCCTGCCATAGCAAACAGCAGTGTCTCGGCGGGGGGCACCCAGAGACACTGCAGGAGCCGGTCCTGGGGGGTGGCGGTCCCCAGGGCCATCATTGGCTCCATGAGGGGGGCCATGCGCCCCCTCCCACTTACTACAAAGCCCCGGGGGTGGCGTTCCCCGCAGCTTGTGGGTCCGTAACGGACCCCCTACTTTAAATATTTAGTGCCCCGTGCCCTTAATGGTAGAACGATCTCAGATCTTAATGGCGCGATGACATATAACAAACGTAGTTCTCCAACCCGCATTGACTATATCATGCTCGACACAGGTTCATGGAGCAGGTTAGTCGATATGGAGGTTATACAGACACATGATAGGGATCATAACCCTCTTTGTATGGAATTTAAATGGGGTAATGAAAAGGCAGCAATAACTGGCCCTCTAATGATCACAAAAAATGTTGTCCCGTCAAACTGTAAGGGCAGGCTAAAGTGAAACAGGGTGAGATGTCAAGACGAGAGTCTAACTTGCATCAAGGAACTAGTAGAAGCAGAAACCATTGATCTTACATCTTGTGACCTGTTGAGCTTTACAGAAAAGAGCACCTATTTCATGGATACCTATACGAATGTAAATAAAAATTTAAGAGAAAATTGGCTCCTTTTTCGCATTAGAAGACACTAGAGTGGCCAATAAAAAGAATGCACTAAAAACAGGTATGCCATGGTATACTGCTGGATGCAGAACAAAGAGAAGGGCCATTGCTAATGCCATCAGGAATAAAGACCCCCTTGTTGTGCGGGCGGCCAGAAGAGAATATAAGGCGTGCATTTTAAATGCAAAGAAGGAATGGGAGGAAGATTATTGGCAGCAGCTCAAGGATGCTGCATATTTAAAGAATTCCATTCTGGTCCCTGATAAATAAATATGATAGGAAAGGAACTGAGCCTGTACCAAATCATACAACTGAGTCCAAATGGCATTCTCACTTCTCTAGCTTATATTGCGTTGAAGTTGAGAGATGCCAACCTCAGAGCGAACCAATGGATGACCTCTCTATTGAGGAGTTAGCATTCACTGAGCCTTTCCTAGCTCGGGAAGTCTCTGATGCAATTAGGACCATTGTCCCCTCTAAAGCTGTTGGCCCGGATGGGCTACCGGGTGATTTGCATCTCCATGACCCTAAATTGTGGTCAGATTACATTGCCCCATTAATGAATTTAATTTTGCGTGGCCATCCTGTTCCTGACTCTTGGAGGGGGGCTGAAGTCGTGACAATTTACAAGAAAGGCAGCAGGGAGGACCCTGCAAACTATAGGCCCATTAGACTAATTGGTGTGATTCAAAAAATAGTTGGCAGGGTCATCATAAATAGAACAAACACGTGGCTAGAGGGAGGGAACATTCTTTCCCATTTCCAGGCGGGATCCGAAAGAACATGGGTACAATGGACCAGGTTTTCAGGTTCTGGGCCACATACTGGAAAACTGTAACAATCAAGAAGGGGACCCTATATCTGGCCTTCATTGATCTAAAAAGTGCTTTTGATCTGGTGTCTCGGGATAAACTCTGGAGGGTGTTGTTGGATATGGGGTTCCCGCTGTACCTACTTGAGATCATAGTCAAACTTCATCATAGTCAAACTTCATCAAGACAACTACGCTAGGATCAGATGGGGCACGCAGGGCCAGCTAACAGGGAAGGTATCTGTGAATAGAGGAGTACGCCAGGGCTGCGTGATGGCTCCGACACTGTTCTCCCTCTTTGTTAATGGGGTGGTAGACCATTTGAGGGAGGGCAATTCCAATACCCCGGTCCTGGCGGGAGAAAAAACACCTACACTCCTCTTTGCAGATGACATGCTTTTGCTGTCCAAAACACCCACCGGTCTCCAGAAATTGCTGAACAGTTTCAGCTTATTTTGTGATAACCGTGGCCTTACCATCAATACATCTAAAACTAAACTAATGGTCCTGCCACCCCCAAAAAAGCCAAAGAAAATTATTATCACCCTTGATGGAACGCCCCTGGAAGTGGTGGAGAACTTTGATTATTTGGGAATCAGACTTAATAGTAAAATGAAATGGGATTCCCACATTGCTAAGATGCTGATAAATCTAAAGAGAGTGTCTGGCGCTATTTTGAGGAGTCAGCGCATGTCTGCTAGTAAGCCAATAGCTCCAGCGCTAGCAGTATATGAAGGGAAGGCGCTGGCCTCCGCAGTTTACGGATCTGAATTATGGGATAGCAAAATGCGACAGATCTGGTAAGAGCTGAGAACAAGTTCTTAAGGGACCTAGTTACCCTCCCTGTCTCAACCCTATTGAAGCCTCTCTTTCACGATATGGGCAATCGCTCGATATCAGATATAGTTCGTCTCCGCCCCTTGCTGTTCTGGGTGCGCCTGAGGAGGACACCAGAACTGACAAATTACGCATTGGTGCTGGATGAACTTATCACATTAAATGGTGCAAATATGATCCAGTGGTTAACCAAATTGAGCCAGATGGTCACAAAGCGGGGACTTGCCGAATCCTGGACCACTCAGTCCCCTCCGCCAAAGCAAATTATTAGGAAAATCTATTGGGAGTGGGTCTAGGCTGAGGAACTTAGGAGGTCAAAATGGGGAGCCTTAACCGCTCAATTTTTAGAGCATAAGCCCCTAGGGAGGTTTGAACCCCTTTTAGACTTCATCCAAAAACCAACAGATAGAACTATTTTTCTAAAAATGAGGTATGGGATACTTCCACTGAATAAATTTGTGGAGGGATGGAAAGGGATGGAAAGGGAGGCGGGCTCCAAATGGCACCTGCCCAAGCTGTCCATGTATGACTGAATCCCTGTTGCATTTTTTGTTTGGATGTAAGGCTTACAAGAAGGCGAGAGCAAGATGGTTGAAACCAGTATGCAAGGTTTTAGGGGTTAGAGATTTCAGGGTCGCGCTGCGCATCCTTTCAACTGACACAACATCTCTGGTTGTTGTATGTGGAGGTGCTAAATACTTATCAAGCGCCTGGCTTACTCGCTCCAAGTTGTTAAATAATAATAATGTTTAGAGCCTGTGGGAGTAGAATCGCTGTTTGTATATTGCTGCTACTGAATGAGAGATTGTCAAAACATCTGTTTTAACCTGAATATATATATCATTTTATTACGAATGGTTATTAACTGCCCTTCTAAACTTTCTATTTGCTTATTAAAATGTATGTATGTTACTTTATGATATTTATATCGAATAAAGTATTACCAAAGATACATATAAATATATATATATATATATATATATATATATATATATATATATATATATATATATATATATATACCGTCAAGAATATCGACGTAAAGTTAAGAAATATCAATTTTATAAATATAGAAGTCAATAATATTATTAGCAAAAATATAGTAGTTTGAAATATCTATTTCTTAATTAGTGTTATGTATTAATGTTATTTTAATTACATTTTGTGTTTTTTAGTTCTGAAGCTGGTTGTGGGTTTGTAGGGGAATATGGTGGGAAGTAATGTAATTATAATAATTTAATGAATATTTTGTATTTATTATTATCCATTTAATTGAGATTGTATAACTTTAGTTGTGTTTTAATTTTTATGGGCAAATTTTACATGTGGCTTGTGGGGTTTAGAGGGGTAGAGGGTGGGAAATATTATTTGTAATTAAGTAATAATTAGTTGTTAATTATTATCGATTATTTTACAATTAATTATAGTTATTGTGTAATTAGTTTTAGTTGTGAGTTGTGGGATTTATAGGGGTAATGTCTGAGAAATAATTTATTTGTAATTAATTAATTCTTAATTGTTAAATATTATTAATTAATTAAATGACAATTAATTATGGTAATTGTATAATTATTTTTGGTGCAGGTAAGGTCATTTATAGGGGTAAAGGGTGGGAAGTAATTTATTTTCACTTAATAATAAGTAGTTGTTAATTAATATTAATTAATTACTTGACAATTAAATATGGAAATAATTTTAGTTGCGGGTTGTCATGTTTTTAGGGGTAAAGGTTGGGAAGTATATTGTTTATAATTTAATATTTAGTTGATGATTAATATTAGTTAATTAATTGACAATTAATTGGGATAATTGCTTAATTATTTTTTTGTGTGTTTGGGTTTATAGGGGTGAACGGTGGTGAGTAAATTCATTTTAATTACTTTATAATTAGTTGCTAAATACTGTTATTTATTTAATTGAAAAACAAATTTCATTGTGTAAATGCCCCTCTGCCATCACGCACCACCCCAGGAAGGAGAGGGCCCTTGGGCTGGTATTTGCCAAACTCAGTCATGGGAGACACCGCTTAGGATTAAGGATGGCATTTGCCTAAGGAGGCCCTTTTGCGGGCTTGAAATTGAGTCACCAGCAGTTAATTGGTGCACTGAACATTTTTCATGGAATTTAGCATTACTTAATCGGGACTGAACCGGAAATAGCCCTTACTGTGTTTGAGAGTCTCTGAGGAAGAAGAGGAATCCTTTGAGACGTGTCAGGCTAAATCTCAATGTAACAGCTGCTATAAGAATATGCAGGCAATTTGCTGTTCATACCTGAATAAAAGATGCACTTTGAGACGGTGTTGTAGTGCGGGCTATTTGCTTTGGGTAAATCTTGAAGCTTTTATATATATTTATTTATTTGCTTACCTATTAAAATTATGTAATACATTAAAATTATTTGTTTATTAATAGTAAACATATATATAGAAGCTCAGCCCACTCAGCGAAACCATTATGCATATCGGGCGAGGCACAGGAGATAATACCCAGCAGGGCAATGTTGGCACATTAAAAGCTTGCTGTAATATTTAACTAGGGAAAATGTCCCTTTTTCAGAACATAATGGAGAGTTGGCTCAAAGAGAGAGAGGAGGCAGCAGGTGCAGTGTCGGATGACAATGCAGCGAGTGGGTCTGATTGTATGCAGACAGCGAGCAATGCACCACCTGAAATGGATCTTCAGTCAAAATTGCACAGACTGGTAAATCTTATCAGAACAGAGATTTACAAGTGGTGAGAGTGCAAATCACCCTAGAAATATCTGGAGGTGGGAAGAGTACTGCGTGGATTGTGGGTATTGATTGCCCCAACCTTTGAGAACCCCGGCCCCAAAAAACTGCATGAATGGACTATGAACAGTGTGGAATCATCAAAGAACATGATGAACATTTTGATTAAATATGCAAATCGAGACAGTGAAAAGATAATGGAAGAAATAAGATCACTCCAACAGGAGATTAGCAAACTTGCCAAACCAGAAGCAGTCCAGAAATTTGAAAAAGACTTGGAAATGTAATTGAAGAAGCATGAGCAAACAATCAGAGAAAGAAAGGCAATAAAAGGGATAAAAGGGATAGGTTAAATTATCAAAGGGGCCAAATGTATACAGTTGCATATGTTTTTGTTACCCTACACAGACAGAAGCTTTCAAACAATACTGCCCCATGAGTGAAAGATCAAGTAAAACAAATGATGACAGAAACCAGGTTGGAATTTAGTTCGGAGTTGGATACTGGTCAAGATTTACATACTGATCAAGAAGATTGAGCAGGGCAGTTGGATAGAGGCAGAGCTATACAGGAGCCTCCTTCAGTCCTAGATCAGTTTAATTTTCTTACCTTTGGACTGCACGATGAATGCCAGAACAAGACCACCAAGAAAAGGAAAATTCAATTGAGGAAATGTTAGACTTGGCTGTCTCTAGTTGGCAGAGGTATACACTTCTGACAAATAGGGACTCACCTCCTCTAGTAAGGGCAAGGGGATCACACACTTAGATAACCCCTGCTCACCCCCTTGGTGGCTTGGCAAAGCAGACAGGCTTATCTCAGAGGCAGTGCGTTAAGCATTTATGACCACATACAGTAAGAAAGTGAATACACTACAAATGGACACGACACAGTAGTATTATAAAAATAAGGATTTTTATATAAGGCTTAGCACAAGACCAAATAACGACAAAAATATACCACAATACTAATAAATACTCTTGGAAGGAAAAATAATAGTTCAAGTGTAGTTTCTTCTTAGCACAAAGTCTTTAGTAACACAAGCAATTCTTCTTCTTTAAAACACAGTTCTTGGCAACAATGTAACCCACACGGGAGTCAAACGACGTCGAGGCAAAGTTAATCCAAAGGTTCGGCGTCGACCGCGAGGAGCGCTACCTCGAGCTCGGAGTCACACGGACCCCCCACAACACAGTACCTTGGAAAAGTGAAGCACACGATGATCAGCGGCGTCGAGATGTCCGGCGTCGCGTCTTCGGCGTCGATCGGGCCTCGGAGTCGGAGCGATCTGCAGCGGCGTTCACAGATGTCAGGCAGGAGCAGCGCTCCCGAGGCGAAGCAGGATACGGCGTCGTTGTCGATGATGATGATGATGTTGCAAGAGTGAGCAGCGCTCACGGCGTCGAGAGGGCTCGGGTCGATGCGATCAGCGGCGGCGTCGACACGGGGGTCACTTGGAGCTGGAGCCGAACTCGCTACTCACTGGAGTCGCTACTGGCGTCGATCGGGCCCGGCGTCCGGCGTCGAGGAAGTGGGACACTGGAGCCGTTACTCACGATGTCGAGCTGGATTCGGCGGCGTCCGTCGGCGTCGAGAATGCTGGATTCTTTCAGAGGTGCTGGATTTTCGGGTTCCAGCAACAAGCACTTTTAGCAAATAAATGAAGTCCTTTAGCCCTGTGACTTCAACAGGAGGCTGGCACTCTTCCAGCCCTTGGAGATTTCCTTGGCAAAGTTTGCGAGTACACACACAGTTCCTCTCTCCTGGTTCCTTGGCAAAAATAAAGAAGCAACTGTAGGATTCCCCCCAGCAAACAGCACTCTGGCAGAAGGAGTAGGCAAGTCCTTGGATCAGCAGGCTTCTTGTCCTTGGTTCAGGGTTCCTTGTCAGAAGTGATCTAAAGTCTTGGTTCAGGGGTCCTTCTCTTATACCCCTTTTTGGCTTTGATCCCTTTGTCCATGCAGGGGAATTCCCCTCATCCTGGGTTTGTTGTGGGTGTAGCCAGGCAGAGGCACCTGGCCTATTCACTGGGCAGGGCCCAGCAGGAGGTGGAGCCAGTATTGTCACTGGCAGGAGCAGAGCTATAAGTCGCCCAGCAGGCGGTGGAGCCAGCATTGTATCAGGCAGGGCAGGCTATCAGGAACTACTCTCCCCCTACTCTCAATGCAAATGCACCACTCACCCCACACTGACTCATTCAGAACTCTGGAGCCACCCAGCCCCTGTCACACACACACCAAACCATCAGAAACCAGAAATAGTTAGACAAGAAAATAGCCACTTTCTAAAAGTACTATTTTCAAACCCAGAGTCCAAAAACCATCCACCCAACGGATGCGTTATTAAACCCTGAGTTCAGGGATACCAAACTCGACATTGCACCATGCTCCCCGAGCCAGATAGGATTATAGCATTAATAATCCTGGCAGCCCATTCTAACTAATGGAGAGCAGGTAACCTCACAATAGTCAAAAACGAATATGGCTGTAATTCACTATTAGGACATGCCAACTTGGTCAGGCTTGTCCTACCTTATGCTTACAATGCACCCTGCCCGTGGGCCTACCATAGGGGTGACTAACATGAAGTTAAGGGAAGGTTTGGGGACTGGCAAGTAGGTGTACTTGCGCAGTCAGCGTGACAGTACCAGACAGCACGTAGGTCCAGCAATGGCAGACCTTTAGACATACTTTTACTAGGCCGCTCTTGTGGGTGGCACCACATGTGCTGCAAGCCCATGAGCGGCATTTGTATTTACAAGCCCTGGCACTCCTGGTGCACTAGACTAGGGACTGACAGTAAACCAAATAAGCCAAACATGGAATTCAATCAATACAGCAATTTTACATAGAGAGCACTTGCACTGTGGCACTGATCAGCAGTGGCACAGTGCCCAAAGCAATATATCAGCAGAAACATCGTAAACAGAGGAGGCAAACAGAAAAAAATGGAGGAGAGACTCAGGCCAATGATGTCAGGTCTAACAGGAAACATAAGGAGAAGGCATGGAATTCTGACCTGGGGTAAAAATTAAAGAAACGCTCACAATGCAAATAAGTTTGAGCACAGCTGCAGTGATCAAACCTAGCAGACTTAGTTTTGTTGGAGGAGGAATTAAGAACGTTGTCTTTAGGTCTCTCATATTGTACTAAAAAAACTTCAATTATGGACAAACACAGATTGACTTCTTTACATTTTTGAGAAAGTTGAAATTGAGAACGATTTTTCACAATAAAACTAAACCAGAATCAGTGGGACAATCTGTTGATGATGTTTCTTTCGTGAATCTGGTGGTAGGTGATTTGAATTTATTACATGATTTCGATCAATTGGAGAGGGGCAATGAAGGAACAAGGCCACCTGCATCATCTAGAGAGACTGACGATGTTTTGGGTCTAGATATTTATGGCATTATCAAAACACCTTTTAGATCTAAGTTCACTTTCGTTCCCAACCTTCCCAGGGTTTCAATTGATATATTCTGATCTTGTAATCACTGATTTGAAAGATCTGTCTGTGATGTCTAGTGATCATTTTCTCAAAAGAGATATAAAGCAAGAAAAAGGATACCTAAAAGTGGTGGATAAGATCAAATATATCAAAGGATATTGTGGTATGTCAAGCAAACAAGGAAGGAAAAATCATATTGTGGCCTTTAAGCATGAACAAAAATTAGGCCAAATCACATTTATGGGATTTCAAGTGTTATCAGAGAGTACCACAATCCAATTTGTCCAAAGGTAAATAATAGATTATATAAAAATGAAGCCAGGTGGAGGGAAACAGAGTGAATACTTGTAATGAAGGTAGATGTTCCCATCACACCCATACTTTACCTGATCACCAAGTTACGTAAAATCAAGAAATTCCACCTGTGAGACCTATTATCTTGGCTATTGGAGTTTATTTGAGGCAACCTCCCACTACATTAACCACTTTCTGGAGGAATTTGCCAGAGGGCTTCCCTCGTACATTCAGGACACAGTAGACTTCCTGAGGAGGGTATATAAAATCCCATGGGAGGAATCTTTTGTTCTGATAACACTTGATGTTACCTCGCTGTATACCAGCATCTCTCATGAGGATGGACTCAGGGCCATAAGCCACATCAAAGATTCAGGACCTGAGAGGTGCTCGCTGGCACTTTTTAGACTCAAGACCAAATGGCTTACACCAAAATAAAAAAATATGAATTCAGATTGCCAGATTGTGCCTGGAAAACATATTTTTCATGTTTGGAAAAGATACATTCCAACAGGTGAAGGTTACAGCTATGCGCACCTGCTTTGCGCCAAGTTATACCATACCTACACATGGGTTGCTGGGAGGAGCAGGTGCGCAGAGTCTGAATTACCAGGGAGTAGGCAGAGACTGCAATTCTCTGGACAAGATTTATAGGTGACTTTTTTATCCTGTGGAAAGGATCACAGGACTCAGCAAGGCTATTTGTGTTGGCATTAAATGACAACTCTTTAAATTAAAATTTCACCATCAATGAGTCTCAAGATTGCTTCTTGGATCTTGAAGTGTTCGTAAAAAAACAACAAATTACACACAAGAACCCACAGGAAACCAAAATCAGGGAATTCCATATTGCACACATGCAGTTTTCATCCACTGAAACTTAAGCAAAGTATACTGTATGGAGGACATCTACAGATGAAGGGAAACTGCAAAGAGTCCACTTCTTTGAAAGAAGCATCCTTAGAGATCCACAGAGAGGCGCAATAGTACCAAGGTTCTAAATGAAGCACAGAACAAGGTAGAGAAAATCACTAGAGATTTGTTATTGTTCTCAAGTAAGGCAGGAGGAACCAGAAAAAGAAAAAAAGGCAAGGATTAACTCCGTATGATCACTGGGTACAATGTCTCTCAAGCTAAAGTGAGAGAATCCATGAAAAGACATGGGCACTTAGTGAAGAGTGACCCCAATTTAGACAGTATTACATCTTGTAAACCTCTTTTGACATTCAGAAGAGCAAAATCCATGAGACAGGATTTGGTAGTCAGCAGCCAAGAGGTGGTAGATATGGAGGGTTGTTTGAGGGCCAAGCGAGGCTTTGTTAAGTGACATAATGCAAAGCCTGTAAACATGGTCTTAATAAGAAAGAGATCCAATCACCCTTATTAAAGAGTCCATGGAAAAATTGAAAAAAAATCAATTGCAGTAGCAAATTTGTAGTTTACATTTGTCAATGATCTTGTCAAAAACTATATGTAGAAAGCACTATCCACATGGCACACATGAGAATTCTCCTACACCTAAGGGCGGTAAAAAATAGTGTCAAAAGCAATCCTGTCACCAGACATAATAATTAGGTACATGGAGGAAATGTAAATGAGCTATTTTCCTAAGTGATTGATTTAGTTCCAGAAAATAGAAGAGGTGGCAACCAAGAACTGAAATGTAGGGGCTCATTATGATGGCGAGACAACGGCCCTCGTTCCGCCATCGTAATGAGATTTACCAGCCGCCATGTTAGGATGACGGTTGGTATCGCGGTGGAAGCAAAGTCTATTCGCCGCTTTTTGGCTGGTGGCAAGATTGCCTGCCAGGCAGAGCAGGGCCACTAATATGGTGGCGATGCCTAGCAGGCACCCACCTCCATATTAGGATGTGGAGATGCCGCCATGGAAAGGCTCGCAGGGATTTTCTTTGGGGGCCCGCATTGGTAAAAGGCCAGGATGCGCTCACCAGTATGGCAGGCGCATCATAATTGCACTGGTGGGACCGCCACCCGTCTGGCGGGCTGTCCCATCACTGTTTCGATAGCAGGCGGACTGATGTCCCATCGCCATCATAATGAGCCCCTAAGTTAGAATCAAGATATATAATAATGTCCAATACTAGAATTCTGCTGGGCCTTAACTGATGAAGATCTGTATGAACATATTTAAGGAGAAGTTCTCTTCGTCTCTAATGAGATCACATGTAAGTGGGAGATAAAAACTATTTTTGTTTGGAAGATAACATCTCAGAACATAAGAATGAGTATGAAAAGAAAAGGTACTTTACAAAAAAAGAAAAAAGCACGTGCACTTTTTGAACTAGGTACAGGTTAAGTCAATTTTGTTTGGAATAAATCAGGGAGATAACACTAGAGACGGTTTTAGTATATGAAGAGGTGTTAAGAGTTGGTTAGGTATAAGTATAACAGCCCAAGGCATGTCAAACAGATAATAATAAGGTACTCAGGAAAAAGCCCTTTAATTTATCTGCATGTTTGCACTAGCAATTCGTTTAATTTGACAACATGGTTTTTGGCACTTGCACTTTAAGAGAGTCGGGTTATGTTTACTTAATGCACCTTCACTTTACTATAATGAATTTTATACACCAAAAGCGTATACTTATAATGAACCCTGCAGGCACTGAATTTATGAATAAGCACTTTATTTTGGTGGTAAAACCAATTTGTGCAATATGATTGTGAGTATATCTGAGATGTGGCTCAGTACGACCAATTTGAAGCTTAAAGTGAAATGGTGATATCAATTTGACATAGGTTATATAAACATTAAAGTAACAGGAACTAAAACTAAAATTAGAAAATGAATAAAGAAAATAGAAACAAGAACAACCTGTTAAAAAGAAAAACAAAAAAGTAAGCGAAAAAGTGAACAAGACAAATTGTGAATAACACTTGTGTTTTCATGTTATAGCCTTGTAGTATGCTTCACTCTGCCAGTCCCACAATCCAACACTGATCGCGAATTGGAATTGCTGTCTATATATATATATATTGTGTAGACGAGCTGGATGCACATATTCATCAGGACATGGTCGGTTCCTGATTTAACGCAGACCCCTCCGCCAAAAGAAGGCTGACGACTAAAACGGACCATTTGGAAGTTCCTGCTTGGCGTGGAGCAACGACGGTCAGCCCCCTGGTCATCTATGAAAGGAATATTTCGGCATAACAGCGTCACCATAGCGGGAGCACCAAAAAATTTGAGGATTTTTGCTGGGAGCTGTCGCAGTAACGGTGAGAACAGCCGATAAATTGTATACGATATTTTGACCAGGTCGGGGAGGTGCACGAAGGCGAATGACCTAGAGGGCACTGAAAAGTTAACACCCCTCTTTTTCTAATGCAACAACGACCATCATACCTGTGTGGGTAAAATGTCAGATGAGCGGGAGCGAGAGGAGGCTTTTGAGGAGCTTTTTCAAAATTGGCCCACAGTGGGGGCGGAAGGCAAATCTCAAAGCAAAAAAACGGACACAAACGAAAATTCTGAAGTGAAAGCACTACTCAAGGCTTTAGAAAAGAATAGCCGAGGGGAGCTCACAAAATGGTGGGAGATACGATCATTAGAGAAATATAAGGAAGTTGGACGAGTGCCACGCGGACTCCGCATTATGTTAGTACCCAGCTTCGAAAACCCCAACCCCCTTTTACTAAAAGACTGGGCCGAATCCAATTTGGAAGCCTCGATGCGTTTGCTGTGTTTGTTGGTAAAATATGCTCGGATTGACCGACAGGTGAACCTGGATGAGATAACACGCATTAACAATGAACTGTCTAAAGAATTGTACAACAAAGACAGGAATCACATTGAAAAGACAATTGGCGAAATGAAAGAACGCTTGAAGAAACAAGAAAATGTGATAAAAACACGCAAAGCCTATAAATTTGCTCGAGATCAGCAAGATTATCAACAAGGGCGCATATATACCTTTGCGCGTAAGTTTGATCATATAAGAAGCCAACGCAGCTCCGCCACATCAAAACCAGTGGCTGTAATGCAAAATGTCGAGGCCGGCACAAGTGAACCTGAATCAACAAGTTCCGATGCGAGCTTGGTTCCGAGCGAAGACGACTCAGATGAAGGCACCTCAGGTGCAAAACAAGGGGATATGGGGCAAATGTCGCTTGGGGAAGAAATGGAATATGTGAGACTACAATGCAAGGCGTCACTTCGCCTACGGAATCAAAACACGAATCAAGGAAAAGGCGCAACCAACGCCGCAAACAGCGACGGCGATGCTCAGCCGCCAAAAGGAAGGCAACAGAAGAAGAAGAAATTTTGGAGGAACAATAACAAACAATAGGGGATAACATGATCGTTAACCTCACTGATATTGACCTCAGCAAGGCCGAAGAACAACTGTTGGCGCTTGGCTTATCCTACTGTCCGGAAAGCAACTTTAACTATGTAAATACTCAGATAGACATTTTTAAATTCATCCGGAAAATCAAATTAAAAAAATATTATGCAGTGAAAACGGGTTTGCCAGCAAAAAAACAAACGGAGATTGCACAGGCAACTGCAATAACAGGAATACAGACAAGAGACTTGGGATTATTGAGAAGTCTACATAATTTAGAGAATGTGGAAACCGAAGATAACAGCACCCAAGAATTGGCAATAGTGGAGGGGTAGAACATCAACCAACCAGCAGAAAGTCCATTTAAGCCATCGTCAACTTTTAATCCCACTATGCCTCGGGACTCCATTGATGTCTTTGCAGACCGAGTGATTGATGAAATCAAAAAACTGCAAAATAAGACTATGAAATCCTGCAACAAACCAAATGACAAACTGCGACAAATATGTCACCCTCATGAAAAAATTAAAAAATGAAAGTAAAATAGTAATTAACAATTCGGATAAAGGGGGCAATGTGGTCCTATGGAGCAAAAATGACTATATAGAAGAAGCCAATAAACAGCTGGGAGACACCTCCTGTTACTCTAAAATTGATATGGCCACAACTAGAAAAATCAATGAATCCTATCGCCACGACCTGTACAGATGGAAACGGGAAGGTCTTTTGAGCAAAGATGAGTTCAAATTCCTCCACAAGGAGTTTCCTGTTTTACCCAACATGTACTTAATACAAAAAGTACATAAGCAACAGTCACCGGTGCCTGGCAGGCCGATAGTATCGGCGATTAATAGTGTTTTCGAAAACACTTCGAAGTACATTGATTTTTTCTTACAAGAATATGTGGTCGGACTTCCTGCTTACATCAAAGACAGTACTGATTTTCTCGTTTCGGACAATGTTCTGGTCAGATGAGTTCTTACTAATAACGTTAGATATATCTACTTTATACACGAGCATAGTCCACACGGACGGTCTGCGTGCTATGAAGTACTATTTGGACAGACGCCCTGTTGAATTGTTGAAACATAGCATGATGCTCATGCATATGACAGAGAAATGTTTGAATAATAATACTTTCCTGTTTAACGATGAGGTGTTCCGACAAACAAGAGGTGTCGCCATGGGGTCATGTTTCTCCCCCAGCTACGCGGGGCTCCACATAGGCTGGTGGGAGGAACATGTCCTCATGGTTGAACACAAAGAAATGTGGTCCAAAAATGTGTTACAATACTGGAGATATATCGACGATATGTTCATTATTTGGAGAGGGACCGAGACATTGGCCAGGCAGTTTGTAGAGGCTATTAATGTGAATCACCTTAATCTCCATTTTACAGCGAACATTAGCAGTACCACAGCTAGCTTCCTGGACGTGAAAATTGACATCATCGAGAATGAGATTGTCACCAGCCTATTTCGGAAGGAAACTTCCGGCAACTCAATTCTACATGCGTCAAGTTTTCACCCCAAGCACACCATTAGGAGCATCCCCTATGGGGAGTTCTTACGAATCGACAGAGCATGTAGCTGCCCTATTCTGAGAAACAAATGCCAGCAAGAAGCTAAGGCAAGATTGATCTGCCGTGGATACAAAACAGCTTTGTTGGACTCAGCTATGAGGAGAGCTAACCAACTAGAAAGACATGATTTATTGCACCCTGACAGAGAGAAAAACTCCACTGCCACACAATTAGGGGACATCAATGCCTCTAGACTCATTACAGGGTATAGCCGTCAATCCAAACAGATAACTAAGATTATCAAACAGCAATGGCCCATTATCTTATCAGATCAAGTTCTCAGAGATATCATGCCATCAACACCAACCGTTAGGCGAGCATTTGCAATGAGAAATGATCTGGGCAAGAACAGTCCCGAGACCATCAAGGCCAATAAATGGTTGTCCCCTCGCAGGGGTTTCTATCATTGCAGCTCATGTAGAGCTTAAAAATTTGGTGTCAATACAAGAACATACACAACCCCTGGGGGCCTTAATATGGGGGAAGACTTGCACAATTTTCTGTGAGCAAATCCCAGCTATAAAAACTACAACTAGCTGACTATGATAACTGTACTCGAATTAATCTTTGAGCCATTTGAGTAGCGACTTCACGCCCTCAAGAGTTTAAACATATGAGATGAACCCAACAACCCAACAACCCCATAGTCGAGATGATGAATTTTTTCACTATGTATTTCACGAGCACTTTTTGCACTTTAATCAGTTTTCCTTTATTTTCCTCATGGAAACATAAGCACTATGAAAGCACCCCAATGAACGTAACACACTTAATATCATTCATGTCACACATAAAAGTCTGTTAACTTTGATGAGGGAAGACTAGAGGATAGCATGATAACACCGCGTTCTGTTTTAACATGTTCCTAATATTGCATTTCAGGCGAGTTCTTTGTGAGCTTTCGCTTGTTCATAAGACTATGATGGGTGAATAACTTGTTTGCTATAAGTTGTGTTAGATGTTCATTTTTCTTAGCATAACACAACAAGTTTCTCACATTCTGCGTATTTGCACAGAGGATAACTTACGGCATTAGCTGTTTTTTAAACATATCAATATGTAAAAAAAAAGAAAATAGGTTTTTTCCTATTCATTAATTAGATGTTTATGGATAATATAGTGATATAGGATCATGTGACCACCATTGTTATCATTACGATTTTAATGTTTATATAATTTGGTTTCAAACATGCAAGTTATCGGGGCACTAATGGGCAAACATCTATATAATCAACGAACCTTATATGGCCGGAATGCCTGCCACCCCCTCCCAACACAATCCCCAAGGATGGGAAGACGGACGCAGTTCTGAACTTTTGGAAGGCAGGAGGGAGTTACCCTCCCGGCCGTATTTATTAAAATATGAAACAAAATTAAAACATTAAATAAAAGTTTCATATCATGTACAATTTTCATTTATTACATTTCGATGAAGACATGTTCATTGGCTAACCTTAACAAATCTCTAATACAAAGGTTTTCCTAGCCGAGTCTAACATCCTGCAAATGCATAGTTTCTAAATTAAAATTGTACATCCTAGCTTTACGGGCCAACGGCAAGGTCGCAAACGCGAACATGCAAGTTATCGGGGCACTAATGGGCAAACATCTATATAATCAATTTGATTGTGGTATAAACTGACATTGTTCACATCATTATTGAATGCAAGCAAGTATTAGGCATTTGAGCTACAAATGAATATGGACCTGTAGGGTCGCTGGATAACATTGTTTAACATTGCTTGTTTCCTTTTTTCGTTTTTGTATATTTAAATACGATAACGTATATGCACAACATATGTCAAGTATTATCACATATTGCATGTTATAAGATGGCGCCCACGTTTGTAACCCAGTAACATTGCAAGTCAACCACTAGTCTTTCTACTATGTCTACGACTATCTTGGCGCGAAAACGCACAATTGATGTGATTTCAAATAGTGTGTTCATGCATTCTGTCGATTGTCAGTGAGCAAGGGCACAGAGGTGCCCGAAACGCGTCTGATGACAGCTTTCTACCCACACGATGAATAATAAATTCAAGCAGTTGGATATCTAACCTCGCCTGTGCGTGCTGATTTTTGCTGTCTGTGTGCCTTTCTGTGCAGCAAGCACTTGTGTAGATGGGCTGGTTGCACATATATATATATATATATATATATATATATATATATATATATATATATATATATATATATATATATATATATATATATTACCTACTGGCGTTCGCCAGTAGGTATATATAGTTAGGATAAATTCCCTATGGGACTTTTGAAAATTCTATGTCTAATAACTTTGGCGTTTGTGGATGGAATCGGCTGAAATTTTCAGGAAAATGGCACATTTTGTTTCTGAGCAGCTCCTGAAAATTTGGTGGGGTTTCGTCAAGGGGGGGCTGAGAAAAAAGGGGGGTCCCAAAACGCGTTTTTTGCATTGAGTTTTCCATAGGGCGGTTGGACTCACTTTTAGCTCGAACGGCTGAATGGATTTGCACGAAACTTGGCAAAATTGTAGGGA
This sequence comes from Lissotriton vulgaris, assembly GCF_964263255.1. Classification (NCBI taxonomy): domain Eukaryota; kingdom Metazoa; phylum Chordata; class Amphibia; order Caudata; family Salamandridae; genus Lissotriton; species Lissotriton vulgaris. The sequence goes on along the minus strand of NC_141697.1, from coordinate 164,045,241 downwards.
CTGTTAGCCCGATGTGCCTTTGCTAGGTCTCAATATATGTGCTCCAGTAGTTTTTGAGAAATTAACGTTTAAATCAAGATATATATCTGTAACAGCGCTCTGGGCAGCGATCCGGTCCGCTTACTTTTCGCTTATCGGAACTTTGCGCGCAGAAAGCTGATTGGCTCTCCGGTGTCTGTCAACATTCTAAACAGTCCGGAGCGGCCGCCATCTTGTCTCTCGGTAGGATCGAGAGAGAAGAAGAGGTGAAAAACGAAGGGTGAATTTAATGAAAGGGGGCAAGGTATCCCCCTCTTGACCCCCTAGGAATGTTGTTGGGGTTATTAAAGGGACCCGTGGGGAAAAGAAAAAAAAAATGATTTTTCACGGTAGAAGCGCTTCACGGGCCGCGAACTGGGCCGCAAACTGGTAGCGAAACGGGAATTCGCCATTTTGTGCTTCGTAAATTAAATTACTAGTTATAAGTGGGTACGGGAGACGTATCCTAATCCCCTATGTTTCCTGAGGGTGGGTGAGGAGGCTGATATATGTTGATACATCTCTTCCAGCGGCTGTGCGTGAGCTTTTTTTTTTTTTTTGCTGCGTGACAGTCCGGTGCGGCCGCCATCTTGTCTCTCGGTAGGATCGAGAGAGAAGAAAAGGTGAAAAACTAAGGGGGAATTTAATGAAAGGGGGCAAGGTATCCCCCTCTTGACCCCCTAGGAATGTTGTTGGGGTTATTAAAGGGTCCCGTGGGGAAAATAAAAAAAAAATGATTTTTCACGGTAGAAGCGCTTCACGGGCCGCGAACTGGGCCGCAAACTGGTAGCGAAACGGGAATTCGCCATTTTGTGCTTCGTTAATTAAAGTACTAGGTATAAGGGGGTGCGGGAGACATATCCTAATCCCCTATGTTTCCTGAGGGTGGCTGAGGAGGCTGATATATGTTGATATATCTCTTCCAGCGGCTGCGCCATCTTGCCTTTTTTCGAATGCCACAATTTTGTCGTGCACGGCAGCCATTTTAGATGCCAGGCTGGTCCCAGGCTATCACCTACCCCTGCGGATGTAGTTTATGGCCCCAGCTGTAGAGAATTCAGACATGCCAATCCTCCTGATTCAGGCGTGTGAGTACTGATTTCAGTGCTAGTCTCCCGCCTCCCGATTTCTGCAAGCAAAAACCCGGGGGCATATTACTAACAACTAGCGATAATTTTTGTCTATAACTTGTTTAGAGACAAAAATTATCGCCGCACATCGGCGATTTTTATCGCAGATAAACCTTGCTATTATCGCAGAAAAGTCAGCGATATTCATGTATTATCGACCTAATGCTCTTAGCCATGTTATCCACCTCCCATTGGATAACATGGCTAAAACCTGCTCAGGGCAGGTGTTAGCTTTTGGAGATATTCGCGCTTAGTGCGAATATCTCCAAAAGTTGGTAATAGAAGGTAGCGATGTTAGGGACTGTTTCCAGTCGCTAACATCTTGGCACGCCACTTTGCATGTCATTAGTGATAAGTATCACTGACATGCAAAGCCGGGCCAAGATGGTCGCTATCTCCTTTTAGGTGTCACTAACTGGTGTTAGCGACAGCTTGATAATAGGGAAATAATTTTATCTCCGCTTTCATGGTTTTTAAAGCCAAAAAAGCGGAGATAAACCCCCTTGCTAATATGCCCCACGATTCCTTGGGGGTTTCAGCTGATAGGGCTTGGTATTGTGTTACATGGTAATTTTTCCATGAAACGTCAGAGGGTCGATGTAGGGGTTCTAGAAGAGGTGATAAACCATTTAAGCCTCATGAACAAGCGCATGGTCTTTTAAAGATTTCTGAAGTACTCGGGGCGGCGGTGTGTGTGTGCCCTCTTTCAGGAGCGGGCGGGGGGGCACTGCCAGCAACTTGCCAGGTCAGGTAGTGTTCAACACGTGCATCACCCTTTCTCTGCTTGGTATTGCGCTCCATGCTTCGGAAAGGTAAGAAAAAGAACGTGCATTTGAGTTTGAAATGTCCGATCCTGCAGCAGCACACTTCCAAAGCCCACACATGACAATAACCCGATTCAAGGCCCCATTCACCCGTTTTTCAAAAAATAGATAACACTCCAACAAAGTAAGGTTATAAAACTTTATTAACTTTTAACGATAATGAACAGAACAAAAACTAAAAACATTTAAACATTTATTAACACAAAAAGCAACAATGGTTAGAAGCTGTCTTTTGTGCGAATAGTCCCAAGGCAGCACAACGTGCAGAGTTCTGGACGGCACCCAGGTGATGTCGCCTGGGTGCCGCACTGGTTTAGGGATCCTACAATGCTGCTCCGAAAATTGGCGTGGGGCGTCCCGGGTGGGGCGGGGGGAGGCCTCGTCAGTAGCGGTCTGTTGTGCGAATAGTCCCAAGGCAGCACAACGTGCAGAGTTCTGGACGGCACCCAGGTGATGTCGCCTGGGTGCCGCACTGGTTTAGGGATCCTACAATGCAGCACAGAAAAACAGCGTGGGGCGTCCCGGGTGGTGCGGGGGGAGGCCTCGTCAGTAGCGGTCTGTGTCCAGTGTCACATGGCTGACACAACATGTACGACAGGCACCCAGGTGATGTCCAGTAAACTGCCGCACTGGTTTTGGTATCCTACAATGCTGCTCCAAAAATTGGCGTGCGGCGGCCCGGGGGGGGGGGGGAGGCGGCGTGAACGGGCCTCCCCAGGTGGCGGCCATTCAGCTGTTTACCGCCCGCTCTTGCAACTACAGCGTCTCGCTCACCATGTAGTTGAGTTGTTCCCACTCTTGCGGTGCAGCGATAGGCGGCTGCCACATGACTCTTAAAATGGCGGACGGCTCTTCGGTTTTGGGCCTGGTCCACTGAAATGGCCCTGGGACACCTTGGAAGTCGGATGCTTGCCTGCTAGGGCTTGGGCTCCATTCTCGAAAAGCGTCCCCTCAGCCGTGAAGATTGTATAAAAGTCTTGGGGGCTCCCAACTCCCGCAGGCTTTCGGTGGGGAGCGGCTGCCATGATCGCTCGCGGAATGACCACGACGGAGCCACGAGATGGTGGTGCTCTCATGCTGACGCCAGCTTCAGTCTGAATGATCCAGAAACAAGGTGGGGCTTTCATCGTTTGGGAAAAAAAAATGTTCTAAACCAATGAAAAGTGTTATTTTTAGGTCATATGACCAAGCCTTCCATCTTTAGGAAACCAAAAGTAAAATGAACCAATGAAAAGTTTTATAAACAAGTCACATGACCTGTTATGCGACATAGGGCTACAAAAAGCGTAGAAAATCCGTTGGCACGTGAGGCGGCGTCAGTAGCGGACCGATGTGCGAATAGGCCGAAGGCAGCACAACGCGCCGAGATCCGGATGGCACCGAGGTGGTGTCCAGCAAATTGCCGCACTGGTGTGGCCATCCTACAATGCTGCGCCGAAAGACGGCGTGTCCAGCTGAATTGCGGTCACTGTTGCGGTACAGTGACTCGAACGCGCCGAGATCCGGATGGCGCCGAGGTGGTGTCCAGCAAATTGCCGTACTGGTGTGGCCATCCTACAATGCTGCGCCGAAAGACGGCGTGTTCAGCTGAGTTCCGGTCACTCTTCCGGCACAGTGACTCGAACGCGCTGAGATCCGGATGGCACCGAGGTGGTGTCCAGCAAGTGGCTGCACTGGTGTGGCCATCCTACAATGCTGCGCCGGAAGTCGGCGTGGGGTGCCCCGTTGGCTTATGAGGTGATGTCAGTAGTGGACTGATGTGTGAATAGGTCGGAACCAGCACAAGGCGCCAAGATCCGAATGGCAAGTCCTGGATGTTGAGTGCCTCAGTTGAGATTTCTGAGCAGTGCTTGTAGAACTGTCTGAAGCTTATTTGCACCTGCTGCAGCTTCACTAGGTCCGGCGGAACTTGTTGCCTTTTCCTTTGTGCTTCTTTTCCTACAATGCGTTTCTTCTGAAGACACGACCAGGTCCCTGAATGTGTGCAGGGGGACGCTATTGAATGAATGAACGCGCCGAGATCTGGATGGCACCGAGGTGGTGTCCATCAAATTGCCGCACTGGTGTGTCCATCCTACAATGCTGCGCCGAAAGTCGGCGTGGGGTGCCCCGTTGGTTTATGAGGTGATGTCAGTAGCGGACCGATGTGTGAATAGGTCGGAACCAGCACAAGGCGCCCTGCACTGTTGAGCCTTTTTCAATGTCTGTTTTTTGTTCTTTCCCTTCCATCAAAAACAAAACAAAAATACAAGGCGCCAAGATCCGAATGGCAAGTCCTGGATGTTGAGTGCCTCAGTTGAGAGTTCTGAGCAGTGCTTGTAAGACTGTCTGAAGCTTATTTGCACCTGCTGCAGCTTCACTAGGTCCGGCGGAACTTTTTTCCTTTTCCTTTCTGCTTCTTTTCCTACAATGCGTTTCATCTGAAGACACGACCAGGTCCCTGAATGTGTGCAGGGGGACGCTATTGATTGAATGAAAATGGCGGCTTGACACAAAGCTGACTCAAGCGTTACTGTTGGTGCTATACAGACAAAAATTGGTTTTCAGTTTGTACATTCTTCAGGTTTTTTTTTCCATCCAAGTCTGATTGAGAGTTTGTAGAAAAATGGCTTCAGATTTTCCACATACTACTCTTCAACATTCTTCCTAAATGTAACAATGTGAAACTCACTAGGAGAACGGCTGTTTCTGTTTCCTTTCAAAATGCTGCCACCAATATTTTCTGAATGGAAGACATCATCTTGTAACATAAAGGGCCGAAAGGGGTTCTGGTCTGGCCGATGGTTGGTGGAGACATTTTGACTATATCTTGGACCTGCCCGGCCTCGCCCAAAATGGCGCCGGTATAAATGGGACTCGTAACTCTTTGCCCGCAAATGTATATCTAGAAAATGTTATTGTAAGTGGCCCTGTCGTATTTTAATTACAAAATGTACGTCCACCGATACCGCAACTGTTAGACACCTTTGTTCTTGTCACCTAATGGCCCGCTCGTTACGTTCTTCTACAGTGTAAATGTCTCCTCATCATATACGATTTGAGTTTGCTCCGTGGCCGGCCCACGTGGTTATAGGCCCGTATTTGTATACTGACATTTTCACAATAAAGGTTTTTAAAACAAAACACGGTAGTAGTATTTTCATTTGTAAAGTTTTTACTTTTAGTGACTGTTTTCGAATCAGTAAAAGGCAAGTGAAATAAAGCAGTCCAATTACATGACGGATAAAAGGTATAATATGTAGGAACGCAGTAAAGATAAATGGTCAAGGGCAGTTGTGTTTTTCATGTCTGCAACATAAAGTGATCGATAAGAATCTGATAATCAGGCGCATCGGCGACTAAGACAGCAGGCCGAATCTCTTTTACTCAACGGCTCCGTCATGGAAGGAAGAAACGCCCTTTTTCTCGAAAAAGGAATATATTTTACTTGCCAGACAGTTGTAAATTTTCCGGGAAAGTACATTAGCCTGGAATATTATAACATATGTTTGAAAAAAAAATATTGTTCGAAAATAATAAAAAGCGTAATTTTTAGGTCATATGACCAAGCTTTTCATCATTAAATTAACAAAAGTAAAATGAACCAATGAAAAGTTTTATTAACAAGTCACATGACCTGTTATGCTTACGTTACGCGCTGCGCGCCGCGCCTCGGATCACTTCCGGGTGCGCTAACGCGGCGTGTCATAAAACGCATTACGCGACAACGTAGGTCAAGAATATAGTCTAAATGTCTCCACCAACCAGCGTTCAGAACACAACCCCTTTCAGCAGTCCAAAAAGTTCTGTTAAATGACAACAGAGGGGACAGGCAACAAGAACCATCAGTCAAAGAGGGGAGGGCAAGTTCTTCTCTTCCGGGTCATGTTGGGGCGCTACCGGAACTGATCGAATTGGTAGTCTACAGTGTTTCTGGATGTTTCAGACTAAAGCTGGCGTCAGCATGAGACCACTACCATCTCGTAGCTCCGTCGTGGCCATTCCACGAGCAATCATGGCAGCCGCTCCCCACCAGAAGCCTGCGGGAGTCGGAGGCCCCCATGACTTTTGTAGAATCTTCACGGCTGAGGGGACGCTTTTCGAGAATGGGATCCAAGCCCTAGCAGACAAGCGTCCAAGTTCCAAGGTGTCCCAGGGCCATTTTAGTGGACCAGGCCCAAAACCGAAGAGCCGGCCGCCATTTTGAGAGTCCTGTGGCAGCCGCCTATCGCTGCACCGCTAGAGCGGGCGCATCTCAACTACATGGTGAGCGAGACGCTGTAGTCGCAAGAGCGGGCGGAAAACAGCTGAATGGCGGAAGAGGCACAGTGTAGCAAAAGCGGGCGGAATGGCAACTAAAACGATAAAGGGGCGCCTCACTACAGCTTGTCTTCAGGTCAAACGGATTGTGGGACAAGGTCCAGAATTGAAGAGTCATCAAAAGGCAAAAAGTACCGCCGGACCCCGGGAGCCGGCCACCTATGTCGGGGGCGATCTCAGGCTACACCAGTGCTATAAGACTTGGGGAGGGTGTCGGAGCCAAGCGTCTTCTCCGAGTCCATGGCCATCACAGCGCCCCTCAGGGGCCTCCGTCAAGCTGTTTAGGAAGGTAACATATCATATTGTTTTCTAATGCAGTCAGGTCCACAAACGACACTCACTTACTTTGAGAATAGTGAAGCTGCAGTAGGAGGAAATAAGCTTCAGACAGTGTTACAAGCGCTGCTCAGAACTCTTAACTATGGCACCCAACATCCAGAACTTATGCTATTTGAGAATGGTAGTGACATCGAAGCATCTCGGGGACCAAAACCATTAACGTACTTTCACGTATGAAAATCTTACTTGGGGAGGGGGCAGGAGCGAAGCGCCCCCTCCCAGTCAGCGCCACCACACCGTATGTTGAAAATCTGAAGCCATCGTTCTACAAAGTCAACCAAACTTGGATTGAAAAATCTAGAAAAATGTACAAACTGAAAACCAGTTTTGGTCTGCATAGCATCAGTAACAACGCTTGAGTCAGCTTTGTGTCAAGCCGCCATTTTGATTCAACAAAGCACAGGCATTGAAAAAGGCTGAAATTCAGAACTCTAAACTATGGCACCCAACATCCAGGAGCTTGCTATCCGGATCTTGGAGCCTTGTGCTGTTTTCGATCTATTCACACATCGGTCCACTACTGACATCATCTTATAAACCAACGTTATGTAAATAGTTTTTTAATAAAATGTTTTACCCTATTTCTTTGCTGGTGTGTTGTCTATATTTTTAATATTTGCATAGGGTTTGTCATTATTTTGTGCGGGATGGGTGATGGAGCCGAGCTGTCTTGCAGCCCTCATGGTGTGGAGCTCAGTTCATCTCACTATTTTCGTATTTCTCAAGAAGGGTTGTTCCTAATATTTCTATTTTAGCGAGGTCAAAAAGAGATCCAATTAGTGGCCTACTGATTTTGCTCGATTACTTTTATTTTTTTACACGATTTTTCACTATCTGCAAAGACTAAACAGAGTATTGCGACTTTGTGCTTGTTTGTAAATAGAGAATGATCCAAAGAGAACCAATTCTAAAACAGTAAATGCTTGGACAACAATCAATCAAATGGAGAGACAAGGAGGTACGACGGATTACAACGGGGGTAAAGGCCTGCGTTAACTACCCTTCTGTATCTGCAAAGAGAGAGTACTAACAAAGGCAAAAGAGGGGAGGGGGGGGGCAGCGTTCAAAGCACATCAGCGTGCATAAATACGAAAATGTTTTTATCTATCACGTACTTGACATTTTAAAGCTTTTCATATTTGCTATTAAAAAACCAATGAAATTCACAGAAAAAACCATAGGTTATAGTGGATATATAGTTAGGAATTTGCATTTACAAAACCTTGAAAATTCAATGAAAAAACCATAGTTTATAGGCCATATATAGTTAGGAATTAGCATTTACAAAACCTTATTTTACTCGCATAAAACCATTGAAATTCCATATATAGTTAGCTAACTATAAGCGCTAACTATATATCGCGCACCCGCAATCCACTGCTGATGATGTCACATATTACATCATTCATGACATGGTCAGTGACATCACTGATGACATCACTGATGACATCTCAAATGACATCACTGATGACAACTCAAATGATATCAATGATGACATCTCAAATGACATCACTGATGACAACTCAAATGACATCACTGATGACATCTCATTTGTCATCACTGATCACATCACTCATGTGATAATACAATGAACCTCTTCAGACTCTAATATAACCTTACATACACTCAGTATAAACAGACACTCACAGACTGTCACTCATCCATGGACTTACTCACACACCTAGTCAGTCATGCAAAGAATCAATCACACCTCCATTTCCTCAACTATACAGTTATACACATCTTACTTATTCAAACATATAATAACACATATTTACTCTCTTATATAATCCCTGATACAAGCTCACAGTGATCGATACAGCCACTCACACATTCACTGGCTCTTATGTTCAGTTATTTATATATCTCAACTCTCACATGTATTGTGTTTTACATACGTACTTACTTGCACATGTAGCAATGAGAAATCCATTCACTCACCAACACACCCATGCACAGTCAACCGCTCATATAGCTGTTTCCACATGCACTCTTGAACTCATACTCCTAGTGAATCAACTGCTTACACATCTATGCACAGAGTCACGCACCTCCCAGCCACCCACACACACACTCAGCCTCCCATTCAAATATTTGGGCAACCAATCAATAACCCATATGGCTACTCTTATAGCTACTGATCAACACAAGCAGCAGTTTACACAACAACAAACATACTGATGCACGAATTAAGACAGTTTAGTCACTAACCCATGCACTCAGTGAGACACATTTAATCACTCACTCATACAGTCAGTCATGCACCTACTAAATTCTTCATCCAGACACTTATACATCCACTCATTCTTCAATATGTGAAACATATTTTAACTTTACAGAAACATACAGTCACTGGATGTTGTAATCAGTGATGTCATCAGTGATGTCACTGACCATGTCATGAATGATGTAATATGTGACATCATCAGCAGTGGATTGCGGGTGCGCGATATATAGTTAGCGCTTATAGTTAGCTAACTATATATGGAATTTCAATGGTTTTATGCGAGTAAAATAAGGTTTTGTAAATGCTAATTCCTTACTATATATGGCCTATAACCTATGGTTTTTTCATTGAATATATATATATATATATATATATATATATATATACATATATATATGCCAGAAAGGGTTTCCCACACGATGAAGCCACAGGAAACACAGAAGACTCACACTCCAGTGTCCGTGTTTAGAAAATGTTTATTGGCGACGCATTTCGACCAGGCGGTCTTTTTCGTAAGCCATATATATATTTCCAAGCAGTAAATCTCGGCTGCCGCCAAAACGCCATGTCCCCGCCTCAATAAACGGCGGTCCGTGGTAAAGGTGACGAACCTTATATGGCCGGGATGCCTGTCACCCCCTCCCAACACAATCCCCAAGGATGGGAAGACGGACACAGTTCTGAACTTTTGGAAGGCGGGAGGGAGTTACCCTCCCGGCCGTATTTATTAAAATATGAAACAAAATTAAAACATTAAATAAAAGTTTCATATCATGTACAATTTTCATTTATTACATTTCGATGAAGACATGTTCATTGGCTAACCTTAACAAATCTCTAATACAAAGGTTTTCCTAGCCGAGTCTAACATCCTGCAAATGCATAGTTTCTAAATTAAAATTGTACATCCTAGCTTTACGGGCCAACGGCAAGGTCGCAACCGGTGTCAGATCCCTACTACCAAAACTCTCGCCCTCACGGTGTGAGTGGCGGCCGCGCAGAGGACTGTACCCTCTGTGCCAACTCCAATTTCCCTTGTCTTGTTGGGGGCCCCCCATTTCAACTCGACGCCATCTTAAAGGTCGTCCGAGGACCCGTGTGAGGTGTCTGTAAGAAGGCAGCGTGGACTCCCCCTCCCACCCCACACTGTCTATCATATCCGCCGTCGCGGATATCCGGGCCCCGGGAAATTCGTAGGAGGGGCATATAGCCGCCTTCTCCCCTGGAAGGGGCCTATGGCCGTCTTCCCCTAGGCGACCCATACTTAGTGGGTGCCGCCTCCCCGTGGGAGGGGCCAATGGCCGCCTCCCCCCGGGCGCTCCCATCCATAGTGGGTGGCGCCCCCCTCTAGGGACCTTGAAATTACTGCTCACCGATCATGACCTTACCGCCCGACCAAAAAATAAATACGACATTTGATTACCTACTAAGGGAGAAAACATCATCCTGTTTATTTGCAATATTTGTCTATACTACAAGAAAACAGTACCTTTAGACAGAAATCATATCATTAAAGTAGACCTTCATATACCGCTAAACAGGGGGAAGAAGATGTTATCAGAGAAAAATCCTTTATTGCAGAACTAACATTGCCATAAGGGGCTGGTGGGTGGGTCAAAATTGCTCCTTGTTCCGTCGAGGGCTCACGTGCAATGAGTGGGTGCAGCTTCCAAGCACAGGAACAAGAGGATGCTTCTTCGGATTCCCGCTCTCTTTATTCCTCTTCGGGAGCACGTGAACCCTCCGCTGGTACGCCTACTTGGCGTGGCCATCGGTGTAGGTGTCTAGGACAACCCCTCTTGGGCGGGAAAAAGGCGCGCCCCGGCTACGCCGCTTCGGGCATACCAGCCGTGACACGCCCCCCGCCCAAAATGGTTTCCCGGGAGGATCCGGGCCCCCAGCCATATGTTCGGGGGGACCGAGTGGTCGCCCCTTTCCATATGGCCGGGATGCCTGTCACCCCCTCCCAACACAATCCCCAAGGATGGGAAGACGGACGCAGTTCTGAACTTTTGGAAGGCGGGAGGGAGTTACCCTCCCGGCCGTATTTATTAAAATATGAAACAAAATTAAAACATTAAATAAAAGTTTCATATCATGTACAATTTTCATTTATTACATTTCGATGAAGACATGTTCATTGGCTAACCTTAACAAATCTCTAATACAAAGGTTTTCCTAGCCGAGTCTAACATCCTGCAAATGCATAGTTTCTAAATTAAAATTGTACATCCTAGCTTTACGGGCCAACGGCAAGGTCGCAACCGGTGTCAGATCCCTACTACCAAAACTCTCGCCCTCACGGTGTGAGTGGCGGCCGCGCAGAGGACTGTACCCTCTGTGCCAACTCCAATTTCCCTTGTCTTGTTGGGGGCCCCCCATTTCAACTCGACGCCATCTTAAAGGTTGTCCGAGGACCCGTGTGAGGTGTCTGTAAGAAGGCAGCGTGGACTCCCCCTCCCACCCCACACTGTCTATCACATCCGCCGTCGCGGATATCCGGGCCCCGGGAAATTCGTAGGAGGGGCATATAGCCGCCTCCTCCCCTGGAAGGGGCCTATGGCCGTCTTCCCCTAGGCGACCCATACTTAATGGGTGCCGCCTCCCCATGGGAGGGGCCAATGGCCGCCTCCCCCCGGGCGCTCCCATCCATAGTGGGTGGCGCCCCCCTCTAGGGACCTTGAAATTACTGCTCACCGATCATGACCTTACCGCCACAGGCCGGATAGTTGACCGGCTATCCGGCCCCCCAACAAACAAAATGTCATCAGTGATGTCACTAACCATGTCATGAATGATGTAATATGTGACATCATCAGCAGTGGATTGCGGGTGCGCGATATATAGTTAGTGGAAATAACTATATATGAAATTTCAATGGTTTTGTGTGAGTAAAATAAGGTTTTGAAAAGGCTAATTCCTAACTATATATGGTCTATAACCAATGGTTTTTTCAGTGAATTTTTAAGGTTTTGTAAATGCAAATTCCTAACTATATATGGCCTATAACCTATGGTTTTTTCAGTGAATTTCATTGGTTTTTTAATAGCAAATATCAAAAGCTGTAAAATGTCAAGTACGTGATAGGTAAAAACTTTTTCGTGTTTATGCACGCTGATGTGCTTTGAACGCTGCCCCCCTCCCCTCTTTTCTCTTAGTAGTACTCTCTCTTTGCAGATAGTGAAGAGTAGTTAACGCAGGCCTTTACCCCGTTGTAATCCGTCGTGCCTGCTTGTCTCTCCATTTGATTGATTGTTATCCAAGCATTTACTGTTTTACAATTGATTCTCTTTGGTTCATTCTCTATTTACAAACAAGCACAAAGTCGCAATACTCTGTTTAGTCTTTGCAGATAGTGAAAAATCGTGAAAAATCGTGTAAAAAAATAAAAGTAATCGAGCAAAATCAGTAGGCCACTAATTGGATCTCTTTTTGACCTCGCTAAAATAGAAACATTACGAACAACCCTTCATGAGAAATACGAAAATAGTGAGATGAACTGAGCGCCACACCATGAGGGCTGCAAGACAGCTCGGCTCCTTCACCCACCCCGCCCAAAATAACGACAAACCCTATGCAAATATTAAAAATATAGACAACACACCAGCAAAGTAACAGGGTAAAACATTTTATTAAATAACTATTTACATTACGTTGGTTTATAAGATGATGTCAGTAGTGGACCGATGTGTGAATAGGTCGGAAGCAGCACAAGGCGCCAAGATCCGGATGGCAAGTCCTGGATGTTGGGTGCCATAGTTCAGAGTTCTGAGTTTGAGCCTTTTTCAATGCCTGTGCTTTGTTGTTTCCCCTCCATCAAAAACAAAAAAAATATAAAACTGTGCGAAAATACAAAAAAATCAAAAAATGTTTACAAAAGCAGTGCTTGTAAGACTGTCTGAAGCTTATTTCCACCTACTGCAGCTTCACTATTCTCAAAGTAAGTGAGGGTCGTTTGTGGACCTGACTGCATTTGAAAACAATGTTATATGGTACCTCCCTAAACCGCTTGACGGAGGCCCCCGAGGGGCGGTGTGATGGCACAGACTCGGAGAAGACGCTTAGCTCCGACCCCCTCCCCAAGTCTTATAGCACTGGTGTAGCCTGAGATCGCCCCCGACATAGGCGGCCGGCTCCCGGGGTCCGGCGGAACTTTTTGCCTTTTGATGACTCTTCTATTCTGGGCTTTGTCCCACAATCCGTTTGACCTGAAGACACGCTGTAGTGGGGCGCCCCTTTACCATTTTAGTTGCCATTCCGCCCGCTTTTGCTACACTGTGCCTCTTCCGCCATTCAGCTGTTTACCGCCCGCTCTTGCGACTACAGCGTCTCGCTCACCATGTAGTTAAGTTGCTCCCGCTCTTGCGGTGCAGCGATAGGCGGCTGCCACAGGACTCTCAAAATGGCGGCCGGCTCTTCGGTTTTGGGCCTGGTCCACTAAAATGGCCCTGGGACACCTTGGAACTCGGACGCTTCCCTGATAGGGCTTGGGTCCCATTCTCGAAAGCGTCCCCTCAGCCGTGAAGATTCTACAAAAGTCTTGGGGGCCCCCGACTCCCGCAGGCTTCTGGTGGGGAGCGGCTGCCATGTCTGCTCGTGGAATGGCCACGACGGAGCTACGAGATGGTAGTGCTCTCATGCTGACGCCAGCTTTAGTCTGAAACATCCAGAAACACTGTAGACTACCAATTCGATCAGTTCCGGTAGCGCCCCAACATGACCCGGTAGAGAAGAACTTGCCCTCCCCTCTTTGACTGATGGTTCTTGTTGCCTGTCCCCTCTGGTGTCATTTAACAGAACTTTTTGGACTGCTGAAAGGGGTTGTGTTCCGTACGCTGGTTGGTGGAGACATTTTGACTATATTCTTGACCTACGTTGTCGCGTAATGCGTTATATGACACGCCGCGTTAGCGCACCCGGAAGTGATCCGGGGCGCGGCGCGCAGCGCGTAACGTAAGCATAACAGGTCATGTGACTTGTTAATAAAACTTTTCATTGGTTCATTTTACTTTTGTTATTTTAATGATGAAAAGCTTGGTCATATGACCTAAAAATTACGCTTTTTATTGTTTTCGAACATTATTTTTTTTTAAACATATATGTTATAATATTCCAGGCTAATGTACTTTCCCGGAAAATTTACAACTGTCCTGCAAGTAAAATATATTCCTTTTTCAAGAAAAAGGGCGTTTCTTCGTTCCATGACGGAGCCGTTGAGTAAAAGAGACTCGGCCTGCTGTCTTAGTCGCCGATACGCCTGATTATCAGATTCTTATCGATCACTTTATGTTGCAGGAGTGGAAAACACAACTGCCCTTGACCATTTATCTTTACTGCGTTCCTACATATTATACCTTTTATCCGTCATGTAATTGGACTGCTTTATTTCACTTGCCTTTTACTGATTCGAAAACAGTGACTAAAAGTAAAAACTTTACCAATGTAAATACTACTACCGTGTTTTGTTTTAAAAACCTTTATTGTGAAAATGTCAGTATACAAATACGGGCCTATAACCACGTGGGCCGGCCACGGAGCAAACTGAAATCGTATATGATGAGGAGACATTTACATTATAGAGGAACGTAACGAGCGAGCCATTAGGTTGCAAGAACTAAGATGTCTAACAGTTGCGGAATCGCTGGATGTACATTTTGTAATTAAAATACGACGGGGCCACTTACAAAAAAGTTATCTAGATATACATTTGCGTGCAAGTACCATGGGTGACGTTAATTCGAACTTTCAATAGTACAGTAATAAATAACACATCAGAACTTAATATCAATAGGGATGTAGAAATATTCAATCAATTCTCGTCCCCGCCCGCCATGAGCATCAAAACTGCATTCATATCTCGTGATATCAAGGTTGTTCAACCAGTACACAACAAGGAGTTACGAGTCCCATTTATACCGGCGCCATTTTGGGCGAGGCCGGGCAGGTCCAAGATATAGTCAAAATGTCTCCACCAACAATCGGCCAGACCAGAACCCCTTTCGGCCCTTTATGCTACAAGATGGTGTCTTCCATTCAGAAAATATTGTTGGCAGCATTTTGAAAGGAAAGATAAACAGCCGTTTTCCTAGTGAGTCTCACATTGTTACATTTAGGAAGAATGTTGAAGAGTAATATGTGGAAAATCTGAAGCCATTTTTCTACAAACTCTCAATCAGCCTTGGATGGAAAAAAAAATCCTGAAGAATGTACAAACTGAAAACCAATTTTAGTCTGTATAGCATCAACAGCAACGCTTGAGTCAGCTTTGTGTCAAGCCGCCATTTTCATTCAATCAATAGCGTCCCCCTGCACACATTCAGGAACCTGGTCGTGTCTTCAGGTGAAACGGATTGTGGGACAAGAAGCAGAAAAGAAAAGGAAAAAAGTTCCGCCGGACCTCGGGAGCCGGCCGCCTATGTCATGGGCGATCTTTGGCCACACCAGGGCAATAGTGAAGCTGCAGCAGGTGCAAAAGAGCTTCAGACAGTCTTACAAGCACTGCTTTTCTAAACATTTTTTGATTTTTTTGTATTTTTGCACAGTTTTATATTTTTTTTTTGTTTTTGATGGAGGGGAAACAACAAAAAACAGGCATTGAAAAAAGCTCAACAGTGCAGGGGGCCTTGTGCTGGTTCCGACCTATTCACACATCGGTCCACTACTGACATCACCTCATAAGCCAACGGGGCACCCCACACTGACTTTCGGCGCAGCATTGTAGGATGGCAACACCAGTGCGGCAACTTGCTAGACACCACCTCGGTGCCATCCGGATCTCGGCGCGTTCCAGTCACTGTACCGCAAAAGTGACCGGAACTCAGCTGGACACGCCGTCTTTCGGCAAAGCATTGTAGGATAGCCACACCAGTGCAGCAACTTGCTGGACACTAACTCGGTGCCATCCGGATCTCGGTGCGTTGTGCTGCCTTCGGCCTATTCGCACACCGGTCCGCTACTGACGCCGCCTCATGTGCCAACGGATTTTCTACGCTTTTTGTAGCCCTATGCCGCATAACAGGTCATGTGACTTGTTTATAAAACTTTTCATTGGTTCATTTTACTTTTGGTTTCCTAAAGATGGAAGGCTTGGCCATATGACCTAAAAATAACACTTTTCATTGGTTTAGAACATTTTTTTTTCCCAAACGATGAAAGCCCCACCTTGTTTCTGGATGATTCAGACTGAAGCTGGCGTCACCATGAGAGCACCACCCTCTCGTGGCTCCGTCCTGGTCATTCCGCGAGCAATCATGGCAGCCGCTCCCCACCGGAAGCCTGCAGGAGTCGAGGGCCCCCAAGACTTTTGTAGAATCTTCACGGCTGAGGGGACGCTTTCGAGAATGGAGCCCAAGCCCTAGCAGGCAAGCGTCCGAGTTCCAAGGTGTCCCAGGACCATTTTAGTGGACCAGGCCCAAAACCGAAGAGCCGGCCGCCATTTTAAGAGTCCTGTGGCAGCCGCCTATCGCTGCACTGCAAGAGTGGAAGCAACTCAACTACATGGTGAGCGAGACGCTGTAGCCGCAAGAGCGGGCGCAACTCAGCTGGATGGCCGCCACCTGGGGAGGCCCGTTCACGCCGCCTCCCCCACGCCCCCCCCCCGGGCCGCCCCACGCCAATTTTCAGAGCAGCATTGTAGGATACCAAAACCAGTGCGGCAGTTTACTGGACATCACCTGGGTGCCATCCACATCTCAGCGCGTTCTGCTGCCTTGGGACTATTCGCACAACAGACCGCTACTGACGAGGCCTCCCCCCGCACCACCCGGGACGCCCCACGCTGTTTTTCCGAGCTGCATTGTAGGAAACCAAAAACCAGTGCGGCACCCAAGTGACATCACCTGGGTGCCGTCCAGAACTCAGCACGTTGTGCTGCCTTGGGACTATTCGCACAAAAGACAGCTTCTGACCATTGTTGCTTTTTTTTGTCAAAAATGTTTAAATGTTTGTTACAGTTTTTGTTCCGTTCGTTATATTTAAAAGTTAATAAAGTTTTATAATCCTACTTTTTTGGAGTGCTATATATTTTTAAAAAATCGGGTGAATGGGGCCTTGAATCGGGTTGTTGTCATGTGTGGGCTTTGCAAGTGTACTGCTACAGGATCGGACATTTCAAACTCAAATGCACGTTCTTTTTCTTACCTTTCCGAAGCATGGAGCGCAATAGCAGGCAGAGAAAGGGTGATGCAAGTGTTGAACACTGCCTGGCCTGGCAAGTTGCTGGCAGTGCCCACCCCCTCCTGCCCACTCCTGAAAGAGGACACACACACACAGCCGCACCGAGTACTTCACAGATCTTTAAAAGACCATGCGCTTGTTCATTAGGCTTAAATGGTTTATCACCCCTTCTAGAACCCCTGCATCGACCCTCTGACGTTTCCTGGAAGAATTACCACGTAACACAATACCAAGCCTTGTCAGCTGAAACCCCCGAGGAATCGTGGGGCATATTATCAAGGGGGTTTATCTCCGCTTTTTTGGCTTTAAAAGCCAAGAAAGCGGAGATAAAATTATCTCCCTATTACCATGCTGTCGCTAACACCAGTTAGTGACAGCTAAAAGGAGATAGCGACCATCTTGGGCCCCGCTTTGCATGTCAGTGATATTTATCACTAATGACATGCAAAGTGGGCGTGCCAAGATGTTAGCGACTGGAAACAGTCCCTAACATCGCTATCTCCTATTACCAACTTTTGGAGATATTCGCGCTAAGCGCGAATATCTCCAAAAGCTAACACCTGACCTGAGCAGTTCTTTGCCATGTTATCCAATGGGAGGTGGATAACATGGCTAAGAGCATTTGCTCGATAATGCATGAATATCGCTGACTTTTCAGCGATATTCATGCATTGCGGCCGTTTTTTTTCGCATTTGCGATAAACCTTGCTAATAGCAAGGTTTACCTGCGATAAAAATCGCCGATGTGCGGCGATAATTTTTGTCTCTAAACAAGTTAGAGACAAAAATTATCGCTAGTTGTTGGTAATATGCCCCCGGGTTTTTGCTTGCAGAAATCGGGAAGCGGGAGACTAGCACTGAAATCAGTAGTCTCACGCCTGAATCGGGAGGGTTGGCATGTCTGGATTCTCTACAGCTGGGGCCATAAACTACATCCGCAGGACTAGGTGATAGCCTGGGACCAGCCTGGCATCTAAAATGGCTGCCGTGCACGACAAAATTGTGGCATTGGAAAAAATGCAAGATGGCGCAGACAATGTTTATCAATAAGGATTCATTTATAACAAAATATTTTATCGCACTGACAAATTGGCTGTCAACACTTCCTGATTTCCATCGAATCGAACGTTAACAGACGTCACGCAGCAAAAAAAAAAAAAAGCTCACGCACAGCCGCTGGAAGAGATGTATCAACATATATGAGCCTCCTCAGCCACCCTCAGAAAACATAGGGGATTAGGATACGTCTCCCGCACCCCCTTATACCTAGTAATTTAATTAAAACGAAGCACAAAATGGCGAATTCCCGTTTCGCTACCAGTTTGCGGCCCAGTTCGCGGCCCGTGAAGCGCTTCTACCGTGAAAAATAATTTTTTTTTATTTTCCCCACGGGACCCTTTAATAACCCCAACAACATTCCTAGGGGGTCAAGAGGGGTATACCTTGCCCCCTTTCATTAAATTTCCCCCTTCGTTTTTCACCTCTTCTTCTCTCTCGATCCTACCGAGAGATAAGATGGCGGCCGCTCCGGACTGTTTAGAATGTTGACAGACACCGGGGAGCCAATCAGCTTCGCATCGCAAAGTTCCGTTTCGCGAAAAGTAAGCGGACCGGAGCGCAGCCCGGAGCGCTGTTACAGATATATATCTTGTTTTGAACGTTAATTTCTCAAAATCCACTGGAGCACATATATTGAGACCTAGCAAAGGCACATCGGGCTAACAGTCCCTACAATTTTGCCAAGTTTCGTGCAAATCCATTCAGCCGTTCGAGCTAAAAGTGAGGCCAAAGACCCTATGGAAATTAACATGGGAAAAACGTGTTTTGGGACCCCCTTTTTTCTCGGCCCCCCCCTGACGAAACCCCCCCAAATTTTCAGGGGCTGCTCAGAAACAAAATGTGCAATTTTCCTGAAAATTTCAGCCGATTCCGTCCACAAACGCCAAAGTTATTAGACATAGAATTTTCAAAAGTTCCATAGACAAAAAATCCTAACTATATATACCTACTGGCGACCGCCAGTAGGTAATATATATATATATATATATATATATATATATATATATATATATATATATATATATATATATATATATATATATATATATATATATATATTTCCAAGCAGTAAATCTCGGCTGCCGCCAGAACGCCATGTCCCCGCCTCAATAAACGGTGGTCCGTGGTAAAGGTGGTGAATCTTATTTATGAATTCCGCATACGCTGCGCACCTCTCCAAATCCTGGAAACACAGCCACCACGAACTCAGAATTGCACAAAGCAGTATTATATTTGCAAAGTACCGTCAAACTCACTCAACACGTTTTGAGACCTAGTCTCTTGGTCCCGAGGGAAGTCAGTGAGATTCAATTGGTTTAAATGTACATGTGATTAATTTCCCAAACAATAAACAGTGAAAGTAAAGACAGAATTCTATTACATCTCGCAGCGCGAAAGTAACAATATGTCGACTCCATTATTCATTTTGCAACAATCTTACAGTCATTGTAATGCATATCAAAAATTGCTAGTAATATAAACATCAGTAGAAGATGATTATACATAAAAAAAGAGGACAACAGGTGGCTCCAACACATGGAACCGCCAAACGCCGATCCACGGCAAGATTGTTGATTGAATGTGCAAAGTAATATTTAATTATTGTTCTGTTGTATATAATATTATTATTATCACGAAACATTGAAGACAATAACTAGACATTGCTCTTATAAATAACAATGTAAAAATGTGCACGTTCCAAGATGGCGCCCAGCAAACATTCGGGGCGACCAGTCCTACCTCTATTTCTGTACTTCATGACTGAGAGTGCTTTTAATAAATATATGCTTTCCGGGTTCACAATCTGTGAACACACTGAGGAAGGGACTACCCGAAACGCGTCTGTGCGAGCGTTGAAAGAATAAAGAAAACTAATGACAAGTATCCAGCGAGTGCCGTGCTTCTTTCCCGGCTGGGAGAGGGGAGACTAGGAGCGTTGATATTAACACGGAGCACCACCGTGTTCTCGGCACCCGCCTACGAGTGCCCATTTGCTGACAAGGTGCACTAGGAGCGATTATATATATATATGTATATGTATATATATATATATATATATATATATATATATATATATATATATATATATATATATATATATATATATTACCTACTGGCGGTCGCCAGTAGGTATATATAGTTAGGATTTTTTCCCTATGGCATTTCTGAAAATTCTATGTCTAATAACTTTGGCGTTTGTGGACGGAATCGGCTGAAATTTTCAGGAAAATGGCACATTTTGTTTCTGGTAGTTATCAAAAATAGAAAAACGGACACTAGTTACACCTTATGGCCATTGGCATAAGGGATAAAGATCAGAGTTGCCTCAAAAAACTCTATGTTATGGTTGGAAAGAGGTGCGGTATATTTGGTTCGTCCGCCCCACATTAGAGTTATGGCAGTTATCATTGGCTACTCCGAAGTAGTGAATGTGCCAGCCTCACCCGAGGCGCCTCTGGTCTAGGGTGCAGTGTCCAGAGATTTCGAGTGAAAAAAGGTGTAAAGAAAAATGTGCAAAAAAGGAACAAAGTTTAAAAAGGTAAACAGCCCAAAAGTTCTTTAATGGGGGTTGTTTTTACCACAATTAAAAATTAGGGTGGTACAATCTTAGACCGAGTTACTAGGTCTGATAGTATAGTTGATAAGATACGTCGACATGTTTCAGCTCCTAGGGCCTGGAAGGGTCTGCGGAGCTTTCGTCAGGACTCACAAACATAAAGGTATTGTACTTACACAATTAGTGTAGTCGTATTTTGATGTACAAGCACTCTTGTTTTGATTATATATAGTTAGGAAATTTTCCTTAATCTGTAATGAGACGGAAATAATGTACATATATTGCATACACACATACACCTTATTTCATTTGGTAATGAATTTCATTATCAAAGTTTAGTTAAATGACATTATCATCAAAAAAACTATTTCACATTACATAGGCAAATACTGGAGAGTAAAGATGCAGGTTTTTTATATATATGGACGAAATACTGGAATGATACGTAGGTATCTATTTTCCACAAGCCTTATGTAAAGCGAGCGGAAAAGTTGTAGGTGTGGCAAAAACACTCTGACCCTGCAAAATTGATAGGGAACAAAGCCTTATCAGAGCCTAAAAGTAGCGCTAGTATAGCGGGAAGCAGGAGAGAACAAGCCCTGTAAACTATGCATGAATACTAAACAGTGTAATGCTAATAAAGCGGGGCATGTTTTCCTACCTGTATCAAATGTTACTCTGCTTCACCGGGGTGTCGCTTTTGTAGCAGCATGAAGCTCAGAGCTGTTGTAAAGAGCACTCCGTTAGTTTTTAAAAAAGAATTACTCATCTTACCGGTGTATCTGGAGGTCGGCGCCATTACCCGCGTGTATGGAGAATTTCGCCTTGTGCTGACTCTGCCCCGGGGTGTGGCTTAGATTGAAAACACCATGATTTTTAAAGGTGCATGACGGGTCACATGGGCGTATTAGTTTCATTGAGTTTTTTTCTTTTATATGGCTACTCTGGTAGCTTTATTGGTCTAACGAAACTAAGTCTCCATTTAGTCAATGTATATATTTGTCTTCAAACACAATCGTGTTGGTTTTTCAGAGGTCGGCGCCATCACCCGCGTGTGTGGGGGTTTCGCCTTGTGCTGACTCTGCCCCGGGGTGTGGCTTAGATTGAAAGCACTGTGATTTTTGAAGGTGCCATGGGCGTGTTAGTTTCATTAAGTTTTTTTTCTTTTCTGGTAGCTTTATTGGTCTGTCGAGGCTTAGTCTCCATTTGGTCAATGTATATATGCACAATTGTGTTGGTTTTTCAGGACTTTTATCAATATGCAAATCGGTGCCAGGGAATGGCATCGTTCAACCCCTGTTCACAGGTTTTTAGACGGTCCACCCACCTTTGTTCTTTTTCGAACAGTCTGCGCTCACAATTTGTATTTTTATCGGTAAGCATTTCAAGCACTGTCCATTGGAGTTCTTCACATGAGTGACCCATCTCAACAAAATGGGCACACAGTTTGGTGGTATTTTTCTTCAAGCGGATGTTACTTTTATGCTCGCCAATTCTCAGTTTTATTTTGCGGCAGGTCATCCCAATGTATCTCTTGTTGCATTTGCAGGTGATCATGTATATAACATGTGACGAGTTGCAGTTTGTATGCTGACGTTGTGTCCATAACAATTTCTCAGTTAACTGCAGTGTTTTTGATACTGTGGTAGTTTTACAGGCTACACAGGAGCCACAGGGGTAGTGGCCGGTGACCGGGTTCATATTGACATCCCTCGTTATGGTTTGTTGCTGTTTTTTCAAAGGACGAGTATGAACCAGAACATCTTTGATGTTTTTTGTTCTGCGATTGGCAAACCTAGGCTTTGGCCAGTTGAAGATTCCAGTGTTCAGGATATGCCAGTTTTTGTTTATCAATTTGTTTACTTCGTATGTTGATGGGCAGAAGGTGGTGACACAGGTTGTCAAGTCCTGTGTTTGTGCCTTAGGGTAGCTTTTTAGAAGGCACTCCCTTGGTTGGTTGCTTGCTCTCTTTTTACAATACTTTATAGTTTTCGCATTGTAGTTTCTTTTCGACAATTTTTGGCTCAGCTCTTGTGCTTGGATCAGATAATCTTCTTTCTTACTGCAGTTACGTTTTAACCTAAGAAACTGGCTGAAAGGAAGGTTGTCTTTTAGTGGCTTAGGGTGGTAACTTTGGTACGAGAGCAAACTGTTTTTAGCAGTCGGCTTTGTGTAAGTTTTGGTTTGTAGAATGTTGTCTTCCACAAAGATTGTGAGATCCAAAAAGTCCAAACTGTTATTGCTTGAAGTGTAGGTGAATTTCAACCAAGGATCAAGGTGGTTGAGCCAGTGGATAAATTGTTCCAGGTCGACTGATGTGTCCCAAATTAGGATCACATCATCTATATATCTCTTCCAGTAGAGGATACTGGAAGAGAACTCATTGGCTGCATTGTGGATAAACTTACTCTCAAAGTTGCTCACATACAGCCCTGCCACCGATGGAGCGAAGGCACTGCCCATTGATGTTCCATGGGTCTGAAGGTAAAGGTCTTCCTCGTAGGCAAAAAAGTTTTCTTTCAGGGCTAATTTGCAACATTCAAGAATAAAGTGCCTCGGTGTGGTGTATTGCCATTCTTCTGAGTAAAGTATATCTTCTAATACTTGTAGTGTGTCATCTTGTGGCAGACTAGTAAACAATGACTCCACATCCAAACCCACTAGAATCATAGTGTCCGGATCAAATGTTTTTGCTTGGATCTGTACCAACAAGTCTCGGGTATCTTTTAGATATGATGGTGTTTGCTGTACAAAAGGTTTTAAGAATTCATCCGCAAACTTCGAGAGCGGCTCGAGGACTGACCCTATTCCAGACACTATAGGTCTCCCTGGAGGGGGGGGACCTATTTTTGTGTGTTTTTGGGAGTGAATAGAAGTAGGGGATTTTTGGGTCTGAAGTGATGAGATATTCAGCTTCCTTTTTTGTTACCCAATTTTTGATCTCTGCTTCGTGGACCATGCTGGATATTATATTTTGCAATCTTACTGTTGGATCAGTAGTTAGTTTTCTGTAGAATCTTGTATCTGCCAAAAGGGTAAGGCATTGGTCATTATAGCCATCTTTACTCAGGATTACAATGCCCCCCCTTTATCAGCAGGTTTAACCACTATATTCTCATTCTGGCTTAGTGAGTCCAGGGCTGCTCGCTCTTTTTTGGATAGGTTTTGGAAAGTTTTTTTATTTTTGTCTAAAAGGTCCACGCCTTTCATTAAAGATTGTTCAAAAGTATGGAATTCAGGCGGGACACTGGCATAAGGTGGATTGAATGTGGATTTTTTGCGTAGGGAAGTATCACCTTCTATTTGGTTGTTGGTAGTATTGTGAAAAAATGCTTTCAATTTGAGAGTTCTACAGAATTCTGCTAACTCGCTTTTTAATTTGAAGGTATCCAGTCGAGGTGTAGGCACAAAGCTTAGGCCTTTATTCAAGACTCCTATTTGATCTTGGGTCAGTTGCAGCTCGGAGAGATTTACTACGAGGTTTTGGTCTTGCTGGTTGATGGTTGTGTTGCAGCCATGCTCCTGGTCTGGACGTTTCTCTGTTGGTCCTGCCATCTTATTGTCTTTTTTCGGCCTCTTGTTTGGTTTTGGCCCCTGGATAAAAAAGGTGGCTCTTGTTGGTGTAAATTAGAATTTGTGGCCATTTGTTGTTCATCCAGTTGTGGCATCTGTTGTATGCCTCGATTGTATGGATCCATCCATCCTCCATATTGTGGTACAAATGGCGGATAGAAGGGCATGTTGAAACCCGGGTAGAAAGGTCTTTGCCACCTGTTTCCCCTTCTCGGGCGTTGGTTCCTGTAATTATTACGTCCTCTTTTTGTGGTGTATTCATCCACACTCGTGACGGAATTGTTGGAGGAATTTGTCCCTGTGGATTCATTATCAGATCCAGTGTCCCGTGTTGTGTATTCATCTGATATGTATGGGTGCATTTTTTCACGACTGAATCTCTTTAGTTCTTTGCTGAGTTTTTGTAGTTTACTCTGCATGATGAATTCACGGGTCTCATCCATTTCCTTATTTATTTCTTCTGGATGAATACACCACAAAAAGAGGACGTAATAATTACAGGAACCAACGCCCGAGAAGGGGAAACAGGTGGCAAAGACCTTTCTACCCGGGTTTCAACATGCCCTTCTATCCGCCATTTGTACCACAATATGGAGGATGGATGGATCCATACAATCGAGGCATACAACAGATGCCACAACTGGATGAACAACAAATGGCCACAAATTCTAATTTACACCAACAAGAGCCACCTTTTTTATCCAGGGGCCAAAACCAAACAAGAGGCCGAAAAAAGACAATAAGATGGCAGGACCAACAGAGAAACGTCCAGACCAGGAGCATGGCTGCAACACAACCATCAACCAGCAAGACCAAAACCTCGTAGTAAATCTCTCCGAGCTGCAACTGACCCAAGATCAAATAGGAGTCTTGAATAAAGGCCTAAGCTTTGTGCCTACACCTCGACTGGATACCTTCAAATTAAAAAGCGAGTTAGCAGAATTCTGTAGAACTCTCAAATTGAAAGCATTTTTTCACAATACTACCAACAACCAAATAGAAGGTGATACTTCCCTACGCAAAAAATCCACATTCAATCCACCTTATGCCAGTGTCCCGCCTGAATTCCATACTTTTGAACAATCTTTAATGAAAGGCGTGGACCTTTTAGACAAAAATAAAAAAACTTTCCAAAACCTATCCAAAAAAGAGCGAGCAGCCCTGGACTCACTAAGCCAGAATGAGAATATAGTGGTTAAACCTGCTGATAAAGGGGGGGGCATTGTAATCCTGAGTAAAGATGGCTATAATGACCAATGCCTTACCCTTTTGGCAGATACAAGATTCTACAGAAAACTAACTACTGATCCAACAGTAAGATTGCAAAATATAATATCCAGCATGGTCCACGAAGCAGAGATCAAAAATTGGGTAACAAAAAAGGAAGCTGAATATCTCATCACTTCAGACCCAAAAATCCCCTACTTCTATTCACTCCCAAAAACACACAAAAATAGGTCCCCCCCCTCCAGGGAGACCTATAGTGTCTGGAATAGGGTCAGTCCTCGAGCCGCTCTCGAAGTTTGCGGATGAATTCTTAAAACCTTTTGTACAGCAAACACCATCATATCTAAAAGATACCCGAGACTTGTTGGTACAGATCCAAGCAAAAACATTTGATCCGGACACTATGATTCTAGTGGGTTTGGATGTGGAGTCATTGTTTACTAGTCTGCCACAAGATGACACACTACAAGTATTAGAAGATATACTTTACTCAGAAGAATGGCAATACACCACACCGAGGTACTTTATTCTTGAATGTTGCAAATTAGCCCTGAAAGAAAACTTTTTTGCCTACGAGGAAGACCTTTACCTTCAGACCCATGGAACATCAATGGGCAGTGCCTTCGCTCCATCGGTGGCAGGGCTGTATGTGAGCAACTTCGAGAGTAAGTTTATCCACAATGCAGCCAATGAGTTCTCTTCCAGTATCCTCTACTGGAAGAGATATATAGATGATGTGATCCTAATTTGGGACACATCAGTCGACCTGGAACAATTTATCCACTGGCTCAACCACCTTGATCCTTGGTTGAAATTCACCTACACTTCAAGCAATAACAGTTTGGACTTTTTGGATCTCACAATCTTTGTGGAAGACAACATTCTACAAACCAAAACTTACACAAAGCCGACTGCTAAAAACAGTTTGCTCTCGTACCAAAGTTACCACCCTAAGCCACTAAAAGACAACCTTCCTTTCAGCCAGTTTCTTAGGTTAAAACGTAACTGCAGTAAGAAATAAGATTATCTGATCCAAGCACAAGAGCTGAGCCAAAAATTGTCGAAAAGAAACTACAATGCGAAAACTATAAAGTATTGTAAAAAGAGAGCAAGCAACCAACCAAGGGAGTGCCTTCTAAAAAGCTACCCTAAGGCACAAACACAGGACTTGACAACCTGTGTCACCACCTTCTGCCCATCAACATACGAAGTAAACAAATTGATAAACAAAAACTGGCATATCCTGAACACTGGAATCTTCAACTGGCCAAAGCCTAGGTTTGCCAATCGCAGAACAAAAAACATCAAAGATGTTCTGGTTCATACTCGTCCTTTGAAAAAACAGCAACAAACCATAACGAGGGATGTCAATATGAACCCGGTCACCGGCCACTACCCCTGTGGCTCCTGTGTAGCCTGTAAAACTACCACAGTATCAAAAACACTGCAGTTAACTGAGAAATTGTTATGGACACAACGTCAGCATACAAACTGCAACTCGTCACATGTTATATACATGATCACCTGCAAATGCAACAAGAGATACATTGGGATGACCTGCCGCAAAATAAAACTGAGAATTGGCGAGCATAAAAGTAACATCCGCTTGAAGAAAAATACCACCAAACTGTGTGCCCATTTTGTTGAGATGGGTCACTCATGTGAAGAACTCCAATGGACAGTGCTTGAAATGCTTACCGATAAAAATACAAATTGTGAGCGCAGACTGTTCGAAAAAGAACAAAGGTGGGTGGACCATCTAAAAACCTGTGAACAGGGGTTGAACGATGCCATTCCCTGGCACCGATTTGCATATTGATAAAAGTCCTGAAAAACCAACACAATTGTGCATATATACATTGACCAAATGGAGACTAAGCCTCGACAGACCAATAAAGCTACCAGAAAAGAAAAAAAACTTAATGAAACTAACACGCCCATGGCACCTTCAAAAATCACAGTGCTTTCAATCTAAGCCACACCCCGGGGCAGAGTCAGCACAAGGCGAAACCCCCACACACGCGGGTGATGGCGCCGACCTCTGAAAAACCAACACGATTGTGTTTGAAGACAAATATATACATTGACTAAATGGAGACTTAGTTTCGTTAGATCAATAAAGCTACCAGAGTAGCCATATAAAAGAAAAAAACTCAATGAAACTAATACGCCCATGTGACCCGTCATGCACCTTTAAAAATCATGGTGTTTTCAATCTAAGCCACACCCCGGGGCAGAGTCAGCACAAGGCGAAATTCTCCATACACGCGGGTAATGGCGCCGACCTCCAGATACACCGGTAAGATGAGTAATTCTTTTTTAAAAACTAACGGAGTGCTCTTTACAACAGCTCTGAGCTTCATGCTGCTACAAAAGCGACACCCCGGTGAAGCAGAGTAACATTTGATACAGGTAGGAAAACATGCCCCGCTTTATTAGCATTACACTGTTTAGTATTCATGCATAGTTTACAGGGCTTGTTCTCTCCTGCTTCCCGCTATACTAGCGCTACTTTTAGGCTCTGATAAGGCTTTGTTCCCTATCAATTTTGCAGGGTCAGAGTGTTTTTGCCACACCTACAACTTTTCCGCTCGCTTTACATAAGGCTTGTGGAAAATAGATACCTACGTATCATTCCAGTATTTCGTCCATATATATAAAAAACCTGCATCTTTACTCTCCAGTATTTGCCTATGTATTGTGAAATAGTTTTTTTGATGATAATGTCATTTAACTAAACTTTGATAATGAAATTCATTACCAAATGAAATAAGGTGTATGTGTGTATGCAATATATGTACATTATTTCCGTCTCATTACAGATTAAGGAAAATTTCCTAACTATATATAATCAAAACAAGAGTGCTTGTACATCAAAATACGACTACACTAATTGTGTAAGTACAATACCTTTATGTTTGTGAGTCCTGACGAAAGCTCCGCAGACCCTTCCAGGCCCTAGGAGCTGAAACATGTCGACGTATCTTATCAACTATACTATCAGACCTAGTAACTCGGTCTAAGATTGTACCACCCTAATTTTTAATTGTGGTAAAAACAACCCCCATTAAAGAACTTTTGGGCTGTTTACCTTTTTAAACTTTGTTCCTTTTTTGCAAATTTTTCTTTACACCTTTTTTCACTCGAAATCTCTGGACACTGCACCCTAGACCAGAGGCGCCTCGGGTGAGGCTGGCACATTCACTACTTCGGAGTAGCCAATGATAACTGCCATAACTCTAATGTGGGGCGGACGAACCAAATATACCGCACCTCTTTCCAACCATAACATAGAGTTTTTTGAGGCAACTCTGATCTTTATCCCTTATGCCAATGGCCATAAGGTGTAACTAGTGTCCGTTTTTCTATTTTTGATAACTACTAACTAACCTTGGGGAACGAAACGGAGACTCTGATCCCTTATCCCTCTTTTGATTATTCACATTTTGTTTCTGAGCAGCTCCTGGAAATTTGGGGGGGGGTCGTCAAGGGGGGGGCCGAGAAAAAAGGGGGGTCCCAAAACGCGTTTTTCCCATGTTAATTTCCATAGGGCGGTTGGACTCACTTTTAGCCCGAACGGCTGAATGGATTTTCACGAAACTTGGCAAAATTGTAGGGACTGTTAGCCCGATGTGCCTTTGCTAGGTCTCAATATATGTGCTTCAGTGGATTTTGAGAAATTAACGTTTAAATCAAGATATATATCTGTAACAGCGCTCCGGGCAGCGATCCGGTTAGCGAACTTTTCGCGTATCGGAACTTTGCGATGCGAAGCTGATTGGCCCTCCGGTGTCTGTCAACATTCTAAACAGTCTGGAGCGGCCGCCATCTTATCTCTCGGTAGGATCGAGAGAGAAGAAGAGGTGAAAAACGAAGGGGGAATTTAATGAAAGGGGGCAAGGTATACCCCTCTTGACCCCCTAGGATTGTTGTTGGGGTTATTAAAGGGTCCCGTGGGGAAAATAAAAATAAAATGATTTTTCACGGTAGAAGCGCTTCACAGGCCGCGAACTGGGCCGCAAACTGGTAGCGAAACGGGAATTCGCCATTTTGTGCTTCGTTTTAATTGTTTAGAGACAAAAATTATCGCCGCACATCGGCCACAATGCATGAATATCGCTGAAAAGTCCGCGATATTCATGCATTATCCAGCAAATGCTCTTAGCCATGTTATCCACCTTCCATTGGATAACATGGCTAAAAACTGCTCTGTGCGTGAGCTTTTTTTTTTTTTTTTTTTGCTGCGTGACGTTTGTTAACGTTCGATTCGATGGAAATCAGGAAGTGTTGACCACCATTTTGTCACTGCGAGTAAATATTTTGTTATAAATGAATCCTTATTGATAAACATTGTCTGCGCCATCTTGCGTTTTTGTCCAATGCCACAATTTTGTCGTGCACGGCAGCCATTTTAGATGCCTTGACCAGGGCCACTCTCTGCACGTCGCCGATCCTCAGCATGGCTCCCCACCCTCGCAAGCATCTCCCCCACGCACTGGTCACCCCCGCTCTTTCTCTCATGCATGGGCATATACTTCCCCCCATCTGCGCTGCTCTTCTCTGAGAATCACACCCTGTGCCCGCCCGACACCTCCCTTTCACCCTATTCACTACCGCACCCTCTGACACTCCTCTTCCTCTGTGTCCGATAGCCTAGGTCCGGCCTGGACAATCACCTAGCCCTGCGGATGTAGTTTATGGCCCCAGCTGTAGAGTATCCAGACATGCCAACCTTCCCGATTCAGGCGTGAGACTACTGATTTCAGTGCTAGTCTCCCGCCTCCCGATTCCTGCAAGCAAAAACCCGGGGGCATATTACCAACAACTAGCGATAATTTTTGTCTCTAACTTGTTTAGAGACAAAAATTATCGCTGCACATCGGCGAATTTTATCGCACATAAACCTTGCTATTAGCAAGGTTTATCGCAAATGCGATAAAAAACGGCCGCAATGCATGAATATCGTTGAAAAGTCAGCGATATTCATGCATTATCCAGCAAATGCTCTTAGCCATGTTATCCACTTCCCATTGGATAACATGGCTAAAACTGCTCAGTGCAGGTGTTAGGTTTTGGAGATATTCGCGCTTAGCGCAAATATCTCCAAAAGTTGGTAATAGGAGATAGCGATGGTTAGGGACTGTTTCCAGTCGCTAAAATCTTGGCACGCCCACTTTGCATGTCATTAGTGATAAATATCACTGATATGCAAAGCGGGGCCCAAGATGGTCGCTATCTCCTTTTAGCTGTCACTAACTGGTGTTAGCGACAGCTTGGTAATAGGGAGATAATTTTATCTCTTTTTTTTTGGCTTTTAAAGCCAAAAAAGCGGAAATAACCCCCCTTGATAATATGCCCCATGATTTCTCGGGGGTTTCAGCTGACAGGGCTTGGTATTGTGTTACGTGCTAATTCTTCCAGGAAACATCAGAGGGTCGATGCAGGGGTTCTAGAAGGGGTGATAAACCATTTAAGCCTCATGAACAAGCGCATGGTCTTTTAAAGATTTATGAAGTACTCGGGGCGGCGGTGTGTGTGTGCCCTCTTTCAGGAGCGGGCGGGGGGGGCACTGCCAGCAACTTGCCAGGCCAGGCAATGTTCAACACGTGCATCACCCTTTCTCTGCCTGCTATTGCGCTCCATGCTTCGGAAAGGTAAGAAAAAGAACGTGCATTTGAGTTTGAAATGTCCGATCTTGTAGCAGTACACTTGCAAAGCCCACACATGACAATAATCCGATTCAAGGCCCCATTCACCCGATTTTTTAAACATATATAGCACTCCAACAAAGTTAGATTTTAAAACTTTATTAACATTTAACTATAATGAACGGAACAAAAACTGTAAAAACATTTAAACATTTTTCACCCAAAAAAGCAACAATGGTCAGAAGCTGTCTTTTGTGCGAATAGTCCCAAGGCAGCACAACGTGCAGAGTTCTGGACGGCACCCAGGTGATGTCGCCTGGGTGCCGCACTGGTTTTGGTATCCTACAATGCTGCTCCGAAAATTGGCGTGGGGCGTCCCGGGTGGTGCGGGGGGAGGCCTCGTCAGTAGCGGTCTGTTGTGCGAATAGTCCCAAGGCAGCAGAACGCGCTGAGATGTTGATGGCACCCAGGTGATGTCCAGTAAACTGCCGCACTGGTTTTGGTATCCTACAATGCTGCTCCGAAAATTTGCGTGCGGCGGCCCGGGGGGGGCGCGTGGGGGAGGCGGCGTGAACGGGCCTCCCCAGGTGGCGGCCATCCAGCTGAGTTGCGCCCGCTCTTGCGGCTACAGCGTCTCGCTCACCATGTTGTTGAGTTGCTCCCACTCTTGCAGTGCAGCGATAGGCACCTGCCACATGACTCTTAAAATGGCGGACGGCTTTTCGGTTTTGGGCCTGGTCCACTGAAATGGCCCTGGGACACCTTGGAACTCGGACGCTTGCCTGCTAGGGCTTGGGCTCCATTCTCGAAAAGCGTCCCCTCAGCCGTGAAGATTCTACAAAAGTCTTGGGGGCCCCCGACTCCCGCAGGCTTCCGGTGGGGAGCGGCTGCCATGATTGCTCGCGGAATGACCACGACGGAGCCACGAGATGGTGGTGCTCTCATGCTGACGCCAGCTTCAGTCTGAATGATCCAGAAACAAGGTGGGGCTTTCATCGTTTGGGAAAAAAAATGTTCTAAACCAATGAAAAGTGTTATTTTTAGGTCATATGACCAAGCCTTCCATCTTTAGGAAACCAAAAGTAAAATGATCCAATGAAAAGTTTTATAAACAAGTCACATGACCTGTTATGCGGCATAGGGCTACAAAAAGCGTAGAAAATCCGTTGGCACGTGAGGCGGCGTCAGTAGCGGACCGATGTGCGAATAGGCCGAAGGCAGCACAATGCGCTGAGATCCGGATGGCACCGAGGTGGTGTCAAGCAAATTGCCGCACTGGTGTGGCCATCCTACAATGCTGCGCCGAAAGACGGCGTGTCCAGCTGAGTTCCGGTCACTCTTGCGGTACAGTGAGTCGAACGTGCCGAGATCCGGATGGCACCGAGGTGGTGTCCAGCAAATTGCCGCACTGGTGTGGCCATCCTACAATGCTGCGCCGAAAGACGGCGTGTTCAGCTGAGTTCCGGTCACTCTTCCGGCACAGTGACTCGAACGCGCCGAGATCCGGATGGCACCGAGGTGGTGTCCAGCAAGTTGCCGCACTGGTGTGGCCATCCTACAATGCTGCGCCGAAAGTCGGCGTGGGGTGCCCCGTTGGCTTATGAGGTGATGTCAGTAGTGGACCGATGTGTGAATAGGTCGGAACCAGCACAAGGCGCCAAGATCCGAATGGCAAGTCCTGGATGTTGAGTGCCTCAGTTGAGATTTCTGAGCAGTGTTTGTAAGACTGTCTGAAGCTTATGTGCACCTGCTGCAGCTTCACTATTGCCCTGATGTGGCCAAAGGTCGCACATGACATAGGCAGCCGGCTCCCGAGGTCCGGCGGAACTTTTTTCCTTTTCCTTTCTGTTTCTTTTCCTACAATCCGTTTCATCTGAAGACACGACCAGGTCCCTGAATGTGTGCAGGGGGACGCTATTGATTGAATGAAAATGGCGGCTTGACACAAAGCTGACTCAAGTGTTGCTGTTGATGCTATACAGACAAAAATTGGTTTTCAGTTTGTACATTCTTCAGGATTTTTTTTTCTATCCAAGTCTGATTGACAGTTTGTAGAAAAATGGCTTCAGATTTTCCACATACTACTCTTCAACATTCTTCCTAAATGTAACAATGTGAAACTCACTAGGAGAACGGCTGTTTCTGTTTCCTTTCAAAATGCTGCCAACAATATTTTCTGAATGGAAGACACCATCTTGTAGCATAAAGGGCCGAAAGGGGTTCTTGTCTGGCCGATGGTTGGTGGAGACATTTTGACTATATCTTGGACCTGCCCGGCCTCGCACAAAATGGCGCCGGTATAAATGGGACTCGTAACTCCTTGTTGTGTACTGGTTGAACAACCTTGATATCACGAGATATGAATGCAGTTTTGATGCTCATGGCGGGCGGGGACGAGAATTGATTGAATATTTCTACATCCCTATTGATATTAAGTTCTGATGTGTTATTTATTACTGTACTATTGAAAGTTCGAATTACCGTCACCCATGGTACTTGCCCGCAAATGTATATCTAGAAAATGTTATTGTAAGTGGCCCTGTCGTATTTTAATTACAAAATGTACGTCCACCGATTCCGCAACTGTTAGACACCTTTGTTCTTGCAACCTAATGGCCCGCTCGTTACGTTCCTCTACAGTGTAAATGTCTCCTCATCATATACGATTTCAGTTTGCTCCGTGGCCGGCCCACGTGGTTATAGGCCCGTATTTGTATACTGATATTTTCACAATAAAGGTTTTTAAAACAAAACACGGTAGTAGTATTTACATTGGTAAAGTTTTTACTTTTAGTCACTGTTTTCGAATCAGTAAAAGGCAAGTGAAATAAAGCAGTCCAATTACATGACGGATAAAAGGTATAATATGTAGGAACGCAGTAAAGATAAATGGTCAAGGGCAGTTGTGTTTTTCATTTCTGCAACATAAAGTGATCGATAAGAATCTGATAATCAGGCGTATCGGCGACTAAGACAGCAGGCCGAGTCTCTTTTACTCAACGGCTCCGTCATGGAACGAAGAAACGCCCTTTTTCTCGAAAAAGGAATATATTTTACTTGCAGGACAGTTGTAAATTTTCCGGGAAAGTACATTAGCCTGGAATATTATAACATATATGTTTTAAAAAAAATAATGTTCGAAAACAATAAAAAGCGTAATTTTTAGGTCATATGACCAAGCTTTTCATCATTAAAATAACAAAAGCAAAATGAACCAATGAAAAGTTTTATTAACAAGTCACATGACCTGTTATGCTTACGTTACGCGCTGCGCGCCGCGCCTCGGATCACTTCCGGGTGCGCTAACGCGGCGTGTCATATAACGCATTACGCGACAACGTAGGTCAAGAATATAGTCAAAATGTCTCCACCAACCAGCGTTCGGAACACAACCCCTTTCAGCAGTCCAAAAAGTTCTGTTAAATGACAACAGAGGGGACAGGCAAGAAGAACCATCAGTCAAAGAGGGGAGGGCAAGTTCTTCTCTTCCGGGTCATGTTGGGGCGCTACCGGAACTGATTGAATTGGTAGTCTAAAGTGTTTCTGGATGTTTCAGACTAAAGCTGGCGTCAGCATGAGAGCAATACCATCTCGTAGCTCCGTCGTGGCCATTCCACGAGCAATCATGGCAGCCGCTCCCCACCAGAAGCCTGCTGGAGTCGGAGGCCCCCAAGACTTTTGTAGAATCTTCACGGCTGAGGGGACGCTTTCGAGAATGGGACCCAAGCCCTATCAGGGAAGCGTCCGAGTTCAAAGGTGTCCCAGGGCCATTTTAGTGGACCAGGTCCAAAACCGAAGAGCCGGCCGCCATTTTGAGAGTCCTGTGGCAGCCGCCTATCGCTGCACCGCAAGAGCGGGGGCAACTCAACTACATGATGAGCGAGACACTGTAGTCGCAAGAGCGGGCGGTAAACAGCAGAATGGCGGAAGAGGCACAGTGTAGCAAAAGCGGGCGGAATGGCAACTGAAACGGTAAAGGGGCGCCCCACTACAGCGTGTCTTCAGGTCAAACGGATTGTGGGACAAGGTCCAGAATAGAAGAGTCATCAAAAGGCAAAAAGTTCCGCCGGACCCCAGGAGCCGGCCGCCTATGTCGGGGGCGATCTCAGGCTACACCGGTGCTATAAGACTTGGGGAGGGTGTCGGAGCCAAGCGTCTTCTCCGAGTCCATGGCCATCACACCGCCCCTCAGGGGCCTCCGTCAAGCTGTTTAGGAAGGTAACATATCACATTGTTTTCTAATGCAGTCAGGTCCACAAACGACACTCACTTACTTTGAAAATAGTGAAGCTGCAGTAGGTGGAAATAAGCTTCAGACAGTGTTACAAGCACTGCTCAGAACTCTTAACTATGGCACCCAACATCCAGAACTTATGCCATTTGAGAATGGCAGTGACATTGAAGCAACTCAGGGACCAAAACCATTAACGTACTTTCACGTATGAAAAACTTACTTGGGGAGGGGGCAGGAGCGAAGCGCCCCCTCCCAGTCCGCGCCACCACACCGTATGTTGAAAATCTGAAGGCATCGTTCTACAAAGTCAACCAACCTTGGATTGAAAAATCTAGAAAAATGTACAAACTGAAAACCAGTTTTGGTCTGCATAGCATCAGTAGCAACGCTTGCTATCAGAGTGCATGAGTTTCATGCTCGATCGATTGAGCTAGCCGGATCGGGCAATAAAAAGTATAAAATAGTTATGTAAATAGTTATTTAATAAAATGTTTTACCCTGTTTCTTTGCTGGTGTGTTGTCTATATTTTTAATATTTGCATAGGGTTTGTCGTTATTTTGGGCGGGGTGGGTGACGGAGTCGAGCTGTCTTGCAGCCCTCATGGTGTGGAGCTCAGTTCATCTCACTATTTTCGTATTTCTCATGAAGGGTTGTTCCTAATATTTCTATTTTAGCGAGGTCAAAAAGAGATCCAATTAGTGGCCTACTGATTTTGCTCGATTACTTTTATTTTTTTACACGATTTTTCACTATCTGCAAAGACTAAACAGAGTATTGCGACTTTGTGCTTGTTTGTAAATAGAGAATGATCCAAAGAGAACCAATTCTAAAACAGTAAATGCTTGGATAACAATCAATCAAATGGAGAGACAAGCAGGCACGACGGATTACAACGGGGGCAAAGGCCTGCGTTAACTACCGTTCACTATCTGCAAAGAGAGAGTACTACTAAGAGAAAAGAGGGGGGGGGGGGCAGCGTTCAAAGCACATCAGCGTGCATAAATACGAAAATGTTTTTATCTATCACGTACTTGACATTTTAAAGCTTTTCATATTTGCTATTAAAAAACCAATGAAATTCACAGAAAAAACCATAGGTTATAGTGGATATATAGTTAGGAATTTGCATTTACAAAACCTTGAAAATTCAATGAAAAAAACATTGGTTTTAGGCCATATATAGTTAGGGATTTGCATTTACAAAACCTTTTTTTACTCGCATAAAACCATTGAAATTCCATATATATATTTATAAGCGCTAACTATATATCGCGCACCCGCAATCCACTGCTGATGATGTCACATATTACATCATTCATGACATGGTTAGTGACATCACTGATGACATCACTGATGACATCTCAAATGACATCACTGATGACATCACTGAAAACATCTCATTTGACATGACTGATAACATCACTGATGATATCATTCATGTGATAATACCATGAACCTCTTCAGACTCTAATATAACCTTAGATACAATCAGTGTAAACAGACAGTCACAGACTGTCACTCATCCATGGAGTTACTCACACACCTAGTCAGTTATGCCAAAAATCAATCACACCTCCATTTTCTCAACTATACAGTTATACACACCTTACTTATTCAAACATATACTAACACATATTTACTTTACTCTCTTATACAATCCCTGATACAAGTTCACAATGATCCATACAGCCACTCACACATTCACTGGCTCTTATGCACAGTTATTTATATATGTCAACTCTCACATGTACTGTGTTTTACATATGTACTTACTTTGACATGTAGCACTGAGATATCCATTCATTCACCAATACACTCATGCACACAGTCAACCGCCCATACAGCTGTTTCCACATGCACTTTTGAACCCATACATCTAGTGAATCAACTGCTCACACATCTATGCACAGAGTCATACACCTCCCAGCCACCCACACACACACTCAGTCTCCCATACAAATACTTGGGCAACCAATCAATAACCCATATAGTTACTCATATAGCTACTGATCAACACATGCAGCAGTTTACAGAACAACAGACATAATGATGCACAAATTAAGACAGTTTAGTCACTAACCCATGCACTCAGTGAGACACATTTAATCACTCACTCATACAGTCAGATATGCACCTACTAAATCCTTCATCCAGACACTTATACATCCACTCATTCTTCAATATGTAAGACATATTTTTACTTTACAGAAACATACAGTCACTGGATGTTGTCATCAGTGATGTCATCAGTGATGTCATTTGAGATGTCATCAGTGATGTCATCAGTGATGTCACTAACCATGTCATGAATGATGTAATATGTGACATCATCAGCAGTGGATTGCGGGTGCGCGATATATAGTTAGCGCTTATAACTATATATGGAATTTCAATGGTTTTATGCGAGTAAAAAAAGGTTTTGTAAATGCAAATCCCTAACTATATATGGCCTAAAACCAATGGTTTTTTCATTGAATTTTCAAGGTTTTGTAAATGCAAATTCCTAACTATATATCCACTATAACCTATGGTTTTTTCTGTGAATATATATATATATATATATATTTATTTCCAAGCAGTAAATCTCGGCTGCCGCCAGAACGCCATGTCCCCGCCTCAATAAACGGTGGTCCGTGGTAAAGGTGGTGAACCTTATTTATGAATTCCGCATACGCTGCACACCTCTCAAAATCCTGGAAACACAGCCACCACGAACTCAGAATTGCACAAAGCAGTATTATATTTGAAAAGTACCGTCAAACTCACTCAACACGTTTTGAGACCTAGTCTCTTGGTCCCGAGGGAAGTCAGTGAGATTCAATTGGTTTAAATGTACATGTGATTAATTTCCCAAACAATAAACAGTGAAAGTAAAGACAGAATTCCATTACATCTCGCAGCGCGAAAGTAACAATATGTCAACTTCATTATTCATTTTGCAACAATCTTACAGTCCTAGTAATGCATATCAAAAATTGCTAGTAATATAAACATGAGTAGAAGATGATTATACATCACAATTAATTTTAGGGATGTATCACTCGCAAATCAAAGTATAATAGCCTCACAATGCTTCCCATAAAGTTCTAACTAGTTCCGCCCCAGTGGGCTTTTTTTCAAAACTTTATCTGTACCCTGTCTGGGATGACAATCATTGGGGGCTATTAAGGTTGTATATTGATACCCTTTAATTAAATGATACAGATAGTGTTGCAGCTCCTAACACAAATCATAGCCCCAGTGGGCAAAACCATTTCAGCAGGGATTTCATTGAATACAGGACTTGTCATGCAAAGATATTGTTAATTAAATACAAGATACTTTCGCTCTTCAACTTTCCTTCCGTTTTGAAATGTTGTAGAATCTGTAAAAAAAAAATTAAACACATTAGATAAACAGAAAAATAAAGAATAAGGAAATCTACTAACCTACACACTAACAGTAACACTAGATTTAAAACAAGCTATACATACAAGCAACTCAATAGCCGGGTTTCAATATATACACTATCACTGAAACTAACAGCCTTGACGCCTAAGTACTGGTCTTACTAACGATCTTACTTTGTGACTTATAAATTATACACATCCAACTCCAAAAGGCGATAGGGCTGACAGAATAAAAACTAAGTACATGATATCCAAAAAAAGGCTTCACATGACCCCAAATGTACCGCAAGTTCCTCATCGCAATTATGTGCAATTGGGGCTAGTGTCCTGTACTGTATGATTAATCTCCACTCTAGGCGGCGCAGACATTGCACTCTAGTCCTTCCTCTTTCATTAGGTTAGTCCCTCCTCTTTCATTAGGTTTTACAAAGTCAAGAACACAAAAACTCAAAATATTTGTCTCCTGTTTGTGATGACTTTGGAAATGGCGAGCGATTGGATACTGTTTATCTCCATTTTTAAACGCTCGTAAGTGCTCAAGAATTCTGATTTTGGCCTTGTGAACAGTACTCCCTACAAACGTTTTTTTGGCACAGGCAAAAAGGTGCGTACACTGCAAATTCCGTATTACAAGAGGTATGTTCTGTAATCCGAAACGGTTGGCTGCATGATG
Organism: Lissotriton vulgaris; assembly: GCF_964263255.1. Classification (NCBI taxonomy): domain Eukaryota; kingdom Metazoa; phylum Chordata; class Amphibia; order Caudata; family Salamandridae; genus Lissotriton; species Lissotriton vulgaris. The sequence continues at coordinate 164,005,868 of NC_141697.1, read as the reverse complement.
ATAAAACAACCTCCTTAATGTTCTTACTAATTTTTACATGCCTTGCATTTTCTGCACGTGTAGAATCCTTGTGTACCCAGAATTCTTGTTCTCGGTGGTTCAACAGCCCAACAGAGAACATCTTTTAGTGATCTTCCTCTCCTAAAGGTAACTTGCGGAGAGACTGCAACATACTTTGCAGGATCTGAATCAGTGTGTAACATTGGCCAGAACTTCTCTAGAAATGTCCGAATCTTGAACACTTTGTTGTTATATGTCGTAATGAACCGATTTGTCACTCGTTCCTTTGGATCCTCTGTATCTTTCACTTTCTTATCAATCACTAGGGATTCTCTCGACCTTCCTGCCACTGTTGTCTTTGCTTTATTTATCACTTGTAATGGGTACCCCTGGCCAAAAAATTTTCTGTCATCATGGTTTCCTCCAGTTTGAAACTACTCTCTGCGCTACAATTGCATTTCGCTTGTAGCAACTAGCCTACTGGGATGCTGTTAATGAGTGAATTTGGATGGCAGCTGCAAGCATGCAGAATGCTGTTGCCAGCAGTTGACTTTCTGTATAGTGAGCTTACGAGTCTATTGTTCTCAACCTTTAGTCTCAAATCTAGAAACTCTAACGTGTCTTTAGACCACTGACTCATGAATTGAAGATTATATTCATTGTGTTTCAGTAATTCCACAAACTCGGTTGCTCCTGTTTCTGTGCTACTCCACACTACAAAAATATCATCAATGTACCTAACCCACTTGGCCACTTTCCTCAGTGAACATAGCTAATTGGTACACTTTCTTCTCTTCCCAATACCCCAGAAAGAGACCTGCAAAAGATGGAGCAAAGCAGGTCACCATAGATGTCCCCAGGGTTTGTCTGTATATCTTGTTATCGAAGAGAAAGAAATTTTGCGTGAGACACATTTTCATCATCTCAATCAACATTTCAGTGTGGTACAAGTGTGGAATAGACCTTTCAGACAGAAAATATCTACATGCATTAAGGCCTAGATTATGGCCTAGATTATGTGGAATGCACGTATAAAGACTCGTAACGTCTAGAGACAAGAGCAAAAAGTCTGCACACCATTCGATGCTCTCCAGACATCTAAGAAAATCACCAGAGTCTTTTATATACAATGCTAATTTTTTAACTGGACTTTGTAAAAAATGATCTACCTAACGAAATGTATTCTCAAGACAACTACCTTTTGCTGAGACTAAAGGTCTCCCTGGTGGATTTTCTTTACATTTATGAATTTTCTGTAACAGATAGAGTGCCGGTAACTTAGGAAATTTGCATTCAAGGAACTTAAACTCTTTGTTTACAAGTAACCACTTATCTTTCCAACCGGCTAGCTGTCCCTTAAATGTTCTGACAGCCCTCTCAAACTCCATTCTGTTACTCTTGCAGTATTTTGTTGTGTCTGCCAACTGTCGAAGACCTTCTTCAATGTATTTATTCTCAATTGCACAACGACGTTCCCGCCTTTGTCGGATTTTTTTTAACAATTGTATTGTCATTTATCAGATTGTCAATCGCTTTTCTCTGTGCAGGTGTATCATTACTCCAACGTTTATAATACTTGTCATAACTTATTTTTTGCAATTCTTTACAAACACTCTTTTCAAAAACATCAATTACATCATTCTTGATTTGAGGAAGAAAGATTGAATTCGGACTGAAGTTACTTCTTGCACTCAAATCAAGTGGTACATTTTCCCGTAGTAAAATGTTAATAGGATCACTGTTCTCATCCACATCTTGTTGCTAACACATTTAGTGCATGCAGCAATTCGGTATCTAGAATGTTAATGCTGCTCGGTCTTTCTTCAGCAATCTCTCTTTTTTCATTAACCTTAGTTGCCTACCATTTATTAATGTGCAGTTTCCTAGTAAAGAAAAATACATCCAAATGGCTCTGGGTGTAGTTAAACATACTAGAGGGACTGAAAGTGAGGCCCATAGATAAAAGCTCGACCTCAGATGTTGTAAGTTCTCTTTGCGAAAGGTTGATAGCCGTCTTTCTCTCCGTTATTTCGCCTTTAATTGGCCCCTTGTCTGTCTTCCCACGGGGCTTCCAAGTTCTCCTGAGGTAGAAGTGTTGTTTCTTTTAACGCCTTTGTTTCTTTACGAAATTCATCTTCACATCGAAGATAAAAACAACCATCAGTGCTCCACTAATATGCTGCGAATGCTAGCTAAATATGCAGCAAAGGATATCGAAAGACTGGCTAAAGAGATTGATGAATATACTGAGGAGTTGAAAGGGCTATTCAGTGAATATTTAAGTTTCAGGGTTTTGCCGCCTTGGTCACAAGTGAGTGGTTTTTTATCCTCCCAGTGGTCATATATATATATAACCTACTGCCAGTTACCAGTAGGTAGTTATAGTTAGGACCTTGTTTCTATTCAAAAAGCATATTTTTTCTTTTCCCAATAAATTTGACGCCGGTTGACGAATCTTCGCGAAATTTCCAAAACTAGTGGGGCGCTCTGGTCTGCTCCTGTTTTAAAAGTTAAGGGGCGAATCATCAAGCGGGGTCCCAAAACGCATTTTCCCCTTAGTATTTTCCATAGGAAACTTTAGACAAAGCTACAGCCCGAACTGCTGAACGGATTTACACCACATTTGGCAAAAAGGTAGGTATTGGTTCAGAAAGATCCCTTTTTTTAAATGGTGTGAATTCGCTCAGTAGTTCCTGAGAGATTAGAAAAAGAAAAAGTTTTGATATCCTTGGGCGTGGTGGGTTCGTAAACCCTCCCAAGCATAAGCTTCACTCTGATTGGCTGCCAACACTCCAAAGCAGGAAGTGTTAGAAGCCATCTTCTGACATGGTAAAACCGAGTCACAAGAAAACAGTAAAATAAACATCTAAAAACAAGAAAAAGGGGCAGGGTAGAAACACCCTGACACCCTAGGCCTGCTCAGGGCATCCCACAAGGACCCCCAGGGCCAGTAAAAATATATTTTTTAATAATATCGGCTGAATTTGCACATGATAAAAAAATGAAGCACGGGTTCCCACACTTCATTTTTATAATGCCCAAGGTGTGCCAGGTCCCGGGTCAATTTTAATAAATAATAGTGGGTGGGCCCGTGGGTTCCTGCGCAGACCCGGGGACCGCCACCTGCCCGGGGCTATGCTCATTAAGTGCGAGGCATGCGGCCCCAAGCAGTCCCAGGTACAGCCACCTCCCCGGGGCTTTTTGGAAAAACGAATGCGTGGGGGGGTCTCCCACACTTCCCCAGGGACCGCCACCTCCCTGGGGCTTCATTAATGAAGGGTGGGGGCTCACAGAAAATCCGAAGTCCCAGGGACCACCACCTCCCCACGGAGTTGTGTTCAGAGAGGTGTAAAAAGGAGCATGGCATCGGGCCACCTCTCTGCAATGCAGCTCTGTGTCACTTACTGAAGTTACCTGGTGGTCTAGTTGGCCCCCAGGGACCCTCAGGATTCAAGGGAACCTAATCCTCTAACTTAAAACATGGCATGGAGTGCATTTGAACAATTGTCACATCAGGTCCTGCCCCCTCCCTGCACCATTGTGTAAACGCGTCCCCTGGACACAAGTGGACTTCATCGTCCGAGCAGCAGTGTGCCAGAAGCTGTGTTTTGCAGCATGGTGTAAAAAGGGGCGTGGCCTAGGAACACGTCTCTGCAATGCAGCTCTGTGGTGCTTACTGGAGGTACTTGGTGGGCTCCTTGGCCACCAGGGACCTTTAGGATTCAAGGGGACTTAATAGGGTTATTATAGTTAGAACATAGCATTTATAAAACCTTAGAAATTAACTTAAAAAACCATAGAATTAAGGCACATTATAATTATAATTTTCTTTTTTTAAAACATTGAAATTCACCGAAAAAAACATAGGTTTCAGGCACGTTGTAGTTAGAAATTAGCATTTAAAAAAACCTTAGAAATTTACTGAAAAAAACGTAAGTTTCAGGGACGTTATAAGTAGTCGGACATTTCATTCTTACAAAACCATAGAATTTCCGCTGATATAGTTAGTTCAGCTAACTATAACTCGCGCCTCCGCGATGCACTGCTGATGTTTCAACTGGCGTCACATATTACATCATTCATGACATGGTCAGTGATATCACTGAAGACACCGTTGCAGAGAGGTGTAAAGAGGCCTTGCCCTTTTTTACACCTCTCTGCAATGCAGCCCCCTGGCGCATATTGGAGGTACCTGGTGGGCTAGTTGGCCCCCAGGGACCCCCAGTATTCAAGGGGATTTAGTTCCCACTCTAGAAACATGCCAGGGGGTTGTGTTGCAGAGAGGTGTAATGAGGCCACGCCCCTTTTTGCACCTCTTCGCAACGCAGCCCCTTAGCGCATACTGGACGTTCCTGGTGGGCTAGTTGGCCCAGAGGGACCCCCAGTATTTAAGGGGATTTAGTTCCCCCTCTGGAAAAGCACCAGGGGGCTGCGTTGCAGAGAGGTGTAATGAGACCACATCCCTTTTTACACCTCTCTGCAATGCAGCCCCCTGGCACATACTTGTGGTTCCTGGTGGGCTAGTTGGCCCCCAGGGACCCCCAGTATACAAGGGGACTCAATCTCCCAACTTAGAACGCGCTACGGGGTGCGTTTGCACAGTGGTGAAGGTAGGGGCGGGCTTTGAGGTGATATGTGTGCAAACATGCTCTGTGGCAAGTTTTAAGTTGGGAAATTAATTTCTCTTCAATCCAGAGGTCCCCTAAGGGCCAACTAGCCCAACAGGTTACTCCAGTAAGCACCACGGAGCTGCGTTGAAGAGTGTTTTAAAAAGGGGCTCCCTGGTGCATACTGGAGGTACCGGGTGGGCTAGTTGGCCCACAGGGGACCTCAGGATTGAAGAGGAATTAATTCCCCAACTTAAAACGTGCCACAGGGTGTGTTTGCACACGTAACCTCAGGCCCCGCCCCCTTCCTTCACTATTGAGCAAAATATTCCTCTAAAAACAGCCGAACTACGAATTCCGATTTACTCACCTGTTATCATGAGAGACGTCAGTGCTGCATCTTCGAGCCCAGTACGGACCCTGAAAAGTAAATCTAAGCATACTTACCAGTAACTTGTATTTCCTTCCATAGGAATCTATTGTGTGGTTTTCACCAGAAAAGTTTCTTAGTGTCTATTTTTGAAACGTACAAATATTCCTCTTTCACAATGATAATGTCATCGGTGATGTCATCAGTGATATCATTTGAGATGTAATATGTGATGTTATCAGCAGTGCATTGCAGGCGCGCAAGTTATAGTTAGCTAAACTAACTATAACGGGGAAATTTCAATAGTTTTGTATGAGTGAAATGTCCAGCTAACTATAACGTTTTTTCAGTGATTTTCTAAGGTTTTTTCAATGCTAATTCCTAACTATAACGTGGCTGAAAACTATGTTTTTTCAGTGAATTTCTAAGGTTTTTTAAATGCTAATTCCTAACTATAACGTGGCTGAAACCTATGTTTTTTTCAGTGAATATATATATATATATATACACACACACATATATATATATATATATATATATATATATATATATATATATATATATATAAAACATATGTAAACTTTACAAAAACAGACAGTCACTGGATGATGTAATCAGTGATAGCATCAGTGATGTCATCAGTGATGTCTTCAGTGATGTCACTGACCATTTAATGAATGATGTAATATGTTACATCATCAGCAGTACATTGCGGGAATTATAGTTAGCTGAACTAACCATAACTGCAAAATTTCTAGGGTTTTTGTAAGAGTGGAATGTCAAACTAACTATAACATCCCTGAAACTTATGGTTTTATTTTTTCAGTGTGTGTGTGTATATATATATATATATATATATATATATATATATATATATATATATATATATATATATATATATATATATATATATATATATATATATATATATATATATATATATATATATATATATATATATATGTAAAAGAAATTAGGATTCCACCGCACTCCAAGAAGTATTAATCAGCTCTTTATTCTTGTAGCAATGTTCTGAAAACACCACAACGCGTTTCAACTTTCGTCTTCATTAGGTGGTGATAATTGGCTTTTCCAATGTGCCGGGCCTTAAGTCTAGTGCTAGGCATGCTGGTAATTGTAGTCCAGATACTGAAAACACGAGGGAGTAGTTTGTCTTTCAGTTACGATTATTTGCTTAGTGTTTTATTCTGAAAAATCCCAATTGTAAATTAACAGTAAACGGCATGTTAATTATTTGAAAATTATGTTGCTGTTAACTTCCATGCCCTTCCTCTAATTTCTCATTTGGGCTGTATTGGTGTTGTGAAACATAAGGACACCTCCTCACCTTCAATCCTGAAGTAAGGCTGTCCTTTGAAATGGAGTTACTCCAGGCGGGTCATTGAAGTTAGGCCCTCTGGTCTCCCTGTTTTCAATCACTGAGTGCGCCCTGCAGGAGATTAGTATCTCCCCGTCTGCTCCATGGATTTTAGCAAACACCGGGCGCCGCTGCTTTTAAAAGTTAATGTTCAGCCAATTGTGGTCGATAAGCTTTGCGCTCCACTGCTGATGCAGTGTTGAGGGTGAAGACCACACACCCCTAGACATGTAAAACAAATGAGGAGTCTACCGCACTTCCAGAAGTATTAATCAGCTCTTTATTCTTGCAGCAATGATCTGACAACACCACAACGAGTTTCAACTTTTGTTTTCATCAGGTGGTGATAAGTGGCTATTCCAATGTGCCGGGCTTTAAGTCTTCTGCTAGGCATGCTGGTAATTGTAGTCCAGATACTGAAATATGAGGGAGTAGTTTGTCTTTCTGTTATGAAAATTTGCTTAGTGCTTCATTTTGAAGAATCCCAAATGTAAATTAACAGTAAACAGCATGTTGATCAAATGAAAATTATGTTGCTGTTAACTTCCAAGCCCATCCTCCACTTTCTCATTCGGGCCGCATCGGTGTTGTGAAACATACGGACACCTCCTCACCTTCAATCCTGTGATAAGGCTGTCCTTTGAAATGGAGTTACGACAGGTGGGTCATTGAAGTTAGGTCCTCCGGTCTTCCTGTCTTCAAACGCTGAGTGCGCCTGCAGGAGATTAGTATCTCCCCGTCTGCTCCATTGATTTTAGCAAACACCGGGTGCCACCACTTTTAAAAGTTAATGTTCAGCAATTGTGGTCGATAAGTGGCACCTCCACAGCTGGTGCAGTGTTGAGGGTGAATACCGGTGAGCAGCCTTTACAACGCGGGCATTACCACGCACTGCCATTGCTGAACAGTACCACCAATACAAATTTAGGAGACAATAGTGAATGGCAAAGCTTACTCAATTTGAGAAAAAGAGCCAAACGTATTGAATCACATGCCTACTATATGAGGGAATACCTGATAGCAGGAGTGATACCTTCTGGTTTTAGAGTAAGGAATGCACCAGCACTATTTATTGAAATTCGCAAGTTCCTGGAGCGATGGTCACTAATTTCTAATCGTTGCTCCAGGGACTGGATGTTATTAATTATTGAGACAGCTAGGGACATCTTGACATCCTTAAACGAAGAAATCCTCAAATTAGAAGAAAAGCTCAATTCGTCTAATCCTGTAGAAGAAGCAAAGAGTAAATCAGACAAAATCCAAACAGATATGAAGGACTTTGAAATTTATCTAACAAACAAAAAAACAGAAAAATTGAAAAATGATGTGCGGTGGTTCTCTAAGGAGAAAATATATCCCTAATTAAATCCAAATTACTTTCAGGGAGGAACCCCAGGTGAATATACACCAAACCCAAACTATAAAAGAAACTACACCAATTTCTCTGATACAGGATCATCAGATTCAGACTATGATTACTATGCATATTCAGGCCCAGGAACAGGTCGCTTCAATTTCGGACCATTCAGGGGTAGACAGAGCCAACGAAATGACCAAAATAGAGTTTTTTTTTCAAGAGGCCCCTACAGGAAGAAAACGGTACACTGGCAACAGAACAGGGGAGGTCCGCAAGTATCGAGCCCACAACCTCAACAACAATACGTGAAAACGAGGAACCAGCAATATTGGTGGTAGAAGACAAATATACTGAGAATAGATGTAGAGATATTCTCCCTATTTACAACCTATCATCAAAGAGCCTCAGAGAAGAAGAATCAGCTATACTTAGTAAGGGCCTATCATTTGTCCCTTTTGCCTCCATTGACAAATTTAAACTTCACACGGACCTCCATGCCTTCTTCAGAAAAGTAAGACTTAAAAAATACTTTGAGGGGAGAGATATGGGGGAAGAAATTGACAATCTCTCTAATTGTAAACCCCCATCGACTTTTACCCCAACTCTGGACATGGTTGGTCCAGAAGTAAAAAATTTTGAACGTCAGGTACTATCTGATATAAATAGGTTATTATCCAAACAACAAAGACCCAATTTTAACCTAACTAAGCAAGAGAACATGGCATTAAAAGATCTTGAAAATACCTCCCAACTAGTAATCAAACCATGTGATAAAGGGGGCGGTATTCTGATCTTTGATGAATCTGATTATGATAACAAAATGAAAACTATGTTATCTAACACAGACCACTATAGACCAGCAAACATTAGAGAAATGCAAAGACTCAATATGACCATCAAAGAAATGACACATTCTGCACTAGAATATGGATACATATGTGAGAAAGAATTTCAATTTCTGAATACAACATGTCCAGTAACCCCGGCCATGTATGGTCTCCCCAAAACTCATAAAAATGAAAGTAATCCACCCATGCGCCCTATAATATCAACCATAGGCTCTAACACAGAGGCTTTATCCAAATATGTGGACACCTTTTTATGCCCTCTTACACAGAAATATGAATCCTTCATAAGAGACACAGGAGACATGATTAGAAAGATTGAAGGCATGGCTTTTGATCCCATGACCGATATTCTGGTAACGCTTGACACTGAGGTGTTGTATACCAACATACCGCAATGTCAAGCGTTACAGGCAGTCAACGCCCTATTACAGAGATATCCTAATAACAGACAAGATGTGTTTATTATTCAATGTTTGGAAGTAGTCCTCCTTAATAACTTTTTTGATTTTGAAGGGGTCCTCTACAAACAAATCAAAGGTACAAGTATGGGGGCCTCTTGTGCCCCCAGTGTGGCTAACACATATATGGGGGAATCGGAGAGAAAGAATATCTACAATACTGATGCCCCCTTTTTTGAAAACGTCGCTGTATGGCGACGTTTTATTGATGATATTTTCTTTATTTGGCACGGCGATGAGACACAACTTAATGAATACATTCTTTGGCTCAATGCGAGCGACAAGAACCTTAAATTCACATCTAATCATAGCCGTAATAAAGTTGAATATTTAGACATCACAATTGAAGGCAAAGAAGAAAAATTGCAAGTAAGCCTTTTTCGAAAACCGACTGCTAAAAATACCATCCTTCAGTTTGGAAGCTTTCATCCTCACTGTCAGAAAGACTCAATTCCATTCCGGGAATTTCTTTGAATTCGCTGCAACTACTCTTATTGACTATGCCACTCATAGTGCATCCCTGAGAGATCGGCTAATTGAAAGGGGATATCCACACCGTCTAGTTCGACAGGCATTTAAGAGAGCTAAATTTTATGATAGAGACGCTTTGCTCAATCATAATAGACAGAAGCCCCAAGAGAAATTAACTTGTGTGATAAATCATTCCACATTAAACTATAAAATAAAAAATGTGATAAATAGGAATTGGCGAATTCTTGAAGTGGAGAATGAGATCACTATTGCAAAACCGCTGGTGACATACAGACGCAACAAAAATCTCAGAGACCGTTTGGTCCATACACGCAACAAACAGCGGCCATATGAGACTCAAACAACTTTGACAGGACTTGATACTATACGAGGCAATCATAGATGTGTAAACTGTCACGCCTGTGATTCTGCTATAGTGAGTGACAATATAATGCATAATAACAGAAATATAACTTTGAAATCTTTCACGAATTGTAGAAGCAAAAATATAATCTATTATATTCTCTGCCCATGCGGCCTCGGCTACATTGGGGAAACAGGCCGAGAATTTAGACTCAGGTTTAGCGAACATAAATCAGCGATAAGGACAAACAAGATGACAGCTCCACTAACCCAACATTGCACTGAACTGAATCATAAAGAATCCGAACTGAAGTGGTGTATTTTAGAAAAAGTACAACACAAAAATGGCGAACTGATGGAAAGAACTAGGAAGAAGCGAGAATGTTACTGGATTTTTCAATTAGACAGTGTAAGATCAGGTCTGAATGAAAACATTTCCTGGTATGTCACTGAATGACTGATGGACAGATTTGAGCCATGAGATACCCCATCATTTTCCTATCTCTGAAATTCCATGATGATCTACTTAAATGCTGTAAATATACCCTTGCTGAACTCTGAGGATTGATGTGCTCAGCAATGGATAGCGTAGATCGATAGCTCATTTGCAATAAACACATATGCCTTGGTTTTGACAGCTTAATAATGAAGATCCTTCTTTTTAAAAATAACTGACCCCATTTACGGATTAATAAGACTAGTAGAATAAACATTGTAATGAGAGGCAATCATTCACCATCTGAAAAGGACGATCCTGTAAATTATACCATAACCACGCAAATAATCCCTTGTTTAACACCGAGTATTGACATGTCCAACAATGGATAGCGAGTGGTGGTAGCTTATTCATAAGAAATAATTTGAATACCATGCGAATAGCCCCTATCTGATATATCACGCGTGCATTTTGGTAAGTTAGCTCAATTTACATATTTGATCTGTAATTTATTAGGGTAGTAATTTTAGTAATGAGTTAGAATACTCATGTTAGATTAAATATCAAAAACATCAATGTAATGCCCAAAACAAGTCGCCCTTTATAAAAATAACGTATATCAAAATAATGGAATCGTGCCGAGAATAGACTATTCATGTCCGGACTTTTCAACGTTCAAAGATGGCGCCTGTAGGAACTATAGATTCTATACTACTTCCTCTCCACTTACAAATGGCGCCCATCCAGCACGCCATCCTAGGATAGAGTAAATAGTTTTTAGGCGCAAACCTATTCATTTAAAAAGAGACCCCTTAGTGCACTCCTGTAGCGCAGGAGCCGTTGGAATGAGAACGTTGACGGGAACGTTGTTTAAAAGAGAAAGGTAAGCAGATAGTCGTAGCGCTATGTTTAAGATTAATTTCATAAGTAAGCATCTTTGGTAAGGCATATTTATATGCACAGCAGAGATTGTTGTTTTTCCAAATAATATACTTGCAACCTTACCCATACTGTTTGGTGTTAGATGGTTACTCGAGCAAACCGGGTAAACCGGGATTGAACCGTGGACGGTTGAATGGTGAAATTTTATTCTGACTCTGCTTTTGAGAAAAGTGAGACGTTGTAATTTAAACGCTGCGGTACATTAACCTTGGATATTGTCGGCACGAATGATATTGGGGTGCTGGCACCAGATATAATAGATATAGCCGTAATAACGCATTGGCCCGTAGGAAACAGATCACTAGTATTGGCCGCTTAAATGGTCAAAATCTATTTTTACGTGGGTGCCGAGATAATCCGAATATTTTAATATAACCGTGTTTTTGTAACAAATTCGGATACTGATAACTTACGTAGGTATTCCTTTTCGACAGAAATCAACTGTGAAATCTCATAGAGAAGCCATCAAACAAGTGTGGTTGAAGCTTAAAAGTTCTAAAGATGGTTAATGGATAACGTATGAAAAGCCACCCACTTATAAGGTTAGTTTGAGATATTATAAAAGAAGATTTATAAGAATACGATAAAAACGGAAAAGGGATTGAGTCAGTTTTACATCTGTTTCAGAAACCGCTTCACACTGAAACCACCTACAAAAAATACTATGACAAAGAAGTGGCCCCAAGCGTTCTACTAGATAACATAAGAATTGATGCTACGTTATATAAGGTTAGTTTCACACTTATTAGTTTGGCTATCAGACGACCTTACAGGGATAAATAGAGGCTAAGTTTATTTTACATTGTCTTATAGAAAATGATAACTCAGAACTTACTGAATGAAGCATTGAAGCAAGAAATTGATGTTTGCTGTATCTAAAAGAAATTGTCGTTTGCTACTGAAGGGTAAGTGTACCTAGCATAGAAATAAGGTTAGACACACCCTTAAAAATTACTAACAGGATCTCCAATCTGTCATCAGTTTGATAATGGGTAATCAGGAACCTTTGAACATACGACTATGAGGTATATGTATAATAGACTATGCCACTTATTATCTTTAGCCAACTAAGAGCAGAATAAAATAACTGTACAAGGTAGGTCCATGCAATTCCTTCACTGGTCCTAATGTGTTTTGGTTTGCCAAGTTAGAGAGTTTTGTAACAAATCTAACTAGTGAGACCTTTTCTCTATTTCTTATTTTCTTTTCTTCTTTCAAACTAGTCTAGTATTGATTTTAATTTTTCGATCCCTCCATGGTAAGGAGATTTCACCTGGGAATCAATGAGAACCGATGTGCTGCTTAATGGTATTAAATGGAGTAATCACAAAAGACATACAATGTTAATGAAAATGGAAATGCATTGTGCATTCGCAAGTCCTACATAAGGAAGTCAAAGAGTATAATGAAATGTAAAGAATGGTGTATTAATTGACAATGTATGTTTAAGTGTAAACTCAGACATTTGATATGTTATTTATTACAGATACCCATACAGAATGTATTATCTATTGGAAAGAATACCTGTTCTGCTAAATGTCCTGAGGAAGGTGGTCTCATCCCACCGAAACGCGTCGACCTTGCGTAATAAGATCACATAACACCCTGTGACCCCTCAGCCACAGAATAAAGAATGAATGTATAGTGTATGTGAGTGTATGCATGAGTAAACTGTGAGAGTGTATTTGATTTTGTTCTGTTGTTTTTTTGTATGGGAATTGTATCTTTTTATTCACTAATGAAATGATGTTAATGTGTTTTTTGATGAAATAATTTTTGTGAATATCGAAAAAATATAGTCTTGGTATACTTAAAAAAAAGAAATATTTTTTTTTATAAAATATGAGAAAATAGAATGGTGTTACCTTGTGTTGAAGGATTGCTGATGAAAAATGAGAATTATCAATTGCTAAAGTATTTAGGTCATGAGGGAAAAAACTTTTTTCTATGTTATTATGGTGTTCCTCTCTTTCCCTGACCTTAAAGGATAATTAGAGGGGGTCCCCTATTTCTATGCAGAAACCAATACACAAGACACCCTCACTTTGATCCAAGCACTGATAGGACAAGTATAAAGGGGCAATTTAGGAACGCAGAGTTCAAGTTCGATAGTTCAAACACAAGTCTCTAATTTGTCACTTAAAAAATCGAAGGAGATAAAAAAATTACAATAGTCGTGAAAAAAAGCTCAGCATTGGACACTGACAAAGTCAATAGGCAATCTTTTAAAAAAAATGTTTTTTTGAGAGTCCAAAAAAATTCAAATTCAACGAGATGTTCAGGTCAAATATGTGAGACTGCAAACCCAGTTCATCCTAATAATGAATAGGCAAAATAAGCAGCAACAGCCTCCAACAGGAGTCACTGTTATCATCTGAAAACAGTTCAGGTATCCAATTTAACAAAGGGAAATAACATACATGCTCTTCGATTACCGGAGCCTCTTGCACCATCAGAGGACAACTCAGTGGGTTCTCGAGGAAACTGCGAGCCAAGAAATCTTGCACCGCTGCGAACACATTCCAACGACCCAGAACACCATGCATCCCTGCAAAGGCCATAATCCCTCCATCAGAACAAAGCAATTAATGAGCAACTAAGGGACTCATAAACTGATTATAATCCGCTTCGGGAGATACCGTATTGCAGAGACACAAATCCAGGGCCCATTCAAAATTGCAACTCAGATAATGGAAAACAGGCTGAACGCATGTAAAGTAGGAAAATCGAAATGATAATCCAAACGCTGAACTCAGTGTGGCAAGCGGCAGTGCACCATAGTATTCAAGCATCCGGGCTCAAAGAAGCCCTAGCCGAGACAGCCCGTCTTGCAACACAGGATGTGCATTTATTTTACAATAGACAGAACAGCAATATTACGCCAGCAGCAAGAGCCAGTAGTAAGGTAAATCAACCAAACAGGCTGGAGAAAATAGAATGGTAGAATGCTGGAATGACTCCGAAAATATTTTGTAAGGAAGTCACTAAGCCACTGCTTACAACTTTAAAAAAGTGAGCCAGCCCCATGTTGGGCACCATGTAGCAGGGATGTCTGTCCCTATACAGAACTGTGCATAGAGACTTAGAACCTCAGTGTTCCAAAACTCACCTTAGTATCCAAAATCCCCTACCAGACTAGCAATCAGTGTCTCATTGGTACTTACAAAACCCCAATGATTTAGACAACCCAGAACATGGACTTAGAACACCTCAGGTAACGTGGAACACATGAGCACTCTTTCGTTATACTAACATATCAATCCAGAACGAGGAGTCAATGAGGACACGTGCGAGTTTGAAATGTTTATTTCTAATGCAGTGTTCTCAAACGCAGTATCTTAGCTAATACAAGCAAACATATTATAAAGATCAAGGTTATAAGCATAGTTACTATTCCATAAAATACAAAGGGTGAAAGCATGTTAAAATGCTAAAGGAAACAGGCCTAAATAAAACCTATGTTTACCCTTCATAGCTAGTATATTATATTATATCTACAGAAGGTCTCTTTGGGTTTAGAAGGGTGGGCCCATACCTTTAGGTTCAGTGGAAATGGATCACATCATCTCCTGCACCAACACTCTGCATACGGATATTCATCAAGTGTGTGTCTCCTGCATTGCGCAGTGCAATATCATCCGCGCCTAAAACCAAATTTGGCCACAGCCACATCCATATTATGTCTACTCTGTGCACTGATCAATCCAAACAATAAGCGCTGTGTTGAGATAACCTTGAAGGCCTCTGCACTCACTGTACAGACATAGCTTACCAAGCAAGACTGATATTATAAGCAAACATGTTATTCTTGTGTAAAGCAAAATACCTAACTAGGCGAAAAGCATTAATAACAAAATGTGTCATGTGTAGAGGCAGCAGGAAAGAAAAAATGGCGTTTAAAACTCTAACTAACACATGCCAACTTAACACAGTGCAAAGGTGAAACCAATACACAAGAAACGTCCCCTCATTCTACCATTGATGGCCCATTCAGACCAACCTAATCCTTCTATTGTGTGACTGAGAAGAATTCACAAAGTCTATCTGTCGGCTACACCCAGTCACATGACCTTAGACAGGCTACAGACACTAAAGGCTAAGGGCAGGAAAATGCCAACCTTCTTAAAGTGAGATTTTCAAAATTGTGATGAAAAATCTTATTTTACCATTGAAGAGGGTTTGACATTACAATTTTGTAGGCAATAAACATAATATATCTACCTGCTCCCAATTAGTAATTACAGCTTATTGCATGTAATGAGGAACTGCCAATGTTATCCTATAGGAGGGGTAGGCCTCACAGTACTGAAACATGAATTTGGAAGTTTCTCACAACCAGGACATGTAAAACTTAAAAGAACATGTCCAATCTTTTAAGTATACAGCTCCCTCCCTTTCTCAGGGGTGACTTGTATGTAATGAACTGGGCATTTAAGCCAAGGGACATATGTGTAATTTAAGTTTGACATTCAGGTGTAAGTTAATTTTACCATTTTTAGGGGTGTGAGCACAAGCAGTGCCCAACAAAAACGAAATACAGCAAAAATTGAAATTAAGTAGGGAAAATGTTTGGAAGAAGACCAGCTAAGACTGACAGGTCTAACAGACTGGTAAGCTGGAAGTAATTTCCAAAGCATTGACCACCATCCCAGCAGTTCCTGTCAATGTTGTGTACAGTCTGGTGCAGGGCTACATTCAAAAGGGAGAATTTACCAGTTGTCATTGCCCTCTACCACCAGGGTTTTCCCATCAGAGATGGGCAGTTAAAACTGACTTCTAATTCTCCCCATCTAAATCAGGTGGGAGGAATTAAAGGTCTGCCTCTGATTGCCCTTACTCCACAGGACCATGTGAGGGACTTAATCAATGCAGAGAAGGAGACGTCTTCATCATGATTAAACCTAAGATTCAGCCACTTTTAAATTTGGCAGATGGATCTTTATATTGGCATTATGCATACTCCATCGCAATGGAGTATACAATCCGCCAAGATATAAATCCGTACATAAGTCTCTTTTCTGGATCTTAGATTCTAGCCTGCAGGGTAATCCTTGGGCTGTATCTGATGAAATCCTCTCAAAATAAGATAACTTTGATGTGAAGCTCCAGGGGTATTGAAAAAATGTTCTTAGTCCCTAATTTTCACACTTTCTGGGGCAGTTCCTCCTGGTCTCTTCTAAGGATACCAGGACCTCATGAGAAGCACTTAGTGGCCAGGACTCAGCCTAGAAAAGACCATCAGCAGTGTATAGTTCAGGTCCATTTGCTCCTGGTAAACTGGTCACTCCAGCAAGAACAAACCTGATGCTTCACATTGTGTCCCTATAGCCATACAGGACGATAGCCAACAGACCCCTGGAGTCTACTACTCAGTCCTGGGAATAAGTGGGAGCAGGTCCAGCCCTTCAGGTCTCCACACAGGTCACAGACAGAAAGATCAGTACCCTTCTGTTTTTACAAAGGTCCCGATGTGTTCTTATGAGTTGTGGATGATGTGCCACTTTTGTAGGATTTTCTAGCGAGTGGGTGGTGGAGAATCGTGAACATTCCATAAGCAAAGTGATAAGGTTCTCCGTATCAACTCTTCCCACTTTTGCAGCACACCATCTTTGCTTTTTTGCAAATTATTTCACAGTGTACTAGTCTGAGTAAAATATATCATATCAGCACCATTTTGCCTTTGGAGGGTGCTGGGTGCCCAGTCAAGTGTTTGGCTTTGGAAATGTGTGGTCCTCACCTGCTCAATCCCACCAAATTGTTTATGGGACGAGTTTATCTGCTTACTGGACTGGCGCCAAGATGACTATAGTTGTCCTTGGGGAACAAAGGCTTCTCATCCCCATTTCTCTGTTTGCACATCACCATGAATGGTCAGGCCTCACCCTGGACCTTTTAAAGTTAAGGAAGTTCCAGTACCCTGCCTAGCTGGCCTTCCTGAGCTCAGAAGAGTCACATAACTCACATTCAGGTCTTCCTGCCAAAAGGCCTGACCCATTTGTTTCTGCTCTGGGAGAGGTTCTATAATACTTCATCAAGTGAAGCGCTGGCAAGGACCAGCTGCTTGCAGGCTTTTGCTTGTTAGTCTATTGGTAGTTCAGGAAGATAAAGTAAAAAAAGAACTTTACTTTTGCTAAATATTTATCAAATATCCAGCTTCACCACTGATTTGGGTTTTTAAAATATAATAAAAGTTAAAAAGAGTAGTTGAATCATTTCTATAGCTTATCTTAAACCTGAGTTAATAGAAAATGAACTAGTTTTCTTCATTAAAACAGCTAAAATACTTTAGAATTAAAATAGATTTTGGTAAACAAAATTCTTGCAAGTACCACTTTTAAATACTAGAAATTCTACCTTGTGGGCTACATTGTTCTTTTCTATGGAAAAAAGATATTTTGACAGGTTTCGCTGCAGGGTTAAAAGGTGCAGCAGTAAGGCTACACAAGTAGGTCCAAATCCATGCTTTCTTTGTCAGCCTAGTGTTTGGTGCAGCGTGTGCTGCATCCTCAGATGACATTTAACTTTCCATGCCATTGGCATATTTTCTAACACAACAAAATCTGGCCATACTGGAAAGTTAAATATGTTATCTGGGGAATCTGGGGATTAGCCAATTATACCATGTTGCAAGGGTCAGAGTACAAACACTATAGACGAGGCAGCAGTATCTCAGTGTTTGGAGCAAAAAAATTAACAGTGACAATAAGCATAAAATAGTGATGATCGCACGAAAAGAAGGATTTTCTCCCACCAGCAACCAAATACTGCTGATTTTTTAAAACATCCCATAGCTTCCAATCATCAAAGGCATTTGTAGCAATGAACTAAGCAGCTAGCATTAAGAAGTATTTGAGTACAACATTTGTCATCAAATCTGGAATGTTACTAATTACATTTATATCAACTTCAACTTGGACTATCAAGGACATCATTTAGAGGTTGGTGGATGGAGGGCACTTGTCATAAATTGACGCATGACCCATCTGCAAACCTCGTGGCTTGCTCACAACAGTTAGGGCTGGGAGAACTGTGTTTTTTAGTTGGTGAAGCCTCAGCTGTCCTCCAGGATCTTTTGATGTATCATTCTTGCCACTGACTCCAAGGTCACAATTACTTTCATGACACCCAGGGTAGTTTTGTGCTAAGGGAGCATAGACCTGGGCCTCAACTAACCTGAAAGCCACCTTGCAGTGTGTGAATGACTTCCCCAGGGTATCTTTTAACTGGTGCTTGTTACAACAAGGATTCACTAAAACATGCCATGAAGGTAAGTATTATTCATATAGCTGCTGTATGTGATTCTCAATGTCTTAACAGCAGATTGTCTGTCATCTTCCATATGCTTATCAAAAAACTCTTTCAGTTGACTGCCTCTGCTCGATTGGACAACAGTAATTCCTTCTTTCTGTGATTGCTTAATTAATTACTCTTGCAGTTGCAGGTGGCACAAAACACTGATCTTCACCCCAATCTGGGGTTTAGCAGGTGTAAACACATTTCATTCAATTTGACATCTATTAATTGAATTATTTAAGTCAAAGGATCCTTCTTTTAACTTCTTATGTCTCTGCATCTCCTGCATACTTTATCAGAGGGCCTTGTTTCACTTGGCAAGGTTTTTGCCAGATATGTCTAAATTCATCTATATTGATCCTCGTTTCTCCCCAAATAGGTTTAACTGATGTGAAGAGAGTTAACCATGGAGGCTGCACATTCTCTGTCATCACTGCCAAGGCTTGAAATTTCTGTCTTCTATCGGTAGAGTTCCTGTGTCCCCTTTTACATAAACACCTTACCATGTGACACATAACAAGCTCCTTCTTATGATTCTGTTTCTTCTTTCCACCTTGTGTAGCAAGATCCAGCAGCAGGGCACCTTCTACCAGATAAATTAATAGTTGTGCTTTGTACATAAATGAAACTTCATTATTTACTCTACCCAGAGATGCACCAGAAGCACATCAAAGGTGCTATGCTCCTGCCTCCAGTTCAACAAAGCTGGGGGTCATATTTATCCTAATGTTGTTTTGCCCTTGTGTCACTCAAGGTAACACGGGAGCAATGGAATACTAAAGATAGATTTACCAAAGACCACCTTGCGTTGCTTGGTAAATCTGGTGGAACGCAAGGGAGCGCAAGACGCTGTCTTGAATTACTCTTCACCAGGAAGGGGGTCCCATGGGTTGAGTGTACCCATGCATCTACTTGTCAATTATGGCACATTTCCAGATTTTTAGTGAGTGGTAGAATTGGAAAGACATCAAAATGCTATACCTTCCCTTTGGGAGGTGTAAGGTGGGGAAATATGTTTATTTCTTTTTCTTTTGTCCTCTTTCTATATGTGCTACATTCTGGTGCACACATGGAAAGAGTGAAAAGCCTCAGATGATTGATTTTTGTGCAGAAATGTATCCCTTCTTGCACAAAAAGCATTCCAGCCTACAATGCAGGCACCCTTACACCACGGCGAAACGTTGCCTGCGTTGGTGTAAGCAGCACATTGTTTGCCAATGCAAGGAGAGAGCAGGAATGTGACATATGATGTTAAATAAGTTTGCAGTCCTGTCCTCTCCCTTTCATACAGCACAGCACAGCAAGGTGTCTTGCTGACTTGCATTGCATGAAAGTTTGATACATCTGGGTCCAAATCTGTACTGTGCTCTTCAGAGCTCTAATCTCTCTGAGTGCACAATGTTTATTTATTTCTTATTGTAAGAAATTGGGTTGTTGGTTGACTGGAGTGTAAGCCCTGGTCAAGCAGCAACCACAATCCTTGTCAGGATAAGGCACAAACAAACCCCAAATTAACCTGTGCTCAGCCCCTTTGGTAGCTTGGCAATGAGCAGTCAGGTGTTAACTTAGAGACAATATTTGTGCAACATTTCAAACAGCAAAACTGTGACAATACACCACAAATGGTATAGAACAATAGGGTGAGTTTTCATAAATGAAACAAGACCAAAACAACTAAAATCCAATTAGTAGAACTGGAGATACTGAATTTCAAAGTTTACAGTGAAAAATGCACACAAAAGCACAAAGCACTACTTTGCATATCTGGTCAGACTGGACTGGGACAAAGTCACGAGTTCAGCCAAACTGCAATGGAGCGCAGGCTGGTTGCAGGCTGGTTGCAGTGTTTTGTGGTGTTTTGAGGTCCGAGTGAATTTTCCCGATTCATGCCCTTATATGGGTACAAATCATATTGCCCTTATATAGGCATAGAAATCATTCCCTTAGTAAGACAAAGCGCATGCAGACCAAATACAGGCATGGCTACTTCCACCCGTACCAAACATCACAACAATTTCTTGGAAAATCGGCTTAAGCAGTTAGGGAACTTCCCCTTACTTGAATATTGATTTGTCCAAGAACTCATGTACTTTGCAGAGAACAACTATTCCCTAGGGGTTCTTTCCTGTCGTTATTATGCCAGACTTTACGTCAATCTATGGCATTCCTAAACACCTTCAAGGTATAAATATAGCTTCACTTGCTATGGCAAACTACGGTGGTTCGGAGCAGTTCTACTATCTACTTGCCCGACGCAGCTTGCTACAGCAAGTGCCAAAGAAAGCCGACCCTCCAGCTGACGCACTGATCAAGAGACTTTCTTTATCTCACCGAGAATCCAGCTCCGGTGTTTCCAAGCTCCCCTTGTGGGGTGTTGGGAAATCGAGGCCTGAGACAGAGATACCAAACCTCTTTCATTCTAAAGCAAGGTATGGAGCTGATTAGAACCTAGAGAAACCTTTGGTAGATTCTTGGCAAAAAACAACTGTACCTATGCAACACAATACTTACTTCTTCCCGTGTACAAGACCTTTGGTTAGGTACATTGGGGTAGGCATATTTAGAAGCACCAGTTGAGTATTTTTGGTCAATGTTATTTAAGAATGTATTTTGATATGGCTTAGAAACCATACAATGCTTTTACAGTATTATTTTGTAATACTATTCTTGCTGTACGCATTATACTTTGCAGTATGCTTAACGATTGTAACAGTTCACTTCTCTTGTATGAGAAAGAAGACTGTTCAATAAACCTTTTTATTGAAAACGCCCATCTCTCTATTTCTCTACAAACTATGTTGAAACAAAGCATGCACGATTGACTGGGTGAAATACTTATCTATTGTTTCCGCCACTCTAGAGATATATTTCTTATTCTTGGGAAACAAAGTTGTCATGTTTATGCGGTTGGCAGAAACTAATTCCTTCTTGTGAATTCGAGAAAGTTTACCTCTGAGATAGCTGGCACTCACTATTAAGTTTAGTATATTCGATAAAGACCTAGTCGACCTCAGTCCTAAGTCTAATCTATAGGATATATTATTCTAATCCGCAGAGCCTATTGGGAATAAAGGAACTACACTACAACAGGTACCCATTAAGGCCCACTGAACAGAGTACCTTAAATCTTGGTTGCAGAGCATTGCTTGGATCTGCATCAAAGATGTGTCACTCTGCGGAAAGCGATATGCCGGTTCTGAGATTCATTGAGAGTCATGTAGACAGGGCAGCAAGCAACTGGTGATGTGTTGGTTCCAAGGAGAGTCTGCTGCCATCATTGAGGCTGCTATCAATGAAAGATGTGAGGACCTGGGTTGCGGATGCGCCACACTGTTGGGGGCTGCATAGTTTCCAAGGACTTGCTGAGCTACAATGTGAGTTTTTTGCTAGATGTCCATTCCATGCTGCAGCAGGAATGAGTCAGTACTGCTTGAGGATGTTTTTCTCAGTGGAGAAGATGTTTTGGTTTTGCTGGCAAAGACCTTAAGTCCACCGCCAAGGGTCCAGGACTGGGGTGGCACCAATTGGCAGGATAGACTCATAGAAGGCACAGTCCAGGTGCAGAATGTTGGATGACAGTTATTTCCCTGAGGTTTCGGATCAAGAGGCCAGTCTAATAACCCTTGGAGTCACTCTGGGCTCAAGAGATGCAGGTTCAGTCCTCTCACCCAGGCATAAGTGCAGTAGGCAGCAGGTCAGCACAGTGAAGTAAGAGTCCAGCAGAATGGCAGTCTTTCAGCACAGCAGTCTTTCTTCATGTCAGAGTATCCACAGGTACAGTGATGGTGTCTGAGGTCCTTCTATTATACACAGTTGTGCCTTTGCAGTGGAGAGGTGCTTCTAGAGGCATGCATTTGATGTGCACAGATATCCTTCCTTCCCTTCCCTGGCTCCAGATTAAGTACAGGGGGTATTCAGCCCTTTGCGTGAGACAGGGCACATCCTATTCAGGTGTAGGTAAGGCTGGGCCCAGCTCCTTCCATCCTGCCAGTGATGACCCATTCAGTCACACCTTGGCTCCTGTTGTGTGTGGCTGTCTAAGAGGAATGCACAAAGCCCAACTTCCAAGTGCACGTGATAGGAAACAGGCTGTAGGCATCCAATGGCTGAGGGCAAGAACATGTTAATACTTTCAATGTGGCGTTTTTGGAATTCTAATTTAAAATCTGACTTCATCATAAATTACGGTTTTAAATTAGGATTGCAGAGACACCAAACTTGAAACAGTAATATCTTCCCATTTGGAAATCACACTTAAAAGATGTAATACGGTAATCCCAATGTTATCCTATAGGAGATATAGGACTTGCAAGCGTCAAAAGTGAATATAAGAGTTTTTCACTACTAGGACATGTAATACTTTTTTTTTTTTTTTTTGTAAGACCTTTATTCATACCAAAGAAAAAGGATACACAGCCGGGAGCCTACAACCCTGAGGCCGGCTGCGTTATTGTGAATGCGTGGTTCAGTGCGAATAGTACACAGCCATATAGCCGACAACATCAGTCCGGCGGCGTAAAGCACATAAATTAGGCCTTGTTT
Source organism: Lissotriton vulgaris (assembly GCF_964263255.1). Taxonomy (NCBI): domain Eukaryota; kingdom Metazoa; phylum Chordata; class Amphibia; order Caudata; family Salamandridae; genus Lissotriton; species Lissotriton vulgaris. The sequence continues at coordinate 163,982,803 of NC_141697.1, read as the reverse complement.
TTTACAAATGTTGTTGGTGTATTAAAACATACACAGATAGAACCATTCAAAGAAGGAAAACAAACCATTAACCCCAACAACGAGACCTTCACCGTCAGTTGTACACCTCAGAAGTACAATTGCAGATATATCATGCCATTTTTCCTGAACACCTCGTCTCCCACCCCTTATCCCTGCCAACACATTCTATTCATAGCACCGGCAACCTCCGGCGTCACTCCGTGTCATTGTCCACCATTGCCAAATATTCAGTGAAATACAGCCAAAAGTCTTTCGGTCTAGATCGCAGTGGTAGGCTCTCCTCGTAAGTCAGTAGTTTGTCCCTACAGCTGGACATGTCTTGTAGCCATTTCAGGGTGGTGGGCACCTGCGTAGAGTGCCAACACCTCGAGATCTGTCTCTTGGCCAACAACAAGGCGATCGCGCAGAGCTTACGCTTAGAGGACTTGAGATGTGGCACAACACCCAATAAGCAGCAACGAATTGTACAGTCCACCTCAACCCCCAACATCGTGGACAGTTTAGATAGCACCTCTCCCCAGTAATCCTGAATTTTGGGGCAGTACCAGGCCAGGTGGACAAAATCAGCACCCTCCGCCCCGCACCTCTTGCACCTGTCGTCATCCTGCATGCCATATCTACACATTCTCGCAGGGTTGTAGTATGCCTGGTGTATATATTTGAAATGAGTGAGTTTGAGATTACTGTTAGGAGTCAGAATCTGTGTAAGCGCGCATGTCTGTTCCCATTCATTCTCCGTCAATGGGCTATCCAACACCAGGTCCCATCTAGCCTTGGCCCTATCTGTAGACTATGGGAGTTCAGCTTGTGCAGAAGAGTATAGTCGTGATGTGAGGTGCGATAGGTCTTGTGTTGTGATTATGAGTTGTAGGGTGTCCAGAGTGGCTGGTTCTTCAGGAAAAGTAGGGTAAAGTTCCATCATGGCTCTTTTCAGTCTATAATGTGTGAAGTGGAACATCTGTGATTTGTTGTGTATGTACTGGAGTTCCGTCACATCCACGAACCTGCCCCCGTGAAATAAGTCTCCCATCTGCGTAATACCCACCTGTTGCAATAGCGACATTCCCACCCTCTCGTGCGTGACGGATAGCGCTGAGTGGTTGTGCAGTGGCATGTGTTGTGCGTAAAGCGGTGTTTTGTGCGCCATTCTTCCAAGTTCATGCCACGCCTTGACAGTTGTGTCGACTGTATTTATATCGCGGGGGTGTAGTGGTGGGCGTTTGTGTGAGAGGATGGTGGTAAGAGGAACTGGATGCGCATCTCCTTCTTCTATTGCTGTGTGTGTTAGATACTGCACCCTTTGGAACCAGTAAGCCGCATATTGTGCCTGCGCACATAGATAATACAGTTTAAAATCTGGCACTCCAAATCCCCCTTTTGCATAGGGGAGCATCAATGTTTGAAGATCGATCCTCGCCTGCTTTCCCGCCCAAATAAGCTGCAACACCAGGGATTTGATGCGACAAAATACTTCTCCCGGAGGAGTAATGGGTTAGTTAGTGAATAAATACAGTAGTTTGGGCAATATATTCATCTTAACTATTGCAATACGGTCTGCCAGAGACAGCAGTAGTTGTATCCAGCGCTTCACTTTATCTTCCAGCTTGGCTATTGTTACGCCATAATTTATGTGGAGTACGATTTCAGGGTCTCTATGGAACATTACTCCCAAATATCGCACCGGGTCGGTCTGCCACTCTAGGGGGTAGTCAATCTCAAAGTGGGTTGTAGTGTCCGTGAGGGGAATGATGGAGGACTTCGCCCAGTGTATTGTTAGGCCTGAGTGTCCGCCGAATTTGATGTATTCCCACAGCAGCTGGTTTAGGTGGTCAGTAGGATCGCGCACGTAGAGTACCATGTCGTCCGCGTACAAGGATATGTGAAGCGGTCTGGCGGGAAAATGCAGGGCGGATGTTTTATAGTTCTGCCGGACAATACAGGCCAGAGGCTCCAACGCCAGGGCGAATATCAGGGGGGAGAGCGGGCAGCCTTGTCTGGTACCGCGTTCTACAGCAAAGCTGTTAGATAAATATCCGTTAATGCGGACCTTGGCTCGTGGGTTAGTGTACAGTAGGGACACCCATTGGACAAATCTTTTAGGGAAACCCATGCGGTGTAGTACTGCAATTAAGTACTGCCATTTGATGGAATCGAACGCCTTTGCAGCATCTAGTAGCACGGCCACTGCCTTCGTCTCCGGTTTGAGATAATGGGCTAGGGCAAACAGCGTCCGGGTATTGTGGGACGTGGATCTAGTCGGGACAAATCCTGCCTGATCAGGTAACACCAAGTTGGTCATTAGTGGTGTTAACCTCGTGGCCATCATTTTCGCTAGGATTTTAGAGTCGACATTTATTAGCGTCAGCGGGCGGTAGGAATCACATTGGGTCGGGTCTTTGGATGGTTTCAATAGAGCGATAATTACCGCGTCTCGGAGTGTTGGGGGGAGTTCGCCCTGATCGAATGTGGCCCTATACATCTCCGCCAGCCTGGGAGCTAGAATGTCTATGTAGTGTTTGTAAAATTCATTTGTGAACCCGTCCGGGCCCGGCGCCTTGCCATTCGGTAGTGTTTTTATCACCTCCGTCACTCCCTCAACCGTGATGGGAGCCGCTAAGTATTCCCGCTGGTGGTCAGACAGCCATGCTATGGCCACGTCCCTAAAGTACTCGTTTATTTCCTCTGTGGAGGCTATTGGCTGCGATGTGTATAGTGCACTATAGGAAGCGACGAAGCTCTGCAGTATATCCGCCGTTTGTGTCAGTACGACCCCGTTGTCAGTTTTGATGCCAAGGACTTCCGTATGTTTTCTTCCCTCGCAAATTTGTGCTGCCAGTAGCCCGCCCGGCCTGCCTCCCTCACCAAAAGCTCTAGCCGTGTGTTTTTTATCCATATACTTAATCTCGTCATCCACTAGATTCTGATGTTCTGTGTGCAATGTGCGTAATTGACCCAGAATCGCTACATCCTGGGTAGCTTCGTACTCCCTTTCCAATTCCCTTAGTTGCATGTCGCACCTCTTAATCTGTTGCCGCAGGTCGCGAAGTATTCCTGTAGTTGTGCTCATGCAAACCCCACGAACCGTCGCCTTAAAGGCTTCCCACAGTAGGCAAGGGTCATCGACCGCCGGCTCGTTCAGCAGGAAATAGTCCTTGATTGCTGTGTGTCTAGTGTCCGCGTACAGTATGTCCGTTAGTGCACGTGAGTTAAACCTCCACTGATAGGGAGGTGGGACGTAATCTGGAATGGAGAGTGTTAATAAAACAGGGTTGTGATCCGATAGTGACCTTGGAAGGACGTCTATTTTATTAGTCCAGTGTACGATGTCAGTAGTGCCCAGCCAGTAGTCCAAACGGGACCAGCTGCCATGGCAAGCAGAAATGTGTGTGGCTCCCGCTTCCGCGGGAAACTTGTGCCGCCGTATGTCCGTTAGCTTCATGTCCGCTAGTATATGTTGTAATTTGGCTCTAGCGTTTTTGTGAGGTTCAGTGGATTGTGCGGAGCAGTCCACCCCGTCAGCAAAGGTTACATTCCAGTCGCCCCCACAGATTATTCTAGTGTGTGTGAATTGTTGCAGGTGTCCCCACAAGATCTGAAAGAAGTCTGGGGAGTCTACATTAGGGCCATAGACATTAATCAGAGTGATGTCCTTACCCCGTAACTTCCCGGAAACAATAACATATCTGCCCTCCGGATCCTGTATCACCCTTAGCACCGTGAAGTTTAGACCCTTTCTCAATAGCAGCCTCACCCCTCTGGAGTAGGAGGAGTATGTTGCGACATGTACAGATTCGGCCCATTTCAGGCCAATAGCGTGATGTGTGTTCGGAGCAATGTGTGTCTCTTGTAAAAACGCGATATCTATGAAATGTCTGTTTAGGTATGCAAACACGCGTCTAATTTTCTTGGGCTGTGTCAGACCTCTTACATTCCATGTTAGTAGCTTAACGTGTGTATTGGTAGCATGTGTCACCCTCTGAGTCATCGGTAAGGTGGTGGTGTCTGTATATTTTGCGCTACGTCATAACGCCAGGGGTCTGCCGAGAGGCGTCCAAGTGCAGGCATGTACATATAAATGTCCTCAGTTTCTATAATACATAAGCGACCTCCAAAATCTGTTTGTGAAGGTCTCACAGTATCATCAGTTACCTCTCCCCACCCTCCCCCTCCCACTTCAGCAACCCAACCATGCCGAAGCCATTCTCTCCCCCCCGCTACCCACGACAACAGATCGGGGCAAAACATCAAACCCATTTCTTTTAAACCTTAATGGGGAACTCCCTTGTGGAGGTCCGCTGGAGGCGCAACTTCCCCTCCAACTAAATGGAAGTGGACGGCGTTCCAACCGTTAGGAAAAAACATACTTGTTATGTCATAACATCCTGGGCCGTCCCCAGCCCTTCGTCTGCATGCATATTAGCAGGTCCTCATGTAAGGGCCCGCAAGCGCTACTCCAATCCCACCCGAGCTCAGTGGGGAAGTTGCAATTTATAACCACCCAAACATTTTGGATACTCTGAGGATCCCACTGTGACCCTCTGCGGATCAACCATCGCTCCTATGCTCCCAGCACAAATGTCAAAGTGTACGGTACCGTTAACAAAATATTCATGGTTATAACCTTAGCAATTGTACATATGAATAGGTAGGCCAGGCCTGCAGTACTGATCATGTATGTGTGTCTCTAGCCCAGTTAGTGTAAAAATACAGTTCAGTGCACACATGAGATTAGTCTTTGAAGTGCACGCACTGTTCCACCATGTGGTCCCCCCACAGACTGAGCCATAGGAGGGAATCAGCTTACTTGCCGTGGCTGAACACAAGTCTGGCGCCAGTTGGCGCATTTCACAGGTATCATTACCAGGGTGCCGAGATTAACATGTCTATTGTGGTCCAGCAGAGATACCCCGTGCTGCACCCGCCTGCATCACCAGAAAGAAGTACCTGCGAATCAATAGCCATTAATATACTCACAGACAGTCTCGGTCACCCGTGGACCCACTTTTGGTCAATCCTTGTCAGCCTGACGGTCCTCATGTGCACCAGATTTATGTTGTAAAATTGTTTTCTTCACAAACTCCTGCGCAGCTTTCGGAGTTGCCAAAATGACGGGCCTGCCTTCCCACAGCACCCGTAATCTGGCTGGGTACAGCATGGAGTAATTGACTTGTAGTTCCCGGAGCTTGGATTTCACTGCTGTGTATTCTCTGCGCGCTTGCTGCACTGCCACAGTGTGATCGGGGTAGAACTCCAGCTTATTACCCTGATGGGTGATGGGACCTTTTTCTCGGGCTAGTCTCGGTATGGTGTCCCTGTCTCGATAATTTAGGACCCTTGCGACGATTGGGCGCGGTGATGCCCCCGGAGGTGGACGCGGTGCAAGGGATCTGTGTGCTCTCTCTATGACAAAAATGGGTGACATTGATTCGTCTCCAAATATGTCTTTGCACAGTTTTTCAACATATTGCTCCATGCGTCCTGTGTTGGTCGACTCCGGCAGTCCCGTGATGCGTATATTATTGCGTCTAGAGCGCGATTCCAATTCCTCCTCCTTTGCTTTAATCACCTCCAGAACCCGCTCCATAGCCGTGCATTTGACAGTAGTGGTGTGTGATTCGTCCTCTACCGCCGAGATTCGCGTTTCCGCCGTCTCCAGCCTCTCCCCATGCTTTTCCAGCTTGGCGGCCATGCCATCCATTCTGCACGTGAGATTGTCCAATTTTCCATTGATATCTTGTAGATTAGATTGAATCGCTAGTAGTATCTTCTCCATATTGCTACCAGTGGCCTGGTCACTCGGCGAACCACTCATGACTACAGACGTTGTCTCAGTGGCTTTGGGCGTCTTTATTGAATCGAAGGAGATCTTCTGCTGCTGTTTGTCCGGTCTCACCATTGTAGATGTGGGGGGGGGGTGAGCGCCGCCGCGTCCCGTGGGGTGGATCGCGTTTTTCTGCTGGCCGTCGCCGTTTTTGGTTCACTGCATAACGCTCCGGCCCGGCACGGGAAACCTGCATTCAGTGGTGGCTGCTGGGCATCCGGCAGTCGCGTCGTGTTCAAGTAGTGCCCCCGCTGATCTCTGGGGCATATGCAATGCCACTGGTTCTCCTGGTGTGCCACCCGTAGCAGCTGCAACACACTGCGCAGCTCTCTGCCCCAAGGGGACTGAGACCCGGTCCTGGCTAGTCGCAGAGGTCTTTTATTGCGCCATTTTGGGAACCCTCGCGTTCATATCGAATATCCGCCGCTCCTCAGCCTCCAAACGGCAGTATTGCAACTGTCCGCGTCCACCTCAGCGCTCCGCATCAATCAGAGTGTGCCGCTAGTGACCGGGAGTCCGTGTGACCAGCAGTCCACCGGTCAGATCCCCCCTCCGGGGTGCTGAATGCTTGGTCAGGGTCCCAGGTCTCAGCGGAACTTCAGCGCCGGCAGGGGCTGCAACACACTCGCAGGCAGTGCCCCCTCCCCCCAAGAGTCTTTAGCATGCAGAGTTAAAGTTTATTATACGGTGCCCACGTCGCATATCGTAGCGCTGGTGTCTCAGCCGTTCACCTCCACGGGTGCCAGGGCGCCCCCCGCCAGGCTCACTCACCACTGCACTCCTAAGCCGAACCATTGGGCGCCGCCATGCTGTCAAGCAGCCGCACTCCGCCAGCCGATCCCGCACCGGCAGTATTGTGGCACTCACCGCTCCCGGCCCGGTAGCGCTCCGCTCCCGCATCAGTGTTAATCTCCGGCTACCCCAACGGTCTCGACCAGGATGTTCGCTGCGCTTATTCCTCCGTCAGTGCAGCTTGCTGAAAGGGTGAAGCGATGACCGCCATTTTGTCCGCTCCCAGTCGCGGAGCTAACTTCACTGTTTCCTTGCTGTTTTTCTGACCGCCACCGTCCGATTTTCACACCATTATGTGCAGATGATGTTCGCACACATGGGACGGTGCTCGGGGAGTGCGTTTCAGGGCATTTGAACGGCCCTAGGCATCGCGTTCTAAGCCGTCCGGCGGGGCTGCGGTCTTACCCAGCCATTCCGCTGTGCGCCCCCTAGCGCCTCCAGGACATGTAATACTTAAAAGTACAAGTCCTGCTTTTGAATACAAGACATCCTGCCCTCTGGGCTGTGCAGGACCTAACCTTAGGGCGACGAACGTGTATTAAAAAAGAAGGTTTGGGCCTGGTATAACGTTTATTTTGCCAAGTTGAAATTACAGTTTATAACTGCACACACAGGCTCTGAAATGGCATGTCTGAGCCATGTTTAATAGGCTACTTGTGGGTGGCAAAATTAGGGCTGCAGACCCACTAGTAATATTTAATTTACAGACTCTCAGCACAGACCTAGGGACTCATTACTAAATTAAATAGGCTAACTGGGTAGGAGCCAATATCACCAAGGTAAGAGGAGGAAGCATATGCACTTTAACACTAGTTAGCAGTGGTAAAGTGCCCAGAGTCTTAAGGCCAGCAAAAACAAGGTCAGAACAATTGGAGGAGGAAGGCAAAAAGCTGGGGGGAAGATCACCCTAAGGCTGACAGGTCTAACACTTATGCTTGCTCACAAGGGATGTCATCACTGTGATTGGTGATGTTTTTGATAAAACTCTAATGTGGATTTGCTGCTATGACTTTCTTTCACAATAAAATCCAAGAGGCATAAATGACAATGGGCTTGTCATAACTGCTGTTTAATTATAGAGCACAAAATCGTCAGAAGATTTATATTTCTAGTTATTTTATTACATGGCAGTAATATTTGTTCAACATCCTATTTATCATTGTCTGGTGTACAAAATCACACAGATCAAGTAAGCATGGGTGTTACTTTAAAGAGAATAAAGTATGATTAGCTTTTGCAAGATATTTCATCTGGATTCCTGTCATGATTTTTTATTTTTGTTGTTAGTATCGCTGCCATTTTACATTTTACCATGTGCTGGGAGCAGGATTTTAAATTCTGAATTGCATTTACTGATATCAATCATGATTTGCAATGGATTACCTTCACAAGTTTCATAACTATGCTCTTAATGGCCTCCACATTCTTTCCAGAAGGTAACAAATCTTTTGCAAACGTTATCTATGCAGCATATGACCATAGTATGAGAAATGTTTTAACAAAAACTACAATACACAATTAATTTTTTTACAATGCAATATTGAGCCTACAAAAGTACAAAATACATTTGCATCATAATGAAGTAAAAAAAAGATTATTATTTTACAGAGTGAAACCCGGAAATTCACAAAGGAATGCAACATTCCTTAAACAGAAATATGACAGTTGTCATTCCAGCACAGCAATGAATATAAAGGAATACACAGTTCCATTAGTATCCTTCATTTGCATTAATTTATTAGTCCGTCTAGTTAATAATGCAGTGATAACATATTCATTAAACACCATTTAACCCGTTCGGCGCTTGTGACGGAACCGTTCCGTCACGCACCTCGGGTGAGCTGTGCTAGTGACGGAACGATTCCGTCACGGCCCGCTTGACGCGCCTGCGCGGCGCTGATTTCGCGCCTGCGCGGCGCGTTGTATTGAGCGGGCCCATTCGTGACGGAACCGTTCCGTCAGTAGCACAGCTCACCTGAGGCGGGTGACGGAGCAGCTCCGTCACAAGCACAGGTGAGCCGAGCGACCCCCCCCACCCCCTAGCACTGCGGCGGAATTCCCGCCGCAGTGAAGGGGTTAATACAAGACACCGCTGAAATATATTTTGGGATGTTTGCTAAGACCTCTGAATGTGGTCTCTGGAGCATATGCGTACTATTACTGATTATTCATCACTTAGAATGGATGCACATCATTTCAACCTCATATTTGACTTCTAACAAACATTTAATAAATCAAGAAAGTAATGGTTACAGCCTTTTATTCTTGCTTTTCACTCGACTAAATTCCTTGTTCAGGTCAGTGATGCAACTGCTGTATTCATCAGTCAATGCATTAATATCAGGCTGAAAAATGGGACGGAAAAGGCTACAGTAAGCTCTAGGAGCGAGAATGTTAATGTCTTTGTTCTTAATGTTGGGAAACCACATTATCTCTTTTTAATGTCAGCTTGAGGTATTCTCTTTGGCAAATTTCATCGTGAAGATGATCAGACAACTGCATCAAGATGAGGTCATTGAAATTCTCTAGGGTATCAGTTGAGAATGATCACATCAAGAATTGCACTTTTACAATTTGTGGTAATGAGGCAAAGTCATAGGATTTCATTGTTGCCTACAAAAAAAACCCATTGACTGAATTGTTGTTGGCATCACCACAGTGTGAATTGAAGGTACAAAGGAAGATGCTCATCCCAATGATCATCAGCTGGGTCATGATGAATTTTAAACATTTTTCAATGTAGGCGATGTTGTCTCTGAGAGAGTAGAAGATGATGTTAAGCCTGAGGGAAAAAATCTTGTAAGTAGACACTGCAAGAGATAGGGATTAGAAGGTGTAAGAACAAGGACTATTGACTTCATATGCATATTAGCTAATCTACTTTCATGTCTGGCTGTACAGTCACATTGTAGAATGCAGTAGAGTGGGGGGCGTACCCAAGACATGATTAGGAAAAACTATTGACAAAGATTTCATGTATACCTTTCAGTCAACATAGGTTGTTTGGGTCAAAGTTTACAATAATGTCTGTGATCTCCAGAAATGCTTTATTGATGACTGACAGTTATGTAGAGGCACTGCAGCGAGGTATGGTATGGTTCTGCACATGGTATTTGACAAACATTTCATGGGCACTCCAAAGAGGTTAGCATGATACTGTTTGATTAGGGAAAATGTATGGGGAGGTTCATCCTAATTTAGAAGACATTTTTTGTTCTTGAGAGGTGGATCATAAGTGCTTCTTGATAGCCTAGCTCCCTGATAATTCATCCTCAAGAAGGATGATTAGGTTGTTGATCACAATGAGAGCAGCATTAAAAAAATTAGTCAGCTAGCATGACAGTTAACTGACTACCCGGGAAATAATTTCCATTTTATCAGTAAGATAAACCATGGCAGAAAATAGATTTCTTTATTTGAAAAGTTTTATATAGCGCTGGCTAGACCCAGAGGTATCAGAGCGCGTTACATGAGGACGAGCATTGTTTCAGAGCATAGTTACCAGTTTCATAGTGAAAAGGTACACAATTTCACAGCATAGTTACAAGTTGCTGGAGCGTAGTTTCATGTGTTAAAAACATATACATAAGGGAAAAAGCAGGCAAGTGGAGGGATTCAGGGGATAGAGGATATTAGCAGGGGAGGTAGACAAAGAAGGAAAGAGGGAAAGAGGTGGGGAGGGTGAAGGAAACAACCGGGAGGCAAGGAAAAACAGTGTTCAACGTCCGGTGTGCTGTGATCCTAGTGGAAATGGTGTCATTCCCACTCCTCCGCTGTGTGTGGCTCAATTAACACTGTGGATTCTCTCAGAGGGGTCTCTGAAACTCCAGGGGATAAATACTGGATCCCTCCCCAACAAGGGGAGATGGAGTGCTTTGATAATGTGTGCCATTCCCACACCTCTGCTGTGTGTGGCTTCCTTGGCGCTATTGACTCTCTTATATGGGTCTCCGGTACTCCAGAGAATAAATGCTGGACCCCTCCCCAAAAAAGGGAGAAGGAGTGTGTGGTATCCTAGGTTATAGAACCTGCTGTTCAAGGTTCTGTAACCTAGGAGTTGAAGTGCTTGTCACAGAGAGATCCTGACTGCGGTGCTGTTGAGTCGTTTCTTAACTCCTCTGTGGATGAGGTCCTTTGAATATTCATAACTTGTAATAAACAAGTCAACTCATCATTACGTGTCTAACTCTCAATATTACACTGTTGACTTGGTAAAAATAAGAATCCTTGTTTGCTCTCTTGAATCCTTCAGAGACAACGGCTATAACTTCAGGAACAATGAAATGGTGATATTTGGACCTCAACACGTTGAGAATCTCACAGCAAGTACTGAATTTTATTTTTAAATATTTACGATCGCAGAGCTGGAATGTGAGATTAATTTCACTTACATTTTTGATAGCTCGCGCTTGCTTGGCAGTTGAGGATTGTCTCGTGCTGATTCTCGCATTCTTCGTACTTTGACTTGCATGACTGACATCAGTGGAACGCAAACCTTCACGTTCTATGATGTCACTGGAACGCAAGGCATCACGTAGCATGAGCACGTTGGCAGCCATCTTAGAAAAGGAAAATACTTGTATTTAAAGCAATTTTGAAAAGAATAAGTGCGGTGATGCGCACACCATTTGGCAACATTTCATCTTCATTTTAACCTGTGGGGAACTTGATATCATTGTTTTGGCATAAGGAAACATCGCGGTGAAGCGCACACCAAAGGATATCACAATATTTTTAAAAAATGATTACAAAAACATTTAACTTTTGTGTCATATAACAGCACGGTGACGTGCACACCTGTTAATGTCAATTTAAAAGCTCACCTCTTTTAAAAGATTTGTGGTTAAGAGTCAATTAAAGAAAATAACTCATATTTATTATAATAACTTTATTTAGTACTATGGCATTACAAAATGTACCTGCTCCTTCATTTTTTCTAAATTCACCAGGAGAACCACCATTAAAGTGGTCTAAATGGAAGAAAGTGTTCACAAACTACGCTAAAGTATGTGGAACAAACTTGAGTGTTGAGAGGAAAACAGCTCTTTTGATGCCTTGTCTTGGTGCAGAGGACCAAGAGGTGTATGAACATCTTCCAGAGCTAAGTGATGATACTGTGGCAGATTTAAACAAATATGAAATTACAATAAAAAAACTTGATGTCCATTATCTGCCAAAATTAAGTATAGTTTTAGAAAGGTAACATTTTGGAAGAAGGATGCAACATGAAGGTGAGACTGTTGCACAATACATCACTATTCTTCGTACATTGGCTTCAACATGCAATTTTGGAGCTTCCTCTGATGAACGCTTACGTGATCAGTTCATGTTAGGGTGTAATTTGGAAAAGGCAAAAGAATCCATGTGGGAAAAAAATGATCCGACTTTACATGAGGTTCTAACTATGGCCAAAACTTCTGAACATTCACAAGCTTGTGTAGAAGTTATGAAGAAAGATACTGCAACTTCAAATAAGACTCTCGATGCTACAGTCAAAGTTGTTGAGAAGGATAAAGAAAAGGAAAAAAATCTAAAAAATTATTCTTCGAGCACAAAAAACTCTTTGCAAAATAAGTTTGGAAATAAGAACTTTGTGGGAAAGTGTTTTTGGTGTGGGGATCTGGGTCATCTAGCTAATAATAAACTGTGTCCTGGATGGAAAATCACTTGCAAAGTTTGTGGTAAGAAGGGCCATGCATCAAAATGTTGTTGATTCGGCACTTCTAACAAGAACAAAGTCAGCGAAGTTTAGGGTGATGATGAAGATTTTGTGGAGGAAATTGTTATTTATGAAAATAGTGTCGAAAAATTAGATGGTCCACTTGAAAAATTTTTAGTAAATGGCAAAGAAATACTTATGCTTTTTGATTCAGGAGCAAAAATTACATTGATACCCTTTGCTTTTTATGATGCAAAACTCAAAGACAGTGTAAAGTTGGTAAAGCCTGTGTTAAGTCACTGAAGGTGTAATAGAGGAAGATGTATGTAAGGCTTTGTTAGATAAGGACACTTCTTTGCAGTGCGTTATGAAATTGATTTTGGAAGGTTGGGTGGTGAAAAGCAAATGTGAGGAAGATTTGTTGAGTTTTTGGGAGGTCAGGAATGAACTTTCTATTGTTGATGGAATACTTATGAGAGGAAGTAAATTGATCCCTCCCAGTGATTTGAGAATAGTTTTAGTAAAAAGAGCTCATTCCAGTCATATGGGTATCTCAAAAACAAAAGAAAGGGTCAGAGAAAAATTCTGGTGGCCTTCTATGGATTTGATGTTTGAGAGGGAGGTTAGAGAATGTTTGGAGTATCTCAAGAGTGATAAGGTATTAAAGTGTAGAACACAACCTATGGTTATTAGAGAGAGAGCATCTGGTCCGTGGACTGATGTATCAATGGACATTCTTGGTCCTGTTAAAGTTGGTTCTATAGACAAATATGTAATTGTTTGTCTAGACATGTATTCAAGGTGGCCTGAGATAAAAATTGTGAGTTCAGTTGAATCAGCTGATGTTATAAAGTTTTTAGAAGAGTTTTTTGAGAAAGAAGGTTTTCCATCCAGTATCTTCACTGACAATGGAGTGCAATTTACCTCTAGGCAGGTTGAGGAATTTCTTAAAGAGAGAGGTATTAAGCACAAAAGGGCTTCACTCTATCATCCGGAGTCTAATGGTGTAGTTGAAAGGTTTTTTAATGTACTAAAAGAAAGTTTTCAATTGTCTTTAGTTTCAGAGTGTAATTGGATGGAAAGCATGAGAAAGAAAGTGAGAGAATACAGGTTGACACCGCATTCCAGTACTGGTGTGTCACCTTTTTATTTGTTTAAAGGAAGATTACCTTCTTGTGAAGTTAGCCCTGGTTGGATAGTTGAGAAAAGGTTGAAAGTGGATAAGAACATTTGTGTACATGCAGGTTGGGAGGGCAAGGAGGAAAACAAAAAAATCAAAGTCAAAAGAAACTTTTGATGTAAGAAAAGCTGTGAGAAAGGTTCGGTTTGAAAGAGGTGACTGGATAAAGATCAAATCTCCAAGAAAAGGGGTTAAAAGTTCTAAGTTTGGATCGCAGTTGTGAGAAAAAAAAAAGTTCTAAGTTTGGAAGACCTTTTCAAATAAAGAAATTGTTTAAAAATGCTGTTAAAACTGATTTGGAATATGAACAGAATTTCAAAATGTTTGTTTGTTCCAGAAAGTGTTTTGTGTTCTTCAAAGTGTAACGATGCCTCAGGTGCAGTTTCTATGAAATCTAAAAAAAATGTTTTTCCTGGGTCTCTGAGTAGACCTAAACGTGCATTATCCAAACCTATTCTGTAGAGATTATGTTTAAAGCTTAAAAAATATTTTAGCATTAAAAGTTTCAATGTTTTTAATATTATTGTTATTATTTATTTATGTTTTTTTTCTCTTTGTTTTGTTTTCTTTTCTCTTTGTTATTATAAGAAAGGAGGTGATGATTGGTATCCTAGGTTATAGAACCTGCTGTTCAAGGTTCTGTAACCTAGGAGTTGAAGTACTTGTCACAGAGAGATCCTGACTGCGGTGCTATTGAGTCGTTTCTTAACTCCTCTGTGGTTGAGGTCCTTTGAATATTCATAACTTGTAATAAACAAGTCAACTAATCATTACGTGTCTAACTTTCATTATTACAGAGTGCTTCGGTAAAGGGCACACACAATGGTGGTGGTTTATTTTGTGGTAAAAACTGTTTTAGAATCCGCCAATGGGGCATATTCAGAGGTGAACCAGAAGATTCTAGCCTCTTTGGGGAAGGTATTTGATTGTGTGCTCTAAGTTGATTCAGTCTCCAATACCAGATCATATAGGGGACTTTGTGTCAAGGTTAAAACACAAGGATGGTGGCCATCTTGTGGACAGGCAGGGTGTTCGAAGAAAAATCGGAACAGAGGAATACCAATAAATTGCAGATTGCTCCACTGAAGGACGAGCCTCAACATTAACTTCAGGATTTTGAGAGGCAAGGGGATCTGTTGCCTCGACGTGTGACCAGGGAGATCACGAGTGGCATACACCTCTTGGTGGCAACCCTTGTAAGGTCAGGCAACACGGTGATCCAACTTGGAGCGCCAATAAATTATCCCAAACTTGGTGTCTGCGAGCCAAGGCTCTAGGAGTATTGACTGGTGCATTTATAAAATTCCTTCTCCATCGGATTGCTCGTTGAGTGCCATTCGGATTCAGTGTGTGATTTCTTGGAGTTCCGATTGTCAAGTGTGTACAGGGAGGCCTCTTATGGGGGGGACTCCTTGGCCTCTCAATTCTCCTCCCAACAGTCAGAGGGGCCTCTTCATACATCCATACGTACCCAGCAGTCGGCTTCCGCACTCACCATTGATTCTCTGAGAGTCCCGGTTCCCGGACCCGGCTCGCCCAGTAGAGTTGGTTATTGGAGTCTCATTGCCACTGTGCTGGGGCAACCGATGGCAGTAGCAAGTGTCACTCTGCAGGGTCCTGCACTCTTCGACCACAGGCTGCCGTTAGGGCCTATTGTAAATCAAGGCCGCCATCTTAACTCTAGGCATGTTAAGGCCCCACGTCTCTTGCAGGTTTTGTAACCATCACATGATGCCGTCAGCGGCCATCGTGCACATTCAAGCTCACGCAGTAGTCGCACTCACCGTCTGCCCTCAGGTAGTCTAAGCTGTGCACTGTAATGCGTTCCCTCAGCCAGAAATCACCAACGTAGGAGGAGGGGAGGGGGACCT
This sequence comes from Lissotriton vulgaris, assembly GCF_964263255.1. Classification (NCBI taxonomy): domain Eukaryota; kingdom Metazoa; phylum Chordata; class Amphibia; order Caudata; family Salamandridae; genus Lissotriton; species Lissotriton vulgaris. The sequence goes on along the minus strand of NC_141697.1, from coordinate 163,967,459 downwards.
GGGGCTTTGGCAGGCCTCGCCAAACAGTACGCTGTTGGTGGGAAGAATGCGCCCCCACGTCCACATCTCTGCACCTCCACAGCAGTGGTAGTGCTGAGTAGTTCAACAGCCGGGACTGCGACCGCTACACTGGTGCCCGGGAAGAGTGTCAGTCCTGGAGCCTGGTGGCCGCCATTTATCGGTCTGGAGTTTCTGGCACTTATCTGCAACTGTTTCCATGCCCCCTGGCCATCAGCTTCCCTGGAACACAACGTCAGGTCCCCACTGTGCTCTGACATCGATGGAGCTGATTTGTGGAGCCCCAGGCGCGCAGTGACAGGCAGGATGCTTGCACCGGCGGCAGAGCTCTAGATCTAGATAGGTAAAGGAATGAGTTGCTAGGAGGGGAGACATGAGTGGCTGAAAGTGAGATTTAGAGTCCTAGCAACCTCAAGGACCTGTTGGAAACCTAGGTGTTGTAGTGGGAAGAAGAGTTTCTCAGAAACTGAAAGAAGACATAAACTCTGGAAGATCATGATAATGAGAAATTGGGTGGGAGGCTGTATGGATGTTGTCTGAGGTTGAAAGTGGGAGAAGAGAGTTGATGAGTAGAAAAAGGGGTGATAGAATGAAACAGGTGATCAGAAAAGGCCAGTTTCTCATCACTCATTTGGAATATGATTTTTCCATTGGTAAGGATGAAATGGATAATAGCCATAAAAAACAACAGAAGGGGGAGACTTTGATCGTCCACCTGTGGGGATGATGGACATAGACGCTGTTAGTCCTCACGTCTTGGGTGTGGTCTTCCCCAAAAACATTTGCCATCACCCGACTGTTTTTTAATTTTCTTTTATGTAGGTATGTCCGTCCACTTTACCACTGATAACTAGTGCTAAAATGCTTGTGCTCTCTCCCTAAAACATGATACAGTTGGCTTACTCTGAATAACATATTTAATCCCTAATATCTGGTATTAAATGTACCCCAGGCATCTAAATGAAATGCTACTAGTGGGCCTGCAAAACTTATGGTGCCACTGATTTAAGTAGCACTTTAGAACACATATCAGGCCCGCCATTGCAGCCTGCAGGGCAGTTTTAAAACCGCCATTTCAATTTGGCAAAATGAACCTTTGCACTTATGGAAATTAGTATTTTCATGATTAGGTTTTAGAAAAGATTTCATTTATTTAAATGGTGCTCAAATGCAAAGGTCTAATCTTTAATGGCAGAGTTTCGTATTTATTTTGAGTTTCATATATTTTATATTAGTTGACTTCAACATTAATGTTTAAAGCAACAAGTTTATTGTCAGTCATTGATGGGTGTTTATATTTCACAGTTACCTCTGATGAAGGGCAATTAGCCCGAAATGTATTAGGTGCAAAAGTAGAGTTGCTTGTGTTGAAAAGTGAATTTCCACATGATGCGTTAAAAGGCAGGACGGGCATTAGACGTGCATTTGAAGACTGGAATCACATTGCCTTTGAAAATGTTTTGAAAACTTTGAAGATAGGGGGATAAAACATTGTTTACTATAATTCAGATTAGATTCTATTCAGTTGATTGAAGGCCATGTGCCTCGGTTTTGGTGTGCGACAGCGCACCATTCTGTTATACATCAGGAACGTGCTACTGGGGCATGGCATAGGCTGAGCAGGCACGCCAAACTTTGCCTTTGAACAGGTCATAAAGATTTAGTTAAGATTAATATTAGGTGTGCGCTCCATCAACCAGTGTACAAATAAACCTTTGCCAGGCCTAAGCCTTCCTTTTTAATACTTATACAGTACCCCTAGGGTAGGTCCTAAAAGTCAATAGAGCAGGGTGCATTGTATTAAAAAAAGTTGGACATGCGTTTTTAAATGTTACCTATCTTGATATTGAAAAAATCCTAAATTCGCTTTTCACTACTGTAAGGCCTATCTGTCCCATTGCATAACAGTTTGTTACCTTATTACTTGTAATAAGTACTACTTTTTGATTGAGAGCAGGGAGAAATATCACATTTGGATTTAAATGGTTTGTAATTTAAAGTCCTCTTTAATGTTAAAGTCAGAGGTCAAGTCACAATTCTGAAAATGCCACTTTTAGAATGTTCACAACAAGTTATCTAGCTACCACTTTTTATGCTGTTCTCTTCTTAAACAGACAAAGGACCCATACCTTACTTCATTGGTCCTGGTAGTTTATTAAACCACTTCTTTTGTTTTGTACTCTTTTTTTTCAAAATATCATATGTGTCTGAAATTGAGAAAACCCCTTTTGTTTCAAACAAATATTTGACATAAATTAGGTACAAACTAAACAATAGTACATAAAACACATAATAAAGGACAATAAATGAACACCAAATTCGAAATAATATATCAGTCAAACATTTTGTTGGTTTCACGTATGCAGCAATCTTATTGTACATGATTCAAACCGTCCTTTTCACTCCGATACTGCCCATTGGGAATAAATTAAAAAAACAGCTGGGTTTAATCGTATGCAAGATATCCCATAAATCTAAATCGGTTAAATGCATAGTGGAAGAATGCGAGCAAGAGGATGATGATAATGAGGATTCTATCTGTTTTGACAACAGAGTTTGTTCTATAAGGGATGATGAATATTGTATACAGGGTAAGAAAAGGAAAAAACCTGTATGTGATATAAACGCAGGGGGAATAGTAGTGACGTTAATGGCAGACTCTGGTTCTCCTTATACTATTATAAACAAATGCAAATGGGAAAAATTGTGTAAGCCAAATTTAGGTTCAACTCTAGATATTCCTGATATTCACCCTGCTAGTTATACAGGCGAACCTATATATTTGCTAGGTTTTCGAAAACTTAAGTTGTTTCCAAATCAAGTCTAAGGGCCCGATTCACAGAACTAACTTAAGACAAAATCCTAAACTTACTACTTTTGGAATTCACAGAAGTTAGGATTTTATCTTAAGTTTGTCTTAAGACAAACTTAAGACAGACTTAAGTTAGGATTTTGTCTTAAGTCTGTCTTAAGTTTCTCTTAAGACGAACTTAAGACAAAATACTAACTTCTGTGAATACCAAAAGTATTAAGTTTAGGATTTTGTCTTAAGTTAGTTCTGTGAATCGGCCCCCTTGTGTTTTATGATGGTGGGATCAAGGCAAACTTGGGATACGCCTAAATCCTAATAGCCACAAACCCGTTTTATGTGTTAATTCTCCAGATGTTGAACAAAAAAATGAATACATTTTAAAGCACCCCAAAGTTTTTTCAGGTAAAGGATTCTTCCTCAAGATACTTCTTAAAGCGAATGCCAAACCATGCATCCATAGAGTTAGGAACATTCCTTTGGGGGTCAAGGATGAGGTGGACTGTGAGTGACAGAAACTTGTGGATAAAGACATAATTGAAAGAAAGAATGGGTCGCCCCCTTCGTGGTCGCGCGAAAAGCCAACAGCAAGATCCGTTTATGTGTTGACCTAAGAGAACTAAATAAGAAAATGTTTATTGATGTATTTTCCCTCCCTAGAATCTCCGAAATATTCTCAGCCACTAAGGACACGGAATGGTTCTCGTCAATTGATTTGACATCCGCTTACCAACAGGTCCCACTTCACACTGGAAATAGACATCTCACAGCTTTCATCACACCTACTGGGTTATTTCAGTTTAAGCGAGTCCCTTTTGGTCTGGCTTCAGCTGTGGCCATGTTTCAGCGGGGCATGTATGAAAATTTTAAAGACATAAAAAACGTCTTGTTTTTTCAGGATGACATCCTTATCATGGGAAAAGTAAAAGATGAACATAACCAATCCCTGTCAAATGTATTATCGTTGTTGGAGAACAAGGGTTTAACAGCTGAAATATCTAAGTGCGAATTTGATTGGAAAAGTGTAACCTATTTAGGTCATGAAATCAATGCTAGTGGAATCTGTCCCAAGTCAGAATAAGTTGATGCTATTCCAAATTCTCCTGTTCCACAGAACAAAGAGGAAGTTAGAACCATCTTAGGACTTGCGGAATGTTATTCCAAATTTGTCAGCAACTTTTCTGATTAAATGTATAGCATTAGACAACTGTTAAGAAACGGAAACGCATTTCATTGGTGAGTGTCATACAAAATGGGAAAACATAAAAAAAGAGATATGCACATCTCCAGCGTTAAAAGGGTTCGATCCCAAACTTAAGAGTTTCATCACAACTGACGCAAGTGGGAAAGGGCTGGGTCCAGTTCTATCCCAACTACGGAGTGATGGTTCTGAATGTCTTGTTGCATTTGCGTCCAGGGCTCTTACGGTTACTGAAGAAAAGTACTCAGTAATAGAACGTGAAGCTCTGAGTTGTTTGTGGGGACCCAAACATTTTAGACAATTCATTTGGGGAATATGTGTCACACTACGCACTGACCTCAAACCTCTTACTAAAGTTCTCACTTCTCACTGTCTAAGTAATGACTCACCCAAAATATCACGTTTTTCAGGACAACTCTTAGATTTTGTATACAATGTAGTGTATGCTCCAGGTATTCGTAATGAGATTGCAGATTTCTTAAGTAGATGTCCTGTTTCCAGCAAAGATAGTATTGAGAAGGATTGGGACAAATGGTTTGTGGCTAGTATTTCTGCAATTAACTAAGTTGTATACCTCATGATGAGTGGATAGAAAAGATGTCCAGTGACATTATTCTGCAAGAAGTAAGTAAGTTCACAAAAAGAGGCTGGCCAGATAAATCTAGTCTTGATAAACTTCTGGTTCCATTTTGGGAAGTTAGGCATGAACTCCCTTTCGAGAACTAATTATTACTGAGAGGTGGTAAACTATGTTCCTCCCAAAGTTTTTCACGCCAAGATTATTAAGTTGTATCATGAAGGTCACTTAGAGATTGTCAAGACAAAGTGCAGGATTAAGCAATCTTACTGGTGGCTAGGAATTGATAGGGGTGTTGAAAGAGTAGTGCGGGAGTGTTTTGAATGTACCAATTCTGATAAGAGTTTGTCCACGTGTAAAACAGTCCTTCATCCTATTGTAATTCCTAATATGTCATGGAAAAGAGTTGGCATTGATATTATTGGTCCAGTAAAAACTTTTGGATAGCCTACACAAGTATATTTTGGTTGTAATTGATTATTTTTCGAAGTGGCCCGAATATAAATTAGTTGAGAAAGCTGATACTGATAGTGTACTGTACTTCTTAGGAGAAGTTTTTGGAAGAGAAGGTCTTCCGAAAGATTTAATTTAAGACAATGGTGGACAATTTACTGGTGACAGTTTTAGAAAATTCATAAGAGACACTGGTATCACTCATAGGACTACATCAGTATATCATCCAAAAGGGAATGGAAGCGTGGAGCGTTTCAACAGGGTGATAAAAGGTATCATTGAACTTTCTCACAGTAATGACAAAGATTGGGTAGATGAATTGAGAAAAATGATTTGTGCATATAGGGTCACCAAATGTCAGTCTTCAGGGCATTCCCCTTTTGAACTCATGAGAGGACATTCACCACGCACTAAGGACAACATGGGCTGGCTTACCGATACCAAAACTGCTTCTTATACGGTCAAAGATGTTAAACACACTCTTGAGTCCAATCAGAAGCATTTAATCGAAGCACACTCTGATAAAAAGAAAGGTGTGAATTTACAAGCGGGAGATGTTGTCAAAGTTAAAAAAAGAAGAATTGTTTGTAAAGGGGAAAGCAAGTACTCTGCTCCTTTCAAAGTTGTTAAAATCTTTTGCAATTCCGCTCCTTTAAGTGATGGTAAAATATGGAATGGAAATAGAATGACCTTAGTCAAGGGTTGGAAAAATCAAAAAATCAAAGAAAATGGAGAAAAAAAATGATTGGATTGATGACACTGACTTGGATGATGGACTAGAAGTGAATGGGAGTCGTGGACTACAAGAGAAGGGCTATTCTAGTGTTCATTTCCAAAACATGGACGTTTCCATTGAACCTGGTGTTAACAACAAATCTTTGGTTTGCAATAGACAAAGTGGAAAATGTAGCTCCATTGTTGTACAAAGTAGTCAAGTGATTGGAAGCAGCATCGCCATGAGGAGAACGACTCTCATTACTCACCTCTCCTGTACTCCTGCGAGGGATACGGCGCCCAAATCCACTGATCCACCTATTTGCCCTTGCCACAATAAAAGCAACTTAATGTTCTCAATAACACCTGTATCGCTATGCAAAACAATGCCCGTTTTCAGAAATTAACAGTATATACCGTTTTATAACTATGTTACAAAATGTGTAAAAAATATGTGTAATGAAGATGTATAGATTAGCTAACATTTTTTAACTATGTGTTTCTTGAATATAAAAATTAATCAGACTCTGCTGAAAAGAGGCAAACCTATGATTTTGCAATATAGACGCTATAACCCAAATGTAAGCCATTAGGACCATCACCATTTCGAAGTAATTCCTGATACATGATCCTTTGGATGACTAGTCCTCGTGACACAGGCACACTAACTGATTACTAGGCACTATTGCCAATGGGTTAGATAAACCTCATGTAAAGACATCACGAACCCGGGTATTTACGTTTGAAAACAATTTCTTTATAGATATAATGTCTTTATATATTGCAAGTTTGCCTATCACAATGTTTTATTTTAACACGCTATACATAAGACTGGATGTCAATACAATCGTACTTATGAACTGTTCTGTTTGAATTAACAGGAAATGTTTTACCATTGAAGAATTATATTTTTATATTTTGGACACTGTACATATCTGGAAATGAGAATTGTCTGCGTGATTTAACCCACTTAGGTACTATGATTGTATTTTATCGACTACACTCTACCTTTTTCTACTCATTCACCTCTCTCTGTTTTGACACCTTGGGACCCTTTTTGATTTACTAACTGAATATTGTGACACTTTCTCCTACGCTCACCAAATCCTGTCGTCTTTTCTAAATAATTCTCAAACACACTTATACCGCTTTTCCTCTGAATCCTGTTCTGCGCGGCTTTGGAACTCTCCCAATCACTGCACTTGACTTAGGAACTACCACTTCTCTCTAAGCACGAATACAAATTCTTCTGGTGCCATAGTATCACAGAATTAACTTAACCACTTCCTCACACTAGGTGTTTCCTCTGTTTTTCTTGGGGTCAACTGCTCTCAGACCACACAACTTAAACATTCTCTCTTATTCCTCTTCAACAGCCTTGAGAAAGCCCCGGCGCAAATCGCCAAGAGGGGGCGAAACACGTGTCGGCTGTCCTTGTTCTATGAATAAAAATAAAGAAACTTCACTGCAAACAAAAATGTCTCTGTCCTCCATATCACGATCTGGAAAGAACGGATATTAATCTTGGAAAACTGATTTAATTTTATGTGGAGATCACACTTACCACTTCTCAAAACTCCACCATTTTGCCACCCTGATACCACCGTGAGGGGAACGACCAAACCAGAACTCCAATTCCCAGCAGGCCTTGTGTGGCGCCTGGAGATAGCATCACTGCAGGGTGCCAGGAGGCCCTCTAAAATTGCAAAAAACACAGTTGATGGACAAAATGCGGAACAATGTCTTTCATTCACCCCAGTACAAAGATCTGGGCCTAAATCCATCGTTTTTTTGCACTCCACACCACCCTAGGTCACACAATGGCTATATGCAAATCAGCCTTGACCCTGTGCCTCATGGGATCAGTCCAGCCCGAACTACCAAGCCATGTCTTTCCTAGACCGGAATCAAGCATCCAAGGGCCGATTTCTGGCTATCAGCCTTCTTCAGCCTGGATAGCTTGACTACAGTGATGTGGAGAGCCTGGGACTGACGTCTGAGTATACCCAGCCCACTCGGGGTGAAAATTGCATAAAACACAGTTGATAGACAGAATGCAGAACAATTTCTTACATTCACCCCAGAACAAAGATCTGGGCCTAAATCCATTGTTTTTTTGCACTCCACACCACCCTAGGTCAGACAATGGCTATATGCAAATCAGCCTTGACCCTGTGCCTCATGGGAACAGTCCAGCCCGAACTACCAAGCCATGTCTTTCCTAGACCGGAATCAAGCATCCAAGGACCGGTTTCTGGCTATCAGCCTTCTTCAGCCTGGATAGCTTGACTCCAGTGATGTGGAGAGCCTAGGACTCACGTCTGAGTATACCCAGCCCACTCGGGTGAAAATTGCAAAAAACACAGTTGATGGACAGAATGCAGAACAATGTCTTACATTCACCCCAGTACAAAGATCTGGGCCTAAATCCATCGTTTTTTGCACTACACACCACCCTAGGTCAGACAATGGCTATATGCAAATCAGCCTTGACCCTGTGCCTCATGGGAACAGTCCAGCCCGAACTACGAAACCATGTCCTTCCTAGACCGGAATCAAGCGTCCAAGGACCGGTTTCTGGCTATCAGCCTTCTTCAGCCTGGATAGCTTGACTCCAGTGATGTGGAGAGCCTGGGACTCACGTCTGAGTATACCCAGCCCACTCAGGGTGAAAATTGCAAAAAACACAGTTGATGGACAGAATGCAGAACAATGTCTTACATTCACCCCAGTACAAAGATCTGGGCCTAAATCCAACGTTTTTTTGCACTCCATACCACCCTAGGTCAGACAATGGCTATATGCAAATCAGCCTTGACCCTGTGCCTCATGGGAACAGTCCAGCCCGAACTACCAAGCCATGTCTTTCCTTTTTTCTAAAGCCAGCGCGGTCCTCACACAGCACGGGACTAACTAATTGGAAGCAGCATCGCCGTGAAGGGAACGGCTCCCATTACTCACCTCTCCTGTGCTCAGCTACGAGGGATACGGCGCCCAAATCCACCGGTCCACCATCTTGCCGCCCTGGTACCGCCATGAGGGGAATGGCCAAACCAGAACTCCAGTTCCCAGCAGGCCTTGTGTGGCTCCTGGTGAGAGCATCACTGCAGGGCTCAAGGAGGCCCTGCAAAGCCAGTGTGGGCCTCACGCAGCGCAGGAACCGCTAATTGGAAGCAGCATTGCCGTAAGGGGAACAGCTCGCATTACTCACCTCTCCTGTGCTCAGCTGCGAGGGATACAGCCCTCAAATCCACCGGTCTACCTTTTCGCTGCCCTGGAACCGCCGTGAGGGGAACGGCCAAACCAGAACTCCAGTTCCCAGCAAGCCTTGTCTGGTGCCTGGTGACAGCATCACTGCAGGGCGCCAGGAGGCCCTGTAAAGCCAGCACGGCCCTCACGCAGTGCGGGACGTGCGCGGGAACTGCCCGGGCAAAGCCAGGGCCTAGGACAGGCCCATCTGCTCCTGTCAGAGGCTGGGCTGGGCCAGGTCTCTTACATCTATACACTAGGACCTGAAATTAAGGTACTGTTGATGCGTCACTTAGATTGATAAATATTTAGAACTGTCCCTTTTTTTGGGGGTATCCAGTTGGCGCACTGTGTATTATAAATGACTTTGCATCAAGAACACTGAGGAATCTTGTGTTTGTAGATCCTTTTTGTTTAGCTGGTTGCTTGAGACTGCCTGCAGTCCCACATTGGGCTGCAACAGTGCTTTGCTTTCTCCTCTTTTATGGTAATAAAATAATCTAGTATTAGTCCACCTATCAGACATCTATGTAGTAGCATATACCCTACTGAGCCTGGCAGTGTTGGTTTCATTTCAATTATGCTCTTTGCACTTTCAAAACTCAAATTTAATATCTAACGTGAGAGTTCAACCCAAGTGATTGTAAAATGGGAAAACAGGCTTGTGTTGAGAAGAAACAGACCCTAGTCTTGCCCAAACCAAACACTAAACCTACCTCTATAGATAGGATGTTGGAAAAAGCTCTGGGAGCAGTTGCTACTGAAATAGGACAGACCGAGAGACGACTGTCTCTGACCCCAAATCTAGAAATAGCACTTATGGACCTTAGTCCCACGCAAACTATAGGGGTTCCAGTAACAGAGTCTTCTAGTGACCACCCTTCAAATATTGAAGTAGCCAGTCTGGAGTCACCTAGGGTTAATATATCAAACCAACCAAAACCTAAGGTGAAAGTGACTGCAAGAAGGAAGAAGCCTCAGGGCTTAACTCCCGATAATGGAAATTTTGGGAGGGGAATTCAAGAAGAGAGCACAGAAATCACTAGTGATCACCCTAAGTGGGTTTCAAAGTTGGTGGTGGATCTTCTGACTCAAATAAGGGATATAGTCAAGGATAAACTTAGACCTTTACAAGAAAGGATAGATCGGTTGACTGGTTAAGAACTAGGGGGTCAATTGAGGGTGCTGCTGGTCCTGATAGCAGGACACAAATCCAGACAACCACAAGCAATCTATTGGTCAACCCTTGCCCAACCCCCATCGAACAAGCCCCGCCACCAAAACTAGATGGGGAGATACAGGCTTCAGAGTCCAATAGAGATAGCGTGGTAAGGCCATCTCCGGTCACTGTCAACTTAGCAAACCGTACACCCACTTTGCCTAACTTCACAGAGCAATTACAATTAAATACCAGGCAGAAGGGTGGTGGCGCTCCCACAAATTTAGAAGGCACTAATTATTTCTACTCCCCTCCAGTTATAAATTTACCTCCTGCATCAACCCATATGTTCTGATTCTTGCAGGTATACCTGAACTCAGAAGGGGCCAATCTGAATCCCACCAAGAATTAAAGAACAAATGTGTTCACTGGCTTGTAAATCATAGCCACTTCCGCTACGAGCACGTGGAAGAGATTTTAACCACATTTAGTGTGGGTTGGATAAGCAGACGACACAAGGACATACATGGAGACTGCATAGTAATTAATTTTAGAAATCCACAGATGACCAAAAGAGTTTTAGCTACAGAGGATTGGAGGAACCAGGGTGGTATTCTAGCACTTCCATTAGGTTATTTTTACCCCCCCAATAGGCCTCTCCATCAAACCTGGCATCTAGAGCTGGGTTGGAGACCTGACCCCAACAATTTTACATTGTCCCGTTCAGGCCAGTACGGGCATAAGCAATCTACTTTTAACATTCCTACTAGGAAAAGGTTTAGCTGCCTAGATGGAGTAGATTGACTAAAGGAAAATCCCTCAAATATTAAGGTGTAAACATGCACTCCAAAAAAAGAAATTTTGACCCAGGGGAACACTACAGGGCCTTGCCATTTACGTGGGGAGGGTCCAGCCCACCAGTTAAAAAATGGTCCCCCCTGGTGATCCAGATGAACTGTCTTGTCTTGAAACACTCATTAAAAGCGTGAAACAGGAGAACCTTGTCTGACACATCTAATTGTTATACCTTCCATAGAAAAGATCGAGGCTCTTTATTAGATTATATCATAATCATCTCTAAATCCTGGGACAGGTTGTTTGATTTTAACCCTTTAATTGCTGCCGTCGGCCATTGGCCGATGGCAGCACAACCTCCCCAGTGCTGCCGTCAGCCAATGGCCGACGCGTCCCCGCCCGCTCACGAAAACGCCGCGGTTAACGGGTTAAAATTGTGCCATGGCTAGATAGTGATCATCATGCGCTAGTACTTGAATTAAAAGCGTTTAATTCAGGGAGCGCCCCAATCTTGGATAATCCCACTGACTCCAGGTTGATCCTTTCCAACTGTAGGCGGAGAGCGCGATGGACTGATTTCAGCCAATCACAAGATAAATTGAGCAATCTATATGAAGCCCTACTCCCGGTTCTTTTGACGGCTTCCAACTCAAAATCTCATAACGGGGATGTTGGGGGAATCCTCCTCGGGTGTTGGCGGAAAGTATCTCGGTGTTAGAACCTTATATTAGGCATGTACTTCAAGTCTCGTTTGCCTCCTGCACTCTCCCTGCTGACTGGAAGAAAGCGATAGTTCTTCCTATCAAAAAGAAACCAAACGTTAGTTTGGAAGTGCTTGAAAACTTGAGACCCATCTCACTACTGCCCTACTTGGCCAAAGTGGCAGAAAAGGTGGCCAATATACAACTTATGGCTCACCTGGAGAATAATAACCTCCTACACCCCTCTCAATCAGGCTTTCGACCGGGCTTCTCCACTGAGACGGCCCTACTGAGAGCAACTGAGACCCTGCGGCAAAAGGCAGACTCCGGACATACCATGGCACTGATAATGCTTGACCTCAGTGCAGCGTTTGACACTGTAGCCCACTCCATACTGCTACAGTGTCTAAACAAAGCAGGGTTCACGGAGTCCGCGCTAAGCTGGCTTAAAGCGTTCCTTACTGACCGCAGTTTTCTGGTCCAAAGGGGCTCATTTAAATCCTCGGCCATTGCACTTGAACAAGGGGTGCCTCAGGGCTTGGCTTTGAGCCCTAGCTTGTTCAATCTTTATATGGCCCCCTTAGCAGAAGTGGTGCAAGAGTTTGGAGTGGAGTTAGTTTCTTACGCTGACGACACCCAACTGCTGATCTCTCTGTCCTAAGCCCCTGACACAGCTGCATCTAACTTGAAAGCCTGTATGCAGGCCCTAGCAGGTTGGATGAATTCACACTGTCTAAAGCTTAATGGCTCTAAGACTGAGGTCGTGGTGATTGGAGGTAGCAACTCCAGATGGACAGGGGACTGGTGGCCAACATGCTTGGGCCCCATGCCCAATCCCAGCAAGGAGGCAAAGAACCTGGGAATATTGGTTGATCCCAAATTGTCCTATGAGGGCCATGTGAATCGCTTGGTGGGAAAATGTTTTGGGATACTGAAAACCCTCAACCGCACATTGGATTTACTCCAGCTAGAGGCCCGACGAACCATGGCCCAAGCCCTAGTTAAGTCCTCCAAAATACTGCTGCCCGGTTAGTGTTGAGACTCCCCAAAAGAGCAGTGTCCAAACCAGCTCTGGAGTCGCTACACTGGCTTCCAGTTAAAAAGAGAGTGTTGTACAAAGCACTCTTAATCTGCCACAGGATTGTTTGGCATAAAGCTCCATCCTATCTCTCTGACCTGGTACAGATCTATGAACCTACCAGAGCTTTACGCTCAGTTGGAGCAGGGCTCCTAAAAATTCCCCATGTCAAAAGAGCAAAAATGGGTGGACGCTCTTTCAGACTGTTGGCATCCAGCAACTGGAACAAGCTTCTGATCAGCTTGAGGCTAGAAGGTTTTGAAATTAAGTTCAGAAAACTCCTTAAGACATACTTGTATAATAACTAACCCTCCTAGCTGAACGATGGATCCTGGCTCGCTATCTGTGACTTTCTCTCTCCGTAGCGCGGGGACACGCCGGGATGGCGTCACCAGGCGCTTTATAAACCCCTTTATTATTATAAACCCCTTTATTATAGACCTAGAATTGGCTGAGATGAATCATGCTAGACTAGGAGAGGTCACATTGAACGTTTTATCCCAATAAAACTAATCTGCCAAGCAAAATCTCCCCCCCCCCCCGCCCCCCCTCCCCCACCCTTGGTATGATGATCTTTGCCGCAAGGCCAAAAGATCATTAGTAGCTTCTAATAAGGCTAACCATCAACCGCAAATCCAGACTGCAAGGAAGGCATATAGAATGGCCATTAATGAAGGTAAAAAAGGGTGGGAAATGCAGAAGTGGGACACTTTGAGAACTGCCCTAGGGGATAGGGATATGAGGACTTTTGGGGGTATTGTCAATACTGGTAGTTCTGTACCTAAAACATCGGTAGACCCAAATCTGGATGAAGAGGTCTGGCGTGATCATTTTGAATCCCTTTATTCTAAAGAAGAGACGCAGAAGGGTGCGTTATCTGAAGGATGCCTTTTGGGGATCTATCTCCTCCCAAAACTTAGGGAAACTAATGACCCCGATGATGACAGCTTTAGTACAAGCATAAGCCTAAATGAAATTAAGGGAGCTTTGGTGAAAATAGCCCCAGACAAAGCACCAGGCTTGAACAAGATCCCTGGGGATCTTTTCATAGTGAACCATCTGTCTGGGCTCCATATTTTTGGGTGCTATTTAAAGCCATACTGCAGGGTATGAAGATCCCCTCCAGTTGGGTTGGCGCGGAAATAATTCAGATATATAAAAAAGGTTCACCACTCTTACCAACTAACTATAGGCCAATTAGCCTGATAGACATCTCACAAAAATGTTTGAGCGTATCTTACTGCTCAGGCTACAAACTTGGATGGAAGAACAGAAGACACTATCCCCCTTACAGGCTGGGTTCAGGGAAAAATTGTCCACCCTGGCCCAAGTACTTAGACTACAACTGCTGTACTGGAAGACCCTGTGTCTGGAGGGTGGTAGTCTCTACTTAATATTTGTAGACCTGAGGTCAGCCTTTGACTTGGTCCCGAGGGAAAAACTGTGGACAGTCCTCCGTGAGATGGGGCTCCTGTATATTTAATCCATCTCGTTAAACCGCTCCACGAGGACATTTTTGCGCAAATCAGGTTTGGCAAGGATGGAAAGTTAACTGCACCCATTCCGATTAAATGTGGTGTCCACCAGGGCTGTGTACTTGCCCCAACTCTATTCAGCCTATGTATCAATGGGCTGATAGACTCCTTGTTAGCAGAAAAAGAACTTGATGCACCTAAGTTAGCCTCCCGCAGTTTATTACTATCTAAATCGCCTATGGGGATTCAGAGGGTTATTAACAAATTTGAAGTATTCTGTAGTGAAAGAGGACTAGAAATTAATCTGCAGAAAACCAAATTTATGGTGTTTAATAGCCCAAAATGTACTCGACCAAAGCGTTTGTTAAAAGGTAAACCCTTCAAAAGAGTTTCCTCTTTCGTTTATCTCGGCATTACCATCACAGAAACTATGGATTGGGGCGATCACATCATAAAATCTTCTCTAAAACTAGCTTAATCATCAGGTGGCATCATGAAGGTTTTCTGTAAGTCTAGTCAGAAACCTGTCAGTCCAGCCATTGAAATCTATAAGGCCCAAGCCCGGGGATGGGCGCTATATTGCTCTGAAATATGGGGTCATTCTAATCTCGAGAATTTATCAAAGGTTCAGAATCACTATCTCAGACAGCTGTAAAAACTCCCACAGAGCACCCCGTTAATTATGCTCCGATTAGACTTGGGGCTAATGGCGATTGCAGAAGTATCAAATCTCAAACCCTTAATTTACTGGCATCGCCTGTGACCACCCCTGAACTTTTATCACATAGGGAGGAATTTCTTAGAAGTAATGAACCTGCGGGGTGCTGCTAAATTGCCGTGGTTGGCGCATATTAAACACATGCTAACCAGTATGGGGCTGGGGGAACTTTGGTCTGATCCTGAGTATGCCTTTTCATCAATACCTAGGAAACAATTGAAGGTCCACTATGAGGAGTACAAAATGGCACAGATTTATAGCTCCCCTCGAATAGGCAAACTAACCTCAGCATTTTTAGAAATAAAAGACAGGTTTTTCTTTGAGCCGGCTTTAGATGATATCAAACCAGTAGCCGCTAGAAAGCTTTACCTCCAGTTTAGGCATGGGGTGCTCCAGCTCCGCTGTTTTACATTTATATGGATGGGTTTGCAAGTTTTGAATTGCCCGGCATGTGATTGCCCGGAAATATCAGTACTACATGTGTTCTTTAGCTGCCCTGGCCACTATAAAGCAAGAAAACTTTGGCTGATGCAGATTTGTAGGAACCTTGGAAATAGACGCTGCTCTGAGGCGTTCAGGATACTGAAGCACAACACCAGTACCCCGATCGTTTACTCAGTTGTAGGTTTCCTATTCTCCATGTGCTGTACCCGTAGGATTCTTACCAAAAAACCCTAAGAAGCGTTCGGATGTCTTTATGGTGGAAATGCATTAATCTTACTTTTAAATAGCCAGGAATAATACCCCTCTATGGTTGACTCTGATAGTTTCAAATTAGGTCTTGTCATCCTGATTGGACCGAAGTGAGTCTATTCACTGGCACTGCAGTAAGGCTACCGGGAAGTGGTAAATTGTTAGCCTACTTCTACAATTTTTGTAAAAACTTTTTGTTTAGAAGTAACCTGTGGTTTTGGGGAAGCCAGTATCAGGACTAAAGCATTTGACATATGGGAATAATGTTGGTCATCCCATTTTATGAATCTTTTTTTATCTAATTTATTTATTTATTCACTTGCACTATGCAATTTCCAAAGGTGAATAATTGTCTCCACTCGAAATAACCTTCTGCGATTTCTGTTTTTTCTTGTCTCTCTTTGCTTTCCAATTAATGTTTGTAGGTCTTGTCAAATGATCTGTGGAATCCTCCTGTCCTTCATGTACGCCAAAAATTTTTACACTGATTTTTATCTTTTTTAATTACATGTATTTGCATCTATTGTCATTGTACTTTTGAGGTCATATTGACCGAAATAAAGTTTATTGAACAGAATAGTGATGTTCCTAATTCTTCACGCTCCAAACGTATATGTGGTAAACCCAAGAAACTAGAAGATTATGTCACACTTATTGACGACTAAACACATATATTTATACTCATGTTTGTATCACATTATCCAATATTTATTTATTTATTTTTGTTTTGTTTTTGTTTGTTTTGTAGAGAAGGGGAAGGGGAAGTGTTGTGTCTCGAGCTAGGCTCGAGCACTTGGATATTCTGTCTCGTGTCTTCTCGAGACTATCACAACATGAGTATGCTCTATTATTATTTGAACATAGCCTGTGTTCTATTGTATTGTTGTGAACCAGTATTGCATTGTTGAAACGGACATTGATCCTGCGGATGCCTCCGCAGTTCCCTGCTGTTTGGGGTTAAGCTACAATAAAAGTTTCATAATTATTTATCACTCGTTAGTGATTTATATGACACAACAATGGTCAGGCCTGACATTTTTGTTGCTACCACTCTGTTCTTCTTCACAGCAGCAAATCCTCTTCAGCAGGACCTAAGAGCAATGATTTATAGCTTTGTGGAGCCCACTTCATCTAGCTTCCAAAAATCTTCACCAGGCTTGATAACAGAAGGCTCTCCATCAATGATAACAACCGCCTTGGCATAAAAATCCAGAGTTTCTCCCCCAGAGCTTTTTCCCACAATGGTGGACAGCTTCACCTAGACTTCACCCAGCAGTTTTCTGACAACACCTCCTCGTACACAGCCTCTTGCCTTGCTCCACTGAACTCTACCTTCCCCTGGATTTTCTGGTAAAATTTCTTCAAAGTCAGAAGGGAAGTTGACACCGGCCTCAATTCACCTAATGTATCCTACCTGCACCCTATCGGCCATAACCTTTGACTTTGCCCTGGTCTCACAAGACAAGATAACTCCTGTTCTACTGATTGACTGAAATTTGTTTTGGTGTCATACTATTTATTATAATTTACTATTTCTTTCTAAATTTGTTTCGGATTTTTGTTGTGTTGTGATTTTACTTTGTTGCTGTGTGCTACATAAATACTTTAGAGTTCTCACTACATGTATCACTCCATGGCTGGAGATTCACAGTACAACCTCCTTTGTTGTTCCTCACTCAGCTGCTCGCTATGGTAGCAACATTGGTTATTCACACAGCTCTTCGTTATCCCAATGGGATGGCCTTCTTGAAATGGTTAGGATTTTTTCTGCCAACCTCTAAGATACTTTACAAGGGATTCTCTGCACTCCAACAGGATTATAGACACCTTCTACTACTGCAACAACTATGGTCACTCACACAGCTCTTCATTATGCCAATGTGACGGCCATCTTGGAATGGTTACAGACACTTTACTAATCACTCGAGCTACACGAATGGGGATTCTCTGCAACTTCAGCAAGATGAAAGCTTCTGCCTTCTACCACTGTAAGTTTTCCTCCCTTTCAAAGCTCCTCTGATGAGACACTCCCTGGGTCCTCATACGCCCTCCACTTAAGATACACGCTGGTAGAAAGTGAATCCACTCACTGCTATCCTCCCCGTGAGTCTTCACAACAGTGGTCCTTCCGCCAGCACATTAAATCATGGCCTCCTGACCACAGAGCAGACCAGAATGCAGGCTGGTCTGAACAGCTGCATAATTAATTATCCACCCAACCTGTCCAAAAATGTGGTTAAATCTCTCAGACATAGATTGCTCAAAGCCAATCCAGAGAAACTTATCTCGGATCCATATTTTTTCCTAACAAAAGGAGCTACTAATAGCGATATGATCGTCTATACTAAAAGAAGAGCCCAGTGGAGGAAGGCATTCTACTCACCACTCAGGATCTCCTCTGCTAATCAATGTCCTCATGGCCTAAGAATCTCAGCAGCCCCGTCACCCACATTCAGAGCACCTGCTACCATATCCAATTACAACTATGGGACCATCCTCATACAAGCCTCTGATTGTAATCTGGGAATCTCCGTCATTAAAAATTCCCTTACCCATAGTGACACTCTCAAATACTCAAAGGACTCTAGCCCCTCACGCATTCCTCAGGACCACTAAGAAGTCTCATTACATTGCCCCAATCACCTGGTGACTTCCCCTGCTACCTTGAACAACACGCATATGACCATAACTCCACTACATCTAGGTTGCACTGACTCACCCAACATCTCCTGACACCCAGAAATCACCAACTCCATTCTCTGATGGCAGGGTTCAAAGATAGCCTTAGGATTGATTACCTCTCTAACATTCCCTCCATACCCTAACCTCCTCGCACTAACCTAGATAATCCTATAAATCTGTCGCAGTCTCACCCATTCTCCACCTTGAAGTCGGAGCTCCCAAACCACAATAAAATTAATATGCCTCACTTCTTTGTGAATCAGCAACTCTTGAACCTAACTCCTTCACGACTCCAAATCATTGTCCCCCGCTGTTCCTATCTAGCCAACACCGCCTGCAATCTTCCTCCGGCATGGCCCATCTCCTTATCATCCCCTTTCGGTTGACACGCCTACTTCCACTCTCTTGAACAGCCCCTCTCCTTGCCACTCCAAGACCTATGACCCTCAACCCTGTCCCGCCTCTAGAATTAAGGAAATCAACTGGGAGCTTCAAAAACTCAAAACTGACATACAAAAACTCATAAACGTCACCTCTGAGCTGGCCCTTGACTTACCGTCCAACAAGACTTTGCAGGTCATCCTGGAAGTGACCAACCAAAACCCTAAAATATCAACTCTTCCTTTTGAGTTGAGGATCGACCCTAAGCAGAAATCTCACTCCCAGAACTGGAGTACCACTCTCTACCCTAATGCCCCCTCGAGACCAATTAGATCAAAGGTCCACCTATCTAACCCGGACATTCTCTCCCTCCTCCTAGGCTTCAAATCCACTCAATATGTCAACCCTGACTCACCTGGACCCACTCAAACTACCCCACTAAACCCTCCTAAAGCTACTAGTCACAAGTAAGTCATATCAGGGCCTATTCAAACTATTCCACTAAACCTGCATAGAGGTCCCAGACATAACTCTTATGCCTTAAACACTGCTAACCTTATGCAAGTTCTCATTACACAGCCTACTCCCACAGTCTACAAATCAAACCTGAAATGCTTGTTGCTTAATTGTAGATCAGCTCTGAAACATGCTACGGATATCGCTGACCTCATCCTAGATCAGGAACACGTCCTCCCAATCCTCACAGAAACTTGGCATAACGATTTCTCAAGTCCTTTCTTTGACATGGACCGGAATAAAGCATCCTAGGACCGGTTTCTGTTTATCAGCCGTCTTCAGCCAGGATAGCTTGACTCCATGTTAGACATGGCTTGGCAGTTCAGGCTGGACTGTTCCCATGATCATTAAAGAGGACAAGGGGAAAAATTACCTGTGCCCCAATTTAACCCTTACTGCTTGGGTTAATTGCTGTAACTTTGACATTATAAACAATTGAATCAATAAATATTCCGTGGCCGGCTGGTCATGGAATTTTAAGACTATATAGAATTCCATTGTGATCTATATATATATCAATTTTTCCTTATTCTTGTTTGCTCAGGACCTTTGTTGTTTTGATAAAGGACTGTTCCCATGAGGCACAGGGTCAAGACTGATTTGCATATGGCCATGTCTGAACTGGGGTGCTGTGGTGAGCAAAATAATGATGGATTAAACCCAGATCTGTGACTGGGGTGACTGCTTGCAAATTGTGCAACATTCTGTCCATCAATTGTTGTTTTTGAATTTGTCACCCGAGTGGGACGGGTATGCTCAGACGTGAGTCCCGTGATTTCCATGCCACTGGAATAAAGCTATCCTGGCTGATGACGGCTGATAGCCGGAAACCGGTCCTAGGATGCTTGATTCCGGTCCAGGAAAGACATGGCTTGGCAGTTCAGGCTGGACTGTTACATTGAGTCACAGGGTCAAGACTGATTTGCATATGGCCATGTCTGAACTGGGGTGGTGTGGTGAGCAGAAAAATGATGGATTAAACACAGATGTGTGACTGGGGGTAAATGTTTTGCCATAGTGCAACATTCCGTCCATCAATTGTTGTTTTTGCATTTGTCACCCCGAGTAGGACGGGTATGCTCAGACTTGAGTCCCTTGCTCTCCATGCCACTGGAATCAAGCTATCCTGGTTGATAATCGCTGATAGCCAGATACCGTTCTAGGATGCTTGATTCCGGTCCAGGAAAGACATGGCTTGGCAGTTCAGGCTGGACTGTTCCCATGAGACAGAGGGTCAAGTCTGATTTGCATATTGCCATGTCTGAACTGGGGTGGTGTGGTGAGCAAAATACCAATGGATTAAACCCAGACCTGTGACTGAGGGTGAATGTTTTACCATTGTGCAACATTCCATCCATCGATTGTTGTTTTTGCATTTGTCACCCGAGTGGGACGGGTATGCTCAGACGTGAGTCCCGTGATCTCCATGCCACTGGAATCAACCTATCCTGGCTGATGACGGCTGATAGCCAGAAACCGGTCCTAGGATGCTTGATTCCGGTCCAGGAAAGACATGGCTTGGCAGTTCAGGCTGAACTGTTCCCATGAGTCACAGGGTCAAGACTGATTTGCATATGGCCATGGTTGAACTGCGGTGGTGTGGTGAGCAAATCAAAGATGGATTAAACCCAGATCTGTGACTGTTGTTGAATGTTTAGCCATTGTGCAACATTCCGTCCATCAATTGTTGTTTTTGCATTTGTCACCCCGAGTGGGACGGGTATGCTCAGTCGTGAGTCCCATGCTGTCCATGCCACTGGAATCAAGCTATCCTGGCTGAAGACGGCTGATAGCCAGAAAGCGGTCCTAGGATGCTTGATTCCGGTTCCGGAAAGACATGGCTTGGCAGTTCAGGCTGGACTGTTCCCATGAGGCACAGGGTCAAGACTGATTTGCATATGGCCATGTCTGAACTGGGGTGGTGTGGTAAGCAAAATAACGATGGATTAAACCCAGATCTGTGACTGGGGGTGAATGTTTTGCCATTGTGCAACATTCCGTCCATCAATTGTTATTTTAGCATTTGTCACCCCGAATGGGATGGGTATGCTCAGACGTGAGTCCCGTGCTCTCCATGCCACTAGAATCAAGCTATCCTGGCCAATAACGGCTGATAGCCAGAAACCTGTCCTAGGATGTTTGATTCCGGTCCAGGAAAGACATGGCTTCACAGTTCAGGCTGGACTTTTCCCATGAGGCACAGGGTCAAAACTGATTTGCATATGGCCATGTCTGAACTGGGGTGGTGTGGTGAGCAAAATAACAATGGATTAAACCCAGATCTGTGACTGGGGGTGAATGTTTTGGCATTGTGCAACATTCCGTCCATCTATTGTTGTTTTTGCATTTGTCACCCCGAGTGGGATGGGTATGCTCAGACGTGAGTCCTGTGCTCTCCATGCCACTGGAATCAAGCTATCCTGGCTGATGTCGGCTGATAGCCAGAAACTGGTCCTAGGTTACTTGATTCCGGTAAAGGAAAGACAAGGCTTTGCAGTTCAGGCTGGACTGATCCCATGAGGAACAGGGTCAAGACTGATTTGCATATGGCCATGTCTGAACTGGGGTGGTGTGGTGAGCAAAATAACAATGGATTAAACCCAGATCCGTGACTGGGGGTGAATGTTTTGCCATTGTGCAACATTTCGTCCATCAATTGTTGTTTTTGCATTTGTCACCCTGAGTAGGACAGGTATGCTCAGACGTGAGTTCCGTGCTCTCCATGCCACTGGAATCAAGCTATCCTGGCTGATAACGGCTGATAGCCAAAAGCCGGTCCTATTTGTCACCCCGAGTGGGATGGGTATGCTCAGACGTGAGTCCTGTGCTGTCCATGCCACTGGAATCAAGCTATCCTGGCTGATGTCGGCTGATAGCCAGAAACTGGTCCTAGGTTACTTGATTCCGGTAAAGGAAAGACAAGGCTTTGCAGTTCAGGCTGGACTGATCCCATGAGGAACAGGGTCAAGACTGATTTGCATATGGCCATGTCTGAACTGGGGTGGTGTGGTGAGCAAAATAACGATGGATTAAACCCAGATCTGTGACTGGGGGTGAATGTTTTGCCATTGTCCAACATTTCGTCCATCAATTGTTGTTTTTGCATTTGTCACCCTGAGTAGGACAGGTATGCTCAGACGTGAGTTCCATGCTCTCCATGCCACTGGAATCAAGCTATCCTGGCTGATGACGGCTGCTAGCCAGAAACCGGTCCTGGGATGCTTGATTCTGGTCCAGGAAGGACATGGTTTCGTAGTTCAGGCTGGACTTTTCCCATGATACCCAGGGTCAAGACTGATTTGCATATGGCCATGTCTGAACTGGGGTGGTGTGGTGAGCAAAATAACGATGGATTAAACCCAGATCTGTGACTGGGGGTGAATGTTTTGCCATTGTGCAACATTCCGTCCATCAATTGTTATTTTAGCATTTGTCAGCCCGAGTGGGATGGGTATGCTCAGACGTGTGTCCCGTGCTCTCCAGGCCACCAGAATCAAGCTATCCTGGCCGATGACGGCTGCTAGCCAGAAACCGGTCCTGGGATGCTTGATTCTGGTCCAGGAAGGACATGGTTTCGTAGTTCAGGCTGGACTTTTCCCATGATACCCAGGGTCAAGACTGATTTGCATATGGCCATGTCTGAACTGGGGTGGTGTGGTGAGCAAAATAACGATGGATTAAACCCAGATCTGTGACTGGGGGTGCATGTTTTGCCATTGTGCAACATTCCATCCATCAATTATTATTTTAGCATTTGTCATCCTGAGTGGGATGGGTATGCTCAGACATGAGTCCTGTGTTCTCCATGCCACTAGAATCAAGCTATCCTGGCCGATGACGGCTGATAGCCCGAAACCGGTCCTAGGATGTTTGATTCCGGTCCAGGAAAGACATGGCTTCGCAGTTCAGGCTGGACTTTTCCCATGAGGCACAGGGTCAAAACTGATTTGCATATGGCCATGTCTTAACTGGGGTTGTGTGGTGAGCAAAATAACGATGGATTAAACCCAGATCTGTGACTGGGGGTGAATGTTTTGCCATTGTGCAACATTCCGTCCATCAATTGTTGTTTTTGCATTCATCACGCCGAGTGGGATGGGTATGCTCAGACGTGAGTTCCGTGCTCTCCATGCCACTGGAATCAAGCTATCCTGGCTGATGACGGCTGATAGCCAAAAACTGGTCTTAAGATGCTTGATTCCAGTCCATGAAAGACATGGCTTGGCAGTTTAGGCTGGACTTTTCCCATGAGGCACAGGGTCAAGACAGATTTGCATATGGCCATGTCTGAACTGTGGTGGTGTGGTGAGCAAAATAAAGAAGGATTAAACCCAGATCTGTGACTGTTGTTGAATGTTTTGCTATTGTGCAACATTCTATCCATCAAGTGTTTTTTTTGCATTTGTGGATGAGGCAGGCAGTCATTTGAGTACTTTTTCCTTTAATGGGAATCAAGCAGAGTGTCTTGAGGGCAGGAGTGATGTGTTCAAAACGTTTGATGACTGAAATGAGCCAGGCTGCCAAGTTAAGAACTGATCTTAAGGGGGCAAGCTGAGTTTTCCGCATCCCTGTGAAAATGGCATTACCATAGTCTAGTTTGGAAAGGACCAAAGATTGAACCACAATCTTGAAATCATCGTCAGCAATGAAAGGTTTAATTTTCTTAATGTTTTTAGTGAGTACTACGCTCCTTTTGCTGAATTTTTTATGTGTTCTTTCGTTGATATGTTGTTGTCCTGGAAGAAGCCATGGGACTTTATGGAGTTGTATAGTTTGAGATAGCAATTCAAGGCATTCAGGTCGTTGAGCCTATCATGGATTGATTGGTGGTTGCTTTTGGGGGAGAATAGATTACTTCTGTTTTTATTGGGTTAAGCTTCAGGTGATTAGAGCAAAACCAGGATTGCAACTTGATCAGTGCAGTGTGGCGTTAAGATGTCGATTTGATTTTGAAGTAAAGTTGGTTGTTTTCAGCATACAGGTGATATTTGATCACTGCCTTCTTCAAGATGACCATAAAGGGTTCTATGAAGAGACTGTAAAGGTAGGGTGATAGAATTTAGCCCTGAGGCACTCCAAGATTGACCCTTGTGGGTTTAGATAGACTTGAGTTTATTTTGATTTGTTGAAAATGGTGTTATAGGTAAGATGTGAACCGTTTTAGACTAACAGTTTCAAATGCTGCTGATAGGTCAAGAAAGATAAGTAAGCAAGCGTCCCCCTCGTCTAGGGAACTGTGAATGCCATTAGATATATTGAGCATGGGGGGTTTTAGTACTGCACCTTTTTTTTTAACCCAGATTGGAAGGTGTCCAGAAGGGTGAATATTCGTATATGATGATTAAGTTGCTGAAAGGCACATTTCTCCAACCTCTTGGCTAGGAACGGGAGGTTTGAGATAGGTCTGAAGTTGTTGAGATCGTTAGGGTCGGCCCTGGGATTTTTGGGAATGTGATTTGTCCTCATTTGAGAGAGATCGGTACACTGCCCGTGGTGATGATTAGAGTCCAAAACGGGGCGATGATGTGGTTGAGGTTTTTCTCCATCGTGGATGGGAGAGGGTCATTGGTATGGATCGATGGCTTTACATTCCTGATTATATTGAAGACATACTTTTCAGTCAAGGTTTGACCAGTTGGCATTGTTTTTCAGTGTGGAGCAATTAGGGTAGCAGTTAGCACTTTTAGGGGTCCTTTGCTCAGCAATGGGAACTGGCGGAGGAGCTGCCGTGAGGGGATGTTGGTCGGAGAGGGAGGTAAGGAGGGAGGACAGAAAGGAAAATTGTAAGAAGGATTGGTCAATTTTGGTGACTTTGTCAGAGGAAAAGCTAGTAATTTCTTCACCTCGTTCATTAGTGGCAAATAAAGCAAGAAGGGGTTCAGAAGTGGTTTGTCTTTTCACAATGTTAAAGAGTTCATTGGGTCTATTTTTGCATGATCAAGTTGGTTGGGGAATAAAGGGGCTTTTACTCTAAAGATGTGTTTTTTGTATGATAGCCTGGTAGTTCTAAGTTAGGCTAGGTGAGTAGTCAAGGGGTTTTCTCTTGAAGTCCTTTCTGCTTGTCTGAGTTTTCTTCTTTCATTGTTGAGATCTGAATTAAACCATGATTTACATTTAGTAGCTCTCATTTGTTTTAGTTTACTTGATCAAGCACAACCGAAGTCGACGAGTCGTAGTGTGAAGTGAGCGCTTCAGATGTGTACAAGAGAGGGGGATGCTGAAGTTGTTCAAGAATCTTGGATTCAAGTTTAGAATGGTGACTTGTTTGATATTTCTGGTAAGCTGCTTAGGCTTCTTAGTAATATCGGGGAAGGGTCTGACTGTGGTATTGATATTGAAAAGAATTAGATGGTGATCCGACCAATCAATAGGAGATATGGATCTGATGGAGATCAGGTAATTTTTTGAGATAATCGCATCTAGGGTGGAGCCCTCGATGTGTGTTGGTTCATTGCAGAGTTGATTTAGGTTGTTAAGATCAAGAAGGTTTGTAAGTAATCAAACTGAGGTGTCTTCTGCATTCTTCCAATGAATGTTGAAATCACCCATGAATACATCATTCGTGTCAGTTAGGGCGAATCGAGTAATAAGGTCTGAAAACCCTTCTGCAAAGAGGGATCAGTCACCAGGAGGATGGTAGATGTTGTGGAATTTGATAGGATGCAAGCCTGTGGTTATAAGTTCTGCCCCAAGGTTGAGTATTTTGCCTCATTTAACATGGAGATTTGGATTCCTATTTTGGGAATTATGGCTAGACCTCCCCCAAATCTTTTGGGTCTGACCTGTCATATGATAGTATACCCGGGAGGGTTAGCAGCTCGAGAATAAGGGTGGCGTGTTCATTAAGCCAGGATTCTGTGAGGAAAGCTATTGAGGTAGGGATCAGCAATTAGAGTTTCCAGGTGTCTTTGCAGTAGTTTGTGTTTGAGATTCTTTTTCTCCTTCCATGACTTTTAGGACCATGTCCTGTAGTGTAGTTCCTATTTTCCCAATAGGCTCTGCGCATTGGAATAACATAAACAGCAGTGTAGACGTAGGACTGAGGTCTTCTAGGTCTCTACTGACTATGTTAGACTTAATTTAGGTTTGTGCCAGCTAGCTCAGAGGTCACTGGAACTTTCTTGAATGAATGGGGAGAGATCAGTTTCCCTGGCTTAGACAAGAAGGGATTCAGCTTCCGACAACCGCATAAACATGACAACTTTTCTCCCTCAGAATAAGAGTAAATCTCTAGAGTCGTGTGAAAACAATAGACAGCTATTTCACTCAGTCAGATGTGCGTTCTTAGTTTCACCAGAGTGCAGAGAATAGAGAGACGGGCGTTTTCAATAAAAGGTATTATTTATTGAGCAGTCTTCCTTCTCATGCAAGAGAAATGAATTGCCACAATTGCAATACTTAATATAAAGTAAAGTACGTACAGTAAAAGGAGTATTATGAAATACTGTAAAAGCATTGATATGGTTTCTTAGCCATAAGACACTTTAAAATGGATAAAATATATGAATGTCTGACAAAATATCGAATACACAAATATCGAGCTACAAAATTATCGCAACAAAAATATCGATGGCAAAAATATCGGAATCCTATCCCTAACAAGGTAAGTACAAACATATCGGAAAAAAAATATAGAATAACAAAAATATCGTTTTTTGTAAAATATCGTTTTATTTTTATGAAATAAAAATCTAATATTAACAAAATAATACTTATAAATGTAATAAACATATTTGAAAATATACTATAATATTTTAAATTATAACATAATGTAATAAAAATTAATATTAATAAATATATAATACATAATATATTTTTCATTAATAATAACTCTAAATTAATTATTTTCATAACTTATAAACAAATAAAAATATAATAAATTACTAATACATTTATATACATAAAATAATCATATAAATAACAATTAAGAACAACATAAAACTAATAAAAAAGCTAAATACATTTTGGATAGCGTATGATTAAAAATTACTATTCCCACTCCAGAGAGTGCGACAGTAGGGAAAGTGTTGGATAGCGTAGGGGTAACAATTACTATTCCAACTCCAGAGAGTGCAACAGTAGGGAAAGTGTTGGATAGCGTGGGGGTAACAATTACTATTCCAACTCCAGAGAGTGCAACAGTAGGGAAACTGTTGGATAGCGTAGGGGTAAAAATTACTATTCCCACTCCAGAGAGTGCAACAGTAGGGAAAGTGTAGGATAGCGTAGGGGTAACAATTACTATTCCAACTCCAGAGAGTGCAACAGTAGGGAAAGTGTTGGATAGCGTAGGGGTAAAAATTACTATTCCAACTCCAGAGAGTGCAACAGTAGGGAAAGTGTTGGATAGCGTAGGGGTAACAATTACTATTCCAACTCCATAGAGTTCAACAGTAGGGAAAGTGTTGGATAGCGTAGGAGTAAAAATTACTATTCCCACTCCAGAGAGTGCAACAGTAGGGAAAGTGTTGGATAGCGTAGGGGTAACAATTACTATTCCAACTCCAGAGAGTGCAACAGTAGGGAAAGTGTTGGATAGCGTAGGGGTAAAAATTGCTATTCCAACTCCAGAGAGTGCAAGACTAGTGAAAGTGTTGGATAGCATAGGGGTAAAAATGACTATTCCCACTCCAGAGAGTGCAACAGTAGGGAAAGTGTTGGATAGCGTAGGGATAAAAATTACTATTCCCACTCCAGAGAGTGCAACAGTAGGGAAAGTGTTGGATAGCGTAGGGGTAACAATTACTATTCCAACTCCAGAGAGTGCAACAGTAGGGAAAGTGTTGGATAGCGTAGGGGTAAAAATTGCTATTCCAACTCCAGAGAGTGCAACAGTAGGGAAAGTGTTGGATAGCGTAGGGGTGACAATTACTATTCCAACTCCAGAGAGTGCAACAGTAGTGAAAGTGTTGGATAGCGTAGGGGTAAAAATGACTATTCCCACTCCAGAGAGTGCAACAGTAGGGAAAGTGTTGGATAGCGTAGGGGTTACAATTACTATTCCAACTCCGGAGAGTGCAACAGTAGGGAAAGTGTTGGATAGCGTAGGGGTGACAATTACTATTCCAACTCCAGAGAGTGCAACAGTAGGGAAAGTGTTGGATAGCGTAGGGGTAAAAATTACTATTCCCACTCCAGAGAGTGCAACAGTAGGGAAAGTGTTGGATAGCGTAGGGGTTACAATTACTATTCCAACTCCAGAGAGTGCAACAGTAGGGAAAGTGTTGGATAGCGTAGGGGTAAAAATTACTATTCCAACTCCAGAGAGTGCAACAGTAGGGAAAGTGTTGGATAGCGTAGGGGTAAAAATTACTATTCCCACTCCAGAGAATGCAACAGTAGGGAAAGTGTTGGATAGCGCAGGGGTAACAATTACTATTCCCACTCCAGAGAGTGCAACAGTAGGGAAAGTGTTGGATAGCGTAGGGGTAAAAATTACTATTCCAACTCCAGAGAGTGCAACAGTAGGGAAAGTGTTGGATAGCGTAGGGGTAAAAATTACTATTCCCACTCCAGAGAATGCAACAGTAGGGAAAGTGTTGGATAGCGCAGGGGTAACACTTACTATTCCAACTCCAGAGAGTGCAACAGTAGGGAAAGTGTTAAATAGCGCAGGGGTAACGATTACTATTCCCACTCCAGAGAGTGCAACAGTAGGGAAAGTGTTTGATAGCGTAGGGGTTAAAATGACATACTTATAAAAAAAAATGTTTTTAATAATACAAATATGAACTATTAAATACATATAAACCATTTACAATACATATACATAATTATTAAAAACATGATTAGCTAAATATATGTAACCAAAAATAATCATTAAAAAATACAATTTTATAATATTTAATTACCAATTAATAAATAATTAACAATTATAAAATTAACTTAACAATGATTTTTAAATCATTATTACTTAATTACATTTAAATTAGTTCCCACCATATTCCCCTATAAACACACAACCCGCACCAGAACACATTTATCAATTATTGAATTATTTAAAATTAATTACCAATTAATTAAAATTAATTACCAATTAATTATAATTAATATGTGCTTCCTACTAATTAATAATTAATTCAACATAATGAAAATACTTCCCACCCTATTCCCCTATAAACCCATAACCCGCTACAGAACATATTTATCAATTAATCAATTCATTAAAAATAATTAGCAAATTAATTAAATGTAATTTCCAATTAATTAAAATTAATGTATGATTTGTACTAATTAATAATTAATTCAACATAAATAAATTACTTCCCACCCTATTCCCCTATAAACCTACAACCTGCTACAGTACTAAAAGACAACATTTAATTAAATTACATTAAAAATAAATTATAAAACATAATAAATACAATATAATATACACAAAATGTATTTAAAAATCAATATTAGTAACATCGAAATTATTTACTTCGATATTACTGACATCGATATTTAAAACTTCGATATTACTAATATCGATATTAAGAGTGTCGATATTACTTACCTTCTATATTATGTCCCTTCGATATTTAAACTTCGATATCATTGTATATCGAAATTTAAAACTCGATATTTTGTCTGTGTACCAAAATATATACATACATATATACATTGGCTAACGTGCTCAACTGGTGCTTCTAAAATACGCCTACCCTGGTGTACCTGACCTAAGCCTAATACGTGGGAAGGAGTAAGTAAGTAGCAGTTTAAGTTAAGTTGGTTTTGCCAAGAATCTGATTCAAGAATTCTCTCTAAGGGTTTAGTCAGCACTGTACCTTGGGAATAGAATGTAGGAGATCTGGTATCTCTCTCTCAGGACTCCATATCCCAGTCACCCGCAAGGGTAGGCTGGAAACGCCGGAGCTGGATTTTCTCAGCAGGAGAAAAGACAGCGTCTTTATCAGTTCGTCAAGGAGGAGGGGCAGCGTCCGTGGGCTTTTCGCATCTGCTGGGCTCTCGGCAAGTAGATCGCTGCTCTGCTCCAAAACCACCACCTTGTGTTTGCTTAAGGCAACGTTGGTATATTTATACCTGAAAGGTGCCGAGTTTGGACATAAGACGTCAGTAAAGATGTCACTAAGAACTGGCAGTTCTTACAGTGCTCGCAGGAGTTCTATTACAAATCAAAACAAAGCAAGTGGGGATTTCCCAGGTTGCTGGAGGTTTGGTCTGTTGAAAGAAATTGTTGTGCTTTCTAGGAATCTAAGGAAGTAGCTTTTGCCGTGCCTTGGACTTCAAGGGCAATTTACTGAAATATGGATCTGATTCTTATGCCATTATAGGGATATTATTAATTATAGCCGTACAAGGGCATAACATGGATATATTCATTCAGGTTCCTTGATAAAAACACAATAGTCCGACCAGAGTTGTGTCGAGAGATTTTGAGGGGGAGCATTGAAATCAACATATTTGGGTCTGGTTTACAGATGAACGGTAAATAAAATTTACAATGAGGATTCCCAAGCTAGGACGCTCAACTAAGAGCTCAGACTCTGTTTATCCAATAAATAGGAAATTTGAGCTAAGACATTTTGATTACATTCAACGAGCAAGTAAGAAGCTGTCCTGATTCAGACAATTACCACCCTCGAAAACAGGTAGTGTAGCACCAACCACCTGCAGAAGGAACCAGTATAAATAACTAGCTAGCATTCAGATACTTATTGTGGCCACAAGGCTTAAACATGAGACATCTGCCTATGGTGTGTGAAACAATAAAGTGTTGGATGAGAGGATGAGAAGATGGAAGCCATTGGGGGAGGGAGATTATGAGGATTGGACCCAAAATAGCTGAGGCAGTTCAAAAGTGCATGGTACAGCTCATAAACACACCCCACAGGAAGGCGAGGGAACCACACCCTGAGCTAGGTAGTTCCATGATGGCCCTCTGCCCCCTATCTGCTGAGAAGAACTGATTGAAAGGATTGAGGAGTCTCAGACATACAGGTACTCCTCAAATGCAGGAGCTGCCCAACCACACCAACACGCATCCATGTAGTTCAGCAGTGCTCCGCTCACAAACCAAAAAATCATGGCCGAGGCACTAGGGGGACATGTCCGATGCCCTACCAAACAGCAAGACGGCAACAGCCTCAAGAATGGGACAAGTTACCTATGCAGCCAAGC
The DNA here is from genome assembly GCF_964263255.1 of Lissotriton vulgaris. Classification (NCBI taxonomy): domain Eukaryota; kingdom Metazoa; phylum Chordata; class Amphibia; order Caudata; family Salamandridae; genus Lissotriton; species Lissotriton vulgaris. The sequence continues at coordinate 163,936,117 of NC_141697.1, read as the reverse complement.
CACCAACACTAGGAAAACAGGCACTTCCACCGGGCCGATGGTACAGCAAACACATTACGAAGATAGCCCCTGTGAGCCACCAGAAGCGGCAGTGCATCCGCTTGTGCAGGAACCAGCCCAGCCTGAACACAGTGAAGCTCCGCTCAGTAATGACCAGACCTCAGTTATGAGCTGGTTGCCTCTCTCACGGTTTCTGGCATTTCAGCCGTCTTCGGCCCGGCTTGCTTGAATCCTAATGGTGCAATGAACTAGGGACTCACATCTGAGTATACCCTTCCATGCTTATGGTGGACACAAAATCCCATCCTCTCATGTTCTTCCACAGAGTCAATTGCAAAATAGGTCATTTTTCTCCAGTCTCCCTCTTGGCAAGTTGAGAGATGTTTCGCTGTGGCGTATGCCATGTCTATATTTTTAACTGCCCTGATGTGCTCCAGGATTCGTTTTTTTAAATTGCAGATTGTGCTGCCTATGTTGAGCATTCCGCAGTTGCATTGGATGGCATACACCACAAATTGCGTCAAACACGTGATCTTTTTCTGAATTTCAATTAATCTTCCCTCTGGGTCTCTGATATTTTTCTTATTGACGCCAATTTTACATACCTTACAGACTTGACATTTTGTGAAGCCATTTTGTTCTTTATCTAGCCAGTTTGAATTTTAGTTTTTTTGTTGTTTTCTTTGGCTAAAATGGCTCTGGACTATTGTGTCTTTTATAGATGGTGCTTTTCTGAACGTAATCTGAGGATTCGGACCCATCAGATTAGCCATGTCTGTATCCTGTTTGAGGATGGGCCAGAATTTTTGTACTGCTTGACGTATTTTGTGAGACTCCTTGCTGTATGACAGTATTAATCTTGGAGTTTGTTGGTTTTTTTCTTCTTCTTTTTGTTTCCTGGTTTTATTTATTAGAATTTCTGTTCGTGATATTCTCTCAATCTTGTTTGTTCATTTTTTTAGGTCACGCTCTCGATATCCTCTTCCTCTTAATCTTTTGGTGCTTTCTGCAATTTCTTTTTTCACATTCTTCTCTTCCAAACAGTTTCGTTTCATCCTCACAAACTCCCCATAAGGAATGCTCTGAATTACTGATTGGGGATGAAAGCTTTTAGCCTGTAGGATGCTGTTCGTTGCAGTTTTCTTCCTATATAGAGTTGTTTGAATTTGATCTTGTTCTATATACACCATCAGGATTCAAGCAAGCCGGGCCGAATACGGCTGAAATGCCAGAAACCGGTCCCAGGTAGCTTGTTTCCTTCCCAGTATAAGAATTGGCTTGGTAGTTTGGTCTGCCCTGTTCCCATGATGCACTGGGCCAGGGTCAGACTAATTTGCATATAGCCAAGTTCTGAGCTGGGATGGTGCAGTGAGCTAAAAAACGGTGATGGATCAAGCCCTGATCTTTGGACTGGGTAAGAGTGGTCTGCTTAATTCAGACACTCTGTTCATCACCACCCCCTTTTCTGAATCATCTCTCACCTGCCAGCAGCTCTGGATCATGGCATGGCCGCCCGATGGCCAATTCTGACTCACGCCGGAAACACTTCAAGATCAGGTCCGCTTATTGCATGAACATACCGAATACCTGTTGTTATATGTGTATATTTCTGCTTTTCAGCCACAATTGTCTCCCCTATGTGTTCCCCAACTCTTCTGTAAAGCGCTTTGATACCCTCTAGGGTCATGTTCGCGCTATACAACACTCTTTAAATAAAATAAATTGATGTTTTTTTTTGTCCTCATAAGCCTCTTTAGTAGAGAGAAAAAATAATTACGTTCTTCCACTTGCACATCTTGATGGGCACCTAAATGCCTGTGCTCTTATCCTTTCTAGCAGTGCGGTAGGTGCGAGTAGAGAGGGAGGTCGAGAAATTCTTATGACCCTTGGATTCAAACTCCATCTACCCTCTTGTCCAATTGTCTGCTTTCATCCACTCACTTTCCAATCGGCAGACAAAAACCACAAGGACCTAAATCCAAATACCTGGTGAGGCTAGTAAGGCGTAATCATAGGACCGTTAAAAACCTAACTATTATCACTTAGAGCATCACACCATTCAATGAAGGGAAGCCAGAAATTTACATCTCTATAGCTCTTCCTATCTATGTTGGCGGTATATTTAATTGAGAACAACAAATTGTCCAAACTAGGGGAGAGGGGGGAGGCACCCATAACTCACAAATCTCCCTGCGCACCAGCAATGCAATGTAGAAGATAAGCCTTGCCTGTCCCTTGGTAGGTTTTATTTCAGGCTCCAACTGACCAAAGATAACAAGTAAAACGCTTACCTTAACATGCAGCATAAGCATTTGAGACAGTGCCCTACTCACTTCACTCCAAAAAGTTTTCAATTTTATACATTCTACAAACATGTGGACATCGTCTGCTTTCCTGTTGCCGCACTTCGACAGGAAACTTCACCACCTCACCCAAACTTTGACAGCTTCAAGGGTGAACAATATGCTCTATGGATGGTAAAGAGATGATTTCTCCTCAGATGTCCAGGCTTAACAGATTTAAAAAGCATAGCCATAGATACTTGCCAGTATTTTTTCAGCGATGCTTCCGGCAAGTATTTCCCTCACAGTTCAGCGGGAAGTGAAAAATCTCTACCTCGATTTCCGCCAGTAGCCAGTAGATGTTCGCTAACTCCTTCTTTTGACTAGATTGTTGCTTAAGTTTAAACTCTAAATCGTTTTGTTCCCCTATCTTTATAAGTGGGTCATAAAACCAACCTTGTATTTGAGCATATTTAAACCTGGATAGGCAAAAGTTTGTAAGCTGACTACAACTCTCAAGAGATAAGCTCACCATCGCTTATTAACTGGTCCCATTGTAAGAGTCCCACCTCTAACAGAGGTTTGGCAAGCATGTCTTTCGTCCACTACGGAGAGCCTGGACAATCCCAGATGGGAGCTGAAAAACGATGGTAGGGAATTTTCAAGATTTTCCTCACTTTATACCATGTCTCTGCAAGCCCCCTCAAGATCTTCAGCCTGACCTTTTTAAAAAAAATTGGATCAGCATATTTTAAGAGAAACCCCTCCTGACCCCCAGCTCCAGTTTCGCAATTCTGGACCACAGGCCTCCAGCCATAGAGGAATTTGGAGAGTTAAAGAGACACTTCCCATTTTTAGGTCTCGTAGAGGGACCTATTGCAGTCAAACCAGAAAGCTGAGGATTTGTAGAAGTGCACGTGCTCATGAACGCGCTTCTATCCACCTGCCTTGCTCTTCAAAGGCTCCCCTTACCATTTGCTCCTGCCTCCCCGCCCACTGCTGCACACTTCACGGCCGCCAGGCCGTGACTCGCATTTCTGCCCAGCAGCTTCAAAGGGATCTGCTTCCCCGCCCACTGCTTCACACTTCACGGCCTGGCGGCCGTGACTCGCATTTCTCCTTCCCCCTCCCCACAGCAATGCCAAGAGCTTGTTCATGCTTGTTTCTTTAATCCCCGCTTTCCGCTCGCACACCACCATTCCACCATTTGTCTGACTTCAAAGGAATGCCTCTTGCTCCCCCCCTTCCACAGCAATGCCGAGACCTTGTTTTGAATTTGCTCATATGGGTCTCAAACGAACCAGTAAGGATGTTCTGCAAATGCTTTAAAATCATCAAGTTAAATCCGTTACTTTTTTGTCGGAAGCATTCGTTTCTCATGCCATCCATGTCGTCTCGTTGCATGTTTTAAATATTTGTTTTTACGTTTTTCAAAAACAGTGTAACTTATTAAGCCAAATCAAAACACACAAAGTGCTTAACGTACCTTTAGAAAAAAAGCCACTTCGACACCGATCCTTCCTTGCTGGTTATGTGGCGCCGAGCCCTACGTTTGACAGACTAGAACAAAGCAGTGCAGAGTGAAATAAAGTTACAAACCTCTTCCCTTTTTACCGGCTCTGTTGACGCTCCAGCATGTATTCGATTTTCATCCCATAAATTTAAATATATTGCAATCATTAGAAGTCTGTGAGGTTTTCTGGTGGGTTTCATTGTTTATCATTGGCGTGCCTCTGTGGGCAGAGGAACATAATCATTGAGCTTTACACCTTCAATAACGCTCAAAAAGCTTGTTTTTTTAATTATTCATTTCGCGGACCGGCTGCGCGGCCAATGCTTGTTTAACATGAGCATGCAGATCTGTACTTTGGATGAGAGGTGAATTTGACGTATGGTGTGTAGAAGTACATGCATTTACTACATGTGAGTAATGTGTAATGCTGCACGAGATTTGAAAGACTGGAACACCGTGTTCCGTGTATTTTTCACTCTGCATGCTGATTATACACAGTGAAAGCTGTGGCCTTGTTTTACAAACCCCTAATCCTGGGTCCCGCTGACGCCGCAGACAGCACCCCCTATTCTCGAGCTGCCCACCCTCCTTAAATATCACCGAGAGCCCGGACTTGCACTACCACACATTTCGCACGCCATGCTTTACAACGTCACAACAGCTTTTCAAAAAAGTATTTTAGAGTGCAGACAATTATTTTCTCTGATTCCATTTTGTAATGAGCCACTGGACCGTTATCTAAGGGGATGTGGTGCTCAGAGAGAGGTAATCGTATTGTATTTATTATGAATGGATAACCATAACGTAGGAGAACACTTGTTAGAGTGTACGGCCCCCTGCACTGCTTTGCATGCTCCAAGCTCGTGACATGACCCCCTGCACTGTTTCACGGAGCATAGGGAGGGCCCGTGGGTTGTGACCCCTCCCCCCGCACTACCTCACGTATCATAGGGTGGCCCCGTGGGTTGTGACCCATTGCATTTTGTCTCCACCTCACGCCCATATGGGAGCGAACCACTGAACTTCTTTCCGTGACTCACACAAGCCCATGTGAGTTGTTGTGACCACTGCACTTTTTGATACACAGCACAGGTGTCCACAGAGTGGGGGCACCACACGCAGACCCATGGAGGCGGAGTACTGTGTCCTGTCCAGATGTTGTTTACCTGAGGCATACCTGCTTGAGATTTTCGCATAAAAATGCGGTGAATTAGAAATACAGACAAAGTGTTGGCGGCAAAGATCCAACAGTGGTACTTGTGGGTAACATCATCAATGTGGATAAAACGTGCTGGAAGAAACACATACACACTCGCAAGACAGATAATTTTGTGCAAGCCACCACATTTTGTATATAATTTGAAGTGTGGTCGGGGCCCGCAGGTGATGGAGCAAGGATTCGCACGTAAAGCGACTTGCTCTTACTCATGAACCTCGTTCAAATTATAATCATATTAATCCAACTGTTCGTCTTGTATTTAGCATTTTTTCCCAACACGCGGGTGTCCCCAAGAGGCTTGCCTGTGTGTCTTTTCATACTAACAATGCTTGCACTAGAAGAAATGGCCGCTTCGCTGAAATTCAGTCTGCGCATGCGTCGGTCATACCCATGTGATGTGACGCACTCGCATTCTGGAGGGAATCTGTTGCTCATGCGCACTGTTGCAAACATGGCCGCTTGTCTCTCACCACGCTCTATGCTTGCAACTGCTGCTTTAGCCTATCTGTCTTTTCGCACTAAACTTTAATGCTATAGATGTTATAAAGTAAGGGGTGTGTAAAATTTATCACGGTATACAGTGTGATCATTTTTATGTGTGATTCTAATTTGTTCTCGCTTACTTTTCATGTATCGCGTCTCTGGGGGCTGGGACATACATGAGCTACGCCATGTTGAGGCTCCTCTGAGTATTGCCATGTGACCTGGGAGAAACTCTACTGCGCAGAAGCGGAAACAAGCCAGCTGGCTCCTGAAGCCCGATGCGCCTGAGAACCCAGCACAAGACGATGAAATTCCACCTTGAACCTCAGAGACATTGTTGCTATACCCTGTACACTCGTATTTTCTACTGTATTCCTATGGATGGGAACGTGAACCCAAGGGGCGGATAAGCAAAATTTCAATATTTATGATGGGAACGTTGAATTCTAGGAGGTGACAATGACCGAATCACCTCTCCTGACCAATCATAATGTAGGAAACTGTCACTTGCAACATTAGTGGGTGGTCTAAGGGTCCCAAAATTGTATAACTGTCCTAGTGAAGCTTAGGAAAATTGTCCGACTTGTCCGAGTAGCAGACCTGTCACTGACCCTACGAACTCTATAGGTGCTCAATCTGGAGTGCTGCGGAGCACTCTGTCCATACTTTCCACAAACTCCTAGGGGTGGAAATAGTCTTAAGTGTTGGCGAAGCACTTTGCTGGGGAAATTCGAAAACCCAACCGGGGTTACTGGCGGATTACTTGCAGAGAGGGGTAACGCAGGCGTTGCATCCGAAGCTGTAGGTGTTGGTCGTACCTTGGTGAGCCCAGTCTTGACCCAAATCCTGAGGGGTATCCTGTCCTGACTGCCCGTGAGCTGTACCTGCTCGCATTCTGGCATTCCTTTTCTGAGGGTCCTTGTCCCCGTCCTTCCCAACTGACCCGTGGCCAAGGTTAGTCCTCAGCACTAATTAGGTAAATATTGATCTCTGGGTTTTGCGTTCTACAATTCTCTCATTCTCAGCTCTCTCTCTCTCTCTTATCTCCTTTATAAAGCACTATTGCCTGAGATATTGCTCTAACACTTTGAAATGCCAATTATATGCAATTAGTGTTTTTAGACTTGTTCCACTTCTCTCCCCACCTTTAGGATATTATTGAACTGTCATACATACTAGTGTGTTCCCAATTTTCCCCTTCCTTTAGTGTGGTTGCAGTGGACTTAGTGAAAATAGCATAAATAGCCTAGTTTTAAATATATGTTAGGTCCCGTTCATGTCCCATGTCCTAGTATAAACTTGCAAAGACTAGTTGGTTCTTATCACTCTTACCCATAGTGTTCACATATACTCAAATGGTCCTTGCCCTAATCCATAGCTTCATTTTGGTTGTGATCTTAATGCTTGATGTGTTATTTTGTATTTTGCTTATCTTGGCATATTCACTTTGAAATCTTTAGATAAACTTTTTAACTCAACAGGTGTCTGTGGTTATTTTTCAGATTACAGTGTGGACAATGTATTTTGGTTTATAAAGTGTATTTCTTCTAGGACTCCTGTCACCTATTCCCTGCTAGCTCCTGATCCGTCTGGAGTAATGTGCCTGTGGTAAGTCAGGTACATAATCAGCAGTGGTGTGAAGTCACCCCCCGAATTACTCATAGTAGCGTGTAAGAATTCACCCGGCTCACGAAAATCGCAAGAAAAAAAAAACACGCCAGGGCCCAGTGCATGTGAGAATCGGGAAACCCAGTGACCCGGGTGAACTGCGCGCTCTATCAGTAATTTTCTGGTAGCAGAGGTAATGGTTAGGACTAGTTAAAATAGGTAGACAGGATAGCTGATAAACAAACCGTGGAAATAAAATGTGCTGCTGATTTTTCTACTGTATTGGTTCAAATATTTTGCAATGTTTTAAGGATTTATATGTAAATGTATATGATTTTTGCATTACTGTTATAAGTGTTACATGTCGTATTAACAAAGAACTGTTTGTAAATGTTCAGTGTAGTCCGAATCCCCGGGGAAGTATTTAGCTAACGGTGAGCAGAATCCGGTTAGCTGCTATGGTCACTTGTTAGAGTCATTAGTGCAGGGTTAGGAATAACTGGAAGCACTAATTAGGATCTTTTTGCACCTGAATAAATGATAGCTACGAGTCCTTTATAAAACTTTCATTGTGATATCACCTAGTAAGGGTCACATACAGGAGGAGTAATAGGGTCTCCGAGGCTTGAATGGTAAGTAAAATAGTCCGCTGGTGAAATTCTGGCTTAGTATATATCCCGGAAAGAAGTGGATGAGTCAGAAGAATAACAGGTTCTACATTACTAGAGTGAGAGGATAGGCAAAGAAGTCTGTCCGGAGTGAATGAAAAGTAGACAGAAGTGGTTTACTTGTAGAGAGAGAAAATTCTTTTATCTGTTTAGAACACTCAGACACAGTGGCAAACGTTGCGTGTTGTTAACTAAAATTTGCACTTGCACTTTAGGAAAAGTAAAAAGTTTCCGTTACCTTGTGAAGGAGGGAGTCGGTCGGAAGACTGCTCTGACGTCACTCCGTGCCGCGCTGGTATTGGTCAAGACAGCGGGTGTGTAGTGAAGCCGAATTTGTAAAGGAGGGGTGAGTGCCGAAGCGTGAGACCTCGTCTTGCGAAAAGGCCGCGCACCCATTGGACAGAGATTTTTTGTATTCACAGTGTTGATTGGTTATTACGCGATAAAAGCCGTGCTAGCATTGGAAGCACAAAGGCAAACAAAATTAATCAGGCCGAGTTAGAAGCGAGTCTAGAAAGGTGTATGTGGTACCCTGAGTTCTTACCTAATCCGAAAAACTCAGGCTTCTATAAGGAACAGATTATACGAGGTAGACCGCACATGATGTACGGAATAAAAAGAAAAATGTCATTTGCCGATAAAGTAAAGAATTTTTTTAAAACGGACAAACCCATTAGAACGAGGGAGGGTGTGATCATTCCTCCACCGAACACTCCTGCTTCATTCATGATGTTTGAAAAAGGGTATCATACCTGTGTATGGTTAGAAAATTGGGCAAAGTATACTGCAGATGACGGAGTCCTAGCATTCCCTATTGATGGCACGTTTAACGGCAGAATCTTGTTTAACTTGAGGACTCGCATGAATGAATTACATCCCAGACCTAGATTAACCCAGTACGAAGCTCTAGAGGAGTGGGAAATTGAGGCACTGGAAAGAGATAGACCCCGGATGGACAAGGGAGTGAGCAAATGGTATCCGAGGGTCCATAGGGAAACGAAAGAGCAGAAAATGAAACATTGGAGACAAAGCATGATGGTGGAGGGATTGTTTCCAATGATGTGAGTATTAGAACAAGGGAAAGGGAAATGTAAAGAAAAGACCCATCACCTAATGCCTGTAGGGGACTCAGAAGATGAGCACCTAGAAGATTTGTTGATGAAAAACCCACCTCCCTATGTAGCAGAGTCAGAGCCTTTGAGTTCACCAAACCCGTTTGCTAAATATCCCAGATGTAGGAGAGATAGCGAGACAGATGGAACAGGTACGGAAAGTAAAACTAGTGAAGGGGATGGGTTTTGCAGACCTAAATCCACGGTCCCAAATTATCAGCCGTTCGGAGAAGGCCCACCTCGATTGGTTACTCCAACTGCCCCAAGTATTTACCCTCCCTTGGTACCCCAAGTATTGCATGACAATTCTGCAGAAAAGGCTTTACGAGAGCAGGAGAAGGAAGCCCTGGCTAGGTAGCGAGATGATTTGGTTCGGACCATAGCCCAGATACATCCTCATCCAGATTCCCTGACCATTCCAGTAACTATTGGTCCTGCTATTCCTCTATATAGGGATGGCCTGGCTAGTCCTCGTCCTCCTGTTATCTCTCCAATTATGCCAACTCCAATCATTCAACCCCCAAGAAAAGAAGTGCTCATAGATGATGATCAGGAAAGTGAGTGCGAATCGGTGGTCCTGATGGATATGCCAATCAGGGAATCTAGAGCTAGCATGTCAGGAACCAGAAGTCAGAGAAAGGCAAAAGAGGTTCTGATTGAAAGCACGTCTGGGGTTAGGAGTGCCACAGTAGTATCCCCAGAAGAGTTAGACAGATGGACCAAAGAATTGGAAAAAGAGACCACTCCCCAACCCAAAGCATTAGAGATATATAAATTAAGAATAGAAATAGAAGAAATGATGGCTGGAAATGTAGGATTAGACCGCTTAAACTCCTTCAGCGAAGAAGAGTTATTGTTCATCAGCAAAAACCTTACCCGGAACGCTAGATTGCTCCATGAGAGATTAATGGACACTGCCACAGAAATGGGAATAGATGTCAGTCGTTCCAAAATCCTTCAGAAACACTACAGAGTAGATTTTTCAGACAAGGACTTAGAAAGCTTGAATGTGGTAGGAAAACAAATCCAGATAAAGGAATTACTGAAACTCCTGCAGAAATGGGGGGATGTAGGAAAGTGGAGAACCCGGTGGGCAAAGAAAAAGGAAGACAGCAGGGCAAAATCTCAGGCTTCAGAATACGTGCTAAAAGAAGTAACCCCCGCAGAAAAATTGTGCCCCATGAGAGAGGTCCCAGGGGGAAAATATGTTCATGTCCCTTGGTCCCGGCAGGATATTGTGTCATTTACCAATGACTTCCCGAAATTACAAGAGAAACCAGTTGATTGGTACCGACAGGTCGAGCGTTTCATAAAAGTCCAGAAATGTCTCTTAAAAGACCTGGATGGGTTTTTCGACATTGTAGTGCCGGTAGATTTGTGGACTGAATGCAAAATTGAAATTGATTGGCCCAATGAGGAATATGCCAGAGATGACAAAACAGGAGCTCCTTCACCTGAAGTGATGAGAAAGTATAATCAGGTCATACAGTACCTCAAGAAGAAGGTGCCCGCAAAGGAAACTGATTGGACCAAGATAGATAGGACCACCCAAGAACGCGACGAAACTGTCCATTCCTTTTATGAAAGGTTACTGCAAGTATTCAAAACTTACAGTGGAATTGATAATGTGGACATGAAGGATATGACCCATTTCAGTTACCGATTCGTGCTAGGTTTAAGGCCTGAAATATCTCAATGGATTAGAGATAATAAGATAAGTTGGCAGGGAAAGCCCATAGATGATGTCCTGAAGTACGCAAAATATTGCGAAGATGAGATCGAAAATAAAAAGAAGGCCCTCAAGGAAACGGTGATGTGGGCACAAGTGAAATTGGCTGAACAACAAGAAAAGCAGTTAAGTAAATTAAATTCTAATAATAATAATACACAGAATACCAATGCTGGGGGAGGAGGGAAGCCCCGAGCTAAAATGAGTCGGGAAGAAGCTATGAAGAAGTTCCCCTGCCACGGGTGCGGCCAGATAGGGCATTGGAGAGACGAGTGTCCACACCTACAGGCCGGTAATGCCCCTATAAATGGTTTAAATCTGCAGGTGCAGAAAGAGGGGACAAGGAAGAACCAGCAACAGGTAAAGCTACCTCCAGTACCTCGCGCTCCTAGACAGAATTATAAGAATCAGGGCCAGCAGAATGAGAGGGCGGAGGAATGGGAAGTCGAGAATGAAAGAAATGCAGTAATTCCACAGTACTTATTAAATGATTCCTTCCTCTGTGAAGATCAAGATTGACGGGCCTGAGGGGGGAGGACAAGGAGTGCGTGCTTGGCGCCTCCTTACCGGTAGACCAGACTGGACCATACATTGAAGGAAAGGTTGAAGGGAAAGATGTCACCTTTCTGTTGGACACTGGTGCTACCCGGTCCACTGTGAGAACAGTGGATGTTCCTAACCTACCCCTCTCGGGAGAAGCAATCCGAATAGTGGGTGTCTCCAATCAAATAATAAGTACTCCAGTAACTGAACCCATAGAAATTTCTATAGGAAATTTTAAAGAAATGCACAGGTTTGTGGTGTGTGATTCCAGTCCCGTGAACCTGTTAGGACGCGATTTGTTGTGCAAGATGAATTGCACCATCTATTGCACACCAAAAGGTGTCGAAATTCAGACCCCCGATGAAGATGGTTTGTACAAACTGATGCTAGTGAGACCTGACTCTGATATTAAAACCTTGTCTGTTGAGGACTTACCTGAAGAGCTTCAGTTAAGAGTGGTACCAGAAGTATGGGATTTCACAGGAAAAGATGTAGGTTTAATGGCAAATGTGGACCCAATTAAAATAGCCATAAAAACAAATGCTGTATACCCCAAAACCAGACAGTACAAAATGAGCGCAGAAGTAAAAGCAGGAGTCGCAATTGAAATTACCAGGTTGCTCGAAGCAGAGATCATAGAGGAAGTGATGAGCAGTCCCTGCAATTCACCTATCATTGGGATTAAAAAGCCTAGTGGAAAGTACCGGGTAGTGCAGGATTTGCGCAAGGTAAACCAAATTGTTTTACCTTGCTGCCCTATTGTGCCCAACCCTGCAGTGATACTATATCAGATTCCCTGGAATGCGGAATGGTTCACTGTCATTGACCTGTGCCATGCATTCTTTTCCATCCCATTGCATCCCGAAAGCAAGTTCCTTTTTAGTTTTGAATTTGACAGCCATATCTATGTCTGGAATCGTGTTCCTCAGGGGTACACTGAAAGTCCATCGATTTTCAACCAGATATTGAAAAAATGCCTTGAATCTCTAGTACTGCCAAGAGAGTCTGTTTTGGTGCAGTACATAGATGACCTGCTGGTGGCATCTAAGACTCAAAATGACTGTGTCACCGACACAATTGCTTTACTAAATCACCTAGGAAAAGGAGGACATAAGGTGTCGCCTGATAAATTACAGTTTTGTAAAAACTCAGTGAAGTATCTGGGGCACCAGATAGAAAAAGGAATCAGGAAAGTCACCACAGAGAGAATCAAAATAATTGAAGCAATGGAACTACCCCAAACTCAGAAAGAAGTGAGAATGTTTCTGGGAGTCGTGGGTTACTGCAGACAGTGGATTGTAGGATTTGCAGCCCTAGCAAAACCTTTGATAAAAATGACCAAGAAAGGAGTAGAAGACCCCGTCAGTTGGGACAGTGAGAGCATGAACGCTTGGGTAACGTTGCGAAACTGTCTATGTACCGCTCCTGCATTAGGTATGCCTGACTATTCTAAGTCTTTTGAACTGTTCTGTGATACCAGAGAAAATTGTGCTCTTTCCGTCCTGACCCAGGAGCATGGACTGGTCCGGCGCCCTGTGGCCTATTTTTCGGCCACCCTAGATCCGGTGGCTGCTGGATTACCCGGATGCCTGAAAGCAGTAGCTGCTACTTGCGTCAGTCTAGAACAGAGTGAGAATATTGTCATGGGACATCATGTCACCGTATATGTTCCACATTCTGTTGTAATTCTACTGACAAGAACTAAGACCCAGTACCTCACACCTAGTCGGCTGACTAAGTATGAGAGGATTTTGATTGGGGCTGAAAATGTAACAATTTCCCGGTGCAACGTCCTAAACCCTGCAACACTGTTACCTGTTCCTCTGGATGTAGAAATTGCAGAGGAGGGGGAACATAATTGCATCGACTTAACAGAATTTAGTACTAAGCCCCGTTCTGACATCCGCGAAATAGCTTTACTTGATGGAGATCTTACCATCTTTGTGGATGGCTCGTGTTTAAGACATGAAAGTGGAGGACTGTGTGCTGCCTATGCTGTGGTCACATTGACGCACACTCTGGAAGCATCTTACCTGTGCGAGGTGAAATCTGCACAAGTGGCAGAGCTCATCGCGTTAACAAGAGCATGTAAGAGGGGTAAGAACAAAAGAATAACTGTTTACACCGACAGCCAGTACTGTTACGGGGTTGTTCATGACTTCGGCCAATTGTGGTTACAAAGAGAATTCATGACTTCCTCAGGTACCCCTATCAGGAATGGAAAGGTGGTACAAAACTTACTGGAAGCTATTCAATTGCCCAAAGAGTTGGCTGTGGTCAAGTGTGCGGCTCACAGATCAGGAAATGATGATGTGACAGCCGGAAATAGATACGCTGATCAAATTGCCCAATTTTGTGCCCGATACCAAATGTCCCTCCAAATTGGGTTGTGGAGTGGAAACAGCTGCCAACTGATGTTGTTTGAGAATGTGTCAACATGGGAAGAATTAAAAGACTTACAACAAGCAACAGACAGGACAGAAAAAGGCAGATGGACAATGGATGGATGCAAGTTAAGAGATGATGGTGTAGTGGTAAACTCGACTGGGGTGCCTGTACTGCCCGACAGCCTGATAGACCCCATGATTAGAATGATACACGAACCAACACATATGGGAAGGGATGCGATGTGTCGTGTGTTTGACAAGGTGTTCTATAATTCAAAGTTCAGGAACCAAGCGGAAAGGCTTTGCCAGAGGTGCCTAGTGTGTCAGCAATTCAATGCAGGAAAGAAGACTGTAGTGGAGCAGAGTACCATTGGAAAGGCAGTAGGTCCCTTTGTCAGAATGCAGGCAGACTTTATAACAATGCTCAAATGCAAGGGATATAGATATATCCTGGTCATAGTTTGTCTGTTCTCCCGGTGGGTGGAGGCCTACCCAGCAAAGAAAAATGATGCCCTAACTACAGCCAAGCTATTGCTCAGGGAGTTGATACCTAGGTATGGAATCCCTGAGACAATTGAAACGGACCAAGGTGGGCATTTTGCCAACGATGTCCTAGAAGAACTCTGTAAAGCCTTTAAGATGAAGCAAAGACTGCATTGTGCATACCGTCCAGAGGCTTCTGGAATAGTGGAACAGATAAATGGCACCCTGAAGTCCAGACTGGCAAAGATGTGTGATTCCACCAAAATGAATTGGACAGAGGCTTTACCCCTTGTGCTGATGAGTTTGAGAAGTATCCCGAACAGAAAAACTGGCCTGAGCCCCCATGAGGTGTTAATGGGGAGAGTGATGCGACAGGCATGGGTACCTGGACACAAACTGCTAAGCATTTCTGATGATTTGGTGCTAGAATACTGCAAGCAGCTAGGTGACCAAGTGCGTTCTCTCTCTCAGCAGATTGGAGAGACGACTGATGATTGGCCAAAGACTCCAGCACATAAACTGCGACCAGGAGATTGGGTGGTGTTAAAGAAACACACCCGGAAGAGTTGCCTGAGACCAAAGTGGGGAAAGCCAAGACAAGTGATCCTCGTCACTACAACTGCTGTAAAGTGTGCTTGTGTACCGAAGTGGATCCACGCCAGTCACACGAAGCGGGTAACTGGAGAAAACGCGACTGGAGCTGAAGGCAGCTCAGCTGAAGAGGCTCCCGAGGAGAGTCCGGAGCTAGCTGACATCGAACTGCCGAGCACAAGTCAAGACGTTGATTGGTTCCCCGCCGACGACCTGGTTCATGATCCAATACGAACCAGAAAGTATTCCTACCTAGACAGTGAGTGGGATAGTCCAGGTGAGACAGAACTAGAGGACGAAGGTCAGGTCAACCAGACTCCCATCACACCTGATCAGGAAGTAGGCCAAGTAGGGATAGATCAAGACATTGAGACTCCTCCTGAAACTCCGGAGTCTGGAAAGGGACAGATAGTGGTAAAAGCTGACGTTCATGTGGAAGAAAACCAAGAGATCGAAGTGCATGAACAGGAACAGATAGAAATAGACGAACGTGTTAAGGAAGAAGAAATAAAGTCATCGAAAAATAAAAAGCCAAAGCTATTCAAACCTGAACAGGACCAGCCTAGGGACCAGGCAGAAGAAATAGATGAAAGACCTGGAACTAGTCAGACAGGAAGGGAAATAGACTCTGACAATACAGAGGTGCCACAACGAAGTGAAATCAAAAGAGTGCACGAGGAAGGCCAGGTTTCCTCGACCACTGGGAGTCACAGAGACAAAGGTGCCCCCCGATACGTCAAAAGGCTGAGACTCCGAATAAAAACAGTCGAAGAAAAACTGAAAGACTGAAAAAGGGCCGAAAGTGAAAGAAAAGCAGCCCGAGGCAAGTCTCTGAGAAAGAGCAACAGAGTAAAGAAGCAGAACCGGCTGTATCGGAGCCCTGAATGGACATACTTGGTGTTGGAAGAAATTGATGAGCCCCACCACAGTGGCAAAAGTGACGAAGAGTCCATCACTGATCGGAGTTCTGACGAAGATCCTCCGTGAGAAAAGCCCAAGTGAGCCTTCGGTATAAAGAAAAGAAGAGGGGTTGCAAAAGCCACCTGTAAGCTAAAATGTCTGATTCAAGCGTAGCTGGGAGATCCAATTTGGGTGTTGTATAACTTGCTGTAAAATATGCTTATGTAGTATAGCCATGTTAATAGTGATATGGATAGGACTTACAGTTTTTATACCTTTTATGATAAGTAAAGACCCTAACTTGTCCCCGACTGAACCAGAAACATTAGGAGTAGGAGTTGTACAGACTGTAGAAACACCACGAAACTTAGAACAACGTGACAACCCAGTTAGTCTGAGACACACACGACCTAATTTAGAAGCATCAGATGAGGATGGACTACACTTTCACAAGATGAGAAACCGGACGCATTTAAATGTTTTTGCTAACTTGTTAGTGCATTATGTAGAGGCTATGGAAATAGAAGACTGTTATGTCTGCATGAAGCTACCCACTTCTGTAGCTGAAGGCGTGACATACCACCACTTACCCCTAACCTATGGAATTTCCTGTAGTATATTAGCTAGCTTGTTTTATAGAAGCACGTTACAGTATTACTATTCAAATGCTGACGTAATCTTTTCTGAACTTCCTATTAGAGGACACCTGAACCTTGTACATAGTAGAAGTGAAGTAACTCGTTATATGGGAGAATACTTCCTGACTATAGGTAACATAGATTTAGATGAAGCAAGACAAGCTAATCTGACCTGTTCTCTGCAAGAGCAGGAAAAGATGTTCATAAAGATGGCCGATAGAAGAAGAGAAAAGTTTCAGAAGAAAGCAAGTGACGAAAAGGATAGAGTCCCTAGGTGGGCTGAGCACATGGATAACACCTCACAAGGCGAAGCTAATCCTGCTTTGTTGCTGGATTTTGAACGAAAAGGAAAACTTTGTATCCATAGGGAAAAGACAGAGTATTATAACAATGTATTCATTGGTTCCAGCGAGTGTGAGCATAATTATAAGGTAATTGGAGGTTGGAGTTTCAAAAATGGGTCAGAACCTGTGTTCCCCGGAATTTATTATATATGTGGGAACAAGGCGTATTTCAAATTGCCGGATCACTGGTATGGAAGCTGCTATTTTGGCATTGTTTTCCCGAAAATATACCATGTGAATAATGCAGCTGGAAGCAATGAAGAAACTAATGGCTTAGTGCGTAGTAAACGTGAGAGTGTAGGTGAAATTATAGGTGATATCTTTAGTGCACTGATACCTGGAATGGGGGTAGTTCTGAACACTCACAGAATCTGCAAATTATCTACAGTAGTGGATCGGTTATCAACTGACACTGCTGCTGGATTCCTGCTGGTCAATACTGAAATGGTTGCGATCAGATCAATGGTTTTGCAGAATCGCCTTGCTCTTGACACCTTATTGGCAAAAGAGGGCGGAGTCTGTAGAATGCTGAAGGCGCAACATTGTTGCACCTACATACCTGACAAAAGTATCGAATTGAAGCAATATGTAAAGAACATAACTAATTTGGGAAAAGAACTCAAACCATTAGAGGTTGACAGTGCCTGGACGAGACTGACTGGAGGTCTCTCCTCTATAGGTAGTTGTTTTTCTAACTTAGGTAGAAACATTCTGTGGAAAATACTGATGCCAATAATTGGAATAGGTGTGGTTGTGTTGATAATTTTCATCTGCTGTAAATGTCAAAAATGCAAAAAGAAGTACACTGTAAATAAGAGAGGGGTGAAAAGAAACATTGATGAATTAGAATTGGAAGAATTGAGGAATGAAATATACAAAAAAGTAAAGAATCACCACTCTCATAGAGAAGCCGAAAGAAAAATCAACAATAAGTTCGTTGAGATAGAAATGAATGATATGGAAGAATGAGAGTTGGCATCTGTTTCCGTTATATAGTGATGATAGTAAATATCATCAAAGAGGGGATTGATGGAGCAAGGATTCGCACGTAAAGCGACTTGCTCTTACTCATGAACCTCGTTTAAATTATAATCATATTAATCCAACTGTTCGTCTTGTATTTAGCATTTTTTCCCAACACGCGGGTGTCCCCAAGAGGCTTGCCTGTGTGTCTTTTCATACTAACAATGCTTGCACTAGAAGAAATGGCCGCTTCGCTGAAATTCAGTCTGCGCATGCGTCGGTCATACCCATGTGATGTGACGCACTCGCATTCTGGAGGGAATCTGTTGCTCATGCGCACTGTTGCAAACATGGCCGCTTGTCTCTCACCACGCTCTATGCTTGCAACTGCTGCTTTAGCCTATCTGTCTTTTCGCACTAAACTTTAATGCTATAGATGTTATAAAGTAAGGGGTGTGTAAAATTTATCACGGTATACAGTGTGATCATTTTTATGTGTGATTCTAATTTGTTCTCGCTTACTTTTCATGTATCGCGTCTCTGGGGGCTGGGACATACATGAGCTACGCCATGTTGAGGCTCCTCTGAGTATTGCCATGTGACCTGGGAGAAACTCTACTGCGCAGAAGCTGAAACAAGCCAGCTGGCTCCTGAAGCCCGATGCGCCTGAGAACCCAGCACAAGACGATGAAATTCCACCTTGAACCTCAGAGACATTGTTGCTATACCCTGTACACTCGTATTTTCTACTGTATTCCTATGGATGGGAACGTGAACCCAAGGGGCGGATAAGCAAAATTTCAATATTTATGATGGGAACGTTGAATTCTAGGATGTGACAATGACCGAATCACCTCTCCTGACCAATCATAATGTAGGAAACTGTCACTTGCAACATTAGTGGGTGGTCTAAGGGTCCCAAAATCGTATAACTTTCCTAGTGAAGCTTAGGAAAATTGTCCGACTTGTCCGAGTAGCAGACCTGTCACTGACCCTACGAACTCTATAGGTGCTCAATCTAGAGTGCTGCGGAGCACTCTGTCCATACTTTCCACAAACTCCTAGGGGTGGAAATAGTCTTAAGTGTTGGCGAAGCACTTTCTGGGAAATTCGAAAACCCAACCAGGGTTACTGGCGGATTACTTGCAGAGAGGCGTAACGCAGGCGTTGCATCCGAAGCTGTAGGTGTTGGTCGTACCTTGGTGAGCCCAGTCTTGACCCAAATCCTGAGGGGTATCCTGTCCTGACTGCCCGTGAGCTGTACCTGCTCGCATTCTGGCATTCCTTTTCTGAGGGTCCTTGTCCCCGTCCTTCCCAACTGACCCGTGGCCAGGGTTAGTCC
The DNA here is from genome assembly GCF_964263255.1 of Lissotriton vulgaris. NCBI lineage: Eukaryota > Metazoa > Chordata > Amphibia > Caudata > Salamandridae > Lissotriton > Lissotriton vulgaris. Next base: position 163,917,312 of record NC_141697.1, on the reverse strand, counting down.
TCAGCACTAATTAGGTAAATATTGATCTGTGGGTTTTGCGTTCTACAATTCTCTCATTCTCAGCTCTCTCTCTCTCTCTTATCTCCTTTATAAAGCACTATTGCCTGAGATATTGCTCTAACACTTTGAAATGCCAATTATATGCAATTAGTGTTTTTAGACTTGTTCCACTTCTCTCCCCACCTTTAGGATATTATTGAACTGTCATACATACTAGTGTGTTCCCAATTTTCCCCTTCCTTTAGTGTGGTTGCAGTGGACTTAGTGAAAATAGCATAAATAGCCTAGTTTTAAATATATGTTAGGTCCCGTTCATGTCCCATGTCCTAGTATAAACTTGCAGTGACTAGTTGGTTCTTATCACTCTTACCCATAGTGTTCACATATACTCAAATGCTCCTTGCCCTAATCCATAGCTACATTTTGGTTGTGATCTTAATGCTTGATGTGTTATTTTGTATTTTGCTTATCTTGGCATATTCACTTTGAAATCTTTAGATAAACTTTTTAACTCAACAGGTGTCTGTGGTTATTTTTCAGATTACAGTGTGGACAATGTATTTTGGTTTATAAAGTGTATTTCTTCTAGGACTCCTGTCACCTATTCCCTGCTAGCTCCTGATCCGTCTGGAGTAATGTGCCTGTGGTAAGTCAGGTACATAATCAGCAGTGGTGTGAAGTCACCCCCCGAATTACTCATAGTAGCGTGTAAGAATTCACCCGGCTCACGAAAATCGCAAGAAAAAAAAAACACGCCAGGGCCCAGTGCGTGTGAGAATCGGGAAACCCAGTGACCCGGGTGAACTGCGCGCTCTATCACAGGGACTGCAAGGTGACTGCACAGCTGATGCCTTGCACGCCGGGTGACTTCACCTAACAAATGCCCAGTTGAGTTAGCCACACTCTCTCACCCTGCCTATGCTTTAGAAGAGGCTGGCTGTAGTTTAGATTACCTGTTGAAGGTATTGTTCCTTACTGCAAGATGAAGCACCCCACAACATTGATCTGTTTTTTCTTCTTTTCTATTTTTTACAAGTGCGTTTTCTACTTTTATGCAGTATTCTCAGTCTTCTTACATTTGTATATTATATTTGTTGGTTTATACATCTCTTCGCTGCCAAGCAGGGGTATTTAACGCCTGATTTCATGATTTACTTACTATTAAGTTGCTGCTCTTCTTGGTATAATTAGCATGAATATCTCATGGGAACATTTTGTCAGAAGTTAAATCAGCTTTGTTAAAAGACAGTGCGCGTCTTATCGCCTTTCTGTTCTCTAGTGTTGTCAGCTATATGCTCAGTGTCAGAGACTTTCTTATTTCGCAACTTCACTAGCACTTCTCTGTACTAAACGACTACGGGCAAATTGTATTTGGGATTAGGCCTAGTAGGAGTGGCATAATTGATGAAGCGCTGTTATTGATGACGTCTGCCTTGCCAAAACAAATGTGTTCAGGGTCAAACCTCATAAAGCATAAACACATGAATTTTGCACTATAACAAGGACTCAATATACTAAATGTATAACCAGCACATTGCGTTAAAACCATATGAAATCAATCCTGGCTAAGAAAATCATTGCAGTATTGATCTGTGCCTACTCGTCTCTCTTCATAACACATCCCATGCTTTGTTAATCAATGTTATATACATAACAAGGGTTTTGTTTACAGGTCTATTAAGAGGATACTTCACTCGGGGACACCACCACATCACTCTGGGACACCACCACATTACTCTGGGACACCACCACATCACTCTGGGACACCACCACATCACTCTGGGACACCACCACATCACTCGGGAACACCACCACATCACTCGGGGACACCACCACATCACTCGGGGACACCACCATGGGACACCACCACGGGACACCACCACATCACTCGGGGACACCACCACATCACTCGGGGACACCACCACATCACTCGGGGACACCACCACATCACTCGGGGACACCACCACGTCACTCGGGGACACCACCACGTCACTCCGGGAAATTACCGCGTCACTCGGGGACAAATGTGTTCAGGGTCAAACCTCATAAAGCATAAACACATGAATTTTGCACTATAACAAGGACTCTATATACTAAATGTATAACCAGCACATTGCGTTAAAACCATATGAAATCAATCCTGGCTAAGAAAATCATTGCAGTATTGATCTGTGCCTACTCGTCTCTCTTCATAACACATCCCATGCTTTGTTAATCAATGTTATATACATAACAAGGGTTTTGTTTACAGGTCTATTAAGAGGATACTTCACTCGGGGACACCACCACATCACTTTGGGACACCACCACATTACTCTGGGACACCACCACATCACTCTGGGACACCACCACATCACTCTGGGACACCACCACATCACTCGGGAACACCACCACATCACTCGGGGACACCACCACATCACCCAGGGACACCACCATGGGACACCACCACGGGACACCACCACATCACTCGGGGACACCACCACATCACTCGGGGACACCACCACATCACTCGGGGACACCACCACGTCACTCGGGGAAATTACCGCGTCACTCGGGGACACCACCACGTCACTCAGCACCACAACAGCACTGTCCTTGCTTGCTACCAACAAGCATTGCCGTAGCCAATAGGACACACATTAGGAAAGTGTCAGCTATTGGCTTTGTGAATAACAATGCTATTAATTTATATATTTTCAAAGCCAACACATAATAAAAAAAACAATACCAATAGCTCACACTTTCCTGATGCGAGACCTATTGCATTGCAAATGCTTGTTAAAAGAAACGCCCTGAATAGAAAAGAATATTTGGCAAGGCTAAACCTCCTTTCTCAACCCTTCTCCACAGCTTCTTCAAAGCTATTCTTGGACCTTAACTCCCCCATAACAATAATCCACATTTGTAAAGCGCGAACAATCACCTGTAAGGGTCTCTAGGCGCTGGGGGCCATCGGAAAGTTTAAGCAAGCTATTGCCCAGAGTCACATGGTGTTGGGCTAACCTGCCGCCGGAGCCGGGGATCGAACCGTGATCCCCAGATTCCAGCGTCAGTCGCCCTTGCTGCGGTGCCACACCTCTCCCTTATAAGAGAGCCCAGGTCTCCTTTTAGCTTTTTGATCCAATCCGTAGTAAACAGCAAAGGGATAGCATCGAAGAGGAAGGTCAGCTTTGGAAGTATTACCATTTTGATCAAATTACATCTTCCTAAAAGAGATAGCTGGAGGTGAGACCAGGTTTTCAACAGTTTCCTGATCTCCTTTTCGGACTTTATTGAAGTTGAGTTTTGCGATTTTATTGATGTTGTGAGATATCATAACACCCAAATACCTGATCTCGTGCTTTCCGGTTTCCCCCTCAATGTTCCAGGACATAATTTCAGACTTGTCTCCGTTGACCTCAGAACCTGAGACCCTCCCAAAGAATGTTGTTAGAGCCATAAAGCGAGGCCAAGTTTTTAAGGTATTTGTGGTTAAAATCACAATATTGTCCGCATAGAGCCCCAGCTTCTTTTCCCAGCCAGAAAAACTAAATGTATATTTCAGGATCCTCTCTGATCTTTCTTGCCAGTGGCTCTATGTAAAGATTGAAATGCAGAGGCCACAGAGGACATCCCTGCCTAGTTCCTTTTGATATTGTAACAGGTTGAGACAAAGAGCCGTTAATAGAATCCTGGCTTCTGGAGCTTGGTAGAGACCCATCAGAGCATTACAAAAATTTGTACTTAGGTTCAGGGAGGTAGCAACCTCTTTCAAGTACACCCAATTTATGCGGTGAAGGCCTTGGTAGCATCCAGAGCCACCAAGGCAAAAGGTAGATTATAAGTGGACGCTAGATCAATTGTGCTGACCAATGTAAAGGTCAGAGCTCTAAAGAATCTTCCCCATATAAAACCTTTTTGGTCTTCATTTACTAGCTAAACCATCATCCCATTTAATCTCTTTGCCAAGATCTTAGTATAAACCTTGTAGTTGCTATTTAGCAAAGGGATCGGGCGATATGAATCACATTTTTTAGGGCATTTTCCGGGCTTCAAAATTACCAAAATTGCTGTTTCCTTCCAGGAGGCTGGCAGGTCCAAATGTTTGACAAAAAACTCATTAAAAAGATTGACTAAAATAGTAGCTAGAGTAGGAGCCAAAACTTTATAGACCTCTTGTGGAATGACGTCTGGCCCTGGGGCCATCCCCTTTTTTAGCTGATCAGTTATGTTTCCTACTTCCAGGACATCTATTTCTCTATTTATAAGATCTGCATTTTCTGTAGTCAATGGGTTTCCCATGCCCTGTCCTACCCATTTATTAAGAATGTCTTTAGATGGCGTAAGATCTTCACTATAGACTATGCTGAAATGGCTTTGAAATACTTGCTCAATTCCTCTACTATCACCTATTAGGTTGCCCGCTTTATCGCATATAATTTCCTCAACTCTATTTCTTAGTTGTTTTTTCATTACCTTCCATGCCAGAAGTTTGCCACAAGCTTCCCTATATTCAAAGTAAGCCATTTGACGGGCCTCCCATCTCTTTCTTACCCGCTCTTGCAATATGGTAGATAAGCTTGCCTTCACCTGTGACACTTCTTGGATCCAACTCGTCCTCTACTATCACCTATTAGGTTGCCCGCTTTATCGCATATAATTTCCTCAACTCTATTTCTTAGTTGTTTCTTCTTTACTTTCCATGCCAGAAGTTTGCCATAAGCTTCCCTATATTCAAAGTAAGCCATTCGACGGGCCTCCCATCTCTTTCTTACCCGCTCTTGCAATATGGTAGATAAGCTTGCCTTCACCTGTGACACTTCTTGGATCCAACTCGTCCTAGCCTCCTCTTCTATTCTTGGGTCAATTAATTTTTCTTTCAAGGAGCAAATATTCTCCTCTTGTACTGCCACTTCTTTGTAATAGCTCCTCATCGTCTCTGTCGCTAATGCCCCAAGTCTGCCCATAAGAAACGCCTTATAAGCATTCCATGTGACCCCCAGGGCTGCGGATCCCCAATTTAGTTCAAAGGATTCTTTTGTTTCTATATTAAGGGCTAGTACGACTTGCTCTTCTAACAAAATTTTACGATCAAGGGTCCATCTGGACTGAGTACCAACCTTACTAACCTGCCATGTGTGCATCACTGCTGAGTGGTCTGACAGGTGAACTCCCATATGTTCAACCTACTGTACTTCATCCTTCAGCTTACAATCCACCAAAAAATAATCAAAAGCTCCCTTACCTGCACCATAATTGGTTTTTCACCACGCTTGGCGGGTCCCGGGTCACTTTAGCTTTGGCCGCCATCTTGGGTGAGTCTTTTTCCTCGCCGGGCCATTTGGGGGTAGTAGGTCAGCTGTCATAATGACACGCTGACCTGTATATAAGGGGGCATTCTAGGCGGGCCATTCTGTTTATATCCATCTCGGACGCCTGATCCTGCATCACTGTAGCGCGCTGCAGGGCGAGCTATTACACGAACGCAGCAGCGTTTTAAAAAAAATACCCTTGTGTATCTATTTGTTTTAATTTACTTTCATTCTACCCTGCTTTTACTTAGGACAGAGCTCCCTTACCTGCACCATAATGGGTTTTTCACCGCGCTTGGCGGGTCCCGGGTCACTTTTGCTTTGGCCGCCATCTTGGGTGAGTCTTTTTCCTCGCCGGGCCATTTGGGGGTAGCAGGTCAGCTGTCATAAGGACACGCTGACCTGTATATAAAGCAGCCATTCTACGCGGAGCGTTCTCGCGCAGCGTTCTCGCCGTAGTGACGCCGGAGTCACGCCAGAGTCCAGCCCGTCTGCGCCTGTCAGCGTTCCGGAAGCGGTCGGAGTGGCGGGAGGCCTGGATCTGGTGGACCAATTTCACTTGGTGCTATTATGGTCTGCTATACATCTTCGCAACTGTGGTCCTTACAAAAGGTATTGTGCGTCTGTTTTAAGGTGTTTCCTGGTCGCCATAGGGGCAAGAGGAGATGCCCGGGCCAGGCAGGCAACGCTCTACGGACACTCCCTGATCGGGAGATGGCCCCTGTGAAGCATCTCTGTATGGTGTTAAATACTAGGTCAGTGCGCAGTCACTCTCAGGAGCTCTTTGACCTCTTGACCACGGAAAAACCGGTGTGCCTGATGCTAACCGAGACCTGGTTAGGAGCTTCATCCAATCCTGATATCGCTTTCGCGATTCCTCCAGAATATAGTATCTATAGGCAGGATAGATTGGAAGGAAGGGGCGGTGGTGTAGCACTCGTGGTGAAGAAATCCGTCGTATGTTCAATTATTCCCACTGAGGCTATCAAAGGGTCTGAATCCCTTGCCTTTTCTTTATCATTCAGAAAAGGGGGTGGTGATGAACAGAGTGTCTGAATTAGGCAGACCACTCTTACCCAGTCCAAAGATCAGGGCTTGATCCATCACCGTTTTTTAGCTCACTGCACCATCCCAGCTCAGAACCTGGCTACATGCAAATTAGTCTGTTCCTGTCGCAGTGCATGATGGGAACAGGGAAAACCAAACTACCAAGCCAATTCTTATACTGCGAAGGAAACAAGCTTCCGGGGACCGGTTTCTGGCATTTCAGCCGTCGTTGGCCCGGCTTGCTTGAATCCTGATGGTGCAATGAGCAAGGGACTCACATCTGAGTATACCCTTCCACGCTTATGGAGGACAAAACGATTCAGAAAAGGGGGTGGTGATGAACAGAGTGTCTGAATTAAGCAGACCACTCTTACCCAGTCCAAAGATCAGGGCTTGATCCATCACCGTTTTTTAGCTCACTGCACCATCCCAGCTCAGAACCTGGCTACATGCAAATTAGTCTGTTCCTGTCCCAGTGCATGATGGGAACAGGGCAAACCAAACTACCAAGCCAATTCTTATACTGGGAAGGAAACAAGCTTCCGGGGACCGGTTTCTGGCATTTCAGCCGTCGTCGGCCCGGCTTGCTTGAAGCCTGAAGGTGCAATGAGCAAGGGACTCACATCTGAGTATACCCTTCCACGCTTATGGTGGACAAAATGATTCAGAAAAGGGGGTGGTGATGAACAGAGTGTCTGAATTAAGCAGACCACTCTTACCCAGTCCAAAGATCAGGGCTTGATCCATCACCGTTTTTTAGCTCACTGCACCATCCCAGCTCAGAACCTGGCTACATGCAAATTAGTCTGTTCCTGTCCCAGTGCATGATGGGAACAGGGCAAACCAAACTACCAAGCCAATTCTTATACTGGGAAGGAAACAAGCTTCCGGGGACCAGTTTCTGGCATTTCAGCCGTCGTCGGCCCGGCTTGCTTGAATCCTGATGGTGCTGTGAGCAAGGGACTCACATCTGAGTATACCCTTCCACGCTTATGGTGGACAAAACGATTCAGAAAAGGGGGTGGTGATGAACAGAGTGTCTGAATTAAGCAGACCACTCTTACCCAGTCCAAAGCTCAGGGCTTGATCCATCACCGTTTTTTAGCTCACTGCACCATCCCAGCTCAGAACCTGGCTAAATGCAAATTAGTCTGTTCCTGTCCCAGTGCATGATGGGAACAGGGCAAACCAAACTACCAAGCCAATTCTTATACTGGAAAGGAAACAAGCTTCCGGGGACCGGTTTCTGGCATTTCAGCCGTCGTCGGCCCGGCTTGCTTGAATCCTGATGGTGCAATGAGCAAGGGACTCACATCTGAATCTGAATCCCTTGCCTTTTCTTTATCATTGGCGCCGCATCAGTCCGAGAAAGGGCTGTTAGTGTACAGACCCCCTGGTCCAGTTGGTTCTTTCTTCGATGAGCTCCAGACTATCATGTCAACGTTGGTCATGAGAGCTGACCACTGTATTTTGGCTGGAGATCTCAATTTTCACATGGACGTGGCCTCGGACCCAGACGTGATTAAACTTTCCGACATCACGGCTCCCTTGGGCCTAGCCCCCTATCTCTTTGAACCAACGCACAACAAGAGGCATACTTTGGATCAGGTCTTTTCTACGTCCCCCATAGAGGTGACGGCACTCTTGCCGGTCCTGTGGACAGACCATTGGCTGGTCAACTTTCACATACTGGGCAATAAGAAACCCCTGAGCAGTGGCCCTAGACAGCAAGGATCAGCGTCAAGGGCATACCATCAGGTGACTCCAGAAATGTTGTCGCAGGCACTATGCGAACATCCTTGCCCTCTTACGGGGGTCTTGGATAAGGACCTGGAGTCCTTGCAGGCCTGGTTTGTGGACAGGCTGAATGACCTGGCCCCTTCGAGGGCCCCTCGTTCTTTGCCCAAACGGGTCTCTGCTCCTTGGTTCACTGGAGCGCTGCTTGCCTCCCGTAGGCAGTGCAAGGTGGTGGAAAGGGCCTGGCGAGCTCAGTACGATCTAGCTACCAGACTCGAATATAGAACCGTGTTTAAAGCCTATCATCGAGATATTCTCCTCGAGAAGAAGAGCTACTTTGCTAGGAGGATTGAGGACGCCTCGAGTTCCTGCAAAGAGATCTTCACGATCGTTAGGGAATTTATTGCCCCACGGTCGAATGTGACCCAGACTGCCCCCACTGAGACGTGGGCATCGGATCTCGCATGCTTCTTTATCACAAAGATTAAGTTGATTCAGGACTCCTTTCCATCGCGACCGGCCATTGCCTCCCCTTGTTTTGTGGTTGGACCAGTTCCATTGGTTCCCCTAGGGCCAGTCCTGACAGACTTTCCGCCTATTTCAACTTCTTCGTCATTGACACTCTTGGCCAATCTTAAATCTGGATCGCCGCTCGACCCATGTCCGGTCAAATTTCTGGCGAAGATGGCGGCAGTGGTAAATCCGCTGGTCAATCCCCTCCTGAATCTCTCTCTGAGCCAGGGCGTGGTCCCTTTGGCTTGGAAACAGGCTATGGCCATTCCCCTTATTAAGAAGCCTGGTCTAGATCCCGAGGTCTTCGCCAATTACAGACCTATTTCTCTCCTCCCTGCATTGGGTAAAACCGTGGAGAAGCACGTTCATAATGTGCTTTCTAATTTTTGGGAATCACACGATTTGCTTCATTCCACTCAATCGGGCTTCCGCCCTAATCTTAGCACTGAGACGGCGTTGCTGGAGGTGTCTGAAGCCATCAAGGAGACGCTGGACTCGGGTGGCAGAGCCATGCTGATAATGCTTGACTTGTCGGCGGCCTTCGACACCGTCCCCCATGAGGGTTTGCTCGTCAGACTTCATGAGATCGGTCTGAGGGGGACGGTGCTTAGCTGGTTTACATCTTTTCTGGCCGGCCGCCTACAAATGGTCTGGGCCTCCTTCAGCTCTGTTGAGATGCCGCCACTGGGAATCGGAGTCCCGCAGGGCTCTATATTGAGCCCGACTCTCTTTACCATCTTTATGACCCCTCTGGCGGCCCTGGCGGAGTCTTTCGGGGCCCAGATCGTATCCTACGCTGATGACACCCAGCTGCTCTTTACCTGTCGGAAAGGAGAGGACTTTGATGGAGAGAGTATCCGTGAGTGCCTTGGGGCTCTTTTTAAATGGCTCCAACTGAACAGCTTCAAGTGCAACTCAGATAAATCGGAGGTGCTCTTCTTCGGTTGTCAATCCGATCCAGACTGGCAGGTATGGTGGCCTGTTGACATGTCTCCTCCGGTGCGGTCGTCTCAGTTAGCTAAGAATTTTGGGATCAAAATTGACAATGACCTGACTTTAAGATCTCAGATCCTGGCCCTCACTGGCACCTGTTTTGGTCTTCTCCGTTTGCTTTGGAAGTTTTCCCCTTTGCTTTCTGAGGACCACAGGAGGACTACGGTACAGGCCTTGATCGGTTCAAGACTGGACTACTCCAACGTCCTATATCTTGGCCTGCCGGAATATCTCCTGCAACGGATGCAGGTGGTCCAGAACGTGGCAGTGCGTGCCATTTTTGGCCTGCATAGGCAAGTCAGAGTTTCTGGCTTGCTGCAGTTGCTTCATTGGCTGCCTATCCGGAAGCGGATAGTCTTCAAAGCCTTAACTCTTGCTCACAAGGCCGTTTATGCCACAGGGGCTAAATACCTTCAGAGGAGGCTCGTCTTTTATCGTCCTTCTCGATCGCTAAGATCAGAGTCGATGTTTCTTGCCACTGTTCCTCGTGTGAGGAAGGCCCATATGGGAGGTCGTTCCTTTACTTTCACAGCCCCACAGCTTTGGAACTCCCTGCCCCTGACATTGCGCAGCACCTCAAATCTGTTGGCCTTCAGGAAGGGCTTAAAAACTTGGCTTTTTGCTTCCTAGATTTCCTTATTCTGCTGACCATGTTCCCCTTTTAATCTGTGTGTTGTGTTTGTCTTTTTCAGGCTGTCAAGCGCCGGGACACTCTTTTGAGTAGCCGAGCGCTATAAAAGACACAAAATAACATTTCACATAACATATATATTGGTGGTTATACTTCCTATTAAAGAAAGTAAAGCCTTTTTGTTCTCCTGCCTTTTGTCTCCATATGTCCAGAAGACCCAGTTGTTCCATCATTTGCTTAATTACACTAAGCATATTAGGGTTAGTCTGAGCTCTACTATGTATGGACCTGTCCAATACGTGATTTAACACAACATTAAAATCTCCAGCCAGAATAATTGGATCTGAAGAGCTTAAAGGTTCGGCCAATAGATCTTGTAAATGACCCACTTCATCATGATTTGGCCCGTAGTAGCCAGCTAACGTGAAAGGCAGCGCCAAAATCTTTACTTTGGCTACTACCCATCTACCATCTTTATCGGAAGTATAGGAGTCTAGACTCACTTGTAGACCTCGCTTGATTAGAATTACTATCCCTTTTGTCACTACTTCTTGGGCTGTACATGCAAAATGCGCTACCCTTTTCGTGGCCTTAAAGAGCTCTACTGCCTCCTTCTCAGTTAAATGATTTTCCTGGGCTATAATAATATGGTCTGAAGAATCCTTCAAATACTGAGGTATTTTCACCCTTCTACCTCACCCATAAGACATTTAGATTCCAGGACAGTGTATTTATGATCCCTCCTTTTCTGCTACCCATCATCGATTACTGCTAATAACTTGTTTCTGAAGACATTAAAAGAGACTCTAGAGGAAACATGTTTTTGATTTGTTGTCCACTGCTCCCCACCCTGTGTGCCCTCCCCCCATTGAGAGCCCCCACCCAACTTCTCCAAGGCCAAGAGGCCATATGGATTTCCCTCCAGAGCGCATTCCTATCTAGTGTAAATTTACCATCAGTGAACTTTTTTTTTTGTTCCTTCCTATCGAACCTGCCAAGGGAAAAAGGAAGGTTTTTAAAAAAAGAGAAATCTTTCTGTAATTCACCTCGCTTTTTCACTTCTACGGGATTCCACACGTTATTTTTTCTTTTATTTTTCAAACCTAATATTTTATTTCATCATCATATTTTTTCCTTTTCTCATTTTGTTTTCATCCCCTCTCCTCTTCCTCTATACCCCCTTTCTTTTCCCATAAACTACACATCTTGTCCTAATTTACTTTACTACTTTCTATTTTTTACCTAACTAGGCAGGGTTGGAAGGACATTAGAAAATAAGATTACTTTCGATTTGCTTGAAAACCTTTTAAAAACGTGTCTACCTTCTCACAGGAGTGAAAGATGAACATCTTATTATTAATCATCACTTTCAGGTACGCAGGGAATCTCAACTCGACTACTGCTCCCAAACTTTTCAGTTGGTCCATCCTTTTTCCAAGCTCCCATTGTCTGTTTGAAGTGGCAGCTAAAACGCCTGATCTGAATTCATATTTTACCCCCTCCACTTCTACAGATTTCAGACTCAAAGCTTTTGAGAGTATCTTCTCCTTCAAGGAGAAAGTAAGAAAATTAAGCAGAATTTTTCTAGGCTTAGTCCTATTTGTTTTTAGCCTAAATGGATCTCTAGGCACACGCTGAATGTCCTTGCTTATTTCCTCGTCAGTTTCCTCTGGTTGCAACTCTTGTTTTATCAGGCATACTACAAAGGCTTTGATTTCTTCTCCCTCCCTACCTTCCTGGACTTTCAAGATTATTATGTTGTTTCTCCTCTTGAAAATTTCCAACCTTTCCACTCTGTCAGCTTCTGATGACTTTACCTTTGTAATCTCAGCTGCGTTTGTGCTGACCTTTTCCCTGAGCTTCTTCACTTCCCCCTCCAATAAGACTGTTCTGCTACTGAGGTCATCCATCTTTCTCTCCAAGGTGTCATAAGCTTGTCTTATTTCCCTGTGATTCCCTTCTGAAATCTAAAATAATCTTGATCTAATCTCTTCTGTCAGGGCTTTTAACAGACCACTCAGCAGTAGATCCTCACTCCCAAGGTCCCTGAGGCAACCAGTCCTTGTCCCGGGGCTCCTAAAATTGTTCCCTGATGTGACCCTCCCTTCATAGCTCTTCGGCAGAAGGCCCGGCCAGTATTTGATACCTATTAGGAGAGGTGTTTTCACTCCAGTCTATAGCCTCACTTCATTTTACAGGGGGTATCACTCTCTCTCTGGTCTTTTCTTTTTTTACCTCCTTTGCCCCCGCCATCCTGCTCTCTGCTACAAAAACAGTTTGGGTCTCCACCTTAAAATATGACATAAGAGAGGGGGTAACCTTGATCTCCTGGGCGTCTGAACTGCAAGCTTTATTCCCTTTGTCTTGCTTAACAACACTTTACCCTCCACCTCCCCCTCCCCCTCGGGGCTTACTACCGCTTTTCGTCCCCCCCCTTGCCTCCTTTAACACCCTTGCCTTTTCTTATTTCCCTGAGAGCATAACAACAGCAATTGCTCCTTACCGCTGGACTGGGGTGAAGTCCCGGTGAGACTGGAGGAAAAGTGTTGTTTTTCTATGAGGAAGCACAGGAGTCCGGTCCTCGTCTAAATCTCCCTTGTCGAAATCAGACGGCTCCTCCAAACACCCATCACGAACGCAGCTACTCTTGGGCAGACCTTCCAACCCGTTGTCTCCGCGACCTCCTTTCCCCCCGGGAGGGGATTCTGGCAGCCACATCTCTCCCTCTACGGAGTTCCAGAACCACCCTTCCCCACAGCCGTCCCATCACAACCGCCACACTGATGCCGGGCGGCAATAACACTTGAGACCACTCTCCCTACGATCCGCTCGCAATACCCTCAAAGCTGTGTGACCCCAGCCAGCCCCACGCAGGTAAATGATACCGGGTAAAAGAACAAGGGGGATCGGGTCCGATTTCAATCCGCTCCGATTTAGCTCACATTTGACATGATTATTTGCTAAATCTCCCTGAGCGCTCTGAGGGTGCTTCCGTGATTGGGTAAGCACTGGCCACCATATTCTCCCCCTACCAGAATCATTTTCTAAAATAATAAATTGATGTTGTCTCTAGATTAAACCTGATTGCTTGTGTGTCAAGCTACCAGAGGGCTACACACAGGTTAATTCAGGGACTTTTGTGGTTCAAGCTGACAAGGGTTGTGGTTGTTGCTTTAGAGGCCCCTCCTAGTCATCATCATCAAATAAACTTTTTTCGGCATTAGAAAACACCATAAAAGTACAATTTAAAACAATATCATATATATAAATGTTTCCCTCGAAAGATTTTCACCAACTGATCTATTTACAATCCATTTGGTTCTGATCCCCTCCCCACATTTTGCTCATATTTTCCTTAGGGTTTCCTTTCAGAAGATCTCTCTTGTCTTTCTTAACTTGACTGCTAATCTTAAAAAACTTGTAATGGAGAGTAGAGTCAGGGGGTATTGTGCTATTTGCAAATATGAAAGAGCCACCTTAGCCTGTTTGAATGTATTCTTCTTCAGCAAATGTACTAAAAAACGGTGCCTGGGTAGTGAATAAAAAGGGTACAATAATACAAAATGAATGGTGTCCTGCGGAGATTGTTGATCGCAGCCGCAGGGACCCTTTCGCTCAGTTGCACTACTAAAACCTGCCGGATCGACTAATAAATAATGTAAAAGATTGAGCCTAAAACGTGTTATTAAAAATCTGTCCTGGGCATTGTGTATGAGGGCCAGGTATGGTTCTATTCCTACACTTGACCTCACCAGCCCATAAGCTTTGACCAACTTTTTGTTCCAGTCTCTCTCTTCTCTAGAAGAGGCTTTATACATAAAAAAACTCCTTCTTTACATTCACCTTTTCCCCACCTGTGATTCCACCCAGGTTTGAGAAGAGATCTTCATGGCCAATCGCTTCAAAAGCGGCCTTCAGATAATTTAGCAATGGGATGTTCATTCCCCTGTCCATACCTAGACAATCCGTAATTATTTGTCTGGTTAGTTCTGCTTCAGGATTGTTCCAGATTTTTAGCCAAGCTAACAGGGGTCTGACCTGAACCTTGTCCTCTAAATGGAGAGCTTCGCCCAGTTCTTCGTGAACAATATGGGAGGGAACACACTGTGGGACCCTGAGGAGTCTTCTCATGGATTTGTTCTCCTCTACCTTTAGTTTCATCACCTCAGCAAACCCCCAGAGTTCCACCCCGTACGCTACTTTGGCGCAACAGATTGAGTTATATAAACTCATCATTTGGTCTGGAGACCAGCGTCGGAGCCTACTACCAAAGTTCATGATTTCCCCTGTGCTGGACGCTAGCTTATTACAACGTTCTTCCATTAGAGGTTTAAAATATAAGTGCCCATCAAAGAAATGCCCAGGTACGAGAAGGTCTGTACCTTCTCTAGTTTATGGGCGCCTATTCTATAGTTATATCTTTTCCTTAATTTACTCCCTGTTTCCAGAACATACGACTTGGTCAGGTTGGCAGACAAATCTAAATTATTCATAAAATCCACAAAGCCATTTATCAATCTCTGTAGGCCCAGTGGGGTGTGTGCCAACAAGACTGCGTTGTCTGCGTAAAAGTAAAACTGGGATTGCTCTACTTCCTACTCTCGGTGAGTCCACATTTAAACATAGTAGGGTTTGTTCTAGGCCATTTATATATAAGGAGAACAAAAATGGGGCCAGAATACACCCCTGTCCTACGCCACTGGTGCAGATAAAGGGCTCGCTATTCCCCCGATTATACAGCCCTCTCACATGCATCACCCACTGTTCTGGAAGGACATTAGAACCTATCTGGTTACTAGATGCATCGTGAAAACAGGGATTGTTAATTATTTCCCAAAAAGTGGTCATGTCTTTCTTTTCGGAGGCTTCTCTTAGGTTCTCCTAAGTTTGAGTTTGGAGAACGCACTTCCTTTGCTTAACAGCCCACTTATAATTTATCCTGCACTGCATAACCCTGTATTTCTCCCTTGGGGTGAGTCTTAGGGCAACTCTAAGCTTCTTCTGTTCAAGGGAACATGCCTTATCGAATCATCTAGGATCGTTTTTGGGCTTGCCCTGTCCTGGTATTTTTAAAAGGCCATCAATTAGCCAACTTATTCCTTCAAATAACTGCACCAGGTGTGTCCCTTCCATTGATATATCTAAGCAGTCCCCCAAAAGATGTTTACCCTCTGCTACCAATGACCTATAAAAGTTTTCTCCATTAATTTGAATCCATTTTAGTCGCCTGCCCTGATCAGTGGCCTTTTCTGAATTTGCCTCACTCCCCTTTTTCTTGGTTTTATTTGGGGTTGCGTGTGCTAGCGACAGTGTTAAGGGGTTGTGATCACTGAAACCACTCATTTCAATTGAAAAGCCCTGTATTCTCATCTTGAGCTGTTGGGACACTAGGATAAAATCAATAAAGGAACTACAGCCCTTTCCTTTGAAGGTCCGGGTGACCAATTTGTTTGGGTTAACCACCAATAAATCCATTGTGTGTTCCAGATTGTGGGTTTTCATCACCCTAGTCAACTCCCTGCATCCGATGTATGCTCACAGTGTGGACCCTCCTCTGAACTACAGGAGGTCCAAACTTCCTTGATGGGTAGTAAATTGGGGCACAAGAGACAATTGAAATCCCCCACAATTAAAAGAAGGGGTGCTATTGGCCCCTGCCTCTGCTCAGTTAGGCCGCTTAATCTGTCCTCAAGCTCCTTTGCTTTCTGACCTCCCGAGTTGTAAAAGTACACCAAAATTATGCGGAGACCTCTCATTCTGAGATCAAGGCCCATCATGTTTTCCGAATTCCATTTCAGATCAACCCAGCTCCCTTCTATACATCAATCTACAAGTACTAGGCGACCTCCCCTTGCTCTTCTGGCTGTGGATTTGCTTGCCGGGATTCCAAATGATTTATACCCCACGAGATGAAAGTTAGAATGGTCTACCTCCCAGGTTTCCTGAACACAAATTATTTTACATTTACTGATATATTCTAACCATTCCTGGTTCTGGAACTTGGTTGATAGACCTGCTACATTCCGGGACAATAATTCAATGGTACTCACTGAAACATGACCATCCAAACCTTGGGCTACTTCGGTTCTGGGGGGTATTATCTTATCTCGGACTGACTGGTACCCCCGCGATGGCACTTCCTTTGCCTGCTCCTCCCCTCTTGTTTTTAAATACAATGGGGCCGCCCTCAGAACTTGTTCTTGTCCAGTGTTCTTACCGAGTAGTCAGTCCACTTCACTGAGGTGTCTTCCCCAATGGGGTGGTACATCTCTACTGTATTGCGAGATAGCTAGCCCTGCCCCCTCTCTCAGTGATATCAGCTGTTGCCCATACATATTTCCTCCCCTTGATACCGCCGACAATTGCACGTGCCTTGCCTCCATCGCCCCCATTCTTAACCTTCCCGGATGGCCATACCTATCCTCGTCATCTTGTGAGTAATCTCTATTTAATAAATAGTTTGGGGGCCTATAAAAATAACTTAGATCTCGTACCTGAATGTGAGATTGTGGTTGTGCCCAGATACCCCTACAGATATGATCTACCACCTTAGGGTCGTGGAAATTAATAACAATTCAATCTCCTGCTGAGTTTTTAGTCCTGCCACCTACCCAGTTCACACTCCTTACATGCAGAATTTTGCATTTTTCGTCTCAGGGCAGTGGTATATTAATATTTAGCCAGTGAATTGCCCTGTTTTTCAGCTGATCATAGGATTCAGTCTTATTGTCTTCCAATACCGGAACACCGGTCAAAACAGCCACATTCGGTGTAAAGTCTGGGGGTAAATCTAGACAAGGACCCAAGTTCTTAACTAGTCAAGTCAAGTCAAAACCACTTTATTCGATTTAGTTTAAAATCATAAAAGCATTCTACAATCACATCACAGGAAGGGCAGTACAAATTCATAAGCAAATACAAAAAGCATCAATCAGTGATAATTTCATAAAAATACATGATATGAGGAAACAACAGTAATAATTAATTTATATACATTATAAAAATATATCATAAAAAGAGTAAATACTCAATAAAATAGACATTTAAAATGAGAACAACATCCATTTCATTTATCTTCACAAAACACTAATATTTACATCTTTAAGTCTTTTCCTCCTGATCCTAACCGCAGCAACAAGGTAATTGGCCACGCTAAACATGGCCAACGTAGAATCCAATAGTTGGAGGTACAGGAGAGCAGGTTTTGCCTGATAAAAAGCTTTTTCCTTCAATAATGGTACAAGGTATTTCTGTCTGGGCTCAATAAAGAAATTACAAAATAGCATAAAGTGCATATTGTTTTGTGTAGAAAAACTATCACAGTTGCAGACAGGGGCATCCTCCTCCTTAAACCAACCTTGACTATCACACAAAACTGTGTAAATCTGGTTAAACCGAAGTTTAACCAGGAGCCACCTATGAAAGGGGATAGTGACGATAGTAAGGTACGGTTGGATGGTAAGACGCGTAATGGTCAGGTAATGGGCTCTGACCGTGGGCTTGAGTAGTTGGTGTTCTTCCCTCTCCACATTTTTCATTGTTATAAAATTGGCCTTCACCCAGGCTAAATCTGATTTCTTAAGACCCTGAGGGGTAAGAAAAATATCAGGACGACCCAAATCCAAAGAGCACTTTTGTATATGTGAAAGCCAAATAATGTTTTTATAATTGTCTAGTTTTAAACAGTCCGCCAGTATTTTATGATTTAGACCCAAGTTTTTATTGGTCCAAAGCCTTATCCATAACAAGATAGGAGCCATAAGAAGGGTGTCCGATATATAACCAAGCCCAACTTCCTGGTGGACTGAAAACGTGGCTGTAGATTGGGGAAGCCCTAAGGTGGAACGGAGGAATTTATTTTCTTCCCTTTGAAGTGATTCACTATTTACATAGCCCCACAGACCCGAGCCGTACCTGGCTATTGCCACTGATTTTGCCCTGTACAAGTTAAGTAAGGCACCTGTTGGCTTCCCGCCCAGTCTCCTAGCAAAACTTAGGATAGCAGTGGCTGAGCTTCTAACCGCTTTGGTTTTAGCTACGATTTGCGGAGCCCAACTCCCCTTGGTGTCAAAAATTACACCCAGGTATGTAAAAATGTTAACATTTGTGATCACGTCACCGTTGCAATAAAACTGTCTGGAGTTGTTTTTACCAACCCCAAAAGCCATGACGTGTGATTTGGAGTTGTTTATCACTAGGTCTAATGATAGCATAAAATCATTAAAAGCATTTAAAAGTTTTTGTAGACCTATGGGAGTCCGAGCTATTAAAGCGGCATCATCCGCGTACAGGAGAACCGGAATACGAGTTTCCCCTGCACGCGGAGTATCCAAGGTAGCAGATAAAAGGGTTTCCTCAAGTGAGTTTATATACAAGGTGAAGAGCATGGGCGCAAGAATGCAGCCCTGCCGCACTCCCCTGCTGGATTTGAACCAGGCGGTACGATTACCTTCTTGATCCATTCTGATTGAAGCTTTCAGATCTTTGTGTAATTCTGCCAAAAAATATACAAGGGGGGGATCAAGACCCAGCTTTAGCAACATGGTCCACAGCCGAGCTCTATTCACCAAATCGAAAGCTGTGGACAGGTCCATAAAAGCCACAAAAATTGACCCTTTTTTAACAGTTGTGTATTTCGAAATTAACAAATGAAGATTTAGGCATTGGTCCTCAGTCCCCCTCCCAGCACGGAACCCATATTGGGCATCTACTAGAATATTATTATCTGTGGACCAGGTGTTAATTCTAGCAAGCAGGACTTTGCCCAAAATCTTCATTGAAGAATCCAATAACGAAATTGGTCGAAAACACTTTGGGTCGCTTCTTAGGCCCTTTTTGAAAATAGGTACTATAATGGCACATGACCATGTTTTTGGCAAACCCCCCTCATACACACAATTAAAAACATTAGCTAAAATCTCAGCCCACATCTCCGAGTTAAGTTTGTATAGGTCCGGGGGAACCCCATCCGGGCCCGGGCTTTGTTTGCAGCTGAGCCTAAAATTGCCAGCTCTACTTCTGATTTGGTAAAATCTAAATTAATGGGAGAAGAAGGGGAGTAAGGTATTTTAAACACCTCAGCAATTTCATTGGAACCATATATAATGGAGAAATGATTAATCCAGTCTGCTTCAGATATGTTAATATCAAGATCCAAATTGTTTGTGTGAGAGAACAAAGGATTATTAATTATAGCCCAAAATTTGGAGCTATGTTTAAGGGTTATGGGGTCCATCAAAGAGTCCCAGGCTTCGTCTTTGATGGCTTTTTTCCGAAGTTTGACTGCCAAAGCGTACTGTCTTCTTAGATCTGCCACCAAAGTCCTGTCTCTAGGCGATTGTTTAAGTCCTTTCAGCAGAGCTGAGTGTGCCTGTGAGCAAGAGTGGTCAAACCATCTACACACTGGGACAGAACCCCTCCCTGGTTTGACTCTAAGCTCTTTATCCACTCTAGCACAGATAGCTTCAAAGGCACTCACAACTTCCCCTCCCCTCATCTCTCTATTCATACATTTCCCAAATTCGACTCCCATATCCTGCACAATACGACCATGAAAATCCTCTGGACAGACTTTGCACCATTTGAGGCGTCTGCCTTGGTCCTTACTCCTCACGTCCCTTATAGAGGTAGCCCTTACTACTCCTTTATACAAACCAGAAAGAGCATCCAGAACCAATAACACAGGGTTGTGGTCACTAAATCCACTAACAATTGCGTTATAAAACAATACATAACGAAGGAGCCCTGGGGACATAAAAAAGTAGTCAATAATCGATTCACTGCCCCTTGCATTGTACGTGACCACACGGTTTGTTGTATCTGAGAACCCTGGTTCATATAGGTCATTTGATGAGAGCAAGTTTTCCATCGCCACACCCTTAGAAGTGTGTTCAAAGTGTGGCGGTGAAGTGTAATCAGGACCGTTTTCATCAATAATCTGGCAATGGGACTCACACAAATGAACATTAAAATCACCCATCATTATACACTGGACAAAAGTGGTTTGTTTTGACATGTATTTAGTTAAAAAGTCAGATAAACCATCTAAAACAAAATTTGGGGGTCCCCCCTGCATGGAGTTGTAACAGTTTATTAATACAATCTTATTCTTATCCGCCAAACAGATTTCCACCAGCTGAAAATAGTGAGAAGAACTAGGAATTTCTCTAACATTACCTGCAATTTTAACTGAGACAAGGAATAGCAAACCCCCTCTGTCCCTACCCGATGTGGAGCTCAGGGCATCAACAAAGAAAGAAATGTATCCTTCTACCCAGAAACCTTTATCTTTCGTCCAAGTTTCTTGTAATGCGACTATATCATGGTTCTTCACTGATTGTAACCAAATAGGGTCATCTTGTTTTGCCCGTAGGCCCGCGATGTTCCATGATACTAACCGTATGTGCCCTTCCCCTAACTGTAATGGGTCATTAATAACAGATTCGACTCTAACAACAGGTAGGGCCACATCAGTATTAACTGGGAGTTGGCAGGTCAGGTTATCCTGTTCGGGTACAGGTGCTAGTCATTCAATGTCTACTCTATCAGCTAATGCTGAAAACATGTTTGACAATGGTAGATCGTTAGAGGGTGTATTCCTTACAACCTTTACTACACCATTAGCTTTAATTGGCTTAGTCATCCATACATTAGTAGGCATGGGTGAGATAAGATTGTCCTCTGCCCAAGTGTTATCAATAGACTGTAACTTGATGTTCTCATTTACAACTGGCCTATGAGGACGGGGATAAAAGAAACCCAGAGGCATCGCCCGAACCCCTTTACTTACAGGATCCAGAGGGGAGTCATCCCAGAAAAGTCGACTCGCGACATTCTTAGATTTAAAATTTACAATGACGCAGTCTCCAGATACCTCTTTCTTGCTTCTACCCACCCAGTTTACCCGTCTACTTGTTACAATATTGTCTGCGATGTTACTTTCTCCCGTGCAGTTGGCGTTACACCATTTTTTAACGTGCCTAAGCAGGGACTCATGTTGTTCTATCGCCCCATCTTCAAGTTTAGGCACGTTAACCAAAATTGCGACAAAGGGTGTTGCATCCGGAGGTAAATTTATTGGAGGTACCCTTTTTTCCGGAGCCCCCCACTGGCCTCTAGGCCTTGTGGAGCAACTTGCACTGTGGCCAGCCTCTGTCGTGGGGATATATATTCCATTATCTACTTTCCCTTTTGGTGGCACAGGTTTGACAATAGGTAAAAGAGGGATATTGACTGGTCTAGTTATGGGTGGGTCACAAACTTTAGGGGCAGTGATCTGTACAACTGAGGGACATGGAGCCAAAGGCATAGAGAATGCAGGGGCCCGAGTATTAAGAACATCATTGATACGATCACATTTTGCCATAAGGTTCTTAACACAGTCCTTCAGAGTTTCATTAATATCCGAGGCAATCTGGATTAAAGCAGTCTCAAGTCTATCTGTAAACAGTTTTTCCAATAAGGCCATAATGACTTCCTCCGTCAGAAGGGCTGGCTGGGTAGAACCAGCCACAGTTAAAGCCGACCTTCCAGCACCCCCGGGGTTCATAGGGGAGTTAGGTATCACGATTTCAGGTATGGCCGGGCATGGAAGAACTGTAGCAGGAAGTGACAAAGTGGGTCTACAGGCCTCAATAATGACCCGAGGCTCCAATGGTATACAATTTATGGTGGAGGAGTTCGAAGTATCAACAGTCCCAGGACTGGGAGCAAGGCCCAGTTCACGCTCGGACTCAGCAATCTGAGATGATAGTTCCCCCACCTTAGTAGTTAGATATGTGAGTATACTTGTAGTATACTTAGGCACCTTCGCTTTAGCTTCATCAGCCGCTGGTGTTGCCAATTTGCGCTTACCCATTGTGGAAGATGTTAAGGACGTGGCCCGTCCCGTCCCTGGTCGTCCTTGGACGGCCTTAGATGGCCCGCCCTCTGCCCGGGCTCCGCCCGGCGCCACCCGCGCGCGTCCCGCGACGCGGAGGGGTTGGCCCGCCTTTGTAGCGCCTCCGGGCGCGCTGTCTGCGGGGACCGGAAGTACACGCAAAGCCCGCTGGGAGCTGTAGTCTCCAGCCGCCGAGTTGGTGATGGCGGCGAGACCTACAGCGTTCCTGGACCCAGGGGCTGGGGCTGCGTGTGGCGAGATGTGCGTCCAGGTAGGGTTCTGCTGCTGCTGATGCGAAAGCCTCCCGCTCCACGAGGGGCTGGCCCGCCTTTGTAGCGCCTCCGGGCGCGCTGTCTGCGGGGACCGGAAGTACACGCAAAGCCCGCTGGGAGCTGTAGTCTCCAGCCGCCGAGTTGGTGATGGCGGCGAGACCTACAGCGTTCCTGGACCCAGGGGCTGGGGCTGCGTGTGGCGAGATGTGCGTCCAGGTAGGGTTCTGCTGCTGCTGATGCGAAAGCCTCCCCTTAACTATATTCTTGTCCCTGCCCCTGTCATTGCTACTACTAACTCCTCCTGTCTCAGTTGGGGGGACATTTCCACCACTCATTGTCCCACCTCTTGTATCTTCTGGGTGCATTGGGTGCACGTTCGTGACCACAATTGATGACACATTGGTGTGTGGACATACAGACGAATCCCTTCCTCCCTCCCTCCTTGTTTCCTTTACAGGGCCAGTACTCGCTATTTTATTTTCAATACCACCCAAAGTGGACATTATCAGACTCTCTGTTTCCACAAGTCTATTATCAATTAGTGAAAGTCTTTTCATTAGTGGCTCCAGTGAGGACGATATTAGAGCCCCTATTTTCTGCCAATATAGATCCTGCGGCAATGGTAGACAAGTTTTAATTCCTTCCAAAGTTGTGGGAGTTAGTGCGCGCACTGTTCCATGTGATTCTTCAGCGATTGGCAAGTCTGCTTGAGGTGGCTCTTTCTGTTTGCTCTGATCAGTGGTTTTAGGCTTCTTTCCCCTAAGCTTGATGCCTCCTCGTGTGCCTCCTCTTTTTCTTTTCCCTCCTAGTCAATACCCCATTTTCTTACAGAGGAACATTTTAAAGTGTATTTTCCTAAAACTAGATGTCAAAGGTGAAGAGGCATAACTAAGTTTGAGAGAACCCTTTCTGGTGTAGTTGTAGTATTCTGCAATTAGTGTTTCCTGAAATTTGAAGACCTTTGAACCTGATTTGAAGAGGTGTATTGAGTGTGAGGGTAGATCAGACAGAGACATTTTGGAGGACTAGAATTTACCAGAGCACAGATTTCACAATATACCCTTATCCTACTATTGGAACTTTTAGTATCTTCCAACCAAAGGGGTCCATTAGGATGGCGGGCGGACTTTGTCCGCCCGCCACCCTAACGGAGATCGGGACCGCCCGCCATGAGGGCGGGGGTCCTGTTGTGGGTATTAGGATGTGCCCGCCACAGTGGCGGGCACATCCTATATGTTTTACATTGTGGCGGGCGGTGCTCTCTGCAACGCCTGCCACAATGTAAAACATAAGTTGACGCATTCACACATGCAAAGCGGCAGGCACCGCGCGGTGCCTGCCGCTTAGCATATGTACATGTGTGGGGGTACCATAGGTATCCCCCATGTGCCCCCCGACAGTGGCGCCAACCTGGGGGCCCTGCAGAAGGGCCCCGCAGCAATCTCTGCATGCCTTTCCGTGGCTGCATTACCACCGCGGAAAGGCCCACACATTGTATCATCGTAATATGGCTGGGGGTGTCCATTGAACAACGCCACCATATTAATTTATTACCGCAGCGGTCGCAAGGCGACCGTGGCGGTAAAGCGGAGGACGGTCTTTCCGTCCGCTGCTACGCCCTCCGTCATCCTAATCTGGCGGAGGGGAAAACTAGAGTGGTTGTCGGGCGGATTGCCTCCGCCATGGTGGCGGTGGCCACCGCCACCCTGGCGGAGGCAATCCGCCCAATATCCTAATGGACACCTTAGTTCCTAGCGGTTGGTCCCACATTGATCATAGATTAGCTGTGTATTTACTAGGTGCAAATGTGTTTTTCTGTACTAAGATGCTCAGAACTTAAGTGATGAAAGTAAATAAGAGATAATTATACTCATTGGGAAGAAGGATAAGGCATTGTTCGGCTTTCCTGTACCAATGAGGGCAACATGAGTCTTTCTTTTTGAAGCTATTTTATTTATAAGCAGCTTAAGCTACTTTATTTTGGAATTTGTTTTCTTGTTTCTATGAGGGAGGAGGGATAGTAAGAATTCTTCTGTGCTGATTGACTGTTTCCGAAATGGTAGAAATACTCTAGTGAGGACGCAAAGTTTGTATTTCCAGAGTTGGTACAAGTGCTCTTAGGAAAAAGCAGAACAAAGTAAAAACATGATAGCTGTTTAAGGTAGATTGCCTGTCAAAATCAATGAGAGGTGAGTTAATGAATGTGTCACTTGATTAAAAACAGTATTGTGTTACGAGTAGTGGTATGAAAGCTGAGGGCATACAATATGAGGTCCCCAGAATCCAAACCAACAATGTAGGGGTGATTTCAGTCAAAAGGGTCAACATAACAAACAATAAGCTGATTGCCCATTGTGTGGAGGTTGAAACTAAGGAAAGACCAGGTTTTTAATTAAAAATGTGTCGTTTGCTTTCGCTCCCTAAGTGTGCCAGGTATGCCCAGACGTGAGTCCTGGGCTCACTGTGCCCCTGGAATGAAGCTATCCTGGCTGAAGAGGGGTGAAACCCTGAAACCAGTCCTAGGATGCTTGTTTCTGGTCCAGGGAGGACCTGGCTTGTCAGTTCGGGCTGGGCTGTTCCCATGAGGCACAGGGTCAAGACTGATTGGCATATGGCCAGGTCTAAACTGGGTGGCATGGTGAGCAAAAGAATGATGGATTTAATCCAGATCTCTTGACTGGGGGGGAATGTTTTTATTCGTTCTACATTCCGTTCATCAATTGTGTGTCTTGTGTCTATATACTAGGAAAAAGGTTTTACCTTCACTCCTTTACTTTGTTGAAATCATTTTTGTTACCATTAAGACTCTGCACATTTTTTCCCCCCTAACCAGTGGGAAATTGTTTGTGCTCTCTCCATAAAACACTGTAAACATGCCATACATCTAATTGGCACATTTAACTTACTTATAGGACCCTAGTAAATGGTACTGCATGTACCCAGAGCCTGTTAATTAAATGCTACCAGTGGAATGGAGCACACATTGTGCCCCACTCTATCGTTGCACTGTAAAACATGCCTGAGGCCTGAAACTGCAGTCAGTAGTGCAATTGTAAGCTGCCATGTCGAATTGGCAACTTAACCTTTTAATGGATCTAAGCCTTCCTTTTAAATGATAATATGTCATCCCTAAGGTAGGCTCCAATGGTAAATAGAGCTCACAAATCATTGTGAAGAAAGAGTTTTATTCTCTTGTGTGGTTGGGTACCTCACAGTGTAATAAACTCACAAACCCATCTTGGGTCCAGTCAGACTCATTTGAAAAACTTTAGCTCAACCTGGGTGGCTGTTTTGTGTTGTGTTTTCACATTATGGCTGTTTGATTGCTGCATAAATACTTTACACATTGCCTGTGCCAAGCTACCAGCGGGTTAAGCTCACATTTTTTTAGTGGCTTTTGAGGTTCACCTTGTCAAGAATTGTGTTTATTATTTGAGTGGGGCTTCCACAATCCTCTATCAGTAACCCACTTCCTTAAAGCGGGTATCAAAGTAAGCAAGGAGGATGCTGTCAAAAAAAAAGAAAGGAGTCAGGCGGTTGGACGGAGTGGAGAGAGGGAGGTCAGCAAATCCCTTTCTTCATCAACCTATACGACTCGCCTCAAGGAACAACAGTGGAACAACCATTAGCCAAAATCATGCTTGGATCACATTCTTACAGTACAATTGAACATAAACTACACCCTACTGATGAGGTCCAAACAAGCCAAAATCAGTCTGGTTTTGATTTCGTTCCATGCCAGAGGGTACATAGCCTGGCAGTTCCATCTGAACTGTTTCTATTGAAGCAGGAACAAGGCTGGTTTACATAAGGCTGGTTCCTATCTGTGGTGGCATTGTGGGCAAAAAAGCAATAGGCTTTTATATGGTTCAAGTAATTACCAGTGGTTGATATTAATTAATGCATTCTACTTTCCACTTCTTAATTTATTTTCTTAGGTGTGAAGCCCTATCTGATATAGGTATATACAAATAAGGGTCCCATGCTCACCGTATCACATGATTCATAGTGCACCCTACTGATATAGCTGGACCCAGTCTAGTGTTGTTTGTGAGGGAACTTACCCTGGGGATTAAGGCTGGACTGTTCCAGGACCAAGGCTGATTTGCAAAAGGCTGGTTCCTGTCTGAGACCGCATGGTTGAAATTGGTGGAAGAATAAGATGAAATGGAACATGGTAATTAATGGAGGCTGAGATTTATTATATATTATAACTATCTGTGCATTATATTTTTGTTTTCTTCAGTCGAATAATATCATTCTTTTTGGCTGAACAACCCCTGTAAATGGCTGCAACCTCAAAACATGTTGTTCCTCTATTCATATCAAAAATATTTCAGCAAGACTATAACACTCTATACCTCAACCTAGCTTTCTAGATTGCTTCTGACAGACATTTGAATTGAAGTAATTCATTGAAATGCCATACTTTGCAAGGCCTAAATCAGGACCCAATAGAGTAGAAATAAGTCAATTTCTGGTTGAGATTTAGGACTTTCTGAATTTACCAACTTGTAATTGAAATCCCCAAAAATACGCTGGGTAGATTTTCCAGAAGGAGAACATTCTCATGAATTTTCTGTTTACTTAAATCACAAACGTTGGGGTTTATCCGAACATATGTTAACCATCCTGTAATTGTTGACGCCAAGTTATTGTGGATGTTTTGCAGGACAACGATGATCCATGAATATAATTAGAATGCTACAAACGGGAGACGCTACGCCTGTTGTGGAGGGCGAGAACAGCAGTTGGGGGCAGGACTCAGAGACCCAGAGACCCCAGAACTGGCAGCCCCTCCCTCTGTCTACCTGTGGGTATTTAATTGTCTGCGGACTCCCGCGACGCCGGACGTGCGCGGGCGCTGGGCTAAGCCCGGGCAAAGGGCGGGCCGTCTATGGTCGTCAGGGGCCGAAAGAGGCCGGGCTGGGCCCCCCCATTTGGCTCTTTGAACAGGGACGATGGACTAACGGCGGAAGAAGGTAACGTGTGACCTGTACAAAATTCAATTGATAAACACATTCCTGCCAGAATAATAACATACTGAGGGCCAGATGTAGGTAATTCATATTTACCGACTCTTAAATACTGAATTTTACCGATTCGGTATTTAAGAGTCGGGAAATATGAAGGGGGGAGATGTAGGTATTACAGATTCTGTAAATACCGAATCGTTAAGATTCCGTATTTACAGAATCTGTAAATACCGAATCGGTATTGCCCATTGATTTCAATGGGCCTTAAAGCCCATAGGAATCAATGGGCAATACCGATTCTGTAATTACAGAATCGGTAAATACCGAATTTTGCAAGGGTGCAGGGGGTGTCACTTTGACACCCTCTGGCACCCCAAAAATAGGCATGTGCGCCATGTGGCACACAGACATGCCCTAAGGGCATGTCTGTCTGTCACATGGCTAGGTGTGCATGCACAGATGTGCATGCACACCTGAATTCGATATTTTAACACCCAATTGGATTGGGTGGTAAAATACCGAATTTGTAGGGCCTTTGGGACTCAGAAGAGTCCCACCTACATCTGGGAATTACCGAATCGGTAAAAATACCGATTCGGTATTTTACAGATTCTGTAAATTTACCGATTCTGTAAATTTACAGAATCTGTAAAATCTGGCCCCCTACATCTCAAGATGCCAAATACCGGTCGGAAACGGCCGAATTCGGCCGTTTCCGACTGGTATTTGCCACCTACATCGGGCCCTGAGTGCTCTAAGATATTAACTACCCCACTAAAAATGCCCCACAAAAATGAGTAAACGGAGGGGCGTAGTTGGAACTCTAGATGATTTTATTATAAGGGCCGAATCGGTGCTTATACATGAGATACAGGCACTTGAAAGAAGACTGTCCTTAGATCTTGTCCTGCTCCAACCGTATTTGTCACCTGGGGGTACTCAGGCCCTAATTTCTTCTGACACTTTCAGATCGTCTGTTGTGCCTTTAAGTCCTGATATATTAGTCACATGCACACTGTCTTTATCCCCTCCTGCTACTCAGGATCCAAGCGTTCCTGCTAGTAATACACGAGGGATTTTGAGCAAGACAGCTAAAGGTCGGATACTGGCTTCTTCTGCATTTAGTGGAAAGAAAAATGGAGCCAAATTAAACCAGCCAAAGACCAGACAACAAACAAAAGACTCTAATACAGGCATCTTGTGTAGTAGTGTAGGTAGTAGTGGCAGCGGGACAGTTGAAGCTCTGTCGTCCAACTTGATTTCCACTCAGACCGAAGTTCTTCTGGAAAATGGCTTGAACGCAGCCGATAGGGGCATTAAAATTTTAGATACTTTGATGGAAGGATTTGAGTCCAGATTGGATGACCTGATGGAGATTTTTGTTATAAACTTGATGTATTATGGAAGAAAATGCCTAAAACAAATACTGTGGCGGCTAGTACAATTGGGGGCGGGGCGGGGATATTGTTTTGCATCCAGTTTTGAACCCTGCATTGGATGGTCAAATTAATTGTAATGGTGCATCACAATCCCGGAGCACAGTTGACCTCATGGCGCACCCTCAATCTGCT
The DNA here is from genome assembly GCF_964263255.1 of Lissotriton vulgaris. NCBI lineage: Eukaryota > Metazoa > Chordata > Amphibia > Caudata > Salamandridae > Lissotriton > Lissotriton vulgaris. The sequence goes on along the minus strand of NC_141697.1, from coordinate 163,888,403 downwards.
TCTTGTGAATCATGTGGTAATAGGGGGGCAATGCCAGTAATAAGTGATGACCCTATCAATAGAAGCAGTAGGTTGACAATGGGGAAGGTTGGTATGGGCAATCAGAAGGGGGGCAACAACCAGGGCAACAACCAAGATAGGCCATCTAAGCAGGGCTCAACGCCAGTCAATGGCACTAATGACACAAACAAAGATACTAGTAAATCTGGTACTAATTTTAATTCAGATGTCCCACCAGCCTCCGCCCCATATGTGCTTGTCTTAACCGGCGTCCCTGCGCTTAGAGAGGGACAGAGTAAGTCCTGGTCTGATCTCCAAAACAAGTCGGTAGACAGGCTTCATAAACACAAAAATTTTGATCCATGTAGGACGGAGGAAATAAATATGACAAGGAGAGTAGGGTGGGTCGGACCATCAAACAAATGCATAGATTGGGATTATATTGTTTTAACCTTTAGAAGACCCCAACAGGTCTGTCACCTACTATCTATTAGAGATCAATCATTTACCCCCCTGACTAACATTAGCATACTTCCCCTGGGTTATTTCTATAAGCCAACCTTAACCCCAAATAGTAGCATTGAAACAGCTATGCCCCTATTGAACGGATATCATGTCCTTTCTAGTCTGGATACACAAGATTGACCATTAGACATGGTATCTGATGTACAAGTCAATGATATGTCAACCCTAGACGTACTGATTAGACCTGATTGCTCCCAAGTGAGGATAAACACATTAAAAAGTAGCAATGGAGCAACCTTGAATATATTGAGCTGGAATGTTGCAGGGTTACGTTCAAAACTTGATAACATAGATTGGATAGATATGATTAGGGAATATGATATTGTCATGTTCCAGGAAACCTGGGCCACGGAACAACAATACATTGAGGGGTTCCATTGTTTTAGTGTGACATCACAAACACCTTGGATGAGGAGACCATCGGGAGGGTTGTTTATAGGGATTAATGTGGCTGCTGGGGGAAGCTTCAAGATAATTCCATCCTGCAGTTTATACTATCAGGTAGTGCTTTATGAAAGAGGGATTCACTTCCATCTGATACATTTTCATAATAATGATTTTCAGTCAGTTCCAAACAAGAGTCTTATTAAGCTCTTTGATTTTATTTCAGATTTGGATACCCAGTCTAATAATGGGGACCCTTTGGGTTTTTTATTGGGGGGTGATTTCAATGCTAAAATTCTTGACACACAACCTGAAAAGAGAATGGCTTATCATGGCCAATCGATCAGTAGAGGCAGAGAACTTGGCCGGTTTATAAGATCCCATAATCTGTCCAATGTTATGGGCCTGGTTGCAGGGTTAACCATGAATAATTTTTCAACTTATAGGGGAAGGGGCTGTAGTTCTATCATAGATTTTATCTTTGTATGCCCTCTGATAGAAAAACAGTTAGTATCTGCCGAAGTTGTACTTTCCAACTTTGGAGACCATAATCCCATTAAGATATCCATACATACTGCCCATAGGCCGATTTTTCAGATTGAATGTGGGGCTACAAATTTAATGGTGTCTACAGACAACTTAAGATTGTGTTGGAAGGGGGCTTATAACTTCGATATAGTTAGAAGATTGGCAAGGGACAAAATGCCCCTTATTGATTCCTGCCTCTCATTACAATTACCATCAGCACAGATCATTGAGGATTTTGGTAAGCTCTGTCAGACGATCAAAATCCTCCTCTCCAGACCATCTCCCCAAACGGCACCCACCCCTAGCTGGTTCAACCATGAATGCACACAAGCAAATAGGAAATTACGTAGGGATACTTTCATCCACTCTGAGGTGTACAACAGAAGTTAAACTGGCCGGAAAGAATTATATTGAGGTGATCAGAGACAGGAAGAAGGACCTCCTGAGTGAACGCTGGGACAAATTGCCCGAGGCTTCTAGCCAGAAAAAGGGCAACAATTTTTGGGCAGCAGTTAGGGACCTTCATTCCATGGCTCAGTCCTCGATGCCAATTAGCTGTAACATCTCCAGTGATGCATGGGTTGAACACTTTTCAGGAATCTATAGCTCAACACTTCCATGCGAGGCAACCGTTAGCCCAGGCTGCCCGGTACCCATAGAAATAAGTATTTTAGTAGTTGTAGAAGCCATCAATCAGAGCCTAGGTAACAAGGTGCCGGGTCCCGACGGGCTCCCTATTGATTTAATCAAGTGGAACCCGAATTTCTGGGCTCCTTTGCTTTTGAATGTTTTTAACAATTTAACTTTGACAAAAATACCCGAGACATGGGCCAGAAGTATAATAGTCCAGATTTTTAAGAAGGGAGATAGATCTCTTCCATGCAATTAAAGACCTATTTCTCTAATAGACAACACCCTTAAAATCTTGGGAAGAGTCTTGTACAACAAAATGTTGGGATGGACAGAAGCAAATGCCATCTTGGATCCATGCCAGCTGGGTTTTAGGGGTAAGGTTGGAACAAGAGAACAATGTCTCAACTTAAATTTAATTGTCGGGAAATATACTATTGCACGGAGGACCCCCATTTATACGGCTTTTATGGATTTGTCCAGAGCTGGGTTGGATGAAGCATTGGTACATTTTTTTGCATATTTACATAGAGACCTCCAGGCTCAGGTAAGGATTGGCATGGGAGGAGAGGTTTCAGGGACCATTGATATTGGCAGGGCGGTCAGACAAGGTTGTGTACTGGCCCCCTCCTTTTTATCATATATTTTAATGGGCTGATTATCTCCTTGAAAATGGCTACTCAAGATGTTCCATACATTAATAAAAAGCCCATCCCTGTGCAACTTTACGCAGATGATGCGGTTCTTATGGTACACAGTCAAAATATCGAGTTGGAAATATCGACCTACCATAATATCGAGTCTGAAATATCGAAGGAGCATAATATCGAAGGCAAGAATATCGTAGGACAGAATATCGACCCAAGGTAAGTAATATCGAAATACTTAATATCGATGTAAGTAATATCGAAGTTAGTAATATCGATAGCATATATATCGATGTTAATAATTTCGATGACACTAATATCGATATTTGTATTATTTTATAGTTTTTTATTATGTATGCGTTATATGTTTAATTTAAGTATTTAAAATAATTAATATTATATGTGTATACATTTTCTATAATAATATATAAATTTATAATGAAATTTGATGTTTTAGTACCGGAGCGGGTTGTGGGTTTATAGGGGAATAGGGTGGGAAGTAATTTAATTATGGTAAGTTGATTAATAATTAGTAGGATTAATTAATTAATTATAATTATTTGCTAATTACTATTGATTAATTGGGAAATAATTAATTGATTATTTGATATATATTTTCTGTAGCGGGATGTGGGTTTATAGGGGAATAGGGTGGGGAGTAATTTAATAATAATTAATTAATTAATATATGTTTTTAAATATTTATAACTAATTAATTGGAAATAATTAATATTAATTAGTTAATTAATTAATATAATTTAGTACATATTTTAAATTAATAATTAATTGGTAATTAAATAATATTAATTAGTTAATTACATTAATTAGAGTAATTTATTTATATATATATAATTTTTAGTTACTGTTAATTAATTAATTGGGGAAAACTTATATTAATTATTAAATTATATTAATTACAGCTAATGTGCTAATATATTTACTTTATTGTTATTGTTAATTATTTATTAATTGCTAATTAAATAATATTAATTAACTTTGGGTTAAGGAGTATGTTTAGCGTTCAGGGTCAGTTTTGGGTTTTTGGGTAAAGGGGTATTTTTAGTGTTCAGGGTCAGTTTTGGGATTTTGGGTAAAGGGGTATTTTTAGGGTTCAGGGTCAGTTTTCAGTTCTTGGGTAAAGGGGTATTTTTAGTGTTCAGGGTCAGTTTTCAGTTTTTCGGTAAAGGGGTATTTTTAGGGTTCAGGGTCAGTTTTCAGTTCTTGGGTAAAGGGGTATTTTTAGGGTTCAGGGTCAGTTTTCAGTTCTTGGGTAAAGGGGTATTTTTAGTGTTCAGGGTCAGTTTTCAGTTTTTGGGTCAAGGGGTATTTTTAGGGTTCAGGGTCAGTTTTCAGTTCTTGGGTAAAGGGGTATTTTTAGAGTTCAGGGTCAGTTTTCAGTTTTTGGGTAAAAGGGTATTTTTAGGGTTCAGGGTCAGTTTTCAGTTCTTGGGTAAAGGGGTATTTTTAGGGTTCAGGGTCAGTTTTCAGTTTTTGGGTAAAGGGGTATTTTTATGGTTCAGGGTCAGTTTTCAGTTCTTGGGTAAAGGGGTATTTTTAGGGTTCAGGGTCAGTTTTCAGTTTTTGGGTAAAGGGGTATTTTTAGGGTTTAGGGTCAGTTTTCAGTTTTTGGGTAAAGGGGTATTTTTTGGGTTCAGGGTCAGTTTTCAGTTCTTGGGTAAAGGGGTATTTTTAGGGTTCAGGGTCAGTTTTCAGTTTTTGGGTAAAGGGGTATTTTTAGGGTTCAGGGTCAGTTTTCAGTTCTTGGGTAAAGGGGTGTTTTAGGGTTCAGGGTCAGTTTTCAGTTCTTGGGTAAAGGGGTGTTTTAGGGTTCAGGGTCAGTTTTCCTGACTGTTGCACTCTCTGGAGTGGGAATAGTAATTTTATCCCTACGCTATCAAACGCTTTCCCTACTGTTCCACTCTCTGGAGTAGGAATAGTAATTTTTACCCTTACGCTATCCAACGTTTTATATAATTAATTGTTAAAATATCAAATGTTTATTTTATTTTTTATATTACTTACATTTTATTTATGTTATTGTTTTATGTTTGTAAATGTATTAGTAAATTAGAATATATTTCATTAATTTATAAATTAGTAAATTTATTATTAATACTTATTGTTCAGTACATATATATTATATATTTACTGTATATATTTAATTAATGTATTATTAATATATATGTATTATTTATTAATTTTAAACATTATTAGATACTTTTAAATATGTATATTTTATTTATTAGTGTTATATACTTACTTTTACATTTATATATACAAAAAAAACGATATTTTTAACATCGATATTTTTTACATCGATATTTTTTTTCCAATATTTTTGTACTTACCATGTTGTAGATAGGATGTCGATATTTTTGCCCTCGATATTCTTGACTCGATATTCTTGTAGGTCGATATTTCTGATGTCGATATTCTGTCAGTGATCCGGTTCTTATAAGGGTGCACTCCAAATTCCCTGCGTCTTCTTGTTCAAAATTTTAACAATTATATGTTAGATCTGCAGGTACATTTTAAGAAATCTTTTTTAATGAGTAGTGGCCCAGGGAAGCGTGAAATAAGCTCAATCACAACAGATAGCCAAAAACTGACCTTTTGTTTACTTTGGGTTGGCGTTTGCTGCAAACGGCTCCTGGCGTGAGCATTTAGCTCACGCCAGGAGCAAGTTCTCAAAGGCCACCAATTAAATTTTAAGCCTACCCCACGCTAAGACCACGTGGGCTCTTTTAGCAGTCAAGAAAATATACAATCTCCAGTGTACTCGGTGGCCACATATGGTGCCGAGATTTGGGGAATAGTCAATTACTCAGCTATCCAGCAGGAAGAAAATAGGTTCTGCAGAACATTACTGAGCACCCTAATCTTAACCCCCCAATATATATGTCACAAGGAGCTCAATATTAATTTTATAACTGATTTTATCCATGCACGACCGGCAGTTATGTGGGTATCACTGTGGAAGAACGAAGCAGCATCTTTGACACAGCAGATTACTATGGATTGTTTACATTGCGATAAAGGCTTAGAAATCCCATGGCTAAGTGGTGTGCTCGAAAGTTTGCGCAGTGAAAAAGAGAAAATGTTTTCCTGGACCCAACATTAGCAGAATCAGTTCCAAAAAAGGAACTGCGGAATGCCGTGTACTCCCTATATAACAATGAGCGGGATGTGGTGGAGTCCAGGAAAACATTTGTACGCAACTACATGGCCATCGAGGAGCACTGTTATCCGCTTCATATATATTTGTCCTTGTGGATGAGTCATTGGGAAAGGAGCCTCTTGTTTCGATTAAGAGCTGGCACAATCCGATTCGCACTTTGTTTTCCACTGGGTTATAGCCAAAATTTTTATCAAAATTTGAGCTCTTGTGACGGGAGGAGTGAGCAAACTATTATGCACTTTATATTTTTCTGTAAATATTATCTTAAATATTCTAAGCAGTTTGTATACCTGTATTTTAATAAGAGAAGACCAATTACTTTGGATGTAGCGTATCGTTGCATTTTAGATTTAGAAGCTGTTGAATTGATTTTTCGCACTGGCATTTTTCTTAAAACTTCAATAAGGGCACGTAGGTCTATGATGGATCCTTGATCATATATGACACAACTTGAGAATTGTTTTAATAATCATATGTTAAAATGATGGTTGTCTCTGCACTAGGCACTTTAGATATATGTATATGGAATTTTAATCTTTGTATCAAATATTGTGATGTATTTACGTTTTTGTGCTTTTATGGGTACTATTGTATCCGAATAAAGTTTAATTGAACTGTACTGAACTACAATTTTCCAGCACTTCTACTTTCTCTTTCTACATCATTCCTCCCCTTTGCAAGCTTCAACATTAAACTCACAACATGATAAGTATTAAAAGGTGGTACATCTGAAACACTGGTGTTTCCTGCATTATAAATGCAATTTCTATTAGTTGCATTCTGATAGTCATACATTTTTTAATCATTCCGAAGCAGTTATAGATGGGATTAATTTTTCTGTACACCTTTGTGGCACTCAGGTGAAAAAAACATTTTTGAATCTGCCCTTAATTTCATACACACAAATATTATTTTTAGGCAAACCACTCTAGTGACTATTTTGTTGATTACCCCTTTACCAAGTATATGATAGTGCAGCTTTCTGTTTGGTTCTCTTATTTTGTAACTGGATTTGCTGGCATATTTCGACCCTGGGCCCTGGAAGGCTTCAAAACAGCTTCCAGAGTTTGTGCACCTACATCTAAAACATGGCGGTGTTTGCTGACCTCAACTGGCTTTTTTGATGCTTTATGTAGGCCACAGTAAAAATACACATAAACTGCACAAGTGGCATAAAAGTTAACTATTGTTTCGGTGTTGCAGAAACAACGGCATTTGGAGTCTTCACAGGCACCATGTGAAAAGAAGAAAGCAGACACAGATGGTGGAGTGATGCCAGAGCCGAGGAGAGGAGAAGGCTTCTGAGTAGCCCACACATACCAGCAAGGTTGATGTGACTCATCAGCACTGGGAGCCGCCAGAGAGGCTCCAGGATCTGGATAATGCACTGTGCAGCCAATAGAGCATCCAGTAAAATTGGGATATAGAGGAAAGTTACCCTCCATAAATAATATTGGGAGTTTCTTGCAGCAGAATGACCACCTAAAAACATCTGTTCAAACCACGTGGGGTGCAATAGGAATGGGGTGACTCTCGGAACTGCTCAGAGGGAGGGGCATCAGAGTCGACCGGTAAAATAAGGATTTGGAACTGTCTACATGCATGGGGCAGGGAGAAAGCTCACAGTTCCCTCTGGGGTTTGCCCGGTAGTAGAATTCGGCCTTTCACACCTACAAGACAGACTTGAAAATAGAGTACATGGTTTGTCCCAGAAATTCTGATCTAGGTAGGCCAAGCTACAGTTTGCACATGTGAAAAAAAGAGTTTACATATGTAGCCATTTACTATAATTAAGAGTTATTTGTATCAGGATCCATGGCAGCCACAAAGTCTAGGTGCATAATGTGCAGAAGTCACACATGCACAGCATACACAGCTATGCAAAAAAGTCCCATTTACAGCACAGGGCAAAGCAGCTTTTCAGTATTCACAGGCCTACTTAATGTTAATGTATGAGATTAATATTTATATACCTTGGCTTGTGCACTATGTAGAAAGCAGTTGATGTAACATTGCATTAAGAATCATGTTCATTGGAGAACCTAGATTTTTAGTGTAAGTGGCACAAAGATTGGCCCTCCCTCTTGGGCATCGACATCCCCTGATCCTTCCCCCCGCACAGCCGAGTAAGGCGCTGCAGCAGGTCGCAGGAGGATCCCCGTCATCCCCGGAGCGCAGGCCACGCCCACATAATCGTAGGCCACACCCCCTTCCCCAGCCCATATAATGATGTGTCTTCCACGGACGCGCAGCGTACGGGCGCAGCGGGTGCGCCGCCAGCGCGCCGAAGGCGCACCAAAGGTAAGCCCATCTGCGCCCGTCCGCGACCGCCCGGGACCAGGGGCCATGCACCCTGCCCCTGCTCTAACCTATACCTCAGTCCAGTTACTCTCATATGACAAATCACAGATCATCTACCCCCCCTTCAGCAGCGTATCATTTCTCTGGGTATCTCTGCCCCATCACCTCTCTTGCCCAGCCCTATGTCGCTCACTCCCCGACCTATTACCCTTTCTTTCCCCCGCCAACCCTTATTGCTTCTTCCTACCTGCTAAACACCAGATCGGCTGGCAAGCATCAACTTGAACTTTTTAACCTACTGGATACCGAGACCTCCGATTTTCTGTTTTTAACAGAGACTTGGTTCTCGACCCACTCCCTTCCCGATTTATTGTCCACCTTACCTGATTCCTATTACACTCTTTGGGCGGATCGCCCAGCAGGTAATTCCGGTGGGGGGGTGGCGATGATAACTGGCTCCACCCTTCAATTCTCGCTTCTCCCCAACCCTCCCATACCTGGTGTCGATTTTCTAGTCGCCCGGTCAGTCAACCTTCCGGCCCCTCTCACAATAGTTTTGATGTACCGACCCCACAGAATATGCCTTCCTTTGTACCTACCCTTCAAGAAATCCTGGCTACGCTTGTGGTCAATAACTCATCCGTGATCCTCCTGGGTGACTTCAAATATTGGCCGGGCGATCCCAGGGAAGACCAGTTCTCTAAAGACTTCTCAGCCACCCTTCAGTGTCTTAATTTTGTTCCTCACGTTCATTCCCCCACTCATGTCCAGGGCCACACATTGGACCAAATCTGGTCGGCTAGCTGCACCATACCCTCCCCCACTGTTCTCCCCTGCATATGGTCCGACCACTTCCTGATCTCCTTTTCCATCGAGCTTGAACCTCCAGAGAGACCCCCATACCTAAGAACATATCGGCCCGCAATTGGAATCGAGTGGATCTTGGCTCCCTTGGGTCCTCTCTCGCTCTCTCCCCTCCCGATCTCTCGAACCTCTGCCTTGATTCTCAAGTAGGTGCCTTGAATCATTGGTTATCTTCCTCCTGTGACTTGGTTGAACTCCCTAAAGAAAGTTAAGGCTTGCCGTCCCCATGATGCCCAAAAATGGTTCACGGACAAACTCAAAACTCTTAAACTGGACCTTCGGCCCTCTGAACGCCACTGGAGATGCAATTATTGCCCCCTTCTACGTGCTAAATACAAGTCGCTACTAGTCAACTACAAGAAGGCCATCCTTTTTGCTAAAACGACCTACTTTTCGGAGATAGTTACTTCCTCAGCCAACAAGCCTAAGGAGATCTTCTCCACAATTCGCAATTTAGTTGCTTCTGACAGTGCCAACCTTAACCTCATCCCTTCCCAAGCTCTTTGCATTTCCTTAAACAATTTTTTCTTAGAGAAAATTGAAAAAATCAAATCCAACATTCCTCCTTCCCCTATGCCACTCCCTTCCCTCGCTCTTCCCGCACCCTCCGCCTTTCTTCATCAATTTCCTCATATCTCTCAGGATTCTTTACTCGAACTCCTTCAGAAAGTCAAGTCGGGCTCTCCGACTGACTGTGTTCCAGCTCGTATCCTGAGAGAGCTTCTTACCCACTGCCTCGCACCCCCGCTCTCCCTTCTTAACGCTCCTATCTCATCTGGTCTAGTACCAAAATCCTTTAAATCTGCTATAGTCTTCCCTATTTTAAAAAAGCCCGGCCTAGACCCCTCTCTGCCTTCCAACTTCAGGCCCATCTCCCTCCTTCCGTACCTCGGTAAGATCCTAGAGAGCCATATCACTACTTGTCTCTCCACCTTCATTGAGGGAAACCATCTCCTGGCCTCACACCAAGCGGGGTTCCGCCCAGTCCACTCCACTGAATCAGTGGTCTTGTCCGTTTTAGATGAACTTAAGAGCAAGGCTGACTCCAATCTACCCCAAGCCCTGGTACTCCTCGATTTGTCTGCTGCGTTTGACACGGTCGACTATTCCATCCTACTTGACCGTGTCCGCGCAGCGGGCATTCGAGGCACTGCCCTTTCCTGGCTCTCCTCTTTCCTCACCGAACGGACTCAGGCGGTCCAGCTTTCTGGTTTTTCTGCCCCCTCCTGCCTGGTTTCTTGTGGCATCCCTCAAGGCTCTTCCCTGTCCCCTCTCCTATTTAATCTTTACATTCACCCTCTCATCCTTTCTCTCCTTGAAATGGGGGTCTCCGTATATAACTATGCGGATGACCTCCAGCTGGTATTCGATCTTTCTTCCCCCTCTGACTCCCTACCCAAATTTCATTCCACCCTAGCCTTCATCTCGGGTGGATGAACTCCAATCAACTCAAACTTAATCTGGACAAAACGGAGTTGGTCCTGACTGGCCATACTATCTCTCCTTGGTCTGCTCCTTTTTGCCCCTCCACCTTTTGCCCCTTGACCACGCCAGCGGCCTCTGCTAAGACCTTGGGTATTAAAGTCAGTCGGGACCTCTCCATGCATGCCCAGATCAGTTCAGTTGTATCCTCTTGCTTCCTCTCCCTCCAGATCATCCGGAAAGTGTCCCGTTTTTTTTCTTCCGATGCCCTCAAACTTATTATTTCGGCTCTGATTTTGTCCCGTCTCAACTACAGGAACAGCCTTTTCGTAGGCATTCCTGCCTACCAACTTCGCCGTCTTCAGGCTATTCAAAACCAGGCCGCCCGTCTCATTTTTCACCTCCCCAAGTCCCTCCACATCACTCCTGTGCAGAAATCCCTCCATTGGCTTCCCATTCGCCAGAGAGCACTTTTTAAAATTGGCTCTCTGGCTTTCATGGCCCGTGCTCGCACTGCCCCGGTCTTTATCAATTCTCTTATCAGCCCTTACACCCCCAGCCGCTCCCTCCGTTCTTCCAACCTAGCCCTCCTCAGTGTTCGGCGCTTCCGCAAATCCAAGACTGGAGGCACTCGCTTCTCCGTACTAGCCCCTTGCTTCTGGAACAGTCTCCCGCTGACCATTAGATCAATTCCAATCTACCTCCAGTTACGTAAGGCTCTTAAAACCTTCCTATTTTCTCACGCGTTCTCCTGCTGACTTCCTCAGTAGAGATCCATCCTTTTCATCTGTCTACTTCAGCGCCAGGAAGCCGCTAGGTCTCAGTGCACTTTATCAAGAACTTTCAATTTCAATTTCAATTTCATTTCAATTTCATTGGAGAACCTAGATTTTTAGTGTAAGTGGCACAAAGATAAGTTTAGACAAAATGTATATCTCTGCCTTAGACTTGTCACTGCCATAAACACTTTCTATCAGACTCTCACCATCAGAAGTGATTGTACATGGATTTCAGCATCCTAAAAATACCCAAGAAAATAAATTAATGATGATTATTAAGGAATGCCTGGCTAACCCAGTGGCCTTCTGGGACTGAATAATGTCATTTGAGATGTCATGAGTAGTGTAATATGTACGGTCATATGCAGCGCATGCAGAGGGCACAAGTTATAGTTAGTAGGCCCGGGCGGTGTTCAAGTAGGTGTGCTACATGGAACTTCACAAAATGAAGAAAAAAAACTCAACAGCACTATGCTGAGTTCTGCAATCAGGATAAGTTCCTTTTCTGTGTGATGGTCCCAAAGTACAGAAATATCACACAAATTGCACTACACGGTCGAACAAGGGTGAGGCCATCTTATTTCTCACTCTGTTTATGGTGCTGAGACTGATTTTTTCATCATTCCTTAATCTTTGTAATCCTTGGTTTCTAAAACTTATTTTCCCTTTATTTTAATTTATTATCTTGCCCTTTGTCTTTCTGAGTGTGTATTTTAAGTTTTGATGTCCTTTTTTTGTGTTTTATAATTCATTTTTTTGCTTTACTATCTTCCTTCCTAATATGTTTTACCTTCCTTCTTATTCCTGTTTCTGCATTTTCTCCCCACCTGCGCTATGGCAGATAAGGATGCCAGGAAGGGATGCAGTCCTGTGCTCTGTTTTTAGGTGAATGGATTAATTCCCTCGTCGACACCGGGTCTCTCCGGTGCACCCCGCTGACTACGTCTAAGCGACTTCAATTGACCGGCCCTGCACGCTAGCCAATATCGTCTTTGCTCGATCCACTAAGGGTTCTCCAAACTTCCTAAATGGCCCCTTGCGGCTATCACAACCTCCGGTGCACGATAGGCACTCTGCCTAAACCAGATGTCATATTCAAGTTGAACGAAGCGCTTCCCGAATCACTACGGGTCCCTCCTCTTCCCTTACAGCCCGTGCAGCTGTTTTAACCCTTCTGCACGATAGGCTTTTTTGCCCTTTACAGACGCTCTCTCCTACAGGCTCAAGTTAAACCCATTGCCTGGGCCTCTGGAGCGTGCCTTCGCTCTACCCACCAAATTCTATCAGCTCAAACTTTCTCATCCTGATGAAGATCTCACACTAATGAGATCGAAACGCCGTTGACCTCTCCAATCAAAACTCCACTATTGCGTTCAATTTATTTTGGAGTTTTGCTTACCACTATTGCTTTACAATGCAATGTAAATTTTAAATGCCACCAGCACTTCCACACTTCACGTACATTCACTTTCTGTGTGAGCACTAGAACTATTACCTAAGTATATGATATTCCATTTATGCAAATAATAAATGTGTTGTCATTCGAAAAAACCTTGTGTCCCAACATATATTGAGTATCCAAGTCCCACATGGACTTCTTTGTATTGTTTCATCTGACCAAATACTGCTCTTAAATCATTAGTAGCCCAGGCTATCTGAGGTAATTTTGGCCTCCACTAGACCTTTGTTCTACACACAGTCTAATATTACCCCTGGTCTCACTACTAGGGTCCTTTTGTTCTTCGCACATAGACTGTTTTAAGAGGTGGCAGCACTTGTTTTTTACTTCTAGTACCACCTCCCCTATGCCCTTGCAGCAGGTGGCAGGCCTGGGTCTGGGTAAGAGTAGGGACTCTGGGAGCGCTAATAGTACTGGGCGTGGGTGTGCCGGCAGGGTATCACTGCTCTGGGGTCCTCTTCACCCATAATCAGCTGATACACCAGTGGTCTGACATCCTGGACTGAGAGCAGGAACTGCTGGACCTTCTAGGGGTTGAGGCCCTGGAGCTCGGTGAGTAGCTCATTATTAATATTATTATTACTTGTATATTCTATTCTATATTTTTTTATAAAATAGCAAGCATGCTGCTCACATACAGGTAAGTTAAGATACAAATATTACATTATGTGATCATTATTATAGACAGGTGCTTGGCGCTACCTAATTGTACTTGTTGGCGCTCGCTTGAGCTGATTACGTAAGAGAAGTAATGCACAGAATCCTTTCTCTTCTCACTAAGACAGTTGTAGTTGGTATTAGTAATTTAGTGGTGCACCACCTCTCACTACAGTTCTTAGAGACTTTTTGGTACTTTGTACAGTGACAAGCAAGCAACCAATTTGGTGTATGTAAGCGTCCATCTATGCATTTAAAGAAAAAATAAAGGCTTAGTTAATTGGTCCATCAAAGGGGGTTGAGATTGTGAATGAGATGAGAAGAAGCTAACATCATTCATTGCAATTTATAAGTAATTCCAAAATCTAGTTTACTAAATTTGGAATAGGGCTAGGTAGGTTTAGAACCTTTGAAATAGGATAGGATAGTCAGCGATACTAGTCTACTACTAGTCAATCTGATTTTAAAAAGTTCAATGTTGTTGTGTGGATATGTGCCTTTTTAAGGAGCACACCAGTGCAGGGTTCACCCTTATTTTGTCCACAGGTCCTTAGACCAATAAAATAGAGATTGACACTGAAGCTGGAATTCAAAATAACAAGTTTATTCACTTATGAGTGAGACCACACTCCTTACAACACCCTCAAGTGTTCCAGGAGGTAGTGGCATGAACACACAGACCATGGTGCTTAAATACAGAGTTTTCTGCACTGGTAAGCATGTAGTTAGAAACAGAAGGTACAAACATACAAAGGAATTACTACTGACAAACATGGACAGATGGGGATCACTTTGTCAGCAAAGTTGGAGGGGGGACAGAACTGCTTACTGTAGCAAAGAGTGATCAACAGTTACATCTTTAGCCTGGTACATTCTAGTAGCTACAGTCCTTTTCTCATACATTGCTTTGGCTCAGTACAGAAGGAGTTAACTAAAGCTGATGACACAATCAGAATAGAAAGGCAAGCAACAGAGAAGAAGGAAGAATTACATAGCTGGCAAAATGGATGCCACAAACAAGATGGGTTCAGCTCATGCTAACACAGCTATTTTCGATTTCCACAGTTGCCTTTTCCTGTCAAAAAATAATTTTGGAGAGAATATTTAATAACCACCAATCTATTTTTGTCTTTATGTCTTACATCTGCATCCAGGGTCAAGAAGAGGCCCGAGGCAGGTGAGTGAGCTGGAGGTGCCTCCCATTCCCAATGTTCCTCTTTGGCCGATGGCTCTGCTGGCCCCAGAAAGTCCTCCTGTTGGCAACATGAATATTTATTTTCCTAAATTTTACGGCTCCTTATTTGGGATTATTTCTACCCATTTCCTAATTTTTGTCCAAATCCTATTCGATCTATCTGTTTCTAAATTCTTGTTATCCCTGCATTGTCATATTTGTTGTAGTTTGTCTTTGGCATCTTTTCTTCTGCTTTGTCAGTCAGCTTTCCCTCTCTTCTTATATTTTATTTTGTGTATTTTCTAGTGGTGATACTGTAAGACTCAGAGAACCCATTGGTCATATACTGCTACTTCTACTCTGCTATGCAGATTGCATGCACAAACAAGGTATAGTTTGCAGGGAGGAGAAGACTTTTATTAACTTTCTCATGCTCTAACAGAAAAACGAGAGAGTGACCATGGTCACGTTGGACACCCCAAAGTTGATGTCTTCTTAGCTAGGCCTAATAATATTAGCAGCAGTTGTTGAACTGATGACCGTGCACCATGGCTGGGAGGAAGTATTAGGAGGATGGCCCCATTGCCTTTGTCAACCAAGAGTATATGTCCAGTTGTCTACTCTTTCATTTCTTTTCAAAAACTCAGATTCATCAATAGCTCTTGCCACTCCTTTACAGTGTATCTTGAGCCTTTTCAAACATTGCCACGGACCAAATGCCCAACATGATATTTTTGATACAAGATTCTTTCTGTATCCAAATTGGAGTGATGTGTGTGGTATGTTTTGCAATAAAAAAATTAATAGGGGGAGGACTATCGGGTGTCTAAAAACTGTAATGCGTTTTCTAGATGCACCAACCACCAGTGCCAGGTCTAGCAGTGACAAATGATGTACAGAATGCAGAACACTGTCATGAATTCACCCCAGTACAGAGATCTGGGCCTAAATCCATTGTTTGTTTGCTCACCATACCATTCCAGTTTGAACCCAGCCATATGGAAATCAATCTTGACCCTTTGCCCAATGGGAACAGTCCAGCCAAACTGCAAGGCCAGTTCCTCCCTGGACTGGAAACAAGCATCCTAGGACCAGTTTTGGGGTTTCACCCCTCATCAGCCAGAACCGCTTGACTCCAGTGGTATGGAGAGCACAGGACCCACGTCTCGGCATACCCGTCCCATTCGGGGTGACTAATGCAAAACCAAGCTAGCAGTGACAGCCACAGCCAGTCCGAAGACGCGCCAGTGGTAGGGGGGGAGCAAGCAGCAGTGGCAGGCGGTGGTAAGTCATATTGCTTGCTTCTTAACAAATATTTATATACTCCATGCAAGGGTGTACTGTTGACTTGTGAACAGTTGAACACAATGCTCTTTATTTAGCACATACAGTGGTAGTTGAGTTGAGAACTAATGGCCTCTTCTATCTTCAACTCAGCAGAAAAGGATTCATGAAGCCCTTTTACTATGATGGGTTGATGGAAAAGGGAACAAAGGTTGTAAGGAGAAAGGACGGGTGCAATGTAATATGATTGGAAGACAAGGATGCGTGGGTGAAAGGATGCAGATACTACAGGTGGTTGATAGGATGCATAGTTGGGTAAAGGATAGATGAGAGGGTATGTGGGTGAAATTGTCTGGGTAAAAGGATGTCTGCCTGGATGGGTAAAAGGAATCCTCTGTTGGGTTTGATGGGTGAAAGGATGCATGGGTGGGTAAATGACCAATGTAGGTTGGAGAAAATTCATTGAGACTGAGAGCCATGTTTGGATAATTGGATATAAGGATGGATGGTTTCAATGGTGAAGACTGGATTGAGAGAATGTAAAACTTAAACAGTGAGTAGCAAAGCCAAGGGTGAATTATAAAAAATACTAGAAGAATAATGCAATGATGAATAGAAAAATCCTTGGGAAGAAGAATAAACAAGGGACAAGGTTGCTCCTCTATAGTGATGTTCTTCTCATTTTTACTTGCTTGGAATGATTTTATCAAGGTTTTAGATTCAAAGGGGAGAGGTGGTATTTCCGATTACACCATTACTCAGTAGTTTTCAAGCGTGACATATCTAATGTCTCCTTCCTACCCACTCATCATCAATCACAACCCTTCCTCCCTCCCTACCCATGGCATTTTGATAGTGATACTTATGGGTGACCTATCGACTGCATGATTACAATTGCAGCACTGCAATTTTGACTGTGTAATGTGCATCTGCCTCGGTTATTGTGTAGGCTAATTTACAAATATTATGGCAATGTGAAAAATATTTTTGTTTCCCTTCAACCCAGTGCCAAATCAGTCACTTCCAAGTGCATAACTCCTTTCCTGAGTTCCTTCTGTCCCAGCCTTCTGTAAAATTTGAAAAAAACATTCTTTGAATGCGTCACTTTCCTCTGGTCAAGTGGTATATTTTATTACTGCTTCAATAATGGATGATGTCAGTTCAATTTTGTCCCTGTTAACAATTGCCGAACAAAGTGATCCACTACTAGCAAAAGCTCAGGCACTTGACAATGAGATAGTCAGTGAAATGTCTGCCTATCCAGCCTAATCCCTCTAAATAACCTTCAGTAGACTATGTTAATAATGGTTTCCTTACTGCCAAGCAAATCTATTTTGTTGGGAGAAAGTAATATCAGATGTGGTGATGGAGGGTGTGGCCAAGGAGTAATGTGGGACTAAGAGTAAGTTCCTTTCCATTCTACAGATGGGATAGGCTGTGATGTTGAACGTGCCAAATACAACATCCTGTTCCTTAATCCTTTCCAGGTACTATAGTGCATTGTTTTTCCCATGGGCAGATAGGAAGATAATTATTTTGATACAGTACCTCACTTGACATATATCATTCATATTAACTATTCATCTGCCTTGTAGCCAGGGTGACTTTGAGGCATTTACCAGAGCATGGTCAAGATAAGAATAAGATAATTGTCTAGTACAGCTGCCTCACCTGCAGATAGCAGCAAAGTTATGCGACACAAGTATGCCTAGGGTGCCAGCTGAGCTAGCATGCTTAACTTCTTTGACGCTCATAATGAGCTGAGCTCGTCATGAGCCATGGCGCTCCGGTGCTCATGACGACCTCAGCTCGTCATGGCCTGTGGAACGCTCAGGTGCGGAGAGAATTCCCCTGCTGTGCTGAGCATTCCACGGGAGTCAATACACCTGTGACGAGCTGAGCTCGTCATGAGCACAGGAGCACTGTAGCTCATGACGAGCTCAGCTCGTCACGAGCATGGGGGCGCTGTGAGCGCCCCCCTCCCTCCCCAGCACACCGGGGGAATAACCCTAGCAGCAAAGGGGTTAAATGTATTTAGGTCAACAAGAGAGATAAGCATACTTGTATACTCCAAGTGGATAATGACTAAAACTCTAATCACATCAATATTGAATGGCCCAAGGATACCAGCAAATGTACTGCTGCTCTGTAATTGTATGTGTTTTATTAAGAGCATTGTTTGCAATTTGTCTTTTTTTATTTCTTGATATAGTAACTCCTGCTGATTCAACACCACCTAACAGGCAGGAGGTAGCAGCCTGGACCTGGCAGAGGAACCTGGTGGCTATCAGGGCCAAATACCAGCGGCTGGTGGCCTTGGAAGAGGAGGTATCAGCAGTAGCTGCAGATGCCCTGGGCCCCAGCCAGGCCACATTGCCTTCAGTTCACTGCGGTCCAAATGGATCAGCCGCCGCCAACTTCCCACCACTGCTGTTCCCCCTCTATTTCTGCACATTTCAGTGCTGCATTAAGCAGAGTCTGGTGTGCCTGGAAGCCAGGCAGGAGGAACAGTTGGAGACAATGGAGAGGCACATAAAAAAACTCCTAGCCACCATTAGTGTCCTCTTCTGCCCCTTTTTTGATCCCTTTTTTAGTAGGTGAGACTTAGGTAATCGGGTGGATCCAGTTGTGGGTTTACAAGTTTATGTAAAGTGGCACTGCCAATGTCAGATGAACTGGCCGTAGGTGGGAATTTTGACATTTGGCTCTCTGCCGTACCTACTTTTACTGAGGTGGTTGTGAATGTCAGTCGCTGCCACAAATATGGCAGGTGGCGATGGTTGTATCTGTGGTGCCACTGCCACATCCCTCTCAACACGTTATGATGGAGTAACATCGGTCTCCCCTGGGGCTGGGCTAACATCCATGATGACTGGCTCATCATCCTCATACTCTTCTACATCCGCCTCCATATCTGGTACCTTCCTTTTCCCTAGCCTTGCCTCGTGGCATGTCTCACTCTCAGGCTGAGGCGGGATCCAAGTGATGTCTAGATCATCAGAGAAAGAAGATGAGGCAATACTAACCCTCCTTTTTCTAACTGGAGATCTGAAAGAGCAGCTTCCTCCCCTTCCTCAGCATGAAGCTGATTCTCCTGAACTGCTCCTATTTTGGGAGGAACTACTATTGGTGGTTGCCCCTATTGTTGTATAGTTTAGGTAGTCACTAGTTACTCCTATTATAAATAATTAGCAATACAGTGTATCCATTTGTAAAACAGAAAACCACACCAACATAAACGTTCATGGTGACTGACTGTACACTGAGGAAGGATAAGAGAGAGCCAAAACAACAACAGCATACAGGTGAAACTGTTTGCTTTATAAGCATCACGTGACATCACTCACTTGTGATGTGGCACTCAGGTAAGTGCAGTTGACAAATGACAATGGAAGGAATATTCCCTGGACAATTACTGCTGTTGTGTTGTGCACCTATAGCAGACATGTGGTTGGTTGATGCCAGACGTAGTGGAAAACTAAATGGTATGAACAATTAAAATTAAATGAAAACAAATTATATAATTTACCAATCAATAAACAAAATTAAAATAAAAAAATTAAACATAAGTGAAGTTATCCTCAAAGATATAATATGTAGTTATTAAACTGCTATCTCATTGCTCAACCATCCAAGCAGTCTATGGCAAAAGGCTACACTGGCTTGATGCAAAAATGTCAGACAGTCAGCACCACATTCTCATCAACAACAACAACACTGAGCAGGAAGGCACTGGGAACAAAGAGAAGACATGCAGGCCTATGGGAGGACACACTTGCTGCCTACAAGAAATGACCACTGACCACATGGTCACACGAGAACACTTACAGCCCTGGGGGGGAAAGAAACCTGGCTAGCTAGTGGTAACACAAAATGGCCACCAATCCCATGGTAACAACTTCAAGATGCAGGAGGGCGAGGCCAGGAAAACAAAGAACACATGCAGGTCCATGTTGTTATGTTATGTTATTTGGTATTTATAAAATGCGTGGCTACTTCCAGGAGTTTCCCAGTGCTGGACACTGATCATAAAGAAAATGACTCCTGGCCACATGGCATGTGGAACAAAGGCAAATGGTGGTCTAACGCAAACACATATACACACACACATTGGCCGGACAAAGGAGGCATGGTAAAACAGAGAAAACATCATTGATCCAGCAATGACAAAAACGAAAATTAAAACACACATCCTCCGAAGACATTACCCCACCTATACACTGTATGCATGAAACAAAACGTGAAATACTCCAGAAAAAAACACATTTTGTATTTCAATCCAAATCCATCCGTGGCTAAAAAAGTAGTTTTATCCAACAGACAACACAGAAACAGTTGTTTCATGCACCGATAACTAGCACTGGGCTATTGGAAGGCCCACTGGCAGACTAGGCGACATAGTGAATTGAACTAAAAGAATATTGCACATGTATTAGGAAACCTGGAAAAAATTTAGTAAACTGGGCAACATTTTTCCTGTACAAAATAAGAAAAATGACATGCATGACAACAACAAGAACAACAAAACACACAAGATGATGGATGGAATGTTGCACAATGGCAAAACATTCACCCCCAGTCACAGATCCGGGTTTAATACATCGTTATTTTGCTCACCAAGCCACCCCAGTTCAGACATGGCAAATCAGTCTTGACCCTGTGCCTCATGGCAACAGTCCAGCCCGAACTGCCAAGCCATGTCTTTCCTGGACCAGAATCAAGCATCCTAGTACCGGTTTCTGACTATCAATCGTCTTCAGCCAGGATAGTTTGACTCCAGTGGCTTAGTGAGCAAGGGACCCACATCTGGGCATACCCTTCCCACATAGGGTGAACAGCAAAACACACAAGATGATGGATGGAATGATGCAAAATAGCAAAACATTCACCCCAAGTCACAGATCTGGGTTTTATCCATTGTTATTTTGCTCACCAAGCCACCCCAGTTCAGGCATGACCATATGCAAATCAGTCTTGACCCTGTGCCTCATAGGAACAGTCCAGCCCGCACTGCCAAGCCATGTCTTTCCTGGAACGGAATCAAGCAACCTAGGACCGGTTTCTGGCTATCAGCAGTCTTCAGCCAGGATAGCTTGATTCCAGTGGCTTAGTGAGCAAGGGACCTACGTCTGGGCATACACTTCCCAGATAGGGTGAACAGCAAAACACACAAGATGATGGATGGAATGTTGCAAAATAGCAAAACATTCACACCCAGTCACAGATCTGGGTTTAATCCATCGTTATTTTGCTCACCAAGCCACCCCAGTTCAGACATGGCCATATGCAAATCAGTCTTGACCCTGTGCCTCATGGGAACAGTCCACCCGGAACTGCCAAGCCATGTCTTTCCTGGACCGGAATCAAGCATCCTAGGCATTGGAGGCATGGTAAAACAGAGAACATAGCATGAATTCATCAATGCCAAAAATGAAAATTTAAAGGGCTAACAAAAAAGTGTTACAACAACTCTCATCCTTCAAAAGCATTACCCCACCCAATACTATACATTGCGGCTGGAAAATAAACGTGAAATAACACAAAAAATACATTTTGTATTTCCATCCAAATCCATCCACGGCCTAAATGCTGTTTCAAATTCAACAGAAACCACAGAAACAGTTGTTTCATACACCCATGACTAGCACTGGGCCTACTGGCTGGAAGGCCAGTTGTCAGACAAGAACACATAGTGAATAAAAAAAAAGAAGAAGAAAAATGAAATGCAGAGAAATCACTAGGCCCCTACTGAAACAACAGGCCACCCACCACAATACATTTTAAAAATCTATTAAAAGTACAAATAAATCTGAGGTTCATGCCCCCAATTAAACAAACAACACCAGTTCTTTGAATTACTTGTGAAATCTCAACTACAACTACAAAGTTCTTAAATCCAATGGAATACGCAGCAGACACAAAGAGTGACTCTTACAGCTCCAAATCCAAATGAAAAGTGACCACGAGATGGACAAAGCACTTGGAGGAGCTTGCTGGACAGGAACAGGAAGTTGGAGACACTGTGGCACTACCTTCCAGTTGGTAAAACATTTTTCTAAAAAAGGACTCCTCAAACTAAAAAACAATGCCAAATGTCCACATTTGAGGAGGTTTTAGACTCCAACCCATCATTTTGGGAATATTTTGATGCTTCTCGAGGAGGTAATCTTCCACACATTGCAGCCACGGTAGATCCTGCTAGTCAAGGATTGTGTACAGAGGAAAAATCATCCACGGATGAAAACCTCGTGGTCAATCGCGAGTGCCTGACAAGTCGGTCCTGTGTGCAAAAGGACATTTGAAGCACGCTAACAAACTGCGGAATGCAGAGTTTATCGGTAATTCCACATTCTGCTCGGAACGCGGAGTTGCCGAATTTAACAAACTCCACGAGCATAGCAGATTTCTTTTCCACTAAGCCACCAGACCCGGCATGGCCTTGTGTGACTTCATAAATCACATTTTGGATTCACGTCAATCTTGAATCATGTTGTGTGGTGTAAGAGAGACATTACTTTCTATCTATCTATCTATCTATCTATCTATCTATCTATCTATCTATCTATCTATCTATCTATCTATCTATCTGTCTGTCTGTCTGTCTGTCTGTCTGTCTGTCTGTCTGTCTGTCTGTCTGTCTGTCTGTCTGTCTGTCTGTCTGTCTGTCTGTCTGTCTATCTATCTATCTATTCATCTATCTAACTATAGTTAGGTCAGCTGTTTCATGATAAAAGTTTTTTTTTGTGATGCTAATAACTTCAGCACCATTTGATAATTCTCCACAAAACTTTCCAAAAAGGGGCTACTGTGTGACTAGTTTGTGCAGGGAAGGTTTTGGGGTGCCCCATCAAGCGGAGGCCAAGAGAGAAGTGGGTCCCAAAACACAAAATGTAGCAGGAAGTTAGATTTTGGTGAGCAAATTGTGCTTTTTGTGATGTTATGAAAAATCAGTTCAGAAGTTTTTGAAGAATTAAGGCTAAAAAATAACAGTATATCTCGACAGTTGGGTTCGTCAGAGGCTCGAGAGGCTCGAGAGGCTCAAGAGGCTCTCATATGAGCACCAGTTTAAAAATTGAGTGTTCTGATTGGCCCAGGGAGTGTTATTCCCTTTGGGCCATCTCACTCTGGTGTGAGTCTGACTCCAGCTGGAATGAGCACTCTGATAGGGTGCCAGAATCCTCAGACAAATGTTGCTGGCAGCCATTACAAACTAGACCTAGTCACCTGTCCTAAATTAAAATGTAAAAGTAATACAAAGGGGGAGGTTAGGGATTCCCTGAACCCTTAGCCCCCAAGTGGGGTGCTCAAAGGCACCCCTTGGCCAAAAACAAAACGAATCAGCAAACAGTTGCCACAATCCCACAAGACTTCTGTGCATAAAGAAAATGGTGGCCAGACCACATTCAATAAATTTAGGCTCCGGGGAGCCCAGGCTCTCCCAATAAGAGATGGGTGACTGCGTAGCACCCCTACCCAAGTCATTAAAGTCATCAGGGAGCCCACCCCCAGGGTTGAGATTTGCATATCAGGGAAGAGGGTGACCCCTCCTCAAGCCGCCAAAGGGCCGTGGGACCCAATTCCCTGGGCCAATTTCAATATTGAGAGAGGGGGTCCACACTGCCCTAATTCTCGAGTCATGACAGGCCATGGGGAGCCCACTCTCTGGGGCCTGGGGGCCAAAGTTAATGTATAAGGGAAGGCAGCCCCATCCCCGTGCCTTCAGAGGCCCCGGTTCTAAAATTGGGGAGTGAGCCCACTTCCTGAGCCATTAATGGTACCATGGACCACATCCCCCTGTGGGTGGGCATGTGCTATTTCCAGGGAGCACACCAGTTTCCCTGCACACACTGGCACGGGCGGGGTAACCTGTGTTCGGATTTTGAATCTCCCACCAAGTGGGAGCAAACAGAAACACTGCCCCAGTTGGCAGGAGCTGTAAAAATGATCAAGGCAGCTGGGAGCAGACTTTTGATCTGTTTCCCTGTCTGCACTGATGCGGGCAGCGAAACAGATCAAACTATTGCCCCCTCCCGGAGGGGAAGCATTAGTAGCTGCTCCCTCTGGGCTAGAGCAATGCTGCATATGGGGTGCCAGATGAGGCCATGGCGACATTGTGGCTCCCCGGTGTCCCCAATAAGTATATGGTAGGCGTCCTGGGTGAACACCAGGGCACCTACGATTGACAATGTAGGCCCCAGGGGATGGGGTCACCGGGGTCAGAAAAGACTTTGGGATGGGGGTAGTGCAGCCTCTCTCAGCTTTAATTTTAGTAGTGGTCCTAAGGTCCCACATGGCCCCGTCCTTTAAACAAATATCCACAGGGGGTGGGTCCTCAGGACCTAACAAAGCTCAAGGTGGGGGCTGTGCAGCTCCCCCACTCCTTTCATTATACAAAGGACCTTGGGATGTGGTCCTTGGGGCCTAGCATGCCACCGGGAGGGCAGGCTATGCTGCCCCCTCCCCTTTGATTTTTAAAAAGGGCCCTAGTCATTGGGTTCCCATAACATGCAAAGGCTCGGTGGAGGGTAACTGCACAGTCCCCCTCCCCTTAATTTTAAGCAGTGGCCCTGGGGATGGAGTCCCCAGGGCCTACCAATGCTCATGGAGGAGGAGCACATTGCCTCCCTCCCCTTTAATTAAAAAAAGGCTTTGAGGGATGGCGTCCCTTGGGCCTGACAAGGCTTAAGGAAGAGACCTATGCAACCCTCCTTCCCTTTAATTGTAGTAGTGGCCCTAGGGAATGGTGTCCCCTGGACTAACAAGGCTTAAGAAGGAGGGCCATGGAGTCCTCTCCCCTTCAAATGTAGTAGTGACCATGGGTGATGGGGCAATAGGTCCTAACACAGCTGAGGTAGAGGGGGTTGCTCGACCAACCTCACCTTTAATTTAAGTAGTGGCCCTGGGTGATGGGGTCCCTAGGGTCAAATAATGCTCAGAGAGGGGGGTTATATGGCCCCCTTCCCCTTTAATAAAAGAAAACATGGTTATATGTCTTTACCACGCATGCGTTACAACGGAATTCGATTTCTACGCATAACCTTTACCACTAATATTCCTTTACCACGCATATATTAAAAACGTTTTTCGTGGTTAATTTATGCATGGTGAGGGCATATTCTTGTTAAAGGTTACACCTCTCCCCTTACACGTCCCCAGCCTCCACTCCTCATAATTACCCCAGGTTCTTAACCCTTATTTACTTTTTTTAATTACATTTCCCCTTACCTTTTTCACTTGTCACCTCTCCATTTTCTTGCTTACGTTGGCCGTATGTCGTAAAGAGGAAGCGGAAGTTTCATTCCGTTTCCTCTTTAACAACGCTAATTGCTTGATCTTCGGCACTTCAGGTTAGTTCTTTTTTTTGGGTGGGAGCCCCCCCAACCCCCTTTATTAATCCCACGCTTTTTAAATTTTTGTTTAACACACCTACCTTTACTATGTATTTTGTAGTAAATGTATGCGTGGTAAAGCCTCTCGTTGTTACCACGCATGCGTTGTAATGCATGCGTGGTAAAAGATTTTGTGGAAACGGTCGCGTTGTATTGGCCGTTTACCGCAAAACATCCCTGGGGGATGAGATTCCCGGACATATGTAATTTGCCACTCACCTGAACACATTGGAAGTTCCGATGGGGTGACAATGGAACACGACTCCCACTAAGGACCTTTCCTTGGTAACAATGAATGGTATTCACACTGCCCCAGTGAAAGTTTCCAAGTGGAAGGAGGAATGGGAATGAAGACAAACAAACAGATCGCACAGGCTCTGCACATCTCTCGGGACACTGGACTGCCTTGGCTGGAGGGTGTTGCTGGGATTCTGCTAAATCAGAGAACTATGCTAGGGACCATAGAACTTGAGTAGGCATGGACTGAGTTAGCCTACCTCCTAAGTAACCATGGGCCCAGAACCGACTAGCTATGATGTCTCACCTACCCTCCTACCTACTCACAGAGGCACAAATTATTAGACACCCCAGAATACAACACTCCGACCCTCTCAGGATTCACGGTGACAGAACACACCCTTTCACTCTCACACTTGTACTTTTCCACCATAAGATCTGACAGAGACACAAGAAAAGTTTAAAATATTTATTTTTGCTTTTGTTCTCTAGCATGCAGTATACGTGCCATAATGAGTAAGAAACTGCTTAACAAAAATATGGTCAGAAAGGTGAGTAATCCTTAAATCATGAAAAGAGCAGTCATCGTATAAGACAGGGTAAACTAACCCATTGGCCATTCTATGGAAGCATAATGATTATGTATCAAAAGATCTCTGGGTATTTGCAGCACACCCTATACCTTAGCAGGAACAGATGAATGCTCTACATCTCAGTAGTAGTTGTGATCTCATCTGTGGGTTTTTCTATCTGTGCATTTCTATATGACAAAAGGTAAGTTTTCCCAAAGAACTGCTGCATGTATGTTTTTGTATATGTGCTAGAGCCTGTCAAAAATAGAATAACAAGGGGCATCATTGTTTGACCTTGTCTATGGTGTTCAGGCTAAATTCCAGGAAAATACAGAAAACAAAACAACAGTAAGTACAGAGTACCACAAAGCAAAATACATGTGTATTGTAATGCGTGCAAAGCAATGTAAGGACTGCAGCCTGCTCATGCTAACTTAGGGAAAAAGGCAATGTACATACACGGGACATGTGATGAGGGAGATGCTCTTGACACCTCGGTAAAGAAAAGATATGTTCATTGTTAAGCAAAAACAGATATTGAGTAATTACTTTTGGCTAACTGGATAATTGATTACTCTTTTAAAACAGTCCTTGGGGATGTCATTGCCAAATGTGAAACAGGGTTCTTTTAGCTGATTTGGTAAAACGTTCGGCCTTGGTCCAAACCAAACTTGGTCTGTTCAATCCACAGTTCTTTATATATATAATGAAACTGTCTTAACAAATCCTTAGATGGAGTTTTGTCTATCGAGCATAAAGATGTCTTTTTTCAAAATGAATCTGAGAGAAAAGCACTTTCAGGAGTGTGTATGCAAGGTGTAATACACTTGTTTCCATCTATCTATCTGTTTATAACAATTTAATTATGATTCCCATGATTCATGACCTGTCTTTTTGCGTCTTTTGCTACAATGTTTCAAACTCTTGCACCATTCTTATAGTGCCTAACTTCATCAATAGCTGACGGCTCTGTTGTGAGTTATTCTTGTTTTTCCTTTCCTCCTTTGTCTTTGTCTGTAGAAAGATTGTCTCAGCCTGGGGATGAGGTGCGCAACTGGAAGAAGCTCCGGAATTTGAGTGGTTGCCGTGAGGGCCTGAAATACACAGGGCTGGGCAGGGTGACGAGCAAGACAACAGAAGTAGCTACGATGAGAAGAGCTGGAGCTGCTGCGAGAAGGTGAGCAGGATTTGAAGCAGGAGAAGCCCGGAGCTCATGTGAGTGGGTTTGGGTGACAAGGCCAAGAACTTGTTCCAGAGCATTGGGGGTTTAAATAGATAGTAGGTGTGAAGTGTGGTGCGGATGAGTCATTTGAAATTAGATTGGGGCCATTAGGAACCAATCAGGGAGTCATTAGTACTTACTGACAGGAAACAATTAGTGAACCATCAGCAATTACTACCAGTGTAGGGAATCAATGGTCGGTTCAATGACACAGAATGTCTTATAAGAACTTGTCCTTTTTGCACAGTTCAAGAACCATTGTAGGGCCAACAAATGCACTACCTAAGCAAAACACAGAGTGTACACTACCATTGCCATTTGAGAATTTGTACTCCAAGTAATTTCTTAATAGGGGAGGGGGCCACACTATGGAGCTGTACCTATTGTCCAAAATGGAAACTGACTCACCGTTCTGTGAAGAAAATCAAAGGTTCACTGTGAGGAGTGTAGATACATTACACCTCCTTGTAGTCTCCATACAAATCTACAGATAAAATGAAGATTCGTGTTGTATTGGTAATGTTAAAATAGCAGAATTCATTTGGTTTATGGCACGGAGGGACAACCTCCTAATTGGGATGACTCACTTCTCAAAATATACTCATCCCACAGGCTTAGGGACCAAACGCTGCCTGGGACATTAAATTGATGTGAATGGAAGCCGGCCACTGCGGACGCATGCACATTCACTGTTGATCCTGCAAGCAATGGCTTTGCTTTGTTTCCCTATACAGGCTGTCCTTATTTTACTATTCTTGAGAAAGACCAGTCGTGATGTGTACCAACTAACACATATACAAAGTGTTGAAACAACAATTTTATCAGTTCATGTCCTGGGTCAACCATCCTCTAAATGGAATTAAGGTGGGTGTTGAACTAGTCAATACAATAAAGATGGACATTTTATCTATTTGTGTTTTATGTACATCTTTGTATTGTGTTTTGCGAAACACTTTTGCACTTTCAGTCACTACTTCACGTAGGCATGTTGTCTGCTTCATGTCAAAGTCATGACAGCCTCACGTGAAGAAAACAGTGTTTATCATTTGGATGTAAGACCATCAATATATGCAAATAGTAATGGCTATGTTGTGTGTTATTTATTCTGTTATTTGATTTGCATTATGGAGTGTTAAATAGTGGTCAAGTATGGGACCAGACTTTACTTATGTTGTGGACATTGTCCACTCATTTCTCCAGACCATAGATTGGTATACACAGATTGTTGATCTAGTCTGGATATAGTCTAGATACCATTTTGATTACACAAAGCAATTGAGATGCCCGACAGAACTCATTGTAGCTGATAATATTAAACACCAAGGTTCTGAGAGACACAGGGTACCCCCATTATTTTTGGTGCTATATTTTCCTTAGCATGCATTTTTCAGAATCTTTTGTCACTGCTTTCACTTTAGTTATGCTACATGCTCACTGTCTGATTTTAAACATATCCGTTTAAAATTGCTGCATGTTCATAATCAGCACTGACAAATGTATTTGAGAAATTGATGCGACAGAAAAGCAAGTAATCTACTCTTTTGTGTAGGATCAATTTTTCTAGATTTTAAAGCCAGCGGTTTGAAGGGTTTTAGCATTCACCAATCCTCCAGTTCAGTGAATCAGGTGATAGGAAATGCAGAAGCCTTTTTCTTTCGTACTAAACATATAGTTGTTCGGAAACCATTTTACAAATTGCTAAATCTGTCTAAAAATGATATCAAATTGGTGTTTGGAACAGGTATTTTTTGAGCATCCTTCCCAAATACCAATGTATTATCTTATGTATCAACATTTTGCAACAGTATTCATGTCACAAAACACAGAAAAGTTACCAACAAGTTGGAGTGGTAACACATTCACTAAAGAGAAGAGAAGGCAACCCCTTGGGACCCCTTCAACTTTTTTTATAGTAAAAAATGCTTGGGAGTAGGCAGTGATCATGGGACTACTGCCAAATCTTTGTTTAAAGATGATCACAGACAAGTGGGTTTGGTAGCTTAACATGCCATCAATGCTGTGATGCCCACCAATTGAAGTCAGTCACCATGTGCCTCATGAATGTTACTGAGGTGGTTCAGAATGTTATCCACTATGATTCCATATTTTTTGACCAAGTCTAGTCGTGCATAAGCCGGTTCCCCAAAAATGTAGTAGGTTCAAAAAGTTGGTCTGCAAAATGAGACCGCATTTTGTGACTTGGGGCCTCCTTTATGGGATTTTGGTGTATCTTGCTGTGCTGCCCTATGTCAAAGTGAAAGGACAGGCATGCACCCTTTTTATCCAATACAGTTCATTCCTGTCCTTTCCACCTGAGCTGGAGCTGGAGCCGTATCCGCAGCCAAGCGCCAACGCAGGCATCCCAGTACCATGGTGCAAGGGTGCCACTGTTGTCAGCAGGATAGTTTTTGTACAGGCAGGGGCATCTTCCTGCACAAACACAATCATGGAAGGCTTTTTCTTCTTTCTATGTGTGTTGCAAAATTCAGCATACATGGAAAGTGGAAAAGACAAGGAGAAATTAAGTAATTTGTCCTTGTTGCACCTCCCCTGAGGAGGTGTATGGTTTTAGTGAGTGCACAGGTTTACATGGTTTTGTGAATCTGGGGAAGAATCAAAATCTGTGGGTGTTGTTTGGGAACACCCACCCCAATGCCCATGGAATGCCTCCTTAGTGGCAACACAGCGATTTGTGCTGTCCTGCCCTACTACGCATCTGTGAGGCCATTTAAAGCTATGCAAAGTGGCTTTGTGTGACCTCATTAATATAATTTTGTAGCTTGTGCCATCGGAATCTCACAAAAAGTGGCGCTCAGGCGGAACAAGGGGCTCATAAATATGAACCCCCAGTTTATGTCTGTGCTTGTTCCCTTGAAAACAAAGAAGCATTGACAAAGAGAATTGGAAGAAAATTGTAAGACGTAGAAGCTTGCTTTGCAAATGCTTTTTGGATTAACATTTAAAAAATCAACTAATAACATTTGCTAACCAATGCCCGATCATACTGTGCAGGAGTAGTGAGGACATGAATTTTTACACGTGACACCTACAACACTTGGCCTTTCTTTCTTTTTTACGGCAGTGCATTGTCAAAACACAGCCTTTGTGCCGTGATCAAATGATTGCAATTTCATTGATTTGCCCACTTACATTTTGTTCTTGTAATTTCATGTCTAATAAAGAGCGTGCCCATAACAAGGGGATGTGACATGCTCCTCTGCTAGTTTGGACAAGCATATATCTTCTTGTCTTTATCCTGAAGACCTGAAGAGGTTCACACAATGAATTCTTTGTATCAGATAGAGTAGTCTGGCTATGGATCATTATCATGTCTCTTCATCTGTTGCTTCCAATTAGTGAGTGTCTGATCAGGACCCATGCATTTCCGAACAGGAGTAAAAAGCCATGACTCACTTGGTAAATAATATTGTTATATTTCAAATACATTTCTCAGTGATTTACTTTGTTAGTATCTGTTTTGTTTACAATAACGGAACATGTATGAATAAGGCACATATTGTTGATAGCACAACGTGCTTTGAATTTTCACATTGTAATTTTCAGTAAATTGCTGATACATACAATGCACTGTACTTTGCAACTTTCGTTTGATGTTATTTGGAACAATGGTATTATTATACACACGTTTCCACATCCACTAATTCAGTGCTAAATTCAAAATACACGTTCTTACTTACACCTTAAATCACTTGAGAAACCATTGCTTATTGTCTCAGGGTTTCTATTTCATAACCACAAAAGAACACAACTGAAGTCACACTCACAAGACCTTGTTATTGTGGTTTTATGTCGCTGCACATACATGTGCAGTCAGCTGCGTTATTTAAATAGCTTTAAATGTAACTACTGCAGACGAGACACGCTATAGCAGGAAACTTAAATGTAAATGTCCTCTTCTGTTCTACAGGATTCTCAGCTATATGAGTACCTAGCGCCCGAATGCCCGTAGGGTTGCAGAGCGCTCTACAAATGCCATAAATAAATAAATAAATCCTCTGCTTGTAAAATGGTATTTATACATTTATTACTATTGTTGATTCCTGGATGAGTACATGGGTCCACTTGAGGCTTCAACTCACATGGCACCTTCCCACATTAAAACGGTATACGGTGGCCAGTGTGCAGGTCAGAGGTTCCATTGAAAGCCAGTTTCTGTTTTGTTAACAGCTTGGTGCTGTTCCCCAAAGTCTCGAAGGACAGTTTGAATCCTAAATTAAAAAAACAAAGGGACTTTTTTTAAAGACGGGGATTTTGTTTTTTACCATCATGGACTCCAACCAATGACCGAAGACCTACAAGCTCCAACTGCAGGCCACAACAAGCTCACAGGACATGGATTCAACAAGATCCGTGATCAT
The DNA here is from genome assembly GCF_964263255.1 of Lissotriton vulgaris. NCBI lineage: Eukaryota > Metazoa > Chordata > Amphibia > Caudata > Salamandridae > Lissotriton > Lissotriton vulgaris. Next base: position 163,856,772 of record NC_141697.1, on the reverse strand, counting down.
TTTCTAATGAATTCAAAAAAAGTCCTCAAGTCTCTAAATTGTCAAGAGTGAAAAGACAGAAGAGAATTGTGAAATCTCCTTTGTGGTATCCATCAGGCTCCACCATTTTGCCAAGTAGATAGGCTGTGTCTCACTGTGTGGGCTTTGATAGGCGGCAGTGAGGAAAAGCATTTCAAATGGCAGAGGCTTGTTAATTGCTCTGACAAGACCTACTTGTGGGAGGTCTGTCCTGGCCTCCAATAACATGCATGATAAACCTGAGCAATGAAAAAATCTCCCGTCTAAATCAGGAACCGGCAATTTACCCTCTTTAGACAATAAAAGCAAACACTCATACCTTACTCTCAAGGAGCACTCTGTCCAGATCAATCGTAACATTACAGATCCCAAGCATTTGAAAAACTGCTTGAGGGCAACAAAGGGAACATTCTGGAAAATCTATAGCAGCTTAGGCAGCACTGGCATCTTCAGGAGATAAATACAACCTGCTAAGGATAAATGCAGGCATATTTATTTATGAACCTTTGCCTCCAGTTCACTCAGCACCCTTGGGGAACCCAAAATCATCACACCCTAATACTATACAAAGAAGGGAGAATTACTGCTGGCTTGCCAGTGTTAATAGCATCTGCTCTGATTGGTTCTAGTCGATGCAGAACACGTAATAAATGCCAAGGTTAGCAATGTCAGACATTATGGGAGATAGGTTGGCCTGGAGGAATTTAACATAGCAGAATATTGCCTACACAGAAACCGCTAGATATGCAAAACATTACTACATCTCTTGTCATATATTTCTCGAATATAGCAAAACAACTGTTCCAAGAGGTAGGGGAGACAATGGACATCCCTGAACTTTTCGTCAACTCAGAAAGATTTCACTGGAAAATACCCTATTTGGTTGTGCACAACATCTCAAACAGAGATGGCCAATTATCTGATTCAAAATACCTCTTCGCAACCTCAGTTGATAACACGACCTGGAGTTATGGGTCAACATTATAAATTCTAGGGAAAAATCACCTCAGTTTATTCTGCATTGATCTGGTTGTTAAAAACCTACTTAATCTGACAGGGCCAAGAGAGACATGTAAGGAGTTTCATCCAAGTTGATAGTGTTGATCATGTTTTATTATCAGTGTTAATTAGTGAAAGTGACTTATATGAAGTCATTGCTTATATACACAGTTTCAACTGTAGTAAATACTCCTACATTTAAAGAAGATGCAACAAGAGCGCGCGACGCGGCGGACAAGATGGCCGCTCCATCCTGAGCTCCGCGATCCAGGCGGCGCTTCAACTACGAAGGACTCGTTTCCTGCCAGCGGTTTGCATCATAAACGGCTGATTATAGCGCCGGAAATGCCCCTGTACAACTGGGTATGGTCTGCTACAATTAACATGAATTTTTTCATGCGAAAGCGCCTTTTCTTCGAAAACGGCTACCATTTTGTTTTTGTTTTCACTCGTTTTTTTTTCTAAAACGATTTATTTTTCCTCTTTTACCTGACTTTGGCTCTTCAACTACCTTTGTTTTTCATCTATTGCTGCAACCTCAAGGCACTTATTCTTTTTGTCTCACTTATGGATGTTTCCTGGACATATTTTTACCTGTGCATCATTCCTCGAATGTGCGTCTCTGGCATATGAGGTGCATTCCTTGATTCATCTTTCTGTGCCACCCTTCTTTAGCTGTTTGCTGATTTCTGGTGCGCCTAATCCCTTTTCAGTGTACTTTTTGCTTCATTGTTGCAGCTTTTTGGGTCAGCTCATCATTTACGCATCCAGGAGGTCTGCCTTCTTTTTATTTTTTTACTGGTCCTCTCAGTTTCCGCTGCAATGGAGCACACACACAATTCAAAAGCATCTAACACTGCCTTTGCTATGCGGAAGGACTCTGCCTCCTCTGGTAAGCGCCTCAAAAAAGACCCCCCTTCTCCCTCCAAGTCTCCACTTCCTGTCACTCTTGAAGATATCATGGAGGAGCTACGCCTCATTCGCCCCTTCATGGCGGATACCACCACTACTCTACAGAGATTGGACGAAAAATGGTCCAACCTGGACAAAAGGGTCTCAGATGTTGAACAACAAATTAGTTACGCTCAAGATGTTGTTGCCAAGGTTACTAGCCTCACTAAGAAAGTTGCAATTCTCAAGAAACCTCTGAGGATATGGAGAATCGTAATAGGCGCAATATTCTGCGTATTTATGGTATTCTGTAGAATTCGGGGGGTCGGACATCATCCAATTTATGATAGGTATGATAGGTAAGAAATGATAGGTAAGACTTGTGAAGACACAAGTCTTACCTATCATTGTATTGCCCAAGCATGTGGATGTTAACATTCAAAGGGCGCATCGTCTTGGTCCCAAAAACTCTTCTACTTCTTCTAAACCCAGAGGCATCATTGCTTATTTTCTTCTCTACTCTGATCTTATGACTATTCTTCACTCTGCCAAACAGCACCAGCAGTTACTATGGTCTGGACACAAACTCTTTTTTACTCAGGATGTTTCTAAGCTGACTGCCGCACGTTGCAAGGAGTTTTTGGACTTACGACCTACGCTTCGTTCCATGAATGCGAGATATGGCCTCATTCACCCCTGCTTTTTCAAGGTTACTTATAAAGAAAGAACTTTCAGTTTTGATGACCCAGCTGACCTTCGGAAATTTATCAACACCCATAAAGAAGACTCCATGGAACACAGCAGTTTTTATTGTTTCAGTGTTTTTGTTTGCTGTTTTATAACTTTACGTCATGTTGTTCCTCATTGTAACATTTTTTTCTTTTTTAGGTCTCCTCTCCAATTGTTTTGGTCCTATCGTCCCCTCAGTGTGCTATTCCGTTGTATGTTATATACAACCCAGTACGCTGCCTTCCTTTCATAATTGCTTGGTAAGTCTCCTTCATTGGTTTTTCATTGTCGTGCTTGGTCTCCGGACTCAATTGTTCCTTTTTTTCTTTCTTTCCATATTCAATGTTTTTGAGACCATGCATTTGACATTCCCTTTTGCTGTGCGGGCGTTTATCATTGCTGCTCCCGCTCTCACTTCACTGTCCTTCACACGTTTGTCCTGCATGGCTGAAGCCTTTTGGTTTTTCGCCATCATTCTTTCTTCACTTTATCTCAGGGGAGTTTCGATCTCCCACTCCTCTTTTCATCTCTCCATTCTCTTTCCCTTTCTTTTTCTTTCCTCGTGGCATTGTTTATGTACTTCCGCTCATCTCTTTTTAATTTTCCTCTGTCTTTAATATTCAGATTCTCCCTCATTCTTTCAACTTTCTTCACAATTCATCTGTTCCCTTTCTATATATTCTATATATTGTGGCAAAGTTGTATTACATTTCTTTAAGCTTATTCCTTTTCTTTCAGCTGTTTTTTTTCCTATTCTAAGCTATTTATCTTCAGTTCGTATTTATCCCATGTTTCCTTACTTTTTTCTTCATGCAAATCTTTCCTTTTCACTCCTAAATGAATGGTCTTAGTGTAATATCTTAGAATGTTAAAGGTCTTCATAACCCAGTTAAAAAAAAATGGGTTATATCTCACTTAGCTAGACTGAAATGCCAGGTTGCTTTGTTTCAAGAAACTCACCTTTCCCAAAAACACCTTTCCTCTCTACGGAAGCAATGGGTGGGTAATGTATTCTGTTCGCCCTCCGTTAACAACAAGAATGGTGTTATTATTTTGTTTCACAAATCACTGTCAATTGAGTTAAAAAGTGAGATTTCAGACTCGAATGGCAGGTGGTTGTATTTAGATGTTACAGTTAATAATTCAGATTTATCCTTTTGCAATGTTTATGGTCCCAATGGTATTGATCTCACTTTTTGGAATGATTTTTCCACGTTTCTCTCCTCCCATACTAGTGTTGATTTAATTTTTGGAGGTGATTGTAATCAGTTAATGGACCCTTTCCTGGATCGTAAATCTCAGACCAGATATATTCCTAATAAAATGCAAAAGTCCAAGCAATCTCCTCTAGAGGTTTAATTGACTCTTGGAGACTGTCTCACCCCGATACCCTCGAAATTTTCTTTTTCTCCCCGTCCATGCATCGCATTCCCGGATTGATTATATCTTCCTCACTCAGCACACTTTCCAATTCATGACAAATGTTGAAATTGGTTCTATTCTCATTTCAGATCACGCTCCTGTTATTCTAGACATTGATTTATCTTCACCTACTCCCAGCTCTCGCCGTTGGCGTTTCCATACTTCTCTCCTTCTAGGCCCCCAATTCGTTGATCAAATTACGCTTTTTATGGAAGATTACTTTCATACTAATCTTAATTCTACCTCCCAATTCCATTTTGTTTGGGATGCTTTTAAAGCTTCAGCTAGAGGCTTTATCATTGACTTCACAAGCCCTTTCCAAATCCTCTCTTATTCTTAAACAAATTAAAGAACTAGAACGCATTTTTATACATCTAACTCTCCTGAAGCTCTTTCTTCCCTCATTAAAGCTAAACTTCAATTTAATAAATTCTCTTGTGATTTGGCCTGCAATCACCTTTGAAAATGTAATTCTAAGATGTATGGAGGGCGTAATAAGCTGGTAGATCTCTTGCAAATTACCTCAAAATTAAGAAACAAAAATCCAAAATAGCTGTTATAAATGACGCACATGGGATTCGTCACTGTACAGATGATAAGATTCTTGACAGTTTTGTTCAGTATTACTCCTCTTTATATACACCTGAATCGACTCCATCCCCTTCTCAAATAGATTCCTTCTTTCTAAATATACCTAAATCCTCATCTGTTGACCTTGACTTTTCCTCTCTTTATGCCCCCATCTCGGAAAAAGAGATTCTGCAAGCAATTACTCTCTTACCCAAAGATAAATCTCCCAGCCCGTGATGGTTTTACTGTCCGCTTTTATTTTCATTTTAAAACTTGTCTAATACCACACTTATCTCTAACAAAAGAGAGGGACCCAAAAGACCAAAGGGGTAGGGTACACAGAAGACAAAGCTGTCAGTAAATTTTTCCCCTTTGGGTGAACTTAAGAGCAAACCACAGTTTTATACTAGACATACAGAGAATTCACCCACTTTAACACAATAAGGAGCAGTTAATGATAAACATGAATCAGTCATACAAAAAAACTTGTACATTTTATTTAGGTAGATATAAAAGCAATTTAAAAAAACAGAACATTGTGACACATCATAAATTCATTACATAAAAAATGGGACAGTACATATGGAAAATAATTCCAATTAAAAAGGGGAGAAAAAGAACACCAGTTTCAATGAATTGATGAGATTTACTCCAAGTTGTATATTCAATTCCACAATTATAGGAGTTTCTTATCTCTATCACTTAGTGCTTCTCCACCACAAAGTGCATCGACGCGTTTCGGTTATGGCAAATAAATATTCAAGGCCAAAAAACTTCCTCAGGATTAAAATAATAATATCCCACTTAAACACAATATCTGAAAGTAAAAATACACAAAATAAGATATACAACATATGACTGTCTAAATTCAACATAAGAACATGTTATACAAAACTGCTCCTCAAAACAACTAACATTCACTACATACATCTGTGGATTTTAATTACATAAGGTTTCATTATACATTCAAAGTGTCACCAGGAACATATGTAGACACTAGTCACCGAATGATCTAAGCATAGGTAATAAACAGGTAACTGTTATCAATTTACCGCACCTATTTGGACCAACGTGTATTGAATCTAAAGGCAATCGGTAACGCAAGGTACTATTAGTACACCGATATAATATAAGTGCAAAAAATGTATACATAGATTATAGAAATAGTTTACCTTGATGATTATCAAGCGAATGTTGCTTACAGTCAAAACGCCTCTAATAATCGGCCACCTTCAAGATGTATCTACAAAGGTTGACGAATAATTAATATTGTGCTCGATATTGTGCTTGATATTGACTTTAAATGCACTGAAATACCTATCTCCAAGTTATAAGACTGGGCTAAGACCTATCTATATCATAGGGTATTATTTGGATATCGGAGTATAGAGTTCTCAAAAGGCATCTAATTAGGATACACATCTTATAGTTAAACTAACAAATACTCCATTTTAAACAATGTCCCATAGCTCTCATAAATATAAACCATGGGAAAAAGGCCGGTAAAATACACAGCTGAAGGTCAAAATGGCAGGAACCTCATTTAGGGATAGTACCATAAGGTAACACGATATGCATTTGTAATATCTGGGGCTGGCCTCTAAATGTTTAAAAAGCATTTGTAATTGCTCAAAGTCGTAACCGCTATATACTCGGTATATGTAAAGATGAGGGGTCTGTAGCTAAAGATAATCGCTATGCCAGAATATAAACCATTAACTACAAACGATTGGAAAACCATTTATTAATGTAAATGATAGCAGCCTCAAAAGAGAATCACCTTCGAAATAATTGTAATATGCGTATAGAAAGATACTGCAAATTTTCTTCGGAGACGTCACAATCACGTCTTATATATCGGGGACCGACGGGATGCTGTTGTCCTCATTTCTAGTCAGACCACCCGCAGCCTAGGGGATACCGAAGGAGACACGGAATTAGAACTAAAGTAGTCCGTGTATCGTCTCCAAAGAAAAACCCGGCTATCCCTGAAATTTCACATACCTGCTAGTTGGACGACTTAGACCGCAACGTAGGGTACTGCGTAATGTCTCCTCCGCTATTGCCAGACGCATTGGAGACTGCTGCTTTTATGTTTTAAAAAAACGTGCGTCAGTATAATCGGTTTCCGGTTGAGAGAAAACTTCCGGGTTATTAGGCTAGGTGATCAGGGAATATTCGATGACGGACTAAAATCGCCTAGCGTATTTTGTACAGTGATTTGTAAATAAATCTCAAATCACAATATTTTTTACACTTATGGCAACTAAATTGTGGACTGGGCTATGTTGGCGAAACCAGTAGAGAAGCCAGGACAAGGTTTCAGGAACATAGATCAGCCATAAAAACTAAGAAAATAACTGCACCATTAGTGGAACATTTTCTGGAAGTAGGCCATGGTGAAAATTGTTTCACATGGTTTATTCTTGAAAAAATAGTCATCGGTAAAAGAGGTGGAAATATGCAATCAAAACGAAAATCACGTGAACAATGGCATATTTCATTCTTAAATACTGTAAGAAAGGGTTTGAACTCAAAAGAGGAGTGGGAACGTCTCATTAGACCTGTCTAATAACTATAACCATGAGGTAGATTAGTGTTTGGTCAATATGTGTATCCATACATGGAGCGAATATGGCCTAATACTTTGCTGGTTAGGTATTTCTGATGTAATAAGAACTATATGGTACCTTTTTTGCAGTCATCCACATTGTTATGTGAGTTCAGTAAGTAGGTAACTAAGGGTTATCATTTGTTGTGGATAGCTGGCATACAATGTAGCATAATGTAATTGGAACTATGTATTTATAAGATTTGAATGTCCACAAAAGGAGGACAAATGTACATACAAATCGTTTCATGTAGTGTCGACAGTATTGTTATCTCCCAGACTATCTGGTACTGACTATTGCCTCAGATACTTGCCATGTATTATTATACATTTTAGGAGACTACGACCGACAAATAATAATGTAAATGGAACATTTGTTATTCATTTAGCAAGAACACGATGTATAGGATAGGATGTTATTCTTATAATTTTGTGGTGTATTTTTGCCGATGCTTACTTATGGATTGCAAATGTTATTCAACCCTGCCTTTATAGTATGAATATGAAGTAATACATGTATAAATGCAATTGTTATTTAACCTTGCCTTTATAGTATGAATGTGAATTAATACATGTGTAGATGGTCGTCCCCAAGTATATATGTGCACTGTTTCAATACTAGAAAAAAAGATACTTGCAAGAAATTATAATATGAGTCCTTCCGTTATCTGGAAAAGTAACATAAATATGCTCATTCTGCTTAAATAAAGTACTCTTTATCCACAATTTAGTTGCCATAAGTGTAAAAAATATCGCAATTTGAGATTTATTTACAAATCACTGTACAAAATACGCTAGGCGATTTTAGTCCGTCATCGAATATTCCCTGATCACCTAGCCTAATAACCCAGAAGTATTCTCTCAACCGGAAACCGATTATACCGACGCGCGTTTTTTTAAAATATAAAAGCAGCAGTCTCCAATGCGTCTGGCAATAGCGGAGGAGACATTACGCAAGCCCCCCACGTTGCGGTCTAAGTCGTCCAACTAGCAGGTATGTGGAATTTCAGGGATAGCCGGGTTTTTCTTTGGAGACAATACACGGACTAATTTAGTTCTAATTCCGTGTCTCCTTCGGTATCCCCTAGGCTGCGGGCGGTCTGACTAGAAACGAGGACAACAGCATCCCGTCGGTCCCCGATATATGAGACGTGATTGTGACGTCTCCGTAGAAAATTTGCAGTATATTTCTATACGCATATTACAATTATTTCGAAGGTAATTCTCTTTTGAGGCTGCTATGATTTACATTATTAAATGGTTTTCTAATCGTTTGTAGTTAATGGTTTATATTCTGGCATAGCGATTATCTTTAGCTACAGACCCCTCTTTACATATACCGAGTATATAGCGGTTACGACTTTGAGCAATTAGAAATGCTTTTTAAACATTTAGAGGCCAGCCCCAGATATTACAAATGCATATCGTGTTACCTTATGGTACTATCCCTAAATGAGGTTCCTGCCATTTTGACCTTCAGCTGTGTATTTTACCGGCCTTTTTCCCATGGTTTATAATTATGAGAGCTTTGGGACATTGTTTAAAACGGAGTATTTGTTAGTTTAATTATAAGATGTGTATCCTAATTAGATGCCTTTTGAGAACTCTATACTCTGATATCCAAATAATACCCTATGATATAGATAGGTCTTAGCCCTGTCTTATAACTTGGAGATAGGTATTTCAGTGCATTTAAAGTCAATATCGGGCACAATATCGAGCACAATATTAATTATTCGTCAACCTTTGTAGATACATCTTGAAGGTGGCCGATTATTAGAGGCGTTTTGACTGTAAGCAACATTCGCTTGATAATTATCAAGGTAAACTATTTCTATAATCTATGTATACATTTTTTGCACTTATATTATATCGGTGTACTAATAGTACCTTGTGTTACCGATTGCCTTTAGATTCAATACATGTTGGTCCAAATAGGTGCGGTAAATTGATAGCAGTAACCTGTTTATTACCTATGCTTAGATCATTCGGTGACTAGTGTCTACATATGTTCCTGGTGACACTTTGAATGTGTAATGAAACCTTATGTAATTAAAATCCACAGATGTATGTAGTGAATGTTAGTTGTTCTGAGGAGCAGTTTTGTATAACATGTTCTTATGTTGAATTTAGACAGTAATATGTTGTATATCTTATTTTATGTATTTTTACTTTCAGATATTGTGTTTAAGTGGGATAATATTATTTTAATCCTGAGGAAGGTTTTTGGCCTTGAATATTTATTTGCCATAACCGAAACGCGTTGATGCACTTTGTGGTGGAGAAGCACTAAGTGATAGAGATAAGAAACTCCTATAATTGTGGAATTAAATATACAACTTGGAGTAAATCTCATCAATTCATTGAAACTGGTGTTCCTTTTCTCCCCTTTTTAATTGGAATTATTTTCCTTATGTGCTGTCCCATTTTTTATGTAATGAATTTATGATGTGTCACAATGTTCTGTTTTTTTAAATTGCTTTTAAATCTACCTAAATAAAATGTACAAGTTTTTTTGTATGACTGATTCATGTTTATCATTAACTGCTCCTTATTGTGTTAAAGTGGGTGAATTCTCTGTATGTCTAGTATAAAACTGTGGTTTGCTCTTAAGTTCACCCAAAGGGGAAAACTTTACTGACAGCTAATACCACACTTATCCTCATTGATATCTTCTTTTCTATCCGCAGGCGAATCTTAAGGTTCTTTTACCCAAGCTATGTTATGCTTACTCCCTAAAAAAGACAAGGACCCCTCCCTTTGTAAGAATTATCATCCCATCTCCTTAATCAATACAGACTGCAAAATGTATGTCAAAATATTAGCTTTCCGATTGAATACTGTTGTTCCGGACCTTATCAACATCTATTAATCTGGCTTTGTTAAAGGCAGGACCATTACGGATAATTCTAGAACCCTTCTTAATATTCTTCACCTCACATCTAAAATGAATACTCCCCTTGCAGCCATTACCCTTGATGCTGAGAAAGCTTTTGATAGGGTAAATTGGGATTTCATGTTTGGGGCTCTTCGCTAGCATTGGTTTAGTCCTCATATTATCAAACTTATCCAATTATTATATTCGGCCCCCTCTACTTCTATTTGTGTTAATGGTGCTCAGTCAACTTACTTTCCTTTACATAGGGGCACTAGACAAGGTTGTCCTTTGTCACCCCTTTTTTTTATCCTAGCATTAGAACCTTTCCTTTAAAAAATGTGGTGTTCCACAACTTATTCCGGTTTTGATTATAAAAAGCTAGATATCAAATTCACTGCATATGCTGATGACATTTTACTTTATATATCTAAACCTACAACTTCTTTACCTGCACTTTTTTCTTTACTTTCTGAATATTCCTCAGTCTCGGGATATAAGTTGAATATCCATAAGTCTGAAGTCTTACCCCTAAAATAAATACTGCCTTTCACATATGTTTCATGGTTCCGGTTTTGCATGCAATCCTACGAGCATTAAATGTTTGGGTGTCCTTTATGCTCCCTCTATCAAAGATACCATCAAAATTAATCATAAAGATATTCATTCCAAGCTTTCTCCTCCTATAGAACGTTGGTCCCCCTTATTTTTATCATGGTGGGGAAGATTGGCGACTATTAAAATGATGCTTCTCCCCATTATTATTTTCTATCTCTCTATGCTACCTATTTCCCTCCCTGCTTATTTTTTCATGCTTATCAACCGCACCCTTGTTCGTTTCCCCTGGAACAATAGTAAATCCAGGATATCCTTATCTCGCCTTCAGCAACCAAAGCATTTGGGAGGTGTAAATTTTCCCAATCTTGTTCGTTTTCATTCTCCCTTCACCTTAAAACAAATTTGGCTATTCCTTGCAGACTCATCCTCTCCCCCTATCACTGCTTGTAGCGCCCTAGAATTAGCTCAGCTTTCGCCTTTACCTTTCCTCGCTGCTACGCATTTATCTCAAACCCCAAAACGGTTTCTTTCACCCACTTTTAAACTCTCCAGCGTGTTTTCTCTTTCATTGTTTCGCTCCTCTTTTTCTCAAGCGCATTTACACTCCATCACCCCGTTATGTTATAATCACTCCCTGAAGATCAATAACAAAGCCCTCTTCTGGAAAGAATGGATCCACAAAGGTATAATGTATGTAGATGAGCTCTTGGTTAATCGTTCCTTATCGGATTTTCCAACCATATGCTCCTTATTTCAATTACCTAATACGTACTCTCCCCAATTTCTTGATATTAAATTAGCCCTGTCTACCCTCATTTCTTACCACACTACATTATCTGACAATACCCCGCCAGACTCTACTCCATTAGATTTTACCACCCCCCACAAAGCTGCTACTATCTATAAGATCCTCTCCCGCTCTCCTCCCGATCGCCCTAAATCCAAACCCCAACTTGCATGGGAAAAGGATCTAGCACAGGATTTTTCCTTTCCTATTTGGGAGTCCATCTGGTCTAAAATTCACACCGTTTCTCGTTCAGCTAGCACCACTCAGACCCTTTATTTTTTTTATAATCGACTTTTTCTTACTCCCTCCGACCTTTTCAAGTCCAAAACCCTAGATTCCAGTCTATGTTGGTAATGCCCTCATCCTGATGGTAATCTGTTTCATATGTTTTTTCACTGTCCCTTGGTTAAATCCCTTTGGCAACATATATGGTGCAAGCTGAATAAGATTTTAGGCTCTAATTATACTTTTGATATTGTTCATATTTTTCTAGGTGGTTCTTCTCCTATTTGGACTGTTTCACACACTGTTCGTAAATTTATAGACTTGTTCATAGCCATTTCTTTGCAGATTATTACTACAAACTGGAAAGACACCTCAAGGATTTCTTATACTGCATAGTGGAATTTATGATGTCATCATCACAGACTTGATCATGCCCAAGCTACGACTACATCTCTTTTAATTAAAAGAGATTTGTTATGGTTACCTTTAACTGATTTTCTTTCCAGACCTGTTTCCTAATATGCCTCATCTGTTTCTTTTCACTTAATTATTTATTTGTATTTTTATTTTTATTTATATTTATATTCTTCTATTTTTTGTTTTCCTTACCTCCACCCTTCTTTTCTCTGTTTCTCTCTTTCTTCCTTTTCCTTTCCTCTTTTTCTCTCTTTCTCTATTCCAAATAAGTAAAAAAAAAAGCATTTTCCCTCAGTATATACATTATGTTTTCCTTTTTGGGATTCCTTGTTTTATAATTCACATTTATATTGTATTATCCCATCTCTTCAATTTTTCTTATTGATTGTGATTCTGTGCTAAGGTTTTACTTGGCATGTTTAATTCAATAAAGCTTTCTAAACTTAAAAAAGAAGATGCAACAAAATCAGAGGAGAGTACTTCTTATAAAATTCAGGGGCATATTCACAAGGACCAGCGATACCTATCACAAACGCCTGTTAGCAGCAGTTTTTTTATCGCCGCCTAACCCGGAAACCTATTGCTATGTTAGCGGCATATTAACAAGCTGTCACAATATGACGATAGTATAAGGGTACGGCGGTGAAAACTGCTGCTAACATCAGCACGAAGGCGATTGGAATCCGGCGTTAGCGGATGATACCTAGCAATAGGCCCATTAGCAGCAGAAAGGCGATAACTCCTTGAGAATATATCCCTGAGTTCTTGCAGAAAAGCCGTATTTTGCCGCCCCTTCCTGCTCTCTGAAACAAATAAGACAATTTTCGTCCCTGCACAAATCAGTTAAACCTCCCCAAAAATCCCCTCTTTACTATACTTTGTAGGTCCAGTTCACTCGCCCCAAGATATTTCTACTCAATCCTGGTGCCATAAAAAAAGATTCTGTAACAAGCAGCACACAGTGCCCACACCACAATTACTCAATACGTATTTTGAAGGGTAAGAAACCAATTTATTGTTGCTTCCCTAGAACACATTACTTTGTGTTCATTATTTTATACCCTTTTCAAGTTTTCAAAAAATTCATAGCAGAAAAAGACAATGAATTCAAATATTTACAAGGCTAATTAAACTTTCTACAAACATTAAAAGACAAACATTATTTACACATTAGAAAACATTTTGACATCAAGCATTTGCAACAAAATTACAAAAAAATTATAATGGTTTCATCACAAACAACAATTATTACAAACGACAAATGAGAGAAACTAGAGTTGGGAGGAAAAATATAAGCAACTCAATGATTTATGAGTTTTTTGAATACTGGACCAGCCGGTCCTAGTGTTTTTTAACAATGATGATTTTTAACTCCCAAACAACACTGCTGACCCGTTTCTAGACCAGGCGTAAAGTCACTGGTCTGTCATCAGGGCTGTATGTATCTTGTATCTGCAAGATGCAAAAACATTATTTTACTTAATCTAGCGTGTGGGCTCCTTATTTCCATTCAGTAGCTAAAAACCGTTCTGTGCTACACACCAATTTTGTTCAGAGGAGGACTTCGAAAGGGGTCTTTTGAAGGTCCTTTTGATAAATATCGTGGCCAGACAGGGATGCCTAAAGAGATTTTTTGAGTGTGTGTAAGTTACATTGTTGGTCGATTTATTTTGCTAACGACAAAAACAAATTGAGAGTGGAAGGGGGGGGGGAAGCGTACCTTATTCTTTGAGTACTGCCGAATTACGGCGGGATCAATTTTGGTGGCGTAACCATCGAGGTTGAATCTGTGGTGTTGGGGAGATGGCGGCCATCTTTATTGAGAGAAAGAAGACCCCATCAGTATCGAGCAGTGGCTAAAGCAGCAGCTAATCATCCACCCTGCAACAGTAAGCATTTATTTAGCGCCCCAACAATCTTAAACATACCGCTAAGGTTGTGTTTTGTTTTCTATTAGGATGGTGATAGTGATACTCCTTTGGACACTTGAAATTTTACCTGCGCTGAGTTGAAGAACGCCAAGGATCTTTGAAGCTCTCTCCTTTGGTTTTCAGCCCCGTGGTCCCGTGGGCTTTGCTACCGCCTCCCCTCCTTGCCACCACCGCTTCGCGGCTGCTGTTTCATCTGGCTGGAGGTGTGTCAGCAGTGGGGCGATTGGTCTGACTGCACACAGGTGGTGGTAAAATCGCGCTGGAGGGACTCGCTCTCCCAGGAGTCCCTGCACGGCCCTGGTCACCTGGCCTGCGCACCCTGTGAGCCCCGCCCCAGGATCCGCCATATCCTATATTTGTTTGGACCGGCTCCACGTTCCACGGGACGCGCAGGGGGACGCCCGGACGAAGCCCGGAAATAGGGCGGACAGTCTTAGACAGTCCGAGAAAGGCTGTGACTGGACTGGGCACGACATACTGCCCGTGCTGATACAAAGATACTCCCTTAAAGTAAGACATATTGCGTATGATCATTACCTTACTGAGGAACACTATCTAGTCTTACTCTTTCGTATTGTACATTAGTATTGTATGGTATTGAAATCGCACTGTAATTAATATTATACAGTATGCCAAAAAAGATTCCTGCCACTGTGTCTAACACTATGGATAATTATTTGGTTCAGGTAGTAACAAAAATTAATAGTGAAAGAAGGCAGTCACTAGGATTAAGCCAATCCCCCATTTTCCATTCCTTGAGCCCATCTCCAAATTCTCCATGGATAGATATACCATCCCAGGCTGTAGGCAGCGAAGTCCCTGACACTGATCTTCGTGACAGCGAAACTTTTAATCAAAGTGTACTTTTAGAGGTTGACCCAGAAACTGATCAAGAAATTGACCCAGAGTCACAGGTTTATTTTATAGTAGAAGATTCTTCCACACAGGTGGATGCAATAGTAGAGGAACCTCCCATCCCTGTGCCTGTAACTAGGGCGGTGAGAACATGTAGAAAAATCCAGTCTATCGCGGAGGGTCACGATCAGGGAGAAAAAGGGTTGCATCACCAGTGAAAACAAGGGATAAAAGTAGGGGGTATGTGGAAGATAGTGACAAACAAATCATGGATGATGAGTTATTTAATAGGATAGCGGACATGATCGACTGTAAGATCAAGGCCATCATCAAACCGCTGGTGGCAAAAATAGACAAACTCACCGCTGAAGTAAAGAAATTGGGTGGGGCCCAGAACAAGATAGCGGAGGAGGTGGCTAACACAACAACCCTAGTCTCAAATCTAGCCCACACAAATAAAGAGCATACTGTGAGTGGGACAGATTTTTAAACTGTGACATAGATCGCTTTTAAAAGATTTAATTTTTAAAAGTATATTTGTTGTGAACGCTTACGCCTCTGTTGGGCTTCACCATCTTTCCTCTGTTCCCGCCCCACCGCAGCCGATCAGGCGCTGCCGGGGACTCTAGCGGTAACCACCATCAGGTGAGGAGCAGGCGAGCGGCACAGTGCTCGGCCCCTCCCACCTCTGGTAACATAAATACGCCCAGTTACAGCGCGTGCACCGATTATTAGTGTGCATGCAACGTTGAGGTTTTAAGGCGGAAGCCGGGACCTGGTGCGAATGAGCTATTGATGCAAAGCTAAAACTGATTTTTAAACTGTGACATAGATCGCTTTTAAAAGATTTAATTTTTAAAAGTATATTTGTTGTGAACGCTTACGCCTCTGTTGGGCTTCACCTTCTTTCCTCTGTTCCCGCCCCACCGCAGCCGATCAGGCGCTGCCGGGGACTCTAGCGGTAACCACCATCAGGTGAGGAGCAGGCGAGCGGCACAGTGCTCGACCCCTCCCACCTCTGGTAACATAAATACGCCCAGTTACAGCGCGTGCACCGATTGTTAGTGTGCATGCAACGTTGAGGTCTTGAGGCGGAAGCCGGGACCTGCTGCGAATGAGCTATTGATGCAAAGCTAAAACTGATTTTTAAACTGTGACATAGATCGCTTTTAAAAGATTTAATTTTTAAAAGTATATTTGTTGTGAACGCTTACGCCTCTGTTGGGCTTCACCTTCTTTCCTCTGTTCCCGCCCCACCGCAGCCGATCAGGCGCTGCCGGGGACTCTAGCGGTAACCACCATCAGGTGAGGAGCAGGCGAGCGGCACAGTGCTCGGCCTCTCCCACCTATACGGCTACTAATGAACCACCCCCCCAGGAAGCGCAGCGGACGAGCGCAGCGGGCGCGTCGACGGTGCGCCGAAGACGCGCCTAAGACAAGCCCGTCTGCGCCCGTCCGCGACCTACCGGGACCAGGGGCAGACCATGCTGCCCATTCTTTTGTCTACTCCAGGTCCGTCCTCTTGAGCTACAGAAACAAGGAACAGGGCTTGTTACCAAGGGACACTCTTAATCGACTCTGCGCATCTGGTATTCTGTCTCAGGGCTGTCATTTGACTACTCCTGCCTTAGAACACACTCAAAGAGACCCACAAACTCCATCGCTCACCATCTTCTACTTAAACACCCGCTCCCTGGTAAAACATCAGTTGGATATTTTCCTTCTGCTGGACACGGAGAAACCAGATATTCTCCTACTCACGGAGGCATGGTTAACTCCCAACTCCGCCCCTGATATAATAGCGGCGCTCCCACCCAACTATTATATCATCCATGCAGATCGTATCAGCGGGAAAGGGGGAGGAGTTGCAGCTATCATCCGTTCCAACTTGATTGTCACCTCCCTCACTGGCCTCTTACTGGATAACACAGACAACCTTGTGCTGAAAATTACTACCTCCCACTCGACAATTGCGTGTGTACTATTGTATAGACCCCCGACCCTGATGCCATCATTTCCTATGAATATGGCTGACCAACTTGCTAACCTAGCGCTTGAACATCCTAATATTTTTCTAATAGGAGACTTAAACTACTGGTACAAAGACCCCTTGGAAGGCCCACAATTGGCCGAATTGACTGACCTTCTATCCAACCTAAACTTCAATCAATTAGTTTCCTCCGCCACCCACTGCAAGGGCCATATCCTGGACCAGGTGTGGTCCAATACCACCTGTACAACTGCCCCGACCATACTACCTTGCCTCTGGTCTGACCACGCACTCCTTCAATTTAAACTATGTATCGCCCCTGCCACTACTACCGCACCAGGCGGAGGCGGGTTAGTCAGGAACTGGAATACAATGAACAAAACAGCCTTCCTAGAGTCATTAGCCAACACCATCCCCCCCTCAACATGAGATTAATTCCTCAGTATCCATGCTCACCAACTGGCTAAACACGGCCAGTGATCTTAATGCCCCTTTTAAAAAAATCAGACTGGCACGACATGCCGACGCCAACAGGTGGTTTTCCACTGATCTAAAAGCGAGGAAACTGGCCCTACGGCAATCAGAACGTCACTGGCGTCGCAACTACGACCCTGACTTAAAAAGGATCTTCATAAAAGCAAGGAAGGAGTATATGACCGCCATCTCTGCTGCAAAGGCGTCCTACTTTTCTTCCAAAATCCTGGAATCCACAAACAAATCTAAGGACATCTTTTCCATTCTTAACGAACTAACAAATTTAGTTACTGTTCGCCCTAAGATCATTCCCACCCAGCCTCTTTGTGATTCACTCAACGTCTACTTTATTGATAAAATACTGGACATCAAAGCCAGTATTCCTCAACCGGTGTCCCCCCTCACGTCTGGTATGACAATCAAGCCTAACCACAATATCCTTAGTAGCTTCCCACCTATTACCCAGGACCAATTTCGGGAATTACTGTCAAGAGTAAAATCCGGTGCACCCTCGGACAGTTGCCCGCCCCACATCTTTAAAGAGTGCTTCCTGACACACCCAGCCCCTGCTCTTACACTCCTGAACAATTCTTTGACTCTTGGCATAGTTCCCGCAGCGTTTAAAGAGGCCATAGTCATTCCGCTGCTAAAAAAACCTGGGGCAGACCCAGCTTGTAAAGCCAACTTCCGACCCATCTCGCTGCTGCCCTACTTGGTAAAAGTTCTGGAGGTGCACGTGGCCAAATGCCTCTCTAACTTTCTTGAGGAATCCTCCTGCTTCGACCCCCATCAGGCAGGCTTTCGGCCTGCACACTCCACTGAAGCAGTAGTCACGACAGTTCTGGACAACCTGCATGACTGCGCCGACAGACGCTCCCCACAAGCCCTGGTGCTCCTGGACCTCTCTGCCGCTTTTGACACGGTCGACCACAACATCTTGGTCGACCGTGTCGAACAGGCTGGCGTCCGGGACCTAGCAGCCTGCTGGCTGAGATCCTTTCTGACAGACCGTAACCAAACACTACGCCTTGGTGACCTAATGGGTGCTAAACAGGCCATCACCTGCGGAGTGCCACAAGGCTCCTCCCTGTCACCTCACCTATTTAATCTTTACATACTTCCCCTGATTCAGACCTTAAGAGACAAACAGGTGAGAGTCTTCAATTACGCAGATGACTTACAACTGCTTTTTACCATCGACAACACTGAAGACTCCATACTGCACTTCCAGTCTACCATGAGCTTTATTAAAATATGGATGGACCAGAACCAGCTCAAACTAAACCCGGGGAAAACCGAGTTAGTCCTGACCGGCGACAGCGCCAAGTATTGGGGCCCACACTACTGGCCTTCTGAACTGGGCCAAGCTCCAACACCTTCCTTGTCAGCCAAAACACTTGGAGTCACCGTGGACTGCGACCTATCACTGAAAGCGCAAGTAGGTCAGGTGGTCTCCAAGTGCTTCTTCCAACTAAAAAAAATTCGGAAGGTACGCCGTCTGCTTACACCCGAGGCAATCACCCAGGTTGTGATCTCAACTGTACTGTCCCATCTGGACTACGCGAATGCTATCTACCTAGGTATTCCCAACTACCTAGTTAAGCGACTCCAGATGGTACAGAACCATGCCTCAAGGCTAATCTTGAACCAACCAAGGCGACATGCAGCTACCCCCCTACTAAGGAAACTACACTGGCTTCCAGTAACCCAGCGATGTGCCTTTAAAACTGGTTGCATAATTTTCAAGTCCCTCTACTGTAAAAGCCCCTCATTCATTAACCAACTGATCTCCAGATATACTCCATCTCGCAACCTACGCTCACTCCACCTGAGCCTCCTGCAGACGCCCTCTTTCAAACTTAAGCGCGCAGGAGGCCGTAGGTTTGCCACCCTTGCCTCCTGCTTGTGGAATTCCCTCCCCCTGGAGATTCGGAATTGTCAAGATCTCCTCTCTTTCCGGAAAGCCTTGAAGACCTGGCTCTTCAGACAAGCATTTCAATAACTCAACCCCCCTCGATGTTCATGTTACTGCTGATCACAGCGCCAAGAAACCATTCGGTGATAGCGCGCTTTAGAAATATTTTAATAACATAACATAACAGAGGGAGGTAAAAACGTGGCTCCGACTATCCCCCTTGGACAGGTACCAGCAACAGAACATAACCAGCCAGAGATAAGAGAATATTCCTTACTAAGACCAACTGTAACGACCACACCATGTTTAGAAAAATATTCCTTACAATTCATAGTAGAAGCCTCACCCTTGGTGTTGGTACTGGCAAATGTACCTTCTTTGGCACCTGGCCAATCAGAATCTTCAACATCCCTGATAAGCAAGGCTTTGCACTGGCTCTCAGGTAATATGCAGATGGCTCCCTGGGGGAAACAACAGTTAGCAGGGGAGATTAAGACGGCTAGAAGGGTAGCCTGGATAGGGAACAGCTAAAAAAAGTTCAAAGGAGATTGTATAGTATTGAACATTTCTAATTTGGCTGTACTCCCCAATGTCTTGTTAAATATATTCCCCCCTCAACGTAGGAGTGGTACTATCATTCCACTTACTGTAGAATTTTTTTATGGAAAACAGCAAAGCATGACATATCCCAAGACATACCCTAACACTACAAGGCCAGGGTGGAATGCAACGACAAACAGATGGGGCATAGGTGCTCCTGTTAACGATTGGGGGATTAGTTTAGAAAACAGGTTTGGTGTTCTTTCAGGGTTAAATGACTGTGATTGACTCAAAAGGGATCAAACCTCGGCATATAACAGACCACATAATGCCCCTAGAATGTGTGACCTTTAGTTCAGAGAATGAACCCCACAAGCAATAATCCCATGCACGAGAAAAATAGGATGGACGATTGTAATAGTCTATGGTATCTGGGAAGGGCAAATGGCTTTGATCAACCTTTTAATTTAAAAATTCCAGATCCATTTAATTATTATGGAAAAGAACTACCAGAATTTCCAAAGGTACTGGGTAATCCGCCAACTCATGTAACATCTATCCCTAGAATAAAGGGTAGTACCGAACGTATCTTAGGAGCGATTGATCCAACGAGCCTAGTGGTTCGTCCTTCAGATACAGATCTAGTAACATCAGGGACCAGTTTTAAATGCTACCATGGCTCCAGGACAGATTTATTGTAGCAGAATAAGGGAGGCAAAATTAATTTCATGGAACATCGCAGGAATAAAAAATAATTTACCCGACCCAGCTTGGCATCAATACCTTGAAAATGGGGATCTTATTTTATTCCCAAAAAACCTTGTGGGTAGAAAACTTTCATAAAGTTGGCTATAGGTCCTTTTTTATCCCAGCTGTAAACACACATGGGGGTAGACCCTCTGGGGGCTTGATGACATGGGGCAGAATCACAATGGGGACTACTTTTAAACAAATAGATTCAAACAGCCCCGACATTCTGATCATAGAACTGAAAAAGCCAAAAAATGGTTCACTTTATGTGATCAATATATACAACAGGCCGCATAACCCATGTAGGGAATCAGAAGTAATATTCCAGCTATGTAAAATCATTTCGGACCTAGGCCACAACCCTATGTTGATTATCTGTGGCGATTTTAATAGGAATTTTGAGCCCATATTGGGCTTGGAAGACATTTACAGGGATGAGGATAGAGCTAATAACATCCCCTATGTTGATGCAGATCACAAAGTAGCCTGTACAACTAGTGCCCTACAAGTACTGAGTATGACACTGGAATATAGATTACGTGCATGTAACGGACGCTTGCCCTCTGACTGTCCTAGTCAGCCAACGTTCACTAGAGAGGGCTGTTCAAGCCACCTAGACTATATTTTAGTCTCCTTGGCCTTATGGCCAACGCTGGTGGACATAATGGTGGATAAGCGTATAGAAAGGGATCAATTTCCACTTTCCTTGACTGCTCAGAATTTACTCGTTGCCTCATCTAATATTAGGGATAGCAAAGATCCCAAACCATCACCTGAACCTATAGAATCAAATAATCGTAGGTCTTTGGGGTGGCCCGTAGTCTTGGGCAACGGGGGAATTATTAAACAGATTTACCAACTTTTTGTCAAACACATGACCCCGCTAGCTGATACAGATACTGATAACTCCCCTATGATAGAAACCCATGGTGAATTAATTACCCAACTTGGTGGATTCCTAACAAAAGCTATAAAAAAGTTGGAACCTGGTCGCCATCCTTCCCCACAGGAAAATCTCTGGTATAACAAAGCTTGCCGAAGTGCAAACACAGATCTTATTAAAGCAGTGAAGGGGAATCAATTAGATGTTGTTAGAGCTAATAGGACTCATTACAAAAAAAACTGTCCAATTAGCTAAGAAAGAGTGGGATGAAAGACTATGGTCAGATTTGCTCGAGGCTTGTAAGTCAAATGACCAGACTTCTTTTTGGAGCCTCATTGCAAGAGGCACCAAGGGGGCTACAGAGTCAAAAGATAGATTCCATGAGGAAAGTACCTGGGTTAAACATTTCTCCCTGCTTTACTCTTGTGAAGTAGATGAGGAAGATTGGGCAATAAAACAAATTAAGCTAGCCTCTTATGATAGCCCTTTAACATTTAGTTTGAATGACACTATCCTAGCAATCAAGGCGGCAAATTCAGGTAAAGCTCCAGGTCCAGATATAATACCCGGGGACCTCTGGAAGCACGAGGATTTTATTTGGGCACCCTATATTAACTTGCTTACAAATAAAATAGCACGGGGGCTCCAATCCCGGAGACCTGGAAGGGTGCAGAAATCGTGACAATTTTTAAGAAAGGCGATAGGTCTAATCCATCACACTATCGACCAATTAGTCTGATCGATGTTCTGCAAAAAATCTTTGCCTGTCAAATTCTTAGTCGGTTTAATGCATGGGTCGAGGACCATTTTATTCTTACAAAGTACCATGCTGGTTTTAGAGCGAAAATCAGTACAGTGGACCAGGTTTTCAGGTTTTTATGCATACTTTGGAAATACATTAACATAAAGAGCTCCCTCATATATGTGGCCTTCGTTGATCTAAAAGCTGCTTTTGATCTTGTCCCCAGGGGGAAATTATGGCAAACGCTAAATGATATGGGTGCCCCTGAGAACATTCTTCAACAGCTGATTAGATTACATGAAAATAATTATGCAAGAGTGAGATGGGGGCCCAATGGGGAGCTAAGTGAGAAAATAGATATAGTGAAAGGTGCTAGGCAAGGATGCGTTATGGCGCCAACCCTATTTTCTCTTTATGTTAATGACATCTCATACACCCTCTTGGGCTGTGAGCATGACTCTCCCAAGCTGTGTGGTCAAGCCGTTCCGGCATTATTATTCGCGGATGATACGATTTTAATCTCCCAAACCCCTAAGGGACTTCAGAACCTTCTTAACAAATTTAGGTTGTATTGCCAGGATAAGAAACTTGAAATCAATTCTTCGAAAACTAAAATAATGACAATCAACCCACATAAAGGTTTTAACATAATTTTCACTATAAATAATGAAAAAATTGAGGAAATCCAAAGTTTTAAATACCAGGGTATCACCTTAGACAGCAAAACAACTTGGAAACCACAATTAGAAATTTCAAAGATCAGACTAGTCCAGAATCAAGGCCCTATTTTAAGGAAACATAGAAATAGTCACTTTAAGTCAATCTCGCCAGCAATTAGTTTGTTTAAGTACAAAGCACAAGCACAATGGGGCAGAACTGTGGGGACATATTTCGAAAAGCACCTTTTTAGTTCCAGAAAATAATTCTACTCCCCTTATCCCTCTTTTATGGGACCTTAATTTTCGCCGTTCTGATGACCATGCCCTTTTACGTCCTCTGCTATACTGGGTTCGTCTGTGGTCCACTGACGATCTAATTGACTACAGAGAGGCGTTAAAAGAGATAATGTCTATAAAAAACTCCACACATTTAGCATGGCTGGCTTACATTGAAAAGTGGTTCACAAAACTGGGGTTAAGTAGCTTTTGGTCAGACCCGGATTCAATTACACATAGTTCAAAAAAACTGCTTAAGAACAGATATTGGGAATATAAAAGAGATTCCCTATTGGAAAATTCCAAACTGGGGACACTGACACTTAAGTTTTTTGAACTAAACATGAATATGAAATTAGAATGCTTTATGGATGAAATCTACCCGCCTATGGCCAAATCATTATATCTAAAATTTTGTTACAGTGTCCTGCAAATAAAATATAGGACCTCGAAATGGCACTGTAACAAAGGCCCAGGGGGCAGTTTTGGCTCTGACCTATGCGAACTATGTGAAATGGGCTTGAGGGAAGATGAGGCTCATGTGCTATTTATTTGCCCTGCTTACTTACATGCAAGGAAAAAATGGCTACAACCAATATGTCAACTTCCGGGCCTCCGCCATATCAAAGATGGTGAAAGAGTCTTTAAAGGAGACACTTCACGACCAATAGTATTTAGCTTGAGCCGTTTCCTCCTATCGGTAGCGATAGTTAGAAAGAGGAATGGCTACCAAATGTAAATAGATAGCTGGTATTTAAGAAGAACAGCTACTGAAATGCACTTTGATTTGCACTTTATATTGTACTCAAACCAATTATTACTATTGCAATGTATGCTGAAATAGGTGTGCTATATGTAATGATAAATACAACTAGATTGATAATTATTAGTAAGGGCTGGAAATGGAATTTGTTTTTTTAAACCTTTAGTGTGTTTAGAGTGTATTGTCCAAATTTAGGATAGCGACAAGGGGAACTGGTCTGATAGTAGTGATTAGTGTTGTGCTTCTTTTTAACCCTGGTGCCTTGTTTTTATAGAGCTATGTATTAACTAACTTTATTTATTAACTGTTCCTCGATTCATGGATGTTAATCTTACTATGAGGTACTGTTGCTGATAGTGATTCCTCCTTAATCATAATTTTCCTCGGGCGGTCAAATATTGTTAAATATTGTACTAGAGTACGGAAGAAATGTAATGTATTATTCTAAACTGATTCTTTTAAGGTTGTCAACCGAAATAAAGAATAAATGATGATGATGATACTCCTTTTTCCTTGAAAATAAGAAAACGAAGGAAGGTAGGCCACCTTAATTGTTTTTTCCCACCATGTTACCCTGGTTGCACGCCATGAAGTTAATAACGCAAATCTCCCCAACACCACAGATTCAACCTCGATGGTTACGCCGCCAAAATTGATCCCGCTGTAATTCAGCTGTACTCAAAGAATAAGGTACGCTTTTTTTTCCCCCCTTCCACTCTCAATTTGTTTTTGTCATTAGCAAAATAAATCGACCAATAATGTAACTTACACACACTCAGAAAATCTCTTTAGGCATCCCTGTCTGGCCACGATATTTATCAAAAGGACCTTCAAAAGACCCCTCTCGAAGTCCTCCTCTGAACAAAATTGGTATGTAGCACAGAACGTTTTTTAGCTACTGAATGGAAATAAGGAGCCCACACGCTAGATTAAGTAAAATAATGTTTTTGCATCTTGCAGATACAAGATACATACAGCCCTGATGACAGACCAGTGACTTTACACCTGGTCTAGAAACGCGTCGGCAGTGTTGTTTGGGAGTTAAAAACCTTCATTGTTAAAAAACACTAGGACCGGCTGGTCCGTATTAAAAAAACTCATAAATCATTGAGTTGCTTATATTTTTCCTCCCAACTCTAGTTTCTCTCATTTGTCGTTTGTAATAATTGTTGTTTGTGATGAAACCATTATCATTTTTTTGTAATTTTGTTGTAAATGCTTGATGTCAAAATGTTTTCTAATGTGTAAATAATGTTTGTCTTTTAATGTTTGTAGAAAGTTTAATTAGCCTTGTAAATATTTGAATTCATTGTCTTTTTCTGCTATGAATTTTTTGAAAACTTGAAAAAGGTATAAAATAATGAACACAAAGTAATGTGTTCTAGGGAAGCAACAATAAATTGGTTTCTTACCCTTCAAAATACGTATTGAGTAATTGTGGTGTGGGCACTGTGTGCTGCTTGTTACTTATATAGGGTCTAGCCCCCACCACGTAAAGGACCTAACCCCTGTTGTTCACAATAAAAAAGATTCTGGGCTTTGGACTCTGCTCACTGGAAAAAAAACTGACCCCGTTCAACACCAGTCACTTGTGCGGGGAGGAGGTCCCTGATATGTTCTCGATGTCCAGAAGCCCGTGTCACTAAGGTAACTAGAAATAGAGAGTCACAGTAACAATAAGTTTGAATATAGCACTTCTGATCACACTTCTAAGTGCTATGAATACCAACTCTAATATTACTCAATCTAATGGTGTTTAATTTACAGACTGATGGATGGCTGAGCTGGCCATGTCTTCCCTGTGGTCTTTGGAAAACCTACCAGGCTCTTCAAATTCGAAAATGGCGAGCCGACAGACTGGAGCCCCTGGTGTTTCTTGTGTTCACAGGTGTGAAAATGCGTCCCTGGTGTATCACAAGCAGAAGTGCACACTGCCCATGTGTTTGAGAGTTAAACCGTTCACCCGTTGTAACCTTAAAAGAGGTTGTACCCTTTTGCCCATAGGATGGTGAGGGTGGGGATGCTGAAAGCTCGAGCTTAGCATGAGCCTGGACCATGGCTGTTGGCCCACTTCGAGGTCCTCTTGGACTTTCAAGACCAAAACGAGCCAAGCTTTCACATGGGCTCAGCATGCCACCTCACTCGAACCACACGTGTAAAACAGTGACCATGATGCACTGGAAGACAGAAATGCACATCTGGGGCTGAATGGCATAATAGAGAGGGAATCACTCCTAGCTTCCAATTTGGCCAAACATATTTCATTTCACTGAACCTCGAACCTCCTTTCATCATTATCACAAAGGAGAGCACTTTCGAATAGTGAGTTTAGGCTAAGTGCCTAACTTAAGTTTGTTACACTATAATGCTGTCCGTGTATAATGTGTAGTGAAGATTTAGTCCAGATGTGGTAGCACATAACTGCGGTCTTGCCTCTAGTTCACTGATGGTGCTGTAGAGGCTGGGGCAGGAATGTTTCTAAGTTCACCTTTAAATGCCATGACTTTTTATAAATGCCTCTCAATGCCCTGAGATCTGACGTACTCTGTTACGTATGTCAAAGAAATACACTTCTTTTTTATTTTGAAGATATTTTATCACATTGTTACGTAATATTTGTTGCATGATTACCATGCCACATATTTATGTGGTTCAGATCGAGTTAGGACTCCCTGGGGATGCCAGAGCCTTGACCCGGCTCTAGCTCGGTGCTCCATGTTAATCTGTGGCTCACTATCCTCTAGAGGGAGGGAAGCGGAGTCAGGCCAAGTTGCACCTGCCCCCGCTGAACAAAGTTGGCAGCCCAGCAACTTTCTCCAACTGCTCCGCCCCCACCCCAACACACCCTTAACATTCCAATAACCAGGGATGTGACCACTCCATGGCTGCTCTGGACAATAGGTCCCCAAGTTATACGGCATACTGCATGAGGAACTGGACCCTCTGACTGACTCTCTCCTTCACCCGTACTGTATGGGCCACCTGGGACGGCTGTACGGCCCAAGAGGCTCTTGGTTATCAAAAACAATGCTCTAAAAATAACACAAACGACATTCCCTACAGGACAACATTCTGGGGAAGACTAGAGGGTTTCCATAATACTGAGTCAGACTCTTTATTCGGCGGAAGGACACATAAGCCCAAAAAAGTGTGACTGTGATTGAGTTCAAGGCACTACATCGTGCGGTAGAAAGATTGGGAGGCATATTCACAAGGACCGGCGATACCTATTGCAAACACCAGTTAGCAGCAGTTTTTTAATCGCCGCCTAACCATGAAAACTATCGCCATGTTAGCAGCTTATTAACAAGCTGTCACTACATGGTGATAGTATCAGGGAACGGTGGTGAAAACTGACGCTAAAATCAGCACAATGGTGATAGGAAATGCGGCGTTAGCGGGTGAAACATAGAGATAGGCCCATTAGTGGCTAGAAAACTCACGTTAGTCAGCCCAATGTGCGTGTTCTTGCCTCCAATGAAAAAACTAGCCTATCAGTCAACCTCAAATTGAAAATAGGCTTAAAAAACAATAACATGCAGAATTAGGCAGCCAGGCGAAGTGTAGCACACATCAACAACCCCTGCAAGCCAGCCAACATCCAGGATGACCAGGATGAGAGCCTTGATGCCTTGCTGGACCTGCGTCTGGAGCCTGGATGCCTCACTGGATCTGCGTCTGGAGCCTGGATGCCTCGCTTGACCTGCGTCTGGAGCCTGGTGTGGAATGTGGAGTATCTGTAGAGTTGATGATCAATGGCGGTAGATTTTGAGGTGTGACGATCTCCGGTACCTGGTGGTGAAGTCTGGCAGGACGCATGGAGACACTTTGCTGACCTGTGTGAGAAGACCACCTTGCAACCTTTGGAGCTGTTAATGGTAGAGGCGCTCCTGCGCACCAACATAGAGAGGTCCGCATCGTATACTATGATCTACCCCTACCCTGGGTTGCACAGAAGGGATTACCAAAATTTTGTGCTGTCTCCCTACATCACAGGCCGGATGATGTTGGGCTGGCTGTAGGCTGTGGAGGGTGAGCCCCCTGTGCTACCCTGAACTTGTGTGGTGTGAGCACTGCAATGTCTCGCTTTAGGGGGCCCTGCTGCATCAATTGCATCTGGAGGGCCACAAGCGGAATAGGGGGTGACCGGAGTACCAAGCCTAGTGAAATCACACCTGGCTGATGCTCCTGCTGGCTGAGTCACAGATTTAGAGAGAGTGCAGTGGATTGCGACACAATGTCAATGTCCAGGTAAGGAGAAGGCTGGACACGTAGCGCAGGAGGGACGGGGTGAGTTGCTCAGGTCTAGCAAACGTAGATGATGCACCGCCAGTGGTAGCTCTTCCGCAATGGCGGAAGAGCGTTGCCCCATTGCCTCAAGCAGTGCAGAAGAGGCACAATCATTACATGATGATAACTAACTGATGTATTCATGCTATATATCCTAAGGGGGTGGGAGGGTGGGTAGGACTGCTCC
This sequence comes from Lissotriton vulgaris, assembly GCF_964263255.1. Classification (NCBI taxonomy): domain Eukaryota; kingdom Metazoa; phylum Chordata; class Amphibia; order Caudata; family Salamandridae; genus Lissotriton; species Lissotriton vulgaris. Next base: position 163,828,415 of record NC_141697.1, on the reverse strand, counting down.
AAACACAGAGCAGGACCCAAGTGCGCAATAACTGTTTGGTCGGCCCACTCAGGCCGCCCAAAGCAGTCATGTGCACTTCCCTGTTCACAATGCAGGCTGCATTACAGCCTGCATGGAGTACATGCCCACCTCTCCAACCCCTGGCTGCATGAATTGTCCTGTTGCCAATTACCAATCCCATTCTGAATCACAGCATTGTGATTGACTCAAGAGAGGGAGACTGGCTGCATACTTCCTTTTCCTGGAAGCAGTCACCGGAGAGCAGGAGCTACGAAGACATGGGACCTGGCTTCGAGGTAAGTCTTCCTCATTAAAATTTTTGCAACACCTGCTCACACATCCACCCCCATGTCCACGCCTCATCCAGTGTTATTTCCGCCTTTTACTACCTCACAGCTGTCCGCCCCCCCCAGCACTTCTCAAAGGCGGCCACTGTGTGCACATGGACAACCTCAACTCCCAGATCTGGACCAAGCCCAAGTACTTCCTCTGCAGCACCCTTATGTGCAGGCCCCCTGACCCATGCCCTCCCATTCTCCAATTCCAGTGTAGAACCCCAGGGTCTCCCATCCACCGACAACATTCTACTCGGTGAACTCAAGTTCCACCTGGACAACCCCAGTGACCAGAACACCACCCCCTCTTGGTGAAGGTCCACTACATCAGACACACGCAGCAGGTCACCTCAACAAGCCACATAGCAGGACACACGGTCGAGCATGTCACCTCCGCCAGAGGGAACTTCCACTACAGCCACAACATCTGACTCTTCTGGACCGACTATTATTGGTAAGATCACATCTTCACCTTGCCCACCGGATGCCACTGCCATCATTGAATCCCCTCGCAGCTAGATCAAGGCCACTGAAGAACATCTCGTCAACTACCTCTGCACCAACACTCCAACAATGCTTTCAAACGATGACACCTCAGCGCGCATCCCCCACTGATGGATCTCCAACAGAGCCAACATTCGGGCACCCCTCATGAATGGCACTGTGTCAGTAGCTTCCGTCTGCCTGATTGCAGACGTGAGGGTGACGCAGTGCCACAGGGATAGGCTGGTCCCATGCGTTGATGGAGTTGCATCATGGTTGTGACACGACTGCAGCAAAGCATGGCTTTAGTGCAGACAGATACATCAGGATTCCTGATGAATCTGTCATTACTTGTGTCATGGAGCTCTGTCCAGTGAATACAGCGCATCCATCCTCTCACAAGCAGGGAATAGTGAGAAGTGTTGCAACTCTGTCTTGTCACAGCGCTCCAACAATTTTCATGACTGGGGGCCAGGAATGCGCACTATCTTATTGATGGTGCGCATTCCTGCACGGTGGTTTTGTTGCAGAGCAGCGCTGCAACATTGCTTGCACCGCTGTCTAGCCCCAAAACTTGCAGAGATGAGGCTCCAAGTGTTATGCCCATTTTTAAGACCAGCTATTTTCTGGTCTTAAGTAACTGGCTCTAACTGCTGTTAGAGACTGTTTTTTTGGTCTTCAGGAATGCCCTTGTGAATATGGAGAAGTGGGGATTGCGACTGTTTTTGCATGGGAACACCTCTACTGCATATAATTATTGCTTACAGAGGTGGCGATCTTTACAATGGACGTTTTTGCCTAAAAACTGCCGCTAACAGCTGTCAGCGACACCTTAGTAATAGGGCAATTAAATTATCGCCTCATTAGCGGCAGAAAGGTGCTGCAATTCCTTGATAATATGCCCCTCAATACATTCTCGCCCTAGGCCCTTACTGCTAGATACATCTGAGCTAACATTCTTAATATCACCCCTACCTAGAATGATGGACCTAAATGTTCCAGCTCTCCATAGTCAGTCCATGTTATGGCCACTTTGTCTAAGTACAATTTAATCTCTGCTATGGTCTGGGTTGATTTAGAAGAAAACAATGACTACAAGCATCACTCACACACCTCAGTGATTAAGCAAGTGTTTCTGCAAAATGCCATTGTTCATCCAGTACTACCAAACCCCTTTCATCTCTTATTTTTCTGATAATTTTTCTTTTGAGCTTTTCGGTACCTGTGGCATTGCCATTTAGAAGAGATGAAAGACGGGCTACATCAGCAAATAAAAGCTTGGAAGAAATATACATCCACTCCCTTACTCTATCTCACACTAAAGACGAATTAATAACAACAATAAAAACATTGTAATAAATTATAGTAAGATGGGCTTGTTAGATTAGGTTTAGAATATTGTGTGATCACACATTTAATGTAGCTTTTTTAATTGGACTTACTGATTGATTTCTTTTTGGGTCTTGAAATCTTAAACTTTCATTACAAGTGTGTATGTATCTATTTTGCGTTATAAGTAAATAGAACATTTTTTAGTTGCAGCCTGTAATTGTGAAATAATACTGGAAATTTCAATATAATTTAATATTAAATGTCGTCCTTTGCTTGTAAGTACTGAACTAAACATATTTTTAAATAAACCAATGTGATCCTACTTCATCTTGGCTTGCAGTTGGTTTTGTCATTCAGAGTAACATTTGTGTCTCTCCTCAAGCAGGTAGGGAAGGAGCATTAACAGTTTGGTGTCCCCTCTATTTAAAGTCTTCAAATATTGATTGGGGTTTTCTATTTGTTAAATAGTTATTGTTATTTGTACATTTCAATTTCAATTTTTTTATTGGAGCATTGTTGTGACGATTCAAACATAATGCATCAGTATTCATAACACAGAAAGAAACAAAAATAGCTTTGACTGTATCGAGCAGCAAAAAACAGCATACATTGAGTCTTTATTTCGACAATTTCAGTCATGAAAGATTGCAGTAAAAACATTTGTATAAAACCAAGAATAGATAAAATTATCACTTCATAAAAACAGATTTCATAGGAGAGATTTAGCAGACAGATTAACAATCACAGTGTAAAATCAACCCTGGGTAGCGCTCTGATGAGGGAACATCTTTTGGACCACATTGCTAAAAGAAACTTTGAAAGTGCAAAAACTATATGTGGAGATGTATCGGTCTTCAAGTCTCTCATTGCAACAGAGCATTTGTCAAATCCTATATTCTTCTAGCTTTTCTGTAAACAGGGCAAAAGAGGAGCATGTGCAATTCATCCTCCGTGAGCGCACCACACCCAAGACAGGATTTGCTTATTGAAGTCGACCACTTGCCTGCGAATGCCACTAGTGGTAATGTTCCATGCCTCCATTGGATATATAACTTTCTTGCTCCTATTGGGTAAATGACATCCAGAAACTCCTCAAAGGCATAAGTGTGTTTAAATGTTAAAAAAGTTGTTGTCAATGAGCCAACTTTGGAGTCATGCAACCATATGTTCTGTTTGTGATCCATAAAGGACTTCGCAATCATTTAGCCGGAGACCCCACTGCATGCCTGTTCTGGATCATACCAGAGGTCCAATAGTCCCATTTTCCTTAGCTCGTTTTTTACGAATACAAGCCAGGGGATTTTTGCTGCACTAGCATGGCTCAGCACATCCTTTAATTCAGACCTGTAATTGGACAGTTCAGGGGTTATCCATAGCCTACGCCAAAACCTTAGGGGTTTCAGAGCTAGCTCATCCTGGATAGAGCTCAGTCCTAGGTCCAGTCTCAAAGGGAGGAGAGGAGTACTTTGAGGAAGTGCAAGTAACTGTCTCATGAACTTGTTCTCCACATTTGCAATTTCTGGCCGACAGGAGTGTCCGAAGAGTTCCCCACCGTAAAGGGCTTTTGCTTTCACCTTATCTTTGTGAAACTCCAGTGCGGGACTCACTGATTTAAATGTAGATGAATTTGACATTTTGAGGATGTAACCCACTAGTTGGTTTTGAGTTGAGATTTGACCTGTTGGGGACCCCAAGAGAGATATTCGTTAATCGTCACCCCAGGTATTGAAAAGTCTGTACCCTCTCCAATCTGACCTTGCCCAGAAGCGGTGTTGGGCGGGTGTGTGCCGGAGGACTGAAAATCATAAATTTTGTCTTCTCAGCGTTGATTTCCAGTCCACAACAGCGGCAAAAGTCGATAAAGCCATTGAGCACTCGCTGGATCCCCATAGGGGTTTTGGAAAGCAGGAGGGTGTCATCGGCAAACATTATCGCTGGCACCCTCCTGCCTGCCAATCTGGGTGTGTCGTTATTGGGAACCGCATCCAAGTGTGATATGACACCATTCACATAGAGGCAGAACAGAGTTGGTGCCAGGACGCAACCCTGCCTGACCCCCTTGGAAACTGGAAACATGGACAACAGCACCCCGTCCCTCCCACTTCTAACCTGTACATAGTTATGTGTATGCAACCACATCAGGGCCAGCAGTATTGCCTTTGGGATACCCATATCCGAGAGCACCGCCCACAATTTGCAAAACAGCATACACATAAAATCACTTCGCCACATGGTCTCCTACCTTAATCTGGTATGAGTCATTTACATATCGAAAAAAAAGAATATAATTATATTGGTCGTAAATAGGTGGGTCCCTGTTGCTGATAGGAAATAAAAAAGGAAGAGGGCCCCTGAAAGCAGATACACCAGAAGGACTAGGGGAAAGAAACACTAAACAAAATCAATTCCTGCCTGGTGAATAAATTCAATATAATGAAAAGATCAGACATTGAAATCCGCAAATTGTCGCTGTAATAGCCCACCAGGCAACAGTAAGCAGCAATCTCTTACAGTGATTTCTATTACACAAAAAGGATTTTTTTACAAAATGTATTCTTGTCTATTTCTTGTTATTTTTATAAATATTGAATCATAACTTAGAAAACAATAATACAATGCAGACAACAATATAACACATATATTGACAAAAAAGGAAAATACTTATATATCACAAATAATAAACGCCAAAGATTGAAACAATCCAGGAAAGATGCCTCAAGCAAACCTGCATATACTCTAATCAGTCCTACACAAACAAACCCAGACTTCAATCATTCAAACAAAAACATTCTTAGATAAGATCAACAGCACAATAATTGTCAGTAGACCAATAGGGAAGAAAAATGTAGGTAAATCCAATATTGTATGAGTGTCTCCAATCATTTAGGTTTATAGCTGTAGGATGGCCCACATGTCCTACATCCAAAGTGGTCAAAAGCAGTAGTGGTCTGGTCTGACTGATCTAGACAGAAGCGCTGACGCACGTTTGGTATAGACCTCACTCTGAGGTCAGCCTTCTTCAAGGCGACAAACGTGTAAGTATACCAAGTTCCAAAGGAGGGAAAGGCAACCCTTACACAGGTAACTAAAGACTCTTTAACACCTTGGCTGCTATGGCTTTTCCTCTCCTGTGCTGGGAGGCTTTGAATCCCATTGTTCATGACGAGCTCAGCTCGTCATAAGCACAACTCCAGTGTGCCTCATGACGAGCTGAGCTCGTCATGAGCAGCGAAGGGGTTAAGAAAAGGATAAATATCTCTTACTAACACAAGGGGTACTGGGCTAAAAAAGCAGCGATGTATTTGGCAAGAATAATGTACTAGAATGCAAAGAACCAAAAGGAGAAAGTAAAGAAGAATATAACAGAAGAAGGTAGAAACAACCCAAAATTGGGGTCATAAGTCTCCACCCTCAAATTGAAAAGGGCTATATGAAAATAATAAGGTCCAGAGAATAATAGGTTCACAGAATAAAGCCACCGTTGTCATGCAGTTCACAGAATCAATCAATCAATCAATCAATCAAAGTACTAAAGCGTGCTACTTACCCGTGAGGGTCTCAAGGCGCTGATGGGAGGGGGTGCCGCTACTGCTCGAAGAGCCAGGTATTGAGGAGTCTTCTGAAGGCGAGCATGTCCTGGGTCTGCCATAGGTGGGTAGGGAGGGTGTTCCAGGTCTTGGCAGTGAGGTAGGAGAAGGATCTGCCGCTGGATGTTGTTCGTTGGATGCGGGGGACAGCGGCGAGGGTGAGGCTGGCGGAGCGGAGTTAGCGGGTGGGGGGGTAGAAGCTGAGTCTGCTGTTAAGGTAGGCTGGTCCGACGTTGTGGAGTGCTTTGAATGCGTCGGTGAGGAACTTAAAGGTGATCCTCTTGTCGACGGGGAGCCAGTGTAGGTCTCTCAGGTGGGGAGTGATGTGGCTGCGGTGGGTGATGTTGACGATCAGTTGGGCGGAGGCATTTTGGATGTGTTGTTGTCGTCGTAGGTGTTTGGCTGGGATTCCTTTGTAGAGTGCATTGCCGTAGTCCAGTCTGCTGCTGACGAAGGCCTGTGTCACCATTCTTCTTGTTTCGGTCGGAATCCACTTGTAGATCCTGCGGAGCATGTGGAGGGTGTTGTAGCAGGAGGAGACGGCCCGACCTGTTTAGACATGGAGAGGGAGGAGTCGAGGATGAATCCCAGGTTGCGTGCATGGTCGGTGTGTGTCTGTGCTGTTCTCAGTGTGGTCGGACATCAGGAGTCGTCCCAGGCTGAGGGTGTGGGTCCCAGGATGAGTACCTCCTTCTTGTCCGAGTTCAGCTTCAGATGGCTGTTCCTCATCCTGTCGGTGAGGGCCTTCATTCCCTCATGGAGGTTGGTTTTGGCAGTGTGCGGGTCCTTGGTGAGGGATAGTATGAGCTGGCTGTCGTCGGAGTAGGAGATGATGTTGAGGTTATGCTGGAAGGCCACTTGTGCGAGGGGGGCCATGTAGATGTTGAATAGCGTTGGGCTGAGGGATGAGCCCTGGGGGACGCCGCAGATGCTGTTGGTGGCCTCGTATGGGAAGGGCGGGAGGCGGACACTCTGGGTTCTGCCAGAGAAATAGGACGTGGTCAAGTCAAGGGCCTTCTCTTGGATTCCGACTTCTAGGAGGCGTGTCTTTAGAGTGCGATGGCAGACCGGGTCGAAGGCGGCTGACAGGTCCAGGAGGATGAGGGCTGATGTTTCGCCGTTGTCTAGTTGGTGTCTGATGTCGTCTGTGGCGGGGATGAGGGCTGTCTCGGTGCTGTGGTTGCGTCTCAATCCAGACTGGGACGGGTCTAAGATGTTGTTGTCTTCCAGGTGGCGGGCCGTTGCATGTTGACAATTTTCTCAATGACCTTCGCCAGGAATGGGAGCAGAGAGATGGGCCGGAAGCTCTTGAGGTCCTTGGGGTCCGCCTTGGGCTTCTTGAGGAGGGCGCCGTGCAGGTATAGAGTGGAAAAAAAAGTGGTGTAGTCAAACCTTATCTCCCAACACCAAGTGGACCAGAGTCTTCGAGGAAAAATTCTTCTGAAAAAGTCTCGAAGGTAATTGACCATACTTACCAAAAAAAAAATGAATCCCTATATATGTATCTGCCTTACAATTAGGAAAAAAGAAGTGAATGGAAACGTTCACATGAAAGTGGCGCTAGAAGCCAATACTACAAAAGAACAGAAAAACATGAGTAATTGTCTCTAATGTAATTCTAGGGAAACAAGTCAAACACTGGTACAACATGGGGGTATACTTATCTCAGATATATAGAAAGAGGTCATGAAAAATTATATAGATGCCTGCCCTCTCGCTTTTAGACTTAGAGTTTTTCATGAAGCCCCCGAAACTCACTGGCCTTCCGCCTTTGTTTCTATAAACTAAAGCTCAGGGTTTTTCCCTGATTCCTACTGTTAACGAATCCCACACTACACTATCCTCAGCAGTACCTCTGTTAATTGGCAAAAAGTTGCTGCCTCACATTCTCATGTGCTCCATATATTGAGGATCAAAAAGCAATTTCCTGTCAAATGTCCAATTCTGGGCTGGTTTAGTTATTTCCTCTAACGAGACTTCCAAGACCAAAAGGTTGTGGTCTGAGAGGACCCTGAATATATATTGTGATCATCCTAACTTGCCTTGCCAGGCCTACTGAAATTAGTACTAGTCCAATTACACATATTTCTTGTGTGAAAGGGGAAAAAAAGTAAACTCAGGATCAAGCGCTTTTAGCCAATCCCATACATCAATGAAGCCATGATCTCTCATCAGCCGCCGAACCGCTCTGTAGACTAATGAAATCCTGCAACTATACTGAATTACTTGCGACTATACCCCCAAATCTCCATGTGAAGTTTAAGATCACTGCACACAAGCAGCGGGATTGGCCATGTGGATAAGGTGAGTTCTAAGACATCCAAAACTGCAGCTTCATCTAGCTTGGATCTATATACTGAGCACAGAGTAAATCTTATTCCTCCAACCTGACATTCCATTATTACCCATCTTCCAAACTTATCTCACCAGGATACAGCTCTTGCCGTCACCGGCCAGCTCTAGCATGGTGGAGGGCGGCACTCAGCCATCCACACATGGCACCATATTGCTTCTAGAGCACGTCCCTTCTGAATGCATCTTGAAAAGAGTGATTTACGATTTTGCTGTGTGTCGTTAGATAGGCATTATTTTCTAATCAATATATCTTTAAAAGCTTTATTAGTCAGTTTTTTTAGAAACCTTTACTTTTGTTGTGGTGGTATTACATGTTTCTCATATATTTCAGTGATTTCTTGCTGCTGATACTTATGATGTCAATATTTTGTATTTTTCTATTTTGTTGTTTAGAAAATGATATTGTGTTTTTCTACATGTTTGTGGTACATATTTGCTGATCTTCACCTCTCTGCAGGGTCACCCTCAACTTTTTTTTTACCTCTACCTCTATTTTTGATGAATTTATTTTTGGTGGCCTGATGGCTCTTTGCACTTTATTACTGCTAACCAGTGCTAAAGTGTTTGTGCTCATTCCTTAAAACATGGTAAAATTGACAAACACCTGACTGGCATACTTAATTTACATATAAACCCCCAGTAAAGTGGTACGCCTTATACCCAGGGCCTATACATTAAATGCTACTAGTGGGCCTGGAGTACTTATTGTGCCACCCACTTAAGTGGGGGCTTAAAGAATATGCTAATATACCAGACCTGTCATTCCAGTCTGAATGCAGATTTCAAAAGCCAATTTGACTTGGCAATATAACTTCCTTGCCAAGTCTTAAACACCTCTTTTATTGCAAATAAGTCACCCTTAAAGTAGGCCCTAGATAGTCTATTGGGCATGCGCTTTTACATTTTACATGTCCTGATAGTAAAAAACTCTTACATTTGTTTTTCACTACTGTGAGGGCTACCTATACCATAAGATAACATTGGGCTGCCTTATTGCATTTGATAAGTGCTAACTTTTTATATGGAACAAGTAAAGATTTCATCTTTGGTGTGTGAGAAATTGAAATTGAAATCCTCTTTAATGGTAAAGTTAGATTTTAAATTTCAATTTTGAAAATGCCACTTTTAAAAATAAGCAAAAAAAAAAACCAATTGATGGACAGAATGCAGAACAATGTCATACCCCAGTACACAGATCTGGGCCTAAATCCATCATTTTGTTGCTCACCATGCAATTCCAGTTTGGAACCAGCCATACGCCACCCAGTCTTGACCCTGTGCCTCATGGGAACAGTCCACCCCGAACTGCCCTGCCTGGTCCTCCCTGGACTGGAAACAAGCATCCTAGGACCGGTTTTGGGGTTCACCCCTCATCAGCCAGGATAGCTTGACTCCAGTGGCATTGAGCGCACAGGACCCACGTCTGGGCATACCCGTCCCACTCGGGGTGATAAATGCAAAAAAAAAAACAATGATGGGCAGAGTACAATACAATGTGATACATTCACCCCAGTACACATATCTGGGCCTAAATCCATCGTTTGTGTGCTCACCATGCCATTCCAATTTGAACCCAGCCATATCAAATCAATCGTGACCCTGTGCTTCATGGCTACAGCCCAGCCCGAACTGCCATGCCAGGTCCTCCCTGGATTGGAAACAAGCATCCTAGGACCAGTTTCAGGGTTTTCACCACTCATCAGCCATGATAGCATGACTCCAGTGACATGCAGAGCACGGGACCCACATCTGGGCATATCTGTCCCATTAGGGGTGACAAATGCAAAAAAACTATTTATGGACAGAATGCAGAACAATGTCATACATTTACCCCAGTACAAAGATCTGGGCCTAAATCCATTGTTTTTGTGCTCACCATGCCATTCCACTTTGAACCTAGGCATATGCAAATCAGTCTTGACCCTGTGCCTCATGGGAACAGTCCAGCCCGAACATCCACTCCAGGTCCTCCCTGGACTGGAAACAAACATTGTAGGACCAGTTTCGGGGTTTCACCCCTCATCAGCAAGGATAGTTTGAATCCAGTGGCACAGTGAGCCATGTTTTCTGTTGCGAGGTGCTGCACTTATCCCCAATCTCCCTCCTTGCTTTACACTGCATATGTACCTAAGGATCTGTCGAGGGTACATGGAGATTTCACAGTTGGCTAAGGGACGAATAGCACTTGCAGGCCGTTATTGTGTAACTGTTCCATTGCAATCTCCCTGAACTTGTCACATGGTCCCAGTTGGGTGCAACCAAATACCCACAGATGACAGCTCGTGCTTTAAAGCACAACTTTTACTTAAACCTTTAAACATGCATATCTCTGTTTCTACTGATTAGATTCCTGTAATGGTGACAAAACATTTCTTAAAATGTACCCTAGTTACTTGGTAGGGCTCTCAGAGGTGGTGAAAACTGATCATGGGCCCCTTCCAGGCATATGATTTTCAGGAGCATATTTTGCTATTCCAAATGAAACACAGGGAAGTGACTCTGCAATAGCACCAGGCCAATGGGGAGGTGTAGCACTTAATGCGCACATTGAACCAAGCCCTTCACATAGGGGTAGAGCAGGAAGAAGATGCTGAGGGCTGCCTCCACAGATCCCTGTGGACATACCAAACAGACTCTGCATAGCACCACAAACTGTGCTCCAATGGAACTGCGTCTTCGAAACCCTACAAGAGACAGCAGGGCCTAACTGGCAACCCACAGCTCTTGATGTACAGGCATCTCAGGAGAAACAGAGAACCACAAGCAACCAAGTTATCCAAGTCCGTTGAGCCGTGGCCCCTGACCTGTCAGCAGGCGACCAAGTCATCATGCGTTATTGTCACCTTGGGTGGAAGTTCTGCATGTCTTTTGAGAAGGAAATTTGTAATGTTGTGGACATTCAAGGGACCATGGTTACTGTCCAGTGGTACACCACTGCTCTAGCATGAAATGTTTACTGGTTCAAGTGAGTAGCAGCCCTTTCTGGGGAACACAGTTCATGGTCAGGAGCGGCTTGACGATATGCCATCAGAAGAAGCTGCGACACCCAGCCCCTCTAAAGGGAGAGTGCTGGGCCGCCCTGGTAGTCCTTGGGGCTTGCCAGGGGCTGGTGGGCCCACTTCTACCAGGGATCCTCGATGCTCGGACTCCTACACGGGGCAAGCCAACTCAGCTTCCCACTGACTGGTGAAAGAGGTGATGGAAACAGGCACTAGAGGTTTGGTCTTTGCCCCAAACTGGCACCGAATCAGGGACTTTGAGATTATGTATGTGTAATTAAAGAAGAATTGAGTTTCTGTTAATAATGGTTAGTAAGGATATAGAGTGCCACCTGGCCTCTACAATACATTGTATTGTATGTTTCACCCTGAAAGCTAGGCGCAGTCCGAAGGGATAAATAAAGGGCAGAGTGGCCGCTAGCACTCCGAGTACACCAGCAAAACACTGTGGGGCATATTTATGAGCCCCTTTGTGTCATTCCTGCACCACAGAATGTGGTGCAAGATTGATGCAAATGTAAAATGATATTTATGAAGCAATGCAAGGCCACCTTGCATGGCCCTGTGTGGCTTCATAAATCTTGTGCAATTCAATGCAGTGCAAATCGCTGTTTTGCATTATGCTGCACCAGCGAGGCATTTCAATGTCTGTTGTGTGGGTGTGCCCACACAATATACATGGATTTTGATGCATTTCAAGATTTACAAGAACATCTATACCTGGGAAGGTGCCAAAAGATTCACTGTAGCATCCTACCCCAGCCCGGGTACATCTTCATTCTTCAGAATGCAATCATTAACTAAACATTCTACATCATGAAATCTATTACCCACGCACTTATGCCACTGTTCTATGAAGTCCATAATGAACCAAAAGGGTCTTGTCATCTCTAACTCACAAAACACTACATCTCCCCCTTTTTTAAATAAAAAAAGTACCAATAAGTCATATATTACTCTTCAATAAGTCATTTTGGTACTCAAATCAATTGCGTATATCTGGTAATTTGAGGCTGCAGAGATACCAGAGAAGTGCCATGTACAACACTAAATGAGGAGGGTCCTAGGGGAAGCTTAACGACCCTATCATGCCACACCCCCCGAACTACGCATATACCAACTAACAATAGCATGGGGTCAAAAAGAACAATAAACTACTTCAATGTCTATGTCAGGGGACCAAATGGTATGCCTACAGTCATGCCTAGGGTTTTCAGAGTAGTGTCAGAAAAATACCCATCAGTCAACGACCGAGACCGCCCTTCATCATTTGGGCTCCTTCTCACCTACAGGTGAAAAATCCAAAGCAGAACAGGTGATGTTATAACCTACCCTGCCATGGGATTCCCAATGAATAGTTGGTAAATGGGAATATGTCTTGGGTTGACTGAGTAGCAGTGCAGTGTGAAGTGGTTGGGTGTAAAACCAAAGTGTATGTGCAAAGGTGAAAAAGTGGTACAATATAAAATTGAGTAAGGAAGGGGAAAGAAACTTTAATATGTTCTCCTTCTCTCTCAAATCACTAAAAACAGTGCAAGAAGTAGTCTAAACAAATAACTACTTACTTTCAGTATAAAAGGTCGACATGTTTCTGCAGTAAAATAGGGGCAAAAGCTACCCTGCTGCTTCCTCAGGACCAATTTTATGCTACTGCTACATTAATGTGTGATAAATCATAAGATGTGTGAGAAAAACAAGAAAACAATATCACCTGATGTTGCGATATTGTAAATCGTCCTCCTGGCTACTCCAATGAGAGTAGTTATTTGTTTAGACTACTTCTTGCACTGTTTTTAGTGATTTGAGAGAGAAGGAGAACATATTAAAGTTTCTTTCCCCTTCCTTACTCAATTTTATATTGTACCACGTTTTCACCTTTGCACATACACTTTGGTTTTGCACCCAACCACTTCACACTGCACTGCTACTCAGTCAACCCAAGACATACTCCCGTTTACCAACTATTCATTGGGAATCCCATGGCAGGGTAGGTTATAACATCACCTGTTCTGCTTTGGATTTTTCACCTGTAGGTGAGAAGGAGCCCAAATGATGAAGGGCGGTCTCGGTCGTTGACTGATGGGTATTTTTCTGACACTACTCTGAAAACCCTAGGCATGACTGTAGGCATACCATTTGGTCCCCTGACATAGACATTGAAGTAGTTTATTGTTCTTTTTGACCCCATGCTATTGTTAGTTGGTATATACCAGAGAAGTGTCCATGACTGTCATTGGTGACAGAGAAATTGGTAAAGTCACTGGGCTCTCTTGATTCTCAGGTGGACAAGACTCACTCCTAGCATTTGGAGTTAGCGAAGGTTGAGGCAGGTGCTTGAAATGATAACAATATTGCGTAACAGACTTTTCAGAAGGTTGAGCTGTCACCCTTTGTCCATTAATAGTCACAACCCTCAGTATCAAAAAGAGCATCAGACTTGCGTTTCCGTTTCTGCCTGATGATAACTTTGTCTCCTCAGTTGAACACAGTGTTTTGAGCACTGCGGTGTCGGTCTGCATAGGTCTTCCTTTCGCATTTGTGAGACAAATCATTAGTATGAAGCTTATCAATGTCAATAGATCTCTCAATGGTCCATTGTGGCAATTTGGTTCTGGTGTCTCTCCTGAACATTAAGATGGCAGGGCTTTCATTCATGGTAGAATGGGGAGGTGACCGGTATGTATAGAATGAAGAACTGATTTGAGTTCTATCTTTTCCAGCATAGCTTGCTGAACGGTCTTCTTGAGGATACTCATAAATCTCTTGACCACACCATTTGTCTGTGGCCAGAGCAGTGTGCTTTTCTGATGCTTGACACTTAAATGAGTGAGAAAATCTTTAAATTCTTGACTATTGAATGGAGGCAATTGTCAGACTTCAAATTGAAGGTACACCACATGTTGCAAAAATACTTTCTAGTCTCTCAATGACAATGTTTTGAGCAGATCTTTCACTAGAAGAAAATGGAAATATAGCTCAACAATTACTAGTAGATGTTGTGCACTTTGTTTGGGTCTGGAGCCAATTCCCCATCAGAAAAGACATGGCCAAATATCTTGATTTTGGTTTGATGAAACTCACACTTTGCTGCATTTAAAGAGAGACCTACATCAGTAAGTATACAACACACATGTGTTAGAGATTTATCACTGTCTTTCATGTGGCCCCAAAAACTAGTATGTCATTACTGTAATTGAAAGCATTTGTGAATGGCTGTATTAGGCGGCAAATGACATATTGAAACAATTCTGCAGCTAATGACATTCAGAAACGTAATATTTCATATTGAGACAAACCAACATAAGACGTAAAGATAGTAATGTACCTTTAGTTGTCTTCCAGTTCAAGCTGGTTATATCCTTTGTTCAAGTCAAGGCAATAAAAGTATTTAGCCCCATACAGCTGTGTAATCATGTCATGTGCAGACCTAGATGTTGTTCTCTTTCAATCGCCTTGTTTACTTGGCGCATATCAACATAGATACGCATGGCCCCTCTAATATTCTTTATTGGCACTACCCCTATGGGTGATACTCATGCCATCAGACCAGTAGATCACTCAATAATGTTGTTCTTTAATAAGATATCAACTTATTTCTCAACAGCCTCTTGTAAATGAGTGTGGAGAAGTGTGGCTCAGGGGTTAGTGGCGGCAGACCCGGAAACTGAGATCGGCCCTGGACCAGGGTTCAATTCCCCGCCTCGACGGGGCTTGGGCTCAATAATTCCACGGACTCGATACTTTCCGCTCCGGTGCTTACTTGACTCACGGGTTCACACTCTGCGACTCTGGGCAATAGCTTGCTTAATCTCCACAGCGGCCCCTCGCGGTGGGATGCCTGGTTTTCACCTTGTGGATACCCTGCCGGGGTCATCTCACAGGGGAATACCAGGACGGGTTCCCTAAGCAAGCGCTTAGATGCCTGCGATGTGGGTAATTTGCGCTATATAAATACATGTACATTTATATAAATACATGTACATAAATGGATATAATGTGACCATATCATTGAGCAACAGGATTTTATGTGAAGTTGCTCTTTCTCGGTCTTAAGACTTCCTAGTCTATGAAACAAGGATGGAAACTGATTCTCTATCTCATAACAGGCATTGACACTGTAGTTTAGAGAAATAAATCCCATGTCAGCAGAAGTACTGAAACTGAGTAAACAGCATGTGTACGATGAAGTGCCTGGAAAGACATGAATTGGCCGTTGTCATTTTGTCTTTTTATGCTTCTCAGTGGCTATGAATGAACCTTGAATTTGCAGTGGCGTTGAAGCAGATCACGTGTACACTTTGGTTTTTGACAGGGTTAAACATGGCACTGGAGAAAATTCATTGTACCTTTCTACTGGCATATGGTTTATCGATATGCCACTGGCTATGATAAAAGATATGAAGCACACATTTACTTTCAGCGTGATCTTGGGACAGTGTCCAAATGAATTTTGCACTTTCATTGTAGACAGAGTTTTGACCAACATTCTTGCAGCAATCAACATTGACATTGCACACCAATCTTCCACACTGTTGCTTGACAATGACGGTGAGAAACTCTTCACTTTCTACTTGCTTCAACTGATGTTGCCACTTTGCCTTGTGGGTGTGCGTAGAACATAGCTTCTGGAACTTTCTGGCATCAATTTTGTTTTCTCTACGTAGCGCAATTGATCTTGCCTACATTTTTTTTTACGTGATGCTCTTGATTTATCCCTTTCTTTGCAGACCATTACAAAATGGTTCTCTTTCTCTCAAACTTTGCATACCTGTCTAATGGCAGTACATCTACTCTCATTTCGGAAAGTAAATCCCCATCGAAAACACAGCTTATTTTCCTTATGAGACATTACTTTATGGGCTTTTGCTTTTTGTTTCAACTTAGTTTTTACACTCAGCGCTGATTCACTTTGGGACATTCTGTCCGCCATGTTAGTCGCCTGTCTGTCAGCTTTCTACCGCTCTGGCAGTCGTGAGCACTTGCTCCAAACTGAGTGTCTCAACATTTATCACCTGAGGGAGTCATAGAGGCAACCATCTATTACCCTAGGACACATGGTCTCATCATTGTTGAACTTATTGAACTTGCAAAGCTTTATGAGTGAATCAAGTCTCTCTACAAACTCATCTATTGTTTCACCAGCTCTCTGCCTTTCCTGAGTGAAGACGTACCTTTCATAGTCGTGGATTGAACTTCATATTTGGCACCTCCTTGATTTCACGGTGCATCACTTCATCACCTTGTGGTATTTTCTTTACTTCTTTTACACCATCACTGGCTAAATTCTTTACATATTTATCAATAATTTTGTCATTTGCTTTTTCTAGCGCATTAATGAAATCATCAAAAATTTTGATCCAGGCAGTCCATCTTTCACCAATATTTTGCCTTTTAGCAGTGAAGGACTGGGTTCTTTAAGACCCAGCGGTGCCAGGGCACAACACCTGAAACCTTCGTGGGTAACCTGCTCCGGCGTACGAATCACAGAGACACGGGACACTTCCTTCGACGTCAAAGATTCAAGGTTTATTTGCTGCAGGGAACACAGAGATCACGACAAGTACACAGCGTGCAACTTGGGGAGACTGCTTCAAATTGGTTCTGTGAATCGCTCCTTTTATACAGTTTTTACCCATAGGATTACATTGAACACAAAAGTTTACAACCCGGTTCCCACAATTATCCCCCAGAGGGGTCGCTTTGGTCACTTTGAAACACATCAGGTCCGGAACATAAGTGCGGAAACATTTGGCGGCTCCCAACTGTAAAAACCATCTTCCCACCATTAGCGAATTCCAATCAGCAGTAAAACAGATCGAAATAGGAACAAAGACAGGTGCAAAGGAAGACGGAGACAGTGGGGAGATCGGAAAGGGTGTAAAAGGGGAGGTATCGGGAAACACGATATACAGGCATCAAAGGGACGTGCCTAATGAAATGCACGGCTGAGACAATAAGTCCGTGCGGCAAGATGAGCCTCGAGCGGCGCCATCTGCCTTACAGTAGCAACCCCCTCGTCATAAAGACACTCACAAAGAACATGTGTCTTCCGCAAATATCTTGGGAGTCCCAGGGTCGCGAAGCGGACAACGTCCGTTCGCTGGCTACTTGAGGGCAAGAGACAAAATGGATGCCGTATCTAAGATGGAACCCGTGGGTACAGATGAAAAACCCACATAACAAACGAACGGTTTAAGTTAGCACAGCGAAACTGCGCACACTTACTGAACTCGTCATTTGCGGTTCATAGATACCAGACTCGACCATATTCGTGCGAGTTAAAAACACCACTTACGATCGTCACGGAACCTCAGACGCTCCTTTTGCCCTCATGTAGGCAAGCACTAGTCGGAATCATATTCGATATTCATCAGACCATCGAGATGTTGCTGTAGCATAGCTCTGTCCAACCGAGCCCCCTTGGTAACAGATGGTTGTCTCATACACGTTGTAGCACAGAGGCCACATAAGGCAGGACCACACTGTACACAAAGGCAACACGTGAACAGGAACACTACAACGACTCCGATGATCATCAGAATCTTCCAACCCCAAGTCGACATCAGGCCCCAAAACCATCCAAGTAGCATCCAATCCCCTACATCCACGTGTATGGATTCGGAGATCTTATGCAACCTCGAGATGGCTTGATAGACAGTAGGAGCATTATCTGGGATGAAAATGCAGCAGCTCGAATGGATCACCTTACATACCCCACCTCGATCTGCTAAGATGACATCTAAAACCATACGGTTTTGTAACGTCATAAGTCTCTCCGCCTGAAGTTCTGTGGTGATATTACCAAGGGCACTGGCAGTAATATTAGCTGTCGATTCTACCACTCGAGTCAACTGTCTCAGGTTCCTACTATTGACCATAGGTTCCCAAAACGGGAGGAAACCCTTGAAAAAGTCTCCTGCCTCTTGACCGGCAGTATCCTCTTCGCTAATTACGCCTCGTACAACTCTAGTCTTATGATAATCGGCATCTACAGTAAACGTCGGAGGCAACAGATTTGCAATGAAACATGAGCCCATGAAGTCAGCGGGCAACCATGTGTATGCACGATCATAACAGATAAAGTATGTACCCTTGGCAGCCAGAAACACAGGGGACGAGGACATCGGCAGAATATAATTTTCAGTGCAAGCACTTGCTCCAAGTCGGGCTTGCGATCTTCGGCCACGACCCATAAGACAAAAATTACCAGTGTGGGGTACGACCCATATCGGAGGCGAGCTTTTAAGCTGCTTTTCGCTAGTGAACACACTATATTCACCTCTACTTAGGACTCTATAGGCCTGTACCTCTTCTTCGGGAATAAGCGAGGGATCATAGATATCACTATCTAAATCCTCTATTGCTATCGACAAAGGTTTTTGATACGAGGTAGGACCAGAGTAGGGGGAACGTGGTTCTCGAATGGGGTGGAAACCCAGTGCGCTTCGAAACATTGTTTGAAATGCTCGAGCTGACCCTTGGGAACTATACGGTAACACCAGATATGGAATTCCCTTATCCGTAGTATGTGGCATCAACCCACACACCCAACAATTAGTAGTGTTAACCACTAACTGATGCTGATGGAGGAGCTGAATAAAGGAATTGTTGCGGAATTCTACACGTCTAGCCTGCTCGTGTTCCGGTAACATGTGAAAGGAATGGGGAGAAGCAGTAGAGGTAAGATTAGGGTAAGAAGTAGGAGTAGGTGTAGCAGGTAAGAAGTAAGACATCGTGTAATACACCCCACCCGCCAATAATGCAGAAGCAGTCAAAAACAATACAAACAGTTGGAATATGAAGCATTTGGTACGACTGAGTTGCTGCAGCTTGAATCTGTGGACTTGAGCTCCCTCCAAATCATTCAGCTTCGAGAATGCCATTCCCTACGACCGTCCGCAACGTTTCTTGACGCACTTCGTTCTGTGCAGCAATAGTCAATCCCTAGGAGTTCCCAGGAACCGACGGCCTTTAACCTAGCGTCAAGACCTACCGTCCAGAAGGAAGTACGCGCGCGGCCCTACGGCCTTCAATGCACAATATGTACAAATGCAAAAACAAAGTCTCTCAGCTGTAAAGGCAAAAAGATACAAGGAGTGAAGCTCAAAATATATGTAAAAAAATGATTACAGTAATACGAAAGTTCAAAACTGATCACGGAAAACGGGATAATGCAGTTGTCAAAACGGCAAGGCAAGATCTTTTTATTTGTCCTTAGTGCGAGATCGCAAAAAGTATCGAGTTTTCCCAGGACGTGTCTGCTCGTCAAACAAAGGATCCGTTGAAGAGACAGCGTCCTGCTGATCAGTTGAGTGTTCTGGTCTTGAGTCTTTTGATGCCAATTGTTCGACAGTGTCTCTCTGCTGCGCTGAGGATTCTTCGACAAGCTGTGCGTCGCTAAAAGGCACAAACGCCGGCAATGTTTCTGTTTCAGATGACGCAATGCCTCTCCTTACCCACGGGTCTGCTGGCAAAGGGATGGGGACTCGCTTGGTGTGCGTAGCATGCACCCAATTTTTACGTCCCTCGAGACGAACGGCAGTCCTCGTGGCCAGGAGCACTTGATAGGGTCCGGTGAACCTCGGGTCCAGGTTATTTTTGCGTGAAAAGTTCCTCGTCACCACCCAGTCTCCGGGCTGGAGCTGGTGGCCTGGACCCTCTGTCTGCGTCGGCAATGCGTCGTAAACCTGTTGGTGAATTAACCTCAGTTTAGCAGTCAAGTCATGTAGATAATCGATCAACATTGGATACTCAAGATCAGAAAACATTCCTGGCCTAGGAACCCCCCACACATTCGCAGGACGGCCGAACACTATTTCATAGGGACTAAGCCCTACTCGGGAGTGTACGGTCGCCCTAGTTGACAGTAATGCTAAAGGCAAAGCGTCAGGCCATGAAAGACCAGTCGTAGCCTGAATCTTCGCTAACTTTAGTTTAAGGGTGCCGTTGTACCCTTCAACCAATCCAGCTGACTGGGGATGATTGGCGCTATGGAATTTCTGATTAATTCCAAGGCCCTTACACACACTCTTCATCACACTTCCAACAAACTCACTTCCGTTATCTGACCACACGACTCTAGGCATTCCATACCGAGGAAAGTATTCCTTCAGTAGGATTTTTGCAGTAGACAAAGCAGTATTGTCTTTGAGGGGATAGGCCTCGATCCATCGGGAGAATGCGCAAACCACAACTAAAACGTATTTCAGATTATTGCATCGCTCCATATGGATGAAGTCCAATTGAATCACCTCAAAGGGATACGAAGGGGGAGCAAAACTGCCAGGGGGAGTTGGGGTTCCTTTGCCAGGATTGTACATCATACACACCATACAATTCTTCACCAGACGCTCAGCACATTTCGTAATGCCATCATTCTTCCACACAGGAGCCAATAATTTGCAAATACCTTTCGCGCTAATATGTGCTAACCCATGTGCCATTGTCACAACGGCCAGCACATACGCATCAGGCAACATCCATCTTTTCTGATCCGACAAATCAATCCAACAACCATTCGCATCCAACTTTCCCGTACTTTCTTTCCACTTCGTCTTTTCAGTCTCGGTGGCCTCATTCTGAATTGCTTTCACACTCTCGATAGTGTCTTCACACATACTCGATTCTGTAGGCCACCTAACCGAACTCGTCACATACATCCGAGTGCTAAGGTTTCGGGCAGTCTCCTTAGCAGTCTCGTCCGCAAACGCATTACCACGACCAACATCATCCGTCACCTTACGATGCGCACTACATTTAACAATCGCAACTTGCGTAGGCAAAGTCAATGCGTCCAAAAGATCATTCACAAGCTGGCCATGCTGTATCTTCGTACCGTGCGACGTCAAGAAACCTCTCTCTCTCCACAATCGTCCAAAGCTGTGAGCAACACCAAACGCGTATTGACTATCAGTAAACACATTCACACGTTTCCCTCTCGCTAACACACACGCTCTAGTAAGAGCAATCAGCTCCGCAGCTTGGGCAGAATTCTGATTCAACCTTGCAGTCTCAACAACAGTATTCAATGTTACAACAGCATAAGCAGTAGTTACATCGCCATTCGGCAACTTAAAACATGACCCATCCACATACAAAGTGCCATCCGGATCTTCCAATGGGGTGTTTTTAAGGTCCACTCGACCTTTTGTTTCCTCTTCAGTCCTCAAGTAGCAGTCATGTTCTGCTACTTCATCTGACTCTGTGCTAATTGGTAACAAAGTTGCCGGGTTCAAAACGTTACAACGTTTTATCTGAATGTGGCTTGCCAAGAGCGTCAACTCGTACCCAGACAACCTCGCACTCGTCAAGTGCTGAGTTTTCGTTCGATTCAAAAGAGTATCGACTGCATGCGGAACCATCACCGTAAGCATATTATCCATGACCAATCCTGCTGATTGTCGGATGGAGACCGCAGCTGCCGCTGTTGCTCGTAAACAACTCGGCAATGCTCTAGCTACTGGGTCCAAGGTCGAGGAAAAATATGCACATGGACGTTGCTTACCACCAAAAGGTTGCGTTAAGACACTCAAAGCACAACCTTCCCTCTCGTGAACATATAACGTAAACGGCTTACTGTAATCAGGGGTACCTAACACAGGAGCCGAACACAATGAATCACGTAGTTCAGAAAAACTTTTCTGACATTCTTCCGTCCATGGTAAAGGAGTTGAAACATCCTTGCACGTAAGAGCCACCAATGGTTTCGCTAGCAATGAAAAATTAGGAATCCATTGCCTGCAGTACGACGTGATACCTAGAAAGGCACGCACATCTCTTTGGGTTTTTGGCACAGCCATTCGCGCAATCGCTGCAATTCTCTCTGGGGTCAATCTCCTTCCCTCCTTTGACAATAAGTGACCTAGATAGGTTACTTCTTGACAACAATATTGGAGTTTAGAAGGTGACACCTTGTGATTTAACTCACAGAGATGTTGCAGTAACGACACCGTAGCAATTTTGCAAATGTCCTGAGTATCAGCAGCCACCAATAAGTCATCGACGTATTGGATCAAGGCCGCACCAACCGGCAACCTAAACGCATCCAGTTGACCCTTCAAGGCTTGACTGTAAATAGATGGACTTTCACAGTAGCCCTGAGGAGCGCGTTTGAACCGGAAGCTACGTCCACCGAGAGAGAAACCGAAAAGGTCCCTGCTCTCTTCGGCAATCGGGATGCTGAAAAACGCATTTTTCAAGTCAATCACCGAAAACCACGATGCAGAAGCTGGAATCAGAGTCAGTAGCGCCGTGATGTCAGGCACAACAGGAAATTGAGGAACCACAATTTTATTTACCTCCCGTAAATCGATAACAAAACGATAAACAGGCGGTTTTGAAGGATCTGTACGTTTAAGAATGGGCAGCACAGGGCTGTTGCACACGTTTCCCCGAGTCTCCTCAATAACATCTTTCTCGATCAAATCATAGATGATCGCCAACAGTGCTCGTTCACCATCGAGGGAGATACGATATTGGGGAATACGTGGCAGCCGCACATTAGATTTCAACTGAACAACATAAGGGGAGATATCAAGCAGGCCCACGTCATTTGGACCTGTTGCCCACAAAGACGCAGGAAGAGAACTCAATTCCGGTGGGAGCTTATCGAGGGACAAATACATAGGAGAGACAACCCTCTCTCCTAACGTAAGCTTTACACCCGCAGGAGAACAATACAAAGTTGCATACAAACGTTTAAGCAAATCCAGGCCCAAAAGATTTTCGCCACAACCCGTGGTTAAAATCAACGGAGCTTCTAGCTCACGTGGCCCAATTTGAAGGGGCAAAGGGCGCGAAACTGGATTGCTAACAGGGGCGCCAGAGAATCCAACGGAAACATTTGTTAAGCCAGACAAAGGTGCGCCAGGGAGTTTCGAATGCATGATAGAACTTTTCGCTGCACCAGTGTCCAACAGAAAAGGCTCAACGACGCCCGATGTAGCAACTGCGACGTAAGGCCCTCTCTGATCAACCGGAACTGATACCACTCCCTCTCCTTGTCTATGGCTGTCCTAGTAATTACTGTCGTCAGTTCCCTGATCGACGTAATAATCGTCTACATTGTACTGCGCAGATCGTCCTTGCGATGATCCACGTGGTTTTTGGAATGCAACAACATCATAGCCTGTGGAACTTTCTGCTGCTGAGAGCAGAGCTTGTGACAGCAGCATCTGCTGCCCGCTTGTACCAGTACCTTTGCCACACACTAGCCTCGTGATGACATTTGAGTTGCTGCACCCACTCTCCGGGTGTACCGCACAGTCTTCTTCTTTGGCGGTGAGTAGTGGCTTTGATTTTTGCATGGGTTCTTCCCTATTCTCACCTCTTTACATTGTATCAGGTTTCTACTGCAATCAGCTTTTTTTACATTCACCTGCTTCTGCTCACAGCATTCTCTTGCACCTGGTTGTCACTGATTGTTACACTTTCTGTACCTAGTTTTAACTGCCTTTACCTCTTCACTGTACTGTGTGAATGGCGGCTTTGTATCACGTTGTAGCACAGTACCTCTTTTCTTGACTTTATAGGCAAATTTCTAGTCAACGACAAACAAACTTTCAGTACAGCCTTCATTTTCTTCACAGACCTTGCACTGGCAGGATTGGCACTTTGACTCCACATGCGCCAACTGTTTATTTTCACATTCACTGAGGCTCATGTGGCATACACAAGCAGTTTACTGGTCCATGGCAAACTCTCTTGGAGAGCACTCTCCGTTCTTCAGGTTGTGGGGATTATGTGATCCCCTACCTCATTGCCAGTTGTAGCATCCTACCCGAGCCCAGGTACATGCAACTGATCATGCCACACACTGGTCTTGCACATCTTTAGTCCTCATCCTGTAACCGTTAACTGAATATTCTACATCATAAATTTCATCACCCACTCCCATGCACTTACGTCACTGTGCTACGGAGTCTGTCAGGATCCAAAAGGATCCCATCATCTCTAACTCAAAGGACCCTACTTAGGCCCCCCAGGAGAGATTATGAGGGGATTTTTTCCTCTTTCTATGTGTGCTGCATTTTGCATCACACAAAAAAAGAGCAACAAGCCTCTCAGGATTGTTTTTTTGCAGGAAGGTGCCCGGGTTTGTGCTAGGATACCAAAAGTAAAAAATGAAAGGAATGCTCAGAATTGGATGAATACGTTTATTTCTGCCCTTTCCCTGTGATGCAAGGCAGTGCAGCAATAAGACTTGCTGAGCTACCCTGAGCCACAAGAGTCATAAATATGCCCCTGTGTGCGTGTATATGATTGGGTGGTATACCTGCAGCCTGCTAAACCTTTCCTCGCTGGAGAGGACACAACAGTTGTCACTGACAGCACTGCCAGGAGCAATGTGTGTTGGAAGCTGCAGTGATCACCTGACGAAGACCCAGACCAATATGTTTTTAGAAATTAAGCTCTGCCAACATCGTCTTCATAAAAGTCTACATCAGCTTTGTTTTTTTTCATAGCAAAGTTCTTGCGAATTCGAGGGATGCAAGGATGTGGCAGTAAAGGTGAGATCCAGGGGGCATATGTATGAGAGGTTTTTGTCATGCATGCACTACTCAACATGGCACATGCGTGACATAAACCTCTAAGTCAGATCTTTTAAGCCACGCAAAGCCGCTTTGAGTGACTTTGAATGGCTTAAAAAATCTGGAGTAATGCAACGCAGCACAAATCAATGTGTTGCGTTACTCTGCGCAAAGTAGGCATTCCATGGGCATTGTGTGGGCGTTACATGAAATTCTAATGGTCTTCAACACATTTCCAGATTTATCAAAACTGATAAACTTGGGAATGTCCCGAAAAGATATGCCTACCCAGGAGAGATGTAACAAGCCTTAGTTCCTTTTTCTATTTGTACTGCATTCTGAAGCACACATAGATAGTGGAATATGCCTCTAAGGATTGTTTTTGTGCAGGAAGTTGCCCCTTCCTGCACAAAAACAATCCTGCATGCAACTCAGACACGCTTTAATCATGGTGCAAGGGTGGCTGCATTGGTGCCATTCAGCCCACTTTATGCCAGTGCAGGGGGGAAGACAGGAAATCACCTTATGCCTTAAATACAGAGCAATCCTGTCCTTTCCCACTGATGCAGTGCAGCGCAGCGCAGCAAGGTAACTTGCTGCACTTTACCACTTTGCCATAAATATTGCACTAGGTTTTTAGAGGTCAGGAGCTAGGCAGTTCATGAGGGATTAGTCAGGATATATGCATTATAAAGGTGAAGACAGATGTTGGTAAAAAATGTGCTGATAAAATATGCGGATGAGGTCTCTATCTACCACATCATACACCTGGACAGTTATAAATGTATTGAAAACTCAAATTTCAGCCTGGATGGTTCCGTTAGTTAAAGGAGCCTTTTATTAGAGACTGCTTTTGCCTTCTCCCCGGTCATGCTCATGCTATGCCCTGGCTTTGGATAAAAGCACCACCCACATGTAGACCGCATCATACAGCAGAGGTTCATGTTTCCCATTTACTTGCACAGGCTTCATCAGGAAAAAGAGCTGCTTGCTTAGATTAATATGGAACCAGCAAACAGGGGGGCATATGTACAAGCCCCTAATGCCACCGGAGCATCACTGTTTTTGCCGCTCCGGTGGCGCTCAATGCTTGCCCATATTTACAAGGCACCGCTAAGACACTTTACGTGGCCTAACACACTCTTGTAAATATGGCCCTCTGCCACGCAGTTTTCTGAGGCAAAGAGGCCTGCATTGGATGTTGCTGTGGGCAACACCCTCGGCTTTTTGACACCGCTCCAGATTTAAAAGGATCTGTAAATCTGAGGAAGTACCAAAAACTAACACATTTCAAAAGGAGGGGTTAATGTGGAGTAACAAGAAGATATAACTTTATTTCTCGTTTTTTGCTCTTTCTAAGTGTGCTGCATTGTACATCACACACAGAAAGAGCACAACTGCATTAATGATTTTTTTTTGTTCTGTAAGGTGTCCCTTCCTGTACCAAAACCATCATCCCTGCAACGCATGCCCCATTGCACCAGGGTCCAAGGGTTCCTTTATTTGGCACTAATTAGCATTTTTAGCGCAGGGGTAAGCATAGAGATGTGCCTTACTCTTGTTAATAAGGCGTATCCTAGTGTTTTAGAAGTGATGCAGTTGCCACAGCAAAATTGTTTGCAGCACTACACTGTGCCATTTTCATGTAAATATGCCCCTGAATTGACTCTTTTTTCAAAAAATTTAAGTCAATTTGCACAAAAACTATAGGATGGATTGACTCATTATATGCCGTGCTTATATGTATCTTCTGGTTTTAATGGTTTTGTGCATTCCATTCAGGCAGCTATACACGTAATATTATTTTTAATGATTGCTATTTACTTACCTGAGGTCATTATACACCCAAGTGCCCGGTTCCTCACAGTCACCTTTGTCATTTCCTAAAGGAAGAAGTCTAGGGGGCATATTCTCAAGAACGTGTGATAACAATTGCAAAAGTTACTTAACGCAACTTCCAACATCACAGTGTATCGCGGGAAAATTAAGCTGTGTTAACCAAGCATTCTCAACATGGCGGTACCATGCGATAGCCTCCAGATAACGCGTCAAACGTCGACATAAAAATCAACGCCACGCCGCAAAAATTTGAAATGCAAACACAAAAAACCTTGCAATGAGGCCAAGCGTGGTACAAAAAGCAGCGAAAACCAGCGGCAGGCCAGCAAATCCCACGCGTCTGGCAGAAAAAAGCACCATAAAAGCAGAGTAAATAAACTGTGAGATGACAACGGCAAAGCACAACCCCACAGCTGTGAAGCAGAACAAATGTCCATTGTCCAAATCAGATATGCAATTCCCAACAAAGAGCCACAATGTACATAGACATGCATTGAGTACATAACCTGCACCAGTGTGAAAACAAACATGGTACACACCGAGAAATCTCATCTCCCCATCACATTGCAGAGGAACAAACAACACCCCTGCACACCAACGTGCCATGTCCATGATCAAACAAAAATTAAAGCATTGACTAATGAAGGGGGAGATACTCCCACTTACGTACATGTTGCCCATGCATTGGGACATGAGACACAGGGTGCATAGCTGCAACATGGTAGCACATAACAGAGCATAAAAGAATCCCTGTTGTCACTTGTAGGCCACATATAACAGCCAAAATTGCAATGATTTGGGACACATGTGAAACGCAGAAGAGTGGGATACCTTAACAACTGTGACACACAGAATTGGCAGTTCGGATACGTGACACCATAAACAGCCTCACTGCACGGGGAAACACACCCACCATCCATTAACAAATGCCTCAAATGACAGCACAACATGTCGCCCCAAAACCTGTCTGAGTGAAGTGCCTCTACAGATGACTGACATGCACGCAGGGAATGTGTATCAGAATGCTTTTATTAGCACATGCAGTGCTTGTGGCCAGTCAGTCAATGTGCTGTGCCATGACTGCTAAGGACCCACACAATGTGACGTCAACCAGAGAAGAAATTGTCAATGATGTAGTCCCTACGGGCTATTCCTGCTGCGGCTACAGTGGGGTGGGGTCCACCTACCTAATCTTCATCATCATCATCCGGTGCATCTGGCACTCGTATCCATGGGGCCTTGATGAGTACACATATGTTGTGCAACACACAACATGCAACAATCATCTTGCACATGAGGTCTAGGCTGTACAGGAGCTTACCACCTGTGATGTCCAGGCACCTGACACTTGACTACAACACGCCAAATGTGTGCTCCACAATGCCCCTGGTGCATTTGTGGGCCACATTGTACTGCCCCTGGGCCTGTGTGTTTGGGGCTCAGAGCGGTGTCTTCATCCAAGCGCAGAATGTGTATCCTTGGTCACCTGTGACAGTGCAGAGAGACATGAGTCAAGACTACGTACTGCATGATGTGTTGGCAGGCTCACTGCTTCATTGCTGTGTGAAATGTGTGACCTATGGATTCGTGTATGGCATGTACTGCATATTGCACATTAGCTGCATCACTGAGTACAATGTAGTTGCCTGCTGCTGCACCTCCCCCCGGAGCACATTCACTAGTGTGTGCAGTGTTAGGGTTTGTGCACAGCAAAGAGCATGTCCCCTCTCATTGCACTGGTGGTCTTTGTAATAGCTCTCTTTAAACATACTACTGAAAGCCTTTCTTGTTATCTCACCCCCTTCCTAAGACATCTGTGTATGTTGCTCAATGTATTCACAAGTTTGGACATTGCTGTCTTGTTTGCACATTGGACCTTGCTTTTACCAAGGCTTATTTAGAACACTCCTCCCTAGGCCATGTGTTACTTCAACTCATTAGCATAATAACTGAAGCTCTGCACACCTGCTTGTGAGAACCACACATAGTTCTTAGAACCACACCAAGCTCTTCGAACCACACCCAGCCCTGTCTATAAAAGGCAGCCCCTTAGCCTCACCCAGTGCTTGTGCTTGTCTACCTACCACTTACCTGAGAACAGATCCTTCGGCGCTGGCACTCCAACTCTCTCCAGACCTTCATTGACTTCAACGGGCGTGGCTTCTGGATCTTCCTTCTTCTGGTTTCCGGCTACTGCTTGCCTCAGCCCCTCTTCAGCAACAAGTAAGTGCAAAACCTTGTATTACCTGAAAGAACTTTATCGGCGATTTCTGGATTCATGTAAAGACAATTTGGAAAAAGATATCTCCCACGAACTTTGTGGTTCAAACCCTTTGTTACAAGAATACTTTGTGGAACTTTGTGAAATAAACATTGTTTTACATGGAACTTTTTTAAGAATCAAACAGAGGAAACCATTGACAGCAAGGCAGACAGTAAATCAAGGACTTGCACAAATTACCTGCTGTATGTTGATGTAAAAGTACAGTATTTGTTTTATAAAAAGTCTGGAAATGTGTGAAAAGTGAGTTTGCTATTAAGAATTTAGGCTTTAGTTATAATAAGGTGAATGTTAGACGTTGGTATTTCTGATAATGATATTCGTTTGATTTTACAGAAGTTTTACAGTAATAGAAAGCACATCCCAGAACAGTAACACATTCCAAACCTGGAAGCTTGAGACCAGGATCCAAGAGGTAGTTTTAGAAGAGAATTTCTAATAAGATTAAGGTTTAGTCTGGAACACATTTAGGGATAGGTTGCACTTATCTGTTCTTTGTTTATATTTCATTAGGCACCAGTTTCTACAAAAGTCAGAGAGGGCCGCAGTTTTTAGCAGCTCTTCTACAGTGGAAACACAAGAACGGTGTTGTGTCTCTTTTTTTTATTTTATCCACATCCGCCCTTCCCTTGAGGTTCTGGTTCATAGTGCACTGTTTTAAAACTAGCATGCTGGAACAAGCAGTTTCAGGGTGGGGTCGGACTGTCTTCAACCTCCATCAGAACTGAACAGAAACTCAGGTGAGCTGGGCTTGACAGCAGTGCAGTTACATCACATGCACCCCAACGGCACATGCTTGATATGCCTGTCTGCGCTTGTCTGCAAGCCTGAGTACGACACAGTGAGGATGCAGCGCAGAATGTGGCAGGCCACGTGTGCGTATGCCCATTGCAAGGACAGGGCTGACACAGATGTAGAGCACATGCCTGGCTGCACTCAACATGCAATTGAGGGTACATATTTGGCTTATTTTGCGCTAATAGCAACACACACAGCAGTTGGCATGTGTGATCCCTGACCCAGATCACGCATGCCCTCCCCCATGTACCCCTCTAGCCGACCATGCACACTGGGGGCATGCCACATAGCAACATCGTCCACTGCGGGACGGGTGGTGAAGACATTACAACAGAGACACACGCATCAGCCACATCCTTGGC
Source organism: Lissotriton vulgaris (assembly GCF_964263255.1). Classification (NCBI taxonomy): domain Eukaryota; kingdom Metazoa; phylum Chordata; class Amphibia; order Caudata; family Salamandridae; genus Lissotriton; species Lissotriton vulgaris. The sequence goes on along the minus strand of NC_141697.1, from coordinate 163,798,515 downwards.
AAGGGCCACACTGAACCACACCCAGATGCACATGTGGAGGGGCCACACCCCTATGCAGTACTGTTGTATGCCTGTCCACCCTGCTTCTGCACACATGAAGATACGACACAGTTACATGTCCCAGGTCTACACCACTGCTTGCGGTGACATGGTTGCGCACGCTGTACACAGCACAGTGTAATGTGGAATTGCCCCGGGCCCACATGCGTACATAATGACCACACTCAGTGACTTTGTTGGACTGGCTACGGCTATGTGCGCCCTGCCCCTTTTATTGCCAGGGTCGCATTTCCTGTGACGCCTGTGCTGGATGGGTGTCGGGTAGTGTAAGCCACCACTCAGGGGTTGGATGCTGCTGGCAACAACCATAACAGTGAGCAGACAATCAACAGTACAAGGTATGGACATAATGTGTCCCTAATTTGAGCAGCACAGAGTTTCAGTATCAGCTACATGTAGAGGATGACAACCTTGCATCTGTTGGCCCAGATGCCACCGCCGTACAAACAGAGATTGACCATGAATTTTAGGGCACACACTCATGGGCACCAGAGCTGGAAGGGGATGCAGTCTGCCTGTACAATTACATGGACTCTGCCACGCAGAGGGCAAGACTTAGTTCAAAATGTGTGACCTACTCCACGGCAGTGTGTGCCAGAGACACATGTGATAGTCCTGCGCTGCACAGTCAGTGGCACCAGTGCAGTTGTTGGTAGTGTGGCAATACCCACGTATAGGTGAGCCTTTGGTCCTCTGCACTGAAGCGCGTCTTCCCCTTACTCATCTCCTTGCGTACTGTGAAATGAACACTGCCATGAAAATATCAAGACTCAGTTCCAAAAATGCGACCCAGTTTGCCGCAGGGTCAGCGCGGGTTCACTGCCGCCAGCCATCTCCTAATGGATCTCTAACTCATGTGTTGGAATGGCATATGTATTAGATATGTGGGTGACATACGTAGTGGCACCAGAGCTGAGCGTGTGTTTAGCCAGCGATGATGCCGTGTCCTGCTGGTGACGGACTGCATTGGATTGGTGTGAAGTCTGCAGGACCCCAGTGTGAGACAAAGGCCGCAGTCAGCAAGTGCCCACAGACATGTTTGGTGCGAGTACTATGCACAACCTTGGTGGCACCACATCGAAGGGAGTATAGTCACTTAACCTCAGCCTTACATGATGTTTCCTGCCATTGTGTATTCTAGACTCAGTTCCAATTGTGTTTCGTACTTGTCCGCTGTGTATGCCTGTGGAGTACGTCAACAAGAATGGAGTACTGCGGGCCTGGGTCCCAGAGGCCATGATGGTCCGAGAAGGCTCCCAAAGTCGTGGGCCTCAGGCTTGGAGCTTGCACCGGTACATGGTGGGCCCTCTTTGACACCCGCCGTCGTCAGCAGGTGAGCAGTAAGGGCTGGGTGCCCAGGGGTGGGCAAGATGGTTTCGGGGACCAGCCGGCCGTGGTGCTGCGGGCGCACATGATTGAAGGCAACACCACTCACTGCAACAGCATCAGCCTCGTCGCGGGGTGAGGGGTGCCACCCTGGCAGAAATGGTAATTCCGGAAGAGAACCACGCCGAGAGCTATGTGCTTTTTATTCACACTTCTATGCTGGCCTGGCGTATGCCGGTCCAGCCCACTCCGGAAACGCTTACAGTGGGGGACGTAACAAGCTTCATTTTCTAGATCTTACACTCCATACACCAGCGGTGTATGTCGACATGGATATGTGTGGGGTCTGCATACTGCAGTCTGGCCCTCACATCCACGCCACATTTGGCATTGTGTACATGCTTATTCATGGGTCACCTGCCCCCTTAGCACATGCCTGGATCCCACCTCGCCCCAAAATCCGCTATCACGTGCCTTATCGCATGTTTTGTGATCTTATCGCCGATCTGGCTGGTGGTTGTGAATATTGAGGAGTGGTGTTGTCGTGGCTTTTTGCTCAGGAACGCCTCCTCTGCATCTCATTAGCGATAGTTGCGGGGGTCATCTGTGGCGATGTTTTGTGAGGCTGCTATCGAAGGTAAACTGGTGCTATGGGCTGTTAGCACCAGCTTGTGAATGGGGTGATATATTTATTGCAACTTTTGCTGCGTTAAGGTGCCAATAACTTGGCGATAGCTCATTGAGAATATGGCCCTAGAAATTCAAATTATATCTGGCCAATAAAGTAGCCCCATGCTCTGTTATTTTACTAAACCGCCATTTTGATACATTTGAACAACTTGCCTTAACTTAAGCAAATGTGTGAGACCGTAAGGCAAGGACAAGATTGTTTGAAGTGCTTATTTGATTGTATTTGAATGTCGTTGTAACAGTTTTAGTTAACTATGCGTTTTACAAATAAACTTGAGTCCACTAAAGAGAGCCCAGGGTTGGCGAGAAAAGACTGTACTCGAGTAGGAAAGAGGCAACGTAGAAACGCAGGGGAAACTGCTGCTGGGTGAGCCAGCAAATAAAGCAGATGTTTTAAATATATATGCAGGTACTTCGTTAGCAGGCATTCTTTCAAACTCTTTTTGAATGAGGGCAAGAATGTTGCTTGATTATAGTTTCATGAGGGACACACTCTGGAATGTTCGTTGTCTTTTCACCACTGTAAAAACACTTAAATGGAGAACACCCACATAGTTTATCTGTTGTGCAATATAATAGCATGGACACCCACGCTTGTCATTTTTAGATTTAGAGTGCCCCTTTCAAAAAATAATAATAACTTTTGTCAGATAACCTCTGCCACCGCTGTAAACAGATCGGCTACGAAAGGTAGCCTTTCCATTCTGGAAAAAAAACATGGGGTTATATCGCCCTCTAGCTGTCCGTCAAAGCATTTTTATTTAAAATAACATGAACTATTACATGGTTGCCAGGTTGCTGGATTTGCCACTGTTTTATACTAAAAGCTGCAGGCATGCTGTTCAATGTTGGAAGTCAGGAATCAAACCCCGCCAGAGGGCATTCATCCTGTTTCATCTGTGCATTTGGGATTCTAATACCCGGGTAAGGAAACGCCTGGCTTGAGATATCGTCCTAAAGGCAGAAAGATTCATACTATGCTATTTATTATTGCGCGTTTATATGGAGAAGTACATGTGCTTCGAACATTCAGGCAATTTCACTGCATAAAAATGCAGAGGCACGGCTGTATTTGTCCTCTACAAGGCCATTTAGCTTAGCTACCAAACGGGTATTCAAAGATATTTGTAGAGATCAGCAGTCAGCTTGTGCATACTATATTTTACAGAACTCTATGTGCCCAGAACCCAGAAACACAAAGCTGTGCAAATGGTGAGTCATATCAGCAGCACAAAGGTATCTATTGTAAGAAACCGGGTTATTGGTTGAGGTGTTTAGATGCCCCAGCAAGGCAACAACAACCACAGTCCTTATCAGGGTGAACCACAAACGTCACTAAATAAATCAGTTTTTATCTGTGTTTGCTTGGCATAAACCAGTCTGGCTTAATTAATTTAAGGGAATGTGAAAAGTATTTATGCAGAACACAAACAGTATTAAAGTGCAAACACAACACATGAAAATCCCCAAATAATTTAGAAAAAGAAGATCTTAAGGCATAAAATTATACTAAAACAACAAAAAGCCGATCAGTAGGATCAGAGATATTCAGTTTTAAAAACTTAGGTACAAATATTGCCTAAAAGCCAAAAGCGTCACTCGCAGTCATCTGGTCGCACTAGACATGGGTAAAGTCACAAGTCCGGACAATGGAATGCATGTCAGACACAGACCAAGTTAGTCCTGCTGAAGAGTTGCCTTCGGTGTCCAATGTGAAGGGTCATCACTGTAGTGCGAAGAGCTAGTTGTGCATCACAAATTGTCTTAGCGGTAGATTTGCATTAACCTGTTCATTGCTTCTGTTGGCCAATGGCCATCGCAAGCACTACCTCTCGAGTGCTGCGCATGTCCGTTGGCCGACGCGGCCCCGCTCACTCTTCAAAACCGCCCCCCTGCGGTGGATTTTCAGCCGCAGTAAAGGGGTTAACAATCACCACGGACTGCTGTTGCTGTAGTGCCCAGTGCAGATGCCACTTTGCTGGTCATCAATGGTGGTCTTTGTTGCTTGAAGGGCAGGTATCATTGTAGCTTTCTACTGGCGGTTGTCACTGATGGCAGAGTCTTGGCATGAAGGGGCCCGTTTGGGTAGGTAAGAGGCCAAACTTTAGGATTTCAAATTTTGTTCTTTGGTGGAGCTCAAACTGAAGCAAGCCAAGGGTCCAGGACCTGGGTGGCACCTCCTGGGGAACTAACTCCAGGAGAAGCCAGGAAGGCACAGGCAAATACAGTTGCAGGTCACAAGCTACAGGTCAACTGGGCAGTTGCAAAGAGGCCTCTGGAGCATGGTATGTCCCTGTAGCTCAAACAGGAGATCACCCAACTGGCCCTTGGCGTCACTCAGATTAAAGTGGGATGAAGGTAAGCAGATGAAGGTAAGCAGGTCCACTCTTCCTTCCCAGACAGTAAGGCAGTTCTCAGCAGCAGGAGAGTCATATGGCAGTAGAGCAGTCCTTTTTCTCTAATGTCCACAGATCAAGGAGTGTTCTGAATAGTCGCTCTGGAGGTCCAATATTTGTACTTTGGACTCTCTGTCCTACCCTAATATCAGGTTCTGGAAAATTCTTCCCTGGTCAGTGCCCTAAACTGTCTTTGGTGCCAAAACAAAAAACAGGGTAGGCCTGGTGTCATGCTCTTTTGTTTGTGCAGAAGGAAAACCCCATTGCAATGTAAGTGGGGCTTGGTACAGCCCCCACTGATCATGCCAGGATCCCCCATCCTGTTACACCTAAGCCCCCCTTGAGTACTGTCTCCAAGTAATCAATAGCATAATCATTCATAGTCATGTGACTCATGATACTGGCAGAAAGCTCTAATGATTAGGACATGAAAATTCCAACTTTCTAAAAGGGGCTTTTTCAGAATTGAGACTTAAAACCTAACTATACTGTTAAAGAGGATTTTAAATTACAATTCATATGAGTATACAGTATCTGCATATCTGCTCGCAATCCAAAAGTTATCGCTTATTAAACTAAATAAGGTAACCCAGTGTCAGATAACTACAATGCAATGCTTACCTTATATCCAGCACTGCTTGATTTCTCAGGGACGATATGGACCAAACTTCTAGTAGCCTACCTTACAGCTGATGTTTGTACGTTCATGAGGGAGCATGGTAAGGGCCAAGGAAGAGGGCCTGGATCATGGATGCCATTGTAGATGCCCTTACATAATTGTTGACCTTTATTTCAAGAAAAAGGTGGAATACTAGCAATCATGTTGTGACACTCAGTCCCTATCCCTGCTGAATATCTATTATGACTTCCATGAATATCATAATAATAATTACCAGCATTCTGATGCAAAAGGTGCATGGTATAATAAATACTTCTATGTGGTAAAACACCAGAAACTATGGGGCTGATTAGGAAGGCAGTCACAACGCCATTGGCAGGCAGTCAGTGGCCATCCAACTAACATCCAGTAGAGCGGTCCAATTGCCGCATTATGATGCAGTCAGTCGGACCGCACCAGTCAGACAGACCGACCAACACATCGGACCATTGCTGAGATCATAAACCTTACAATAGGGGTGGTGCCTGCAAAGGCAATGCCGTACGGGTTAGGATGGCCCATTCTGACAGCCTTTCCATGGCAGTCCTACCGCCATGAAAAGGCAGCCGGAATGAACTTTGGGGGCCCCTAGCAGGGCCCCCGTCCCACGTGGGCCTCCTTAATGGGCCCAGATCATCACATGTGTGCCCCCCAAACATCCATGGTGTCTGGCACACTGTGTATAGATGTTTGCAAAATACCTTTTACCATTGCAGTTTGTGCTGTGGCCCCTTTCTGGGACGCAGTACAAGCTGCAATGGTAAAAGGTATGTTTGCAACCACCTACACGGCAGTCACATTATAATTTGTCAGATGGAACCACCAACATATATTCGGGTGTACACCTGCCAGAAACTATAGTGGTCAGACGCTTGTCTGACTGCCATTGTAATCCGCCTATTGGTTCTAGGAACCACTGTGGGTATGAAATACATTTTGTTTCAGGTTACATTTTATTACACTCAATATGAGCTCATAGAATGTCACTGGGCCTGCGGCCTATGCTGAACATGCAGTGACCGCAAAGATGAGGAAATCATGAGTGTACATTATTATTATTATTATTATTATTATTATTATTATTATTATTATTATTATTATTATTATTATTATTTATTTTTATAAAGCGCATAGTCACCCGGAGGTATCCCAGCGCTAGAGAACCCTAGAACAGTAAAACTGAGGACCGAGGCTGAGTTCACGGGGAGGGCATAGGAACTAGGGAAAAAGATGTGTCTTTAACAACTTCCTGAAACGCAGATATTGAGGTTCGAGACGTAGGTCACGAGGAAGGGAGTTCCAAAGACGGGCCGCTTGTACCGAGAAACGTCTTCCTCCTGAACGAACTTTCCTAAATCTTGGGGCGTTGATGAGATTTTCTGCGTTGGAACGGAGGGATCTAGTGGCTATGTAAGGGGTGATAAAATTGCGAAGGACTGGGGGGCCTTGGTTGTTCAAAGTTTTGTGCACAAGACACAAGGTTTTAAATTTGATTCTCTCCCTTATGGGGAGCCAGTGAAGGAGTTTGAGAGCGGGTTTGGCCGATGATCTGGCCGGGGTGTTGGTAATAATCCGGGCAGCAGTGTTCTGAATTCTCTGCAGTTTATTCAGAGTCGCTTCCGGTGCGCCCAAATAAATCGCATTACTATAGTCCAGTCTTGATATAATAAGACCTTGGACTAGTAATTTTTGCGATTTAGGAGGAAGAAGGGGCAGGACTTTCCTCAAGGATTTTAGAAGACCAAAGCAGGTCCCTACGACCTTCTTTGCTTGCGGGGCGAATGAGAGTTCAGAATCTATCCATACACCCAGACTTTTCACCTCTGTCTTTGGGTCTGGGGGAGGACCTAGACAGGTTGGCCACATGTCCAGGGGAAGTGAGGTTCCTTTTGGGCCGAGTAAAAGGACCTCGGTTTTTGTCCCGTTTAGTTTTAGGGCTGATCTATTCATCCAGTGATGGACCTGCGTGAGGCAGTTGAAGAGATAAGCTTTCTGTTGTACATGACACACTTGTGCTTTGCCTCACTTTTTTTATTTCATAAGTCAATACCCATATATGTGTAAATGCCTGAGTATGTCCGACTGTCTGTGTTAATAAGACAGGATTTATCTAGAATGAATAAAGACCCATGTAAGATGCTATTCGAGGTGTCTTCCTAGCAATGAGATTAGCTCTAACCCACTACATTTCATAAAACGATACCCTGAATCTTACAGTGCATTTATTTGATAGATTTTGACTTGTACAAGGTATCTATATGCATTCCATCTACAAAATTCCCTTTGCAAATGAGAATTACTTTGATAGGATGTGTCTGGCTTCTAACACTCTATAACTGAATGAGCACAAATTAACTCAGAGGTCTTCAACCCTTTTGCTGCAGAGACCCACCTGTCGAAATCTTTTAGGCGAAAGAACCCCTCTTGAGAAAATTTCTATAACATGGTACTCCTTATCATCGACAACCCTTTATTCCACCAATTCCCATGGCAAATAATTTTTACAGTGGGGAAATAATATTAAACAAGGTTTGCTGGTTACTGTGGTTCGGTGTCAGAGGCTTACCACACAGACAAACAAAAAGTCTCTGAAAAGAGTTACACAAATGCACAATGGTACTTTATTGTTTACAAACAAAACACATTCTGACAACACTTATTTGGATGATAACACCTTTGTGAACTAATGTTTTAGCTGTGCCTGTTTCCCAGAGAAATGGTCAATCTGTATACCAGTTTAACACCCAAATGTAGCAAATTGCAACAAAAAGGTGATCAGTCCAGCTTTGCAAAGGGCCATTTACTGCACCGCAACAAGTGTCACTGATTATTAGTAACTTTCTAACTGTTTGAATAATACATATTTTTTAATGCTAAAATCAGCAGATTATGCATTAGAAAGGATTAGATTGGAATATGGGGGCAAATACAGCAACATTTATAATCATGCTCAAAATGGCTGCAGCCACACAAGCACATAATTCCAGTGGCCTTGGGTATAATGACTGTAATGCATCGGCAGCAACTTTAGTGCACAGCATCCAAAGAGAATCATACTATATTTCATGGGCTGCTTTTACAACTGCATGGAAGTTGCTAAACATCATTCATCATAATTAAAACATACCATTTACAATCATTAATGATGAACTGTAAGGTCCACGTAGTATGCTTTCATTAATTCCAGGGGTGGAAGTGGTCCCTTAATCTTCTTTCATACTGTTTTTCCAAAAAAAAGATTTTTATTTTTAACACTATGAAAACAGAAACTTCTATTTTAGCAGAAACTGGCTCCTGATTATTTTAGTTTGCTGCTGTTGTTGACTTCAGTCATGTTTGAGGGGTGGAGGCCCTTGAGCATTTGAACATGGAAATATTCTGTAACTTTTTTAGATCTTTCAACAACAGGTAGCTACATAGAATACCAGGCAGCTTCAATGAATAATACATAAATAAAAAAAGTTGTTACTCAGTGGGAAATGCACCATAGTACATTATGACACCTTTATTAGTTAATGCACTGCAACGGTCTGTGTGTAATCAGAGAGCCACAGAATTGAATCATGTTCCTTGTAGTGACCATAAAGATACACATCTATCAGCACAGCAATACAGTTCCTTGTAGTGGATAATAGTGACTTGTGTGTTTTTAGTGCTACGAGGTCTCAACCTGTAACAGAATAAATATGTAAGTAATATTAGCACGGCCCCTACAAAACACTGATGTCATCTAAGACGCGCAGCGATGACGCGCAGCAAAAGCGCCGTACCCACGCCGAAGACACGCCAAAGACTAGCCCGTCCGGGCCAGTACGGGGCTTGGGGCAGAGGGCTATGTCTCACTTACAAAGCTTCCACAAAGTTGGACATCCGCTCAACTTAAACCTCTACGACCTAGGAAGCATGCCGGCTGTACTTTACTAGAAATTCCACACACTGGTAAGGCTGTCTGCCCTAATTGCAGTCTGTCACTATCTTCCTTTCAACCCTATCCTCCGCGTAGATCCAGAGTTAGGAAGGATCAAAAACAGTGCTCCCCCACTGATGAAGTGTTTACATTTTACTATATAAATTGCTGATCCTTGCCCAAACATAAACTGGACATTTTTAACCTGCTGCTAGAGGACAAACCTAGTGCACTGTTCCTCACTGAGACCTGGCTACATGAGGGCTCTGGTCCGGATGTGGCCATCGCCCTTCCTGCTACATATGCGATTCTCAGAAACGACAGAACCCGGAAAACCGGGGGCGGACTTGCAGTTATTTATGATAAAACACTCACATGTTCAATTGAGACGCTACAGATCTCAGACTGTGAATCCACCCTTTTTAAACTCTGTTTGAATTCTAATTTTACATTTTCAGGCTCCCTAATCTACCGGCCTCCTGGGAATGGCACCAAATGGGCTTCTGAATTAGCAGACCACATCATCCCTTCTTTATTGGCCTGCAAAAACTTCTCTATTATTGGAGATTTAAATCTACACTTAGAGGACCCATCTAATACCGCCTGTGTGAACTTGCTAGAAGATCTGTCAGCATTAGGTATTAATCTCTTTAATTCTGGACCCACTCATAAGGCTGGCCATCTGATCGACCCAATATTTTCTAATCTCCCAGAATTTATCTGGCAGGACAATACCCCGGTATGCTGGTCCGACCATTATTTAATTAAATTTAATCTGAAACCACCTGCCACTTCCTTCTCTCATTCTATACCCCAGGTCTCATTTAGAAAAAATTGGAAAAACCTAGACATCTCTAAACTTAACACGGCGCTCAGTACGAATGTACCTAATAAAATCCAAGACATGGAAGGCATTGCAACTGCCACTCAACAATGGCTCACCAAAGCGGCTGAGTCTTGTCTGCCTATCTCAAACACTAAGAGAAACAGACTTCCGGTCCCTTGGTTTAATGAATCACTTAAAGAAGAAAAAAACAAATGCAAGGTACTAGAACGATCGTGGCAAAAAGACTTTGCTCCCGACAAGAAAAAACGATATCAAATTGCCAGAAATTTATATCATGCTGCTTGTAAGAAAGCACGCGCCGTGTATGTTTCTAATACCATCACGGAAGCTGTGAATAAACCTAAAACTTTATTCAATACGGTTAAAGATCTAGCGGGAGCTCAAACCATAGCCCCGGCCGCCCATTGAATAAAAGCAATGTCAGTACCTCGCCCAATTCTTTTCTGATAAAATAGAGAAATTAATCATTGGAATAGACAGGAACAACGCTGATACTACCATAAAACAAGACCTGGAGAACACCCCCACTGTTAATCTAACTTTACAACACTGGCCGCCTATTACAATTTATACCCTTCAATCCATCATGAAGACTATCAAATCTGGCTCGCCGCAGGATCCTATTCCTATGAATATCATGAAGGACCTAGACTCCTCCTCTCTTGAAATTATTGTTGATACCTTGAATTCATCTTTGGAGCTCACTGAAGTACCCAGCCTCTGGAAACATGCTATAGTAACCCCACTCCTGAAAAAACCAACAGCAGACCCCGATATATTAGCTAACTATAGACCCATCTCCCTTCTCCCAGCTTTCTCTAAATGTCTGGAGAGACATGTACATTCTGCCCTTACCATATTTGCGGAAGAAAATTCCCTTCTGCATCCAACCCAATCGGGCTTCCGAGCGGGTTTCTCTACAAAAACCGCTCTGCTGGGAGTCTCAGAAACCATCCGGAAACATCTTGACGACGGTCAAACGGTTGCACTTATTCTACAAGACTTAAGCGCAGCCTTTGATACTGTGTCACACAAAAAGCTGCTCATCACGCTAGAAAAAAACGGCGTTCAAGGCAATGCCTTGAAATGGATTAAATCCTTCCTGAACCAACGGACCTTCCAGATAGCTTCATCTATGGCGTGCTCTGAATCTTTCAATTCCCCTCATGGAGTACCGCAGGGATCAATCTTGAGCCCTCTTTTCTTTAACCTTTACTTAAAACCCCTGGCGGATTTAGAGGAAAAGTCTGAGCTGACATTCATGACGTACTCAGACGATTCTCAGATCATCTTCAGGCTATCAGAATCTCACCCATCATCTCCGTCTCTGCTCAAACAAGGTCTCCAGAACATCTCCAACTGGATGAATGTGAACCAGCTGAAATTAAACGGAGACAAGACGGAGATTCTTTTAACGGGTAAACAGCCCGATCTATGGAATGCCTCACATTGGCCTTCTCAGATGGGAAATCTTCCAACTCCAGTTTCTCATGCTAGGAATCTGGGGGTACTCCTGGACAACTCGTTGTCCATGAAGCAACAGGTCAGCAAAGTGGTTTAACTCTGCGTCACCATCCTAAGATGGCTCAAAAGGATATTATGGATGCTGCCCATCTCTATGCAGAAGTCAATGCCTTAGTTACATCCTGGCTTGACTACGGGAACATCTTACATCTAGGTGCCAACAAAGGAACAGTAAAGAGACTTCAGATGATACAAAATGCGGCTGCCCGGATTCTCTGTAAAATACCTAAAAATACCCATGTGTCCCCTTACTTGCGCAAACTTCACTGGCTCAGAGTGGAAAACCGCATTAGATTTAAAACCTTAAACTATATGTTTAAAATAAAAGCAGGCACTGCACCCAAATACCGTCAGGAATTAGTGCATCCCTACATCCCTAAAAGAAACTTACGGTCACTCTCAGCAGCAACGTACTGTGTGCCCAGATTCAAGCATTCCAGAATGGGAGGGAGATCTTTTGCCCATCTGGGTCCATCCATGTGGAACACACTACCTCTCCACATACGCAAAGAGGAGAGTTATTCCAAGTTCAGGAAAGAAATTAAAACCTGGTTGTTCGATCAATAATTCTGAATGGCCTATGGCGTTCACTCTCACTTCTGTGCTGTGTCTTTTGGCACAGGGAAACCTTTTTTGGGTAGCTGTTGCGCCTTACAAGTTCATAAATTAAAAGAAATAAATAAATAAATAATGTAGCGGAGAAATAGGCACATAGCCTCTGCTTATCTCCGATTTGCTGTGTCAAAACTGACAACACGCAACCTTCTTTCTCGTGAACGTACAGTGTAAATGACTTACTATAATCTGGGGTACCCAGCACTGGAGCAGAACACAGGGCAGTACGTAAGTCAACAAACCTTTTCTGACATTCATCCGTCCAAGGGAGTGGATGGGACGTATCTTTCAACGTTAGTGCCACCAATGGTTTCGCCAAAAGTGAAAAATTGGGAATCCATTGTCTACAGTAGGAAGTGATACCCAAAAAGGCACGCACTTCTCTCTGTGTGGTAGGTACAGACATCTGTTAAATAGCCTGAATACATTCTGGAGTCAATCGCCTTCCCTCCTTCGACAAGAGATGACCTAAATAGGTCACTTCTTGGTTGGCATATTGCAGCTTAGAGGGTGACACCTTATGATTCAAAGCAGAGAAATGATGCAACAACGCAATAGTCACACTCTTACACACATCTTCCGTATCAGCAGCCACCAGCAAATCATCCACATACTGAATAAGCGTAGCACCTGGGGGCAAAGAGAAAGTATCAAGTTGAGACTTAAGAGCTTTGCTATAGATAGAGGGACTCTCACAAAAGTCTTGAGGAGCTCTTTTAAATCGGAAACTTCGGCCACCTAGAGAGAAACCAAAGATATCCCTACTTTCTTCAGCAATGGGAATACTAAGGAAAGCGTTCTTGAGGTCTATCACTGAAAACCAAGTCGCCGAAGCAGGGATCATCGTCAATAAGGCTGTAATGTCTGGAACAACAGGGAACTGTGGCACCACTATTTTATTGACTTCTCTTGGGTCAATAGCAAATCTATAGACAGGAGGCTGTGAAGGATCCCTTCTCTTAAGGATTGGAAGAACAGGACTGTTACAAACATTGCCTCTGGTTTCTTCGACCACACCTTTCTGAATAAAATCATCAACAATAGCCAATAATGCTTTCTCTCCATCACTAGAAATATGATATTGAGGAATACGTGGCATTCTAACATTTTCTTTAACTGTGACAACATACGGTGGGATCGCAAGACGACCCACGTCATTTGGGCCCGTGGCCCAAAGACTGTCTGGGAGAGAAAGCAACTCGGGTGGAAACTGGTCTCGGGACAAATACATGGAAGACGTCAAGTTCTTTCCCAACGTAAGATGCACACCAGAAGGGGAACAATACAATGTTGCATGCAGTCTTTTCAACAGATCTAGACGGAGCAAATTCTCACCACAACCAGTTGTCAGAATAAGTGAAGCATCCAAATCATAAGGACCAATCGAAACAGGCAAAGGGCAAGAAACTGGATTACGGACTGGGGTGCCAGAAAATCCCACAGAGGTATTCATTAAGCCAGACAAAGGTGCCCCAGGGAGTTTAGAATGAATGATAGAACTTCTCATCACACCAGTATACAAAAGAAACGGTTCTGAAACACCCATAGTATTGACAGTGACATACGGCCCATTTTGACCTACTGGAATTGACACAACTCCCTTTCTTCGTCCATGGCTGTCCTATTCAATCTGAAAATCATCAGCCCTATCTTCAACATGATAATCATCATTGTAATATTGTGTGGCGGAACTGTCTGCTGGTCAAAGTAATTCGAGGTAGATGGAGGAAAAGAACGCTGCCCCTGAGAGGACGCACCTCGTCCTCTACCTCTAGATCCTGTCTGAAAATTACCACGACCTCGGGGAGCGGACATCCCACTTATTACGCTGTAATAAAACTGGACAACTATTCTTGAAATGTCCTTCCTCCCTACAATATGCACATTGATTAGGACCTAACGAAGATTGCGACGTAAAATACTCAGGCTTCTGCAACAATCTCTGAAACTGTGGAGGCTGCTGAAACTGGGAAGGTTGCTGATGCTGATTCGAGCGAGGCGAATACGCCTGCTGTAAAAGAACCTTTGTTTTTAAATCTCTGTTTTTCTTCTCTTGTTTCTCCTTCTCCTCCTTATCTCTATTCTCGTAATACTGTGCAGTAGCCAATATTTTAGCAGGGGAAGAGACAGCCCATGCACTTTCGGAACTCTTTAATTTATTCGATAACTCGGGAAGCAAATTATATACAAACTTGTCCACAAACAATCGCTGACCACCCTCTACACTCAAATCCTGACCACTGTGGTCAATAAACGTCTCTTCAAAGCGAGTGAAGAAATCCGAGACGCTTTCATCTTTCTTCTGCTTGCATGTGGCCAGCTTATCCCAATTTACTCGCACCACAGGCATCATTGTCTTCATCAATTCAATTATTCTACCTGGAAGAGCCGTAATCAAATCCTTGGGTTTCGCACCACCCACCTGATTCGCATCCGCAGCCCTGATAGCAGCCCAATCACCACCTAATTCAGCCACATGATTTTCCTCACGAATCCGTGCCCATATACCTTGCGGAACAACATTTCCAAATAGCATATCAATGTTGGCCAAATTCATAATTTTTATGGGGGTCTGGAAGAGTTTGCTTAAGTGCCAATACTTCAGACCTTCTCCAGGGTTTGTGGACCCATATACGCTGGAAATGAGCAGGGACTTGAGGTGGACCAATCAACTCTTCTCTTCATACGGGAGGAACTTCACGCATTGGATAAATCTTAATACTTTGTTTATTGGTGGGATTAGTCTTGGAAAAGGACAGGGACAAAAACATTGTTCGAAACGCAATGAATCTATTCACTGCCTCTTCAACTCGATGTCCTACAATAAAACCTTTATCAAAATCAGCTTGTAATTTCAGTAGTCCCGAAGGAACTGTATCTGATTCCATATCTTCCCAACCTCTAATAAGAGTTTGACTCATAACATTGAAAACATATCTCTGCGTGGGCTCTACCCATTGATCGAAGCAACTCATGATATCTTTGGTACTATAATCTAGCCCATGCTCAATCCATTTACGAGCAAAAGAACCCAAAACTACTTTCTCGTCCGTAAGAGGAAGTTGACAACGAGATTGTCGTTTAGAAAAAGCTGGAGACAGATTTAAAGACCCAAGAAGAGGAGAAAAGAAACTTGAAACAGTATCTGCTATCCTCCTCTGTGAAGTAGGAGAATCCCTCAAGAGGATAGGAGGCATTACAGATGTAGAAGGCAACGGAGACTGAAACGTAGCAGACTGAAGAGTACAAGCGGGAGAAGGTGGGGGCTGAATCACAGACTGTGAGAATGGAGCAGAAGCAGACAAAGAAGCATTAATAGGCTGAGCCAGTTGCTGGACAATCGGCAATTGAGCAACCACTTGTTGAGCAACGGGAGGGGGTAACGGAGGTGCGTTAGCATTTTGGACATAAGGCGGAGGGGAATTCAATAAACAAGACATTAGGGCATCTTCTTCTAATTCCCTATTTTTATCTGAAGAGGAAGTAGGCAGCATCGGATAGCATCTATCTATCGCCAGACGATGTTGTCTCTCTAGTACCTCATTCGCACCATCTACTTCGTAAAATCGACATGTCTTGGGATTTCTTATCCTTTTTTGCTTGTTTGATTTCTTTCTGTTTGGCTTCTTTATGCCAAAGGCGGAAGGAGTCAAACATGGCCGGCCGGGCTTTTCTTTTAAACAAAATCGTTTCCAAATTGTCTAATATAGCGGAGTCAAAGCTACCATTCTGGGGCCATCTCAAAACTCCACTATTTTTCGTATATCGGACCCATGTCTCGTTAAAGGTAATGGGACCAATACCGTGTTTCAAATAGAGCTCATAAGTGGGAGTTCCAACCGGAGGGATCGGATATGATTCTTCCAACTGGGAATCCCTCGTGCAACCTAAACAACAAAATCTTTTAAACTTACTCAGCCCAGGCATCGTCACTTCTCAAGACTGATCACAAACAACAAGAGGTATAGATCAGTGAAACAGTACAATCGTACTTACCCCTTGGCTTCAGTTATTGCAATACCTGAATAAAAACCCAAAAACAAAACAAAGGTCTGTGGGAGCGACCCACCAAATACTTAACTAAGGATCGTTCTACACAAGCGAAGGTCCATCTATCGTCTCGCTTTACCAAACATCATCAGAAGGGTCCAAGGCAGGGCGACAGTCAGGGCAGCAGTCGTCAGCAGCCGTCGTAGAGGAGTAGCCGTGCTGTCAAAGACCTTCGGTCCACTTCCGACATACAGGGGTCGATTACGCGGTGCGCTTCCTCCGGAATTTTCTTGCGGGGCTCCTCACCACCCTCAGGCTCAACCGCTACGGCTGAAGTCACCCCACTGTGGGCGCCAGTTGGAGAACCACAGCCTTAAAGGCCCGGCGGCGCAGGTTACGCCTGAAATCCCCGGGATTCACCTGCCTTGTCAAAACAGAGACACAGACTCTTCGTCTGGCGTAGAAGATGGTATTTATTAGCTGCAGCTAGTACAGTGGTCTTAGAAGTCGTCAGTACAACGAGGTTCAAAAGAGACTGCCACTTAACTCTGTGGCGCACAGGTTTATATACGATATAATACAATGCAAAATGCAATCACACAAGAGCATGAGCTATAGGCAAACGTTATAGACAATGTTTTAAGACTAAGGCAAATCAAGTTCCCGGTTCCATTTGTCACTCGACCCCTTAAGTAAATTACAAGTGAATCCACACAATTCGATTTACAAGTAGAGAAAACACAGCTGCGTATTGTAGAAGGACAGTCATGAAACAGGAGAATGCATGAGACATGTAGCGAAGGACAACAGATAAGATAACCTAAAGGAAACAATGGTGTGAACCAACATGTAGTCCGGACGGGGATTAATCAGCTCAGACAGGAATTAGTGTACTCGGCCAGACCCTGACACTCGTTAGTAAACATAAGCAAAGAAGCCACATGACATGCAAAGGCAGAAACGACAAAAACATTGCGTTCGCCGAGCTGCCTGAGTGAGGGCAACATAAAATGGCGGCGATCACAAAATGGAGGCTGAGCACGAACGAATTCGTAATTTTCAGAACCTCAATATCACAAGGATAAAGAATACATACAAAGTTAAGCAGTGAAACATCCATTATTCATACATACAAATACAGATACTGTAGGTGCAGCTAAACCACATACTTTGTATTCATGAATTGAAAGCAGTTGTTTAGCACTGCAAAAACGACAAATTCCACAGTTAATCAGGCAGTACCTACCTTGCCATTGCTGCTTGTAAACACATTTATAACAGCGGTTTTAGAAACCTTCAAAGCTCATGTCATTGGTCCAGGTTCTATTCTAATGTGTTTGTTGTCCTTTCGGAAAATAACAGGATTTTTTTTATTTGAATGACTGAGCCACTGAGTGGCAGGGACTAACCAGTACAGGTGTGTGTACAGGACATTAACATGGCCTCAATTGCACTGAAGAACCAGGGAAATACAAAGGGGACCCTTCTTACTGGATTCAAAGAAAAAATAGTTTTGCAAACCAGCAAATACTACAATTCGATGATGGTAGTATTGGAATGGCGTTTCTAAGCTGCGAGGCGGCCCAGTTTTGTAGAACACAAGCAGCGCCAAAGCTGCAGCAGTTGGGAAAGAAGTAGGAGGCATGTGCCTCCTCACGAGTGTTGCATTGAGGCCTAAGGGCCATGCTCCACCCTGTTAGCAAGGCACAGTGAAAAAATGGCACCTCAGACCAGGTTTCAATACCAGCTTGCATTGCTGGATGTACATGCAGCACATTTTTTATTGTATGTCTTGACCTTCAAAAAATTCTGAGGGGAATTTGTGTATTGCTGCTGATACTTGCATCTGTCTGTGGACAGAGCAGTAAAAATTCCCCATGTGGTATTATAAATGCACTACTTTACTAACATTTGAACCAACAGGTAGAACACATTTTATACCCTGCAACTTTAAGAAAATGTTTATGAAATTGGCCATCATCTTGGATTAGCAGAAAAAAATTATTTCCCCCCAAAAATAGTGATGATGTATAAAACAATTAAACATTGGCATGGAAGACATGGATTTCTGCCCTGAGATACTTTAATATTCCCCTTTTTAATATTTTCTCTTAAATTAAAGTTTTCACTAAAAGTACTAAAAAATAAATGAAATGGTCTGCCCTTCACATGAAATGCAAAATACTTTCAGTAAAATTAAAACTGAAAATGCTTTTACCGCAAAGTAGCTTCCTAAGTAACATTCTGAGCTACTATTTACATAATGTATACACAGAAATAGAGATAAATCCAGTGTTATGCAATACTGCTGTACAGCCCATAATACACTGAATAAAACGGATCACAAATCAATGTGTAATTCATTCTGTTATATTTTGGATACATTTTGCTGCAAATATCGTTTAAGTTTATTGGGTCAACAATAGATATAATGTAATAGATGCTTTAAATGGCTGTTCAACAACTTGTCAAAAATAACTAATAGAGTACATTTAAGGAAAATATCACAAGGATAAAGAATACATACAAAGTTAAACAGTGAAACATCCATTATTCATACATACAAGTACAGATACTGTAAGTGCAGCTAAACCACATACTTTGTATTCATGAATTGAAAGCAGTTGTTTAGCACTGCAAAAACGACAAATTCCACAATTAAACAGGCTGCAACTGCCTTGCCATTGCTGCTTGTAAACACATTTATAACAGCGGTTTGCCCAATAGCATCGGATATTAAAGCATCGATATACAAACAAAAATAAATAGTGAGGTAAGTTGCCAGATACATCATGCAAGCGGCAGAATTTGGAACTGTAAGGATAAAATGCTGAGAAAATGTAGTTAAAAGATGAATCGTCCAATTAATTACTGGCAGAAATAAGGAATACGTTTGAAACCCATGACCCAAGTTGTAAACAACTACTTCATGCTCTCAGAACAAATATCTAATTTTTGGGTGATGTCTCTAAAGCATATTCTTGCCTGGACCGGAGAAAAATACATAATACTTCAGACTAGTGAAGAAGGTTGAAATCACAAAAATCCTATCACTAATAATGAAAGTTGTTAATCCATATGCATATAAATGTAATGAGATAAACTTTGTTTGAAATACAGAAAACATATAGGGCCTGATTTAGATCTTGGTGGTGGAGAATACTACATCACAAACGGTATGGATATCCTCTCCGCTGTATTAAAATCCTATTATATCCTGTGGCGATTTTAATATGCTTGTTTGTATCTAAATAAGACCCCTAGTCTCGTAATATAGAAATATCATTTAGTGCACAGCCCTCTAGTTCTGATGAGCCTCTGTTAGAGATAAGTAACCCTGGGCGTAGCAGGCATAGTGCCTTTACGGGTAATTCCACTAAGTTTAAAAAAAACTCCATGGAAATACGCTACGCTCCCTCCTGCCTCCCATTTCTCAAAGTATTCAAAAATGTATAAAAGAAGCCACTTACCGAATTACAGAAGGGACGGAAGGACTGAGGCAGGGAAGGCAGCAGGCAACAGGTAAGTGGCTTCTTTTTATACATTTTTAAAGACTTTGGGAGGCAGGGGAGTGGCGTACTCCGATCCGCCATGGAGGCAGAGTTTTCTGCCTACTCTGGGTTCGCCACGGACCATGGAGTAGACACATCTCCGCAAACACAGCTGGCGGAGGGACCCGCCCAGGGTTAGAGATAAGCCAGAGAATGCAACCTACCAAGGCAGAGGCAACCACAGAAGATGGTACAGAAACCAATACACGCTGAGCCAATTCCAAGCTCGGAACCAAATTTATGAATGGTAGGAGAACTGATTCCTTTTGTGAGATAGCTCCTTTTTTAAACCTCTTCTCACATATCCTACTGAAATCAAACTTTTAAGTGCAGGGATTTCAATTGTTCTCACACACAAAAATAAATCCTTTATGACACAGATTGAATTATTCTCCTTTTTCAGATACATAGGATTGAAATACTTTTTCTTCAGTAGAGATTCTAAGCCCATATTGGATGTTATGGGACTTCTCTGTCCCTCCTCTATTGATCCTCCATGAAAGACCATGTAGAAAGAAATATTAATATTTGAAATTATGGTATTATCTGAGATACACACATTATTTGTCACATTATGTAGCATGGTTCTGTAGTACCATAGTAGGTGAAAATAAATGTAGAGCTAGATGTCACACCAAATCGTTATCTTTTGTTTTTTAAATCAGTAACCAATGGTGCTTATTCTTATCAATGTTTTAAAAGAAGAACCAACAATCAGTCTGTCAATACCCCTTTATTTCGACAGGTTACAGCCACAAAAGTACATACCACAATATAATATTAATACACCAACTTCATCATGGAAATAACAATTAAGAAATTACAAAATAAAAGAATTAAAAAAACATAGTGGGTACACTAGGGAATATTTAAGATTTCAGTTATCAAGTACTATCCAACAATCAATATATTGACATATATAGCAATTCCATTCAAATCTTCATTACACATATTGAGGATTATAATTGTGTTAAAACAGGGCAATTCTTCTGTTTTTATCCTGGTTTAAGAACATTCAGTTTGAGACTGGGTAAGAATGACGACTAACAATCCACGATGATTCAGCGACTACTGACACTGACGTACACACTGAGTGGAGATCTTATAATCTGCAAAAATGTGGTAAGTCCTTTCTGGGCGTGAGAAGAATAATGGGCAAAACATTGTGACACTAATAAATAGATGGTAGGATGAAATGCACTTGCTGCCTGCCATTGCATGTTTGATTCCACACAAACTCACATCCCTTTTTTAACAAACCACGCATGCATTACGTTTTTTGTGCAAACCTATTATAAAATCACACAAGCCCCAAAAATTTCACCAATTCTTCTTAATTCTAGGGATAGTTCAGATTAGAGATGGCATTTACCAATTATGTTTTAGGCTTGATTCCGACCTCAGAGTCCGAATGTTCCAAATATGAAATTTCTCCAACATCAAATTTGCATTTTACCACCCTCAGAGTGAGGCCAGCAATAAAGAGTTTTTCCAAGACAACAGTCAATCTCTCATTATGTTCTTTTAGATCAACCCTATAAACAAGTGCATCGTCTTGCTAAACCTTAATTCCATCAATAACTTTCAGAACTCTCTCCATCACCCTCTGAAAAACAGAGGCTGCCGAGATTAGTCCAAAAGGCATCCTGAGAAATGTGAAGGTTCCGAATGGTGTGATAAAAGTTGTGAGGTCCTAGGATGCCGGATGGATCTTGACCTGATGATACAGTGAAGAAAGGTCCAACTTCGAAAAATGTTTTGCTCCACCAAGACAAGACATTTTGGTAATGTTAGGGAGTGGGTAATGATCAACGACTATCTCTTTGTTCAGCTCCCTCAAATCAATGCATAGCCTAGCCTCACCATTGGTTTTGCATGCAATGACCACAGGAGAAATCCATTCAGTGGCCTCCACCTCCTGAATTATCCCATTCTTTACCAGTTTGTCCAATTCGTTTCTCATGCTATCTTCGACCAACAAAGGCACACTTCTGACTTTTGATAGTTTGGGAACAGCTCCTGACTTGTTCTTATGGGATGGACATAGTTTTTGAGACAACCCATCCTCTCCATAAATATCTCTGGGAAAAGTTTGACCCAAGCTTCACTCCCCCCACTCAAAGTCTTAACTACACATAACTCCTTCAGGCACACTGAGGGATGTTGGGGTCCAAGTAAACATACAAGTCACATTGGTAAAACCAACAAATTAAAGAGTCCCCTTTCATGGGGACATACATTTTTCCAGGGATGATTCTTCCCTTAAATTCAATTGTGCCCCAAAAAAAGCCAAAGAGATCAATATTTTCACCTCCATAACCCCTAGGTTTGATGTCAAGCTTTGCTAACTTTACCTAACAGTTGCAGGTCATAGAATCCCTTGGGAATAAGCATACTGTTAGCCCCCGAGTCAGAAATCATGTTTACTGACTGGTTAATAAATTACACTTGTTCAAACTGATCTTCCTTATCTGGTTCTTTGACCTGGAGAACTACAACATCTTCACTAGACTGATCATAAATGTCCACTTCCCTGACTTTCTTTTGCTATTTGCTTGATTTGCAGATTTTTGAATAAGGACTCTTTTTACCACAACTGGAACACATGACTTTCCACCCCGGACAGTATTGGCCAGAATTACGACATCTGAAACATTTCCCTTGAAATGTTTTGAAATTGGATGTTTTAGTTGGGATCGTGGTCTTGTCAGATCTATTTCTGAAAGGCTTATCAGGGGATCTGTTACAACCCTCTCTGCCTACTTAATTTCCATTCTTTTCTACACTACAGTCTTTACCAATGGTGTACTCACAGTCTTTTGAATGCTTATGCATTTTCAAAATAGTGATTACTTCTTGTAGGGAAGGATTGTCTTTTTGCCACAAGCTATCCTCTGCTTTGTCAATAATGGTGTGCAGATATAATATCGAGTATTTAATATTGACTGGCAGAAATTTCGAGTCATAAATATGTTGAGTGAGAAATATTGACAGCAAGAATATTGTGCTGAAGAATATCGACTTACGGTAATTAATATTAATTTTACAAATATCAAATTGTTTATTATCATTTGCAAAAGTATAGGGGTCTATTATAATGGCGGGCGGATTGCCACCACCCGTATGGTTTATAGGGGAATAGGGTGGGAAGTAATTTAATTATATTAAATGAATTAATCTTTTTATTTAAAAATATTTATTTTATTGGGCTGTTATAGTGTTAAATGTGTAAAACATGTATTATTAATGAATTAATAATTAGTTGTTAATTATTTTTAGTTAATTTGTTGGTAATTAATTATGGTATTTGTGTAATTAATTTTAGGTGTGTGTTTTGGTGTTTATAGGTGTAAAGGTTGGGAAGTATTTTCATTTATTAATGAATTATTAATTGATTGATGATTAATATGAATTAATTAATTGGTAATTATTCATCACAATTGAGTAATTCATTTTAGGTTTATGTGTTGGAGTTTAAAGGGGTAAAGGGTGCTAAGAAATAATTTTTTTATTATTCATTATTTGTTGATTGATATTTATTCATGTACTTAAAAATTAATTATGTTTTTTGTGTAAATAATTTTAATTGTTTGTTGTGGTGATTATATGGGTAAAGAGTGGGTAGTTATTTGTGTTTAATTAAATAATATCTAGTTGTTAATTAATGTTAATTATTTGCTATTTATTTTTTGTTATTGTTTATTTTGTTCTGTGTTATTTTTACTTTTAAAGGGATATAGGTTGGGAATGAGATATATTTTATTTACTTTATAATTAGTTATTTATTAGTAATTATTTTTAATTTAAAACTAAGGGGGCTGTACTATGGCGGAAGGCCCCCCATCACCAGCAGTGCGGTGGTGGACCTTCCGCCATAGGAAAGCAGTTTTCCCCCACAACATTACAATAGCGGGGGGAATCTGACCCCAACCGTGGTGGGTACAAGACCGCCAGCCACAGATCCACCACAGGCAATCGTTTCGATTGCCTGGCGGAGAGGTCTGCATACGTAAAATGGAAACGGTGCCTACCAGACACCGTCCGCTAAATTACAATACTGGCTAAAGTCATCCTTTCCATGGGGGCGAAACCGCCATAGAAAGTCTGGCGGGGATTGGTTTCAGGGGCCCGTTGTGGGCCCCCCTTGTGTTGGGGGAAATGTGGGTGCACTGGGGTTGTACCATGGTTACCCCCTATATTTCACTGAATTCAGTGGCAGGCACTGTGTGGTGCCTGCCACGAAGTGCAGTGAAATGCACAACCTGCGTTTTTGACATTGTGGCGGGTGCTGCAGTCAGCAGCACCCGCTGCAATGTTAAATTGCAAGATGCGACCACCATGGTGGTGGCTGCATTCCAATCTGGTGTGCGGGATTGCTGCATGCATGGTGGGCAGTCCCAATCCCCACCACAATGGTAGGCGGACCCACATCTGTGCGCCTTTGTAATGACTTCTTTAGTTTTCATTGTGTAACGCATTCTTTTACAATTTAACTTTGGTGAGTGTTGTGGGCCTAATAGTGTTAAAGTGTGTAGTTAATTATTGTTTATTAGTTTTTTTAAAAATAATATATATTTTTTATTGATCATTAATTACGTTAATTATGGAAGTAAATTGAAAAAAATGTAGAAGTGCATTGTGATTTGTGTAGTGTTATAGGGTAGGAAATAAAATAAATACATTTATGTATTAATTAATGTTTTTGTTTGTAAATATTTTCTAGTTTAAATTTTTTTTTTAAATGTATTTAAAATGTTATTATTTATAATAGGGATCCACTGCTATCTGCCTCTTCACTACATAAATTTGGCAACAAGCAGTAGAAGGTAAAAAGAAGGCAGCACTTACCAATATTTCAGAATTGCTTGCGTTGTGCTGAAGACCCTTTTTCAATGTGTAGCTGTTTGTACTCATGCCATGGACGTCGGCTCTTTGAACTATGTCATCCGACTTCTGGTAGGATTTATATTTTTAGATTTTGCACTTCCTCTGCTTCTTCACTACATTCTGGTTGCTGTACTACACGTGTGTAAGTAGTGTTAGTATGCTTTTATACTAACAAATGCATCATTGTCGTAGGGTGGGCGACCTCTCAGGCGCAGCTCATACAATGCCCCGGGGTGTGTATTCGTGGGACATTTGCGTTTGCCATTAGAGGGCTAGTGCATGGCTTCCACCCTGTGATAGCAAATCCTTGTTTGAATACTTGAAGTGAGAGAAGGAAAACCTTGTATCGCTATAATAGAGGGGATGCGGATGGTAAAAATGGAGAGAAAAAATAAGCAAAAATAAGCGGGTCTCACCCGTTAATTTAAATGAGGTCCCTGGTGGGTAATGTTCCGTGGCCAATCCAATTATTATATTGCGAGGTCTCTGTAGGACTGGGGATCTTAATGTCACATGTAAATTCGGCACGCAAGGGCACATAGAGGTTTTGCGGCCTAGGGGACCGCCACCTTCCCGGGTATTGTTTACTAATTGTTCGGGGGGTTCAAGGCCAACTGAAGTCCAGGTATCGCCACACTCCGGGGCTTTACTTAAATATGCAGGGTGGGCCTCAGCAGTCCCTGAAGTCTCCGTGGTCCTAGGCAGTGCCTTATTGGTTCTGTAATCACACAAGCAGTACTCATGGTGTTATAAAGTGATACACTCATAGAACTCATGCAGTTGTAGAATTACCCAGGCTTCATTTGTGTAATAGTCAGTTAGACTATGTTTGGTAGGTGCACTGTAATATTACAAAGGTTTGCCCTCATAATCTCCTATCAACAGATGAATTTCACAATAAACTATAGACAGGTGTTGTCAGAAAAAGAAGACTTATACGCTCAGTTATTTATTTGGAAAAAAGTAACCTTTATTAAACCACAAATAAATAGAAATGTAAGTTTAATAGAACAATCAGTATAATATAAAAAACATGGGTTGGACTCCAGTAGAAGCAGTGGAAGCAGCGTAGAAAACCTGCAAGACAAAAATGAAACATAAGTATGTGTGCTATGTGGAAGAGGTAAAGAAAGGTAGTCCGAATGAAAGGACGATAGTGAGAATGGGAGCGAGGGGAAGTGGGTGTAAGGGAGAAGGGGAGGGAGAGTCAAAAAAACAGAGGGAAGAGGAGACAGAGCGTCGGCCTACTGCACCCAGCCCTCAGTGTTTACCGTCCATTCACCCATTTGTCTAGGACGCTGGGGTCCGCGAGAAAGAGTGTGGTCCAGCAAGTCCTTAAAATTAAACATATGAGGCCAGAGATTAGGAGCCATATTATCAAGGAATGGCGATAAAATTTTCTCCGCTTTAGCAGCAGGAAACTGCAGCTAAAGGGGAGATAAGGGGCGTGATAATATGCCCTTGTGCATTCCCATAGAAGCCCAGGTTCTGGTGTGAATGTGTGTAGCATGCTACTGTTTCTGAGTATCTTTACCATGTATGGCATGTGCAGGTGTCACATAGGCAGGGGCTGCATGCTCCCATAGGTGTCCTCTTGCACACTGCGGGGTATCTTCTACCCTGCTTCTGATACCCCTGTGTCATTTCACACATCACCCCGCGGTTGTGACTGTGTTCCACCTGCAGCGCTTATCCCGGTACACACTGTGCTCAAGACACTGTTGGTTCGCAGGCCCCACCTCACTTTGCCAAGGGACTTAGGGCTGCCGGCGGGACAAGGGTTTACCTTGGGGTTTTTAGAAAGCTTACTGTGGTCATTTTTGGTCTGTTTGTTTGACTACTGTGGTGTATACACAGACATTGTGAATCAACTATCTTTTAACGTGTTCACCTGTGCCAACACATTTTATTGATAGTATCTATTTCCCCCTCTGCCCTTTCTTTTCTTTTTATCATCCCTTTTCTAGGTACTTCTTTTATGTAGGACTATCTACGAATCGAGATTTCAACCACCATAGCATAAGTAGTAGCCATGTGGTTTATCCTTTAGTACATGGAAAGCCAGTGGGTTACCGTCTTCTTTGAAACCCCACCACTCATGTGCACCATCACACCTCACTCTAGGTCCTGAACTAACGCCACTGATCCAGCAGTGGACATACAAGGAGTAAAACATGTCGACTTTTTAGCAGTTACTTACCCATAGTAGCCCACTAACCCGTGTGGTTTTTTATTCTACCAAGGGTACCACGCTATTAAAGTCTCCCAGTGGATACCCTTAGGTATTTTAATATTTTTACATTTTCTCACAGCACTTACTACACTCCCTCCACCCCAGGTGCTAGGACTCACCTGTCCACTTTTCTCAAAATATCTCTGTGAAAGTGACCCTTTCAATAAGTGTCCCATTGGTGCATTGCAGCTCCGGCCCAATGAGAAGCATAAGCCCAGTGATGAAACATGACTCCCTTCGGGAAGTGTGACAAAAGAGGCAAGACTTTACCCTCCCCTTCGGGACTAGTTCCTTGAGACTGGGGATGCACATATGCTTCCCTCAATTTCTTCTTTTTTCTTTTTTGTAAAACTCTCCCTCTCACTCCTACTCTCCCCTCTTGTTGAGTGGGTGATATTTCACACCATACTCTCGGAACAGTGTCCCCCCTTGTTATACTCCAGAGATTAGGGGCCATATTATCAAGGAACAGCGATAATATTATCGCCACTTTAGCGGCAGGAAACTGCTGCTAAAGTGGAGATAAGGGGTGTGATAATATGCCCTTGTGAATTCCCATAGAAGCCCAGGTTCTGGTGTGAACCTGAGCTTCTATGGGATTTCATGAGGGCATATTATCAAGCCCATTTTCTCCGCTTTAGTTGCAGTTTCCTGCGCTAAAGTGGCAATAATGTTATCACCGTTCTTTGATAATATAGTCCTACATTATTAGCTACGGGAAAATCACTTGCATTCAACTGTGTTATGTTATGTTATGTTATGTTATTTTTACTTATACCGCGCACAGCTGCCCCAGCAAAGGGGCGTCCTGGCGCTTTGACAAGGCAAACACAACACCGATAAAAAAACAGAAGGGCCATAGGAACAGCATGAGAGCTATACAAATAGGAAGGTCTTGATGGCATGTCTAAACTGAACCCAGGGAGCTGCACCCCCAGCCTGTTGCAAGGATCCTGGCCATACACAGAACTGTGCACAGAGACCTAGAACATCAGTGAATTGTGATGTACCAGAAACTCACCTCAGTACCTAGAAAAGCCCCAACCAGCTAGCATCAGAGTCACATTAGCTCTTCATTCTACAGCAAAGTAACCAATGATTAGACAATCTAGAACATGTGACTTAGGACCATCGCAGGAATGGTGGGAAGTGAGACCACTCATTTGCTATACTCTCATACCAGTCCACAACAGGAGTAAATAATGGATACAGTAAGGTTAAAATATTTATTTTAACGACGTAACCTCATGTGCAGTATTTTAGCCAACACAAGCAGACATATGATAAAAAATAATATGGTTAGCATGGTTACAATTTCATAAAATACAAAAGGTGAAATCATATTACAATGATGGTGACAATAGGTCCTATATCGCCTAGTTTTAACACCCTCCCTATATAGGGACTATGTATTATAAACTATAGAAGGTCTCTTAGGTTTGTGTGGGGGACCCCATTGCCTTTCTGCTCAGTGAGAGTAATTCACATCTGGATCAGCATAAACTCTCTGCATCCCTGGAAATGGAAATTTTCCAAGTGTGTGAAATCATGGCAAGTGTGGAATAAGAAAGGCGCCAGAAACTTACTAGGCTCACAGCTGCCAAAATGTTGTGTCTAGAAAGCGTTACTCGAACATTTAGAAAAACAGCCAACATGTTTTAATAACCTTGACGGCTTCAGCAGTCACTGTTCAGACAAAGGGCACGATGTAAGTCTAGAGATGTCGAAAACAAGCCTTTTTTCACGTGTACAAAAGAAGCAACAGGTTTAAACTTCTAATAAGCCATGCTAACATAACGTGCACGCAAAGCAGACCTTAGGCCATACTACACCCTCCCTTGATCGGGAGACGCACAACAAAGGGGGAAAGATTCATAGAACACAGAGTTCGAATTTGAATGAGACAGAACCAAGTTCAGGAATTTTGCCAAACTTGAGAATTGGGAGTAAAAATCCGAATTAAAAAGTAACCAAGTCAGTGAAAAAATCACAGGTGGCAATGGTGTGAAAAAAGACCTAAAAAAACATTAAGGCATTAGAGAATTTTTTTTTCACGAGTTATGTGTCTATGAAGCAAAGAAATTCACACTTCAATCCAACAGCGCATAGGCACCATACGTTGCAACTGCCTCCAATAGGAAGTCGTTGTCATCATCCATGAACATTTCAGCCATTCAATTAAGTAATGGAAATGAACATACATATTCTTCAATTGCTGGAGCCTCTAGCACCATCCGATAACAACTCGGGCTTACTTCAAGATCAATGGGTGCCAGAAAGTCATTGGCCGCAGTCCAAATGTTGCAATTGCTGCGCAGGCCATAATCCCAAAACTAGAACAATCTTTCATGAGCAACTAAGGGACTCATTAGTAGATTAAAATCCAGGTCAGGAGACACCGTGTTGCAGAGACACAAATCCAGGGCCAATTCAAATCCACAATTCAGGTAATGGAAAACAGCTGCACGCCTGGTGAATGCGAACCGGAAGGATAAACCATACGCCACACTCAGAGTCGCTAGAGGCAGGGATCCATAGTATTCTGGCATCCAGTTACGAAGCTGAAGCAGCCGGGGCAGATAGTCGTGGGGCACAGACTGTGCATCCATTTTGGGGTAAACAAATTAACAGCCGTATGCCCGCTCTTAAAGCGAGAATTAACGTGAAACCACCAAAGAGACGCAAAAAAATTGAATGAAAAAATGCAGGGATCACACCAAATATAGTTTGGAATAAGGTCACAAGGCCAGAACTTACTACTTTAAAAAGTGTGCCAGGCCTGTGGTCGACAAGGCATTAAAGATTGTGTGAATCAAAGCACCAAAATGCAGGGGCAAATCAGTATTTAAGAAAGCATTCACCTCAGTACGAGTATTTGCAACATGAAGGACGAATGTCTCACGCGCAGATGTAAGGGGGACTTCCTTCTGGGACAAAAGAGCTCTTATTCGACTCATCTTGTTGAACTCTGCTTTCAAGGTCGGGATAGACCACCAGATGGAAACATCGAGCCTCCCATGTGGAGGAGGAAACAAGACATTCTTACAGCAATCTACAGGCTGGGAAACTGTAACAATCTAAGGAATACCGGCAAGCATACCACAGCAATCTTCATTATTTAATAACAAATAACTACCATTTGCAAGTAACCTGAAAGTCAGTGTAATAGCCGGGGTGGGAGTGCCTTTCAAAACACAGGCAAGGTTCAGTACAAGTACATTACAAGAACCGTGCAATTGCAGATTTCTACAGACTAAAGAGTGATCTGTTGTGGATGTGCAAGCTTCACCTTTCAAATACACTTCCTTTCGTTCCCTCAAGCACCTATATGTGAACGGGAGATTCCAAACTTCATGAAGATAAGCACTACCCAAAGGTTCAAATCTACCTATGACATAGTGTTTCATGCAGGACTCAAACTTAAACAGGGGGAAAGGTAGAGTTATCAACCTATGGATGAGCCAAACTGCAGAATTCAACACAGCCACTGAAAATGGTTACGGTTCCAGATTTTCAATATGCAGCAGTGAAAACGTGGCATCCTTCATTGACATAAATTGTTGTTAAATAGTCAAATAAAAGGCAAAAATAACAAGGCCGTGTTCATGTAATCCCAAGGCACCTTTCCATTTTTCAACGTTTGAAGAGTCCAGGCAAACTGCATAACAGAATGTAATTTATTCTGCCCATGGTACAGTACTGCAACATCTTCTTGCACAATATCAACCACAGATGAAACAATATTATCTAATGTGTAAATACAGGAAGAAAGGGTGTTCATGCTATTATCAACAACAGCAAGCACTTTTTCTAAATGTGCCTGATCTATAGATCTGAGCCTAGAAGCAGCCTCAATCTGGGACAGTTTCCAAACCCCATTGTAAGCAGCATATATCCATCTTTTTGATCTGCCTGCTGCAAGACCTTTAACAAAATCATTTAAGACAACGGTGTCAGTGAGTTTGGCTAAATGTAGCTTAACAGACGCCAAGGTTGAATGTATGAGACAACTCTGGCATAATTTGCCTACAGAATAGGTGGTGATTGAATGTTGAGCCTGAAAACTGGGATCTACTTTAACCTCTGTATAGCCAGGGGTCAGACACAGAAAACGGTGCTGGCAGAAATCTGCACTTTTTTGCCATAGCAACCAGCCTTCGGGATTAATGCTGGAAACATTGAAAGAGGAATTTCTTAACAGGGCTTGTAATTCACTTAGGGAAGTACTGGTGTAATTGTTGCAATGGGGAAATTCACCCAAATCAGGAAATGAAGGAGCATTTAATTTTTTAGAAGTAGCCAATCCAAAGCAGGTGGTTTGTGAAATTGTGGCATACAGAAACGACATATGGTTTGGGATGAGACATGCACGATGCAAAGCCTCAGTGTCTTGCACTTGCCAACTTTTAGAACCACAAACAGATTTAAGATCAATGGTATCTTTCCCAAGTTCATAGCCCCCAACAGCCAACTGGTCAATAAAGGACTTTGAATACAGTAATTTTGTGAGGGTAAGTCTAACCTTGGAGGAAGACTTCTCAGTCATATGATAATAAAATGCATTAGGGTTTGATTGATTAAAACCAGTAAAATAAGAAAACTTTCTCAAAAGTGTTTTTGAACTGCCTTCCACAGGTGTGGGACAATGTTCCCACTGCGTGTAGTTAACCACATTTCTAAATGAATTTGTCTTATGCAGAAAGTGATTGCCAAAATGCTGGTAACAGTACAAATCACCATAGTTTGCAGATTCTAAATATAAATCTTCAGCATCGAAAACAGCATAATATTTCAAATCAGAAAATAAAGCCTCTACGGTTTGGACGTCCCAGTCATCAGAGCGAATATTTTGTTTAACCACATCCCCCATAGAAACACAGAGTACATTGAGAACATTAATAACCTCTGCGGGATATAGAACTTTACATCTATTCTTATCTTTAATTTGGCACAACGTGGACCAAATAGCAGTGAGGTGAAACTACTTGAGAAAGGTCTCTCTTCCATTTTTCATCCTACTGTTTTTATGATACCTACATAAGTACTCTGTTTCAGGAACTTAGGCCCAGATGTACTATCCATATCCATGGATGCACACACTCCAATTTGAAATGTACAACTGTTAAGATGCTTTTTTCTACTGATCTAAATTTAGAAGTCAGAAATGTTTTTGAGACTTCTAATATGGAATTCCAAAAGGACACAGTTTTCGCATCTGGAAAGGCATGTTGCAAGCATCCCTTTTGAAAACTGATTCAGTATGATATGTATCAATGTTTTACGACCCAAAGCTGGTCACAAAGGGCTAAAATTATGCTAACTCCTCAAAAAGGTGGTAATCAATTTCTCCATTGTGAATGTAAAAGAAAAGTTTGTTGCAGAGTAGTCCAAGGGATTACTGCCAACTCGCTATCAAACTTTTAAAAAAAGAAAACTTTTTGAAGCGCAGCCTTGTTTTTTATAAAGAAAGGAGGTGCATTAACAAAAACAGATAGTTTTACTAAAATCCAATTAAAGACCAAGCTGCAAAGACAAAGGGATACAACGGTGCAGCTCCATTGAAAAAACGCTCATCTCAATAAAGTAGAACTCTATTATCAGAAAATTACCATGTGTCTTTGTTTCACAACAGTGGACCATCACTTAATTGGACAGAACCGATTAACCCAGTTTATCATCTGTTCTGATTTTGTATATCCAATATTACGAAAAGTATGTTCTAAAATAGCTGTGTATATTTTTTTTTAATTTCTATTTAATGTATTACACCTAATAATGGTTTAAATTTCCTAAGTTAGT
Organism: Lissotriton vulgaris; assembly: GCF_964263255.1. Taxonomy (NCBI): domain Eukaryota; kingdom Metazoa; phylum Chordata; class Amphibia; order Caudata; family Salamandridae; genus Lissotriton; species Lissotriton vulgaris. The sequence goes on along the minus strand of NC_141697.1, from coordinate 163,766,032 downwards.
GTAGAAAAATTCCAATTAGTATATAGGATGGCACTGTAGGTTTTGCCAATACTCCAAATCATTAATTTTTATTTGTCAAAGTATCATCTGTTGACTATGTTTTTTTCTCTGAAATTGGTTTTACATTCTTCTGGCCTTAGTCTAATAATTTGCTTATAATATTTAGGACACATCTTGTGCACATATCATTAAATCTCCCAACCCGAACATTAATATTTTGCACTGCCAGACTCCAACTACTTTGAATTTTCAGAGGATTCATTAGATTCTACATGACTTTTCAACCCCCAGCCCTGCTTTTTAAGAAAGTGATAGTTTGCGATGCATGACATTCACTTTCTTTGAAAATACCCAATAACACATTACGGGGTAGATTTTACTAACATTTAGCCCTGTGACCGTGTCACAAAAGTGACACAATTCGATGAAAAATCTTTTTTTACTAAGGGGCTGATTTCAATGTCGGGCAAACCTGAGTCCGTCCAACATCGATCTGGAATTGGGACCAACCTCCTTCCTGTCAGCGGTGCCAAACCAACAAGTAGGATGCTACCGAACACTTTTGAGTTGCACTCCTTTCTTTACAATGGGAGCATGCATTCCGAATGGAATGCATGCTCCCATTGTGAAGAGCAAAGGTGCAGTTCATCCCTGCACCCGGTGGCAGACACTTTCAGGTGCCTCATACCGGGTGCAGGGATCAACAGTGGGGCAACCTAGGTGGCAATCCAGAGTCCTTGCATCCATAGGGGACCTGCCGGTGGCCCCAAAGTCTGATTCCCACAGCCTTTCTGTGTTGGAAAGACCGGCACAGAAAAGCTGTTGGAATTTGTCATCGTAATACCTCTGGCGCAAAGAGCCACCCTTGGCATTACAGGCCGTTTTCCGAATGGTAGACGGGCTCTCCATGCCCATTTTAAGCCATTTGGAAATCCTGTTAGGGTTAATTTCCGACCGACTCCATCAAAATGGGTCACGCGGAAAGTAATCCAAAGAGGAGATTACGATGCAGTAGGAACGGCTCCGAGCCATTTCATACGGCATCGTAATAGGACCCTAATTTGCTTTCCAGCGCAAAACTTATTTTGCCCTGGAAAATCATTTGAAAATAGCGTAATACAATGCGTAGCACTGTTTTGTATTACTTAGCACCAAGGAGACGTTCCATTGGTGGTGCATGGTGTTCCCATTCAACCTCCCAACGTTTCTGATGCAAAACCCTATTTACTGGAAAAAGTAGACAGAGTTTTGTTGCAAAAAATAGTACTCACCTCAATCTGGCGCTATCACTGAGAAATGCTTTTATTTCTCCTTCTTTTTCTGACTTTTTTGTGTGCTGCACTGTAGAGTACACATACAAAAGCCATAAAAGTTTTAAAGATAATCTAAGGGCCTGATTACAACTTTGGTGGATTGAATACTCAATCACAAACATGACGGAGATCCTGTCCAATACGTTACAAGTTCTATTGGATATAATGCAACTGTAATTTCAGTGACAGGATAGCCTTCATGTTTGTGATGGAATTACCCCATCCGCCAAACTTGTAAGCAGGCCCTAAGCATAGTATTTTGTACTGGGAGGGTATCCTTACAGTTCGAAACCTAAGTTAGACTCACGCAGACACCCTTGCACTATGGTGCATAGGTGTGTGCATGGTGCACAGCAACACACTTTTGCATCAGTGCTAGGGAAAGGTGAGCAGAGGGCCATATTTCTATAAATATGCTGCTCTCCTGTTCCCTCCTTCCCACGCAGCTCGGCATGTGATTTGTGGCTGCTGCGCTGTACTGCGCTGCACTGCGCTGCGTGATAATTTAGGAAATCTGAGCCTGCATTGCTTACTACATATCATGCTTTGTAGTGAAAATCATGAGCCATCAGTCTCACTTTTGTGTGAGTGACCCTGCCGAGCATGCATGTTTTTTCTCCATGTAACATCTTTGGGGCCGATTATGATGTCACTCTGAATGGCATCCGGGTCGTCCAAATCTGATTCGCAGCCTTCCAAAGGACCGATTACAGTAGCCAGAAAGTTCTAGGACTTTCTGACTTGGTTCTGTTCAGCAATTGGAGTAAATTAGTCATTCGGAGCCGACTCCTACAGGTCTACAGACAGCGTTTCCAATCGCTGTATTACATTGTCGCATTCAGGCAGCCTTTCTGAATCTGTTGTTCAGACAGGGATCAGATGTCAGAATCCGACTTTGGGGGCCCATCGCAGGCACCCCTTCCCCAGTGCCTTCCGAATGGGGCCCATGAGGGTACCCATGGGACCACTCTTTACAACCATGCACAGTGCAGCAGGCACCATGTGGTGCATGCCACAGGATGCACAATTTTTCCCACCCACCCCTTTCTTCAATCGGAACCTGTATTTTCAATCAGAACACAGCATATTGAACTCCCTGCTTGAGAGAGAATCACTAAGGGCCAAATTCAGATGGCGGGCAGACTCACATCCGCCTGTCGCCCTATTGGGAATAAGGACCGCCCAAAAGGCTGTTGGTGGTCCTGCACAAGGCATTACAATGCAACCACCACCACAGCAGTCGCAATGCCTATAGTTTGCATTCGCGCAATGCAAAATAGGGACACTGTACATATCCCTGAACTATGTGACAGGCACCATGGTGCAGGGATATGTAGGTGGGCCCCATAGGTGCCCCCCAAAGCCCATATCTAAAAACATCTAAAGATCTAAAAACATTTCTTTTCAGAAACTAATTGACCCCGCTCCCCTCAGAGTACTACGTCCTCTATTCAGCGCTTGGACGCCCTCGGGCAGCAGCCACGCTTTACAAATCCCCTTTCATTTCATTCATTCATTTCATATCGGAAGGGCCAGGGGGGAAGGGGGCCCACTACAAGCCACCAAAGAAGTCTCTTTCTGCCTGCCTTTTTATGGCTGGTTCACCGCCATGAAAAGGCAGGCGGAAAGGAACATTGTAATGCCTACAGCTTGAGTCAATCGGATCTGTGGCAGTTGGTCTTTCCAACCGCCACACAGCTGCCCGCATCCAAATGTGGCGGGCGGAAAACATGTTTGCGATTACGGTGGGACCGATACCAACGGGCTGTCAGTTTCCGACCCACTGTCATCATAATCGGGCCCTTATTTCTGATTCAGACAAGAATAAGCCTTCAGCGTTTAGTAAAGGCTGATTTATTTTAATTTGAGTGATAACAGCTTCTTTAGCTAAGGACAATTTAAAACAAACCAATATGAGGCATCATACTGTCATTTTAGGATTTTTGCTCTGTTATTTTTTAATGTCATCTTGAAAGGGACTCATATACCTCCATCATGGGCAGGAGCGGAAATTATACCTATTTATAAAAAAGGCTCCCTTCTCCTACCAACCAAACTACGGGCCTATTAGCCTTATTGAAAGTACACAAAAGTTATGTAGTGGAATCATCTTAGAAACAGCGCAGGACTAGATGGCAGTCAGTGAGAAATTAACTCCTCTCCAAGTGTGTGTGTGGTTGGGATTGCACCTCCACTATTGACTAGGTGCTTCGACTGTGGCTAATATTTTGGAAAACTGTGGTGATAAAAGGTGGTCAACTTAAAGCGTTGTTCCTAGACCTATGGTCATCATTGGATCTGGTCTCCAGGCCCAAGTTGTAGCAGGTGCTAGCTGACATGGGTGTCCGTGACTATCTTTTGGCAACAATTGTTAGGATCCTTGATTAGAATTTTGCCCAGGTCAGATGTGGTTGGTAGGGTGAAGTGACTGAGCCATTTTTTCTTAACTAAGGGGTAAGGTAGGGTTCTGTTGTTGGAACAAACCTCTTTACAGTATATGTTAATGACCTTGTAGCCCACAAAATTGAATGCGTATGCAATGCCCCAGTTTGGCAAACTCTAAGTTTCCAGCGTTAATGTTTGCAGACAACACACTCCTACTGTCTAAATCCCCATTGGGGCGTCATAAAATTTTACACAAGTTTTTGAAGACAGAGGGGTTTGGAATTTAATGCGTCTAAAGCCAAAGATAGTTATAAACCCACCCTGAAGGGGAACCCATTGGAACGGGTCCATACCTTCAATTATCTTGGACTCACCATTACCGAGCAATTAGAATGGCACATCCAGATTGCTAGGAGTATGTCAAAATTTGAACAATCAGGGGATTGGTGAAAGTTTATCAAAGCTCTCATTTTCACTCAATCTCACCGGCGGTAGAAATATACACTCACCAGGCCATGGGCACTGCTCTTTACAGTGCAGAATTAAAGGGGAACAAGGATGTGAATGCACTGGGGCTATCTGAGAACCATTTTGTGAGGCATGTGCTTAGTATCATGGGGGCCAGTGATCTCACTTGGCTTAAGTATGTTAGAGAGACCCTGAGAAAGATGGGGGATGTAAGATTCTGGTAAGAGCTGAAGGTAGCATCATCTATTCCCAAATCCGACATCAGAGGAAAATATGGCTAATATAAATAGCACTCTCTCCTGACTCGGTCCTCTCTGGGTTCATTGACAGATACCTTTCTCCTGTTGAAGGTTGAATACAAGGCAGAGCAGTATGTAGATGACATTTAACCTGTATTAGCCAGGAAGCTTTATATCCTATTCAGATTTGGGACCGTGATACTTCTTCCACTTACCTGCCAAATAGGCATGTACTTCAGGATCACTAAAGGGGATGTGTCAGTCTTGTGGAACCACAAAGGAAGTGGTGGAACATTCCCTCTTCTGCACAGCATACAGGCATAGCAGGAAAAACATGCAAACAGGCAAAAGACAACACTTATTTTTTGCGGTCTAATTGTACCTAGTTTTTATTGATGTGGCTCACTAAGCAAAAGCTGAAATTACAATTAATTGACTCAGGTGTACCTGAGGTAGTGTAACCCTGCAATTCATCCTTTTTAAAGAATGTATCACTTTATTCTGTCAAGGAGAACAGTCATACTTCTTATAACATTTTAAAGAAACTGTGCTGAGCATTATTGAGTTTGGGAACTGCTACTGATTTCTTCTCCTTTTATGATTCATGAACCTTATCTGGTTGAAGGGATCAGCAGCATTGATCACTCTTTCAGTGGATACAGCTCTCTCGTTGATTGAGAAGCTTAAATAATATGTTGCAACTGAGTGATCCGAGTACCAAATGTACTCTGTATTGTCTCCCTGTAAAAATTATGCTTTTTTATTTTAGGAATGATTTTTTTATATTATGTGCTTTTATATGTGTTATGCTTGTTATCACTGTTTTTATTTGTTCTTTTATGGCAGTATGCCGAAATAAAGATAGACTGACTGACTTTTGCTCAGCACTATGTTGTACCCTGGTTTTGGTTTTATTGACTTATTTGGCTGCAATTTTAAATAATGTGAATAGGGCACAGCAGGGCACATGTACACTTTACATAGGAACAGTTGCTACTGTATAAAAACGCTTTACAAAACACAAATATAAATGTTTCCTTATTTAACAGCAATATATTGGTGAGCAGTTTGGGATCTGGGGTGCACACGCTGAGATCTCAGATTGCGTTCCTGTGCACTCTCCCTTTGTAGTGCATTGACTCAAAGCTGGTTTAATACTGGTGGCACCTCATGCAAAAAGCTTTGTTGGTTCCTCCCTCTAAACACTCATTCTCCATGAAATCACCATCAATGGATTTTGGTGCATTACCAGATTTACCATCGGTGGTACACCTGGGAGTGTGTCAAAATGGTACACCTCTCCAGGTGAGGCTTAATGAGGCGAAATATCTTTTTTTCTCCTAGTAAATTCCTTTTTCTGGGTGCTGCGTTCTTCAGCACACATAGAAAGAGGAAAATGCCTGAGGGGATTTATTTTGGCAAGAAAGGTGCCCCTTCCTGCACAAAAACAATCTTGCTCACAACGCAGGCACCCTTGCGCAATGGTGAAATGGTGCCTGCATTGGTGCTAGGGAGCCAAAAGGGCGCCAGTGCACGGCAAGGACATGAATGCATCATATTATTTTATGCCCTTTACCTTTCATGCACCACAGTGAAGCAAGGTGGCATGCTGCTCTGTGCTGAGTAAAAGCTACATAAATATGTCCCCAGGTGATGTTCATGGGCTTTACCTGAGCTAGTGTGCACATGTAATAGAAAAAAAAGCTATTAAATTACATTTCATTTTTATCAATTCTTTTCCAGCACTATTAAAAAAGACTGGATTAATATGTTTATTTCGTAAGAGGGTGAACAACAACAGATTCTTGCTTCGTAAGGGTTTTCTTACCTATTCAGACTTTATTTATTCTTTATTTTGTGTGCTTACTATTATAACATCTAAAAAAAGTGACAAATCGGTATAATCACAACAAATTAAACATATAAATAGACAAAGAAAAATGTGAATAATGTATCCACGAGCATAAATATATGGGCTAGAGCTCCTTCAGAATCATGAATAATGAATGAATATCTGACAAAGAATGAACAATACATCAAGAATCAAAACACAGTGCTGAACTACTGAATCCGTCATGGATGTCATATTGATGGCAGGCAATCAATATACAGCGTGGAGGTCTCAATTTAGTTTCATTGATCCAACACACTACATACAGATGCACAGTTTCTTTCAGTAGGAGATACATGGTTGGTGCTTTTTAGTAGAGAGGTAACCATTTAATATTCAGGCAGAGGGTGAAGATTCTTGCTGTACTTCCTTTGGCATAGATCCACTAATTAAATCCACATTTGATGACAGTCATTACAGCAGAAAAATCAGAACCACTCCATGTCGATTATACCATTTTACAGCTGTCTGGCACACTCTTTCCTGGATTCTGTTGAGATATGGGATGTTGGAAATGTGACCTACCCGCAGGGTCACCTGGGATTTATTTTTCCTTTTTATTGATCCCTGGTTTTCTTGGCTGCAGAACTCTGTGCATTTACCCTTCTAACCAGTGGTAATATGTTTATGCCCCCCTTTAAACAGGGTAAAATTGGCATACACCCAAATAGAATAGTTAATTTACTTATCAGCCTTAGTATATGGTACCACCTGTACCCAGGGCTGGTAAATCAAATGCTATTAGTGTACTGCAGCACTCAATGTGCCACCTTCTAAAGTACACTGTAAAACATGTCTCCATGCCTTCCACTGCAGCACGTGTGTGCAGTTTTAAAGTGCTATTTCATCCCGGCAAAATAACCTTTTTGCCAGGACTCAACCTCCCTTTTTAATATGTGTACATCACCACAAAGGGGCACATTATGATGGCATAACCATCGCCACTGCCGAGCCGGCGGTGGTGACCATTACGCTATCGTAAAGTGAAATACCCCCCACCATATTATGATGGGGGTGTATCGCGGCGGAAGCAAAATCCGACTGCCGCTTTTCTGCTGGTCGGAAATCGTTCCGATTGCTGGCCAGGTGGTGCTGGCGTAGTAATTTGATGGCGGTGCCCAGCAGGCACCACCAGCCATATTATGATGTGGGCTACGTTCAGGAAGGGCTGTCGGGGATTGGCTTTGGGGGGCCGTTGCGGGCCCCCGATGGGGTGGGGGGTGCACTTGGGGGGTTTCCATGGTACCCCCCTGCAGTTCCCTGGACCAAGTGGCAGGCACCATGTAGTGCCTGCCAAATGGTGCAGGGAAATTCCAGGCATGCACTTTTACCATTGCAGATGGTGCTAAAGCCAGGAGAACCGTCCGCAATGCTAAAATGTCAGGATGCGCCTGCCAGTATGGCGGGCACATCCTAATTGGGTCGGTGGGACCGCCGCACATCTGGTGGTAGGTCTCATCACTGTTATGGTGGCAGGCGGACTGATTTCCGCCCACCATCATAATGAGCCCCTAAGTGAGGCTCTAAGGGGCTGATTCACAGAACTAACTTAAGACACAATCCTAAACTTACTACTTTTGGTATTCACAGAAGTTAGGATTTTGTCTTAAAACAGACTTAAGACAGACTTAAGACATAATCCTAACTTAAGTCTGTCTTAAGTCTGTTTTAAGACAAAATCCTAACTTCTGTGAATACCAAAAGTAGTAGGTTTAGGATTTTGTCTTAAGTTAGTACTGTGAATCAGGCCCTAAATGCCCAGAGTGCATGGTATTTAAAAAGTTGGGCATGCATATGTAATGTTTACATGTCTTGGAAACGAAACACTTCCAAACTTGTTTTTACTTTTGCAAGGCTGGATCTCCCATAGGTAAATGCTGGGTTACATTATAATAATTTATATTGCTTAATTTCAGTTTGGGAGCAGCTAGAAACTGGTTGAAGGGCTAATTGTATTAGTTCTTTAAAATACAGCTTAATTGTCACGTTGGATTTATATACTTTTTTCGAAGTCACACTTTTAGTAAGTTGTCATTGTTTTGCCCAAAACTAAGAGGCTTTCCTGCCAGTGTCCAGATGTCATCTGATCTAGATGGCTCATATGTGGTGAGATGTGTATTGTTATCAGATTGTGGACAACAGGATCTGGATGTGTTTAAGGGGACTCCTTCATTGACAGGATGGCCTGCGGGCTGTGCCCAGCTCCTTCCTGAGCTTCAAATTATGCGTGCAATGCCACTGGCAGATGAAGCTCACATGTAGGCCTGCCTCCATTTTGCCGGTAGGTCACCGTGGCTTCTTTAAAGGAGGCATGAGGAAGTTGCTAGCTAGACAGCAAGTGCTCTTTTAGGGTCTTGCACAGGCTGTGAGTGTGGTTATGGCTAAAGAATAGGACTTCCCATGCATACTGAAAACAATCCATTAGCAACTGCTGTCTTTGTGAGCCCCAGGGTAGCCACAAGAACCCCAGTGCTTAGCCCTGCTCAGTAAGTGACTTGTCCTGCCCAACAACTTGCAATGTCTTCCTTTGAGGAGGAGATCCATGATGCCCTATTCTCCTTTGCCCTCAAGCCAGGACAGCAATTATGAGATAGCAAATGGGCTTGGCGCCGGATTTACTTTGATGTCGGACTCAATGGACTTTAATTTGGATTTTCACACTACTTTGGAACTTGAGAACATTTGTGTGGACTATTGTCTACAAATTTGCATTCTTTTCAGCATTGTACAATTTATATAAATTTCTCCCCTTTGGATTCCAGAATTTTGTCGTTGTTACTCCTGCCGCTCCAAGTGAACTTTCTATTTATTTCTTTATCCCTCCCAAAAATTGAGATGTTTACTTCATCCCTAAAATGCATGCACCTTTTCATATATTTTTAAAAAAAAATCAATACAAATCTTTATTTTTTTAATATTTACTTGGATGTAGTATGACCGTTCAGGATGTGTTGTTATTCATTAGATAGAATAAATTGTTTTGAGCTGAAGTTGCATGGCACACAATCCAGATTCTCAAACCCTTAGAAAGACATTACCCATACCTTTTTATGCAACCCCAAATATGGAAATAGTTTTGCAAAATGTGTTTTTTTCCATATACATTCAGGGGCAAGATGGGTGAATTTAAAAAGTGGTGTACTTCTGTAGTAATTGTTTAAGGATGGAGCAGGGACTGGTGAGGGAAGTTACCATAGGACTATAAGTGGTTGATGTATATATCAACAGGGGATCGCTCACATCCCAGCAATGCAGCACAGCTCACACTTTGGTTTGAGGATCAGCTTATATATAGTGGATTGGCAGAAAGATGAGCATGACAGGTGGTTGCTGAACTTCAGTTTCCTGAGGTGTTTAATTTTACACTGAAGCTTTAAACTGGGTCCAATATCAAAGGGCCTAATAGAACCGCCTGACCATGAACAATGCACGGTACCTGCATCCTCCTCCCTTGAGACCTGGATATGTTCCTGTAGTAACTTCACATTCACAGATGTGGGCCCCTTACTCGATCCTTCAGCACCCCTGGGATGGACACCACTTTTTCGGCACAGCACAGCACACTAGCTCAGGCTGGACTCGGAGAGGTGCTGCTAATTAAGGGCAATCTGCAAGCTTTGGAGAGGGCCCAGTACTTCTGTTCCAGAGATTTTCACTCAAATAAAAGAGCGCTAGGAGGTTCTAGGAGACGCAAAGCATGAGAATATGTAGACTTTGTGCTGAGGCAGTGTCTCAAGGGAAAGCACTGTCTTCCTCAGATATGAATTGCCTCAATGAGTGTGCTATCTGTTGTTCCTGCTCTCACCCTCAGAAACCTGGAGTCTCATAGTCCTCTATACCCCCAATAGGCATTGCCACATAATATGCTTTCCGCACCACACACCATAAGGAACACACAGCTATTCACAAATGGTCAGCAGAACAATTATTTTGGATATGCACTAAAACGTGAGTGAGTCTGTATGATGTGGCTGGACATCATGGTCTGACATCTGTAAAATACTTTACCAAAAGGCTTTGTGAAAGGGCAATCTTGAGGTTAGAGCAGGCCAGTTATAGCAACAAACAAGAACACATAAACATAAACCCCTCAGTAATAGGAGGGGCATGTTTTAGGTACCTCAAGTTCCACGCTGCTTGGTGAGAGGAGGCCAAGTGATACTGCTGCCGGTCCGGTGTTCCAAGAGCAGCCAAGAGCAGGAGTCTGAGCCATTGAGTTCCGTAGGTAGTTGACGTTCCTTACAGCAACCAAACCATGGAGAATAATCTACCAATCGGGGAATTATGAAGCGTGCTACTCACCTGTAGGGTTCTCAAGGAGATTCTTTTGTTGAGATGTTGGGGTCTGGTGTTGTGGAGACATTTGTAGGTGTGGGTGAGTATCTTGAAGGTTACTCTTTTTCTCGATTGGAAGCCAGTGGAGGTCTCTAAGAGGATGGGTGATATGTTCTTGTCAAGGGACGCCAAGGACGAGTCTGACTGTGATGTTCTGCATGGTCTGGAGTTTGCGGAGCAGAGATTTGGTGACCCCAGTGTAGAGTGCATTTCCGTAGTCCAGTCTGCTGGTTATGAGCTCCTAGGTGATGGTCTTTCTTGATTCAGGGGATCCATTTGAAGGTCTTGCGAAGGATGCAGAGGGTGTTGACACAGGTGGAGTCAAAAGCGTTTATCTGTCGGGTCATGGTGAGGAAGGAGTCGAGAATGATGCTGGTCCGTGGTCTGTGGGGGGTGAGGGACTGCTAAGGGCGTTGGGCCACCAGGTTTTGTCCCATGCATAGGGGGAGGGCCCATTGATGAGGAAATCTGTCCTTTCTGACTTAACTTTTGGGCAGCTGCTGCTCATCCAGGATGTAATATCCTTCATTCCTTCCTGGAAGCGGAGTCTGGTGGTGAGGGGGTCCTTAGTGAGCGATAGGATGAGCTGGGTGTCATCGGCATAGGATACTATGCTAAATCCATGTTGTCTGATGATGGCGGCGAGGGGGGCCATGTAGATTTTGAAGGGCGTGGATCTGAGCGATAATCCTTGGGATACTCTGCAATTGATCACTGTGGGTTCGGAGAGGAAGGGTGAAAGTCTGATTCTTTGGGTTCTGCCCATGAGGAAGTAGCGGAACCAGTCGAGGGTGGTTCCCTGAATGCTGGTGTCATGGTGTCCGGCAGTGAGAGTGCAGTGGGAGACGGTGTCGAAGGCTGCAGAGAGGTCGAGTAGGATCAGGGCTGCGGTGTGGCCTACGTTGAGGAGGGTTTGAATGCCATCTGTGGAGGTGAGTAAGGTGGTCTGGGTGCTGTGGTTGCTGCGGAATCTGAATTGGGAGGGGTCGAGGATGGAGTTCTCTTCTATGAATTTTGTTAGTTGGCCATTGTCATTGCTTCTCTGTGACTTTGGCTGTGAAAGGGAGGAGGAAAATGGGTCGGTTGAGGTCTGTCGAATCTGCTGAGGGCTTCTTGAGGAGTTGCTTGACTTCTGCACGTTTTCAGTCATCAGGTATTGTGCTGTTTCGAAGGTGGCGATGATGGCACATAAGATGCTCTCATGTCGTTTATAATAGTAATCAGCATGAGAGCAGCATCAGGATTGGTTGAAGTGGGCTAATCCAGTGCGCCTTTTGAAACTGGGGTCTTGTGTCTGCAATCAGCATGGCTCTTTAAAACAGCTGCGATCGGTGCAGTCTGAAGTGCGCATATCGGAATGGCTATCGGAAGGCAGCCGACCGAAACGACACGCACAATTTAAGCTTTAAGTGAGTCATCCCAACAGCCAATCAGCAGGAATGGCCCCAACCTCACACTCACGTTTGGACCAGAAGCACTTTCCTTTAAAGTAAAATAGTTAGATTGAATGATGATCATTTTATTTATGTTTTCTGCTGTGCTCGCAGTAGGTGGGGTGGGGCTCCTTTGTCCTAAAGGAGAAGCCGCCACTGCAGGAAAGGGTGCTCATCTTTCTTGCTGGTACGTGGGGTCTTGCAGTCTGACGGAATCCCTAGGAGGAAGGTTCCTGTCTGTTAGTGAGGTGTAATTGGAGGTGTAATCCTGCATTGGGTCAACAAGTCCCTCTTGTCCTGTAGTAATGGAGGCCCCAGGAATGGCAAATTGGAAGGTCGGAGGGAATGCTGCTGGAATTGCACACTGTTCTCCACTTATAAATGCAGTAACATTATCGTCAAGCTGTTTGTTCCCAAGAAAAGGGAAAACATTGTTATGTATACATTAGAAAGGATGTGGCAGCAAAATCAAAACATGTTGTGTATTAACTTTAAGGCAAATATGATACTTCAACAAAGACAAATATATTATTTTATTGATATAGAAGGGCATCTGTCACTTGAAATGTGCCCATAAACAAGAAGTACAATAACATAATATTTGCTACTCCCACAGATGGTTGCTGTCTGGCAAGCCCCTTGGATGTCAGTTGTTTAACAGCTGCCCTTAAACATGATAGTAGGCCTTGGGTCCCTTGATGTAGCATCTGCAGAATAGAGTATCAGATATCTTTTGAATTATGACAGCATGATTGAGGTTGACTATGACAGGTGTGATGAACGGTATCCATGCTGAAACATGTGAAATATAAATATGGTATTTTCCTTTCACCTGGTAAGCAGAAATTATTGAGAAATAGAAAAGTTGGAAAATGAACAGCAAATTGATATATATAGTACATGTACTCTGGTGACACACTTACTGGACAGGTGAATGGAAAAGGGCTTTACATACTGTTATAGGGAATGATGATCATTTTATTATGTAGCAGTGCAGCTTTGGGCCAAAACTCACATACAGAGTATTGAAAAATTCCAATACAAAGAGTATGAGGGTATGGGAACATGTTACTGTTATATAAACATGCATTTCTTAATAGGCTGAGGTATCACATTTCAACTACCCTCATACTTTTAAGAGAGAGAAATGCTTAGATGAATCACAATTAGTAAACAGTAGACGAGACAATGGAGAGATTAACAACACAGCACCTGCAAAGTAGAAGACTTGAAGCTGATCATCTCCCACACCAAGGACCACCACACCGCCAAAACCAACCTCCACGAATGAATGAAAGCCGTCGACGAGTGGATGAAGACCAGCCGACTGAAGCTAAACTCAGACAAGATGGAAGTCCTCATCCTTGGATCCACCCCCTCGACCTGGGATGACTCCTGTTGGCCAACCGTAAGTGGGAACAGCTCCAACATCCACTGACCAAGCACACAACCTAGGGTTCATCCTCGACTCTACCCTCTCCATGACAAAGCAGGTCAATGCCGTCTCATCCTCCTCAACAATCTCTGCAATCACTTTCCGCAAAAGTCTTAAAACCTATCTGTTCCAGCTAGCTTATGACTAATCTCCCCACTCACACCTGCTCTTTCTTTCCACTTGTCTCTGAGCGCCATGAAACCAATTGGTGTCCGTGCGCGGTAACAAATTCTTTTAACATAACATAACATAACATAACAAAATCACGCAAAATTACCCCAAATTATGCATAATACGAAACTGGCATTTGGAACTGTATTTAGCAATAAATTTAATTCTTGCCTACACTTTGGAGGCAGGGATGCATTCACGCAAAAAACATGTATCATGTAAAACAGCTGCTTGCTGACTGTTGCTGGCATTGTTACTACACGCTGTGAGTTAGAACTGGGAGTCTCTAATTGGCTGAGGTAGGTACCACTGTCCAAATAGGGACCCTTGCTTCTAGTCAGGGAAAGGAGGAAACACTCTTTAGATAACCTCTGCTCATCCCCTTGGTAGCTTGGCACAAGCAGTTAGCCCTATCCAAAAGCAATGTGTAAAGTATTTGTACCAACACTCATAGTAACACAGTGAAAACACCACAAACTGACTCCACAGCAGTTTAGAAAATTACCGGTATTTAATCTAAACTACACAAGACCAAAACGACAAAAATCCAACATACACAGTTCGAGAATATGGTTGCAAAAGAGTTCTTAAGGTTGCAATAAAATAATCCACAGTTGCGTGAAAAGTTTGCAGTTGCGTCACGTTTAGCCAACAGTACCTTTTAAATGCGACAAAGCTCTAAAGCAGACGCTGGTGTGGTGGAAAACAAGCGATGCGTTGCTCTTGAGACCCTGGGGAGGCGATGCAACAACCCCGCTGCAGCAGCGGGCATGTTGGAACAAATCCGGTCTGTATGGGGAGGAAGGCAGACATGTATGAATTCGGGTCCGTACGTTCCGTAGAAAGTTTCCTCCCACAAAGGCACGATGCGATGATCTTTGGAGTTGCCAAGATCTCTGGGGCGATGATGCGCGGACCAGCGGTGATCTCTCTCTCACAGCTCCTCGATGCGATGGCTTCTGCGACGACACTCGCAGAGACGTTATGCGGTCCGCAAGCAAGCAATGCGGCGATCTCACCCAGCGACGACAGGCTCTGCAACGACACTCGCAGCAATGGTAATCTTCCCGCACCGGTCTGTTGCGTCCCGCAAATGCTGCGACTACTCTGGCAGTGGCAACAGGTGCTGCTACGATCTCGGCCTTCGTATCAGCGGGAATTTCCTCGCACTGTAGGGGATGTGCTCCGCAAGCGAGCGATGCGACAAAACTTGCAGAAAGTCTTTAAAAGCTTGGTTTCCAGCTCCCCAACACAGGTACAACTTCCAGAGGCATCACACATGGGCCATGCACTCCAGGAAGGACAGAACTCTCTCAGTAGAGTTCAGGGAAGCTGGGGGTGAAGTCCTTTTGTTCCTGGGACTTCTAAAACAGGGAGCCAGCTCTTCTCAGGCCCTTGGAGATTCCTTCAAGCAAGGGGACACAGCACAAAGCAAAGTCCTTCCCCTCTCCTTGGCAGCAAAGCAACAGCAGGTCTGTCCAGCAGAGCAACAGCAGGACAGTCTTCCTTCTTCAGTTTCAGCTTTTTCCTGGACAGAGGCTCCTTCTTGATTCCAGGATGATCTAATTTTCTGCAGTCGGGGTCCTGTACCCCTAAATGTCTTTGTTCCCTTTGTGCATGAGGGCTCTGAGCCCGGTCTGAACCGGTTCTGGGCAGGCACAGCCCTATTCAGGCCCAGGTGCTATCTCCTCCCACCACTCAAGTTTCAAATGCAGTCATTCAGCCTAGGGTTGACTCAGCCAGCCTCCTGGGAATCCCCAGCCCGTGTCACTCTTAAACCAGACAGTCAATTCACAAACAGGCCAAGGCACACAGAAAGGTCAGACAAGAGAACAGCAAATTTCTAAGAGTGCTGTTGTTAAACAAAGGATTTAAAAACAACCTTCCCTAAAAGATGTGTTATTAAATTCTGAGTTCAGGGATACCAGACTCTTATGTCCCAACTTGATCCCATGGGAAGATATGCTGGTAGCCACTGTAGACAGCATACCCATTGGTAGCCTATGGAGCAAGCAGCAGTGAAAAACGAAAATGGCTGTAATTCACTACCAGGGCATGTCACCTGCACAAGTACATGCTCTACCTTTCACATACACTTCACCCTGCCGAAGGGGGTACCTTGGGCCTTCCTTAGGGGTGACCAATGTGCACAGAAATCCAGCACAGCATCACAAATACAGGAGGTAGAGGCAAAAAGATAGGGGGAAACCACGCCAAGGATGCCAGGTCTAACACTGCATTAGCTTGAAAGTTTTACCACAAAACCCCCATGATTATGAAATGCGCCGTAATCACATAAATTGAGTCATTTTACATAACAAAAGTATTGTCACATCATCAGCAACAAGGTTAGGGGCACATGCATCATTTTTTTTTGCGGTCGCAAAGGGGCAGATTCAAAGAATCTGCCCCTTTGCAACTGCAATTTTTGCATTTGGGATGCATCATCCCAAATAAAAAATCGCTATTTAGGTAATCGCAAAATTTGCGATTATTTAAATTGCAATTGCATTTAGGGAATCACAAATTGCGATTACCTAATTGCAATGCAACAAAACAAATGCGATTTCGCTTTTAAGAAATGGAAATTACCATCAACTCAACGTTGATGGTAATTTGCGAAAACGTTAAAAAGTGCACAAAAGTGCATTTTTCAAAGTTCTATGTTGCACACAAACATGCCCTTGGGGCATATTTGTGTGCAACATGTTTTTTAATTGCATTTTCAGTGGTGCATCAGGGTGTCTTTTTGGCACCCTTGCACCTTTGAAATTGCAAGCGCAATTTACGTGTACCTATTTGGTACTCACAAATTGTGCATGCAATTCCCATTGATTCCTACGGGCCTCTAGGCCCATAGGAATTATTGGAAAGACATTTCTTATTTGCGAATCTCAATTTTCAAGTTTTAAATGAGGAATGTGTTTGCGATTCTGACATGCATAAGTAATTACGATTCCTAAATTGCAATTCTTAAAAACGCAATTTAGGGATCACAGTTTTTCTTGCGATTCCTTCATACTTAAAGAATTACGATTCTTAAAATGCGATTTCTTAAAAATCGCAATTTAGGAATCACAATTCCTAAGTTTGATGCATGTGGCCCTTTGTCTGAAAACTCCTTTTTGAGACAGGTTTTGCCCTGTTTATTATTTAGTTCTTGCTTGAATTGCCTCACTCTTAAACTTGTAAATGTGGAGAATTAAGAATACTGTTTAACACATCGCTGTCATTCTGAATATTAAATATTTATTTGTGTTTCTTTTAAATGAGAGGATAAGATAACTGCAAACTGAATGTTGCACTGGTTAGATTCCAAGAAAGGAATTGCTTCAAAGAATTATCCATCAAGTGGCTTTTCATCACAAAATAAATAAAACATGGAAGAAGGTGCAAGCAATTCATGATCATGAGATGGCTGAATGTTATTCCTGCCAGGCGTGATAAACATTTTTGTCACAGGTGAAAAAAGAAGACTTCTTTGGATAAAATCAATGGCAAAAAAGCAACTAAATCTTCCACAAATGGCGATAGCAATTTTATCTTTAGAGCCATATAGAGAATAGTTGACGATCTGTATAATTCGCAGTTTGTCAATTTAATGGTGACATTGACATTTGTGGGTTGTATTTTTCTTGTTTTAATGGCACAAACAGTGATATGCCTGTCAGTGGTAAGAGCTAAGATGACCAATGAAACAAAGTATTGTATACTATAAAAGGTGTTTTATGGTAATTCCTGCGCTGAAAAAAGAATCCATTATATTTGGACGGCAGTGTATGTAGATAGCAAGATGGCACAGCCTCAAAGTGTTCACTGTTAAAAATCTCAGCATTATCTGAAGCTTAACAATTTGAATGACTGCAGGGACCACTGATCCTTTTGTGCTTTTGAATTTGAGTGCCATTAAATTAGCTAAAAGTCACGGTAGTTCCCTACAGTGCTTAGAAACTGTAAAATTGCTGTATTAAATCAATTTTTAAAAAAACAATCATACTTTGCAGAAAATGTAATACTATAGGCACACAGCAAGTTCTGAGGATCTATTATGCGTTATGTTAATTTCCTATTTGATTCACAACAGGCACATGAAACACAGAACTACATATCCCATGATTCTTATCGTTGGACACAAAATGAGGTAAACAATCAGATCAACTCAGAATGCATATCAGACAGTCTGAGTAAGCTGTTGCCCCCTTTTCTTGTCACTGCATGAGATAAATTGTATGTGTTTGTCATTCTGTTTATACGATTTGAATTTTGCAACCATTTTGGGTATAATTGTTACCTTTAGCACAGCACGTTTGCACACTCAGTCGCCACTAGTTGTTTCTTTGGCCCGCGTGTCTACATCTTACTGGCATTGATTATCAGATGTATGGAGCAAATTGTATTCAACACTGGCATTTTATAACGTGTTGCAATTTTGAAATTTGGCTTGGTGTTCTGCTTGCTTTGAGTGAGGATTGCTTATGTGTGTCTGCTATTGACCTTCTAAAAAAGCGAGAGGTGAAAGGTGTGTACACAAATCTGCTTATGATGAAGAGGATCTTGGTAAAACGAATCATTATTCTTTCCCTAATAACTCAGTAGTCAATCTATATAGAAAGCAATGCAAACCACATTTAAATCAGTAACTTCTGGCACCCCAGTAAACAAGGTCATATTGGAAACTATGTCTTCAACTGCTGGTGATTAGAGGACATGCAGTTTGCTTTAAAACTCACAAAAGGCAGGAAAGACGGTTGCAAATGATATAAGACCACTTACATATGCTCAGTAGTGGGAAAATTAAAGAATATTTCTTGTGCTCATTCCCCTAATATCCTCTGCATCATTCCATGTGATGGGATAGTGGCTCTCAGTCACCTATTGAGTTTGACCTGAGGTCAGGTATGAGATGCACTGACTCAGTGATATGGAGGGGAGAAAGGAACCTCTTAAGTACTGTCTGAGTGAAGGGTATTCTGATGGTGATGACAGTTATATAGATTACGATAACAGGGGTGAAGACATTTCTTTTGATATTGCTACTGATTAAGATTAGGTCTTAAAGGAGTTTCTCCTTCAGTGAAGGCTCCTCCGCTAAGGAGGAAGAGCATCGCCTCACTGCTCAGTGTGAACGAAAAAATAAAATGATAATAACTGAAGTTATTATAATTTTATTTTTTGTATTATCAGGCTAGGGCAGCCTGGGGTACGTGGCTCCCCTGACATCAGGGAGGAGGAGTGATTGTGCACTCTGTAAAGTGCACATGAATCTTTGACCTGCCCTCTTGGGCCAGCCAAACAGTCATGCGCACTTCGCATGTTCTCCATGCAGGCAACATAACAGCCTGCATGGAGAACATGCCCAGGCCTCCATTCACTGGCTGAGCACTGAACCACGATGCTTAGACCAATCACTATGATGCATTGCAGTGTTGTGATTGACTGTGGAGAGCCTGGGTGCTTCCCGGTAGAGACTGACGGTGCAGAAGAGTCGGTGGAGGGACTCGGCAAGACCATGTAAGTGATTATTTTTTTCATTCAAACCCAACCCCCACCACCCCCATACCTTACCAGCCATCACTGTTCACCTTATTGGGCAGTTTCTGTCCCAAAATTGCATAAATTACACTGGTGTGATATGAATTTTGCCCAGGCCTACAACTGACTCTGTTCCAACATCTCACCTTCTTTCACCAGAGAAGGAAAGAAGCCACATTCCCTTCCAACAGAGGGAAAAGAAAAGGAGAAATAGTTGTGGGCAGAATCATATCTTTTATTCACAAGGGGAAAGATATTTGAAGAGAATCTTGGATCTTTCAAATAATTCAATGTTTTCAGGGTAGTTCTATTCTTCCCCCATTCAAAGTTCTTCTACACATCTACTTAACTATTTAGTGGAGGAACAAACTCTTGATTCAAATGAAGTTGGTGATCTGCTGCAGAAGCATGCCATTGAACCTGAAAACAAAGAAAGATGTTGTGATACAAGACGTATCACATCTTTCTTTGTTTTCAGTTTATAGGAAGTTTATTATGATTAGATAAGATCCAACATGGTATTGCATTCAAACCAGGAGAGAAATACAATGAAAGTGAAAGAGGAAGGCGAGTAAAAAACAGGAAAATAAGGAAAATGTGAGACGAAAAGCATACGTGGTTGGAAATAAAAACAATCTGATGATAATATAAAACCATTTTTAATCATTTAAAGCAATTTAAGGGTACATATAAATCATATTTAATAGGAAAAGAAGTCAACGGGTTGAAGAACGTCTTCTGTAGTAGGCTGACTTTGAAAAGAAGGTTGTGCATACTTACAAAGGAAATTTGTGATTGAAGATCTTAAAGCAGAGCGTTTAAAGACAGGTGACGGAGGATGAATACATGCTGACTCCAGTTCATGATTATAATAAACCGTATACCACCAAGCTTAAAAAAATAATTGTGTGAAGTCCTTCCAGCTCTTTGTTATTTGCTGAAAAACAACTGTTAGCAATAGAGCTATTATTTTTGTATGCAGTGAAACATCCTCCCAGTCGTCAGATAAACTACCCAAGAAAACAATAATAGAATAAGGAACTATTGAATGAAAAATAGATTTAATTTATTTCCATATTTATGTCTTCAATGTATGAACTAAAGGACTAGTGAATAATACATGTTTTATGTCTGTATGCTTTGAGTGACAGGACCAACAGGTGTCGGAAAGATCCAGGTACATATGATGTACTGTAGAGGGGAGAAGATGAGTCTGTATAAAAATAAGCCTTTGTGTATTGTTAGGTGCAAGAGAATATTTCCATAATTTTATCTATATTTGCATCGATGTGCTAATAGGCCAATTAACTCCCAGTTCTCTTTGTCAGACTTATTCAGTGTTGATTTTAAGTCTGTCATTAGTGTGTGTAGTAAAAGATGATATATAGTTGATGATTTTCGAGCTGTAAATAGAAAATAACCTATTCTAGGAGGAGAGACAAGTGACTGTAGAACTCAAGCCTGAAACTGGTTGTATGCGTCAATAGTTTGCAATATTTAGAATGTGCTTTGAATGGAGGAGGGAAGGTTAAAAAGGTATTGGGCTTGAGAAAATGTCAGAAATAAATTGTTGACAAATAATTAAATAACCAATGTGAGACCTTTCTGCCTCCATATTTCCAATAAAAGAGTTTATGTTTATGTAGTAATAGGGTGTTATGCCAAATTTTGGAGTGAAGGAAAGCGGTAGTGATGGAGCAAGGATTCGTACGTAATGCGACTTGCTTGTATTCAGTCCTCTCAACATAACATTAATGTACTAACTAACATACATACACATACACATACATACATACATACAACATGTTTGTCTTATTAATATTGCACTTCACGAAATGTTAGGTATCTAGAAGAAACTTGCTTATGTGTTTCTACGAACAATAATCCGCTTGCACTAAAATGGCCGCTGCTACGCGGGATTTCCTACTGCGCATGCGTCTGTCATACTCATGTGACAAGACGTCTTTCTCGGCTTGGAGGGAAACTTTCGCTTCTGCGCACTAGATCTAAGATGGCTGCTTTGTGTTACAGCATGCATGAATCTTGCACTGCTGCTTTTGCTAAGCTGTTCGTTCTGCTTAACTCTAACGCAATAGTTAAATATAAAGTAATGGAAATAGAGTAGAGATAAGTGGTATGCAGTGCATTTATTTAGTCTTGTTCTAAAACGGTTTCTTTTCTATTCTTTCATGTAATCACGCTTCTGAGCCTGAAATGTACCCGATACTCCATTTTGAAACCCACTGCACTTCATATTGAAACCTTTCAGCCTGCGCACCAGAGTCTAAAAACCCTCAAGTCATGGCATTGAATGAGTGCCAGGGACAGCCTTGACCAAGATGCGCCTGGGAACTTCACCTCCTGAACTCTAGAGAGGAAGCAAAATTGTTAAATGGACTACTTTATAACGGACATTGATACATTCACTGCTGGGTGGAATAAAACATGCATGGGAAAATAAAATTGATGGGCGGGAACGTAAAATTTAAATTTATAGGGAAAAGATTCATTTTAGTATGGTGTGATGATATCTCCCCATCTTTTGGCCAATCAAATTTGGGGATCCTTACACTTGCAACATTGAGGGGTGGTACACTGCCCTGGAAAACAGTATTACTAGAGAAGGTTTAGCTAAAGAAATTGACCGACTTGTCCGAATAGCTGACCTATCACTGACCCAACGCACTCAATAGGTGATCGAGAGCAGAGGTGCTGGCGGAGCACTCTGTCAGAAGATTTGATAACCCAATCCGGGTTAGGCTGTTAGAGGGTTGTAGCGCTGGCGTAGCAACTTTAACTGTGGGTGCCGGTCTTAGCCTGTGGTGGTCCTGTCCTGATCCAAATTTGGCAGCATCTGTCCTGATTTCTGGTTGGCATCTGTTGTCTCACTGGCACTTGCACTTTGGCTCTATCCTTTGACTGATCCGTGGCCAGGGTTGGTCTTCATACCATTCTAGGTAAATATTCTATGTGGGTATGACATTGTACTGTTTCCTTCTCTCTTCCCACCCTAATGTCAAATGCGTAAAGACTGCTTTATAAAATCTCTGCATATTTTCATTCTAATCATTATTTTCCTGATTGAAAGATTTCTGATGTTTAATGTTTGGATTAAGACATCTAAGAAATTTAGATAAAGAGTTTAAACCTTTCCCGAGTTTGTGGTTATTATACGAGTGCAAATGTTATTATTCTACCTATTATTCTAACTCCTTTGATCCCTTAGGACTTTAGTTACCAATAACAAGGATTGGTAAATGTCCTAAATGAAATTTAATATCACTGATTAGAGTAAGTGCACAGGTTACCTGATTAAATCTCATCATTATGTTGTTTTATGGGCCCAGGTGGGTATGGTAAAACC
The DNA here is from genome assembly GCF_964263255.1 of Lissotriton vulgaris. Classification (NCBI taxonomy): domain Eukaryota; kingdom Metazoa; phylum Chordata; class Amphibia; order Caudata; family Salamandridae; genus Lissotriton; species Lissotriton vulgaris. The sequence continues at coordinate 163,743,466 of NC_141697.1, read as the reverse complement.
GAACTGAGTGACCTGCACGCTCTATCAGTAGTATCAGTAGGTATATAGGATAATATAGGTTCTAATAGCATGCAAATATGTTTACAGATGAGAGTACACAAACATTAAGATTTTCTTGAGAATGTGACATATAAGGTATACAAGGATAAAAAACGTTTCTCCAACTCTGCCCAAAGTGTACAATACTCCAAAGATTCTACAATCCAATAAATAGATTGCTTGAATATAAAGGCTGAATGGTATTCAGGAAAATCAGGAAAATATACTACACCATCCGATTTATAAAGTTTCAGTAGGAACATACATGTTTTTTTCCTATTCCATAAAAAAGAGGAAAGTATGGTTTTCTTTTTTTAAATGTTTGGAAGGAATAAATAGTGGGATGTTACAAATATGTTTAAAACTATGAGTACTAACATCATATTTATGGTATCAAGACAACCCCACTAGGAGAGATGTAAGGGATGTCAGTGACTGACTAAAGAATAGGCTGAACGCAGAGAATCAGACTCGCCCCATTTAACTCAGAATCCACAGAGATCAGCTGCGGAATGCCTCAGGGAACTTCTGATTCCCACCCTGTTCAATATCTACATGACCCTAATCACAGCCATCGTCAGAAGCCACAGACTCAAAATTGTCTCCTAGGCCCATGACACCCAGCTGATTCTCTCCCCCACAGACAAACACACAGGTGCCAAGAGCAACTTGCACATCAGGATGAAGGCAGTCACCACCTGGATGAACGCCAGCTGCCTCAATCTCAACTCAGACAAAACCAAAGTCCTCATTCTGGGATTACTCAGGGTGCAGCACTTGGAAACCCCTACACCCAAGGACGATGCATGAAACCCGAGCATCATCCTGGACTCCTCGCGCTCAATGAACCACCAAATCAACACTGATTCCTCCTTCTACTTATATATGCTACACTGGCTTAATAAGATCTTTAAGTGGATCCCCACCAAGTCCAGAAAAATGGTCACCCATGCTCTTGTCAGCAGCAGACTCGACTACGGCAATGCACTCTATGCAGGCACCTCCCAGAAACTTCAAAAGAAACTGCAGAACACCTCTGCCAGACTCATCCTGAACATCCCACACCACAGCAACATCACTGGCAACCTGAGAAACCTTCACTGACTGACTATCAACAAGAAAATTGCCTTCAAACTCCCCACACATGCCTACAAAGCCCTTCACAATTCTCGAACTGCATACTTCAACCACTGCCTCTCCTTCAACACTCCCACCAGAGATCTCTACTTCGCCAAACTGGCCCTGATCACCAAGCCACGGAACCGCAAGACCGCTGCCGGAGGAAGATCTTTCTCCTACCTTGCTGTAAAGACCTTTAACTTGCTGCCTCTGCACCTCAGACAACCACCATCGCAGCCTCAATTCAGGACAGAACTCAAGATCTGGCTCTTTGACTGAACTGCAGATCCACTCCCACCCAGCGCTTTGAGACCCTCACCGGTGAGTAGTCATCATTCATAAGAAACCTGATTGAATGATTGAAAGTTGTTAATTTATGTGTACTTTTGTCTATGCTTAATGAGATGGAGGTTTTAATTGATTAAGAAAACCATAAACCTTGGTTAAGTTCTATGTGAACTTGTGCATTGAGAAATCATGTTTAAAAGTACATTTGTGAAGAGGTTGAATTGAACATTTATTGTGATTGAATTTATTACCAGAAACAACAGAGTTAGAATCTACTTCATGTAAAAAATCTGGAAGTGGCAAGTGTTGGGGTGAAATAAGCAATAAAAAACTTCCAATTTAATCTGTTGGTTGTTGCATAAAAAAATCCATGTATCACTGGGTTGTATCTGTTCTTGGAAATAAAAGTCAAGAGTATGAAAACAAAAAAATGAAAATATACAATCAAAGGCTATCTCAGCATCTAAAGTAACTGCAGCTGGTTCTGGCGAAGCTTGCTCGCAACAGAAATGCTCTGTGTAGCCGTCAAACTATTCAACATTTATCCGGCATCTGCGGGGTCTTTCTTCCCTACATTGCCCTGCTGGTGACAGCGCAATTACTCGGGGACAAGAAGAGCCATCCCGGAGCACTCCATGGCCAACAATGAGTGAGAGTCAGCTGGCAAAGTGGGGAACCCTGTGCTAGCCCTGCATCATCGGCTTCGAGTATTGATACATCGCCGAACATTGGACCGACACCCGGAGGCACCGTGAGCGCTGCTGGTCCTGGTGCACAATTGGCGAACTGAAACAAGGAGGCTGCTGACAGCGACGACACCAGTGGAGGGCACGGCGGTGTACTGCTGTCTCCTTAGCTTATGCAGCTGAGGAAGACGCGGAGTGCAGCTGGAACAGCAAAGGGGCGATTGACGTGATGAGAGGCGCCATCTTGCCCTGCATTGTAGGTGGCTCTCCCCCGTGGCGCGGCAGCATTCATAAGCGATAGATTGGTGAGGCAGCCTTCTGGGAGCACAGGAGCGGTGACTGGTCCCCATTGCACTAGGACAGTGAGTAAGGTGCTGCGAGCTGGTGCAGCCGCATGTCTGAGTGAAGAGGTCCACAAGGTGAAATACAGGTGGAGGAAAGCACTCAGGAGCGCTGTGAGTGCTACCTGGGATACATGGGAGGCTGTACTGTTGCTGGACATAAGCCGACCTGCATCTTTGAAGCGCTTGGGGTGCTGTGATTGTAATTGTGAAGCTGGTGTGTACTTTCAGGCCCTGTGGATGCCATTTTGATCTTTGGGACTGGGGTGCGCTTTCCTGCTACAGGTGCCAGGAGCCCCATAGCTATGCACTAGACTGGGAAGCATACCAGTAGAAGGTGACAACACACATTGCTGGTAGGTCCCCGTGGGGTGCCCTATGAGAGTCACAACTGCGGTAAGGGGGAGATCCCCGGATCTGCGATGGGGCACACAACGGTGCATGCCGGAGTACAGTCGGATGGCTGACCTAGCGTCTGGGAGTCGCTGTTTCTGCTCAATGCTGCCTGATGTGATGTGAAAAATTGCTGAGGTATTTGAACTACTGGTCCATGGTGGCGGAGCTCTGTTCCACGAAGGCGCCACAGCACTAGGAGGTGGATAGATCAGAGTGGCGACAGTTGGTGTGTTAGATAGTTGGTCTATGAAGATCTCCCAAAAAAAGGGCTACTTGCCTGCTTGAAGAGCCGCTCTAGAAGCTGCTGAGAGGACTGTGAATATACCAAGATGGGCAGAGTTGATAAGTCGCAGACCAAACTCACTTTTGACCAAAAGAAGACCAAGGGGAGAGACACCACCTCGGAAGATGGGGATAACGCATCCGACACAGAACATGAGGAAGCTGAGGGAGATATTCACTTGATGCTCGTCGCAATATAAAAAGGCTTACAGACCAGTTTTTCAACTTTGGTGACTAAGATAGACGCCCTCTCCTACAGAATGGACAGAATGTCAGAACGAATAGACAAGCATGCGGAGAGACTGGACATGTCAGAGTGACAGATTAAAGAGGTAGAAGAGGCGCAGACGACAATGGACACGGAGCATAAGCAGAATGGGTGGGTGTTACAAATTCTACAAGACAGGGAGGCACAATCTTGAAGGAACAATCTACGTATTACGGTCCTTCCGGAGTCAACCCCGACTGGCAACATGGAGAAATTCATTGAGAACTTGTTAGTTACACTACTTGGCAGTGAAAAGTTCTCTTCTATTTTGGTGGTTGAAAGGGCACATCGCTCTATGGATCCACGTCCGGTTCCTGGAGCCCCCCCCCAAGGGCGATCATAGCGAAACTGCTTAACTACAGTGATAGAGACTCAGCGCTGAAGATTTCCAGGGAGAAGCAATAACTGCAGTAAGAAGACTCCAATATATCCTTGTACCCGGACTTCATGATGCGGGTGCAGGAAGCCCTCAAGCAGTTTGCCCCATTAAAGCGCCAACTGTGGGATCGCAACTTAGACTATGCCATTCTGTATCCAGCAGTACTGCGTGTCAATCGGCAGGGTCAGTCACACATTTTTACTGATCCGAAAACTCTGCAGAAAGCCATATAGGAGTGGATCAAGGAGAAACGCAGCAGCCCGGAATGAAGCCCTTTGAAGGGGGCAGTTGGTTGCCACTTAGACAAACAAGACTGAATAATGAACTGCAGAAGCGACAGATAAGAGGGACTCTTTGGGGGATGCAAGCTGGGAATAGTGTGGAAGTGTGTGGAGCTATTAACGATTGGCATTGCCATTTAATGTGCAATAGTTATGTGACAACGCTGGGGTGCTGATTTGGGGTACAGAGCTCCTTCCTGCGATATTTGTGCTTATTGATGGGAGAGCCACAACTATCTAGGTGTGAGGTGCCGTGAGAAACTGGGGCGCGGTGGGACCAATTACAAATGATGTTTACTGGCAGAATGGCATGCAGGGGTGGAACCTGGTCTGATCTGGCTCTATCAATCAAAGAGTTGAGCAACATCTGCTCATGAGTGAAGTACAGATCTTTTGAACGTTCTTGTGGTGGCATGGGAGGGTGTGTTTTAAACTCTAGTTTTGGATTCATTTGAGTTGCTACAGCACATGTTTTGTTGATGAAGTGGGATGGGGTATATGTGTGGTATTTCGACCAAGCACAGTTGGTGAACGCTTGGCGTGGGAAGGGGGAGGATGGGGTTTGAGACTGAAAAAAACGAAATGCAGCTATGGTATCACCAGGTGGAAATTTGGTACATATGTAGATCGCTTTTTTGTGAGACGTGACAGGGACTATGGACCTTACATTCCCCCATGACTGCTCCTACTGAAGCATAAATGACTGTCCCCAATTGCACAATTAGAGCACTCATTTAAAACGTGAGAGGCCTAAATGATCACAGGAAACTGAGGAAGGTCCTAGCCTACTTAGCGAGACATAATATAGATGTAGTGACCTCGCAGAAGACTCACCTACCTCAAGATAGCCCCATGCTGAGCTGCAGGGGCTGCTAGGCAATATACATGCAGCGGGTTTTACTACCCATGCGAGAGGGGTGTTAAGGTGGGTGAACCCCAGATCCGTTCGCCAGTGTACACTGACAAAGAATGGCAATGTGTAATCTCTAGATTCAGGGGTAAGGGAGTGGAACTTCTACTAGTGAATGTCTATGGCCCGAATGATGACACCCCCACTTTGTATACTTCCCTACAGGAGATGGTCCGAGGGTATGAAGAAGGCTAACAGCTCTTGGGTGGTGACTTTAATATGTTATGGAACCCAAGGAAAGATAAGTCGGGCCTGATAGACAACCCACACCATCTGCACGCACAGTCACAGATCTTATGGTACAACTTGACTTATGTGATGCTGTCTTGACAGGCTTTTTGGCTCTATTTCGGAGTGATAAAGACTTTAAGCTTGCTCACATCTAGGATATGTATTCCTAGCTTGTGTTGGCTCTTTTAAGCCCTTTCTTCCAGACCTAGAAGAGGATAGCTGCTTTATATGATGATAGATCCCTTACTCTAATCCATCTATTGCATATTGGCTTTGTCTTTCATTATTTTGCCTATAGTAGAGGTTGGATCCTGTGGTCCTGACTTTATATTACACATTGGTATGGTTTATGTAGGTACTCTGACAGAGCTAAGGGTTATTTCATCCTTCTCAGGCCTACAAGGCCCAGAACTAGAGAGACTCCATTTTATTTTCTATCCCTGCAGAGCTGAGATGCTTCAAGGGGAAAGGTAATGTTTATAGTTAAGGCTGTTGTGTGCTAGGGGAAAACCAGCCAGGACTGGTTCTTATCGGAAGAATGTGTTTGTCTCTTAGGGCCCAGACGTAACAAGCAGATGGTCACTGCGGCTGCGCAAGGAGCCCTGGAGCTGGCACAGGAATTCGGTGGGAGGCAGCCCTCTGTTGGAAATTTCCATGAGGGCAGAGCATTCTATAATAGTGAAGTGCAGAGGCGGAGTCAGTTAGTTGAGCTGGAGTGGTAGAAGCAGTTGAGTTGAATTGGATGAGCGGAGAGTGTTGGTAGAGTTGGAGGAGTGGAATTGCAGGAGGAGAAGAGACAGAAGATGCTTGGAACAGAGAGAAGACAAACAGACAGTCAGTGAGCTGGAACTGAAGGAAGCAGTCAGAAGCAGTTACTTATCAGGAGGGGTTGTGAATAGCTGGAGTCTGAAGTAATGCCTTTTAGAAGAGACTGAAGTTATATCGTGGATTAAGCTGTGGGAGCAGCTGGAGTTAATTGGACATTGGCACAGAGACATTTAAACAGAGTGAACAAGCTAGTGGAACGAACGGTTATCAGAGCGGTAGAAACCATGAGATGGAAGTTGGAAGGTGGAGAGAGTCCGTGGGGGAGAGAAATCCAGTGCAAAGTAATCAGCGCAGATGTGTGTCCAAGAGTGCAGGAGAGAATCTAAGACGAGCTAAGGCACAGACGAGAGAGGAGCCCAGATGACAGCTAGAGCAAGACTTCATACTCCCAAGGTGACCTCGTTCCTTCCTTTATCAATATTAACCTTGTCCTTATACTGTATGCCTAATCCTTTTCTTTCAGCGGTGTGTTAAAGTTCCTGTTAATCAAGAGACCCCGCAGATAACCTTGTCCTCATACTGTATGTCTAATCCTTTTCTTTCAGCGGTGTGTTAAAGTTCCTGTTAGTTGTAGAGACCCCGCAGATTTGTGTATGTGCATTCTATTATTGTAATAAAGATACCCCAGTTCTTAGTGAACTAGTGTGCATGTGCTGTTCTTAAGATAGAGCTAACCTTTCTTCTAACCAGATGCTGTGTAGCAACTGATGGATCAAAAGGGAGTAGGAGCGCTTAAATCAGGGAATAACTCTTGCATACAGTGTGTATATCTTTTGTCCCCACACAGTGGAGGTAACCTTGCCTCCTAGTCAGGTATTACTGTTTGAACAGATGCTACCCCTGATCAGGTAAGTGATAACTGAATAATTAGGGAGAGAGAGAAGCCCTGGAACTGAGGGATAAAGTATATACTAAGTAATTCGGCCATCCCATAATATTATTGTAGTAGCAAACCTTTAGTGGATAGTGAGAGAGACTTCCCAACATAGAGAGAGCTAAAGGTATTCATAGGAAAGTGGTCGTCGTTGGTAAGCGGCGTTAATGAGAACACCAGGTGGGAGACTGGTGCCTAGGTCCGCCGGATTGTGGACCGGAAAGTAAGTAAGCGAGCACTAGGGGGGAGACCAGTGTGTAGTTCCGCCGGATTGTGGACACAATAGAAAGAGAGTGAGCACTGAGGCTGCAGCTCAGTGTGTAAGGCACGCCGGATTGTGTGTCGAGTGAGCACTGATGGTGATCAGTGTGTAAAGGTAGATAATCAGAACTGCCCCAGGGTAGATTAGTCTGGACCCATGTGGTCGCGAGACTATGAGGTATGAGTGTGGTGTAGGGCATGGACGTCCTTAGTAATCAGTGAGTATTCCTAGTAATCCCTATAGATTTAGTGGTGTTTCTAATGATATGAGCTTGTATATTGCGAGTTCCCAATCCTCAGGTAGGTACCCAGGTGCCTGGATAGATGGTCCTGAGGAGGGAGGTGGTTACGTTCCGGCTGGGTTGGAGGGGCTCTCAGGAGCTGATCCCATCTAGTCTGAGAACCCGGTCGTTACAGATGCATGGCGACACAGGTATCCAGAGAAGGGGGGATATACGTGTTATTCAGCGTACCATGAACTCCAAACCCGCATTATTCGTTTGCTGCTGGACGGATCCAGGACCGACTCCGACACTGTGAGGTACACCCCCATATGCTTTCTGATCACTCCCCATTGTTGCTAGTGTTTAACACCCCACAGAAATCCATTCCCCCCCTTTAGTGGAGGTACCCACCCTATTCGCTGCTAGATGCAATATTTAGGGAGGAATTGGCAGAAGCAATTTAATTTTTTTTATTATGAACATAGGATCTATTGACAGTTTTCAGATTGTTTGAGAAGCGTTTAAAGTATATTTGCGGCATTACAATGACCAAACACTCTGGGGTTCTAAAAGCGATCCGCAAAAGATTGTCGGAAGAGTCTTAAGACTCACCTCCAGGCTGGTACTGACGATGAGCTGACATCTGAGTTCAAAGCTCAGCTGGAAGAATGTCATGACGCAGCTGATGCGAAAATTAAATACCTGGGTAAATATGCCACAGCGCGCACGTACGGTGAAGGTGAGAGACCGGGTATAGTACTGGCGCAGCTCCTTAAAAAAAGGCAGGAAAAGATGATAGTGACGGAGATCAAATCTGTGGAGGGAGACACGCTTGTTGAAGAGGTGGCAATAGCGGGGAGATTCCGAGGCTATTACTCAGAGCTGTATTCGACTCGAAGTAACGGCTCTGAATTGGAGATACTACAATATTTGATGTATATCAAGCTCCCATGGTTAACAAACACACACCGGGAATTCGTAATGAGACCTGTGGAGAAAGACTAAATCGTCCTGGCGTTGTTGGGTATGAAGGCAGGGAGCGCTCCAGGATCTGATGGCTTAACTGTAGCCTTTTATAAGGCATTCATGGACTTACTGGTCCCCCAATTGGCAACACTTTTTGGTGAAATGTGCCTCCATCGATGAATTAAGCAATTATAGTGGCTATCTTGAAACCGGGCAAACCGCCGAATTAGAGTTCCTCCTACCGCCCGCTTTCCTTACTTAAGTTAGATACCAAAATATTTGCGAAGATTTTAGCTACGTGATTGATCCCGATTGTCCCGATGTTTGTGGCACCGGAATAGGTTGGTTTTGTTCCAAGTAGGAACTTAACTTACAATTTGAGAACAGTATTTGGAGCGATGCAGCATACCAAGCCAGAGAGACAGGCGGTAGCTGTACTCCTCGATATGGAAAAAGCTTTTGACTCGGTGGAGTGGCCCTTTATGTGCCAGGTCCTGCTGAGAATGGGGGTAGGAGCAGCCTTCTTGCTGTTGATAGTGACACTGTACAGTGCACCCACTGCTAGAATAAAAATGTGATGGAACCTATCTTCATAACAAGAGGGACGTGCCAGGTCTGCCCCTTGTCCCTCATTCTATATATGCTGGTAGCTGAGCCGTTGACCTGTGCGCTCCGAGAATATCACAGATTTAAAGGCATAGGATTTCCGAACTATGAGTTGATAGTTTCTGCCTATGCAGATGATATGTTGCTCTATGTGCGCGACACAGAACAGCACCTTTCTTCTGTGTTGGGTGAGGTGGTATGATTCAGGGAAGTGTTACGGTCAAAATCCATGAAATTTCCTCTTACGCCCGTTACAGTCCCTTTCGAGCCTGACTATCCGCTACAGTGGACAACAGAACCGGTGAGGTACCTTGGGATCAAGATCAACACGGACTCGGAGATGGTGTTCAGAGAAAACTATGAGGTAGCTATAGATAGATTAGAGGACGATGTGGAGAGTTGGATACATCTGCCACTGTCCCTGCTAGGTAGAGTTCCCATCATGAAAATGGTAGTACTCCCTCTTTTTCTGTTTCTGTTCCAGAATATTCCTTTGGTCCTCCCTTGCTCCTTCTTCTGACGACTTACAACTTTGATAACCAAGTTGGCTTGGGCGGGTAAGCAGGCGCGGTTTCAACGGGTGGTCCTTACGCTGCCTTTATCATATGGGAGGACTGGGTGGTCCTGACTTGGATCTCTACTATCGGTCGGCTCAAAGTGTGCATGCTTTCTACTGGTTGCATGGCATGTCGGACACCCCACACTTGCATATTGAGAAAGTGGTGGTCTCCCCTCTGCCCATGCCAGTTTTGATGTTTTTATTCCCAGATTGCAGAATACTAGACTTGGTGAATGCCAAAACATATGCTTGGCATCATCTCCTTAAGATGCAGGCGGGAGCTATATTGTATTCCCCGCCCGCTCTGTTATTATTTTAAGATAATTTGCTAACAATTTTCCTCACTTATTTTGACCTTCATAATATTTGGCACTAGATTTAAGGAGATATGATGATGCTTTATCAGTTGATATTTTATTAAAATATGTATGTTTCAATTGTTTATTTTTGCACAAATTTTTATAGTAATGGAAAGTTTCTTCTTTTTGCAAACATATCTAATAATAAAGTATTTGGCTGATGCTTTGAAAGCATCCCAAATAGAGTGATAAGCAATCTAATCATAGTTATTATTTTGGAAAAATTCATGAGAAAAAGAAGAAAGTGTGGAGTTAAAAGAGGTGTCTAATAATAACGTATTATTACATCTCCATAGATTGGCCTTACCAATCTTAGGTAAAATGTATAATTAAAGAGAAACAGGTGCACAGCCAGATCTCAGAATAGAACCTATACCCACAGAATGTAAATTTAGAAATAAGGCATGTGAAATAAATATATAGTTAATTATCATCAGTCGGTCAGATGTACGACCATTGGCTTCTGTGGCTCACAAAGTTCAAAAAATTGCGAGTCGCAAAAGCCAATTTACAACAATGTCAGAGACACTGTTAGCAATTCCAAATGGAGTTTAAAAATGTGAGGCTCATGAATAATAATGAGCCACTTGCAATTTGCGACCCCATTGGGAATGGATGGCGCTCCCAGGGATAGTGGCCTGCTGGGCTCAGTAGACCTCCATGTCTGGGACTGCTTTTCAATAAAGCATTTTTTTAATGCAGACCATTTTCCTCAAAGGAAACTGGGCTGCATTAAAAAAAAAATGAAACGTTTTTGTTTAATTTTTTAAAGGCAGATCGTGGTCCCTGGGACCACTGCCTGCCCTTAAAACATATTTTTAGAGACAGTCACAAAGGGGAAGGTGTCCCCTGGGGACCTCTTCCCATTTGCGACTCCATTACCACCCTCTTGAATAGGGTGGCAAAATGTTACTGTTTGCAACCGCAATTGCGGTCGCAAAGCCTTCAGACATGGCTTGTAATTTGCTATTAGGAAGGGTACGCCCCTTCTTAATAGCAAGTCACAAAACACTATTTTGTGAGTCACTCTTTATTGTGACTCGAAAAACAGTGTTAGTACATTGGCCATGTTGGTTTTTGCATGCGCAATTGGGTCGCAAACACATTAGCGCATGCAAAACTCGGTTGTGCACCTGGCCCTGTGTGTGGTGTGCTGGGGAAAAGTAGATACATTCTCATGAATTGGGATTCAAAACTCTCCAAGCATCAATGAGTGCTTGTTGTTTAAGGGCTTGAACAAACAGTTTTTGTGATTTTGTTTAGGCACACAAGTAGAAGTAGATTTCCTCTCAATAAAGGGATCAACACATTGAGAGCAATCCCCAGCAAAAATTAAATGATCAACTGGACATTGTAAAATCTTTTGAGTAACATCTAACCACAATGAACAATCTGTATTAGTTGTACTGTAAAAATTAAAGATAGAGACTGGAACATTATCAATCAAAAGTTTCTAAGTAACCATTACCACATTACCCCTCAGTATCTGTTTCTTTTGATAACAAATGCATAGTGATAGATTTATCACATAAGGTAACAACACAACTTACCTAGAGAAAAAAAACACTGCCAACCCACGCTCTTTAAAATTTTAAAGATTCTGCTACTGTATGATGTGATTCCTATATAAGAGCAATATCAGCATTATATTTCCATAAATCTGTTAAAACATGTTGTCTCTTAATTGGCAAACCCAGTCCCTTGACATTCCAATATACAATCTTCAATGATATAATGGAAAAAAGTGTAGAATAGATCAGATATAATAAAGTGAACAGATATGGAATAAAAGACAACATAGAGAGGGAAAATAAAGAGTAATGCAAAGATTCAGAGACAAGAGAGTAAAAAACTAAGGGGTGGAGAGTCAAACAGGAAAGAAAAAGGCACCATGAAAGCGAACAAATTGGAAAAATAAGAAGAAATTAGAAGGAAGAAAAAGATACCTAAACATACTTTTAAAGACGCTGGCAGGTGCTAAGACCACATGGAAAGGATGACACATCTGGGCCCGAGGGAGAAGGTCAAAAGGAAGACTGTGGAACATGGATGAATGAGGAAAAGCACATATTCAAACGGGAAAAATAGTACCTATGAAAGGCAAAATAATATAGTGATATAATACGTATATCTAAGAAATTTGAAACTGAAGTATAATACAGCATTTTATATAACAAAAGCATGTAGCACTCTGAGAAACCTAGGTCCCTAAATGTAAACACAAGGATTCATTAATAGATATCAAGGCTTAATAGGACTGGAAATATCCATAGCTTTAACTTTACAGTATTGAAGAAAAGCCTTCAAATGATTTGGGTCTTCGTATTTTGAGGTGTTGTTCTTGTAGATGACTTTAAACAAGTATGGATGGAAGAGACGAAAACAGGCACCAAAGGAGCAAAGTGTCAGTCTTATATTCAGAAATTAATTGTACGTGTCTGCAGTACTTTTGGTGTAATCCTGTGAGGAGTAAATGGAGTTACCAAGCAAAGAATTTTTTTTCAAATCTTTGGCAGCTGAAAGGACTTCAAGTAAATCTATACATTTAAGGAAATAAATATTAACTCCTCTGTGTCTCTTAGAGGTAAATGCAATAGTTGCTGATTTACCTAGTCTATGAGCATGCTTTATTGAGAGTAGTTGTCTCAGGTCAATTCAGTAAGTTGAGATACACTAGAATCTGAGCTTTCCGAGCATTCTACTAACCATAAATGTGCAGATTGCTCCCTCTATTTCTGTTTTCCAAATCCTCAACCTGGTTTTGAAGCAAAGAGACTTGAGATTGTAGATGGTTGACTTTAAAAGTAGTGTCAGTAAAGGAGGAGATATGTTACTCATATGTCAAAATTCTCTCTTCCATCCACGACCACTTGTCATTAAGACTCTAAAGTTTCAAATTTTTTCCTTCCATATAAGGAAAGAAGGATCTATTTTCCTCCAATGGAAGATCCATTGAGACTGACAGAAGAGGTTTAGTAGGGGAGGGAGAACGTTTTTTTAGTCTTTTAGTAGAAGCTTCCTAACCCTCTGAGGAGGAGCAGCATTGCATGCAGACACAGCTGAGAAAGGAAGTGATCCATGAGTCACAAAGGGAAATTGAGTCTTTCTTTCATTTCTAAATTTATGATGTGCGAAGAAAAGTATGTAGTATGCCTGTGAGAAGGACTGGAGACACACTTAGAAGATACTTTATGTTTTTTAAGTCTGCTCATATTGGCTGGAAGTATTATGATATATTACTATCTCCTAGTTATGACAACAAAGTAACATGAGACATTTATGAAGCATAGCAGGCGAATGGAGGAAAATAATTCAGACTTGAGCTGGTATCATTGATAAGGTATATGAGGAAAGATGATGCTGCTTCAGGGTGCAAAAAACAGAAGCATCATTGAGCAAACAGTTTGGAAAGGTTTTAAAGTAATCTGCCACTGAGTGCCAAAACTGTGAGCAACCAGCCAAATATTATATGTTAGGAGGCACTGAAGAAGTAAAATTGCATACTAAAACAGGTTTGCAAAGAAATATATCATTTAGAAATGGTTTAGGCCAGTAAATGTTAGTGCCTTTTATTCAGCATGGGTGGTCAACGCGGTTGACTCACAAAATGGCAGGCACTTTGAAGAAGATAAGCATGTTGCAAGTGAAAAAAACATGAAGCACCCCTTCCCCAGACTCATAAGAAGACAAAGCTGTTTTCCAGTGATTCACCTTGCCATTCTGTGGTGAAGTTGTGGGCAGCAGGAAGGAAAGTCACCTCCGTAAACAGAGCTCTTGCGCCATCCTGCAGAGACCTAAATGGATGCGTTACCTTTCTTGGGCGTCAAGCCAAAGTGCCCATCTCAACATATTTATAGTCAGGAAGAAAAACAAAAAGTATTGTTAAGTTCATTCTTTAGCTCCTTTTCAAAAAAGAAACAATTGTTTACCTCAGGCACATTCTTCTTCGAAGGTATTGAATGGTGAGAATGGATTTGAAAGATGCATTGTAATAGGTTCAATTTATCAAAAACACAGAGTTTGAGTTTCTTTGGAAAGACTATGAATGTATGCTCATTTATCTCCCTTTTGGGTTATCCTTTGCTCCTGGGTGCTTCACCTTGCTATTGAAACCCTTGGTGATGGATGTTCAAGCATTAGGACACCATATCATGATTTATCCAAGTGATCTGAATTTGTCACTGAAGACCACTTACTCTGTATATATATTACAAGCCTTGGGATTTGTCATCAATTGGGCAGTGCTGCATGTCATTTTGTCAGACAAATTCTAACATTGCTAAAGGATTCCAAAAGAGAACCATTAGAGATCCCATTGGCAAAGATACAACTAATCAGGAAGAAGATACTACAGACTCTGATATCTCTACACCTGCTAGCGAGGTAAGTGGGTTTGTTGGCTTCATCTATTCAAACAATATTTCTGTGTCTGCTTTATTATCAGGCTTTGCAGAGGTTGAAAATAAAACACTTAATAAGAGGTCTCTCTTGCATAGACTTGGTTCCCTCATATCGTGACACTCTGGAGGAAACTTCTTGATAGCTTGATTATTTGGCGGCCTGGAATAGTTGGAACATATTTCCAACACTCCTTCATCTTGTCTAAGAGTCTGATGCCAGCCAATTAAGGTAATGGGTTCAATATAGCCGCTCCTCAACTGGTGCAACGTGGTCAAAGAAGGAGTTATCAATACAAATAAATTGGTTTGAGCTTCTTGTAGGCTCCTTTGTGACCTGTAATTCCAACAAGAACATGCAAAGTATTGTGGTCTTCCTTCAGACAGACAATCAAACAATGGTCAGGTATATAAATCATTAAAGTGATGCAAAACCCAAACATTTGACAGTGAGTTCCTGCTTGATATTCTCAATACAATAGTAGATTGGTAGTTCAGAAATCCGAAAGAGTACAGCAGTTGGCAGCTTCTATGGGTTTTTCTGAGTTGAACCTTAATGGGACGTTCTGTAGGCCTCTATGCTTCTCATTTAAATACTCAGCTAAGTTACTATTGCATGTGGAGGCATGATCCATGGCCTTCAGGATTAATTGATAGGTTGTCCTCATGCTTTTCCTCTTTTTGCTCTGATATTCAGGGACATAGTGCACATTTGCAGACAGAAGGTAAATATTTTTCTGATTACTTCCCTCTGGAGATCCAAGCCTTGGTTGCCATCTCTCGCGAAACTATTTATAGATGTTTCAGCACCTCTTTCTTTGCTTTGTCAATTGGTAAAGAATCCTTTTGAAATTTTACATGCACTAATTCAGTGAGACAAGCTCCAACAAATAGTATGGAACCTTTCCAGACAAAGAAGTCTCTCCCAGGACTCTTGAGGTTAGCTGCCGAGCTCATTCAATTATCGTAGGCAATAGGAACTTTCCAATGCTATAGGCCTGCTTCAGGAAGTTGGATGTGTTGGTGCATGGAGAGAAATATTGATGGTGTTTCAGTGCATATTACTGCAACTCTTAATTTCCTACCTCCACAGCACTTAGCACTATCAACGATCTCAGTCTCAGAATCTAGGCTGGGCATAAGCGTATGAAAAAGAAACCTATAGGAGAACATCCTTTGGTTTGTAAGCTGTTAAAGGGTATAAGTGGTACTTGTGGAGTACTTGAATCTAAAAGGATAATGGTATTATGGTGCGCAATCGCTGTATATTATTGGATTAATAGGATGTCAGATGGAGAAGAGACCGTACACAACACAGTAAAAGATAAAGCAAAATCAATTTATATAATCAAAAAAGAATACATTACAGTTGTGTATTGTGTCCCCAGTGAAAAAATGGAACCCATTAAAGTTGTGCCAATTGGTGAACAAATATACAAAGCGGTTTCCAATATAGTTATAAAGTCGACCCTCCAAAACAATTTATAGTAAGAGCGGTTTGCTTTATGGTTGTCAACGGCGTTTCGACCCCTGTTTCAAAAAAGCTAGAGCAGGGGGTAGATCATTTGGGGTCGCTGCGGCCAGGCTGTGGAATACTCTCCCTATTGCACTTAGAGAACATGATGATCTTCTTGCTTTCAGAAAGAACTTAAAAACTTGGCTATTCCATAAGAACTAGGCCTGTGTTCTACGCCTCCTTCCCTGACGTTATGGTTGTCGTGGTTTTAGCGCCAAGATGCCTGTCAGGTGATAGTGCGCTTTGGAAATTCCATAAATAAATAAATGTGGATAGGGTCTCTTCAGGACCTACCGATTTAGGAACTTCTACAATAAAAGAAGGAAAGAGTGAGGACCTAGGAAACCTCCTTTTGTTCTATAAAGAAGAGGACTAGGGAAGGGCTAGTACCCGGTCTAGGTTAGATTCTCTGTCATCATAAGAATAGTGTGACACCCAACGTGAACAAGGAAGGAAAACTCACCGTCCGGGTGCTGTATATGTGGTGGAGATAAAAGTTCAGTGAGATATTGCGCACCAGAATACCATTATCCTTTTAGATTTAAGTCCTCCACAGGAACCACTGTTTCCGAATATAATATGTGTACCCTGGTTCTGAGTGAGTAAGGTTCCCTTGTAACTTTTTTTTCGGGGTTAATGGATATAAAACATGCTAATCCGCCAAAATCAATATGTTCTTCTTGTGGGATATAAATGTAGTACTCCTATGATTTCAAGTGTGGCCAGGCCATAGTTCCCATTCTCTCAAAATGTTCTCAGCAACATTGATGACTCTCCTTAGTCTGGTGTCTTTTAATAGGGTTTCTGAAGGAAATTGATGGATGGATATTTTTCTAGGAGATTATACTTCTACAAGGTGTAGAAAAACTCCAGTACTACACTTGAGTACCCATATTTGGTAGCACGCCCAAGGTTCTGTGGGCTATTTTTGATGTAATTTAGGAAGATGTATGTTCCGATTACATCTCTGACTGTGGCTAGATAGGCTATGTGGTTGATGGCTTTAGCTGGAAATAATACAAATGGTATCAGAGATCATTCTCTGAAGGGGTCAATGGCATCTAAAACCACATGGCATGGTGTATGATTATTAGACTTTCCTAAAGGTGCCAATTGGTCCAAAGATTCAAAATACAGGACTTTTTATTTCAAACTGAGGCTACTGCTTCATCATTAGTTACTGATGTTACTATTAGCCTCTGGTCTTGTCATAAAATGCTACTTTTCATCGCTATAATAGTAACCAAAAGTCATGATTTTATTAAACAGATGAAGGCGAATATTATCCTTTCTCTTTTGTTTGTTGTGATTTGTCCATCCTATTATGATGTTTATGTAAGATCACTTTTTATTATGTTTCCTAATTCTGGTTTCCATGACTGTTAGATCTGTCAGCCTTAAGGTGGTCTTCTCCCAAACGTTTTGCCTACTTACCTCCAATTCTGTGCTGCAATTCGTTTTTGTTGATCTAAAGACTCTGTGCACTTTACAACCACTATCCAGTGCTAAAGTTCTTGTGCTCACTTCCCTAAACATGGTTTAATGGGCTTACACCTTATTGCCATCTTTAATTTATTTGTGAGTACCTTGTAGAGTGGTATATCATACACCCAGGGCATGAACATTAAACCCCTCATAGTGGGCCAGGTCCCAGGTAGCCCATATGGCAAGGTGCATTGTAAGTAAAAGGTTGGATCTGTACTTTTAATAGTTTCATTTCCTGGTAGGCGTTTGGAAAGTTGGCATTGTCCTGCAGTTAGCCCTTTTGTGCTTGCAGCATGTCTTGGCTCACATGACTTGGTATAACTGACAGCTGGACTTTGTGAATTCCTCCCAGACAGTCACACAATAGAGGGATTAGGTGTGGCTTACTGGGCCATCCACTGGCAGGATGGGGGGCAAAGCTGAGATCAGCCAGTCTTGCAAATGATTAGTGTGTGCTTTGCGTTCACACAAAGGACCTGACACCTCCACTTTGTACCTGCAGCCAGCTTGGAGCCGGGGCAAGGGTTTCTGGAAATTCCATCCACTTCAAAGAACCTTTCCAGAAGCTTCTAATTCCTCCCAGAGGAAGGGTACCAGGGTATAACAAAGAAGACCTTCAGACCCACTTTTCAGTTCATGCCTAGTCTTGAGGAAGGACTCTCAGATGACTGCCTGCTGCTGTGATGTACTGTGAAAAATGCAAGACTCCTTTGCAGTGCCTGCTGTTGAGACCTGCATCGTCACCTGAACCCAGGACTACCAGAGTGACTCCAAGGGTTAGTTTGCTGGCCTCTTGTTCAGAGCCACAGGGACATAAAAGGCTCCCACCATCTTAAATCCACACCTAGACCCAACTTAAGTGAGTCTGATGTGTTTTACCTAGGAACCTGATTCAATATTGTGACTTTATGCCCCTATACGGCTATAATCAATAATATCCCAATAATGGCATAATAATCAGATCCATATTTCAGTAAATCGCCCTTGCAGTCCAAGGCACGGCAAAAGCTACTTCCTTGAATTCCTAGAGAACACACTGAGTTCTTTCGACACACCAAACCTCCAGCAACCTGGGAAAGCCCTGCTTGCTTTGTTTTGATTTATAATAGAACTCCTGCGAGCACTGTAAGAACGGCCAGTTCTTAGTGACATCTTTATTGACGTCTTATGTCCAAACCGTACGTCATACTCTGCACCTTTCAGGTATAAATATAGCAACGTTGCCTTAAGCAAACACACGGTTGTGATTCTGGAGCAGAGCAGCTAATATACTTTCCGAGAGCCCAGCAGAAGCGAGAAGCCCACGGACGCTGCCCCTCCTCTTTGACGCGCTGAGAAAGTCGCTGTCTTTTCTCCTGCCGAGAAAATCCAGCTCCGGCGTTTCCAGCCTACCCTTACGGGTGACTGGGATATCGAGTCCTGAGAGAGAGATACCAGACCTCCTACATTCTATTCCCAAGGTACAGTGCTGACTAAACCCTTAGAGAGAATTCTTAAACAGATCCTTGGCAACAAACCTACTTAACTTAAACTGCTACCTACTTGCACCTTCCCACGTATTAGGCTTAGGTCAGGTACACCGGGGTAGGCTTAGTTTAGAAGCACCAGTTGAGCACGTTAGCCTATGTATATATGTATATATATTTTATCCATTTTAAAGTGTCTTATGGCTAAGAAACCATATCAATGCTTTTACAGTATTATTTAATAATACTCCTTTTACTGTACGTACTTTACTTTACATTAAGTATTGCAATTGTGGCAATTCATTTCTCTTGCATGAGAAGGAAGACTGCTCAATAAATAATACCTTTTATTGAAAATGCCCGTCTCTCTATTCTCTGCACTCTGGTGAAACTAAGTATGCACATCTGACTTAGTGAAATAGCTGTCTATTGTTTCACACGACTCTAGAGATTGACTCTTATTCTGAGGGAGCAAAGTTGTCATGTTTATGCGGTTGTCGGAAGCTGAATCCCTTCTTGTCTGAGCCAGGGAAGCTGATCACTTCCTATTCATTCAAGAAAGTTTCCAGTGATCTCTGAGCTAGCTGGCGCAAACCAAAATTAAGTCTAACATAGTCAGTAGAGACCTAGATGACCTCAGTCCTACGTCTACACTGCTGTTTATGTTATTCCAATGCGCAGGACCTATAGGGAAAATAGAAACTACACTACAAGTCCTGAACCCCCAAGTGGTGTCCCACCAATCCTGGATCCTTAGTTGTGGAGCTAAAGGTAACCAGAAGGCCAAATCCTCAAACAGAGGACTTAAAAATGCTTTGGACAAAAACTGGTCTATGAACCAGGAGGAGACTGGGACCAATCTGCTCCCCTCTCCACCCAACGTGCATCGTCGGTGGGACTGACTTTTCAGCTTCTCTCACTACGTTCTTCACCGCAACAGCAAATCTTTTCCAATGGTTCTTCGTCAAAGGGTTATTCAAGTCCCTGAAATTGTCTTCCGCTACAGCCTTCTGCTATGTCAGGCTAGAGATTTTTGATGGCCCAAAAAATAAGTAAGTAGAAATCTTTACGCCAGCTTTGATCCAAGTCTTACTAATGATGGCGCTTATTCTCAGACACCTCCTGCAGCCTTACCCTGCTGAACTTTATCTTCTCAAAACATTTTCCTAAAAAAATCTTCTAAGTCAATGGGCAGGGGCTGACCAGGCACCACCTACTTCTTGTATCTGAACCGCACTACATTGCGGTCATTCAAGTTATTTTACTTTGACCCGATCTCGCTTTACTAGATGTCAGCAGTTGGCACTTTGATCTTTTAGGTACTAGGCTTTGATATTTTAGGTAGTAGGCTTTGCTAAACACTTTTAAAATCATAACTCAGGTTCTATTAATTAGATTTTTTCATTCTGGTGTCAAATAATTTATTAAAACATACTCTATTTTTCTAAATTGGTGCAGGATGTTTCTTCTGTTGTGTTTTCCCAATATTACTGTTTGTGTGTTGCATAAATACTTTACAAGTTGCTCTAAGTTAAACCTGACTGTTTTTGATCCAAGTAACCCAGGGTTAAGCACAGGGTAATTTAGTGACCTTTTGTGTTTCACTCTGCAAGGGATTATGGATGTTACTAAACCGGTGCTCACACCATCCCCAACCAACAACCCAAATTCTCACAATGTGACCATTCATGTATTTATCCACAAAGATGCAAACTAACTTCCTTTTTTGACACCTACACTCCTTTCATCTGTACAATGTTGCAAAATACTAAATTTCAATGTAATGATCATTACGGAAATTGAAGGGTTCTTGTGTAAGCACTTGGGTACATAAAGATCAGAAGAAGGACTGTCCTCCTGTATAAAGTACCTGATGGAAGACTGGATCTGCCTCCCTTGAACCCAAACCTCCAAGGGTTAGTTGGCCGGCCTTCTGTTTTCAAAACAGGAAAACAAAAAACTTTCAGGGCATTTTCCTGCAATGACCAGCTGACCAGTTCCAACTTGACCATCCCTGGAACCTGCTGCTAGCCTCAGTGGAGGGAGTCTTTACCTTTAAGCGGTGCCTCCCAGGTCCTGAAATCTTGCCTGGTGTTAGAGTGTTCTCCTCCTGAGCAAACAGCAAAAGTTGGGACTTTTTATCACAGGTAAGGGTACGCCAATATTTATTTCTTTTAGGTCTAGAGGAGGGGGAAAGGGTGGGAAGAACACTGTAGAGAAACCTCTGGACTGACCTATCTAGTTCAGCAAATTGGTATACCTCAAAATAAACGTGTTTCTACAAAGACACAGCCAATCTAGTATCAGTACATACAGGAAACAATATTTTAGGCTTGATTTATCATTTATTTCTCTAAGTTTGCATTTCAGAAAGCAATTTTTTTGTTATTTTTCAAGAAGGTTTTTTTTAAAACATATACAAAAACGAAAATAGGTCCTACTCTGCAACTCTGGGCAATAGCTTGCTTAATCTCCACAACGGCCCCAGCAGTGCCGGGGATGCCTTGCTTCACCTTGGGGGTGCCCTCTCACATGGAAAGCCAGGACGGGTTACCCAGCGGTATACAGCGCCAGGACGCCAAGTAACGAGGTAACAGTGCGCTTTACAAGTATACATACATTACATTACATTACATAAACAACCACTGACACCTGGTGACAGATGAACTTGTTGGACTATCGCCACCCATGCATGCGTCCTGCAAAGGCATGATTGTAAGGGAACATGTTGTTAAATCCCTATTACCCATAGAATCAAGAACTTCACAGATGACATTATGGAACGTCCCGCCCGTGAAGGGACATTTTAAATGCGGGAAATGTAGGGCGTGTCTCATGGCCAATGAATTGACAACTTTCAAACACAACAACTACAAACACACACTTCAAGATCACACTAACTGTAATTCCAGCGGTGTAATCTCCGCCATTTCCTGTTAATGGTCTTTTGTATATATCTGGCAAACTATACAAAATGTAAAGTCCTGTATCCTGCAACACTGCAGTCTTATACTGTACCAGGTACGGGAAGCACCCCTCGTGGAACATTTTACATCATTTAGACACACGTTGGTGTGTAATAGAGAAGGTACACAAAACACCCGGGGATGGAATTTTGGTAGAGTTCTGAGCCTCCGCGAGTGTACATGGATACATCACTTTGATACTGTAGCGAGAGGATTTAATGAATATGAGGACATCACCAGATAGGTGTCCACACTCAGCAATGTTTGTTGAAAATATGTCCTGAATGCATAATTTCATAGCACTCTCCTGTACAACACACATGTAAATGTTGGTTCTTAACCCAGTCCTGTTTGCTCGTACTGAAAATTGGCGTCCTATGCCTTTAGATGTGATAATCTACTGTTTCTTTTCCCTTTTTAAATGTCGGTATTTATGTTCAATGTGAAGTGCAATTGTGATGTCATATGTGAATAATTGCGTACCACTAGGTTGGTACATAATCCGTGAATATATCCAAGCTTCTGCACTGGTCGCAAATTGTCTATACACACTGATTCCTAAATCCTAAATCTGAATTGTGGGACTGTACCTTTTGTTAAATTGTACACTGTCAATTTTAAATACTGATTGAATGATTGAGTCTATATTAAATATTAGAATGGTGACATTGCACCTTGAGGAATTTTGAAATTACTTTGGAGACGCTACAGGAAACAGGAGCGGGCTTTTTGTTTAATTGTACATTGGCAATTTTAATATATTTTAAACAATTGTATCTATCTACTAATATTAGAACTGTGACATAGCACTTTGAGGCCTTCGATAATGCTGTAGAAACTGTGAGCTTATTGAGTCTTTTGACCCTTTTTACTAGAGTGTGGATGACACCTCCCCTTTTCAAGGCTACCGCACACTTTCTTCTCAGTATAAATGCTCCCAAGGATTGCTGCTCTGTTGGCTGCTAATGCGATGGAGTAGGGACGTCGATCAGATCGTCTCCAGGTAATTCTCTTTCACAATCGACCATCATCTAGGAACACCTTGTGCTCCTTAGATAGTATTTTATTAGAATTCCCTTCCCCCCTTTTTTCTAGTCGTACAAATAATGCTGTGCCCCAGTTTGCCTGATTCGTTCAGCAAACTCTTGCCACACATACTGGCCTGAGTATTACGTTCCATGGATGGTCTGGGTACCACCGTCATGGTTTCTACTGAATAACGGGATTTGTCCTTAGTTGCCACTTTACGGGTGAGTTGCTTCAGCCAGTCCTTGTGTACTTTTAGTGTACAATCCTTATGGACCCTTGACAACAGCTGTTGTTATTATTATTGATCCAATTATCGGTAACCCAGGTAGTAGGGCGCTCAGCAAAGTAAATGGATAGTTACAATACGTCAGTCTGTTCCTGGTGCTTCAAGAAGGAGAGGTGTGGTTACCAAAACAGCCCACAAAGTGAATATATGATCCCATTCCGCATTCAAAAATCCTGCATACCATGACTCCGCATTATTTACAACGCAGAGCCATTACTCCGCAGTACAATCACTCCGCTAAATGTAACCCCGCACATAACTTAACAACGCATGCCTTTACAATGCAAAGGCATGTGTGGTGAAGTTATATGTGGGGAAAAGTTAGAAAATGTACTTACACTATATATATATATATATATATATATATATATATATATATATATATATATATATATATATATATATATATATATATACATATATATATATATATATACACACACACACACATAAATATATATATATAAATATATATAGATATATATAAACATATATATATATATATATATATATATATATAGTGTATCTATATACATATAAATAAAAATAAATATATAAAAATAAACCAAATAAAGCATATGTATATAAGTAAATAAATATTTTACATTTATATTTGTTTTAAAATAATTTAAAAAATATATATATATATACAATTTAAAAAAATACACTTAACACCCTAAAAACTAATACCACCCTACTCCCTTAAAATACCCCAGCACCCCAAAATCCAAACCCACTCTTACTCCTTAAAATACCCCAACACCCTTAAACACTAACCCATCTTAACCCTATAAATATACCCTGTACCCCAAAACCCAAACCTACCCCTGAACCCTAAAAATACCCCTGTACCCCAAAAACCAAACCTACCCCTGAACCCTAAAAATACCCCTGTACCCCAAAACCCAAACCTACCCCTGAACCCGAAAAATACCCCTGTACCCCAAAACCCAAACCTACCCCTGAACCCTAAAAATACCCCTGTACCCCAAAACCCAAACATACCCCTGAACCCTAAAAATACCCCTATACCGCAATACCCATACCTATC
The DNA here is from genome assembly GCF_964263255.1 of Lissotriton vulgaris. Classification (NCBI taxonomy): domain Eukaryota; kingdom Metazoa; phylum Chordata; class Amphibia; order Caudata; family Salamandridae; genus Lissotriton; species Lissotriton vulgaris. The sequence goes on along the minus strand of NC_141697.1, from coordinate 163,719,373 downwards.
CCTAAAACCTTAAATACCCCTGCACCCCATAACCCAAACCCACCCTTAAAATACCCCTGAACCCCAAAAACATATACTCCAACACCCCCAAACTAAAACCATATACTTACCATACACTTAAATATAAAAAACATATGCTTTTACCAATCATGCTTTTACAACGAATTTTGTTGTAAAAGCATGCGTGGTAAAAGTATATAATATGAGAGGTTATAGTATCTCCGTGCACTCACAAAATTTTCACATTCAGTTAGTTCAAGCGCGTTTCCTTGTCACACTCTGCCAGGAAGTGCCTTAAATTGAGTGAACAAAATGTGATGTAGAAATCACTGCCAGGCGCGCATTTTTACATGAAACTGTGCAGTTTCTTCCAAGGCTTCAAATCAAACTTCCAAAACAAATTTAATTAGACGCTTCATGAAGAATTTATTTCATTCCAATTGCAAAAACTTCTATACCGCACAATGAAGGTCTGGAAGCGTTTGAATGGAATCTTTTGAGAGATGATCAATGCGAAGCTAATAAAATCTTTCTCACTGAACTCATGCACTTCGCTCTTTACCACAGCTACTTCGAATGGGATGATAAGTTCTATAATCAATGTAATGGAACCTCAATGGGTTTCGGGGGGGCTCCCTCGTATGCCAACCTGTACATGTCCAAATTTGAACATGAGAACATATTAAACAACACAAATTGGACTGATCATTTAGTAATATTCAAGAGATACATAGATGATCTGTTTCTAATTTGGAAAGGTGACAAAGAGCAACTCCTGACCAATATCACAGAAATCAATCAACTGAACCCAAGGATTAAGTTCACACATTCTGTTCACAAAGAAACCATCTCTTTCCTGGATGTACAGATAACCATCACCAATCAAAAACTGCACACTCAAGTGTACAAAAAACCCACTGATCGGAATTCCAGCTTGCTGTACCAAAGCTTTCACCCTGAAACTCTCAAAAAACATTTACCCACGTCCCAATTCATACGCCTGAAAAGAATCACCTCTGACCCTCATAAATTGGAAGAAACCCTGAATGATCAATTTCAGCAATACCAGAAACGTGGATATCCTAAAGATGTCCTGGATGAATCCATCAAAAAAGTAAGGAATCTCACAAGAGACCAATTGTTAACACCGTCTCCCCCATCTAAAGAAAACAAAACAGTATGTGTGTTAAAACACTCAACTACATCAACTCAAATCAAGAAAATAATCAACCACCACTGGAACTTGATCAGAATGGAACCTGACCTAACCAACCTCTACAGCGAACAGCTGACATTCGCTTTCAAAAGATCAAGAAATCTGAAAGAGACGCTGAGTGCTAAAAAAACATTGAATACGTCATCTAAAGGTATGCTCAAATGCCTTAATTGCATACACTGCAACAACACAATACCTGGCAATACTTTCATGCACCCAACTAGAGGTCATAAAATTGATTTAAAATATACTGGAACCTGCGACACAAAAAATGTAATTTATGCCATCAAATGCCCATGTGGCAAAATTTATGTTGGACAGACGGAAAGGAAGATCAAGACAAGAATATCAGAGCACAAAAGCAATATCCGGACAAAAAACATGAAATCAGCAGTAGCAACTCATTGGCTGGAAAATAACCATCAAATCACCCAATTAAAATTCACCATACTAGAGGTTCTCCCGCAACGTTCAGACATGGATCCAACGAAACAACGACTTCAAGCAGAATTTTACTGGATTAAGAAACTGAATTCCCTCCAACCAGCAGGGATCAATGACCGAATCGAATTTGCATGTTTCTTGTAACTGTACACACTCCTATCGGTTTGATGAGTGACCTCACACTCCTCTGTGGATAACACCTGACCTTTTTAAGTGGTTACTCCTACGTTTGCATGTTGCAATTTATGTTCATGATTTGCTAATGTACTTCAGCTTTGTAAGGGAACACTGTTGTATGCATTTATCATTTATTATCCTTTATTTTTTCATGAAGGTTGATATGTATATTCTGGTAAACAGGTTTTTGCCTATTGCCTTTCACGTCATACTGTATATATGTCACCCATTCCAGGTACCATTCTTGAAGTTTCGTGTTACGTGCGCTGATCGCACACTACATTTCCGCATCGTTCTTTGTTTACTTTCTTTTTCAGTCATATCACATGACCCCCATTGACCAATCACCTCCTCGAAAACCGCGAGGCATTTCCGCGCGCTTTAATACTGCGGTTCGCCGCTATTTAATTATTCTTTTCTTCACCGTTCTAGTTTAACATCCTTTGTGGTGCACCACACGATTTATATTTTTCACTTTGCCTTGCGTATTAGCTGAATTTCCGTTCCCGATCTCTCCGTAAATAGACCACGTGACCTCCCGATATCCCTATAAAACCCCTTCCCATTGGTCCTATCCTTATCGGACCTGTTCCGCGCTCGGAACTTCGAGACGACCACTCGCGTTGGTTGCGGTAAGCCTCCTCTTTCTGCCTTTCCGCTGAGCTCGCATTTCTCCCTCCTGGCTCCCAGTACTCCTACTGCCAATCTCATTTACGAGATTATTGATTTCTTATTTTGTTTTTTCTTTGCTACCAGTGCCCTATGAAGTACGTTATGTTATGTTGCGCGCCTTCGATATAATTAGCAGTGTTTATGCTTAAAAATGTTGCAATGAGTTAGAGGCACTTTTCTATGCTATGTGATATATGTTTGGTCAGGATGACCCAATGGCTCTGTTTTCCTGAAAGTGATGGTCTTGTATGTTTTTCATTTATAGGCCCCTGATGAAGGGTTACCACTCGTTAACCCGAAATGCATTGGGCAAGCATCAAGTAATGCGAGGATGTATGTGGAACACAACATATGAATAATTAATTGAAAAAAAATTTTTGCAATTGGAATGAAATAAATTCTTCATGAAGCATCTAATTAAATTTGTTTTGGAAGTTTGATTTGAAGCCTTGGAAGAAACTGCACAGTTTCATGTAAAAATGCGCGCCTGGCAGTGATTTCTACAAAAGTATATAATATATAATGGCATGCGTTGTAAAATTTTGCGGAGTAACGGTACCTGCGTTATCATGGTATGAGGAGTAATGCTATGCGGAGTTAAAAATGCAGAGTGACGGTGTTTTACCCACAAAGTAGGTCAATTGAAATTAACAAATCTCCCCGAGCACTCAAAAGTAAATTCAAAACCATGTATTCAGAGTCCGAAGTGTAAATTGTAGATCGACACAGTTACAGATCCGTAGTCCATATAATGATCAATAACTCAGATCCTTTAAATCAAGGTTCATTTAATTCTCAGTAGTTCTTGTCTTCAAAATTCATAGTAGTCCAAAGACAGCAGCCATCAAAATAAAGCAGCCAACACGTGTTTCGTCGTGTCAGGTAGCACACATTGACTTCATCAGGGAGTAATCTCAATGTCCATCGCCAAATTCTCTTTCCATCAGATACAAAATATAAATTCAATATCACATAGGGACCCCCACACTTACAAAATTAATTCAGAGTGGAAGTCTTCTTCAATTGTAGTCAAGTAACAAAGTCTCCACAAATTACGATCAATCTATCATCGCTGGTCCGTCTATCCACAGTAACCGCTCCGTAGTCGGCGTTCTAGAACTAATAAAAAATTTGTCGCAATTAAGGAATACCTCCCCATTCATGGGAAGACAATCTCAATTTGCGAATCGCAATTAGAGATTCGCAAATTGAGATTGCGATTTCAAGGGTGCAGGAGTGTCCAAAGGACACCCTGTGGCACCCCTGAAATTGATATGTGAACATATGTTGCGCACACACATGCCCTTAGGGCATGTGTGTGCACAACATGAAACTTTGAAAAATGCACTTTAGTGCATTTTTCAAAGTTTTTGCAAATTACCATGAAGTTGTACTTCATGGTAATTTGCGTGCCTTATTAGCGATTTCGCTATTTTAGAAACTTTCATGCATTGCATTTAAGGAATCTCAATTTGAGACTCCTTAAATGCAATTAATCGCAATTTAGCGATTTCTAAAATTGCGATTTTTGCATTTGGGATGATGCATCCCAAATGCAAAAATACCGCTCGCAAAGGGGCAGATTCTGAGAATCTGCCCCTTTGCGAGCTGATTTTAGTTTGATGAATCTGGGCCTTAGGTCCTGGGTACCTGATTAGCAGAAGCCCATGGCACACTCAGTCAAATAACATCATCAATCCAGCAAAAAGTGGGGGCATACCATGCAAGAAAGAGGGCACTTTCTCACAGTATGAATGGGACAAATTACCTACAGTCCATGGGGAATTTTTATCCATAGAATTTCCTACCCATGGTAAACCTCTTCATGAAGGAATAATAATACTTCTTGCCTCCCTTTTGGTTGCCATCTACGAAGACTTTTCCATTTGATCTTCTGCCTGTACTAACAGATGAGGTGCCATTCACATTGGGGGTGCTGGATGTTCCTGCAGAATCCAATGTTTGGTGATTGCCTTCTTTTGCCACCTCTCTTCATAAGGAATTAAAACATTTAGCAAAGGTGAAAATTCAACTTTGATTGTCAAGGTAATCTCAGAAATGTTAATTTGCTGATATTGTTCTTGTCCTTAATTTCCTGTTCATATGTCCCCAACCTTATTTTTATTTGTGTCTTGTAGTCAATAACATTTGCTTGATTTTCTTTTTGAGAAAGTTCAATTATAAGTGAATTTATTCAGCCCAAAACTGAAGATCACTCCATGTGAGCATACATTTCACCAAGGTTTTCATCCAATGTACTGAACACCCATGACTATCAGCATCCCATTCCTCTTTCATGGTTTGATGGGAGTCCTTATAGCTGGGTATAGTGTGTGTCCTCCAGTTTCTTTGGATATGCCCCAGCTCTATGTACTTCTATATTGATGCTGCTTGCCGCCATTTGGTTGTTGGTCTTATCAAAAAATATTCTACTGCTGCTTTACATTTGGCAGTAATTTTCATAGTCATATTAGAAAGTAGGCCTCACACTGTTCAAAAAGTTGCTAACATTTTTACCTCAATGTGAGTTGTCTTTCAAAATGAGTAATACTGCTGTTAGGGCTTTATGTGCTGAAACTGCAAATATTGCAAGTGCGAATTCAGGGGCATATTACCAAGCAATAGCGATAATTATCACTATTGCTTGGTTAGAGACTTTTTACCGCAAATAAACCTTGGTATTACCAAGGTTTAACGCAAATGCGGTAAAAATCGCCGCAAAGCATGAATATCGCTGAAAAGTCAGCGATATTCATGCATTAGCGAGCTAATGCTTTTAGCCATGTTATCCACCTCCCATTGGATAACATGGCTAAGAACTGCTCAGGGCAGGTGTTAGCTTTTGGAGATATTCCCGCTTAGTGCGAATATCTCCAAAAGTTGGTAATAGGAGATAGCGATGTTAGCGACTGTTTTCAGTCTCTAACATCTTGGCACGCCCACTTTGCATCTCATTAGTGATAAATATCACTGACATGCAAAGTGGGGCCCAAGATGGTCGCTATCTCCTACTAGCTGTCGCTAACTGGTGTTAGCGGCAGCTAGGTAATAGGGAGATAATTTTATCTCCGCTTTCTTGGCTTTTAAAGCCAAAAAAGCGGAGATAAACCCCCTTGATAATATGCCCCTCAATTTGCAGAACAATATCCAGTGTATACTCTTCCCAACTATTTCACAGTATCAGGTGTGTACTGGTTCTAATTCATCAGCGCCAAGTGGTGGGTGCACACTGTTAGATTACTTGTTTCAGTGAAGGAGTCTCACTATTACAGCCCAACCCAGATTGGTACAGTTTCAAAAATTTGAACAAAGAACGGTGCGTACCAGTGACTTATCCTCCACTGTGTTCTTCAAGAATCTAGGATGCATGATGTCCCTTCCAGTAGCCCTTCGTTTTAGGAAATAATTTAACTACTTATCAGCAGTCATCACAAGAAAGGGTTCTATGATTAATAAAGATTACCATTAAGTAATCAAATCATTGACTCCTCAACCCATTTTCGCATACCACTACTTACTAAATGAAGATGTAGAAGAGTTAAATAATGACAGCCTAATTCGGCAACAAATACCAACAACACTCCTGACTGAGGCAAACCAGAAAGTCATGTTATTATTGCAAAAATGCAGAGCAACTGATGGCCAGAGAATAGTAGCATTTAAACCTCTGGAACTAAATTCTGCCGATGTGCCGTTTCATAAAATGCAATCAGTAATGAGAAACAAAAGTAGATGGTGTTGACCGGACCGAAGTGTAGACTCCTCGTTTTCGTTGGTGGACAGCCCGGAGAGCAGTTGGAATTTATCAAAAAGTACTGAGATAAGTGTGTGTGTTCTATATAAATCCTCTTAATATAAGATTATGTCATCTGCATAAGCTGATATAATGTGTGATTCAGCCCCGTCATTTATACCATGCTGTGGTGCTAGTAAACATACTTTAACCAGAAGAGGTTCCAGTGCTAAAATGAATATCTGGGGTGTCAAAGGGCAACCCTGTTGTGTGCTCCTCGCCACAAGGTAAGGTGGAGATATATGTGCCCCAGTATGGGCACGTGCAGTGGAGTTGTTATATAAATTAGCCATGCATTTTATTTATTGGTCTGGGAATCCATATTTTCGTAGGATACGGAACATATACTCTCAATTTAACAAATCAAATGCCTTCCTCATGTCCAGTGAGATTGGAAAGGGGCGACCACTCGGTCCCCCCGAACGTATGGCGGAGTACCTCGATCCCCCCGGGAAGCCATTTTTGGGCGGGAGACGCGTCTCGGCTGGTATGCCCGAAGCGGCGTAGCCGGGGCGCGCTCTTTCCCGCCCTAGAGTGGGCTGGCCTAGACACTGACGCAGCCAGCCACGCCCTCGGGGCAGGCAGGGGCGGGTTTTCGCCCGCCCCGAAGACGGATAAAAGGGACGCAAGACCAGAAGACGTCCTCTTGTTCTTGTGCTCTGAAGCTGCACCTCCTCGCTACACGTGAGCTCGGGACAGAACGAAGAGCCAATTTTGAGCGTTTTGATCTTTTTCGCTTTGTCTTCTAGATACTTCGTTGGAGAGATGCCCAAGAAAGGCGCAAAGAGAATGACGACTGATCAGATGGTTCGGGTCCTCTTTAAGGAAATGTCCGACATAAAGAAGAGGTTGGCGGAGCGAGACGGGGAGGAGGGATCGGGGCATCCACCGGCTGGAGGGAGACCAAAGAGGCCAAGAAGGGTTCCAGCCGGGGGAGACGTCCCGGTTCCCTCTGCCCCGCTCGAGGCGCCGACCCCGGTACCGATGGAGGGGAATCCGATCCCCGTTGTCGTCACCCCGACATCCAATGAGGATATGCCCCCCGAGCTGGCAGCACAGCTAGCAGCGTGGTTGGGTGATAGTAGTGAGGGCGCCACGGCAGCCGAGGCACAGGCGCTGATGAAACAGTTGCGGGGAAAAAGAGATGCAGCCAAAGTGCCCGCACCGGCTGCGGTGATAGACAAGCCACAAGTGGCGGAAACAGCGTCCGGTTCAGGTAAGCGGCCATTGCCGATCGCAAGGGATGATTCAGCACCCTCTCGTAGAGAGAAATTGGGGCAACATGTTCCTTTGGCAGTAAAGGAGAAGATTTGGGCGGGGGAGTATGTGAATATTTTCTCCTTGCTTGTCGATCATTATGAAGTGGAGCATGTTAAGAGTCAGAAGGACCTAATGCATCCGAGTGTTTGGCGCGAAAAAATGGCCGCCTTTAAGGTAAATGAGAATATTGGCAACTGGGGCAATGCGTGGGGTATTTTCACATCTATTTTGGGGGAACGTAGGCCCGAGTTGCTTCCTGAGTTTCCAATTTACCAGTCACGAATTATGGGTTACTCGACAGCGTATCAAGGTAACCATTGGTTCTGTTATGACAACCTTTTCAGGAAAGAAAAGGAGCATAACAAGAGTTTAACGTGGGACTGTTATGATTCTTTGACATGGGATAAAATGAAAGAGTCAGGAATGTTAAAAATGCCGTTGGTAGGTAGCAATGTTGTTGAATACTCCCGCCAAAATGCGGGGACGCCCTTTCGGTCAGGTACGAGCACCGACGATTACTCGAGACCTACCGGCAATACAGGGAAAAGGGGTTTCTGTTTCAATTTCAACAAGGGTAAATGTACCAGGCCTCCGGGATCGTGTAAATTCAAACACGAATGTAGTACTTGCGGGTCGTCCCATCCTGAGTCCTCGTGCAGAGCCAGGACGGGTGAGAATGGGGGTAGAGGAGGCGCCAAACAGGTCTAATATGGTCCGAGGGGCGCCTTTACCAACCCCGATTGATACCTTGGCGATGATTCCCTGGCTCAGTGAATACCCAGATCGTACTTCTGCTGGGGTGCTGCGGAACGGTTTTACATATGGTTTCCGCATCCCGGTAGGGGGCTTTCAGGGTGTCGGGACGTGCAAGAATCAACTTTCCGTCTTGCAGCATACATCTGTAGTACGAGATAAGATTCAGAAAGAGGTTAGCAGGGGACGGGTCGACGGCCCGTATAGTGTACCCCCAGTTCCGTATTTTGTCTGTTCCCCGTTAGGGGTGGTCCCCAAAAAGGACCCAGGTGAGTTTCGATTAATTCATAATCTGTCAGCTCCACATGGTCTTTCGGTGAACGATGCAATTGATCCAGAGGTATGTTCGGTGCGATACGCATCATTTGATGAAGCAGTGGCCATTTTGAATCGCCTGGGGCCCGGGACGTTGATGGCGAAATCAGATATCGAGTCAGCGTTCCGGTTGCTCCCGGTACACCCAGACGACCAGCGTCTTCTGGGATTCATGTTTCAGGGATCGTATTACATGGATAGGTGTATGCCAATGGGATGCTCTATATCCTGTGCATATTTCGAGAAATTCAGTACTTTTCTGCAATGGGTATTCTCGAAGAAAACGGGTTTCCGAAATGTAATGCATTACCTTGACGACTTTCTGTTCCTTGGGCCCGCAGGAAATCACGAATGCGGCCAGGCCTTGTCTGAATTTTGTGTGTTAATGGGTCAATTTGGCGTGCCATTGGCACCAGGTAAAACTGTGGGTCCCACGACTTGTCTCGAGTTTCTGGGGATCGAGTTGGACTCTAGTAAGGGTTGTTTTCGTTTACCAGCTGCCAAAGTGTCGAAATTCAGGGCAGCCCTGCAAGTATGTATAAATGCATCTAAAGTTACGCTGAATCAATTGCAACAATTGGTGGGGAAGTTGAATTTTGCCCTGAGGGTGATCCCAATGGCCCGCCCCTTTTCCCGTTCAATTGCCCAAGCGATGGTTGGCCTGAAGGAGGGTCATCATCGCACGAGACTATCGGCCGAGGTCCGCCAAGACATGCGTATTTGGTTAGCATTTTTGGCGGACTTCAATGGTCGAGTCGTCTGGAACAAACCAGCCGTGTCCTCTGAAGAGCTGGGTCTATGGACGGATTCAGCAGGAAGCATGGGCTTTGGCGCCATTTTCGGCACAAAATGGTCGGCACAAAGGTGGCCCACATGGTGGCATGAAGGGGGGCTGACGAGTAACATTGCTTTCCTTGAGCTGTTTCCCATCCTGGTGGCCCTCAGAACCTGGCCCGAAGGGTTCAAAGATCATTCTGTCGTGTTTTGGTCTGACAATATGACCGTTGTAGAATGCATCAATAGTCAGGCAGCACGTTGTAAACTGATTTTAAGGTTGCTCAAAGAAATTGTCTTACTGTGTATGCAACTGAACGTGATATTCAGAGCAAAACATGTCCCAGGGGTGATGAATCAGGCGGCTGACGCACTGTCTCGTTTTCAAATGCAGGCTTTCTGGGGTTTCCTTCCCTCAGCGGACCCAGAGCCGGCACCCTTCCCCGAAGCTCTCTGGTCTCTCGGTGCCCCGAACTTCGTCACCTCGTGGGAGAGAGTCTAGCGCCAAGGACGAGGAAGGCATATGAAGGGGCGTTCCGGCCTTATTTAGCTTTTTTGGGGGATGAGAGAGAGGGGCTTTGGGGTCAGGAGGAATGGGTAGTACATTTTCTGATGTCCTTACGTAGGGCTGGGAAGTCGGTGGCGACGGCCCAGAGGCATCGTGCTGCCATTTCCTTCGTTGCCAGGGCCCATAACATCCAGGACCCGACAGCGTCTTTTGTGGTACAGAAGGCGCTGCGTGGGTGGCAACGCCTTGAGGGTCGCAAAGTAGATGAAAGGCGCCCGATAGGTCTGGATAGGTTGTCCCAGTTGCTGGCCACACTCCCTACCACATGCTCGTCTCAGTTCGAGACGTGTTTGTTCCGAGCTGCTTTTACGCTGGCATTTCACGGGGCGATGAGGATAAGTGAGCTGGTTGCAAGGAACAAACAGGATGTGGTGGGGGGTTTGTGCCGGGAACACGTTCAGATCAGGGGTGAAGCGATGATTGTCTCATTTGTCAGATCCAAGACCGACCAAGATGGGATGGGAGACTGCACGATCATTCGCAGAATTCCCGGGTCCTTCATGTGTCCGGTACAGTGTTTAGAGGATTACCTAGCACGAAGGGTGGCAGCATGGGGGGGGACATTGTTGAGACACGCGGACGCCACCCCGCTGACGAAGTTTCAGTTTCAGCGGGTGCTCGCGATGTCAATTACCGCAGCGGGCTTGGACCCGGGCGAATTCGGGACCCATTCCTTTCGTATAGGGGCGGCCACTGAAGCTACAGCCAGGGGTCTTAATGTTGAACAAGTAAAACGAGTGGGGCGTTGGTCCTCCAATTGTTATAAGAGATATGTGCGGTTGCACATGTTGTGAAGCTGTAATAATATACTCACGCTTCTTGTCTTTTGTTTGGTTTTCAGTTGCGCAAGCCTACGAGGCAGGGCGGACTATGCAGTCGACCCAACACCAGGCCAGCGGTCAGACATCACCGGCTGTGAGAAAGGAGGTGTGGGTCGTGGGCCACTCATACGTGAGGCGTGCCGCAGACGTATTCGAAGCAGGTGACATGATTCACGTAGCTGGGGAATACGGGTACAGGGTGTCCTTCTACGGAAGAGGCGGCCTCTGTATTGACCAGTTTCAGGTATTCTTTGAGGGATTGTTAGGGCGGACGAGGTCACCGCCGTCTATAGTCATAGTACATTTAGGGGGCAATGATTTGGTCACCACCGGTAGACGACTTCTCCTGGAGGCAATGCTTTCCACTGTAAGTTGGTTGGCGAGGAAAGTTCCGGGGTGCATAATTGCGTGGTCTCATATAATCCCACGAAAAGTGTGGCGGGGGGCTATCTCCATTCCTGCCTTGAACCATTCTGTTAGAAAACTTAATAACAAAGTGAATAGGCTGTTCCGATCCAAAACATTGCATTCTATCTCGCATGGTTGTATTAACGACGACAGTATGTATTTGGGGGATGGTGTGCATTTGTCGCGGGTGGGAAATGAGTTACTCATAGGAGACTTCTTAGCATGGTTAAAGACGTTAAAGCATGACCTTTAGGTAGGAGTTTTGTGGGGGGTCCGGATAGCCGGTCAACTATCCGGACCTGTGGCGGTAAGGTCATGATCGGTGAGCACTAATTAGAAGATCCCTATGAGTGGGCGTCACCCAACACGGATGGGAGCGCTCGGGTGAGGTGGCCATTGGCCCCTCAATGGGGAGGCGGTCCCTTCTAAGGATGGGTCGCCGGAAGTAAAGGAAAGGCGGTCAAGGCCCCTTCCTGTGTAGGAGGGGTTACAGCCCCCTCCTGGGGAATTTCCCGGGGCCAGTGACATCTGCGACGGCAGATGCGGTAAGTTGTGTGGGGTTGGGGGGAGGTCTACGATACCTTCTAGATACCTCACACGAGTCTTCGTACGACCTTTAAATGGCGTCGAGTTCTTAAGTGCCCCCGTCAAGTCAAGGGAAATTGGTAGTAGTTGCACTTGAGGTAAGCCTCCGTGCTGTCGCCCCTCCCAAGTGGGAGGGGTAAGTCTGGTTAGGGATCTTGACACCGGTTATGACCTTGCCGTTGGCCCTTAAACGTTAGGATGTACAATTTCAATATTTCTAGAGAATGTTTTGTAGGATGCTAGTTCGGCTAGGAGAACCTCTGTATTAGAGAATATGTTAAGGTTAGCCAAACATCGCAATGTGGTAATGAAATTGTACATAACATGAAACGTTTAATGTTTTTAATTTTGTTTTAATAAATACGGCCGGGAGGGTCACTCCCTCCCACTTCCAAAAACTTCAAGAACTGTTTCCGGTTTCCCTCCTTTTTGGGATTGTGTTGAGAGGGGGTGGCGGGTATCTCAGCCATATGGAAAGGGGCGACCACTCGGTCCCCCCGAACGTATGGCGGAGTACCTCGATCCCCCCGGGAAGCCATTTTTGGGCGGGAGACGCGTCTCGGCTGGTATGCCCGAAGCGGCGTAGCCGGGGCGCGCTCTTTCCCGCCCTAGAGTGGGCTGGCCTAGACACTGACGCAGCCAGCCACGCCCTCGGGGCAGGCAGGGGCGGGTTTTCGCCCGCCCCGAAGACGGATAAAAGGGACGCAAGACCAGAAGACGTCCTCTTGTTCTTGTGCTCTGAAGCTGCACCTCCTCGCTACACGTGAGCTCGGGACAGAACGAAGAGCCAATTTTGACCCACCCACCAGCCCCTGAGGACAGCCAGTTGTTTGTAATAAAGTTGATTAACATTCTGTTTTCGTTTACAGGTTGTGATTATATCATGTTGATGATAATAAAGAATGGTGTACGTTGTGTAGATTTTGCGATTACTGTGATTCAGATATAGTGTTAATTTTTTGAAACATGCTCTTTCGGTCGTAGTGAACAATGTTTTCTTAGGTTTATTAGCATTGTCGTATTTATTGTTGGTAGGCGGTAAGGTCATGATCGGTGAGCACTAATTAGAAGATCCCTATGAGTGGGCGTCACCCAACACGGATGGGAGCGCTCGGGTGAGGTGGCCATTGGCCCCTCAATGGGGAGGCGGTCCCTTCTAAGGATGGGTCGCCGGAAGTAAAGGAAAGGCGGTCAAGGCCCCTTCCTGTGTAGGAGGGGTTACAGCCCCCTCCTGGGGAATTTCCCGGGGCCAGTGACATCTGCGACGGCAGATGCGGTAAGTTGTGTGGGGTTGGGGGGAGGTCTACGATACCTTCTAGATACCTCACACGAGTCTTCGTACGACCTTTAAATGGCGTCGAGTTCTTAAGTGCCCCCGTCAAGTCAAGGGAAATTGGTAGTAGTTGCACTTGAGGTAAGCCTCCGTGCTGTCGCCCCTCCCAAGTGGGAGGGGTAAGTCTGGTTAGGGATCTTGACACCGGTTATGACCTTGCCGTTGGCCCTTAAACGTTAGGATGTACAATTTCAATATTTCTAGAGAATGTTTTGTAGGATGCTAGTTCGGCTAGGAGAACCTCTGTATTAGAGAATATGTTAAGGTTAGCCAAACATCGCAATGTGGTAATGAAATTGTACATAACATGAAACGTTTAATGTTTTTAATTTTGTTTTAATAAATACGGCCGGGAGGGTCACTCCCTCCCACTTCCAAAAACTTCAAGAACTGTTTCCGGTTTCCCTCCTTTTTGGGATTGTGTTGAGAGGGGGTGGCGGGTATCTCAGCCATAGCAGCCTTGCATGCCTACGGGTAAAAATTCTCTTGTCAATATTTGATGTAGTCTATGGATATTTAATGCTGTACTTCTGCCAGGCACAAATCCATTTTCATCTGCATGTATCAAGTCTGGTATGTATTGCTGTATTCTAGTAGCCAGTAATTTACTAAAAATCTTGTCATTTGTGTTTAACAAAGATAAAGGTCTATACCCTGCCATATCTTTACCACTCATGCACGGTTCCAGTGGAGACACTGCTGTTGCCTGGAGTGTTGTGTTTGGTAGTCAGCCAGCCTCCATGGATGATTGATAAAGTTGTTTAAGGTGCGGCACTAAGATTGTTATATATGTAGCGTAAAACTCAGCAGGTAGTCCGTCCGATTCTGGTGTTTTATTCCTAGGGAGTGCCTTAATTGCTGCTCTAATTTCTGCCTCTGTTATGGATTTAGCTAGTTCTTTCTAATGTGCTTCTAATACCTGCGGGAGCTGTAAGTCTCTAAAACATATTTCAAATTTGTGATCCAGCAAGACTGTAGGGGCCGCATACAAAGCCTCGTAGTAAGCTTTAAATGCCTCATTTATGTCTTGCTGAGTATTAACCAAAACACTGTCCAAGTTGGTAACCTCCAATGTAGGAGTCGCTTCTTAGGTATTTTTATTAATCCTTGCTAAGAGTGGACCAACCCTGTCTGCTTCCACGTTTTGCTTTTGCGTATATAGTCTAAAATCATTTTCTAAGATCCTCTAACAATTCAGCATGTCTTATGTGGGTCTCCCGTAAGTCTTTCCTTAGCTCGTCCTTAGTCAATATTTCCCTTCGAGTGTACCCAATCTGTTTTCTATATCTGCAAGACTAGTTAGTAGTGATGTGTGTTCTCCTACTCTAGTGCTAATAGCAACTCCCCTCAACACCATCTTAAAAGCATCCCATTCTATTTGTCTCGAGCTGGTGGTGTTGACGTTTTCAGCAAAATAATTTTTTATTGCCATTTTTAGAGTGCTATGGAAAACTGAATCCTCCAACAGCTAAGGGTGTAGTTTCCATGTGGGCATGGGTGTGGGAATCCTACCCCAAATAAGCACTACTTCCAATACATTGTGATTCGAGAGGGTCTTTCCCAGGTAGGTGGTGTCTACCACATGTTGTATTAATCTCATAGAGCAGAATATTCTGTCAAGGCGTGTGTGTAACTCGTGTGGGGATGAGTGGAATGAGTATTCTCTGCTACCCAGATTTTTCAGTCTCCTATATGAAATCCCTCTGCCCAGATCCTCAGCGCATCTGCTTGTTTTCTGCTAGTTGTCCCTTGTAATGGTGGATGGGATCTATCCATCTCTATATCCATGACAGCATTAAAATCCCCCCCAATCACCCAAGGGTAGTGTTCCCATCCCGTCAACATTACAGACAGTGTTGCCAGGAAAAAATGTTGATCTACATTTGGAGCATATAAAATTCCCAATACTATCTGTTTCCCATCCATCTTCCCAAGTAATAGTACATATCTGCTATTTATTTCAATTTTGTGGTCTTGCAGCTCAAAGGTTATCCCATTTCTGATCCAAATTGCTGCTCCCTTCGTAAAGGCTGAATATGCGGTATGGAATAATTGGCACCTCCACTTCTTCTGCATCTTTC
This sequence comes from Lissotriton vulgaris, assembly GCF_964263255.1. NCBI lineage: Eukaryota > Metazoa > Chordata > Amphibia > Caudata > Salamandridae > Lissotriton > Lissotriton vulgaris. The sequence goes on along the minus strand of NC_141697.1, from coordinate 163,704,173 downwards.
CCGCTTCTGAGTGTGTCAAATGAGTTTCTTGGAGCAGTCCTATATGCATCTTTCTGCGGTTCAGCTGTGCTAGAGCTCTGTGTCGTTTGTGGATAGAACCCAGCCCTCTTACATTCCAGGACGCATATATGTACATGCTAGGTTGTGTCATATCGTTTACTGTAGTATGTGTCTACATGTGGTGCTGTGCCATATGGGCAGGTGAGCATGATCATGGCCGCGTACCCCGTAATCCCCTCAACAAAAACTCCTAATACTAGGTTTCCTTGATGAGGACCAAGCCATGAACACATGCATATAAAAAATGCAGATAAGAAATAACATTGTGCAGTTGCCTGCGGGGGGTGGTGACTGCCTTCCTTACCAAAAGCATTACATAGGCTGGTACTTTACATTACTACTGCTCCGGCAAGTGCCCCGCTACATCATGTATAATAGAGTATATTGCGGGATGGAGAACATCTTATAGACATTTGACAATATATTTATCTGTTGTAAACAGTGTTATGGAAGTCATAAACATCTCTCCAATTCAACATTCATTCATAGTCTGCAGGGTCACCAGTGGGAACGGGGTCAAGCTGCTTTCTGAGTCAGAGTGTTCCTCTAGGTCGTCTGAGGATCCCACTGTTTCAGCAATGGAGGATGCATCCTGCTCTGCCAGCGCTGCTGCCGTCAGCAGAGCGTTATTTTGACTTTTGCTCCAGAGTGAGGCATTTGTCAAGAGGAGGTCCCACCTGTCCACCCCTGTTTAGTAGATGTGTGTCTTCCTTCTTCCCTCATGCTCTAATCCTTTGACTGCCTTGTGAAGAGTTTTGTAAGGAATGTGGAGTTAACGTTATTACAGCCCATTCCACAGCGTCATCTGGGTTTTCAAAAAACAGGGATTTTTGGTTGTGGAACACCTTCAGCCTCGCAGGAAATAACATGGCATATTTTAAATTGTGAGTTTGCAGCATCTTCTTTACTTCCCTGAATGTGTTCCTTGCCTTTTCAACAGCCATCGTAAAATCAAGGTAGATGGATATGCGTGTATTTTCAAACTGTAGGGGTGCAGTTTCCTTAGCGGCGTGCAATATGGTGTCCCTGTCCCTATCATTTAAAATCCTGACGCTGATTGGTCTTGTGGGTGCCCCTGGCCTTGGGGGCCTAGGAAGCACTCTATGCGCCCTTTCCAATGCCTACAATGGTGAGAGACCTTCCTTGACCACAGTATCTCTAAGGCAGTCTTCAATAAACTGCGTTGGATTCGTCCCTTCACTGCGCTCTGGAATGCCTAGGACACGGACGTTATTGCGTCGCGATCTACCTTCTGCATCGTCCGGCTTATCCTGCATGTCTTTCAGTTGTCGCTTTACCTGGTCTAATTGTGTGGTAGTGGCCGTCTGCTGTGGAACCAGGTCATCCAATAATATTTTATGATTATCACTAATCTTGTCATGTTAAATTAGTTGACAGTGTTCCAATTTGTAGTTCTATGTCGGCCCTGGAGTCTTGAAATTTCTTAAAGTATTAGATTCAGCTTATCCATTCCTGCTGCTGTAGTCAGGAGCAACTTTTGTACCGAGCTTTGGGATGCCTCTGTGCCTGTCGCGTTGTTGCATTCCTGCTGATGTTCTGTTTCAGGAGGGGTGCAACAGAGAGAGAAAAGAGAGAGGGGGGATGTTCAGTCTGCCGTGTATCCACCAGTCAGGTCACTGTCACGGACCGGGGTGTAGACTCCTCGTGTTCCGTGGCACTGTAGTGTATCCGCCAAGCTCAGTGTCGACCCATTTCCAGCCCATTCCCAGCAATGATGATTTCCATAGGGCAACAGGGGTCAGCAGCCCGACCTTGTTGCAGCCTACGCGTAGTCACACACAGCTGGAGGTGCGTTCTCCCAGGGCCGGAGTCAGTTGTGTTGGTGGCAGAAGTATGTAATTGTTCCTACACTCCACGGGGTTCCTCCACTCCTTAGCCTTGCCCTGATAACTTAGTTTTGTTCCTTAACCCCCAATGCATCAAGAAAGGAAACCAGTCCCCCTGCTCCTCCCTCTCAATGCAGACTCAGATGGTGTCCATTCCTCCCTTTGCCAGTGTCAACTGCTTGTTCCTTCATTCCACCCAGAGCGCTGGATACTGGTTATGAATTCCGTTTATCGCACACTGTGACACACAGTGCATCCCGGTCTCCCATTCCACCGTCGGCTCCCGCCTCCCCCAGCACTGTCGCTAGCAGCTAAACATAAGCCCCACAGAATCCGACCAGACTCGTCCAGCCCACAATCTAGCGTAGGAGGCACCAACTGGTGACTTTCCCCTTAAAGAACTCCACTTGCCTGCTCAATGTGGCGCGCCTGCTGTCCACACTGTGTATATATCTGTCTCTCTGTATTGACCGTCAGCAAAGTTCATTCCTATGGTCCTGCACTCCTACAGAAAATAAATAAAAAAGTTACTTACCTTGCTGCCGGATGCCGCCTCGCCTCCGTCCTCTTCTGTTCCTGCTTTAAGCATTAAGTACACACAGAATTCCTAAGCCAATCACAATGCTGCAATGCAACGTTGTGATTGGTCTGAGCACTGTGGTCCAATGCTCGGATGGGGTAGACCCTATGCTTGTTCCTCACCAGGCTGTATATTACAGCCTGGTGGGGACCATGCAAAGTGTGCTTGACTGTTTGGCTGGCCCAAGACAGCTGGCCAAACCGTCTTGTGCACTGAGGTGCCCCAACCACTCCTTCCCTGCAGGCTATGATAACAGCCAAGCTCACCCAGCCCTTAAACCTGCCTGACAATGGAAAAATAAAATGATAATAACATAGTGTTATTATCCATTTATTTTCCCTTTTTCACTGCTCAAAGGGTAGTGGGGAGGTGCTCACCAGCCTTAGTACAGGACACACCTTTGGCCCCATTCCTTCCATTCATTCATTGTAATTAATCAGGAAAATAAACCTAAGGAAAGAGTGTGAAGGAAAGCATTATAGGCAGGAAGACTACTAATGTCCCTTGCATGATTCACATTTTCTGCCTTCAACTCTACAAATGGACTACCAGCTTGGATTTAACCTCTACCTTCCACTACGAATGGCCAAGAGAAAGCGGGAGATATAAGGACGCACAGAAAGCCAAATGCAAACAACCCTGAACGCGATCCATGTTCCAAATGCAGCACCCTGTCCAGAAGAAAAGTAGGGAGAGGCACTGTGTTACAAAAAACAGCTACCAGATCAATAAGACGCTTGGCCCCTCACATAATCTGATAGAATTGAGGAGAGAACAAATATGTATGCATGGAAAAACACCATGGGCTACTCCTATAACACTCAAACACTTTAACTCCTTCCACTGTTCCTTGCATAGTGTCCTACTTACCAGGAGTTAAAGTGCACGCCAGGAGCTTTGTTCTACAAGAAGGCACGCCTACCGGAGCTTAGATGAAGGCAAGCAGGCCCAAACATCCTTTCTAGGGCGGTGCTTTGTCTGAATCTTTCAAAGGTCCAGTGGTGTTCTCATGAGTGTCTCTAGAGGTTTAATATTTATGCCTTATGCCAACCTTCATCTATGGGGGACTCCCTTCCCTTCCCCAATACTGCTTCTGGAACCTTCTTCCACTTACCCTGTCAAATATCCAAACTACCTAGGGGTGCAAAAGCAGTGCAAGCCTAGTTTTAGGTTTGTATGTGTATACAGGAAGCATATCCCTTTAATGTGTAAGTAAGGCTGGGTATAGCCCCTCCACAGTCATCATACCAAGATGACCCTTCCTGTCCACACCTAAGCCCCCTTTGTGTTACTGTCTGAAAGCAATACACAATCTCCAACAGCAGAGCCATTCACAGTCATGTGACACAGGACACTCACAGAAGGAACAGTTAGTTGGGACTAGAAAATGCCAACTTTCTAAAAGTGGAATTTTCAAAATTATAACTAAAAATCCTACTTCACCATTAAAGATTTAAAATGGCAATTCATTTGAGGCTAAACATCACAATATTATCTACTCCCATTCTAAAGTTAAAACCTATTAAATGTAATAGGATAACCCAGTGTCAGTCAATTGAGGAGATAGGCCAGTGAAAAACGACTTTAGGAGTTTTATCACTGTTAGGAACATAAAGCGTAGATGCCCAAGTCCTACTTTTGAAATAGGATGTGTCCCGCTGTGTGACTTTTTCAGCCCTACCTTAGAACTTAGGGGCATATTATCAAGCCTGTGCGCTAAAATTATCGCCGCTTTATCGGCCGAAAACGGCCGATAAAGCGGTGATAATGGGCTTGATAATATGCTCTGTGGAATTCCAATCGAAGCCCATGTTAGATGTCTTCACATCTAACATGTGCTTCGATTGGAATTCCATAGAGCATATTATCAAGCCCATTATCGCCGCTTTATCGGCCGTTTTCGGCCGATAAAGCGGCGATAATTTTAGCGCACAGGCTTGATAATATGCCCCTTAGTTTGCCAGGTCGACATAGCAGTGGCAGGCCTGCGAAATGCTTCACAGTGATTCTTTAGTGAGTGACACAATGAATGCTGCAGGTCCACTAGCACCGTTTTTTGGGCTGGGTCCTTTCTGCAAAGCCATGACCAGACTTTTAGCCATCTTCCTCCGATATTTATTTTTAATTTGTTTTTGTTTGCCTTGGGACTCTGTGCACTTTACCACTGCTAACAAATGCTAAACGGCTTGCGCTCTCTACTCTAAACATTGTAACATTGGCTTATGCCCAATTGGCATATTTATATGAGCTGACCAAGAAAATATGACTATTCTCCAAGTGCAATAAGGAGTGCAGTTATCACAAATCTAACAGTGGATCTGCACTTGGGGTACATTTTTACCCTAGGATTGATACAACAGGTATCGCTACGCCTACATAGAATGCAACTGTGCAGTAGCACCGGTTCACCAAGAGTGTGTAAACCAGTGTAGCACACAGACTTTTCAGTTGTCAAGATGTACACTACGAATGTCAAATCACATTTTAAGGCCTACACCAGTCCAAGACCAATCCCTGAATGACCACTTTTGTGAAAGGCTACCTCTGCACAGACACCTGGCTGAGATAGATGATATCCCCACATGGTCAGTCTGCACATGTGTGCACATACTTGTGCTCACATGTTTGCACGTAACCAGCCCAGAGCCTCTTACCCTAGGTGTGCAGCTGCTGCCTTGTCTCAATAGATAGACACTTACTGTCAGCACTCTCTGCCCATGTCCAGTGAACTTACAGTGGCTGAGACTCAATCCCAGTAAAAGTCCAAATCCTGGTTGTCAAAAATCGAAAAACATGAGGGTTAAATGGGTACAACCCAATTGCTACAATTTCGATGAACTGGAAATTGTGAAGGGTGTTTGGTTAGATTGTGAAGTCAGTCAAAGAGATTGTCCAGATTTTCCCATTTTTCATAAACCAGAAGAGAGGGAAAGATGTGGATGAGCTTTGGGAGATAGGCCAGTGAAAAACGCTGTGTGGTTACTTGTGCGCACCAGAACGTCAGAACCAAGGTGTGTTAGAAAAGGAATGCTCTGATGATGGTGAAGATTGCAATATTGAAGAAAATTGAAATAAACATTTGCTCCCACTTGATGCAGAGGATGGGGTGATAAATAAGCCCTTCAAGTAAAGTTATGTGATGTCTAGGCGGTAAGTGAAGCTTAAAGATTACACAGAACTCCTGCATTTTAAAATGGGTTTCACATGAATTGATGTTTTTGTGTTTATGGTTTTCTGGAAGGGTGTGTCATGAGGAGAGAGCGAAGGTGTGTGTGTTTGTCAGTCTGCGTTTGTGTACTGGGAAAGCTCTTGTGCTGAGGCATGAATCTTTTTTCTGTTACATGAAGGGTGTGTGTTGCGTTTAACAATGTGTTATGGTAAGTAACCGGTCTTTCTATGTGATCAGATTCAAATAGAGATTTTGGGGCGAAGTTGCTAGAGTTGTAGTCTTGTTGTCCTCCCTCTTGGATGTTAATATCTGTAGCTAATATGCTCAACGCCTTCACCTTCCAATGTTTTTCCAATTTTTTTATACACCAATCTATTTAAGATCATTGTTCAAACACAAGGATAATGTTCCTAGCTTGGTTTGGAATTCCAGTTCTGACACAAAAACACACAGACAAATACGTCCTCCTACATACCATTGGCAAGACTAGGCTCAGAGGCCATGTCACTTTCTTCTGCAATTCAGGCTCGAGTTGAAATGTTTCCTTCGCTATTCTTAGTGCCACAGTCATTTTGAATCACCTGCCCCATACGGATATCATTTAAATAATGAAGAGCCTGCTTGTTTTCCTATGGTCCGCCTCACTTTTTCCAAGGTGCACCCCAGAGCAAGGATACTGTAATAGCACAAAGTAGCTACTCATGTTCTCCATTTGCAGCACATTTCTGACCCCCCCCCCCCCAAATAAATATTCGTTTCCTCACAGCTTTCTAGAGATTTTGGGCCAGATCACAAAACTTGTTTTGCTTGGTGCAAACACAGTTGACAATCACATTATAGAAACAGGTGTACGGAAGTAATAATGTCTGACAAGATGTTTAGATTTGTTTGCTGCATTTGAGTCTGTTGTGGTAGTGATGTGTTATGTTGTTTGTCTTGTTACGTTTTTGGTTCTGAATTATTGCATTTTGTTGTTGTTATGTTATGCTGTGGTCGGGGTGTTGTGTTGTGTTTTGATGCGCTGTGCCCTTTACTTTTTAATTGATTTTAAGTGAGTTTTATATTGTTTTGTGCTTATTTATTGTATTGTGTTCTGTTCTGCTACATTTCCAGCCAAAAGCAACAAATTACTTTTCATTTCAAGGAACAATCAAACTTGTCTCACTGTTTATTATGGCGAAATACCACTCCTCCTGCTTTGCAGTTATTTACGACATCAGTCAGCCAAATCTGTAGCAAAGACGTGTCTTACATTAGCACTTCCATAAAAATCCGTCCGTTCGTGAACATGTGCTAGGAGTTCATTGTTTAATTTAATGTCAGTATAATACGTGCAATAACAACGTTTCGCTTTATAAACACAGACTATATAGCATGTATATAAATGTTTTTTTTTTTTTAGATTCCGTAATTATTATTATGTTCTAATAAATAATACATTCTGAAATAAACAGGAAAGGCATTGATAATTTCTTGGAAATATGCTGCTGAAGGCACAAATATTGGACTCACAAAGCAGACCTTGACATCACCAGCAGGCAGAATTCAATTTTCTGACAGAGTGATTTATAACATAAAGGTGAAGTTTTCACATGAAATTAATTGTTGCCACAGGTCCCTATGCGTTCACGTTGTTTTCTTCAAAACTATCATGAATCATTCATCATATGAAAAAGCTACAGTGTGCTGACTTTAAATATACTTTCCTAATACAGAGAAATTCAATATATTTACAGTTGATGTGATTTTTAGTTCTGGCACATTCTTGACATATATTATTAAGGTGAAAGACTATAAAATACATGGCTGGGCTGGTAGGTATTGACGCTGTGGAAGCAAACCCCGAAGAACTAAAACTGAATCAATCACGAGATATTTTCAAAATGCATTACATAGTCAAGTCATACTTCCAATTAACAGGATTCAGCTCTGAACCGGTCTAGATTTACTGGGAGAAACAGAATTGTATTCGTTTAGGTATTGGCCGCGAAAGAAATATTAGAATAACAGCTGCACACATGTTTATTTGTTTTTAATGTAGACTTCATTCTTTATAGAAAAGGTGTATTATGTCTCAGAAATCTAATGTCTGTGATTGTTTAATTCTGTCTGGTGAATATTGTTCTTAAAGATTACATTCGTAGTGGTTAATAATGTTTAATTACTTTCAGTAGAAGCTTGGCTACTGTCCTGTAACACGTTTGTAAATATTCTCTTTCATTGGTTGTTTTTACTATCACATCACTATTTAATTCCTTATTTGTAATTAAGTTTCTTGCTGTTTCTATAGATCTGCTTATTCGGGTGCCTTCTGCTGGATCTCTTTTCTTACGTGTACTTCTTTTTGTGGATAATTATCTTGCATTTTACTGTGTGTGTGTTTTTGTGTGCGTGTGCTTGTATTTATATTGCTTATATTGGCCCTACTTCTTCTAAACATGTATTGATCTCTCTTCTCCTTCTAATGAGCATCTTTGGCCTAATTCACAAAGGGGCAGATTTACAATTACTGGCGCATCCTTACATATCAGCAGGGATGTGCCAGTAATTGTGCGCCGCAGCTCCGCCACCCTGGATGCGCCGTATATACAATGCGGCGCATGATGGGGCAAAAACTGCACAGATGCATCACGCATCTGTGCCGTAAAAGCGGCGCATTGCTGGAGTTGCGTCGCAAGCGCGACGCAGATCCAGCAAGGCTTGGGGGACTCTATCTTCACAATGCTCCGTCAATCCTTAATCCTGCTTCAAGCAGGCGCAGGGTTTTGACGCAGCATGGGCCCAAAAGTGACTGAGTGAAATCTTGTAGATTTCACTCAGCCACTTTTGGGAGACGTTCCTGCGCCGAAATGCCCCTCCCCCCCTGTGATGGAACGCCTCCTTCTGGCGCAGGGGTTTACAACGTGACGCATCTGGGAGATGCGTCACATTGTAAATACCATGCACCATGGCGCATCTTTTGCCCCTCTGCTGCATCACAAAAGTGCCGCAACGGCGGTGTAAAAGAGGCGCAAGGGGCTTGTAAATCTGCCCCTTAGTTTGTGTATGTTCACTTTGATTCAGTATTCACAGGACTGCAATTCAATAGTAAGGTTACGAGTACGGAGATTCCACGTTCAGGGCGGAGATCTCTGCACATAGAAAGTATGGCTGAGATACCCGCCACCCCCTCTCGACACAATCCCCAAGGATGGGAAACCGGAAACCGTACTGAACTTTTGGAAGGCGGGAGGGAGTGACCCTCCCGGCCGTATTTATTAAAATATGAAACAAAATCAAAACATTAAAATTAACAGTTTCATATTATGTACAATTTCATTTCCACATTACGATGTTTGGCTAACCTTAACATATTTCTAATACAAAGGTTCTCCTAGCCGAACTAACATCCTACAAAACATTTTAACTTGAAATTGTACATCCTAACGTTAAGGGCCAACGGCAAGGTCGTAACCGGTGTCAGATCCCTAAACCAGAATTACCCCCCCCACTTGCGAGGGGCGACCGCACAGAGGCTGTACCTCATGTGCATCTACCAATTTCCCTTGACTTGACGGGGGCCCCAATGAACTCGACGCCATTTAATGGTCGTCCGAGGACTCGTGTGAGGTGTCTAGAAGGTAGCGTAAACCCCCCTCCCCACCCCACACAACTTACCACATCTGCCGTCGCAGGTGTCCTGGCCCCGGGAAATTCCCAGGAGGGGCCCGTAGCCCCTCCTATCCAGGAAGGGGCCTTGACCGCCTTCCCTTTCCTTTCGGCGGCCCATCCTTAGAAGGGACCGCCTCCCCGTTGAGGGGCCAATGGCCACCTCCCCCGGGCGCTCCCATCCGTAATGGGTGACGCCCCCCCATTGGGATCTTCCAATTACTGCTCACCGATCATGACCTTACCGCCCGACCAAAATAAATACGACAATGAACTAGAATTACTAAAATTAAAAAACAACCATAACTGCTTCACGTATGATTACCGGTCAACACTAGTGCAAAAACTTTATTCGAAAAAACATACTGAAAAGAACCAGTCACTTTATTGCATACTCAAATAACACTTCAATCGTAACAACCTGTAAGAAATAGAGTTACCACATCAAAACTTTATTTCAAAAACCACTTGCTGTCTTCAGGGGCTGGTGGGTGGGTCAAAATTGGCTCTTCGTTCCGTCTCGAGCTCACGTGCAGCGGGGAGGTGCAGCTTCAGAGCACAGGAACAAGAGGATGCTTTCTTGGCTCGTTGCTCCTTTTATCCGTCTTTGGGCGGGCGTAAACCCGCCTCCGCCCGCCTCCGGGGGCGTGGCTGGCGGCTTCAGTGCCTAGGAAAACCCACTCCAGGGCGGGAAAAAGCGCGCCCCGGCTACACCGCTTCGGGCATACCAGCCGAGACTCGCCTCCCGCCCAAGATGGCCTCCCGGGGGGATCGGGGTACTCCACCATACGTTCAGGGGGAACGAGTGGTCGCCCCTTTCCATATGGCTGAGATACCCGCCACCCCCTCTCGACACAATCCCCAAGGATGGGAAACCGGAAACCGTACTGAACTTTTGGAAGGCGGGAGGGAGTGACCCTCCCGGCCGTATTTATTAAAATATGAAACAAAATCAAAACATTAAAATTAACAGTTTCATATTATGTACAATTTCATTTCCACATTACGATGTTTGGCTAACCTTAACATATTTCTAATACAAAGGTTCTCCTAGCCGAACTAACATCCTACAAAACATTTTAACTTGAAATTGTACATCCTAACGTTAAGGGCCAACGGCAAGGTCGTAACCGGTGTCAGATCCCTAAACCAGAATTACCCCCCCCACTTGCGAGGGGCGACCGCACAGAGGCTGTACCTCATGTGCATCTACCAATTTCCCTTGACTTGACGGGGGCCCCAATGAACTCGACGCCATTTAATGGTCGTCCGAGGACTCGTGTGAGGTGTCTAGAAGGTAGCGTAAACCCCCCTCCCCACCCCACACAACTTACCACATCTGCCGTGTCCTGGCCCCGGGAAATTCCCAGGAGGGGCCCGTAGCCCCTCCTATCCAGGAAGGAGCCTTGACCGCCTTCCCTTTCCTTTCGGCGGCCCATCCTTAGAAGGGACCGCCTCCCCGTTGAGGGGCCAATGGCCACCTTCCCCGGGCGCTCCCATCCGTAATGGGTGACGCCCCCCCCATAGGGATCTTCCAATTACTGCTCACCGATCATGACCTTACCGCCACAGGCCGGATAGTTGACTGGCTATCCGGACCCCCACAAAAACTCCTGCCTAAAGGTCATGCTTTAAGCTCTTTAGCCAAGCTATGAGGTCTCCTATGAGTAACTCATTCCCCACCCGGGACAAATGGACCCCATCACCCAAATACATACTGTCCCCCTTGATACAACCATGAGGAATACAATGCAGTGCACTTGAACGAAACAATCTACCCAATTTGTTATTCACTTTCTTCACAGAGTGATTTAAAGCAGAAACCGAATTCGCCCCCCGCCACACTCTACGTGGAATCATATGGGACCATGCAATTGTGCACCCTGGAACCCTTCTCGCCAACCAACTTACTGTGGAAAGTATCACCTCGAGAAGAAGTCGTCTACCAGTGGTCACCAAATCGTTGCCCCCAAGATGGACTATGATTATAGATGGCGGTGACCTCGTCCGCCCTAACAAGCCCTCGAAAAAGGATTGAAACTGGTCAATACAGAGCCCGCCCCTTCCGTAGAAGGTCACCCTGTACCCGTATTCCCCAGCCATGTGAATCATGTCACCTGCTTTGAATACGTCCGCGGCACGCCTCACGTATGAGTGGCCCACGACCCACACCACTTTTTCCGCAGCCGGTGATGTTTGACCGCTGGTTCCCAGGTGTCGGGTCGACTGCACAGTCCGCCCCGCCTCGTAAGCTTGCGAAACTGTAAACCAAACAAAAACAAGAAGCGTGAGTACATGATAGCAGCTTCACAACATGTGCAACCGCACATACCTTTTGTAACAATTCGAGGACCAACGCCCCAAACGTTTCACTTTTTCTACACTCAGACCCCTGGCTGTAGCCTCAGTAGCAGCCCCTATTCGAAAGGAATGGGTCCCAAACTCGCCGGGGTTCAAGCCCGCGGCCGAAATTGCCATTGCAAGCACCTGCTGGAACTGAAACCTCGTCAGTGGGGTGGCATCAGCGTGCCTCAACAAGCCCCCCCCCCCATGATGACGCCCTCTGCGCTAAATATTCCTCTACGCAAACAACAGGGCACATGGGAGATCCGGGAATCCGATGTATGACTACACAATCCCCTATCGCACCCTGATCGGCCTTGGACCTGACAAACGAGACAGTCATTGTCTCCCTCTTTACCTGAATGTGCTCTCGGCACAGTCCCCCCACCGTATCCCGCTTGTTCTTCGCCACCAGTTCGCTTACCCGCATTGCCCCATGGAATGCTAACGCAAAGGCGGCCCGGAATAACACTGTTTCATACTGGCATGAACATGTCGCAGGGAGTACGGATAATAACAGGGCCAACCTATCCAGACCTATCGGGTGCCTCTCATCTACTCTGCGACCCTCAAGGCGTTGCCACCCACGTAGCGCTTTCTGCACCACGAAAGACGCTGTCGGGTCCTGGATCCCATGAGCCCTTGCCATAAAGGAAATGGCGGCCCGATGCCTCTGGGCCGTAGCTACGGATTTGCCTGCCTGATGTAAAGACAGCAAGAATTTTACGACAAGCTCTTCCTGGCCCCAAAGCTCCCCCCTAGCAGAACCCCAAAAAGGACCAATAGGAACGGAACGCCCCTTCATATGCCTTCCTTGTCCTGGGTGCTAAACTCTCTCCCACGAGGTTTTGTAGTTCAGGGCACCGAGAGACCAGAGAGCTTCGGGAAAGGGTGCCGCCACCGGGTCCGCTGTGGGCAGAAAACCCCAGAAGGCCTGCATACGGAAACGAGAAAGCGCATCAGCCGCTTGGTTCAGTACCCCCGGGACATGTCTTGCCCTAAAGAGCACATTCAACTGCATACACAATAACACAATTTCTTTGAGCAGTCTCAGAATCCATTTGCAACGTGCTGCCTGACTATTGATACACTCAACCACGGTCATGTTGTCAGACCAGAACACCACAGAGTGATCCCGAAACCCCTCAGGCCATGTCTTCAGGGCCACCAAAATAGGGAAGAGTTCAAGAAAAGCAATGTTACTCGTCAGCCCGCACTCGTGCCACCATGACGGCCATTTCTGAGCCGACCATTGTGTACCGAATATGGCGCCAAAACCCACACTCCCCGCCGAATCTGTCCACAGCCCCAGCTCCTCGGAGGACACCGCCGGCTTGTTCCAGACAATTCGACCATTGAAATCCGCCAGAAATGCCAACCAAATGCGCATGTCCTGGCGAATCTCTGCCGAGAGCCTCGTGCGGTGGTGTCCTTCCTTAAGACCGACCATGGCTTGTGCAATCGAGCGGGAAAAGGGGCGGGCCATTGGCATTACTCTAAGGGCAAAATTCAACTGGCCCACCATTTGCTGCAATTGATGCAAGTTTACCTTAGTCTCTCGAATACATGTTTCAAGGGAGGCCCTGAATTTTACCACCTTTTCTTTGGGTAACCGAAAGCAACCCTCCTCCGAATCGAGCTCTATCCCCAGAAACTCGAGTGAAGTCGAGGGACCCATAGTCTTACCTGGTGCCAATGGCACACCAAAATGATTCATTAAGTCACAAAATTCATTTAAAGCCTGTCCACATTCTGGATCCCCGGCTGCCCCTAGGAACAGAAAGTCATCGAGATAATGCATAACATGCTGAAAACCCGTCTTTCTCGTGAATACCCATTGCAGAAAACAACTGAACTTTTCAAAATAAGCGCAAGATATGGAGCATCCCATTGGCATACATTTATCCATGTAATAGCGACCCTGAAACATGAAACCAAGGAGACGCTGATCGTCTGGGTGTACCGGGAGCAACCGGAACGCTGACTCGATGTCTGATTTTGCCATCAGCGCCCCGGGCCCCAGGCGATTCAACATGGCGACGGCCTCATCGAAAGATGCGTACCGCACCGAACACACTTCCGGGTCTATCGCATCATTCACGGAAAGACCTCGTGGGGCTGACAAATTATGTATTAGCCTAAACTCACCCGGGTCCTTCTTGGGGACCACCCCTAAGGGGGAACAAACAAAGTTAGCAACCGGTGGCAAATCGAATGGACCGGCAACCCGTCCTCGAGTCACCTCTTTCCCAATCTTTACCTGTACCACCGCCGTATGCTGCAGTACCGACAGTTGGTTCTTACAACTTGTTTTACCCTGAAAATTCCCTACTGGGATGCGGAAACCATACGAAAACCCGTCTCGCAACACCCCAGCGGAGACATGATCCGGGTATTCATTGAGCCAAGGAATCATAGCCATGGTATCAACCGGGGTAGGTAAAGGCGCCCCTTGGCCTATTTCAGACCTGTTTGGCGCTTCCCCTACCACCGTTATCACCCGTTTTGGCTCTGCACATGGTCTCGGGATGGGAGGACTGTCCACACCCCCCACAGTCGTGTCTAAACTTGCATGACCCCTGGGGCCTCGTACGTTTTCCCCTGTTAAAGTTCCAACAAATCCCCTTTTTACCCGTGTTGCCACTCAACTTCGAGTGATGCTCGTTACCTGCACCCGTCCGAAAGGGCGTCCCAGAGGATTGGCGGGAAGATTCACCCCCGTTACCCCCCGACAATGGTACCTTTAACATGCCTGAATTCTCCATTTTCTGCCAAGAAATCGAGTCGTAACAATCCCAGGTCAGAGCTGGGTCGTGCTCTTTGGCCTTCCTAAAAACATTGTCATAACAAAACCACTGATTGCCCTCGTATGATTGAGAATACTCCATGATACGTGTCTGATATATGGGCAACTCGGGCAACAACTCAGGCCTTCGCTCCCCCATAATTGAGGTGAATATGCCAAACGCTCTGCCCCAAGTACCTATGTTCTCCTCAACCTTAAAGGCGGCCATTTTGGCGCGCCAAACACTCGGATGCAGAAGCTCTTTTTGGCCCTTCACATGTTCAATCTCGTAATGGTCGGTAAGCAAAGAAAACATGTTCACATACTTATCAGCCCAAATTTTTTCCTTAACTTCGAGTGGAACATGCTGGGCCACTTTCTCCCTTCGTGAGGGTACAGACCCCTCTCCCGCAATCGGCAGTAGCCGCTTACCTGAACTAGGAGCTGTAATCGCTGCCGAACTTGTGCCCGCTGCGGTCTCGCCCACCGGAACCTGTGGGGGAACAGAAGATGGTGCCTTCGCAGCCTCTCTAGATTCTCGCAATTGCCTCATTACTGCCCTGGCGTCATCCGCCGTGGTGCCCTCACTATCTTTTCCCAACCACGCTGCCAGTTGTGCAGCCAACTCGGGAGGCATATCCTCCCCGTTCACGGGGGTGACTACAACGGGGATCGGATGCCCCTCCTTCGGAACCGGGATTGGCTCCTCTATCGGTGTATCGGGAACCGGGGCCTCCCCCCCAGGAGCCCCCCTCTTGGACCTCTTGCCTCTCCCGCTGGGGACTACTCCCGGCAATGCTGGTCCGGTGATTCGCTTCGGGCCTCCCGCCCCGTTCATTGCCGCCATCTGCTTTTTCAACTCGGCTATGTCCTTTACGAGCATGCGGAGCATCTGATCGGTACCGACCCGCTTTCTGACCTTCTTGCCCGGCATTCTTCAACGAAGATATCTGTAAGAACAAGAACAAAATTACAACGCTCAAAATTGGCTCTTCGTTCCGTCTCGAGCTCACGTGCAGCGGGGAGGTGCAGCTTCAGAGCACAGGAACAAGAGGATGCTTTCTTGGCTCGTTGCTCCTTTTATCCGTCTTTGGGCGGGCGTAAACCCGCCTCCGCCCGCCTCCGGGGGCGTGGCTGGCGGCTTCAGTGCCTAGGACAACCCACTCCAGGGCGGGAAAAAGCGCGCCCCGGCTACGCCGCTTTGGGCATACCAGCCGAGACTCGCCTCCCGCCCAAGATGGCCTCCCGGGGGGATCGGGGTACTCCACCATACGTTCGGGGGGACCGAGTGGTCGCCCCTTTCCAATAGCTTTGACCTCTGAGTCTCTGCACTTGAAAAATTGGTATTAAAAGGCAGTTTTTTGAATACTGAAAAAGAGTAAATTTACCTTTGTAAATCGGGCCATTGGTAATCCAATTGTCCTTTCTTTCCCAAATACTGTTAGGATTACCCTTCAAACATCCCAATCTCTACCTAACCCTAACAGTTTAGCTTCCAATCAGTCTCAGCACACTCCCCTCACTATTAACTACGCGTTCACAGTACTCATCTTTATCATTGCTACCATCATAGTCACTTTACTATCACTTTAATACTCTTAAACCCATCACCCACCCCAAACACTGTTTATCAGCCCATTTTACTTTCCTCTCTGAAGTCTAGGTATAGCAATCAGGGTACAGAAATATCTCACGTCATAGCATTCGCACCCGTTTTTCTCAATCGTCTGGGACCTAAAAACTTCCGCGTTCACCCCACTTCAAGGGGGCATCCTTCATGTCTCTGTTCATAGCCCTATTCTTTTCTTACTCAACACCACCAACTCCTTTGGTGATATTATACAGTCGTGTGGGTTCTCATAGCACCTTCACGCAGTACCCGACTCATCCCCTTTTCTATTTTTTTAACCCAGCCTTCAGTCACGCACTTCAAAATCCCTCACTCCCATCTAACAATGGATGGCGTAGGGTCACTACTGTCAAACTTCTCTAAAAATGAGGTCTTGTACTATTATTCTTCACCAGCTCCCATCACAATGACAGACTCCATTTTCCCCTTGAGGCTCTATAATCAACTTCCTCGCCCAGATAAGATGGAGTTCATTGCTTAATTTTACGTCAGAGGAGATGGCCAGCTATGCTGAACAAGACATCTGAAAGTTGTATATCCCACACTAAAAAGAAGGCTTTATGGGCAAAGTAGCATTTTTGACATGTTTGGCCACACTTCTAAGAGTAATGATGTTTGCCCATCTTTGTCCATGAAGACCTCAACATCTCATTGATTGGTTAACTAGGCTCGTTGCAACTGAAGATGACTAATTAGTATGATTCGGGTGTGGAACATCCTGTCACACGTTGATCAGACATATGATGATATTGTCTGTGATGTGCGCAGCAGCTGTGGACTTGTGCATCTCAAGCCTTCTTTGAGCCTCAGCAAAGTGTGCTTGGCAAATGAAGGAAGGACTTGTCATATAGTTGGTGAAGCTATACATAGACCTCAGGCTTCACTGAGGTCCAGACTCACGGTAAATAAAATGCCTCCCATAAAGCGTTTACACTAGTGCAGATGGCATTCCATATAGGTGCATCTCATCCAGTCGATACAGAGAGAACATTCTATCAATGCTAAAGGGCAATGTCAGCAGCTAGGCAAAGTCCTGATGGACAAGGGCAGTACTTTCCGCTGCTAGGCAATTAACTAAAGCTCTCCTCTCATAAGACTCCTGTAAGCTAAATGGGTCAGGTTACCCCAAACTGGTGTAAGAGTGAGTATTAGAAATCCTGGTTCCACAGTTGCTTTAGGGGTGGTGTGGGTAAATTTGCCTTTAGATGCCTCCTCAATATGAGATGTGTAATATGGCTGAGATACCCGCCACCCCCTCTCAACACAATCCCCAAAGGAGGGAAACCGGAAACAGTTCTTGAAGTTTTTGGAAGTGGGAGGGAGTGACCCTCCCGGCCGTATTTATTAAAACAAAATTAAAACATTAAATCAACAGTTTCATATTAATGTACAATTTCATTACCACATTGCGATGTTTGGCTAACCTTAACAGATTCTCTAATACAAAGGTTCTCCTAGCCGAACTAACATCCTACAAACATTTACTTGAAATTATGAAATTGTACATCCTAACGTTTAAGGGCCAACGGCAAGGTCGTAACCGGTGTCAAGATCCCTAACCAGAAATACCCCCCCCACTTGTGAGGGGCGACAGCACTGAGGCGTACCTCAAGTGCAACTACCAATTTCCCTTTGACTTGACGGGGGCACCAATAAAACTCGACGCCACTTAAAGGTCGTTCGAGGACTCGTGTGAGGTATCTAGAAGGTAGCGTAGACCCCCCCCTAAACCCCGCACAACTTACCACATCTGCCGTCGCAGACGTCACTGGCCCCGGGAAATTCCCCAGGAGGGGGCTGTAACCCCTCCTACACAGGAAGGGGCCTTGACCGCCTTTCCTTTTCTTTCGGCGACCCATCCTTAGAAGGGACCGCCTCCCCGTTGAGGGGCCAATGGCCACCTCTCCCGAGCGCTCCCATCCGTGTTGGGTGACGCCCACTCATAGGGATCTTCTAATTAGTGCTCACCGATCATGACCTTACCGCCACAGGCCGGATAGTTGACCGGCTATCCGGACCCCCCACAAAGCTCCTACCTAAAGGTCATGTTTTAACGTTTTTAACCATGCTAAGAAGTCTCCTATGAGTAACTCATTCCCCACCCGAGACAAATGCACACCATCCCCCAAATACATACTGTCATCATTAATACAGCCATGCGAAATAGAATGCAATGTCCTGGAACGGAACAACCTACTCACTTTGTTATTAAGCTTTCTCACCGAGTGATTTAAAGCAGGAACAGAAATAGCCCCTCGCCACACCTTTCGTGGGATCATATGGGACCACCCAATTGTGCACCCCGGAACTCTCCTCGCCAACCAACTTACCGTGGAAAGCATTGCCTCCAGGAGAAGTCGTCTACCGGTGGTGACCAAATCATTGCCCCCTAGATGTACTATGACTATAGACGGCGGTGACCTCGTCCGCCCTAACAAACCCTCAAAAAATGTTTGAAACTGGTCAATACAGAGACCGCCTCTTCCGTAGAAGGACACACTGTACCCGTATTTCCCAGCTACGTGAATCATGTCACCTGCTTTGAATACGTCCGCGGCACGCCTCACGTATGAGTGGCCCACGACCCACACCTCCTTTTTCACAGCCGGTGATGTCTGACCGCTGGCCCGGTGTTGGGTCGACTGCATAGTCCGCCCCGCCTCGTAGGCTTGCGTAACTGAAAACCAAACAAAAACAAGAAGCGTGAGTACATCATTACAGCTTCACAACATGTGCAACCGCACATACCTCTTATAACAATTGGAGGACCAATGCCCCACTCGTTTCACTTGTTCAACATTAAGACCCCTAGCTGTAGCGTCCGTAGCAGCCCCTATCCGAAAGGAATGGGTCCCAAACTCGCCCGGGTTCAAGCCCGCAGCGGCAATTGACATCGCAAGCACCCGCTGAAACTGAAATTTCGTCAGTGGGGTGGCGTCCGCGTGTCTCAATAAGGTCCCCCCCCATGATGCCACCCTTCGTGCTAGGTAGTCTTCTAAACACTTTACCGGACACATGGAGGACCCGGGAATCCTGCGTATGATTATGCAGTCACCCATCCCATCTTGATCGGTCTTGGACCTGACAAAGGAGACAGTCATTGTCTCTCCCCTGATCTGAACGTGTTCCCGGCACAAACCCCCTGTCACATCCTGTTTGTTCCTTGCCACCAGTTCGCTTACCCGCATCGCTCCATGAAATGCCAGCGTAAAAGCGGCTCGGAACAACACCGTCTCAAACTGAGATGAACATGTGGCAGGGAGTGTGGCCAACAACTGGGCCAACCTATCCAAACCTATCGGGCGCCTGTCATCTACTCTGCGACCCTCAAGGCGTTGCCACCCACGCAGCGCTTTCTGTACAACGAAAGACGCTGTCGGGTCCTGTATACCATGAGCCCTGGCAACAAAGGAAATGGCAGCACGATGCCTCTGGGCCGTAGCCACCGATTTCCCAGCTCTACGTAAGACAATCAGAAAATTCACTACCCATTCCTCGTGGCCCCAAAGCCCCTCTCTATCAGTCCCCAAAAAGGCTAAATAGGAACGAAACGCCCCTTCATATGCCTTCCTTGTCCTTGGTGCTAGGCTCTCTCCCACGAGGTGACGAAGTTCGGGGCACCGAGAGACCAGAGAGCTTCGGGAAAGGGTGCCGGCTCTGGGTCCGCTGTGGGAAGGAAACCCGAGAAAGCCTGCATATGAAAACGAGACAGTGCATCAGCCGCCCGATTCATTACCCCCGGGACATGTTTTGCTCTGAATAGCACATTCAGTTGCATACACAGTAAAACAATTTCTTTGAGCAGTCTTAAAATCAGTTTACATCGTGCAGCCTGGCTATTGATGCACTCGACCACGGTCATATTGTCAGACCAAAATACCACAGAGTGATCTTTGAACCCTTCGGGCCAGGTTCTCAGGGCCACCAAAATGGGGAAAAGTTCTAGGAAAGCAATATTACTTGTCAGTCCATTGTCATGCCACCATGCCGGCCATCTTTGTGCCGACCATTTTGTGCCGAAGATGGCACCAAAACCTATGCTACCTGCCGAATCCGTCCATAGCCCCAGCTCCTCAGAGGACACGGCCGGTTTGTTCCAGACGACTCGACCATTAAAATCCGCCAGAAATGCTAACCAAATGCGCATGTCCTGGCGGACCTCAGCCGATAGTCTCGTGCGATGATGACCCCCTTTTAGGCCGACCATAGCTTGGGCAATTGAACGGGAAAAGGGGCGGGCCATCGGTATAACCCTCAGGGCAAAATTCAACTGTCCCACCAACTGCTGTAATTGATGCAGCGTAACTTTAGAACCATTTATACACATTTGCAGGGCTACCCTGAACTTCCCCACTTTGTCAGCTGGTAAACGAAAACAACCCTCACTGGAGTCTAACTCGATCCCCAGAAACTCGAGGCAAGTTGCCGGACCCACCGTCTTACCTGGTGCCAATGGCACACCAAACTGTTTCATCAACACACAAAATTCGGCCAAGGCCTGGCCACATTCGAGATCCCCGGCTGCCCCAAGGAACAGAAAATCATCAAGGTAATGCATTACATGTCGGAAACCCGTCCTCTTTGTGAAGACCCATTGTAGAAAAGTACTGAATTTCTCGAAATAGGCACAAGATATAGAGCACCCCATTGGCATACACCTATCTATGTAATAATGACCCTGAAACATGAAACCTAGGAGACGCTGGTCGTCTGGGTGTACCGGGAGCAATCGGAACGCTGACTCGATATCTGACTTCGCCATCAGCGCCCCGGGCGATTCAAAATGGCTACGGCCTCATCGAATGATGCGTACCGCACCGAACACACTTCCGGGTCTATCGCTTCGTTGACGGAGAGACCACGTGGGGCTGATAAATTATGTATCAGCCGAAACTCACCCGGGTCCTTCTTTGGGACCACACCTAACGGGGAACAAACAAAATTAGGAACCGGTGGTACACTAAACGGGCCGGCGACTCGACCTCGAGCAACCTCCTTCATGATCTTGTTCTGTACCACGGTCGTATGTTGAAAGACCGATAACTGATTTTTACATTTCGATGCACCCTGAAAGTCCCCCACTGGGATGCGGAAACCATAAGAAAACCCGTTCCGCAGCACCCCAGCAGAAGTACGATCCGGGTATTCACTGAGCCAGGGAATCATCGCCAAGGTATCAATCGGGGTAGGTAAAGGCGCCCCTCGGACTATGTTAGACCTGTTTGGCGCCTCCTCTACCCCCATTATCACCCGTTTTGGCTCTGCACGTGGACTCAGGATGGGACGACCCGCACCCACTACATTCATGTCTAAATTTACACGATCCTTGGGGCCTAGTACATTTACCTCTGTTGAAATTCCAGCAGAACCCCTTTTTCCCTGTATTGCTGGCAGGTCTCGAGTAATCGTCGGTACCCGTACCTGATCGAAAGGGCGTCCCCGCATATTGGCGGGAAGATTCGCCGACATTACTCCCTACCAATGGCATTTTCAACATACCTGTCTCCTTCATTTTATCCCATGTCAAAGAATCGTAACAATCCCAGGTTAAGCTTTTGTTATGCTCTTTGGCCTTTCTAAAAAGATTATCGTAGCAGAACCAATGGTTACCCTGGTGTGACGTCGAGTACCCCATGATTCGCGACTGATAAGTCGGTAACTCGGAAAGCAATTCGGGCCTACGTTCCCCTAAGATCGACGTAAAAATCCCCCATGCTTTGCCCCAATTGCCAATACTCTCATTCACTTTAAAGGCGGCCATTTTTGCGCGCCAAACACTCGGATGCATGAGGTCTTTCTGACCCTTAACATGCTCCACCTCATAATGATCAACAAGCAACGAGAAGATGTTCACATATTCCCCCGCCCAAATCTTCTCCTTAATCGCCAGAGGCACATGTTGACCCAACTGTTCTCTACGAGAGGGTGCTGACTCATCCCTCGCAATCGGCAATGGCCGCTTACCTGCACCGGACGCTGCCTCTGCGGTCGTACTCGTCCCTTGTGTCTTGTCAACTACTGCAGCCGGCGCGGACACCTTGGCTGCCTCCCGTTTCTCACGCAGTTGCTTCATCAGCGCCTGCGCGTCGACAGCCGTGGCGCCCTCACTACCTTCGCCCAACCACGCTGCAAGTTGTGCTGCCAGCTCGGGCGGCATATCTTCATTGGACACCGGGGTGACCACTACGGGAATCGGATTCCCCTCCACAGGTACTGGGGTTGGCGCCTCGAGCGGAGTCCGGGGAACCGGGACGTCTCCCCCAGCTGGTCCCTTCCTTGGCCTCTTGGCTCTCCCTCCTGGGGCTGCTCCAGCCGAAGGACGTTCCGGCCCCCCTTCCCCCTCTCTCTCCGCCACCCGCTTCTTCAGCTCGGTCATCTCCTTCATGAGGACCCGAAGCATCTGTTCAGTAGTCATTCTCTTTCCGCCTTTCTTGGGCATTTCTCCGACAGAGAGATCTGTAAGACAAAAGAAAGATTATAACGCTCAAAATTGGCTCTTCGTTCCGTCTCGAGCTCACGTGCAGCGAGGAGGTGCAGCTTCAGAGCACAGGAACAAGAGGATGTCTTCAGATCTTGCTTCTCCTTTTATCCGTCTTCCGGGCGGGCGTAAACCCGCCCCTGCCTGCCCCGTGGGCGTGGCCAGCTGCGTCAGTGTCTAGGCCAGCCCACTCTAGGGCGGGAAAAGGCGCGCCCCGGCTACGCCGCTTCGGGCATACCAGCCGAGACACGCCTCCCGCCCAAGATGGCTTCCCGGGGGGATCGTGGTACTCTGCCATACGTGCGGGGGGACCGAGTGGTCGCCCCTTTCCACAAGTGCCTAACTGGCCTTTGTTGATACACAATTATCTCTATTTACGTTTAATGTGGTTGCTGTGCCTAACCACCCTGCCTGTATTATCATTACCATTCCTGTAAAGGAGGCCTGACACTTCCACTGAATGAATAAATGAATTAATGAATGAAGGAATGAACATTAGTCTTCTAAATGGCAAACAGCCCAGAGGCATCAAGGCGCTACAGGAGGGACTGTCAAACAGAAATAGTGGTGAGTATAAGTAAGGCTCAGACTGGTGTCCCTGTATAGAGCCAGGTCTTCAGAGCCCTGTTGGGCACTTGTCCAGAAATATAAGCAGGGAGGGAAATCTAGAGCCTAGCAGCAGCAATGGAGAAGGTTCTGCCTCCCCATCAAGCTCTCTTGAACCTGGGAACTGCCAACACATTTTTGCTGGCTCAACTAATCTGTTTAGTGGGTACATAGCATCTGAAGAGCCCTTTGTAGCCCTCTGAGCCTAGGTCGCAGAAGGCCTTATGAGTAAGACAGAGAGCTTTGAACAGGATTCTGCTGTTCAAAGTGAGCCAATGCAGCTTACTGACAGAGGCTGAGACTGAGTGGTATTTAGGGAGATCCATCACCAACCTAGCTGCGGAATTCTGCACCAGCTGCAGACGATGAACAAGGCCCTTGTTAATGCCCAAATAGAGGGCATTACAATAGTCCAATCTGGACAGCACTATAGCAATAACTATCTGCTTTCGGGAGGCGAAAGAAAGGAAATGATTTTCCTGAGAGTCCTGAAAATCCCAAAAGAGGTGGACACCATTCTATTATTCTGAGGATTTAGAGAGAGGGAGTTGTCCTCTATAACGTCTAGATTTTTTTTCTGAGACGGCACCCTACGCCGAGATTGAGCTGAGTGTGCGAGCTGCCAGGAGGGGGTGAGGCATACACACCTGTTGTGGAATGCAGTAGGAGCAGCGGTTCTGGGGATGAGGTTAACGGGCGCGATCTCCTGAACATTTCGGCGCTGTGTTGTGCCAAGAAAATGGCATATGTGGGCCATGGTGACGGGCTCTGATGGCAGCGAAGTTGCGCTGCAGACTAGGGAGGTGTGGTGAATGGACACCAGACGATTGGGAATCCGGTATGTGTGGACCATGTGAGGAGTGCTGGAGTGTGCACTCCATAGCCTGAATTACAGCGCTGAGAGGTGAGAAAGCACGGGGCCAACCCCACAGCGTAGGGAGTACTGAGCAGCAACTCTGTGGGGTGAAAAGTGGCTGCCAGACTGGAAGTGCGTGCCTGTTAAATTACACTGAGCGCTGGATAGGAGGACCACGGTTGATGAGGAGCGCGGCGCAGACACAGGGCTATACTGGGATACCTGTGACTGGCTAGTAGGGACATATCATTTGACCCCTGAGCCCCACTGCTGTAGGAAAGCGTGGGTGGGAACACAGAGATCATTCATTAAGCAGAGAGCTGGTCCAGAGAGCATGGAAAAGTGGAGGCAATCCCGCTGCCTGTGCTGCGGCCCTGAATCATCCCCTGGGTGTGTAGAGCAAGCAGAGGGAGGCTGAGGAGACGACAGGCAGGGCGATTATCAACCCTACAGTAAGTCTTAGTTTCCCAGTAACTCCAGGATGGTGGCTGCCAATTGATCTGTGACGATGCCCCCGGAATGAAACGATGAACATTATATATAGCATGGAGCCGGATCAACATAGCCCATGCCGCTTGGAACTTTGATGGAACTTTCGATAGACCTTTAACGATGCCCCCTGGGCGGATACCAAAACTGTTTGTACTTACCTGGGTGAACGAGCAACCTTGGCCGATTCCCGGCGGAGCTGGCATATGCAGCTGTAGAGGAGTCTGGCCCTGGTTCACCCCCTCGGCCGTCACCTACCAAGCCGGTCATCTGACATTGTTTTCTTCGTTTCCCCTTGATGTTTCCCTCCCTCCCCATCCCTCCGTGATTCTTTGATTTAATTGATGCAACTATGTAACCTGCAACTCTGGGCGGATACTAAAACTGTTTGTACTTACCTAGGTGCATGAGCAACCTTGGCCGATGCCGGGTGGAGCTGTCATACCCAGCTATAGAGGAGTCTGCCCTAGGTTTTACCCCCTCGGACGTCACCTACCCAGCCGGTCATCTGACACTGTTTTCCTTGTTTCCCCTTGGTGTTTCCCTCCCTACCTCCCCCTCCCTTCATGATTCTTTGATTTAATGATGCACCTATGTAACCTGTGACTCTGGGCAGATACCAAAACTATTTGTACTTACCTCAGTGCACGAGCAACATTGGCTGATACCCGGTGGAGCTCTCATATGCAGCTATAGAGGAGTCTGTCCTAGGTCTCACCCCTTCGGCCGTCACCTACTCAGCCGGTCATCTGACGCTATTTTCCTTGTTTCCCCGTTGTGTTTTCTTCCCTCCTCCTTACCTCCCTCTGTGATTTTTTTATTTAATTGATGTAACTATGTAACCTGTAACTCGCTGATCCTTAAGTAAACTGCACTGATACCTCCGGGTCTGGCCAGCGCTATATAAAACTTGTCTTTTTTTTTTTTTGGTTTTATTGAATTTTATGCAAGGAAAAACATCATACGACAGACACATTCCAAAAACAAGATAAATTACATCCTCAAATGTATACATTCAGTAAATAAAGTACAACAGAAAAAAAACAGAGTATGTATCCTGTGAAAAGCAGGAAAAGAAGAGAAGGAAACAAGAAAAAAAACAAAAGCTTATCTAGATCCAATCGGAAATTGGAGCCCAAATTTTGCATCCCATATCCATTTTTTTTAAACCTTTGGTTTTATAGATGGCTGATTCTATATTGTACATTGCTAGTAATCTTTCCAGCCAATTGAAGAAAGACGGGGGGTCAGGGTTTATCCAGTCTCTAGTAATGCAAGCACGGATTACCGCCATGCAAATGAAAAGAAAGCAGGTTATGGATTCTGATCTTGGAGTTTCAGAGCTTATACCAATCAATACCATCTCTGCCGTTAGGTTACTATTGCTCTTTAAAATAACAGCCAAAAAACTTTCAATATGATGGAAAAATTCCACCAGCTTAGGACATTGAAAAATCATATGTCTTGCGTCCGCCACATACAAACCACAGCGATTACAGTTAATCCCTGTTGTCGAACTCCATTTGGCAACTTTACTGGGGGTATAATAGAGATCATGTATACTCATAAAATGTTGCGATTTCATCATCCCAGTTATAAGAAATCGACTGGCCAGCATAACTGACTTATATATATAGATTTCTGGTATTCCCAGCTTTCTTTGCCATTTGTGTTGACAGTTTTCTAAATCATCGATAAATAGAGTGTTCCAATAGAGGTTTTTTTCCCCAGAAGATCCAATAGGGGGATTCTATTCATTTTAATATCACCCGTATGTCGTGGGCTTTGCAAAAAACTACGGATCTGAAGGAACTTAAAAAAATAATTTTTAGTTCAAGAAAATTTAGTCTGTAACTCATGAAAAGAGCCAACTGACCATCAATAAACAAGTCCCCTAAATAACAGATCCCTTTTAACCCCCATCTAACCGCCACTAGATCATAAAAAATAGCAGAGGGTAATAAACCAGGTGCCACAAAGGGTGTAGACACATTCATTTTTCTTAACCCCACACATCGCCGAACCTTGTGCCAAACACCAAATGCTGCTTTAAGCATCTTAAATCTCGTTTTTTTGTGATACCTAGGTTCAACCACCTTAAGAAAGCAGGCTTTCATTCCTTCATCCATAAGCAATTCATAAATTGACGGAGTATGGCATAGAGGGATCCTAGCTCTATCCCCAATAATCAATGGACTAATGACCTGTAGGGTCGCCGCAATATAATAGAAAAAAAAATACGGTACATTCCACCCACCAAACTCCTTGCTAAGAATCATCTTTTTGAAGGCTTTTCGCTGTCATTTGTACCCCCACAGGAATCTAGAAGCTGCCCTTTCTAAATTCTTAAAGCAACTAGGGGGAAATTCTAAAGGTATAATACGAAACATGTATAATACTTTGGGTAAAATTAGCATTTTCAAAATATTAAGTCTTCCGTGGAATGACAAATGAAAATGGTCTAAAAGTTCAAGCTGAGAACTAATTTTACTCAAAATGGGATTGAAATTGCGTTCAGGAATATTAGTGAACGGAAGTAAACTCTTTATCCCCAAACTATATGAAACTTTTCAAATAAAAATAAATAAATAAATAAAAATAAGGACCTCTGTTTTGTCCCCGTTGAGTTTAAGTTAATTCTCAACCATCCAAGCGGAGACTGCCTTCATACAGCTTTTGAAATTGGTGGCTGATTGCCTAGTGCTGTGGGTAATAGACACCATGATTTGCGTTTTGTTTGCATAGGACAACACCTCCAGTCCAAAGGACCTGACAACCCTGGCTAGTGGGGCAACATATTTTCACTATTTGTGCCCGATCACTAAGGAAGAGGTAAGTAGCTTGAGGGCCATGCCCCCAACCCCTATCTCCCTGAGCCGTTCTACCAGTCTCATGGCAGACAGGGTATCAAAGGCTGCGGTAAGGTCAAGAAGAATCAACAGCGTGGTGTGACCCGTGTCAACCTGAACACGAATATTGTTGATTACTGAGGTTAGCGCTGTCTCCGTGCTATGATCACATCCAAAACCGTGCTGTGGGCCATCTAGCAGCAGGTGCTCCCCTAAATAGGAACTGAGGTGAGAATTCAGATGCTTCTCCAGAATTTTTGCTGGGACTGGTAAGAGGGAAATGGGACGATAGTTCTTTAATTCAGACGAATCCAGAGAGTTTTTTTTAAAAAGAGGTTTGACCACCGCAGTTTTCCAGGGGATGGGGTACTGCCCCATTGAGATTGCTACATTCAGTAATGAGGTGAGGTGGGGCACAATAGCCTCTCTTCCTATTTTCAATATCTTCAAAGGTCAGGATTCCATCAGGGAGCCAGAGGTAATTCCTCCTAAAAAGTGGTCTGTAAGCTCTGGACACAGAGGGGGGAAAGTGAGTAGCTTAGGTACCTCCGCCGGGGTTGTAAAGTTATTAAGATGAGGATGAGAGGGATAGGGAGGGACTGATCAGGGAGTCTCTGCATTAAAAGTTTCCAACGAGGAATATATATATCCATGATTTTGAGCAGAAAAAGTCCGCCATTCTGTCACAGAGATCCTGGGAGAAATCCTTCAGGTCAGGAACTGAGGGGAAGGAAAGTGGATTAATCACACAATCGCCTTCCTTTAGGTTCCTATTTGGGAAGGGATATTTGTATCTAGTAGTAGCCCTCCTTACTGAGAGCAGGTGTTTCCATCCCCAGGTTGATGACCCCCTTTGTGGTATCCTACTGCTCTGCAGGCATCCAGAAGGTCTTTCGGTTTGGAATCTCAGTGCCAAGGGACAGACACCCTTATCACAAACTAACTTCACAAGCTCAGGTTTTTCACTCATAGTTAGGAACTTTACCTACATATACACTTCCAGGACTTGAGGTACTGTACTTTTCACAAAGAAACTTTCTGGGCGGCCTTAGTTTCTAGATCAACCAAGCATACGAATACAGTCATTAGGATCTGTGGCTCATACTTGCACAAATGTTTGTTTCAACTAAGAATAAACACTCTTAAGCCTCCAGAGGCTGAAGTTGGAATAATTGTCTTCTATATGGCAGAGTTCTGTCTTAAAAGAGTATTCCTTTCTCTTTGCCAATCATAGGATTCTGAAAGTAACAGCAAGTTTATTGGTACTACTGTTGGTCTTCACCTAATCCATCTCATTTACAACTCTCTTAGCATCTGTATGGGTTGAATGATCCTGAATGGTGACTGGAATTCATGTTACCATGGCGTGATAAGCAGGATGATGCATGTTATTCCCCACTCTTAGAATCTCATTTTCCACTTCAGTGACACCCTGGGAAATGAACCCTATTCACTCAATGGTAACCCGTGCAGGGACAGATAGCATGCTACTGCCCCAAGATGATCATGGGTCTCCATCCGTCAGTAACAGTGCCCTTCAATGTAATGCTAGCGCCAAAATTGTTATTTTAGTCACACTGCTGTCCAGCAGTACAGTTCAGTGCCATTTCATGGATCTATATATAAAAGCAGCGTAGAACCACCTGTAGAAGACAGCATGGACCCTCAATTGGATGAACTCAGGGAAATCCCAAGCAGTCTTATGTTAGACCTGGCATCATTGGCGTGAGTCTCCCTTCCATTTTGCCAGATTGCCTCCACTGTTTTTATATGTTTTTGCTGATTATATGCTTTGGGCACTGTGCCACTGCTATTCAGTGCCACAGTGCAAGTGCTCCCTATGTTAAATTGATGTACTGATTGGTGATTCCATGATTGGGTTATTTGATGTACTTGTCAGCCCCTAGTACATTGCACCATGTTGCCCAGGGCTTGTAAATCAAATGTTGCTGGTGGGCTTGCTTTTGACACCAAAAATTGCCGCCCCACTTATTCCATTAGCCCTTGGTTATAGGCAACACATCAACTTTGGTCAGATATGTTAGGTATTTTATTTACCTTTGTTTTCAAATCTTTTTATGAAAAAATCATAACTTCTCATGACAGAGAAGGAACACTACACGTATAACACATAAGTACATCAACTATAATACAACATTTATAAAGTGAACAAAATCACAAGGTGAAACATACAAAACAATTGTACCAATTTCAGACTGTTCAAAAAAAGCAAGTCAAATTTACAAGCCTCAATGACCATCAATGAACGAAATTTTAAGAACAGTATTAGACAGAATCACATTAGCAAGGAGATGTCACATTGCACAAATGATGTGAGTTTAAAGCTCTCAATGATCAAGAATTTCATCTCCTTTCATGCCGACGCGTTTCGAACTCCAAACAGTAGTTATGGGTTCTCTTCAGGGCCTTGTCACTTTCTGTCTGTATGTATATAAGAGAAAGGTAACAGTGTGTGAATGTAATTGTCTATGGCCTCCTTGTTTTATACTGCTAGTGGTGTACCACACTCAAATATAATAGTACCTTATTTGTCGCTGTGGTTATCCTATGGGTGTTTGTGCATCTTTGGAACTGTCGTCTAAAGGAAATTAAATTAAAAATGTCAGTTTCAAGCAGCGTTCTACGCTAGCTCTGCGGTAACATCATACCAAAACACTGCTGGACGTACCTTTCAATATTTTTGGGTCCGTGTATGGGCCATCCCTATGGTGCGGTGAAGTCTTTTTGGACCTGGGGGGAAGGCGGGGATAGGATTACTATCATTGTGCTTCTATCGTAATCTCACTGGGCAAAAAACATTGTGAAACATTGTGAAATCATTCCTACCTTATTCGCGTGCACCGCGAGCTTAGGGAGCCGCTGGCTCTGTTGTCAGCTGATTTCGCTCGGGTTCTGTTTGGACGGATCCCGTGTATAGTTCCGTGTTTTCTCTCTAGTCGCGCACTGTTTAAGAAAACGGGGGAATTAGTTTGTGTCCCTGTGGCGGGCAGCGTTTATATCTAAAAACCTTCTATTCGGCTCACCTCGTTTGCCCTGACTTGCTCCCACTCAGACTCCGTTCGCTATGGAAGGCGGCGGCCTGGTTGCTTGATAACTAAAAAGCAATTCTGGGACCGTAGGTGTTCTGGGATATGTAGTTCAATGTGAATGCGCTAAGTGCAACAGATTACGGAAGCATTATTCTAACTTCCCTAATGTTCTACCCTTCAGTCAAGGGGGCCATAACAACCCTCGTGGAGCCCCACGCAATTATGACATTATAGCCTGGACACTTCGGAAAGTGAGTTTAATCCATTTTGTGTGCTGTTAAATTTTAGAATGAGGTATGCCTCTTTCCTAAGAAGTGTTTCTTCAATGTCAATTGGACCCTTATTGCCACTTGGCGCTGGTGGGCTTGCAGCACTGGTTGTGCCACCCACAGAAGCAGCTTGTAAAGTCTGTCTCAGGTTTGCAATTGCAAGGCCTGTGTGCAGTCCTGTACTGCCAAGGCGACTTGGCAAGTGCACCCACGTGCCAGTCCCTAAACCTTCCCCTTGCTTCATTTTAGCGGACGCGCTATTACTTGTAAGCGGAGTGATTTTTCATTTATTCTGGAACACTGACATTTCGAATTACCTGCATTTTTGTATTTTAGAATTGTTATTGTAAACTATTGGGCTCACATACCTCTTGTGCCAGACTCCCCGGTGCACCGCGAGCGTTGCTCGATTGATGTGGAGGGAGCCTTGCATTATTTTTTAATCCTTCGTGGCTGCTAAATTTCCTCATTTCCGGCGGAAGGAGGTTGGCGCTCTAGTGCTCCAACCTCCCCCATTTAACTGGATGGTGCAAGCAAAGCTCAGCGGACACGCTATTACTTGTAAGCGTAGTGATTTTTAATTTATTCTGGGACACTGACATTTCGAATTACCTGCATTTTTGTATTTTAGAATTGTTATTTTAAACTGTTGGGCTCACATACCTCTTGTGCCAGACTCCCCGGTCCACCACGAGCGTTGCTCAATTGATGTAGAGAGAGCCTTGCATTATTTTTAATCCTTTTTGGCTGCTAAATTTCCTCATTTCCGGCGGAAGGAGGTTGGCGCTCTAGTGCTCCAACCTCCCCCATTTAACCCGATGGTGCAAGCATAGCGCAGCGGACGCGCTATTACTTGAAAGCTGAGTGATTTTTCATTTATTCTGGAACACTGACATTTTCGAATTACCTGCATTTTTGTATTTTAGAATTGTTATTTTAAACTGTTGGGCTCAAAAACCTCTTATGCCAGACTTCCTGGTCCACCGCGAGCGAAAGGAGCCTTGCATTATTTTTTAATCCTTCTTGGCTGCTAAATTTCCTCATTTCTGGCGGAAGGAGGTCGGCGCTCTAGTGCTCCAACCTCCCCCATTTAACCCGATGGTGCAAGCGAAGGGCAGCGGACGCACGCAGCGAGCGCGCCAGAGGCGCAAAGAAGGCAAGCCCATCTGCGCCCGTCCGCGCCAGGACAGAGCCAGAGGCCAGGATCCC
Source organism: Lissotriton vulgaris (assembly GCF_964263255.1). Classification (NCBI taxonomy): domain Eukaryota; kingdom Metazoa; phylum Chordata; class Amphibia; order Caudata; family Salamandridae; genus Lissotriton; species Lissotriton vulgaris. The sequence goes on along the minus strand of NC_141697.1, from coordinate 163,672,305 downwards.
TGGTCGGGCTACCACAGTAGTAAGTAGCGCAAAAAATAAAATGTGTTACTCTAGCCAGGAATTACTAAATTTTTGAAATATTAATTTTTCTGTCATAATCATCCTGCGCCCATAACTCTAGGACCTTTTTCGTGTAGGCACTGCCACTATCAAAGTAATTATGTTGATACTAAACGGACCTGGATTAACTCTGACCATCAATTATCAAATAAAACCTCCTATCACATACATATAGCCCTTTCGCAATGCGAGTTACATACTAGAACTAAAGACCAGCTAAAATGGAAAAACATACTTTGTAACGCGCAGTCCCTCCCCAAACATTCTATTGAATTCTGGGACTTACTTACTTCAATACAACCAGAACTTTGTTTTCTAACGGAAACCTGGCTTAAACCACATACTACACCTTCCATTGCCTTAGCAGTTCCAGAGGGATACAGGTTTATTAGAATGGATAGACCAGTTAAGATGGGAGGAGGGCTTGCTATTGCACATAGAGAGAGTATAAATGTCTGTGTCTTGGACAAATATTGGGACTCAAAAATGGAAGCTCTTATCTTTCGTGTAGACCTATCCGCCCAGGTTAGCTGGAAAGGAGCCTTGATTTATCACCCTCCTGGCCCCTTAATTGAATTCTCAAATTCACTTATTGAACTTATTGCCCCTCATGTTCTTAACGGTACTAATTTTGTGTTATTGGGCGACTTTAACGTTCATAGGGAAAGCTCTAATAATGTGGAGTCTTTGGCCTTTTTGTTGAATCTCGCATCACTAAATTAAAATAAACTGAATGAAGGTCCTACCCATATGGCTGGACATACACTAGATATCATTTTCTCTAATTCTTCTAATATACAGTGTGAACAACCAATGCAATTGACGTGGACCGATCACGCTTTAATTGAATTCACCATTAAGAGTAATAAGGCTGAACATAGGGGCATACGTCAAGACCTTTCGAATGTCACGTAGGCAATGGCAGAAAGTCTCCCCAGAAATTCTCAAAGCCTCCTTGGAAAAGCCTCAAAGGGATCCTTTGGATAACCTAGAGGAAGCACTTTCTAAGTATAATTCAGCACTAAATGAGACTATTGATCATTTAGCACCAGTCAAATGTCTCTCCACCCACTCTAAACGTCAGCAAGCGGCCTGGTTTACGCCTGAGCTACTTACAAAATAAATAGCATGCAGAAAACAAGAGAGGAAAAGGCGCACTGCCCATGAGGAAAGCGACAAAATCAAAATTTTAACCTCTCTGTCTGACTACCACACTAGTATTAAGCTCACACGTAAAAACTATATTTCCACCCAAATAACCTCGGCAGTTAATAAGCTGAAGGTTTTATTTAACATCCTCCAGTCGTTCATAAATCCTACAGCATGTGACGATAAAGACAGCCCATCACAGACACTCTGTGATAACCTTGCATCCTATTTCTCTGAAAAAATTGAGTCCATCTATGATAATATTGTTTCCTTAGGGAACAATTCTTCAGTGCACACTGTGGAATCAGACACAGTAGAATTGACTTCGTCCATGCTGCTTGGAAACTTTCCCATCACTTACTATCATAGAAGTAGAAGCCTTAATGCATCATGTGAAGACCGGCTCCCCCTGCAATATCATTCCTGCAAAAGTAGCTAAGACTCTTATTCCTCAACTTGCTCCATTGACTGGATATCTTTTTAATCTTTCCCTGGAAGAAGGTTATGTTCCATTTGAATGGAAAGCAGCTCAGATAATGCCTATTCATTAAAACACGAAGGCTCCTTTGACTGATCTGACCAATTTTCGGCCTATATCACTTCTGCCAATCTTGAGTAAATTACTAGAGGCATGTCAACAAAAGCCGCTCTAGTTATGTCGAATTTTCAGGCAACCTGGACCTCTCTCAATCAGGTTTCAGGCCCAAATACACCACTGAATCAGCCTTCCTAGTGGTCGTATCGTTCAGCACCCATTGAACCTTCCAAGGGAGTCCCACAGGACTCCTGTTTGAGCCCTACTTTATTCAATATCTACGTGGCCCCCTTGGCAAATGTTCTAAGGAAATTCGGGTTTTATCCAATATCTTATGCAGACGATACGCAGTTACTCTTTCCCTTTGACAAACTAACTCCAGCTATTCAGGAGACCTTCTCTTCAGGAATGAACGCTATATCGCAATGGATGAGGAACAATTTTTTGCAGTGTAATGTTGGGAAGACCAAACTTCTGCTCTTTGGAGATGCCTCCAGGCTATGGTCCCCCAATTGGTGGTCCATCAATCTTGGTAACCTCCTATTCCCGAAAATTCAGTTAAGAACCTGGGAGTTCGGCTAGATCAGGCTCTCACCCTTAAAGAAAATGTTGGCCAGACAGCTTTAATCTGCGTCAACACTCTGGGTTTACTACGACGTGTCTTTCCTCTTCTTCCAGACTCTGTAAGAAAGACACTAACCCAAGGTCTTATACTGAGCCGCTTAGACTATTGTAATAGTCTATTGCTTTCGGCTAATGATGCATCAATTAATAAACTACAGGTGATTCAGAACACAGCGGCGCGTCTGGTCCTGAATATGCCACCGAAATCTCCCTCTCGTCCTCTTCTTCTTAAACTCCACTGGCTACCAATTGGCCAGCGGATAAAATGTAAGATATGCTGTATCATTCATAAGCGGTACAAAAGGGGGTGGTGATGGACTGAGCATCTGAATCAGACAAACACTCACACCCAGTCAAAAGATCAGGGTTTAATCCATCACCGTTCTTTAGTCCACTCTGCCACCCCAGTTCAGACATGGCCATATGAAATCAGTCTGACCCTGTGCCTCATGGGAACAGTCCAGACCGAACTGTCAAGCCATGTCTTCCCTGGACCGGAAACAAGCTTCCGAGGACCAGTTTCTGGCATTCCAGCCATCTTCAGCCCGGCTTGCTTGAATCCAGTGGCAAAGTGAGCAAGGGACTCAAGTCTGAGCATACCCTGCCACACTTATGGCGGCCAAAAGCGATACAAAAGGGGGTGGTAATGGACGGAGCATCTGAATCAATCAAACACTCACACCCAGTCAAAAGATCTGGGTTTCATCCATCAATGTTCTTTAGCCCACTCTGCCACCCCAGTTCTGACATGGCCATATGCAAATCAGTCTGACCCTGTGCCTCATGGGAACAGTCCAGCCCGTACTGCCAAGCCATGCCTGGACCGGAAACAAGCTTCCGAGGACCAGTTTCTGGCATTCCAGCCGTCTTCAGCCCGGCTTGCTTGAATCCAGTGGCAAAGTGAGCAAGGGACTCACGTCTGAGCATACCCTGCCACACTTATGTCGGCCAAAAGCGGTACAAAAGGAGGAGGTGATGGACGGAGCATCTGAATCAATCAAACACTCACACCCAGTCAAAAGATCTGGGTTTAATCCATCACCGTTCTTTAGCCCACTCTGCCACCCCAGTTCAGACATGGCCATATGCAAATCAGTCTGACCCTGTGCCTCATGGGAACAGTCCAACCCGAACTGCCAAGCCATGTCTTCCCTGGACCGGAAACAAGCTTCCGAGGACCAGTTTCTTTCATTCCAGCCGTCTTCAGCCCGGCTTGCTTGAATCCAGTGGCAAAGTGAGCAAGGAACTCACGTCTGAGCATAGCCTGCCACACTTATGGCGGCCAAAAGCGGTACAAAAGGAGGTGGTGATGGACGGAGCATCTGAATCAATTAAACACTCACACCCAGTCAAAAGATCTGGGTTTAATCCATCACCGTTCTTTAGCCCACTCTGCCACCCCAGTTCAGACAAGGCCATATGCAAATCAGTCTGACCCTGTGCCTCATGGGAACAGTCCAGCCCGAACTGCCAAGCCATGTTTTCCCTGCAAAGGAAACAAGCTTCCGAGGACCAGTTTCTGGCATTCCAGCCGTCTTCAGCCCGGCTTGCTTGAATCCAGTGGCAAAGTGAGCAAGGGACTCACGTCTGAGCATGCCCTGCCACACTTATGGCGGCCAAAAGCGGTACAAAAGGGGGTGGTGATGGACGGAGCATCTGAATCAATCAAACACTCACACCCAGTCAAAAGATCTGGGTTTAATCCATCACCATTCTTTAGCCCACTCTGCCACCCCAGTTCAGACATGGCCATATGAAAATCAGTCTGACCCTGTGCCTCATGCGAACACTCCAGCCCAAACTGCCAAGCCATGTCTTCTCTGGACCGGAAACAAGCTTCCGAGGACCAGTTTCTGGCATTTCAGCCGTCTTCAAAGAAATATAGGTCCTTACTGAGGTTCTGTACTTTTTGCTTGGTTTGTTTCTCCCCCCTCTGGACCTTAAATTACCCGGGAGAACTCTTTCTCACATTATTCCAGCCGTCTTCAGCCCAGCTTGCTTGAATCCAGTGGCAAAGTGAGCAAGAGACTCACGTCTGAGCATACCCTGCCACACTTATGGCGGCCAAAACTGGTACAAAAGTGGATGGTGATGGACGGAGCATCTGAATCAATCAAACACTCACACCCAGTCAAAAGATCTGGGTTTAATCCATCACGGCGGTTTAATCCATGACGGCGGTCATGGATTAAACCCAGATCTTTTGACTGGGTGTGAGTGTTTGATTGATTCAGATGCTCCGTCCATCACCATCCACTTTTGTACCGCCATAAGTGTGGCAGGGTATGCTCCGACGTGAGCCTCTTGCTCACTTTGCCACTGGATTCAAGCAAGCCGGGCTGAAGACGGCTGGAATGCCAGAAACTGGTCCTAGGAAGCTTGTTTCCGGTCCAGAGAAGACATGGCTTGGCAGTTTGGGCTGGACTGTTCGCATGAGGCACAGGGTCAGACTGATTTTCATATGGCCATGTCTGAACTGGGGTGGCAGAGTGGGCTAAAGAATGGTGATGGATTAAACCCAGATCTTTTGACTGGGTGTGAGTGTTTGATTGATTCAGATGCTCCGTCCATCACCTCCCCTTTTGTACCGCTTTTGGCCGCCATAAGTGTGGCAGTGTATGCTCAGATGTGAGTCCCTTGCTCACTTTGCCACTGGATTCAAGCAAGCCGGGCTGAAGACGGCTGGAATGCCAGAAACTGGCCCTCAGAAGCGTGTTTCCGGTCCAGGGAAGACATGGCTTGGCAATTCGGGCTGGGCTGTTCCCATGAGGCACAGGGTCAGACTGATTTGCATATGGCCATGTCTGAACTGGGGTGGCAGAGTGGGCTAAAGAACAGTGATGGATTAAACCCAGATCTTTTTACTGGGTGTGAGTGTTTGATTGATTCAGATGCTCCATCCATGGCCACCCCCTTTTGTACCGCTTTTGGCCGCCATAAGTGTTGCAGGGTATGCTCAGACGAGAGTCCCTTGCTCACTTTGCCACTGGATTCAAGAAAGCCGGGCTGAAGACGGCTGGAATGCCAGAAACCGGTCCTCAGAAGCTTGTTTCCGGTCCAGGGAAGATATGGCTTGGCAGTTTGGGCTGGACTGTTACCATGAGGCACAGGGTCAGACTGATTTGCATATGGCCATGTCTGAACTGGGGTGGCAGAGTGGGCTAAAGAACGGTGATGGATTAAACCCAGATCTTTTTACTGGGTGTGAGTGTTTGATTGATTCAGATGCTCAATCCCTGGCCACCCCCTTTTGTACCGCTTTTGGCCGCCATAAGTGTGGCAGGGTAGGCTCAGACATGAGTCCCTTGCTCACTTTGCCACTGGATTCAAGCAAGCCGGGCTGAAGACGGCTGGAATGCCAGAAACTGGTCCTCGGAAGCTTGTTTCCGGTCCAGGGAAGACATGGCTTGGCAGTTCGGGCTTGACTGTTCCCATGAGGCACAGGGTCAGACTGATTTGCATATAGCCATTTCTGAACTGGGGTGGCAGAGTGGGCTAAAGAACGGTGATGGATTAAACCCAGATCTTTTGACTGGATTTGAGTGTTTGATTGATTCAGATGCTCCGTCCATCGCCACCCCCTTTTGTACTGCTTTTGGCCACCATAAGTGTGGCAGGGTATGCTCAGACATCAGTCCTTTGCTCACTTTGCCCCTGGATTCAAGCAAGCCGGGCTGAAGACGGCTGGAATGCCAGAAACCGGTCCTCTGAAGCTTGTTTCCGGTCCAGGGAAGACATGGCTTGGCAGTTCGGGCTGGACTGTTCCCATGAAGCACAGGGTCAGACGGATTTGCATATAGCCAGGTCTGAAATGGGGTGGCAGAGTGGGCTAAAGAACGGTGATGGATTAAACCCAGATCTTTTGACTGGGTGTGAGTGTTTGATTGATTCAGATGCTCCGTCCATTGCCACCCCCTTTTGTACCGCTTTTGCCCGCCGTAAGTGTGGCAGGGTATGCTCAGACGTGAGTCCCTTGCTCACTTTGCCACTGGATTCAAGCAAGCCGGGCTGAAGACGGCTGGAATTCCAGAAACCGGTCCTCGGAAGCTTGTTTCCGGTCCAGTGAAGACATGGCTTGGCAGTTCGGGCTGGACTGTTCCCATGAGGCACAGGATCAGACTGATTTGCATATAGCCATGTCTGAACTGGGGTGGCAGAGTGGGCTAAAGAACGGTGATGGATTAAACCCAGATCTTTTGACTGGGTGTGAGTGTTTGATCGAATCAGATGCTCCGTCCATTGCCACCCCCTTTTGTACCGCTTTTGGCCGCCATAAGTGTGGCAGGGTATGCTCAGACGTGAGTCCCTTGCTCACTTTGCAACTGGATTCAAGCAAGCCGGGCTGAAGACTGCTGGAATTCCAGAAACCGGTCCTCAGAAGCTTGTTTCCAGTCCAGGGAAGACATGGCTTGGCAGTTCGTGCTGGACTGTTCCCATGAGGCACAGGATCAGACTGATTTGCATATAGCCATGTCTGAACTGGGGTGGCCGAGTGGGCTAAAGAACGGTGATGGATTAAGCCCAGATCTTTTGACTGGGTGTGAGTGTTTGATCGATTCAGATGCTCCATCCATTCCCACCCCCTTTTGTACCGCTTTTGGCCACCATAAGTGTGGCTGTGTATGCTCAGACGTGAGTCCCTTGATCACTTTGCCACTGGATTCAAGCAAGCCGGGCTGAAGACGGCTGGAATGCCAGAAACCGGTCCTCGGAAGCTTGTTTCCGGTCCAGGGAAGACATGGCTTGGCAGTTCGGGCTGGACTGTTCCCATGAGGCACAGGGTCAGACTGATTTGCATATAGCCATGTCTGAACTTGGGTGGCAGAGTGGGCTAAAGAATGGTGATGTATTAAACCCAGATCTTTTGACTGGATTTGAGTGTTTTATTGATTCAGATGCTCCGTCCATCGCCACCCCCTTTTGTACCGCTTTTGGCTGCCATATGTGTGGCAGGGTATGCTCAGACATGAGTCCCTTGCTCACGTTGCCACTGGATTCAAGCAAGCCGGGCTGAAGACAGCTGGAATGCCAGAAACCGGTCCTCGGAAGCTTGTTTCCGGTCCAGGGAAGACATGGCTTGGCAGTTTTGGCTGGACTGTTCCCATGAGGCACAGGGTCAGACTGATTTGCATATAGCCATGTCTGAACTGGGGTGGCAGAGTGGGCTAAAGAACGGTGATGGATTAAACCCAGATCTTTTGACTGGGTGTGAGTGTTTGATTGATTCAGATGCTCCGTCCATCACCACCCCTTTTGTACCGTAATATTCATAAAGCATTAGTCAACCTTGGCCCTGGATATCTGGCAGAAAAATTCATTCCTTATCATCCTTTGCGATCTCTGAGGTCTAGCACCCATCATCTTTTGCCAATCCCTAGAATTAAGAGAGTGAAACTAGGAGGAAAATCTCTATCTTACCTCGGACCAAAATACTGGAATGAACCCCCCTCTCTTTAACCTCTTGGCTGCTAATGACAAGGGTAACTCGTCATGCCCCTCCCATTCATTTCAATGGAAATCCCATTATAAAGCGCTCAAAGCCTAAGCAGCCAAGTGGTTAAGAGAATGTCCTAATCATTTGGCCTTTAGGAAACTTCTAAAACCTATTCTGTTTTGTTTTTAATAAAATATCCCATATCCTTTTTTGCACAGTTATAACGTTTCCATAAAAGTGCAGAGATAATCCGTGGAGTTGATTCTGGTGCTATACAAACTTCTAAATAAATAAATTTTAGACACCCCTATGGTAGGCCCAAGGGCAGGGTGCATTGTAAGTATAAGGTAGGACATGCTCTGGTATGTGTAGCATGTCCTAATAGTGAACTAAAGCCATTTTCGTTTTTCACTATTGCAAGGCTACTTGTTCTCCATAGGCTAGAATGAGCAGTTAGATTATGGAATGGAATTGAAACTTGTATAGCGCAAAACTGCCACCCTACAGGTATCCTGGTGCTTGGATCAAAGAGAGAGCATTAAATAGCAGCGTCAGTTGTCAATAGCAGGAAAGCTAAGAAGCGTTCCTTGGAAAGAGCCAGGTTTTCAGACTCTTTCTGAACCCGATCAGTGAGCTTTCCTCCCTAAGAGTCAGAGGCAGCGCATTCCAGATATGTGAGGCAAGTACTCCGAAGGCTCTACCCCCCTTCCGGGACCTCTTAAACCTGGTAGTTGTAATCAAATTGGTATTTGACGATCGGAGCTGCCTCCGTTGGTTATATCAAGTGAACATTTCTTGCAAGTGGACAGGACCCTGTCCATGTGCTGCCCTATAAACAATACAGAGTGATTTAAAACAAATTCTCTCCTTGATGGGGAGCCAGTGAAGATCTCCTAGCGCCAGTGTCGTGGAGGACCCGTGTTGTCTATTTAGCGCCAGCTTTGCTGCCATTGCCTGTACTCTCTGCAGCCCCTTCACAATATATTGTGGTGCTCCCAGTTACAGAGAGTTACAATAGTCCAACCTACCCAGTATTACACTTCTCACTACAAGTGGTCGAGTGTCTTCTGGGAGTAGGGGGAGGATCTTAAGCAATACTCGCAGCAAAGAAAGGCACACATTGGCAGTTTTGTTGGCTTGTATATCTATTTGGAGATTCTCATCAACCATAACTCCAAGATTGCCTACCACTTTAGCTGGAGTCAGAGGTTCAGCCGGCAGGTGTCGAGGCACTCTGGTGGCAGGACAATACACCACCTCTGTCTTTCCCCAATTAAGCTGTAGGGATTTTTTCCTGAACCAATTTGCCGTTTGACACATACACTCCTACAAGGTGTCCATAGACACCGCTTGTTTCCCCTCCGGGGAGAATATCAATTGAGTGTCATCCGCATGTTGACCAGGTCTACCCCAAAGGACTTAATGATGGGGAATAGAGGGCGCAGATAGATGTTGAAAAGAATCAGGCGTATTGCTGAGCCCTGTGGCACCCCGTGATGTACTGGGGACATGTCAGAAATAAAAGGCATTAAAGATACAGCCTGTTTCCTTCCTGACAAGTAAGATCGTAGCCACTGCAGGGCTCACACTTTAATCCCTATTCTTTCCAATCTCTCAACCAGCACAGCATGGCTCACTGTGTCAAATGCGGCTGACATGTCTAATAGTACTAAGACTGAGGAATCACCATTGTCCGCACACATTCGCAGATTGTCCATTACCGTTGCCAGTGCCTTCTCAGTCCCATGTCCTGGGCGTAAACTGAATTGATCCCTGTCCAGCAAAATGTTATCCTCAAGATAACACAATAGGCTTTTGCTGACTACCTTCTCCAGGATTTTAACCGGGTAGGGCAATAGGGAAAGGGGTCTAAAATTTGCTGGATCGGTGGGTTCCAGGGATGGTTTATTTAGCAATGGAGTTACTATTGCTTGTTTCCATACCCCCGGAACCACACCATCCTCCAATGACTGACAACAAATCCTCCATAGCCCATGAAAGATTTCTTCGCCAAGCATTTTCCAGATTTTATGAGGAAAAGGATCTAATGGGGAGCCCGATGACACACTTGAAGCGAGCTGGTTAAAAGAATCCTCTGAAATTATTACATTCTTATAATCCTAACTGACTCAGGGACCATGGTAGAAATTCGAATTTAATATGCCTGAACTCAGAATGATAAAATACATATTTTAGTAAAGTTGGTTTTAATATTCTGTGTTTGAAAATACCACTTTAAGAAAAAAGGTATTTTCTTGCCTTTCTGTCCAGGCCTGCCTCCGCTAGGTTGGTTATTCCTTGTCTGGGTTTGTGAGTGACAGGGCTGGGCTGGGGGATTCCAGGAGACAGGCTGGGGCAGCCCAGTGGTGAATAGAGAGATCTGCATCGAGGGAGGAGTTTCACCTGGGACCTGAATAGGGCTGGTCCTTCACTCATCAATGCTGGCTCCACCTCCTGTGGCTTGTCTGATGGCTCTGCCCTGCAATGTGAAAGGAGAGAGGGAAGCTTGTCAACAAAGTGCTCCAGAGCTTTGCCTTCCCTGTCCTGTGCTGGCTCCACCTCCTGTGGGGAGTCTGATATCTCTGCACTGCACAGTAAAAAAGAAGGCAAGAGTCATGTAAACAAAGTGCTCAGGAACTGGTTTGGACTAGGCAGAGGCTTCAAACGTTCATTGGAATTCACGTGTCAGCCTTTTTGAGACCCTCAGAAAATACTAGTCTCTGCTTCCTATTTTAGATATATGGGGGCACATTAGGATGGCAGGCAGGCTTTGTCCGCCCGCCATTCTGTCGTAAAAAAAGGCACCGCCCACCATAAGGGCGGGGCTCCCGTGGGTGCCATTAGGATGCGCCTGGCACAGTGGCGGGCACATCTTGCATTCCTAACATTGTGGCGGGCAGTGCACTCAGCACCGCCCACCACAATGCCAGGAAGGCATGTGGGGGTGCACATGGGGGATACCTATGGTACCCCCCTGCAGTTCCATGCACAACATGGCAGGCACCGCGCGGTGCCTGCCATGTTGTGCATGGAACTGCAGGGGGGTACCATAGGTATCCCCCATGTGCACCCCCACCCCTCAGAGTCTCTGGCGGCCCGCAACAGGCCCCCACAAGCAATTCCTGCATGCCTTTTTCGTGGCGGCAATGCCACCATGGAAAGGCATGCTTCCGCCCTCATGGTAATATGGCTGCCGGTGTCTAACAGACACCGCCACCATATAAACTGCTTTTATGTCCGGTAGGCAATCAGGCGGATTGCCTACTGGCAGAAAACCGGAGGACGGTCTTCCCGTCCACCGGGGTCCCCACCGCCATGGTAATGTGGTGGGGGGAATTAGTAGCCGACTGAGGTTTGGCAAACCGCCCGTTACCCTAATGTGCCCCGTGGTGGGAAACCTGATCTAACCTCCTTGAATTCTTCATTAATTTCCATTGATCTTTGGTGTACCCAACTTAGCCGCAGTTTAAGCCAACAAGCTTGGCTTGGTAAACTTCAATTCCACCAAATGCTATTAAATCAAATCAAAATTAACTTTATTCGGGTTTCAATATGAAAGCCACAAAAGTACAAATTTATACTGTAAAAAACACTGATTAAAAAAGACGTTTTAAAAAGTACATAATATATATTAAAAATTTAGATCACTGTATACTGTACGATGCATTTACTAGAGACTATGTTAAGACGGGTTATCAGAATGCTCATAAGTTCGTACGGTGTTTAAGGCACACTCTAAGGTAGTGTGCCACGGATCTTGAGACTAGTGGATTGTCCAAGAACTGTAATGCCAGGAATGCTGGGCGACATCTTCTGACCTTCATTGCTTTTAGGATTGGCAATATCCATTTTTTCCGGAATGGAGTGTAAAAGGTACAGAAGAAGAGAACATGGATTGTGGACTGGGAAGAATTAGAGTCACAGGGGCATGCTGTTGTAATATATGTCCAGTTGTTTTGGGTGGGGAATGAAACCATAATGTGGAAAAGATTGAACCTGAAACGGGTTAACAGTAGCTTTTCAAAATGCGTCAGGTCTTCCTGTAAATATGGTTGTAAGGATGGAACAGTTTGTATCAAGAGGCTGTGTTGTACTGACGATTTACCTATTTCTGTCATCAGTCTTAGTTGGTTTAAGTGGGACAGACAAATGCTATTATATTTCAATAACATGTATAGTTTAATACTGTTCTGGCTAGTTTCCTTGAACTCAACCATTTAATGGTCTTAATGCCCGATCCATCAACATATTCAATTCCATGTTACCTAATTTTATTCCTGAAGCTTTTCACACGTGTATCTATAGTCAGATTAAATTTTCTAGAACGAGATTTATTAATGGGCACATTTCTCTGACTTTGGATTTAACATACTATCCGATCCAAATGCAGGTGTTCTTCCTATCAAAATGAGTTGCCTTCCCTTCATGTAGCGTGTTTGCTCAAATCTGCCCCTTTTTCATCTGTTTTATGGTTGCTCAAACTCTCTATATACCTAACGCCTCTTCTCTGCCTTTTAACCATGCGCAGGTTTTCTTTGCCAGCTCTGAAGTGAGCCTTCTAACAAATATCACATTTAGCCATGTTTTTTTTAATGTAAACGTGGCAACCCCGCTTCTGAAATGCTTGCAAATGATTTTCTGTTTTGTCCCTTTTATTCACGCCTCAAAACACAATAGCCGAGATCTATTTTCTCACAGAGGAGAGTTCGAACGGTAAGTAAAAGTCAGATTTTCTTTCACTCCATTTTCTATGGGGTTTGCCAATCTGCTGATGCACCATTTGTATGACAATCATGAAACATAAGAATCCAATAAATGATTAGTTGCAGCTTTTCATTCTTGTGATTGTAATGCTTTCCATATCAGTAGAATCAATTCTGCTTCTGTGCTGAAATTAAAACACAAATTGCATTTTGACCTAGAACATGTCGCAAAAACATTGTAATGGATGTTGTGGCTGTGATTGATTATAATATTTCATCAACTGTTTTTGAACTATTTTTGAAATCTGAAGGGCTGAAAAGTTATCGTGATAGCGTATCATGCATGCTAATAGATCTGCAAAACAATTAATTGTTGCTGATGGTGATGGTCTTGACGACAAAATGCTTAGAAGTGTTAGTGAAGGCTCTTTGCCCAATCAAGGTCATATTATACCAATTTAATGTTCACTTCTGGGATCTATACTTTCCTATTCCACTACTGGATGTTAAGGTTCATCTAAAATATTAATGTTCATGTTCAGAATCTCCTCCTATGGGCTTAAAGATAATTGGACTTCTTTTGCACATCACTCTAAAAGAACAGAAGTTAATACGAGCCCCATTAGACAGCAAAGAAATGCCAACAGTGTGTCCTTATCACTAATTCCTTTTAGACAAGAGGTTCGGCACGTTTTCAGTAGTACTCAAACCACATTAACATAGAACACAAAGTTCAAAATGTTTCTTCTGAGATGTAGTATCAATAATACTTTTTTCTAACTAAGCTCCAGAACAGATTTTTTATTTCCATGCTAAAATCAACAGGCTAGGAATTCAGAAACCATGAGATCAACCCATCAATCAAGGGAGCGTGGTAAATATAAAGGTATTTTGGGGTACTATAGCGCAGAGCAATCGCCATGCAATCTAACTTGTGGACATTTATGGCCTACCCCACACTTGGGTGGACCACCTCGAGAAGTTCTATTCAGCCATTTGGGGCAGGCCATAGTAAAATTCCAAGAATGGGGCCTCCGGACTGCATAAAACACCAGGGGAAGGCTACTTGTATGTGGCCTTTATAGATTCAAAATCTGCATTCGACCTGGTCCCGTGCCACAAATTATGAGAGGTGCTAGACAGCATGAGAATTCCGACCCATGTCCTAGAAGTAATTATAAGGCTACACACAGATGATCAAGTGCAAGTCAGGTATGGGAATAGAGGGAACTCACCAAACTTTTTCAAAGTTGAGAAAGGGGTCCGCCAGGGATGAGCCCTAGCCCAGCTATGTTTCCCTCTATATTAATGACCTGGCCCACCATCTAGATTTAACAGGAAACTATGCCCCGCCACATTTTCCACCCTAATATTTGCTGATGACACTCTCCTCATTACAAAAACAGCTGCATGCCTACAGGCCATATGACATCATGTTTTGGAGTTTTGTAATGAAAGAGGGTTGGAGCTAAATGTCGCCAAACTAAGTTTATGGCATTAAACCCATATAGAGAAGTGAGGTCAAGTATCATCATACAGGGTACGCCACTTGAGCAGGTGCAAAGTTTTGTTTAACTGGGAGTAAATGTGTCTCATAACTTTGGTGGAGAGCCTATATATCTAAGAGCATTCAAAAAACTACAGCAGCAAGTCGGAGCTGTAATTAAGATGTTAAAACATATCCAGGATCTCTCCCCCAAAGTTGAACCTATAAAGTTACATTGAAAAATGCAGACATATATAGTGCTGAACAGGTGGGTCACGCAGGAGCCAAGGAGCTCACCATAGTGGAAAATAAGTTCCTTTCAGCACTAGTTAATCTACCTCAAAGTACATCCCGGCTTCCACTTTTGCTGGACCTGGGCCTTGATACGATTTCTTTCACCATCCGTCTAAGACCCTTACTGTTCTGGCATTGTCTTTGGGCAATCGCAGAACTGGAACACTGTAGACCTCCACTGAGTTAAGCACTAGGGGCCACTTAAGGATCACTTGGCTGGGCTATATCAAGTACTGACTCTATGCCCTAAACCTTCACACACTCCGGGATAACCCCGACGCAGCAGCTGGCACTGCAAAACAACTGATCAAGGAGAGATTCAGAGACCACTTCTGGACCAAGAGGTGTACGTCAGGTAGTTTGACTGATAGATTCCTTGTGCACAAAACAGGCCCAACCTTTGAGAACTCTTTGATATGCTATTGAGTTCCCTACCGAAGCAGCTGTACCTAAAGTTCAAAAATGGCTCCCTACCCATCCACAGTTACACTGCCACCTAGGGATGTGAAGTAAGTGTAGCTAACGATCCCACATGCTAGTAGTAGACAATAAGTAGATTTATTGCAGCACAGAAGATAACAGGTCAGTAACCTATCGGGCCAAAGCACAAACTGCCAGATCGTGGAACACAGAAAGACATCATAGGTAGAATACTTAAACAATCTAGAAGGCTAACACAGAAGAAGCTAAGCATAATACAACATATCTTCCCCCCTTAGATAATAAAAGGAATTAACAGAATACAGAAGAAACAAAAGAGTAAAAGAACGATCAGTGAATATAATCATCCAAGTAAATTGCAGGATGACGGGAGCGAGGACTCCTCAGACTGACACCTAAAGGAACTAAGTGACCAGGAACAGAAACAGAAGAACTAGCAACAAGAGCATCATCAGCAAAAGAAGTTGAAGCATCACTGCACAAAGAAGTTGAAGCATCACCACTACCCACCTCCCCCCGTACAGGAGACGGAGAAGAAACATCAGAATTACCATGAGAAGATAACAAGTAGCCATTGCAGTTCTTATCACACATGTTAGTAGAAACCCTTTTAGAAACAGCCCCACCTTTTTGGTAAAGAGCCACCCTCCTGCAATTCCATTTTTCACCATTCTCAAGTAGGACAAAATGGGGAAAAGCCTTCCTAACTGAAAAAGGGCCTCTAAACTTGGTAATGCCTTTAGAACAACGGCCAGGCTTGACCTTGACAAGATCACCAGCTGAGATTGGTGAAGAAGTCAAGTTAGGTGAAGAAGATGAATTATCAGGATGTCTCAACCAAGAGGGAGTCAACCTCGACACTGGAGGACGACCACGCATCAGCTCAAAAGGAGACTTTTCCCCATGCTTGTAAGGGGTTGAGCGATAGGCCCACACAAGTTCCTGAACACGCTCATTCGAGAAATATCCACACGCAACACACATCTGAATCACGCCCTTAACCAGACGATTTACTCTCTCACACAAACCATTGCTTTCTGGATTGTATAAGCATGTACGATAATGTTCAATACCACACTCCCGAACAAAAGAGGACATTTTGGCGGATGTCAATTGAGTGCCGTTGTCGGTAATCAGCACTGAGGGAAAACCCTCATCAATGAAGACACTCTTTAGAAAGGCAATAGTGGAGTCAGTAGTGATTTCCCGCATGAAATGAACAGCCAACCACTTAGAAAAGCAATCAATTACCACAACAGCAAAACGCTGATTAGTAGGCAACTCATTCATTGGACCAATGAAATCAAGGCAAATACTGTGCCAAGGTAAATTCTTAAAGGAAATACTCCCAATAGAACGAGAGCCTACAACTTTGAGATGTTTTTCTCCTTCCTTACAGAGACTACACTTAACTACACAATCCACAGCATCGGAGTCAATCTGAGGCCACCAGAAATTCTCCTTCACACGTCTTTGAGTGAGGGTCTGCCCCAAATGACCTTCGTGAGCTAAGTTAAGAATCTTATTCCTCAAAAAATGAGGAGGAATAAACCGATCACCCCTCATCAGAACATTCTTACCAGTCAACGATAACTCATCCAAAATTCTAAGGAAAGGCCTAACAGGAGGCTCAACGGTACTCTCTCTTCTCGACCCTTTGACAACAAGATCAACCACAGCTTTCAAAACAGAATCCTCCTCCATGCCCTTTGACCACTCCTCTACAGAAAAGGAACATTCCCCCAAGAACAAAACATCTTGTAAGAGAGCAACAGCAGCATCATCAGGCACCACTTCTAAGGAGCTTTGTGACCCAATGGACTGCACGGGAAGACGGGATAAGCAGTCTGCCTGGATGTTCTTCCAGCTATGAACAAACTCCACTTCAAACTGATAGTCCTGAAGACGAGAGGCTAATCTGGCCAACCTGGGTGAGCCCTTACCAGTGCCTCCAGGGGCCAAAACATTGAGCAGGGGCTTGTGATCTGTGCGAAGGACAAATCGAGAACCCCACAAGTAAGTTCTAAAATAGCTTACCCCCCAAGCTGCTGCAAGAGCTTCTCGTTCAATAACTGAATAATTTAATTCAGACGCAGTCAATGGTCTGGATGCAAAAGCAATAGTTTTCTCCACCCCACCATGTTTTTGAAGAAGAACAGCACCCAGGCCAATTCCACTTGCATCTACCATCAAAATAGAAGAGCGACTGGTGTCGAACGGAGTAAGTACATTGGCAGACTTAAGGTCGGTTTTGATCTCATTAAAACAAGAATCTTGCTCACTAGACCACAAAAACTTAGCCCCCTTCTTTAACAAACATCTCATAGGAGCAGTTTTGGTTGATAAATCTTTAACAAATTTAGCATAAAATTCGATCAGTCCCATGAAAGATCTCAGCTGCTCCTTGTCAGCTGGAGGAGGAGCTAACTCGATGGCTTCCAACAAGTTTTTCTTCGGTTTAACACCCTCAGCAGACAACCAAAAAGTTAAGTATTCAACCTCTTTGACCAAGAACGCACATTTCTCTCTACGCAAAGTGAGTCCAGCTTCAGCTACTCTGCACAAAACACTTCGTAAGACACTGTTGTGCTCCTCAAGGGAATCCCCAAAAATCAGGATATCATCCTGAAAGTATATTACTTTGTCTAGACCCTTAAACACCTCGGTAACCATACGCTGGAAAACGCTCGCAGCTGAAATTAGCCCAAATGGTAAGCGAGTGAATTGAAAAGTCCCCTCCCCAGTAACAAACGCTGTCAGATGTTTGGAAGCATCTTCTAGACGAATCTGGTGATAAGCATGCTTCAGATCTAACTTACTGAAAAATTTAGCACCCTTGAGAGTGGAAATCAATTCCCCAATATTAGGCAACGGAAACACATCAGCCACTACACACTTATTCAACGAGCGCAAATCCACACAGAACCTAATTTTGTTGTCAGGCTTCTGAGAAATCACAACAGGGGAAATCCAAGGAGAGGCTTCTACAGGCTCTATAATGCCCCCTTGTAACATTTCTTCCAAAACATTTTTTACCTCCTTACGCAAAGCGAAAGGCACCCGCCTGGCTTTGTGCTGAACCGGAATACTACCATCTTTCAACACAATTCTATGTGAGTACCCTTGCAGTTCCCCCAATTGTTCTCTGAAAACATTGATGTAACTGGAAAGAATATCATCAACAGAGAGATTGTCTACAATCATGACAGGTTCTTCAGCCCTTGGATTTACTACGATGTGTAAGTCATACTGATGAGAACGTCCCAGAATGGCAGGACCATCGACTGATATGTAGACTTTGCCCCAAGAGGATCTGTCTTTGAAAGCAATCTTCCCCTCAAAGTAACCAAGAAGATTAATTTTCTCTCCCTGATACCCAGAGGGAAAGATGTCTCTCTCTTTGAGACACCTGTCGCCCCACACACTCTTTAATAAGGACACAGGAATGATGGTCCACTTTGAACCAGTGTCCACCATTAGACTGACTGACTTATGGTCAATAATAAAATCAGCCTTTGGAACTCGTTCTCTTTTTCCCAGACAAGAACAAACTGAATCACACAAAACAAGAATTTTGTTCACATCTCGCTTTAGCTCACAAAACTCATCCACAACAGTTGAATTAGACTTGTTTTTGCACATCTTGGCAAAATGCCCTAGCTTACCACACCGTAAGCACTCCTTGTTATTCGCAAAACAAAATTTTGCTTCAGAAGCGTGTGAATAACTACCACATCTTGAACACATTTTGGAGTGAGACTTATTAGAGGGTTGATGTGAGACATTTTTCTTTTGTAGCACATAAAAAATTTTTTTTCTTACAATAGCCATGGCAGCCGCTTCACTGTCACTGTCATCACTATTAACTAATTTGTGCGAAATTTCAGCAACCTTTGTCTCTAAACCACTCTTCTGTAGTTCCTTCATGCACTTTTCGCTCTCTTCAACTCTTTTGGCTAATTCAATCGCCACTTTCAAAGTAGGGTTTTTGGCAGCCCATAAACGTTCCTGTATTTTGCGATTATTAGCCTGCACTATAAGTTGATCTCTAATGAGTTCATCTGCCATATGCCCGAAGTTACATTTAACAGACAATTCGCGCAAACGCGCAACAAAATCATCGATGCTCTCATCCTCGAGTTGTTTGTTCTTATAGAATTTGTATCTCGGTAAAACTAAATTCTCCTCTTTTTCAAATCTTGTCTCCAATCTTGTGACTGCTTCTTTAAATTCATCTAGTGATGAGGATGAATCAGAAGATAAGACTTGTGGCAAAAATTTAAAAATACGCTGTCCCTCCTTTCCCAAAGTTGTCATGAGAAGAGCTTTTTTTCTTTTGGGCGAAAAATCCTCCCCATATAATGCTTTTATATAGTTATTAAACATTGCAATCCAATCTTCCCATGCAGTAGATGGGTTTCCGGGCTCACTGAGGAATTGAGGAGGAAGAGCAACATTGACTGGCTGTGCCATTTTCAGCACAGTCAAGAGGAAATATGCCAACAAAAATCCTTAATCAAATACAAGAACAGCACTGTGTACAAACAATTTAAAATAAATGTTAATGTCACTACTCTCTCACACAAACCATTGCTTTCTGGATTGTATAGGCATGTACGATGATGTTCAATACCACACTCCTGAACAAAAGAGGCCATTTTAGCGGATGTCAATTGAGTGCTGTTGTCGGTAATCAGCACTGAGGGAAAACCCTCATCAATGAAGACACTCTTTAAAAAGGCAATAGTGGAGTCAGTAGTGATTTCCCGCATGAAATGAACAGCCAACCACTTAGAAAAGCAATCAATTACCACCACAGCAAAACGCTGATTAGTAGGCAACTCATTCATTGGACCAATGAAATCAAGGCAAATACTGTGCCAAGGTAAATTCTTAAAGGAAATACTCCCAATAGAACGAGAGCCTACAACTTTGAGACGTTTTTCTCCTTCCTTACAGAAACTACACTTAACTACACAATCCCACCCTCGTCGCCAAATGAAGTAAGTGTAGATAACGATCCCACACGCTGGTAGTAGACAATAAGTAGATTTATTGCAGCACAGACGATAACAGGTCCGTAACCTATCTGGCCAAAGCACAAACTGCCAGATCGTGGAACACAGAAAGACATCATAGGTAGAATACTTAAACAATCTAGAAGGCTAACACAGAAGAAGCTAAGCATAATACAACAGGATGCAACCAGGAATTGTCTAGTCTCTGCACGCTCTGGAGGGTTGCCACAGATAACACGCTCCATTTTTGCCTTTTATGCAAGACATACAAGCTCCTCCGGAAAAAGTGGATGCTACCACTGTGTGGAATACTATGGACAGGCAGCACGCGGTGGCTCCAATCATCTTGCAGTCAGATACCAGGGAAGTAGATGTAATTGGGTCCACCAAATATCTGCGTGCTGCATGGCTCGTACGGAAAAGATATTTAGAGATTTTGCAGGCAACTTGTGGAATACCACTAAAAGTCAGTTGATAGCCAGGAGAAATATCTTTAATGTAATTAAATACTTTCACCTTTTTTCTTCTAAATCCAAATGCTCAACCATCACAAAAAAACGCGCTACATGTTGATCCAAAGACCAGCTTGTACGTGCCATCTTTCCACACAAATATTTGATGTTTGAGAGAGATACAGAACCGTAAGTTTTTACTCTAAACATGATTTGTCCTTTTTCTTTCTTGATTCATAATCTAAGATATATCACTATGAAGCACTACAGAGGCACTTCTTGAATGGACAGTTTGCCTTTTACATCCTGCACTTACGTCTAAACTATGTTTAAATGTTTTAAATAGAACTAGATGATGGCTGTTATACTTTTTGCTAGATATTGTGTTTTACAATGTATGAGTGTCTCCTTTGAGTCATGCCTTATGATACTTTAATATGTTGTGTTTGGGATGCAATGTATCTGAATGGGCAGGTTACCTTTTCAATTCTTGCACATATGTTCACATTATGACTGGTTGCTATCCAATAGAATCAAAGGATGGGTTTTATATTTGTATTGCTGTGTTTTATAATGTATGTCTGCTTTATGGAACACCATTTCCGAAATAAACATTTTGGGATATAAAACAAAATACTGGCATATCTGTTCGCCAGACTAGAAAAAGAAGAAAATAAAGACAGGACGCATACTACACTGCATCAGTGACAGAAGGTGTAAACGGCAGCTTCGGGTGTGCTGGGTTGCCTGAGGACTGAAGTTGGTAAAGCAGTGTCAGTGTCACAAGTGTGACGCTGCATGCGGACCTTCCATCCGTAGAAACTGTGGACCAATAGCAGAACAGACTCAGCAAACAAGAGTGACCAGTGGTGGAGAGCTCCAAGCTCCAGGGAGCCCGGGCAACAGGGACAGAGGAAAACCCATAGCTCTAGTCGGCTCAGGATAGATCTAGCCTCACATGGTGTGTTCTTTGTTTATCTATCATGGCGCCAGAATCAGCCTTTCTCCAGTAACAGTCGTGCTGTGTATGTTGGGCTGCCTGGATCCCTGTGAAGAGGCGGAAATATTCGGTGTAAATGCAGACATCATTTCCCTCCAACATTCCCTTCGTTATTAATTTTGGGGTCAAAATGAGGCATCTTGATCTCTCTCAAATCAACTGGACTTCCAGTCCGCTGCAGACATCTGTGTTTAATCTTTGCATGATCATGGTTGCTATGTTGGAAGAAAAAATAGCAACACACTTGTTTTTGTTCTATCTTTCGCTTTTGTTTGATAGTCCTCACATATCTTTTTTTTTTTAAACAACAGAAGAGTGTAATTGCTATAATCTCAACTTTAGAGCATTTGGGAAAGAGATACAGAACCAACTAGGTTTGTATAAAAAGCCCTCACTCACCACTGGTTGGTGACATGCTTCATCATAGGGGCCCACCGGGAGAGGCCGAGTGCCTCCCCGGTGTGCTTCAATGCCAGATTTACTGTGGAGCTGGTTGTGTTTGTGAGGTGAGTTGGCGATAGCGTTTTTACAAATAAAAATGTCAGAATTGTGTCGTGCAAAAAGGAATTTTAATTTGGCGACCAATGGGACACGTTAAAAGCAGGGTGTTGAAAGTGGGCCAAATAAATTGTTTGGCTACTTCCTGTCAAGTCAACATTTTTCTGCCAATCATGGTGTACATTAACCTGGCATTCGTCAGGACCAACAAGAAACTAAACCTCAGCGGTATGGGCACACTAAGGCCCACCCTAACCTGAGGACGTGTGAGTGAAAAAGGTGTAAAAAAGTGCAAAGAAACAATATTCCTTAAGAGGTTACCTTGTGTTCGAGGAACCAGTTATACTTGTGGGGTGAGAAAATATCACACCATGGGTAACGGGAGGGGGGTGGTGGCGAAATCGGCACACCGCCCTCTTCACCAGGCACCCGCTCGATACCTGCTCCAAACCCTCTCAAACCAGACCCTGTAGTCCAGTGACCCTGTTTTTAACGAGATTGGAGGGGATTTCCCCCTCTTTTTGCCAGTAAGTAATGATTAATATATAAATATGTAAAGACATGCTCTGACACCCTACACTGTTATGACTAGAACTATAAAACAAATGAAATGCATGTAGGAGACAAGCTATTGAGAGATGAGGTGCCAGGCAAGGTGGCCATGAGTGGCCTGATTAATCAAACTTAGGAGTTGTGCCTCTCTTGCGCCCCATTGCGTGGAGTAAGGGTGATGCAAGTCATACATGAATATGCTCCCTGATGTTTAAATCATGCATGTCTTTGGGTGAAAGAAATCTTATGCAGGGTTGTTAGACCTGGCTTTTTCAGCTGGCTTTGTCCTCAGACTTTTTTGCTTTTTGGTCTCTTGTTTCTGACCTGTTTGTGTTGGTTGTATGACTCTGGGCACTTAACCACTGCTGATCAGTGCAAAAGTGCATATGTTCTCACTGTAAAGTGTGTTTATGGATTGGCGTTTCCATGATTGGCTTGCTTTACTTACTGCTAAGTCCCTAGTACAGTGCACTGTGTGTGCCCAGGGCCTGTAAGTCAAATGCTGCTAGTGGGCCTGCATCACTGAGTGTGCCACCCACATAAGCAGCCTTTTAAAGGGGTCTCTGACCTGCCAACGCACTGTCTGTGTGCAACAAAAGTAATACATAAATATGCCGCCTGATTTTCAAATCTTGCATGTCTTTGGGTGAAAGAAATCTTATGCAGGGTCAAACCAGAACCCTTACTACTATGAGGAGACAGGCATCACAATATTTTGTTATAACTTAGATGCATTTCTGTAGAGAATGCCATACAATTATTATTTTAATAATACAGCTTTGCGGCTTTACTCAACTTTTAAGTGCAACTCTTACAAAGCAGAAATTGCCCCAAAATGCAGCTGGCTGTTCATACACATGAATGACTGTTAGAAAATAGATTGCATCTAGCAAGAAATACAATAGTTTTCACTTACCAGTGGAACCACTTCTGCCTTGACAAATTATTGATTATCTAACAATGGGTAGCACCGAATGGTATTTGGAAACTGTGATTTGCTACATATGCAAAAACAACAAGAGGACTCACCTTCATTCTCAGCCAAACAAGCTTAAGGAGGAATCATAACTAGGGACTTTGGTACTCGCCAACATCCACGTTTGATAGTGATGGACATGCGAGTGAAACATTAGGTTTCACCACTTACTCTTTTACAAATTAAGCACTGAGGGGAAAAACAAAAAAGAATTGAAAATGTTATCACTATCTGGCCAAGCATCCTTCATAGCAAGTAACTTGATCAGGATCCCATAGCAGACATATGGGCAGATTAACTAAGATATTGCATTGAGTTGTGTCAATTTTGTGGCACAGCCTCAATGCAAAATAAGTTTTGTTTTTCACTAAGTCATGCAGCACTGCTTGTGTGGTTCAGTAAATACAAAATACTTTGGCCCAGATTTATAAAGATTGTGTGTCCTCCTTGCGCCACACAAGAATTCACAGGCTCACGCAAAAACTGGAATGAGATTAACCATACTATGGATAGGCACCCTGCGTCATTTTGTGTGGCTTAGTATATCTGGTGCAACGCTAGATAGCACAAGTCACTGCCTTGCGTTACACTGCACTGGGAAGGCATTACATGGCTGGAGCGTGGGTGTTCCAATGCATCCACCCATGTATTCCAAAGCAGATTTACCAACACTGGTAGACCTGGGATGCATCAGAGTTGTATACTTTCCTGATAGAGACACAGCAAGGAGAAATATCTTTTCTTCTCCTTGTAAGTACTCTTTTCTATGTGTGCTGCATTCAGTTAGCACACATAGAAAGAGGAAAATAGCTCCAATGATTGTTTCGTGTAGGAAGGTGTTCTATCCTGCACAAAACCAATCCTGTCTGTAACACAGGCATCCTTGGACCACAACGCATTAGTGCCTGCATTGGTGCAAGGCTTCACTAAGTACGCCACTGCAGGGAGAGCATGGGAATGTGACCTATCTTGATGGTCATGTCGCATTCCTGCCCTTTCTCTTTCATGGAGTGCAGCAAGGTGCTTTGCTGCATCTCGTTGTATGACCTAGTGTTTGGAAGTCATTCCATTGGTGGAGCATTGACGTTCCTATGCATCCACCCATGGATTCTGGGGCATTACCAGATTTACAAAGACTTGTAAACCTGGGAATACATCAAAATATTACTTTTTCCTCAGTGAGGTCTATTAAGGATAATTATCTTTATTTCTTCTAGTTATTTCCTCTTTTTCCAGTACATATAAAAAGAGGAAAATGCCATTAAGGATTGTTCTTGTGCAGGAAGTTCTCCCTTCCTGCACAAACAACTTTCCCTATAACATAGACATCCTTGCACTATGGTGTAAGAGTGCATGCAATGGTGCTAGGCAACAGAAATATGCCATATCTTATTTGCTATGGCGCCTTTCTGCAGTTTCAACTTTGCTTGCTACCCTGCATTGTGTGAAATGTTCATTGATCTGCCCCAAAATATTTTACAACAATATTATTTTCAAATGTCCAAATGTAATTCTAACTTTGGTGTACTCTCCACAATACATCTCAGAAGAAGGACATGTATTTCATTTTCATAAAGAATTGGTTAACATAATTATATAATTTGTTATAGGATGGCTCTGTGTTAGAAATGTACATTCGTAATTGGAATGACAACATTAAAGAATTAAGATTTCCATCAAATACTGTAATTTCAAATATTGTAACACATTTACAGATAGTTCTGCATTTCTTTTGTAATTAATTAGAAATGGATTGAATTCTGTCATATTACAGTATTGTTAAACACACACAAATAATGTATAATTTGTGTTTGCTTTTTCCCATCAGGCACGAATGTAATTATCCCTTATCTCTCCGCACAGCCAAACCCTGTAAATATAATTAAAAAAATTATGTTCATTGGAGCATGAAAAAATAAGTTAAACAAATTATATTGCATTCATCCTCTTACTTTCGGCAGTTATTAAAATGTGTCATGTTTTTCAGCTGTATTACACAGAACAGGCGCAGTAAATTACATTTTCTTTTTTAATATTTCATTTTGCAAAACTGTTTGCAGGTCAAGCCCCATGGCTCTTTTGCATTGATATGCCTTTCTGCAAATTAATTATTTAAGGTTGTAGGGTTTTCTATAAAGAAATTTCATCTAAACGTACATCCTTGATGGCTTAGTGTGACCAGAGATATATGGCTGTCCACACTCCCATCTCCCAAAGAGGCATTCCAGCTCCTTGTATTTTCAATATTTTAACCATCCTAAAACTACATTCAACATGGTGGCCTGCATCCAATATTAATGTATTTGAAATCAGTAATTATTAGGGAAAGACCATTGTGCAAGATATATGACCCAGATTTACAAAAGACTTTGGTTAGGGTTTTTTTTTTTTGCAAACCTGACACATAGCGCCCCATTAGGATGGCGGGCGGATCGCCCTCGCCGGGCCGGCGGTAGTCACTGCCGGGCCGGAGGGGCGATCCGCCGGCCATCCTTGCAGAAATGACCCCCCGCCATAATACAATGGCTGGGGGGTCCGTGGCAGACTGAAAGACCAACCACTGCTTTTCCGCCCGGTCGACATGTTGACCGGACGGAAAAAGGTTCAATATGGACACCACCAGCAATATTAGAATGTGGTCTTGGAAATGCCCAAAGGCATGCAGAGTCTGCTTGGGTGGCCCGTTGCGGGCCCATAGGGACTCCGGGGGTTGTGGGGGTGCACATGGTGGGTACCTGTGGCACCCGGCTGCATTTCAATGTACAACGTTGCAGGCACCGCTCGGTGCCTGTCACGTTGTGCATTGAAAAGTACAACATGCATTTTTGTCATTGCGGCGCAGCCGCAATGTAAAAAAGCAGGATGAGCCCACCAGTGTGGCGGGCGCATCCTAATGGGATATGCAGGACCATAGAACCCTTAGCAGGCGGTCTCATTTCCAAAAGGTATGGCGGGCAGACTTTTAATGAGCCCCATAATGTTAGTTTGCGATTTACAACCCAACGCAAGTCGCATTTTAGGTCGTATTGTAACCAAAGGTAATGGAAAACTGCACAGTGCACTGTCTTGCTTTATCATGTGGGGACGTTCCATGGGTGGGTACATCGTTCTAGCAATTCAGTGCACAATCTGATATAATCTCTTGGTAAATCTAAGCTGTGGAAAGGTAAGTGTGGTCATTGGGGTAATCCACTTGAATATCCACTGCAAGATATTGAGGTCCCAAAATGCTGAGAACTAAACATCAATGACCAAAATATTGCGAAGGATAGTTCACATATGCTTACTATACACAAATTCATATATATGGATCTTGTATATATATATATATATATATATATATATATATATATATATATATATATATATATATATATATATATATATTCAATCCAGGGATTGCTTCAAAGCAACAAAATTGCGCACTCAGGAATCCAAAGTTAGCATAGAAGGTTTATTTTCAGATCACATGATCACACGCTAGGCGTTTCGACACGAATGTGCCTTGATCACACGTGAACCACCCTGGTTGGTGTGGCTTGTTATGCACAGTTGTAAACATAAACAAGGTGACTAACACAAGTGAAGCAAAAGGTGTTTTCCACATTGAATGGTACCGCCATCTTGTAACGGGGAATCGCTAACTCATAATGGATTACATCTCATAACAATTACATCTTGTTGTAAGACTCATAATTCAGTATATAAGTGACATAAGCAAATACGAACACATGTTACTCTAACATCGGTCTAGTGCCTAGGAGTCATGTCGGGTTACTGTATTTAAATCACCCGAGTTTGTGTAAGTTAGCGCTTCACAGAAGAAATCCCATCGGTCTAGTGCCTGAGGACTCTGTATTACATTCATACAGTTCAACCTATTCACCCTTCAAACCAATGAGCAAAAACAAGACCATACCGGCAGGGATAGAGTGCAGTTCTAGGTGAACTAAAGATTAACTTTCATACAAGTGAAGGTGTCTTTCATCCAATTAAAAAGGAAAAGGTCAGGTGGACCGTGAGGTGACTGTGACGGAAGAGACTTCTCGTTCCCAATTTCCTACAAAAAACACATAAAACAGCAGTTAAAAATCTCTTCAATAAAATCTTGCTTATAAAGAGTTATAACATTTTTGCAGTTCTATCACACATTATTTCTATACATTCTACTTCATATTTGAACCTGTCAACTCAACATCAGGGTACCATGAACTCCTTACTAGAAAGAGAGTCTGCGGGGCAAAAATATGGATCATCCCTCATGAAGGTGTGTGGCAAGCTCCTCATCAAGATTGTGCCCCCCGGGGAATTTGGTTTCGAGCTCCATTATCCATTTTGACCCTTTCTTCCTGAAAGCCAGTTCGCGATTGCCACCCCTTCTACCTATGTTGACTTGCTCTATGGCATAGTATCTTAAGAAGGAGTTATTGGATTGATGGAACTCTTGGAAATGGCGTGCAATAGGGTATTTCACATCTACGTGTGTTATGGCTCTGAGGTGTTCTTGTACCCGTTTTTTAGCCATACACGTGGTACTACCCACGTACCGGAGTTTGCACGGACATTCCAAAACGTACACCACAAAATTAGTATTACATGTCAGGAACTGTTTGATTGTCCTTTGTTCCTTTTTACCTGGAATCTCAATGTTTTTCACCATCACGCTAGATTTACAGGCCTTACAGTGGCCACATGGATAGAAGCCTTTGAGGCCCTGGATGTGTTGTCTCTTAGCTGTGATGTCTCCTCTTACCAGGATGTCTCGTAGGTTTCTGCCTCTTCTATAACTGATAAGAGGTCTATCATTTAGAAGGGGACCCACTATGTTATCGGATTTGAGAATATTCCAGTTGTCAGCAAGAATTTTCTGGATTTTTTTTGGATTTACAATTAAAGGTGGTTATAACCCTAGTCTCATTATTGGGGTCCTTGTCTTTTTCTTTAGGTTTCAGAGTTTCGGCCCTGTCCACTTGTTTTATTTTGAGGACAGCTTTGGATAAAACCTCCTCGGGGTAGCCTCTTTCTCTGAACCTTTCCAGTATTCTTTCTTGTTCCATACCAAAACCTTCATCGTTGCTACAATTTCTCCTTGCCCTCAGCAGCTCGCCATATGGAATACTCCATTTGAGGGAGTACGGGTGAGCGCTGAGAGCATGGAGTAAACTGTTGCCGGCAGTGTCTTTTCTGTGAAGTTTGGAAATAAGTTTTCCATCTTCCACTCTGATTTCAGTATCAAGAAATTCAACACTCACTGAACTGATGTTATAAGTCAAGTGGATGTTATATTGGTTGTTGTTGAGTTTCTCGATGAACCGAATGGCCTCTTCCTCAGTGCCTTGCCAGATGAGGAACAGATCGTCAATGTATCTGACCCAAGTTGTTATCTGTGCAAGTTCGCTCCTGAGGCTAGCATCACTTCTGATTTCTTCCTCCCATTTCCCCAGGAACAGATTCGCGAAACTAGGAGCAAATGCTGAACCCATGGCCGCGCCACGTATTTGTTTGTACATGACGCCGTCAAACATGAAGATATTATTCCTAAGGCATATCTTCATCATTTTGATGAGCATGCAGGTATGGTCTAGGAAACTGGTATCTCGGTTTTTAAGGAAATGAAAGCTCGCTTCCATGCCCTGTTCATGATCAATAATAGTGTACAAGGCACTGACATCCATGGTGATGAGTAGGGAGCCCCCCACCCATTGGACTTTGTCTATTTTGTTAAGGAAGTCAGTGGTATCCCTGATGTATGTGGGTAAACCACAAACAAATTCTCTCAGAAAGTGATCAATGTATTGGGATAGATTTTCGTTGACACTGCCAATAGATGAGATAATGGGCCTACCCGGAGGGACCCTGGCATCTTTACGAACCTTAGGCAAAAGGTAAAAAATTGGTAATTTCGGATAGTCTTTCTTGAGGAAACAGAATTCTTGCCATGACAGGAGGCCCTCAGTACGCCACTCATTCAATTTTTCCCAGGTTTCTAATACGCTATCACTATAGTTGGTCATGGTACATTTTGCATAAAAATTACTGGTGTCTAATTGTCTTAAAGCTTCTTTCACATACATATCTTTTCCCCACAAAACAATGTTTCCACCATTGTCTGATGGTCTCAATACAATGTTTTTGTCTTCGGCAAGTTCGAAAAGAAATTTTCTCTGTTCACCAGTAAAATTCATGTCTTTATAGCTCCATAAGTTTTTAGTGTGTTTAAGTTTAGTGAGTTCTTTAGTGACCACATCGTGGAACGTATCAATTGCATCATGGGGCATGATAGGGCAGAACACTGATTTTGGTTTAAACGAGGTACCGGCTGCCCTATCAGTTCTAAGTTCCTCATGATTTACTTCATTGTCAATACCCTGGGTGGTAAGAGTGGAATCTCCGTCTAACATGCCCAAGTCATTTTCTTCCATCAGTTCAAATATATTCTCTACATCATCTGTAATGTTAGAATTTCTGTTTTGTTTGAAGAAATGCCATTTCTTCAACTTAACCTTTCTAACAAATTTGAAAATATCCACCCTAGTGTTAGCATAGTCAAATGTTTCGGTAGGGCAGAAGCTAAGACCTAAACAGAGTGTTCGTTTTTCATTGAGCGTAAGGCTACGTGAAGACAGATTTATGGTTGTTTTATTTACCATTTTTTCATCCATGATTATTTTCTGTTCTTGTAACCACCTCTTCTGGTTCCCACTGGTTTTCTGGTATTTTCTTCTCCTCTGCTGGAGCTTGAGTCATCTTTTGAATGATCTCCCCTGCCTTTTCCTCGTCCCCTTGGTCTCCCCCGGGTCGGGTTTGTCTTGAAGGTTGGAGTTTCTTCCGGGGCTTTTTCCCGTCGTGTCCTTAGGACCCGAAACTCGTGAAAAAAATTGGCCGGTTTCGCTGTTATTTCAAATTCAGATGAGGTACTTGCTGTTTGTCTGGAGGCATCTGAGTCAGAGTCTTCGGTAGCACCTGATGTTTGGGGTTCTTCCCTTGGGACGCTATTTTCCACTGGTTTCGCTTGTGCACCATCCTGATTGTATAGATAATCATATTTGGGGCTGTAGGTTAGAATGCGTCCGCTCTCATAGTCACCACAATCCCTGTGGAGTGTCCGTTGTTTGCGATATTTTATGTTGTCTTCGCGTTTTTTCAGACGGCTCTTGAGTTCCTCCTTAAATTTGGTTATTGTTTCTTGCTCAGGGCTTTTGGCAAATTCGTCATCCAGATCTTTGAGTTCTTTGAGAATGCCTCCGCGTTCTTCCCACGCGTATTTGATGAGGATGCAGAGCATATTTTTACTGCTCGCTTTGCGGAGTTATTTGCCCAATCTTCAAGCATTTGCGGATTAGGTGACTCATGAGATGGTGTTATGTAGATTCGTAGTCCTCGCGGAACCATTGCTTTATCTACATAATCCTGTAGGGATGTAGCTTCCCACCATCCGGAGCTCTCCTGTTTCGTAAGTTTTTCATATTTCCTCAAGTTGGTGTTCAGGGAATTAGTATCGATTTTCTCTGTGATTTTCGGGATAGTGTGGCCTTTGCCAGGGGCTCGAGCAAAGAGGGTAGCTGCCTCTCGCCTCCTCTCTCCTTCTTCATTCATGGCAGAGAAAAGGTTCAGTAGAATTGCGATATTTGTGTGCTTATTTATTCTCGCACTCGTAGGTTTTCACTGAAAATCTGAACGGTATACACAGCCGTTTTCAGGTGATAGCATGCTATGGATTCCCCCACTTATTTAAGTAGCTCCTGATGCCACTTATTAGTTCCGGATGGGGATATTTTTATATACAGATGACAGACTCGTTATAGCCCACGTTGTAATATGTGGTTCTTAACGGAAGTGTCCAAAGTCCAAAGTCTGTATTTACACAACCGCCCGTGCCCCACCCAGTGCCTCAATCTCGTACGGCAAGGGCATCAGAGGGGAGACTGTTGCAAGCCTGCAACTGTTCCTCTCCTACCCCTACCGGTCAGAGGTCGAGGGCTTACCTTGTGGGTGGCGAAGGTTGTCTTCCACCCGGTTCGGAAAATGTCTTGCTGCTCACTTGCAGAGTTGTTATCGTGCGGCCGGCACTGAATCCCTCCGTTTGATTCAAAACAAAGAACAGGGTCCTTCTGGGATTCTTTTCTCCCGGGTCAGGTGGCGCATAAAGATCGGCGGACCACAGAAGCCGATTACCATTCAATCCAGGGATTGCTTCAAAGCAACAAAATTGCGCACTCAGGAATCCAAAGTTAGCATAGAAGGTTTATTTTCAGATCACACGCTACGCGTTTCGACACGAATGTGCCTTGATCACACGTGAACCACCCTGGTTGGTGTGGCTTGTTATGCACAGTTGTAAACATAAACAAGGTGACTAACACAAGTGAAGCAAAAGGTGTTTTCCACATTGAATGGTACCGCCATCTTGTAACGGGGAATCGCTAACTCATAATGGATTACATCTCATAACAATTACATCTTGTTGTAAGACTCATAATTCAGTATATAAGTGACATAAGCAAATACGAACACATGTTACTCTAACATCGGTCTAGTGCCTAGGAGTCATGTCGGGTTACTGTATTGAAATCACCCGAGTTTGTGTAAGTTAGCGCTTCACAGAAGAAATCCCATCCCATACATACATATGTATGTATGTATGTATGTATGTATGTATGTATGTATATATATATATATATATATTCACATGTATGTATGTATGTATGTATGTATGTATGTATGTATGTATGTATGTATATATATATATATATATATATATATTCACAGAAAAAACCATAGGTTATAGTGGATATATAGTTAGGAATTTGCATTTACAAAACCTTGAAAAAAACATTGGTTTTAGGCCATATATAGTTAGGGATTTGCATTTACAAAACCTTATTTTACTCGCATAAAACCATTGAAATTCCATATATAGTTATAAGCGCTAACTATATATCGCGCACCCGCAATCCACTGCTGATGATGTCACATATTACATCATTCATGACATGGTTAGTGACATCACTGATGACATCACTGATGACATCTCAAATGACATCACTGATGACATCACTGATGACAACATCCAGTGACTGTATGTTTCTGTAAAGTTAAAATATGTCTTACATATTGAAGAATGAGTGGATGTATAAGTGTCTGGATGAAGGATTTAGTAGGTGCATGACTGACTGTATGAGTGAGTGATTAAATGTGTCTCACTGAGTGCATGGGTTAGTGACTAAACTGTTTTAATTTGTGCATCATTATATCTGTTGTTCTACAAACTGCTGCATATGTTGATCAGTAGCTATATGAGTAACTGTATGGGTTATTCATTGGTTGTCCAAGTATTTGTATGGGAAACTGAGTGTGTGTGTATGGGTGGCTGGGAGGTGTGTGACTCTGTACATAGATGTGTGAGTAGTTGATTCACTATATGTATGGATTCAAAAGTGTATGTGGAAACAGCTGTATGGGCGGTTGACTGTGCATGAGTGTATTAGTGAGTGAATGGATATCTCAGTGCTACATGTCAAATTAAGTACATATGTAAAACACAGTACATGTGAGAGTTGACATCTATAAATAACTGTGCATAAGAGCCAGTGAATGTGTGAGTGGCTGTATGGATCATTGTGAACATGTATCAGAGATTGTATAAGAGAGTAAAGTAAATATGTGTTAGTATATGTTTGAATAAGTAAGGTGTGTATAACTGTGTAGTTGAGAATATGGAGGTGTGATTGATTTTTGGCATAACTGACTAGGTGTGTGAGTAACTCCATGGATGAGTGACAGTCTGTGACTGTCTGTTTACACTGATTGTATCTAAGGTTATATTAGAGTCTGAAGAGGTTCATGGTATTATCACATGAATGATATCATCAGTGATGTTATCAGTCATGTCAAATGAGATGTTTTCAGTGATGTCATCAGTGATGTCATTTGAGATGTCATCAGTGATGTCATCTGTGATGTCACTAACCATGTCATGAATGATGTAATATGTGACATCATCAGCAGTGGATTGCGGGTGCGCGATATATAGTTAGCGCTTATAACTATATATGGAATTTCAATGGTTTTATGCGAGTAAAATAAGGTTTTGTAAATGCAAATCCCTAACTATATATGGCCTAAAACCAATGGTTTTTTCATTGAATTTTCAAGGTTTTGTAAATGCAAATTCCTAACTATATATCCACTATAACCTATGGTTTTTTCTGTGAATTTCATTGGTTTTTTAATAGCAAATATGAAAAGCTTTAAAATGTCAAGTACGTGATAGATAAAAACATTTTCGTATTTATGCACGCTGATGTGCTTTGAACGCTGCCCCCCCTCCCCTCTTTTCTCTTAGTAGTACTCTCTCTTTGCAGATAGTGAACGGTAGTTAACGCAGGCCTTTGCCCCCATTGTAATCCGTCGTGCCTGCTTGTCTCTCCATTTGATTGATTGTTATCCAAGCATTTACTGTTTTAGAATTGGTTCTCTTTGGATCATTCTCTATTTACAAACAAGCACAAAGTCGCAATACTCTGTTTAGTCTTTGCAGATAGTGAAAAATCGTGTAAAAAAATAAAAGTAATCGAGCAAAATCAGTAGGCCACTAATTGGATCTCTTTTTGACCTCGCTAAAATAGAAATATTAGGAACAACCCTTCATGAGAAATACGAAAATAGTGAGATGAACTGAGCTCCACACCATGAGGGCTGCAAGACAGCTCGACTCCGTCACCCACCCCGCCCAAAATAACGACAAACCCTATGCAAATATTAAAAATATAGACAACACACCAGCAAAGAAACAGGGTAAAACATTTTATTAAATAACTATTTACATAACTATTTTATACTTTTTATTGCCCGATCCGGCTAGCTCAATCGATCGAGCATGAAACTCATGCACTCTGATAGCAAGCGTTGCTACTGATGCTATGCAGACCAAAACTGGTTTTCAGTTTGTACATTTTTCTAGATTTTTCAATCCAAGGTTGGTTGACTTTGTAGAACGATGGCTTCAGATTTTCAACATACGGTGTGGTGGCGCGGACTGGGAGGGGGCGCTTCGCTCCTGCCCCCTCCCCAAGTAAGATTTTCATACGTGAAAGTACGTTAATGGTTTTGGTCCCTGAGTTGCTTCAATGTCACTGCCATTCTCAAATGGCATAAGTTCTGGATGTTGGGTGCCATAGTTAAGAGTTCTGATCAGTGCTTGTAACACTGTCTGAAGCTTATTTCCACCTACTGCAGCTTCACTATTCTCAAAGTAAGTGAGTGTTGTTTGTGGACCTGACTGCATTAGAAAACAATGTGATATGTTACCTTCCTAAACAGCTTGACGGAGGCCCCTGAGGGGCGGTGTGATGGCCATGGACTCGGAGAAGACGCTTGGCTCCGACACCCTCCCCAAGTCTTATAGCACTGGTGTAGCCTGAGATCGCCCCCGACATAGGCGGCCGGCTCCCGGGGTCCGGCGGAACTTTTTGCCTTTTGATGACTCTTCAATTCTGGACCTTGTCCCACAATCCGTTTGACCTGAAGACACGCTGTAGTGGGGCGCCCCTTTACCGTTTCAGTTGCCATTCCGCCCGCTTTTGCTACACTGTACCTCTTCCGCCATTCAGCTGTTTACCGCCCGCTCTTGCGACTACAGCGTCTCGCTCATCATGTAGTTGAGTTGCTCCCGCTCTTGCGGTGCAGCGATAGGCGGCTGCCACAGGACTCTCAAAATGGCGGCCGGCTCTTCGGTTTTGGGCCTGGTCCACTAAAATGGCCCTGGGACACCTTTGAACTCGGACGCTTCCCTGATAGGGCTTGGGTCCCATTCTCGAAAGCGTCCCCTCAGCCGTGAAGATTCTACAAAAGTCTTGGGGGCCTCCGACTCCCGCAGGCTTCTGGTGGGGAGCGGCTGCCATGATTGCTCGTGGAATGGCCACGACGGAGCTACGAGATGGTAGTGCTCTCATGCTGACGCCAGCTTTAGTCTGAAACATCCAGAAACACTGTAGACTACCAATTCGATCAGTTCCGGTAGCGCCCCAACATGACCCGGAAGAGAAGAACTTGCCCTCCCCTCTTTGACTGATGGTTCTTGTTGCCTGTCCCCTCTGTTGTCATTTAACAGAACTTTTTGGACTGCTGAAAGGGGTTGTGTTCCGAACGCTGGTTGGTGGAGAAATTTTGACTATATTCTTGACCTACGTTGTCGCGTAATGCGTTATATGACACGCCGCGTTAGCGCACCCGGAAGTGATCCGAGGCGCGGCGCGCAGCGCGTAACGTAAGCATAACAGGTCATGTGACTTGTTAATAAAACTTTTCATTGGTTCATTTTGCTTTTGTTATTTTAATGATGAAAAGCTTGGTCATATGACCTAAAAATTACGCTTTTTATTGTTTTCGAACATTATTTTTTTTAAAACATATATGTTATAATATTCCAGGCTAATGTACTTTCCCGGAAAATTTACAACTGTCCTGCAAGTAAAATATATTCCTTTTTCGAGAAAAAGGGCGTTTCTTCCTTCCATGACGGAGCCGTTGAGTAAAAGAGATTCGGCCTGCTGTCTTAGTCGCCGATACGCCTGATTATCAGATTCTTATCGATCACTTTATGTTGCAGAAATGAAAAACACAACTGCCCTTGACCATTTATCTTTACTGCGTTCCTACATATTATACCTTTTATCCGTCATGTAATTGGACTGCTTTATTTCACTTGCCTTTTACTGATTCGAAAACAGTGACTAAAAGTAAAAACTTTACCAATGTAAATACTACTACCGTGTTTTGTTTTAAAAACCTTTATTGTGAAAATGTCAGTATACAAATACGGGCCTATAACCACGTGGGCCGGCCACGGAGCAAACTGAAATCGTATATGATGAGGAGACATTTACACTGTAGAGGAACGTAACGAGCGGGCCATTAAGTTGCAAGAACAAAGGTGTCTAACAGTTGCGGAATCGGTGGACGTACATTTTGTAATTAAAATACGACAGGGCCACTTACAATAACATTTTCTAGATATACATTTGCGGGCAAGGAGTTACGAGTCCCATTTATACCGGCGCCATTTTGTGCGAGGCCGGGCAGGTCCAAGATATAGTCAAAATGTCTCCACCAACCATCGGCCAGACCAGAACCCCTTTCGGCCCTTTATGCTACAAGATGGTGTCTTCCATTCAGAAAATATTGTTGGCAGCATTTTGAAAGGAAACAGAAACAGCCGTTCTCCTAGTGAGTTTCACATTGTTACATTTAGGAAGAATGTTGAAGAGTAGTATGTGGAAAATCTGAAGCCATTTTTCTACAAACTCTCAATCAGACTTGGATAGAAAAAAAAATCCTGAAGAATGTACAAACTGAAAACCAATTTTTGTCTGTATAGCATCAACACCAACGCTTGAGTCAGCTTTGTGTCAAGCCGCCATTTTCATTCAATCAATAGCGTCCCCCTGCACACATTCAGGGACCTGGTCGTGTCTTCAGATGAAACGGATTGTAGGAAAAGAAGCAGAAAGGAAAAGGAAAAAAGTTCCGCCGGACCTCGGGAGCCGGCCGCCTATGTCATGTGCGACCTTTGGCCACACCAGGGCAATAGTGAAGCTGCAGCAGGTGCAAATAAGCTTCAGACAGTCTTACAAGCACTGCTCAGAAATCTCAACTGAGGCACTCAACATCCAGGACTTGCCATTCGGATCTTGGCGCCTTGTGCTGGTTCCGACCTATTCACACATCGGTCCACTACTGACATCACCTCATAAGCCAACGGGGCACCCCACGCCGACTTTCGGCGCAGCATTGTAGGATGGCCACACCAGTGCGGCAACTTGCTGGACACAACCTCGGTGCCATCCGGATCTCGGCGCGTTCGACTCACTGTACCGCAAGAGTGACCGCAACTCAGCTGGACACGCCGTCTTTCGGCGCAGCATTGTAGGATGGCCACACCAGTGCGGCAATTTGCTGGACACCACCTCGGTGCCATCCGGATCTCGGCGCGTTCGAGTCACTGTACCGCAAGAGTGACCGCAACTCAGCTGGACACGCCGTCTTTCGGCGCAGCATTGTAGGATGGCCACACCAGTGCGGCAATTTGCTGGACACCACCTCGGTGCCATCCGGATCTCGGCGCGTTCGAGTCACTGTACCGCAAGAGTGACCGCAACTCAGCTGGACACGCCGTCTTTCGGCGCAGCATTGTAGGATAGCCACACCAGTGCAGCAACTTGCTGGACACTAACTCGGTGCCATCCGGATCTTGGCGCGTTGTGCTGCCTTCGGCCTATTCGCAAATCGGTCCGCTACTGACGCCGCCTCACGTGCCAACGGATTTTCTACGCTTTTTGTAGCCCTATGCCGCATACCAGGTCATGTGACTTGTTTATAAAACTTTTCATTGGATCATTTTACTTTTGGTTTCCTAAAGATGGAAGGCTTGGTCATATGACCTAAAAATAACACTTTTCATTGGTTTAGAACATTTTTTTTTCCCAAACGATGAAAGCCCCACCTTGTTTCTGGATCATTCAGACTGAAGCTGGCGTCAGCATGAGAGCACCACCATCTCGTGGCTCCGTCGTGGTCATTCCGCGAGCAATCATGGCAGCCGCTCCCCACCGGAAGCCTGCGGGAGTCGGGGGCCCCCAAGACTTTTGTAGAATCTTCACGGCTGAGGGGACGCTTTTCGAGAATGGAGCCCAAGCCCTAGCAGGCAAGCGTCCGAGTTCCAAGGTGTCCCAGGGCCATTTCAGTGGACCAGGCCCAAAACCGAAGAGCCGTCCGCCATTTTAAGAGTCATGTGGCAGGCGCCTATCGCTGCACTGCAAGAGTGGGAGCAACTCAACAACATGGTGAGCGAGACGCTGTAGCCGCAAGAGCGGGCGCAACTCAGCTGGATGGCCGCCACCTGGGGAGACCCGTTCACGCCGCCTCCCCCACGCGTCCCCCCCCCCCCCCCCCGGGCATCACCTGGGTGCCATCAACATCTCAGCGCGTTCTGCTGCCTTGGGACTATTCGCACAACAGACCGCTACTGACGAGGCCTCCCCCCGCCCCACCCGGGACGCCCCACGCCAATTTTCGGAGCAGCATTGTAGGATCCCAAAACCAGTGCGGCACCCAGGCGACATCACCTGGGTGCCGTCCAGAACTCTGCACGTTGTGCTGCCTTGGGACTATTCGCATAAAAGACAGCTTCTGACCATTGTTGCTTTTTTGGGTGAAAAATGTTTAAATGTTTTTACAGTTTTTGTTCCGTTCATTATAGTTAAATGTTAATAAAGTTTTAAAATCTAACTTTGTTGGAGTGCTATATATGTTTAAAAAATCGGGTGAATGGGGCCTTGAATCGGGTTATTGTCATGTGTGGGCTTTGCAAGTGTACTGCTACAAGATCGGACTTTTCAAACTCAAATGCACGTTCTTTTTCTTACCTTTCCGAAGCATGGAGCGCAATAGCAGGCAGAGAAAGGGTGATGCACGTGTTGAACACTGCCTGGCCTGGCAAGTTGCTGGCAGTGCCCCCCCCCGCCCGCTCCTGAAAGAGGGCACACACACACCGCCGCCCCGAGTACTTCACAAATCTTTAAAAGACCATGCGCTTGTTCATGAGGCTTAAATGGTTTATCACCTCTTCTAGAACCCCTGCATCGAACCTCTGACGTTTCCTGGAAGAATTAGCACGTAACACAATACCAAGCCCTGTCAGCTGAAACCCCCGAGAAATCATGGGGCATATTATCAAGGGGGTTTATTTCCGCTTTTTGGGCTTTAAAAGCCAAAATAAAAAGAGATAAATTTATCTCCCTATTACCAAGCTGTCGCTAACACCAGTTAGTGACAGCTAAAAGGAGATAGCGACCATCTTGGGCCCCGCTTTGCATATCAGTGATATTTATCACTAATGACATGCAAAGTGGGCGTGCCAAGATTTTAGCGACTGGAAACAGTCCCTAACCATCGCTATCTCCTATTACCAACTTTTGGAGATATTCGCGCTAAGCGCGAATATCTCCAAAACCTAACACCTGCCCTAAGCAGTTTTAGCCATGTTATCCAATGGGAAGTGGATAACATGGCTAAGAGCATTTGCTGGATAATGCATGAATATCGCTGACTTTTCAACGATATTCATGCATTGCGGCCGTTTTTTATCGCATTTGCGATAAACCTTGCTAATAGCAAGGTTTATGTGCGATAAAATTCGCCGATGTGCGGCGATAATGTTTGTCTCTAAACAAGTTAGAGACAAAAATTATCGCTAGTTGTTGGTAATATGCCCCCGGGTTTTTGCTTGCAGGAATCAGGAGGCGGGAGACTAGCACTGAAATCAGTAGTCTCACGCCTGAATCGGGAGGGTTGGCATGTCTGGATACTCTACAGCTGGGGCAATAAACTACATCCGCAGGGCTAGGTGATAGCCTAGGTCCGGCCTGGAAAATCGGACACAGAGGAAGAGGAGTGTCAGAGGGTGCGGTAGTGAATAGGGTGAAAGGGAGGTGTCGGGCGGGCACAGGGTGTGATTCTCAGAGAAGAGCAGCGCAGATGGGGGAAGTATATGGCCCATGCATGAGAGAAAGAGCGGGGGTGACCAGTGCGTGGGGGAGATGCTTGCGAGGGTGGGGAGCCATGCTGAGGATCGGCGGCGTGCAGAGAGTGGCCCTGGTCAAGGCATCTAAAATGGCTGCCGTGCATGACAAAATTGTGGCATTGGACAAAAACGCAAGATGGCGCAGACAATGTTTATCAATAAGGATTCATTTATAACAAAATATTTACTCGCAGTGACAAAATGGTGGTCAACACTTCCTGATTTCCATCGAATCGAACATTAACAAACGTCACGCAGCAAAAAAAAAAAAAAAAAAGCTCACGCACAGAGAAGTTTTTAGCCATGTTATCCAATGGAAGGTGGATAACATGGCTAAGAGCATTTGCTGGATAATGCATGAATAACGCTGACTTTTCAGCGATATTCATGCATTGTGGCCGATGTGCGGCGATAATTTTTGTCTCTAAACAATTAAAACGAAGCACAAAATGGCGAATTCCCGTTTCGCTACCAGTTTGCGGCCCAGTTCGCGGCCCGTGAAGCGCTTCTACCGTGAAAAATCATTTTTTTTTTATTTTCCCCACGGGACCCTTTAATAACCCCAACAACATTCCTAGGGGGTCAAGAGGGGTATACCTTGCCCCCTTTCAATAAATTCCCCCTTCGTTTTTCACCTCTTCTTCTCTCTCGATCCTACCGAGAGATAAGATGGCGGCCGCTCCGGACTGTTTAGAATGTTGACAGACACCGGAGAGCCAATCAGCTTTCTGCGCGCAAAGTTCCGTTTCGCGAAAAGTAAGCGGACCGGATCGCTGCCCGGAGCGCTGTTACAGATATATATCTTGTTTTGAACGTTAATTTCTCAAAAACTACTGGAGCACATATATTGAGACCTAGCAAAGGCACATCGGGCTAACAGTCCCTACAATTTTGCCAAGTTTCGTGCAAATCCATTCAGCCGTTCGAGCTAAAAGTGAGTCCAACCGCCCTATGGAAAAATGAATGGGAAAAACGCGTTTTGGGACCCCCCTTTTTTCTCGGCCCCCCCTTGACGAAACCCCACCAAATTTTCAGGGGCTGCTCAGTAACAAAATGTGCCATTTTCCTGAAAATTTCAGCCGATTCCGTCCACAAACGCCAAAGTTATTAGACATAGAATTTTCAAAAATCCCATAGGGAAAAAATCCTAACTATATATACCTACTGGCGATAGCCAGTAGGTAATATATATATATATATATATATATATATATATATATATATATTCACTCCAAAACTCCTCCTGAACGAAGAAGCAGAAGCCGCACGGGTATACTTGTGGAAGATGATTTATTTATTGAAAGTGGCATGATGCATTTCGGCATCAGTGGCCTTCCTCAGATGCCTCCATATTGAGAAATGCTGGCCCCATATAGTTTAAATCCGTCCTGCAGCCATCCCATTGGTGGGAATTCGCCTAACCCCAAAGCATGTGTCAGGGTACTCCTTGCTGGTCTCAAATACTACAAATCCCAGAGTTCTCTTTGTTTGGGTAAGTACTAAGTGGGGGATTATTTTCATGAAAAATATCCTGTGGACTGGCGGGGAGCAGGGCGTCACGGGGTGAGGCGTGGAATTAATCTCCTGATGGTCTGTGCAATCCACAAAGCTTCCTCAGGTCCCCAAACGTTCAATATATATATTAGGAAGGGATCTAGATATGGAGTTTAGACTAGTAAATCTATACCTACCTATATAAATTTACCTTAATGATAATTTGGTTCTCAATATTTAAGCCTAAACACCTTGGCTCCATAATATTTTTGTCCTTTATTCTGACATGCAATCGTCTTTGCTAATTGTATATCACATATGTGCTGTAACCGACCTGGTGTGCAATCAAAGCAAGTTGAAATCACAGAATATCATATTAGTATCTGCAGTGGCAACTCCTCCACTAAGGCAGTGGGGTGTCGTCCCACTGCTAGTGGAGCAGTGTAAAAGAAAAAAGAAAATGTTAATAACATGTTAATATCATTTTATTTTTAGTATCACCATGTTGGGGCGGGTGGGCGGTGCTTGGCTCCGATGACGTGGGGGAGGA
Source organism: Lissotriton vulgaris (assembly GCF_964263255.1). NCBI lineage: Eukaryota > Metazoa > Chordata > Amphibia > Caudata > Salamandridae > Lissotriton > Lissotriton vulgaris. The sequence goes on along the minus strand of NC_141697.1, from coordinate 163,630,457 downwards.
TGAGTGGTTGCTTCACTCTGTATGTTCTCCACCTAGGCTACATTGCAGCCTGGTGGAGAACATGTCCAGACTTTCATTCCCCATTTGAGCACTGAACCCCAGCGCTCAGACCAATCACAGTGCTGCATTGCAGCATTGTGACTGGCTTAGGAGAGCTTAGAGCTAAGCTTAGGCTTAGGAGAGCCTGGGTGCTTCCTGGATGAGGATCGGAGGGGAGGCGACATCGGAGTGACAGAAAAGAGATGCAGCAATCAGGTAATTACATTTTTCCTCAACAACCTCCCCCATCTCGCTGCCCATGTACCATACCAAACGCCACTGTACATGGATCATGCATTTTTTTTTAGCTTTGGAAGGATAATGGGTAGGGTTTGTCCTATATGGAAACATATTTGGTGGTATATTTACTAAACTGTAGCACAACGTGGCTCAGCAAGCAAAGTTGCTGCATCAGGTTGCATATGAAGGAGACAGCAGGATAGGAAAGTACCACATCTAAAGAGATATGAAACTGTCCTACTCTCTACCCAGAGCCGGTGCACAATTAGACTTCCAGCACCATATGTTAAAGATTGTAGGGATCTGTTAGCCTGAGCTGAAAACCATGTTGTACTTGGCAGCCGTCTTAGTTAGCCATGTGCTTGCCATGTGCCATTTCCCTCTTCCAGAGCCTTGTACATGCTCAGAGGGGCCTAGCTAGTAGCATGCACCTGCTCTTATGTTATAACTCTCAGGATATTCTTGCTGATGTAAGGAGAAATAACTCTCCTCCCACTTTGTTGAGCAAGCAAATTTTGTATACCCATATTAGTCATTTTGCATGCTGGAATGAGCCAGGACCTCCCCTTGGTTTTATGCTGACTATGTAAATCTAAGCATATATAAGGCCCCTGTTTTCTGTACTCCTTAGAATGCCTCCTACAGTTTCCTGAGGGTACTGTGTGACGTAGTCTCCCTCCTCTGAGGTCAATAAATATGTTTTCGTTATAATACAGCTTCTGTGTCAATCTCTTCTTTGTTTGTTCAAAAGGACCAGGTGTATCAGTGATACCCCTGAGAAGGTTTCTATTTTCTTCACAGACACACACTTTTACACCCTGGTTCAAGTGGGTGTGCATGATGTCTATCATAGGTTTTGTACTGAAAGGGTATCATTGTACATACATATACATAGGCATAGTACAAACGACTATGCCTATTGCAACTTTTAAACTTTAAATACTTTTTATGTGCACTGTAACAAGGAGCATACATGCAAAGCTGGAAAAACTTGGCAAAATAAAAGTGTTTCTTCTGGATAATGTGATGGCAAAATAGTGTTATTTTATGATGCAAACCCCGGTCTAGTTTTTTTTAGGAGATGGGGTTTTACAACAAACACCAAGTGGAGATTGTGAGGGAATGTCCATCTACCACCCATGGAACCCCCCACAGTTCATATGTAAAGCAGTGCTAGTACTTCCCCAAAGTCTGAGGATCAAAGACGTGCAGCATTAAATCCATATGTTAGGGATATGAATTGGAAGGGACCAGACATTCCAGTGGGGCAACTCAGTCACAGACTGACAGGAACTACAGAGAAATATATAAATGCACAGTAAGATAATCCCTGGGGTAGAGAATCCTGCAACATTGTTTATTAAACGACTCCAATAAGCTAAACATTGTTAAGTCCCAACAATCAGAGCTTTCACTCTGCCCTCAAACTGCACTTAAGAGTTTGAAGAATCATGCTGTATGGCTATGAAATCAAGCATGAATATAAACAAGGTCTTCTCACAGGATTGTTTTGAAAAATAAACACCGCATTGTTCGAAAAAATAATTAGGCATGAGCGTGATGCCACACCTGACCTTAGTAAAGTTAGGCATGAGCGTGATGCCACATCTGACCTTAGTAAAGCAAGGAATAAGAATCAACCTAGCCAAATCATAGATATTCAGACAAAGTATATTAATATTGAATGTTGACTTAATAAGGCAATTGTCTATTCACAATGGTAATAACTAATTTAGGCATACAAGTAAGAGTCGTGTATACATAGTTTGTATTATACGTAAAGTTATTATGCTATTACAATAGATAAAAAAACGAGGTGGATGATATAGCATAAGCACATGTATGTCATGCAACAAGAACAGTCTTAACAGGAGCGTGAGGTGAGAGAAGCCCCTCACTAGGCGCCTGCCTTTTATTTTAATATTTTTATTCTTTCTTGTTTCAAATTTTAGTCCGATTTTAAGAAGTCTCTGAATGCTTTTAATCTTATGTTAGCATTTAAATGCTTGTGTTGCCACAGACTTGACTTACCGTGTTTTCTGATTGTGTCCACATGAGCCCTCGAACCAAGACAGCCTTTGTTTCCACTTTCTCAGTCCGCCACAACGCTTGCCGATTGAGCGGAGGTAAGCGGACACACCCCTTTGCCTGACCTGCCTGACTTCCAGCAGGCAATTCAAACCACGGGACAATTCTGCGCCTGGCCAGCTATTTAAGCACATACTGGGCTGGTCGTGCAGCGGGCTTGTGGTATTGATTTATGTATCGTGCGTGTGTGTCTCGTGTGTGTGGCGCGTGTATGTGTGTGGCGCGTGTATGTGTGTGCACGTGTGGAGTGTGTGGAAGGTATGCTGGTAGAATGTAGTGGGGGAGTCAGTTACGGGAAGGGAAGGCGGAGGATGTACCTGTGTTCGTGTCGCTGTACTGCTTATTACTTATCTAATAAAGAAGATTGAAGAAGCATCACTGTCTACGTGTACCTACTTACAATATATGGCGACGAGCGGGATCTACAGCGACAGCGGCATTGAACACTAATTTAAAAAAAAATTATTCTGGACTATCACTAACTACATGTTATTTATCAAGAAGTGTTCAACTAACTTCTGAGCGGTAACTGGTATGTTGAGCGGCAAACTACTCGGCAAACTGGTATGTTAAAGGTTTTTTTTTACCTTCAGCGGCGTTGTTCTACATGGTGCATTGTACTGGAAGTTACACCGGACACAGAATACCTTTAGAAGGTTTTATAATAGCCAAAATAAGTTTTGGGTGCAACTCATGTCAGGGGAAAATTTATGTGGCCAACAAAGGTGCGACTATTTTGGGGTGGCCACACATTTTTGATTTAGGCATGAAAATTGACCCTAGGCTGGAATGTCCTGTTTATTCTATTCAGGATGAGTGTGTTGAAAAGGATGCTTACTCAAATCTCCAGGAGAAATTTCCTAATGTATTCTCAAATGGAATTGGTAAAATGGTTGGATTCAAGCACAGCATAATATTAAGGGAAGGTGCATGTCTCATTCGGCAAAAACTTAGAAATGTCCCAATTAGTTATAGAGAAAAATTGGGTGAAATACTTAAAAAATGGTGTAGTGATGGTATTGTAGAACCAGTTGAAAGCTCTGATTGGGTTTCGCCAGTGGTCATTTCGCTTAAGTCTAATGGCGATTTGCGCTTGTGTGTAGACCTAAGATGTTTAAATAAAGCTATCTGGGTTGACACATTTCCCCTTCCAAATTTGCAAGAGCTTGCATCCTCTGTAGGTGGTTCTTCTTGGTTTTCCAAGATAGACTTGACTAGTGCATACCATCAAATTGTGTTAGAGGACGATTCCAAACACTGCACTGCTTTTATCACCACAGAAGGAATGTTTAGGTATAAACGTATGCCTTTTGGTCTCGCCAGTGCATCTGCAGTGTTCCAAAGGGAAATGTGCAGGGTTTTACAAGGTATTGAAAATGCTAAAGTGTTTCAAGACAACTTTTTAATATATGGGAAGAACAAAGAATGTCATGATAAAAGTTTGTTTGCAGTTCTGGAAGCATTAAGGAAAAGTGGACTAAATATTAAAAATGAGAAATGTGTGTTCGGGAAATCTGAGGTAGAATACTTAGGGCATGTCATATCTAAGGATGGCATTCGGCCTAAAATTAGTCATGTAGATGCTATCTTAGCTGTTCCAGAACCTACAAGCAAAGAACAATTGATGTCATTTCTTGGACTGACAGAGTTTTATTCACGTTTCATTGAGAACTATGCTTCAAAGGTTGAACCTTTGAGATAATTATTAAAAAGAGGTGTAACGTTTACATGGGGTGATCAACAGAAAACATGTTTTGAGAAAGTGAAGAAGGAGATAGTTACAACGCCTTGTTTGAAACCTTTTTTACCAACGGCTGAATGTGTTCTATCTGTAGATGCGTCTGGGTATGGTATAGGCGCTGTGTTTTCCCAACGGGTCAAGTCTGAAAAGTGGGTGGTAGCGTATGCTTCACGTACTTTGACCAAAGCGGAGCTGAATTATTCCGTAATAGAAAAAGAATTATTGGCTGCTTCATGGGCAGCTGAGAGATTTCGGATGTATGTATGGGGGAGGAAGTTTAAAATTTGTACTGATCACAAACCATTAGTGAACATTTTAAGACCTGAGGGTGGAAAGAACTTAACTCCAAGATTGGCTCGTTTAGCTTCAAAGCTGCAAATGTTTAGTTTTGACATAGAATACATTCCCGGTAAAGACAACGTTGTTGCGGATGGCCTATCTAGATTACCTAATGCGGATTTAACTGATGTGAAGTAGCGTTTACTGCTAAGGATGTATTTCTTATAGGTGCCCAGGATGTTGTTAGTAGTATTTCTGAGGCATCTTGGGTGAGTGAGGTGGAGAAGGATTTGGTTCTGAAAGAGATTAAACGTTTCATAGTTGAAGGGTGGCCAAGAGAGTCCAATTTACGTGGTGAATGTGTTGCGTTTTCTAAGATTAAGGATGAATTATGTATTGTTAATGATATCATCTTAAGAGGTGACAGGATTGTGCCTCCAATTGGTTTAAGGAAAGACATTGCCGAGAAAAGCCATTTAGGACATGGTGGTATGTCCAGCTCAAAAAGGAGAGTTAAGGAGTGGTTTTGGTGGCCAGGTGTGGATTCCATGGTGGATCGATTAGTAAGGGATGGTAAAATTTGTAGCACTAGTGATAAAGTGGCTAAGCCATTAAGTGTGCCATTAACCATGGTGGAGTTACCCGAATACCCGTGGCAGAAAGTAGCTATCGACTTCATGGGGCCATTTTCAGCTTTATCTTCTATGGATTGTTACGCCATTGTATTAGTGGATTATTATTCGAAATGGCCCGAGGTAAGAATGGTGAGTGGGATGACTACGGATGTAGTCATTGAGTTTTTAGAGGATGTATTTTCAAGAGAGGGTGTACCTGAAATCTTAGTTTCGGATAATGGTCCCCAATTTGTTTCACAAAAGATGGAAGAATTTTTATTGGTGATGGGCATTAAGCACATTAAATCATCATTATACCACCCAGAAGGTAACGGCCAGGTTGAGCGCTTCAACAGGGTGGTCAAGGAAGTGATTGAATTGGCCTTAAGTGCAGGTTTACCCCGGAGGAAGGCTTTGCAAGAGAGGTTGACTGCTTATCGTGTGACTCCCCATTCAGCTACGGGGAAGACACCTTTCAAAATTTTGAGAGGCAGGAAGCCATTTACTGGGTTGGTTCCCTGGTGGTTGAGGAAGAGAAATGATAAAATGCAATGGAATGCTAAGAACATCGATGAAGAAGTCAGATCTGAAGTTAGGAGGTATCAAGACCGCAATCAGCAGTATCATGGTAACAGACATACTTGGCCATTAGTTAAGATTGGTCAGATGGTTAGGGTGAAGAATCCTAGGAAGGTATTGAAAGGTGAAAGTGTATGGTCCAAACCTTTAAGGGTAATGAAGGTGTTTGGTAGTGCTGTTGAGTTGGAAGACGGCAAAAGGTGGAATTTTCTCCAATTGAGCTTTTGTAATGAGAGGAGTGGTGTGGTAGGTGTACATTCTGATGGTGGGTCTTGTAGTGGTTACTTGTTAGGTGATGATTTTGGTCTAGTAAAAGACTTGGGGTTGACTGGCAATGCAGGTACATGTAGGGCTAATTGTGAGACTGGTAACGGTATTAGAGATGTTGATGATGTTGGATCATCTGGTGTTAGAGACGTTGATGATGCCGGATCATCTCATTCTAATGTTGGTATTGGAGGTGAGTGTCTTCGCCGTGGTGATAGATTAAGGAAGATGCCTGCCCAGTTTTCTGATTTCAAATTAGGATGATTCCTTTTGCTGGTTCTTAAGTTTTTGAGGAGGAGGGTGTGTGGTATTGATTTATGTATCGTGCGTGTGTGTCTCGTGTGTGTGGCGTGTGTATGTGTGTGGCGCGTGTATGTGTGTGCACGTGTGGAGTGCGTGGAAGGTATGCTGGTAGAATGTAGTGGGGGGGTCAGTTACTGGAAGGGAAGGCGGAGGATGTACCTGTGTTCGTGTCGCTGTACTGCTTATTACTTATCTAATAAAGAAGATTGAAGAAGCATCACTGTCTACGTGTACCTACTTACAATAGGGCTCACCAAAGGCACGCAAAGGCATGCAAAGGCATGCCCGACTGCACCCGTCCATGCTCAGGCATGCAAGGAATGCTGCCCAAAACTCCCCAGGTATGGCCTACATGTCAACGACATTAAAGAGCTAAGGGGCCTCTTACGTGTTACAAATGTAGGCTAAGGCTTATCATCACAGACACAGGCACTCACAACAGTGAAAAGAGAGCCACACCAACCAACAATGCACAATTAAAAGGGGGGGTAATCAATGCCCGCTCACTATGCAAGCGCGCCCAGGACATTAGGGAACTGATTGTAAAACAACAACTTGACCTGCTCTTTGTCACTGAAACCTGGCTAAAGGACTGGTGCAATCCAGATACAATTAGTAGTAAAGACAGAGGAGATTCCAGAGGAGGGGGGCTGGCCATTATTTTACGTGATTCTTTACACCTCACAAGTTTCGAACTGTACACACTTAAGGGAGCAGAAAGCCTTGGCTCCTGCCTCACAATAAACACCTCCCTGGCCTTTTTAGGAGACCTGGTCTACCGCCCACCCGGCCACAGAACCATCTTTCTTGACTCATTAGGAGAAACCTTCAGCCTTCTATAACTAAGATATGCTAATTTTACCTACCTAGGAGACTTTAATCTCCACCTAGAATGTAGTAATGAGCCAGGAATTGATAATACAATCTCTTCGACTGCACAAACTAGTAGATGCTCGTCACAGAAAGCAGGCCATACATTAGATGGTGTCTGCTCCAACTTCTCCTTGCTATCTGTAGACACCCACAGATATGGTCAGACCGTGAATTCGTACCCTTCATTATTAAAAGTTCAGCCATCAACTGTCCGGGCAAACAAGTCACTCCTGTACAACCAAGACGTAAGTGGGCGCAATTAGCCAGCCATCCTAAACTTGCCACCACAGCCCAGACTTGAGTCCCTGTCCTAATGGGTGAAACCCCAGTAGACTCAAGACTCTTCCATACCTGGATGACCACAATAAGCGATGAACTAATCCCACTAGAACTAAACAATACAAAAATAAAACCCAAAACCCATAAAGACCCCTGATTTATGACCACCCTAGCTCAGCTACTACTCCAAGGCAAGCAACTAGAGTGTAAGTATAGAAGATTCTACAATGTAACAGAGCAAAAAGTCATTAAAACATGTAGGAAACAATACCATTCCCATGATCAAATAAGCAAAAAAAACGTTCTATTCCCATAACATTCTTGAGGCAAAACAAGACCAAAAAACAATATTCTCAATTATAAAATTCTTCACAGATCCCAACGCACTGCATAAAGAAATCCCACTCTCTCATAGCTTATGCGACCAGATCTCACTCTTCTTCGAAGAATTAATCCAAAACATTCAAAATGACTTTATAACGCTTCACGGATACAGCCTGGTCGCCAACCTGGAGACTGACCCAGCCAGCACCAGTCATTCACTCCAAACCTTTAAACAAGCTTCATTGGAGCAGACACAGGCTGCAATTGCCACCTGTAAATCAGGTGTTCTGATGGGTGCCTGCCCTACAATGATATTACACCAAATTATAGACATTATTAACCCAGTAGTCAACCAAATAGTCAACTCCTTACTAATTTCAGGCATAGTTCCAGGGAAATGGAAACTAACCATAGTGAAACCAAAAAAAAAAAAATGATTATTCCAATCTCTCCAATCTTGCTTTTTCCTATACTGGGCAAAATCACTGAAAGATTAGTCCACATAGAACTAACAAAGTTTCTCGAAACTATCATGATCCTTCACCCCCGGTAGTCCGGCTTCCGTCCCAAGCACTCCACAGAATCTGCCCTCCTGGAAATATCAGACACTCTTAAAATCATAGCAGACAAAGGCAAGAAGCCAGTCTTGATTTTGCTCGACCTGTCGGCTTCTTTTTATACATCTCACATAGTATTCTTCTTGCAAGGCTTAAATCTAGTGGCATCTCCAAAACCGTATTGGCATGGATTGAGTCCTTCCTCACCAATCTCAGGCAAGCAGTGTCCCTTGGAACGTTCCTTTCTAACGAACATCCCATCAAAACCGGAGTGCCACAGGGCTCTTCCCTTAGCCCGCTGTTGTTCAGCATGTACATTACCCTGCTAATTTCCCTGATAACTTAATTTGGGATAGAAGTAACGTCCTACATAGAGGACACACAACTAATTATTTCCCTGGACAAAGACTCCACTGATGCTGAACTCTATATAAAACTCTGCCTAGCCAAGGTCATTCATCTGCCGAGGAACAACCACCTCAGTAGTAACACCAACAAAACAGAGATTTTATTGATAGGGAAAGAAAATCCCTTGCAGCTGAATGTCTTTTGGGAAGAAGCTAAGACACCACCACCATCCACTGTTAAGGTAGCAAAAAACCTAGGAGTACAATTCAACACAGCCTCCCGCTTCCGACCACACACACTGACTGTGGCAGGGACCTGCTTTAACCTCATTAAGTCATTAAGTCATTAAGAAAATTATATGACTTCATTACCCTAATGGCCAGGAAAACAGTGGCAGTGGCACTGATCCTATTGTGCCTGGATTACTGCAACAACCTCCTGCCTGAAGCCAGCAAACAAACACTAAAACACTAAAAAGACTGCAGGTGGTACAACACGCTGCAGCCTGCCTAGTCCTGAAACTACCACGAAGATTGTCAGCATCTGCAGCACTTAAAATCCTCCACTGGCTCCCACTGCGCAAGAGAATCCTAATTAAGATTTTCTTAATCACTTTTAGAGCAGCACAAAACGTAGGCCCAACGTATCTCTCAGCTAGATTCACCCGATACACCACATCCATAACCTTGAGATCATCATCAGGAATTCTCCTCAAATTTCCCAACTTTAGGGACAAAACAAAGGGAGGTAAAACAGTGGCCGCATTAGGAACTAAAGCCTGGAACCTTTTGCCAAAGTACAGAAGGTGCATCAATGTAATCAATAGCAAGTTATAATTCTGAGGACTGAATGTATAGAAACTAGCAAAATGACAATCAAGTTCTAAAAAGAAACACAAAAATATGCACCCGGGTATTACAATATATTATATCAAGAAAGCACTGTGAACGAGGGTGAATCTTAGCAAGCATTCCAGAAACCAAGCAAACAAGTGGATCTAACAAACTAATTCTAGTCATGCAACACATGTGTTAGATCTGTCAGCTCTGGATGGTTTTCCCCTAAACACTTTTCCGTTGTCCTCCACTTATTGCAGAAATTTGTATTTGTTATCACGGCTACCCAGTGCTTAAGTGCTTGTGCTCTCTCTTTTAGGAGGGTACTGGGGAACTGTTTACATTTAAACAGCATGATTGCCATTTCTGGGCTGGCTTATGATAAGAAAAGCTTTAATGACCTGGGTCTGAGCCACCCTTTTGATTCCTCAGAATGCACTGGCCGCCATACCAAGGAAATGGTCAAACAAAGATTTACATTTTACAGAGAAGGTCAACATAGTTAAATCAGTTGATATGGCCTCTTTTCTCAGATATAGGCCAATCTTTACCACTTCAGGGTTGGAATCTTCCTTGACGTGGGTTATGTCATGAGTTCTCATGCTGTAGTACATTAGTGGTATGCACTGAGTTTGATTTAATGCCCATTACATGATTGTGAAAAGCTGTGCCACTTGATGTTGTTAGCAATGCTTGATGGAATTAACACTGCTAGTTCTTGGATCCTTCAGTCACGCCGAGAAACATCCTCTTTGCATGTTTCTCTGCCTCCCGGTGAAGCTCCCTGATCTAACGCGTCCCACATTCATCCTGTTTTCCAGGTATCCCGCATTCCCACCTCCCGATCACTCTTACCTCCGTCCTCGCATCTCGAAGAAGGTCATCGGCAGCAACACTGGAACTTCCTAATTCTGGTTCAGGTGACTTCCGACGGCTTCCGGTTCCTGAAATAGAAGTAAGAGTGTCCATTGGTGAATAAGCAACAAGAAAGCTTCAAGACAATAAACATTGGTAAAAGCAAGCGTGTTACAGAATATATAGTCACAACAGCAGATAAACATTGGCAAAGACAATTGTGACTGCACTGTTACAGAACTGGGTAAAGAGGACTTGCCTAACTGGAGCTACTTGTTAAAACATCACGAACTATACCTTGTGATTTAATGAACCTTACCTTGTGAATATACTGTATATCTTAGAGTTATTATCTTGGTACAAATGTACTATTGAACTCTGACCCTACTCTCTCTGTAGAAACAAACGTTAATGTGACGGAAGGTCAATAAGCCTAGAGAGTCGGATCGTTTTTTTTGTTTTTCTTTCTTCTTTTGTCATCTTTTTCAGAATCCAATTTAAGGAGCAAAACTTGCATACATAAGGTAGGACAAGTTAAGGTGTGTTAAACGTACCTTTTGATTAACCACTAACCAGTTCTTGTGCATAAATCATTTCTAGGTTAATAGCTTTATATCTTTGTGTATTTTAAAGGCACTTAGATAACCTAGTATCTTTTGGTATTTTTAAAGGCACGTAGACCGAATCAGAGTTGCCTAATCCTACAGAAGTGTTAGTACATTGTGGTATGTACTGCTATTGAAAAGCTTGAATATTGTACATGCCAATATCTAGAGGATGATCTTTTGGTTCATGTGCATGTCTTGTTTATTTAGAAAAGTTATTAGAACATCTTGAATTAACGCAAGAAGCCCGGTGCACTTTAAGAGAAAGACCAAACTGACAACTCAGAAAGAAGAGATCCAGTGTTTGTTTGTTTTTCTCACTCCACTCCCCCTTTCCCTTGGGGACTAATTAGTTGTGCCAAGTGTGGATTCCTTGACCAACCGATTGGTTCACGAAGGAGTTGGGAGCATACATCATCAACACGGAAACAACAGGAACCTCGTGAGCCGACTCTTGACAGGTTATGAATCCTGAAAATAGATTTTGTTTTACCATATTAAGATTGAGGGGCTTTTTACGATGGTGGTCAGAAAGCCTCTGACCTTCGGTCAGAGGCTTTCCGACCAACATCATCGATTTCAATTCTGAACGGCTGATTTAGAATCAGCTGGTTGGAATTGAAACTTGCCGGTCATTCTGGCTGGCTTCTAACGGGTTCACAGAGCCCGTCGGCCAGTGGGAGGCCGGCCCACATACCCAAAGGGTGGATTTCCGCCCTTGGGATTACGATGCATGGTTTCTGGCAGGGTTTAAATGCTGGCCTTTTAGACATGAAAACTCTGTAGGAAAGTGTATTTAGGGGTCCCTAGCAGGACCCCCTTGGGTGCTCAGCATCCGGTTGGGGCCTGAAGGGGCACATTTGGTACCCCCCTATTAATCCCTGTACCTTGTGGCAGGCTGTTAGCCCAAAACTGGACCCAAGATTCTTGTTTCCGGTCCAGGGAAGACATGGCATGACAGTTAGGGCTAGACTGTTCCCATGAGGCACAGGGTCAAGACTGATTTGCATATAGCTGTGTCTGAACTGGGCTGGCGTAGTGAGCTAAAGAACGATGATGGATTCAACCCAGATGTGTGATGGGGGAGAGTGTCTGAAAAGTTTCAGCGCTCCGTTTATCATCTCCTTGCGATTGCTTTGTCCTTGGCACCTTGAGGTGCCTGCCACGGGGTGCAGGGATTAACACCATCCACCATTTCCATAAAAGCAGCTTTTACTATGGCTGGTTTAACGCTGTAACACATGTTCCCATAGGGTAATGTTTATAGAAAATGAAAAACCCAATATACCCTTGTAGGCTTGGGCAATGAATAATTCAAAGAAGTGAGTGTCTACAATGTAAATGTAGTATACTTGTAAAGTGCACAGCTGCCCCAGCAACGGGGCGTCCCGGCGCTGTATAACGCTGTGAAACCCTTCCTGGCTCTCCCTGTGAGATGCCCCTCCTGGACACCCCCAAGGTGAAGCCAGGAATCCCAGTGTCGTAGGGGCCGTTGTGGAGATTAAGCAAGCTATTGCCCAGAGGTGCAGAGTGGTGAGGTTCTGCGATTTCAGATTTCATCCCGTATCTAGCCGCCATTTTGTGTCCTGTCGCCATTTTGTGTTGCCCTCACTTAGGCAGCACGGCAAATTATGTGCTTTTGCTTTCCAGCTGCTACGTGTCCTTTCAGTTAAAAAGTAACTCTATTGTCCTTGTTCATGAAACCCGATGTCAGGGTCTGGCCGAGTTCACTAATCCATGTCTGGTTTGATTGATCCCTGTCTCAGCTGACTATTTGCTCTCTCCTATTCTTCCCTTACACTATCTTATCCGACTGGCCTTCGCTATTCTCTCCTTGTATGCTCCTATTACACAACTATCCTTTAAGACACACAAGCATGTCCTGCCACCTGCGAGAGGGGTTTGTGAACACCATCACTGATTAATTTGTTGGGAGGGGTGGCACACGGGGTCCGAGAAAGAGGCGTATTCTGAGACACCTGATACCTTGTTTTCCATCTTTTCTCATTGGTTCGTTTTGTGTGTGTGGGGAGTGGGATATTGTAAATGTGTTTAGTATAGGAGATTGTATGCCACGGATTGAAGTGGCAGTCTCCTTAGAACCCACTTCATGTGTAACTTCTTGGATAACTGTGCTGCAGCTAATAAACCTGGCTTCCACGCACAACGGAGTGTCTTGTGTCTCTGTTAGTTACAAGGCAGGTGAATCCGGGGATTTAGGTGTGCCCTACGCCACCCGGCCCATAAGGCCCGGTTCTCCAACGGGACCCATGATTAGAGTAGGCGCTGAGGCGAGAATTATCGAATCCACGGACATTGAGCCAAAGACCCTGCCGCGTCGGGACTTGAACCCTGGTCCCGGGCCTGATCTCTGCTTCAAAGTCTGCCGCTCTAACCAGTGAGCCACATTTCACATGTTCTAAATATAATCTATTATTTCACTTAATTTTGAGTCAGTCACATATAATCAGACTCTGAAGTATCACAAAAGACAACCACAATAAATACACTTTTCAAAGGACAGAAAGCAAAGCATACGAAAAAACCTGTTCGTATAAAATTAATTTATCTGATTTAAGTATCGCCAAGCCTGAAACTCCCCTTTTGTTGAATATAAGTCACCACTAAGCACACTTTCAAATAAAGTCCAGAAGACAGTGCAGGTTGCTCCAAGGAGGAACGTGTTGGCAAAGAGAGGGGTGCTCAGTGTAAAAAGAAAGAGAAAATCAGTGGCATAGAGGAGAAAGAAATGCGTATTATTTGAAAGGGCAATATGAATGGTTATCAATCACCGTCATATGCAGCCGAGCTACACAAGATTAAGTATACATTTCCTTTTTCATGTACAACTGCTGAATTGAATGCACCATTTGCACGACAACGGGTGATGGAACAGTTAGTCTAGGCCTTAACAAGGGCGTCCTTGATTAAGGCCTAGACTAACTTTCTTTTTACACTGAGCACCCCTCTCTTTGCCAACACGTTCCTCCTTGGAGCACCTCCCTCTTTTTAAATGTTACTCATTGAAATATGAAAAAAAATCCCCACCTAAAATAAGTACATTAAATTGTTTGGTGGACATAACAATTTTGGTCTGTGTTGTATGCTCTTTTTATAGAAATCTGATGTTTTGAGTAATTTTGTACTAAGCCTTAGGCAGGAGCCTAGTTTAGCAAAATAAAGCACAAAGTTCCCCAGAAAGGTTGAGAAGGAAGAGTGTCAATGTGTATAGGGAAAGCCAAGAGGGGGAGGAAAAGGGGGAATCCCCTCTTGGGAACTAGAACCCTCACACACCCAGCAAGCTAGGTGTCATGCTTCATCATATGGGTCCTGCTATCTGACACATTTACCTGGCAGTTGCGTAGGCATACCAATTGTAATAGCGCCAAATGCATTTATCTCCTCACGTGTCCCTGCATCCTACAATACATTGGAATGACAATGCGACAGATAAAGTTGCGTATTCAAGAACACAAAAGCAACATAAGATACCTTAGAACTAACACTAGACTATACCAACACTATACACAAATGGGACACACACCCGACAGCATTCGTTGGCTGGTCATAGAATGCCATCCAGGAATCACAACAACTGGCTTGTTCAGGATTGAACAAAGGTGGGTCCATCGCCTCAGACTTGACACACTGGGTCTAAATGACGCCGTGCCCTGGTCATCCATTCACAATTAGACCTTCTGTCAATACTTTGTCTACCGCAATGACCCGCACCAACCCAGTGCACTTTGATCTGATATTTGTCCCTCACTGTGACTAACTATGTACCATCAGATTGCCACATTATCCTCGAAATTCGTATGTCCCCTAATCCACAAGCCCTTGCCTGTTTTCCCAGCTATAGCCATCAGCATATATCTTGCACTAACCTCCCCTTACCTACCGGGAGTTTATACTCCACACAAATCCATCTAACCAGGCAGCAATCCCTCTCGTGTGTATACAGTTCTTGCCACAAGAAATAATCCTTTTTTAAATATCCAGATCCCACAACCAGCCGAGCTGCCAATGATACCCGAGGCTTTGTGAGGCAGAAGAGACTATCCCTTCCCGTTACCTACTCAACATGGCCGCGATGTTTCGCCATGTCTCCCCTTTGAAAACACTACTCCAAGCTAGTGATTTCCCCGCAATCCCTGGCGCATGCGCACACTCGACAGGCGCGACCACGCCCACACTGGCATCCGACGGAACCAGGAAGCGCTAGGTACAAGTAGACGGCATCACTGGCAAACTTGCTACCAGTGGCTCCGGATCCGCCACGGAATCCACGTGGGGGTAGGTGTTGCAGGCTGAGACCGCACGCCGTTGGGGTAAGTTTTCCACGCGCTTTTCGGCTCATAGATGGGGTCAGAGCCTTAATTTAATATCTGCGGTTCACGAAGCAATTGCGTGTTATTTGTTTTGTGCCTTGGCTGAAATGGGTTCACCAAGAGGCACAAAGGCTAATACTGGAAATGGTGTCCACACCTCTCGGTGTGTGATATTCTGGGATGGATGCGCGTACTTTGCTTCTCCTCCCCTCGTAGGCCTGCGGCTGCTCAACCCGTAGACGCTGCGGGCCCAAGGATGGGGGAGTGTTCCACGCGTTCTCCCTGCCAGACGCCACTCATCATTGGAGGGGTGGCATCTACCAACCCACATTGCAGGCCATATGATTGTCAAGGTTGCCACTCTGAGGCCAGGGCACGGGGCATTGACAACAAAATTGATGAGTCTAGCTCGGGCGCATGATTATACTCCCCCTGATTATTGACAACCGGCTGCCATTGAAGGAAACTAATTATTTCCTTCCTCCTTCCATAACACTCCTCAGGTCCCTGACTCCCCTGTGCAGGTCCCACAGAACAGACTGCGGGGCACCTTAGGGATCACCCCAGGGTAAGCGTTTTTATCCAATCTTCCATTGCTTTTTTATCCAATTCTTCATTGTTTTTAACTCGGCTGAGTCCTATAGATAATTCAGTGTGTATGTTTTTATTTGTAGGGATATGCACCTATTTTGTAGAGGAGAATCATACTGACAGTGATCCTTATGTTTTCTCCCACCCTTTAGGTCGCATTATTCGAAGCAGGACCAATTGGCCTGCATCACAGACCAACCAAGTTAAGGTTGTATACAAGCTCTATATTTCACTGTGTAGTACTAGTCACCAAGGTCCTGAAGAATTCCTAGTTTAGCATGAAACATGTCGACCTCACCAGAGGGTTGTAGATAGTTCTGCCTAAAACTTCCGTAGCGCTCTATCTCCCCTCCCACCATTTTAACCAAGGGAGTCAGCCACGTTAATAAAAATCCTTGTGGACTGACCAACCTTTTTTAATCACCACCACCTTCTCACGACTACACTTTTTTGCCCTCTCACACGCATGCACCATATGGCAGGAACAAAAGATCTCCTCTAAAGAGCCCCTTCGCGGGTGCCCGTCAGACATTGCAGCGCCAGTCTGACGAGGAGCAGGACCCATATGATGAAGCATGACACCTAGCTTGCTGGGTGTGTGAGGGTTCTAGTTCCCAAGAGGGGATTCCCCCTTTTCCTCCCCCTCTTGGCTTTCCCTATACACATTCACTCTCTTCCTTCTCAGCCTTTCTGGGGAACTTTGTGCTTTATTTTGCTAAACTATTGTCTTGGACATGCACACTGGACCCCGATAATAATAAAAATTGTCCACCCAAAGTTCCTTTCTTTGACTAAATATTAGGCAGGAGCCTGCCTTGAATCTTGACCCTAGGCTCCTTTTGAACTATAGAATTGAATTAATGATATGCTCTGACTATATAGCTGTTGTAAATAAGGTTCTAGGACCACTGTTTTCTGTATCGTATAGTGCCCAGGTCCAGGACTAACCTTGGGCATACCCCATTTTTTGAAATTGAACCCTCAGAGGCCTGCTTGTCTTTCCCCCTAGGGTCATCGCCTGGATGACCTGACTTTGCTGCAGCTCCTGGTACAGTCTTCTCTGCAGCAGCAAATGCTGTTCAGTCGTCCTTTACCAAAGGAGTATTTTGCCCTGTGGATCTCTCATCCACTACAGCCTCCAGACTCATCCAAATGGAGATTTTCGACTTCCAAAAAAAGTGACTAAGTTTGAACAAAGACATTTTCACCACTTCTTCATCCAGCAGCTCCCCAACAACATTGCTCCCTCTTCGACCTCTGCATGCAGACTTGCCCCACTGAACTTTACCTTCTTAGAACACATTTTCATAGAATTTCTTCTAAATCCAAAGGTAAGCGCTGACCAGGTCCAATCCAATTTTTGTATCCTATTTGTGCTCGATCAAAGTTGCCCATATTTATCACTTTGGCTGGTTTAGCGGGACTAGATGCCCATGTTTGGTGATTTGGATTTTAGGCACTAATTTTCACCTTAAAATGTAAACATTTATAACTCTGGTTTTACTGATTGAATTTTAATAATTTTGGTGTCAAATAATTTATTAAAATGTATTCTGTTTTTCTAAATGGGTGTGACTTTTTATTGTGTTTTCACTTTATTACAGTGTGTGTCCTGCATAAATAATTTGCATATTGTTTCTAGGTTAAGCATGACTGATTTGTGCCAAGTTACCAGAGGGTTATGCACAGGTTAATCTCGTGACTTTTGTGGTTCACCCTGACCGGGATTGTTGCTGTTGCTTGAGCATGGTTACCATCCCACTTGACCAATAACCCACTTTCTCACAACATGAAGATAGAAACCTAATATGACCTGAGAAATTCCAAATACTGCCAAAGAAGTAAGAATAATGATGGTACCTAGTTAGAAGTAAAATACATATGTACAGAAACAAGTCGGTGGGGTGATGTAATTCATACCACAGCATAATCCAAAAATAGTCACGCAAAACTAAATGGTGGTGTAAACTTCCAAAATTAAGAAAGTTGCCTGTATCACCAACATGGACATATCTGTCAAAAAGCAGGATGTTGTGTGTCTCACGGAGAAGCATAGTTATCAGAAATGCTAAGACAGTAAGCTGGTAAAAGCTTACTGTGAATTAGAAAAACAGGGAGCTGCGCTCGCTTCAGCGCAATCCAGGACAGTGAATAATATGAAGAAGAAAGAGCACAACCCTGGCTTAAAAGGCATGGTGATAACAATACACTGTGCCAATGACAAAGAGTGAGCCAAAGATCTAAGCAGTCAGTGCTTAATTTGTAAAAGTACGGGTGCTATTGACCATAGCTCTGCTTCAGCTGTGCTATTTAAACTCGGGCACTGAATACCAAGCCTGCGTAGTGTTGAATTCACCTCTGGCTACTTCAATGCACTACGAGACACTCCCTGATCTTTTATCACACTTGTCTTGCCAGTTCTTACTTTGTGGCAATTGTTCTGTCTTTCTCCTCCTCATTCTTTCCCCTTTTCTGTTTTTCTCTCTCGTGCTCGCAGTCCATATCTGATGAGGAAAAATAAGGGTGAGTCCCCAAATATGAATATGCGTGGACCCCAATGACAAACAACAGCTCAAATTAATCACTGTGTATGGTGGGGATTTTGGAAGTCTACATGTAAGTGAAACAGGGCTAAACAAGTAGATAAAAGTGGGGATAATCTTAAAAGGGTTATGAGCATGTGAAAAATATGGCTGAGCTTGTAAATATTGTGTTGAAGAATTATGTAGACAAAGGGAGACCGATAGTAACTAGAAGCAAGAGCAAAATACCCTGTAAGCAATGCAGAAGTCAGGAGGCTATATGGCAGACGTAATTGAGGCCCACTCAACTAGAGAAAAAAGAGTAAAACAACCTGTAAGAATGGGCGAGTATGACATAACATTATAACATTCAAAATACGGTCAATAAAAATTAGTCTAACCATGCCAGTTCATGTTGACACACAGCAATGAATAAACATACATAGTGGTAATGTAACATCAAATCTCAATTGGAAAGACTGTTACTGCAGGAATGTCCAGAGAGTATTAAATCAATGACATCTATATGAGAATAGAAAGAAGTGTGTGTTATATAAGGATAACAATCCAGGGTGCATGAAGACCAGTGTGTAGCACAGGAATCCTATACACCAAGATGGGAGAGGAAAGAAACTGCCTAGTTTGTGTCAGGATGCATTCTAGTCACAAAGTGATGTACAAAGTTCCCCAGGTGGGGTGGTGGAAAGCCAGAGTGTGCCGAGTGGAGCGTGAAAAGAGAGGGAAAGAAAAGCCAAAGAAGGGGAATTTCCCTTGTTGGAACTAAAACCCTCACACACCTAGCAAGCTAGATGTCATGCTTCATCATATGGGTTCTGCTCCTTGTCAGACTGGCGCTGCAATGTCTGATGGGCACCCGTAAAGGGGCTGTTTATCGGAGATCTTTTGTTCCAGCCATATGGTGCATGCGGGTGTGAGGGAAGGAAAAGGGTGTAGTCGTGAGAGAGTGGTGAATTAAAAAAGGTGGGTCAGTCCACAATAAATTTTATTGGCGTGGCTGACGCCCTTGGTTAAAATGGTGGGAGGGGAGATATGTGCTTAGGGAAGTACAAAGCAAGATACCTACAACCCCCTGATCAGGTCAACATGTTTCTTGCCCGGATGGCAATTCGTCAGGACCTAGGTGAGACGTACTACACAGTGAAAAAATGGGTGTTCATACAACCTTATGTCTTGAGGTCGTACAAGGGCAGGCAAGGATGTCCAGCTGAGCTGGGGTGACCCTAAGGGAGATCCTAAGGTGCCCCGCAGTCGGCTCCAGGGGGACCTGCACGTATAGGTCAGGAACCTGGATAGCGTGCGGTCAGCGCCGCTAACACCTACCCCCACAGTCTGGTCAGGACAGAGCAGCAGGATGCATTCTCCAAAACATTCAACATACAGAAGTGCCTGGCACATAGATAAAGAGAATACTCGCCCCCCTCAAAATATCCAGTGAGGATGTAAAGGACACTAACTGGTTCCTTTCCTAAAAAAGATGAGTCCTCACTCACCAAAGTGGCATGATTCATCATCAAGCCCCTCCTCACTATGCTGACACATACCTGCACATGGTGGGCTTTACCTGGATCTCCTAATTGGATAAGTAAATTATGTGCCTAACAGCTATTTAGTGTTAAATGGGGCCAGGACATTTAGGTTTCAAAATATGTAGTACAGGGGGGACCTGTGAACCTGGGGAACTGCGTTATGCAGAACTGCAGTGTTATGTCACAATGTTTCTACCCATTCTTATAGGTTCTTGGCAGGTCTAGGGCATTCATCATGGTGATTTGTTCACTTAACTCCCTTAACACCTTGGCTGCTAAGGCAATTCCCGCTGGGTGCTGAAATATTCAGATCCCCATGCTGCATGACGAGCTCAGCTATACCTTATCTATAATGTGTGTGAAGTCAGAGGTCTCTCAGTCATGAAAGGGTCTAGGTACACCGTGCCTGGTTAGGTCATTTTGACCTTTAACTAACAAATCCAGAGGAGATGTGAAACATTTTGCTATATCCCATAATCCTATTGTATGATAATCCTTGTGAAACAAGTGTATAGTGCACATAGAAAACCTGCAGCACCTCAAGCACTCTCATCATTAAAAAGATGCATCGGCCTGCTCTGTCAAATGTTCTTAGTCATACTTGCTGATTATAGTCTTTGTAAAGGTCATCTCATTTTGGCCTATGATATTGAGACTATAATAGTACAAAATGTATGATGGCAGTCAGACAGAACTAAAATATATCAACTGTAACTCTCTAGGCATGTGTCAGGTACTCATGCTTAAACCTGAGTTCTCCAGAGCATATGCTCTCACAGGCCTGCCACATGGCAAAGAGGCTTCTTGCGGAAAGTTCTCATGATCATTCTCCCCACTACATCAGTGACCAGCGAGCACCCTCCCCTGTGAGTGTCAGAGCATTGCATAGGGGATTTTTTCATTGCGTAGGCTCATTCAATGCACTGAAAGTCATAGTACAAAGCAGCTATCATGTTGAAAGTGAGCCCTGAATAAAAGTACCTGAATGAAAAGATATCTAATCACTTGTGATAGTGAAATACGTCTCTACAGGTTAATTATGATGCACTGGTGCTTTAGAAAATCTGTGCCACAATACCTAAACTAACAAGTTGTGGTCACCATCTTCAAGATGGATATGCCATACTAATGTTAAATTCAACGTATCCTTGTCCAAATCTTAAGAACCTCTTTCTACCGTTTCATTCTATCCTTCCTCGGAATCTAAAAACTCCTTACTACCCTTAAAGCTAACTTTTCCTGAATCATAAGAGCCCCTTACTACCCCTTAATGCCTTGACTTCCAGGGTTCCGCTCCACCCACTGCTGAGCTTTTTCTA
Source organism: Lissotriton vulgaris (assembly GCF_964263255.1). Lineage (NCBI taxonomy): Eukaryota > Metazoa > Chordata > Amphibia > Caudata > Salamandridae > Lissotriton > Lissotriton vulgaris. The sequence continues at coordinate 163,609,320 of NC_141697.1, read as the reverse complement.
GATGTTTGGGGGAGTTTGCACTAAATCCACTGCAAAGGTGCCTTTTTTGCCCTACATCCTGCATTCTATATCTATTTGTGGTCTGTGGTTTCCTCCAGAGAAAACCAGGAAAGTATCTAAAACGTTGACATTTTTGGGGTGATGGGGCAAATCGGAAAGTTTGCTGTCTGTGGAAGTGTATGATGTTTTCCTAAAAATGGCACTAACAAACAGTTTGCATCTTCCCAACTTTCAGGAACAAGCAGATTTGTATCAAACCCCACGTTTTTTACCACAGTTTGTGCATTTTTCTAAGAGATAGTCAATTTTTCCAAATTTTTGGGTTTTCAATCTACTTGTAGTTTTTAACATGGATAAAAGTTATACATTTCTGAAGAACAGACACAATTCTACATTTAGCAGAGGATCGTTCCTCGGAATTTTACATAGAAAATAATCATTGAAATAAGAAAATAATTCAAATGAATGGGAAAAACTAGTCAACAGTGATAACGTTTTTATCTGCAATTTGTTGTTACTAGTAGGGGTGTGTGAAATTTTTTGTAATTTGCTTTCACATAAATATTGACATTTTGATAAATTATGTGAAATTACATTATTACTCAAAATTGAAATCCATTATTCCACGCTATATTTTAATTCAAAATGTGCCCTTTAGTCAATTCGTGAGCTAGGACAAATTTTAAAAAGGCACTATGAACAACAGCTGCTACATTCAACCTGTCACATCTATTTAGCATAAAAATATCCATAAAACACAACAAATAAGTAAAAAACTCAACAGCCGCATGAAAATCATTCATGGGAACTTTTTACAGCAAATGGCATGATTTGCCATTAATGTTGATCATGAATGGTGCCTAGTCATACTGAGCGGCATAATGGCGTAATTTGGGAAATTTAGTGTAACAAGTGCTACATTAAACTTCCAAAATTAAGAAAATTAAGCCAGCATAACTTAAATTTTACCCAGACTTGGCACAATGGGCAGTTAATAAATGTATTATACTCTTACTATCAGTGTACCCTTATGGTTGCAGGGATATATAAGGCGTGTAGGTTTCTAAAAACATGCAATACCCAGAGGCAATAAGTGAGTTGCAGCTTATAATGATTTTTCATTGTACACGACCACACAGCAATTCATGTGTTAAAATATAATAAACTAGCAGCCCGTCCCGACGTTGTCCGGGAGCAAAAGGCTGCTTCAGGGCCCCCGCCCCGCAGAAGAGTTGTCTGTGCAAGTCCTGGCCCTGTTCAACTGATTTGGCCCACTTGTGTTATTTTTTTAATTCATATGTATTGTTTTCCGCGTTTTTTGTTGTCCGCAAGATGTGAGGAAAGTATTGTGTCACCTGTTTAATGTTTTTTTTTCTTTCAAAGGCTCTTTCCGTGTGTTCGTTTTTGTATCCCTTCAAAGAAGTTTCCCTTTCGTTTTGTCAATTGTGTGGTGAAGTTCTGGCAGTGCTCGAGTGATTATGGGCAGTTGTGTTATTTCGTTATTCGTATGTCTTATTGTAAGCGTTTTATCTTGTCTGCAAGATGTGAGGAAAGTTTCGTAAATGCGCATTCGGTTGCTTTTCTCCGTTAAGAAATGTCAGCTTTTTTTGTTCGTGTTTACCCCCCTGTGACGTCGTTGGTCGATGGCCAATGGTTAAAGACTTTCTTTTTGGTAAGCCGAAGTCGTGTGTGTTTCTTTAGTGCGTTGTGATTGGTTTAGTATGCGATTAATCCTGCCCCCTGTGTGGCGTCATTTGACACTCCTCGTCGATGGAAGGCCCGCCCGGTTTTTAATGCCAAAGCGTCAATGTTGTCTGGGTAACTGCAACGAATGTGTGTATATTTCTTATAGCGCGCACCTCTGCTGTTTTTGTATATTGGTGTTACCGCTCTGTATGTGTGAATTTAAATTCATTGAAAGTGCATTTACGCTGTATGTGTTGGGATTTGCAAATATTTGTTAGAAATTCATTGAAAGCGCGTTTCCGCTCTGTCTGCATATTGTGCGTTGTAAATTCAGTGAAAGCGCATTTCCGCTCTGTGTGCATATGTAAGTGTGTTGTGAAGTCGCTTGGCCTATGTTTGTTATTTGCACTTGGCCCGGCCCTGTAAACGCCCACATTTGTTGTTTGAGACGCCCACGACCACGCCCCCAAGGAACTACTTTACCACTCTTGGCGTTTTTGCTTTTTTAATGTATATGGTGTAATAATAATAATAATAATACAGAAACTTATTGAGCGCGAACAGCTACCTCTGGGGAGGTGTCCCGGCGCTAGCGAGTCCCACAGCAAGAGTAAGTAGTCAGGAGGGGGGGCAGAATTATTGCATAAAAAGCCAGGTTTTTAGGAGTTTCCTAAAGCTTGCTTCTGACGTGGCGGATTGGATGGCAGGAGGCAGGGTATTCCAAAGTTTCGCCGTGCCGGCCGAAAAGGACCTGCCTCCAAGTGTACATATCTATAGCCTATGTCCTTCTGCCACATTTCCCCTTTCAAATGGTGTGTTGGGTGTAGTGATTGGTGCATTAATTTTGTAGTTTACCTGGCTCAAAGGTTTGTGTTCTCTCTTTATAATAGTAGTATAGATTAAATTAAAAGTGAAAGTGAAAGAAACCTATTTATGTCTGAAATGTGCACTGAGTTAAGGAGCAGTTGTTAATTGAATTCAGGGCTACATATACCATCACATGATTAATAGGGAATTTTGCAAAATATCTTCTTGAATGCACACTGATTTACATTTAGAAGCCATAAAGACAATTGGTAACGGCAAATGTTCTACTAGCCTGTGTTCCCTCATTTCTCCCAAAAAAAAGCATACTGGTTAACCTGCCATCCAGGAAATCCTACCTCACCCATAAATTTGTAAAAACTAGAAACCCAGGTGTGTTCAGGATGATGTGTCTTAGGTGCATCCCTTTTTGGCGTGGAGACATTCTCCCACCCCTTTTGTGCCCAAATGATAACTCCTTGGAATCTAGTATTCTTTCTATCCACCAGGAGCACATTACGGGTAAACCTCTCATTGGGGCACACCTCCTATATGCTCCCTGGTGGAGCAGAATAATTCTATTGCCCCTTCTGAGTTGTGTGTATGGGCTGATGCCAGGGTGGGCACCCCAATTATTTTGTTTGTTTTGGTGCCATTTTAAAATCACTGGTATATAGTGGGCTTTCTGCCTCCCAGGGGGTCAAACTGGGATTAAAACCCCCTATCTACATCCTGGGTAGCAGAAAAAGTGTATTGCCCCTTTTGGGTGGAAACACGGCCCAATGTCAGCGTTAGATTACCCTAACCCTTTTTTTCGTAGAGATGGAAAATCCCTGATGTCTAATGACTTTCTGCCACTGCGGCAGATTTCGGGCAATCACTTGTAATTCTTCCTTTCCAAAGTGACCATCCGAGTCCAATTTGTGATCATTGTTATTTCTATTGCCTTCTCCTTCCCCACTTTTATAAATGCCCCCGATATAAGATGCACCCACCCAACTCCTTTACATTCTCTTCCTTGTCTACTAAACAGTGCACTCTGACAAGAGTTGTTAATGGAAGAATTGAGTAATTTTGGGCTTCAGTGCCCTTCCTTGTGTGTCTCTGCTATGTCCCAGAAAAGAACTGAGCATGGCAGTATCCATGGCCTGAGTTGCCTTTGGGATGCTGGCACCTTCCAGCCGATGGAGCAGCAACAGATTGTTATCATATCCACTTAGGAGGACTTGGTTGAAACGTTGGTCACTCAAGCAGGAGACAGAACCAAGTTGCTGCTGTTTGCCAGTCTCCAGGCTTCTGGATCCAGGGCAAAGCGGCCAGCTTTGCAAAGGCTACAGGTTAAATGGAATTTGGAATTAGAGGTTGATCACAATTACACCATATAAACAACTCAGATTTCATGAGTCAAGGCATGCTTCGAAAGTTGTGAAGTTCCCTGGTGACAGATTCTGGTATGAAACATCCCTAAATCCCACCACTCAATACTTCCTTGAACTGTTGAACCTGTCTGCAGATGGTTCAATGGATCTAACCTGGTTGGGTAAAGTGTTTATGGTGCAAAAGCTGCAGATCCATATTATACCCAGTGTACTGCACAGGATCAAGGCAATCTCCATGAAATTCAAACATCACATCCACTGGCTACTTTCTTTGACTTTCAATGGAGTAGATTTATGAGAGGGTTTTCCTGCAAAATTGTTTTTAAAAGAAGCCAAGCAACGGAATTCATTTTCATCATCCATCAGCATAGGAAATTACATCACTGAATTTCCCATCATACATATGTACAGGAAACTACATCACTACTCTCCCCTCCTAGGACCTACTGAATGGCTGCCACACTGTGGGCGCACAGCCCACCCTACTGATGCTACCATGCTGCGACATTCCGCACACTCAACCCCTGCTCCACACACTGCTATCTCACCCACTACACAACACCAAGTAAGCATTCTCCGGCGCTTCCTCTTATTCACATCCAAAACTCACTGCACCAACTTCTCTCTCACACCCCTGCAACCATGCACACAACACTTGCACACTCATGCATTCTCAACACACACACACACTCACTCATCAAACACACCACAGAGATCTGAGACCTGCTACACAAAAATGACCCTGACCTACATGTTCTCACAGAAAGGTGGCTAAACCCTGAATCGGCACCTGACATCACCGCAGCTATCCCGCTGGCTGCAAGATTGCTAGGCAAGACAAACATAAAAAGCTTAAAGGCAGAATCGCCATCATCCACAAAAACACCATCAGCTGCACCACATGCATGGACACATCCTCCTCCAACATGAAACACCTATTGGAGACCTTGGAGACCTGACTTCCAAATGCAAGATCACATAGACCCCAACTCAAAAGCACTCATTGAAGACCTGGACCTTAACCAACATGTAAAAAGACCTGCTCGTGTCACTGGATGCCTCTTTAACCCTATTTTCACCAACATCAGGAACATCCCTGGTGACAGGCCCACACCAGTCCCAATGACTTTTAAGTGCAGCAGCCCGTCCTAGTCCAACATAAGATCAGATTCCAAAAACAAAATTACTGACAAATACTACAATACAGCACTCATCACTCATGAACTGAATCACAGCAACAGCCTTACCAAAGCCATCAGGAATTTTAACAATATAATAACTGCCTTTACCCACTCCCTGGCCCAGCTCAAACACAGCAGTACAACAACCTCCGGACCCCAGGCTAGCTGATACGCAAATAAACTCATACTGATAATACACCTATGCCAACAACTGGAGCACAAATGGAGAAAGAGCTACAAACATTAGAATCTAAAGACATGCACTCTGGTGGAGGGACTCGGTCTGTTAAGCTGGCACCGTGCACCTTGGAGCCCACAACCTCATCTGCGGAGTTCTGCAAGTATCCCCCCTGAGCCCGACCCTCTTCAATGTATACATGATCCCTTTAGCCAGCATCATCTGCTCCCAGGATATCAACGTCCTATCCTACGCTGATGACATGCAACTCATTTTATCTCTCACAAAAAACACAGTACCCAGATCAAGTTCAGTGACTATGGGAACACCCTCAATGACGGGATTACCAAAAAACTCACCAGAAGTCTGCAAACCATTCAGAACTCAGTAGCCAGAATCACTGGCAAGCACCCTCACTGCACTCACGTTACATCACACCTGAAAGAGCTCCACTGGTGCCCAATTCACAAACAAGAACAATTCCGAATCCTCACTCACATTTTCAAAGCACTGTAACACTAGCCCAGCAGACATCAACAATCCCAACTTGCACAAATCCTATGTATACTAAAAAACAGATTTGGCAGTCAAGACTTCTCCTACATTTTTTCTAAAGCATGAAACATCTGCAGTTACACATTAGAACATCCTCCTCATTTCTTGAATTTGACCAGAATCTGAAGACCTAGCTTTTTGACTAGACCCACTATGCCCTACGTGTGCCTGGACTCACACCTGCTTAGCACCAGGATAGGCTCTGTGGTAGTATTGTGCTCTCCAAATGTGCATAACATAACATGACATACCTACTTTGAGGAGAAATTATGTCAGGTGATATCAGTAATGTGGTCATAAGGCCCTGATTGGCATCATGCAACACAGAACAACTTACCTCTTTGAAAAGTTATCAGAAGGTGTTTAGGGCATCTGTGGAATATTTTGGGGGAAAATGGCCCTCTCTGAAGGGTCACCCCAAACCTTTTACCTTCCTCCTCCTCTGTTTCTCTCCTTCATTTTTTTGGCTTACGTCTCTGGGTACCTTACCACTGCAGACCAGTGCTAAAGGGCATGTGATTTCTACTCCAAACATGGTTTAATTGGTTTACACCCATTTCACATATTTGATTTACTTGTAAGTCCCTCATAAAGTGGTATGATTCATTCTGCAGCACACATAGAAGGAGCAAAATGCCAATAATGACTGTTTTTGTGCAGGAAGGTGTTTGTTCCTGCAGAATAACAATCATCCCTACAACCCAGGCACCCTTTCACCATGGCCCAAGGATGTAGGCATTGGTAGGCAGCTGCTGTTTGTGCACCGGCAGAGAGGGGAGAAGGACAAGAATGGTGCCATTTCTTGTAGGTGCATTGCATTCCTGCCCTTTTATTTTGACGCGCAGCAGGCGCTTGCTGTGCCGCCTTTGCTATAAATATAATAAATGAGGCCTTGTATGATTTCCCCTGTTCAATTTCGGCAGTTTTGACCTGCCGAAATTTAAGGAAGGTTGAGTTATTTAACGCATCCGATAATTATTGGATGTGCTAAATATCTTCAAACTCATAATTCTGATCCAGGTGTAAACAGGAGTTTTTGCATGGAACTCTCAATCAGGCCCCTAGGGCGGGGGCAACGCACCTCGGGTAAAAGTGGAAACTGGTATAAGGGTTTTCTTATCAATAGTCAAATGTATTTACAATTCCTTTCTGTAAAAGATTCCAGATTGTTTGCACTCAGACAGTCTTTCCTTCTATTATGCTATTGTAAACTCTGCTGTTCAGACTCTAGGATTTCATAACTTCTTGTCACATTTCTTTCTGTTTTATCTTCATGGTTAACGGTGTTCTGATGTCACTTCCTATGATGTCATTATAATCAAAGACCTTGTGATGCTACATCCTCTACACCATGCATTTTGATGACTCAACATCAACGCACAACCTCGAGCTATCCACGCTCATTGCTAGCCATCGGCAGACAGTCTGGAAGTCATAAAGGGTTGAAGGAACCGCTACCAAAGAATCTTATTAATCAGTAGTTCTGCTTCTGTCCCTGTTTTAATGATTTCTTATGATATTAACATATTAAAAGTTACTTTAACATCACCAGGATGAAATGGCTTAGCAGGGATGCTGTAGGTCCTAACTCAGGAAGGGAAAACTCCCCACCCCGGCTAGGTAGGAAAATGCACCTTAAATTGGGATGAAGAGGCCCCCGGCCGCCCCTGGGTCTGGCCAGCTGCATCTCCTGCTCTGTGGATAACTGCGCGTCCTCAAGGAATACAAGACGCCGAATTACTACAGGGCTCAAAGCGATCTGTGATTTCATGAAAAGGGCCGAAATAAACAGTGCTGTCGTCTGATCGGTGGACTCGCACTGCTTTTTCAGTTTATTATGTGCAATTGTGTACTTTTCCGAATATATTCCAAATCTATCTGACTCCTAAAAGGAAAAACATGCTTTTCCTATTACATTTTCCACGGAACAGCAATTCTGAAATAGGATGCCGGCCTTCTCCGTTAGCAAAGATGTGTTATCCGAAGATCTGCAGCGAACATCAATAAAAAAAACACTCGCTCCAGTGGAAGAACCGCGGTATTATGAAAGAAATGAAAAGTCCAGATGTGGAAAAAGAACAGGGGGTGTCCTCTATGGGAATGTAGCCCTTGACCCCGGCATGGGAGATGAGTGTCAAAGCATGCTAAGTGCAGATAAGACATGATGAATGCAGATTGTTTTTGTCCTTGACAGTCTCATTAGTTTGCGGTGAGTTAAAGCTGCAGTGTGGCACAAATTCATGCTATTTCTCTAGCCGGATTGTCTTGTGAGTGATGGCCACGCTGCATGGAGAGTGACAGGCTTGATGTAATGTTACTCACCTAGAACTAAACCCACCAAATGCCCCTGAAGGACAGCATCTGTCAGATGCAAGCATTGATTGTAGACTTTTCTCAAAGGTCATTTGAATGCCTCGTCCCCCTCCCGCAATCTCATATTGTTGTTTTTACTGAGAAGAAATGCAGAAAACGAGCTCAGTGTTTGGGGAGTCACCAACCTTCAAGTCGAGTGATTCACATACTACATACTGGTAAATATAATGATTGATGAGCGTGTCTTAGGAAACACAGGGCGAGCTGTAGATGAGGTACAAGTCTATATTTCTACAAAGCAGTACTATAAGTGACTCACAAGTGCCTTTCTCATAAGTGCCCTTTGAAGGAAGGCGTATTGGATCATAAACCACACCTCACCTCTATAGGATGGCGACTCTGTTGCCTCTTACTATCTTCCCATCAGTTAGTACTTGTTATATACATATACATCTAATGAGAAAAAACAAAGTTTAAACCTTTGTTATAGTGAGGAAAAATTATTTATTCTTTTTTTTACAAACAAAACCTAAAATAACCAACCATTAGAAATTCTTAAGTTAAAGTTATAACATAACATTTAAAATGTACCCAGCACCTTTGAATTAAAAGATTTTGTTTATTCTTGGTCTACAAACAAAACTTAAACTTCACAAAATGTTTAATTTCTAAATTTGTACTTATACATTTAATTTATAATTTGCACAACTCCTTCAAATTATTATAACTCGTGCACTTCTATGCAAAGTGTGTTCAACTCGGTAGCCACACTACATTAGTTATAACTCGCCACTCTACTGCACTTTGTTCTCACAAAATATTTGATTACAATGTCATAACTACTCTTCTAAATACTATTTACATGGTATAAGCAAAATAACATAAAACGTTATAAGCAGTTATACCTGTCCTAAATGGCAGTACACAGTCACTAAATTGGAAAGGTCTGCAAGCTTATGACCTTCCACCGGCTCTCCCTCCATTACATGTACCATACTCAATGCTTGGTCGAGACTTTAACATCGTTACGAGATATATGAGTTCTTAGACACCCACAACCCGGATATTATGGCCTAGATGTATCAAGCATTTTGCGATGCGTTAAGGCCGAAATTCGCAGAATTTTGGCCTTAACGAATCGCAAACGGACATTTTGCATCTTTTGGGATGTATGTGAAATTAGCAAAATAAGGAATCACAAAAAATTGTGATTCCTTAAATGCTATGTATGAAGCTTTTTTATTTTGCGAATTCAGGTTAAGGAATCGCAAATTAACACCAACTTGAGGTTCGTGTTAATTTGCGAAATCCTTTCAAAAACCAAAATTTGGGAATTTTGAGGGTGGCATGTGACACACATACATGCCCATAGTGCATGTATGTGCCCCATATGCACACTTATGTAAGTTTCAGGGGTGCAGCAGGGTGTCCATGAGACACCCCTGCACCCTTGCAATAATTCTCAAATTGCGATTAGCAAATTGCGAATTCACAATTTGAGAATTATTTCGCAATCATTCCTATGTGCCTCCTGGCCCATAGGAAATAATTGGAAATTATTCCTTATTTGCGAATTCGCAACTTGCGAATTCGCAAATTATGAATAATAAGGAATCGCAAAAAAATAGCGATTTAAAACATACATCACATTTTGAGATTTCTTAATAGCGATTCGGTAAAAATCGCTATTAAGAAATCGCAAATAGGAACGATGATTCATCTAGGCCTATGTTTCTTACAGAAATTTGGGCTGATGCAACCTCTGCCCCAGATATCATAGCTGCCCTTTCTTCAGGCTACCAGATTGCCCGACTTGATAGGAACCCAAAAAAGGTGGTGGCATTACGATCCTATACAAAAATTGCCTAGAGATATTCTGTCATCCTGCTCTTATTACAGATTGTGAGGCCCTCTCTTTTAGTTGTAATGTGAGGAATCGAACTAAATGACATGATCTTTTCATCTATAGAGCCCCTGGTCCTAAGACTGCATTTTTAGAAGCTCTTGATGAGTACCTGGAAAGTAGTGTGCTTCTAGATAATTTTACCAGACTTGGAGATTTTAACTCTCATATTGATGAGCCTAATAATAAAGTTACTATTTATTTTATTGATGGCCTGCTAATTTTTGACTTAAAACAACTGGTTACTGCTCCCACTCATCAAGCTGGCCACACTCTAGATGATATTGTCACAAATTTTTAAGAATTTCGTTTACTTGATATTATTCAGGTTACCTGGTCTGGTCATATGACTGTCCGTTTTGATCCATTAAACCCAGGTTACCATACCAGGAGGTCGTTATTACTGACCAGGAACTTTGAAGGTCCGTTGACTGCTGTTTGGATTAAGACGCAGGCCAAGGAGAAACATATACCAATTAAAAGACCATTCTTTGATATTAATTTCCTCGGCGAATACCGGAGGGGTCAGTGAACTGTGTCTTCCCCTCCCAAGACCACGCCCTTCATTTTCAGCTCTTTGATTTATTAGAGCATCTGTTTTCTAGATCAATCTTCTGCAAGAGAGCGTAGGCCTTTTCCTGATTGTATGGAATTGTAACTTCCTAAATCTCGCTGACTTTTTCAACTACAACCGGATCTCAGTTTGAAATAAAACAGTAGAGCACATGCCCTGACGAAGTTACAACAAGTAACGAAACGCGTTGGCTATTTATGTGTTCTGGGTATAATTACCTAAATGAAGAAGAAAAAACTCTTGGATTATAAGAATCTGTGTAATTCCTTACTGGGTGCGCCTCCCACTCTTTGTTCACAATCATATGGCTGTCCGGTTTGATTTTTGCTTCAAGCCGACAAAGACAGGTCTTGGCTCATAGCACCAAATTAAGTTGATCAGGCTTCGGAACAAAGTAAATGAACAAGATCTAATTAGAACTCTTGAGTCCACTCAACCGGTGTTAACGGTTAGCCCTGTAATGCCAGCTTTGTTATAGTCCAATTGGATTCACCAGGCAGTAAATATATTAGCCCCTTTGTAGAAAATCATCAGACACAGTAAGAGTCCATCAGCCTCTTGGTTTTCCAAGCAATAAAGACAAAAAAGAAAATGTGTTGTAAGCAGGAAAAGAAATGGAGAATTAACTATGCTCCGGAGGAAAAACAGAGATACAAATAACTGCTCTAGGAATTCAAGAACCTGATTGTAGCTGAGAAAATGAGTTTCTTCACTAAATAAATTAGATCAGCTGCAAATTTGCCACGTGAGCTGTTCAAGACGGAGTCCAATTTATCAGCCCTGACTGTCCCCCCTACTCAGACCCCCTCACAGATGTTTTGCGACAATCTAGCAAGGTTTTTTAAAAACAAAGTTGAGGCAGTTACGAGGATGTCATTTTTAAAAATGGTTTGAACTTCAGCCTCAGGCTACTACACAACTTAATGTAGATCATAAGTCACTTGAAAGCTTGCTTGTCATTTGTTTCCCTAGACCAAATGATTGAGCTCCTTAAACAAACTAAACCCAGTGCTCCTTCGGATCCTTGCACCCCTAAGCTGCTGTACAAAATAGCTGATTGGATTGCACATCCACTCGCGTTGATGTTTAACAACATCTTAAAATTTGAAACTTTTCCCACATAGTGGAAAAAGGCTACCATTGTGCCCCTCTTTAAGAAACAATCCCTAGACCCAGCTGAAGACAAAACTATTGCCCCATATCAAGACTGGCGTTTCTCGCGAAAGTACCTGAAATACATGAAATCTTGGAAGAATCATTATTTGGTTTCCGGAAAGCCCACTCAACAAAGACAGCACTAGTTATGGTGGCGGAAGAGGTTAGGGCAATTTTGGAATGTGGAGATAGAGCTGCAATGGTCCTTTTGGATTTTTCTGCGGCTTTTTACATGGTAATGACACAAGGAGGGTACAAAGTTCCCGAATAGGAATGTGAAGAACAGTGTGTGTGTAGCGTAGAGGACAGAAAAGGGGGGAGCATTCCCTTGTTGGAACTAAAACCCTCACACAGCCAGCAAGCTAGGTGTCATGCTTCATCATATGGGTTCTGCTCCTCGTCAGACTGGCGCTGCAATGTCTGACGGGCTCCCTTAAAGGGGCTCTTTATCTGAGATCTTTTGTTCCAGCCATATGGTGCATGCATGTGAGAGGGCAGGAGGAAGTGTAGTCGTGAAGTGAAGGTGGGTTAAAAATGGTGGGTCAGTTCACAATGAACTTTATTGGCGTGGTTGACTCCCTTGGTTAAAAAGGGTGGGAGGGGAGATATATACCGGTGAAGATTTACAGCAAAATATCTACAACCCTCAGGTCAGGTCAACATGTTTCTTGCCGTCATGGCAATTCTTTAGGACCTAAGTGCTCAGTACTACACAGTGAAAAAATATATACAAGTAGTATAAATTACAACTGTGAAAAATGTCCATCAGTTACTCGTTCTTAGTCACCCAGTACATCATCTGGTCTACTCCACAGTAGTTTGACCACCACTCTATCCCCATAAATATATATTGGAGATAAGTAGTGTGGGATGGATGTCTGGTAGGTGTTATTTATTCGTAACTGAGAGCAGTGCATAAATAAAAAGTGAGAGAAAAAATATATAAAGTGTAAGATTGGATAGTGCATACAATATTCACTTTATTCTGGGGTCATGCACCTCCAATATTAAAAACAACAATAGTGCAAAAAAGTCAGGTGGTTCAAACAAATACCTTCTGACAGGGTGATCTGGTCGACATGTTTCTGCAGACTATGGTCAATTACTATACCTGCCGCTTCCTCAGGACCCATAAACTTAATTGCTACTGCTTATGTGATTTAAATAATAAGTGAATAACAGGACATTTGTGAACAGAAAAAAGTGTCACCTGTACACTTCCATTTTCCTCCTTAATTTGTAAGGGGAATTGCCTCACCTCACCTGGCAAACAGCTCAGGAAAATGAAGCACCGCTCTCTCCGTCGGTACTTCAGGCAGCCGGCCCCAAACAGCCCGGCCGGCTGTTATTCACTTATTATTTAAATCACATAAGCAGTAGCAATTAAGTTTATGGGTCCTGAGGAAGCGGCAGGTATAGTAATTGACCATAGTCCGCAGAAACATGTCGACCAGATCACCCTGTCAGAAGGTATTTGTTTGAACCACCTGACTTTTTTGCACTATTGTTGTTTTTAATATTGGAGGTGCATGACCCCAGAATAAAGTGAATATTGTATGCACTATCCAATCGTACACTTTATATATTTTTTATCTCACTTTTTATTTATGCACTGCTCTCAGTTACGAATAAATAACACCTACCAGACATCCATCCCACACTACTTATCTCCAATATATATTTATGGGGATAGAGTGGTGGTCAAACTACTGTGGAGTAGACCAGATGATGTACTGGGTGACTAAGAACGAGTAACTGATGGACATTTTTCACAGTGGTTAACTGTCCAGTCTGTCTCCTATTCAAACAGTACTAGCAGACACATAGCCAGCCATACATATCATGTCCTGAGTTGATCATTAGACCCACAGTTATTTGTTGTTTTTTATAACTTGTGTGGGGGGTTATAACTGTGCTCAGGTCTTTAAACATTTCCCTCGAACCCTCGAATAATTGATTGTTTATTGTATAAATTACAACCTCATCCTATAGGTCAGTAAATGGGCAGGACGAATGGTCCTACTCTAGTGATGCGACCTAGAAAAAATAAATACATGCAACAGAGGAATATGGTAAGTGTAATGCTCTATTGCTTACTAGCTCGCAAGTACTCTACTTTGTACACACAAACATAAAACATTAAAAACAGTGACAAAAAAGGCATTGTGGAAGCAAAACACACATAGTTGCAGTGACAATCTCAATTAAGACTGAGGAGGATAATATGATGATAATATGTCTAATTTCTTTTTCTGTAATGATACCTTTGTTATTGTAATAAACTTTTACTTGAACTTAAGACTGAGGAGGAAGACGTTACGAATTATGGAAGGAAGGGCTTGATGCTTACCCTAGGGGGTTCCCTAAGGTGCCCCGCAGACTTCTCCCGTGGGACCGGCACAATCGGGTATGGTACCTAGGGGAGAAAAAGATGCCATGCAGGGGGCTTATCTAAAAAGGAACAAAAGGGGATATGTGAAAAAAGGACCAGGCTCACGGAGCTCAAGGTGCTCGTTGAGAAACGCTCAGGCAGGTGACCAACTCACATATAGCTCCATACCTGCTCAGCGTGAAGATGGTAGTAGCACTATAGGCACACAGAAATCGATGAGGATGTATATACCCAGTAGAAGCCACCAGCCTGCCGACCAGGACATCACCCGCACCCGACCCCCGCTAGTAAGAACCTGCGGAGGGAGGGGAACGGGCCAGCAGCATCCGCTGGGAAGAATAACTGTACCCCACATGAACCGAAAAATGGAAATTCGCATACTGCTTACCTTGGCGGCGCGCGGTCCAGGCCGTCCAAACCTACCCCCACGTACAGCGCCTGGTCAGGGCGCGGAGCAGCTGGTGGCGTGCACAGGGGAAGACCCGGGTATAAGTAGCCATCGCCCTCCCACCATGTCAGTGCCGCGGAGGGGCGTGGCGTATGCCTTCCATGACTGCGCATGTGCCAAACCAGAGCCCGGATGCAAAACGTCCATTGGGTCGTGCCATAGAGTCTCGGGGGTCAGAGCGGCGGCCATATTGAGTGTAGCAAAGGTCTCAAGATGTATATGGGACCGTGCAGGAAAGCGTAGACTGTTGATAGAGAAACTACCTGACTCCATCGTTTGGGCAGAAATAAAGTTACATGTCCGAGGACTCAAAGTGTAAGGGAAACCTGAAGATACAAATACTGTGCAAGGCGTGAGTAGAACATGAGGCAGAGGTCCGTGTGGCAGGACAATTCAGAGCGGGTACCACTGCGTGTGTACAGTCAAAGCAGCCACCTGACCGGAAGATGCCTGGTCATGACACTGGTGAAGGGAGTGATAGTAATGCGGATTTAAAATTGCAGTGTCACAGCAGCCGCCAACAAATTACAGTGGCGCGGCCCCTGGGTGCGTGTACTAAATGTAATGGCAAAGTACAGCAGACAACACAGCCGCCAACTAGTTACAGTAGCGCGGCCCCTGGGTGCGTATACTAAATGTAATGGCAGAATACAGCAGTCCATGCAACCACTATGAGGTTGACGCAGATGATACTGATTACTGATGGCGTACCCATGGTGCGGGTTGAGTGTCCCCCTCGTAAGTGATCATTACCGGGGGCTAAGTCTGTCCAGGGGCAGACGGACGGACTCATAACTGGAGTGGGCATAATACACCAGGAGATTGAGATGGCGCCTGG
This sequence comes from Lissotriton vulgaris, assembly GCF_964263255.1. Classification (NCBI taxonomy): domain Eukaryota; kingdom Metazoa; phylum Chordata; class Amphibia; order Caudata; family Salamandridae; genus Lissotriton; species Lissotriton vulgaris. Next base: position 163,593,914 of record NC_141697.1, on the reverse strand, counting down.
GCTATGGTTGGTATCAAGGGTTAATCAGACAGTGCCTCGAAATGGAATTCAAGTGTCTATGCTGAGGCAACCTAGAGGGCAGTGTAGATGGACAAGAAGAAGGGTAGGGTAAGGGGCCCACCCAGGGTCACGTCTACCGTGTCAGTAGTGACCATGGGACAGAGTCATTTAGGCCCATTGTGTCGAGCTTGAGTCGGTGGACCCATCTTTGTTCAATCCTGAACAGTGCCTGCTGTGTGATGGCCGGATGGGATTCTAATACCAGCCAGGTGACACTGTCTGCTGAATGGCCATGCTGTGTGTAGTGTTCGTATAGTCTCATGTGTGTCTTGCAGCATCTAATGTTGCTCTTGTGCTCTATGATTCTCAGTTTAACTTGTCTCATCGTCATCCCAATGTAATGTTTTCCGCAGGGGCAGGTGAGCATGTAGATGCATGTTGTGCTGTTACAGTTGGTATGCCTCTGTAGGTGCCAGAAAAAGGTGTCTGTAAGCCTGATTTCCTTGCGCTGGAATGTTTGAGGGCAGACAGCGCAACCACCACAAGGGAAGTGGCCCACTACCGGTGGAAGGCCCCAAAGTGTGCTCTGACTACTCAAGTACTGTTTCTTGGACCGTGTGTGGATCAGTGCGTCCTTCAGGTTAGCAGTTCATTTGAACGCAAACCGGGGGCGTGGAATGTCTAAGCCCCCTGAGTTAATTATATTCCAATGCTTGTTTATTGTTTTCTTGATGAAAGCTGAATTCTTGGTAAAACAAGTCACACAAGTTATGAGTTCTTCTGATTCTTTAGCGCATGTTTCAAGCAATGTTTCCCTCAGATTATTCAGGGCTCATTTGCAGGAGTTGTGAATGAGACTGGTTGGGTACCCTCTATCCTGTAATTTGTGTTGCAGGAGACTAGCCTCCTGTCTGTAAGCAGACTTGGCAGTACAATTCCTGCGGACCTTGAGGAACTGTCCGAAAGGGAGATTGTCCCTCAGGGCCCTTGGATGGTGGCTCCCATAAAGCAGGAGGCTATTCCTGTCAGTGCTCTTGCGGTACAGGGTGGTGCTGAGCCCGGCATGGTTTAAGCTGATACTCAAGTCTAGGAAAGGGATTGCTGTCTCAGAAATGGTGCCAGTGAATGTGAGGAATGGATTCTGTAGGTTAATCGAAGTGCAAAAGGCCTCACAGGTCACGCTGTCACCTTTCCATAGTTTGAGGATATCGTCTATGTATCTGCGCCAGAGTGTTATGTTGTCACAGAAGGGGTTTAGTGCAGATCTGATGGTTTTCTCTTCAAAGTTGGTCATGTAAATGCATGCCAAGCTAGTGGCAAAGGTAGAACCCATAGAGGTCCCCTGGACTTGATGGTAAAGTTGTGTCCCGTATTGGAAGAAGTTCTCCGTCAGGGCTAAGGTTGCACAGGCTATTATAAAGTAAACTGGTGTAGGTGAGGACCACTCTTCAAGTAAGAGGGTAGATTCCACAGCTTCCAAGGTGGCCTGTTGCGGGATGTTAGTATAAGGTGCTTCGAAGTCCAGTGTAAGGAGGAGGCCAGCACCCTCCCTCCCTTCGATGGTATCAATGAGGCGGAGAACATCCCTTGTATCTTGTAGGAATGATGGTATTTTCCTAACCACGGGTTGGAGAAAAGAATCACAAAGTTTGGAGAGTGGCTCCAGTAATGAGCCAATGCCTGACACAATAGACCTACCAGGGACCGGTGTTAGGCCCTTGTGGATCTTGGGGAGGGTGTAGAAGTATGAGATAACTGGGTCAGTAGTCAATAGGAACGCTGCTTCGTTCTTGGTAATCCACTCATTTGTCTCACCTTCCATAATAAGGCTTGTGATGGTAGTTCTGAGCCTTTTGGGTCGGTCTACAGCCAAAGGTCTGTAATAAGTGGTGTTGACAAGTTGACGCCTACACTCTATGTCGTGATCACAGCTGTTTTGGATCACAGTGGCACCCCCCTTGTCCGCCTGTTTGATAACAGTAGTTGTGTCATTGCCTAGCGATTGAACTGCTTATCTCTCTGCTGTGCTCAAGTTGGTAAAGCTGTTGGTGATTGGTTTATTATCCAGACTCCTAAGGACTGCCTTCTCAAAGGCTAATACATCGGGCGGGACCATCGTATCAGTCGGGGTAAAGGTCGATGGTTTTTGTAACCCAGTATCAGTTCTCTCACTCTCAGGTCTGTCATTAAAGAAGGAACATAACCGTGAATGAAATGAAATGAAATGAATGAATGAAATGAATGAAATGAATGAAATGAAAAGATAATTTATAAAGCGCGATGGCAACCCTGGGGCGTCCCAGCGCTGCAGAGGTTGGGCTAAGGCGGAGTACGCTAAATTTTAAATTGGTTTGTTAAAAAGCCAGGTTTTAAGGAGCTTTCGGAAGGTAAGTAGTTTAGGCTCTGATCTGTTTGTGAGGGGGAGCGTGTTCCAGATCTTGGCTAGGTTGTAGGAGAGCGAACGGCCTCCACACCTCGCTATCTTGATTCGAGGCATTGTGGTGAGATAGGATGTCCCGGATCTGAGGTGACCATTGGGATGATAAGCATTTACAAGGGGGTGGTTGATAGAGGGGCCTGTTCCCCAATAGGAGCGATGGGCAATACACATGGCCTTGAATTCAGTCTTCGATTTTACAGGGAGCCAGTGGAGGTCTTTCAGTCGGGCTTTGACTGAGACTCGTCGAGGGATATTGAGAAGAGTCCTGGTGGCACAGTTTTGGACAATTTGGAGTCTGTTAAGCGTGGACTGTGGGGCCCCGAGGTATAGGGCATTTCCGCAGTCAAGGCGAGATAGGATCAGCCCTTGGACCATGATCCGTCTTGAGTGAAGAGGGAGAAGGGGGAGGATCTTACGTAGTAGCCTCAGGAGCCTAAAGCATGTGGCGGATAGCTTGGTTGCCTGGTAATTAAAATTAAGTGTTCTGTCCAGCCATATGCCGAGGCTTTTGATTTGTTCTTTGGGTACGGGGGGACAGCCTAGGCAAAGGGGCCAGATGGAGTCGATAGATTTGGTGATGGTATTTCCCAGGAGCATAATCTCTGTTTTCTCCCCATTTAGTTTTAAGCAGGAAGCCGTCATCCAGGTGGCGACTGCTTCCAAACATTTGTGGAGGCTGTAGTGGGAATTGAGAGGGGGATCCAGTGCTACCACTAGCTGTGTGTCGTCCGCATAGGTGATAATTTTCACTCCAAAGGGGCGGACGACATTTCATTCATTTCATTCATTTAATTCATTTCATTCATTCATCTGGGTCCAGTCCCCAGCCCAGTGTCTAAATCCAAGAATCTTGAACAATATTTGATACTAAGGTGTCTTTTAGGGATCGAGCCAACCATCTTACCTCCTCTCTTTTTAAACACTAAAAGTTTTGCGACATATCATCTCCTTCCTATCTTTGGAGTTACAAAAACTGTAGTTTCTTCCGGAGTCCTATCGAAATTAGACTATTGACTGACGCTACCTGATTTTCAACTAGGATGTACCCATGATCAATCGAGTAATTGTAAAATAACCAATGAAGCCACCACTCCTACACTTATCCCCACCAGTAGGGCATCTGAGTAACATTGGGGGATAATTTCCTATTACAACCAGATATGTCTTCTAGTTTAGGGGCCCGCCCTGTGATCTTGAACCCTGCTAAAATGGGAAATACTGTGTTAAACTTATGTTATTATTATGCGAAAAATGATTGTCCCGTAGGGTGTAACTTAGCACCTAACAGATCTGTTATCTCGACTACATCTGGTGAGCCTACCCTTGGAAAAGCCTCTACCCAGTTTTCTCAGAAAGTAGAAATTAATTTAGCGGGGGAGGTTAGGAAACATCATACTCTCTTATTTGCTAAACCATGTTCTATCAGTAATGGAGAAAAAAAGGGGTTGTTTCCATGAAACCTACACAAATACCTGAATCTTCCCCCCACTTAGTTCTTAACTGGAACATGGCAGGCCTTGCAATTAAAACTGGCTTCCAACCATGGTTGGAATTAGTGAGTAACTACACCATCCTTTGTTTCCAGGAAACATGGGCATTAAATCCTGTCCATCTTCTTGGGTTTCAGACCTTCCACTCACCAGCCTTAGCAAGTAACCAGGGAAGAAATAGGGGTGGTTTATGTGTGTATGTTAGTATCTCTAGTGGACTCACTGTGTTGAAACATATTCCCACTGAATTCTATCAGGTTGTCATGATCCGATGGGGTAACTCAGTTAATCTGATGTTAATACATTTCTATAATAATGTGCTCTTAGAAAATTTATCACGAATTATAGATGAATTGAGGCACACGATTATCACTCTAAAAGAATTTGAAGGTGGGGAGTGCGTCCGTGTTTGGTTGGGTGATTTCAATTGAAATATCTGCCAGCACGGCCCGAAGGGAATTTGCGGCCTCGGGTCCCTTTTGGATGATACTCCAAATCATTTCACTCACTCTAAAAAGGGGGACATTTTAAATAATTTTCTTTTTTATTTTATTTTGTCATATATTAATGACTTATGCTCACCACCCGTACCATTTCAGCCAACGTTTCATGGGAGGGGTTGCAACACTGTGATAGATTTTACGCTTTTCGCCAAAACACACGCCCATTTACTGTCATCATGGAAAACATTAGATGATATTTATGGCGACCATTATGCAATCTCATTTACTATTAACAAGCCCTTACATAAGCAGGCACCTAGGGACAACTGCCCCACCTATCAACAACCTATTTCCGTCCAGCGCACCAACGGTTACACCCTTAAATGGGATAAGGTTAACCCCGTTGGGCTTCTTGATTCATTATTTATGGCAAGAAAGGAAGAGATTGATACCTGTTTATCCCCCTTGGAAGATCCTTTAAAAATCTTGGATTCTTTTTCAAGGATACAAGCATCCTTAAAACAGCTACTCTGCCGTCAGTTCAGGTCAGGCCCTAACAAACCTAAAGGGTGGTTTGATAAGAACTGCACATCTGCGCTAAAATCCCTAAAAAAGGCCTTACACGCCACACCTAGATCCCCACGCGAGGTCCGAAAGGCCAGACACCTGTATCGCTGTGCAATTAAGATTAGGGAGAAAACCCTGAAGTGTGAGGCCTGGCAAGCATTAAGATCTGCCTCTGAAAATAGGGATCCAACTGCCTTTTGGAAGGCTGTAAATGCCTCCTCTGTCCGGAAGAAAAATTCTGAGCCGATAGATATAGCTATAAATGGGGATACTTGGGTGGCCCATTTCCAAAATCTGTATGACAATTTACTCCCCATCCATTTATCTCCCCCGGCTCTTATCACACTTTACGATAATAGTAGATCTTGCCTGGGAACCCTCCCCTTGGATATTGTTTTTACTTGTGAGGAGGTCACTTTGGCTATAAGGGATAGCCCTCCAGGCAAGGCACCGGGCCCGGATGCGATACCTATTGATGTTTTTAAAGCTGAAATTGATCTCTGGGCCCAATTACTAACCATTGTGATGAATTGCGCCAACACCCATGGACTTATCGCAACGTGGTCAGAGGTGATACTTGTTCCTATATTTAAAAAGGGGGACAGGCACAATCCATCTTGCTATCGTCCGATTTCCCTCCTCGACGCCTAATGAAGGTAGCTGGCCGCATTATTTTAAAGCGTGTGCAACAATGGACTGAGGAAGGCAACATTTTATCTATCTTTCAGTATGGCTTTCGCCCTGGTATGGGAACAGTTGAGCAGAGTCTACATTTGTACTTTTTAATTTCTAAGTATACTCAAGCTAAGAAAGGGAACCTTTTTATTACTTTTATTGATTTGAGTTCAGCCTTCGACTGTGTTGACCATAATCAGTTATGGTCCACAATTGATACTTCAATTTCAATTCAGCAATCCGAAAATTGTTTTCTCAGATATCTCCTGGGGGGCCCTAAATCCACAGCTAGTTATTTTGCACATATAGAACTGGGTCTCCCCTATATCTCCGATATTATAATGATTGAGCCTATCCTGCTATGGCATAACTTGTGGGTTACTCCCGAGACAGCCTTTAATTGCAATATAATTTCTGACTGCCTAAACCTTGATGGTATAAGGCAAATTAAATGGCTGTCCTTTGATGGAAACAATGTTGACTGAGATTGGCCATCCCGAGTTCTTTAAGAACCCATCTAGTATGGAAACGATGCCGAGGAAAGTCCTACGTAAATTGGCGATGGACCATCTAGCGAATAAAAGATGGTCCACGGAAAAACGTAAAAAATCTGTTTTAGCTTATCAGCAAATCACCATAGAACCGGGACTCCAATTGTACCTTGCAAGTGATCTTAATTGTTACATTAGAATGCTTCTCTCAAGGTTTAGACTGGGATCTTTTTATCGCTTAATCACTTTCCCAGCCTGTAATGACTGGTCGAGAGATTTACCGCCCTGCCCCTGTGATGATCTTGCCCCCCACACTAATATGCACTGTATTTTATTTTGTGAATTTTATTAGGTTCCAAGAAAGATCCTACTTAAACCAATTTTTAAGGAGTGGGGCCTCCGGTCTTGTAGAAACGCTTTCCTTAGACTACAATGGCTAGAAAATATGGAAGTGGTCCACACCCTAGCTACATTTTTGAAACTTTTGGTAAAGTATAGGAACTCAATGTAACATATCATATGTATTTATGTATCTTAGACCTTTTTAATCTATTAGATTTTAATGTACATGACTTTTTTGCTTGTTGTTCTATTGTTATTTCTTGTTTTTTAAATGCACTTGCCACTTTGTGATCATACCCCTGTTTTTAAAATACATGGTGTACCCATGATGGAAACGCAACCGGCACTTTGTAACTTATATTTGTTCTTAACAATGCTTGCTTTTATGATATTACTATGTATATCGAAATAAAGCTTTTTGAATTTGACAAAAAATTTGACTATTGCAATGCACTCCTGGTTGGTGCCCATGCAGTGTATTCTAAGCAGGCTTCAGAGAATACAAAACACTGCTGTCAGGGTTTTGACAAATATTAAAAAATCAGACTCAGTGGCCAAAGCCAGAGACGAGCTTTATTGGTTGCCTGTAGAAGTTATCCTCAAAGCTTTGTGCATAGCTTACAAAGCAGTACATACCCATGGCCCCAAACTCTTTAGGAAGAAACTCTCATGGTATACCCCTAACAGGACTCAAAGAATTCTATGACTCTGTTAGTTGCTCGCATTCGTAAGGTCTCCTGGGGAGGGAGAAGTTTTTCTCTTTCCACATCTTGCCTCTGGATTCAAAAGCCAATCTCTCTGATACATTCTACCAACTTCTTGGCTTTTAGAAAGCTTCTCAAAATTTGGCTGTATACACTTCCACTCTAGTGTCTTTTCTGATTCTTCTCGCTTTCACAAGCAGCGTCAAGACACCTTTGGGCATATGCCATGCTTTACTAATTAAAAATCAAATCAGTGCATGGCGAAGGTGCGAGTTAGAGTTAATGTAGTGGGCCACCAAGTTCAATACATTGTGTATGGAGACACGCAAGTTGTAATAAGTTGAAGCTGTGGCATTAATTATAATTGAAAGGTATACGATTAGATTTTGACATTCTTGTGTACTGTATCTTTTGTTTGCAGATAAAGAATAAATAAAGTTATATTAATTTAAAGGTCATGCATACATTATGAATTTAAGGTATAACTATAAGTTAAGAATGTCTAATGTGTGTGTATTTTAACTTTGATGTCTATAGAAAGAATAAGTAATGTTTTCCTAACCACAACAAAGGTTAAACCTTTAGTTTTTTTTATTGAATTTCCATGTTTTCATTTTTATTTTTAATAACAAAAGTATTGATATAATAGAATTTACTGTTGTTGTGTGAAGTGTCATTAAGTGGAGTGTGATACAGTAGAGTGGTACAGAGTGTCATAAAGTGTACGGTTGTAGAGTATAGTGTCAAAGAGTGGAGTGGAGTACAGGGGAATGGAATATGGTACAGTAGAGTGGGGTACAGTGGAATACTGTACAGTGGAGTTGTGTCCAGTGGCATTTGCAAACAAAACAGGTGATGGACCGAATGTGGATCAATGTCACACATTCATCCCAGTCCAAAGATCTGGGCCCAAATCCATCGGTTTTTTGCACTCCTCACCACCCTGGGTTAGACAATGGCGATATGCAAATCAGATCTGACCCTGTGCCCCATGGGAACAGTCCAGTCCGAACTACAAAAGCCATGTCCTTCCCAGAACGGAATCAAGCATCCGAGGACCGGTCCGGTTTCGAGGTAACACCTCTCATCAGCCCGGCTAGCTTGACTCCAGTGGTGTGGAGTGCCTGGGACCCACAGGCACTCCACACCAGTGGCATGGCATAGTGGAGAGTGCTCTACAGTGGAGGTAAGTTAGTGGGGCAGAGTGGAGTGTTTTAGAGTGTAGTATCATAAAGTAGAGTAGAATAGAGTAGAGTAGTGTAGAGCAGTGGTGGCCTCGCCGAGGGAGTGCTGCTGGGCAGTGAGGTGGGCGGGGAGGGGCCGGATGTGGGGCTTAGTAAACTCTGGCATACTGCGCAACGGAGTTAACTAAATAAATAAATAAATCAAACAATTTCCATTGCGCGCACTGTAACACCAGCTCCGCGATGCAGTGCGCACAATTTAAATTGTTTTATTTATTTATTTATTGACTTAACTCCATTGCACAGTATGCTTGAGTTTTTCTACAAACCCCCTCCCCTGCCCCTCCACTGCCCTGCCTCACCACCCCGTAGCACTCCCTCGGCGAGCCACCACTGGTGTAGAGTAGAGTAGAGTGGAGTGGAGAAGACTGGAGTGGGGCGTGGTGGCATAAAGTACAATCGAGTAAATTGACATATCGTGTAGTGGCATGTTATATAGTACAGTGGCGTGGAGTGCAATGGAGATGACAGGCATAGTGTAGAGTTGAGTAAATTGACATAATTTGGGGTGACATCATTTACAGTACAGTAGAGTAGTGTGTCATAGAGTTTTGGACAGTGTAGTAGAGTGGAGTCAAGTTTTGTACACTGGGCTGTATGGTCATAGAGTGGAGTAGAGGGTTGAACAGTGTAGTGTAGCATAGTGGCATAGAGTAAAGTAGAGCATTGAATACTGGCACACAGTACAGCAGAATGTTGTAGATGCAGCTGTATGGTCATAGAGTTGATTTCAATGTGGTGCAGTGGAGAGGTGTAGAGTGTAGTGTTGTATAGTGCCAAAAAGTGAGGTAATGTGTCATACAGTGGAGTACAGGCTAGCGCAGTGGAGTGGCATAACACAGAGTGGAGTAGGGTGTTCTACAGTCCAGTGCTGTGAAATCGATTACAGTGGAGTGGTGTAGTTTACAATGGAGTGAATTGCTATAGAGTGGTGTGATGTGTGATACACTAGACTGGACTGCTGTATTGTAGAGTGTCAAAAAGTGTATTAGAGTGGAGTAGAGTATCACAGAGTTAATCAAAGGGTTGTATTGGGGAGTGGCATGCAGTAGAATAGAGAATGGTACAGTCTGGTGGACTGGACTGGGATAGACTGTCATACAGTTGCGTGGCATAGAGTAGCATACAGTGGAGTGCTGTAAAGTGCAGTAGTGAAGTTCTGTGTGGTAGGGTGGAGTAGTGCCTGATAGAATAGTTTATATTTACTGGGGTGAAAGACTTAGTGAGAGTTGTGTAGAGTGTTGTAGAGTGGAGAACGGTTTTGTATAGTGCTATAGAGTAAAGTAGAGTGTTGTATAATGGGTTTGAGAGCAGTACATTTGTGTACAATGTAGTGCTATACCGTGGAGTATAGTGTGTGATAGTGAAGGGACATATACTGTTGTTGAGCAGAGTATAGTGGAATGCCATGAAGTGGAGCTGGGTAGAGTGGTGTGGCATAGAATGGAATAGCGTACAGTGAAGTGGCTTAGAGTGGAGTGGCATACACTGCAATAGCATACTGTGGAGTGCCATACAGTGGAGTTGCATACAGTGGAATAATGCAGAGTGGATTGGTGTACAGTGTAGTTGGGTTGTAGGAAACTCTTCCTTTTTGCCCTGATCACCCCCATTTTGTGACTCATACTGTTGGTTACTGACTTTGAAAGTTCCCTGGGCTCTGCTAAGTACGCCCAGGGCAGCTGCGCTGTCTTTAAAAGGTATATTTAATTGGTTTAATTATAATTGACCAAGGCAAACTAACTGTAAGTCCCTAGTCTATGGTGAGGCATGTAGGTTTGGAGATCCCAGTGGACGTAAGGCACTTAAGTGTGCACTGCTATGGGGTCCGCTGTCATTTTAAAGCCAGACCTATCTTTCAGACTGCTTTTTTAAATAAAACTGTGTCCAAATTCCACTTTGGAAATAAAAGTACTTCCAAACTCCAAAACTATCTTAAATACAAGTTTGAGTAACCCCTAAGATCTGTCCTAGGTGCCCCAAGGGTAGGGTTCCTTTTTATAAAAGCAGGTACATTATAATGTATGTTTTGTATGCCCTGCTGGGGGAAAACAGCCAAAGTAATCTTTCCCCCTTATTGTGCTGCTAGCTCAATAGGCTAACAGGGGAAGGCTTTATTAAACTTTAATTAGGTCTAACAATTGAAAGTAGCCGGCATCATTATTCAAAGTATCAAAATAATAGTTACAATAAATCCAACAACTTTCCAATCTTTGGTTTATTATAACTATTGTAGGAAAATAATTTTAGAACTTACTATCTCGTAGATACCTAAAACAGCCCTGTTGCAGCCTCTCCTGATTGGCCAGCATCTGACAGTCTGAGCCAAGCTGCTCTCTGAGTATGTGTTAAGATGCCTGGAGCTGAAAGAATACAGCCATTGGGTGGGAGCATATTTGCTTCCTGGAGAAGCAGGGACAGGAAGGGTGCTAGGGAGATAAACTGAACTTCAAAGGTAGAAGCACAGATGTCCTAGCACCCATGCCAGCTTGAACTCCAGCCAAATGGGAGCACCCCTAATTAGACTTGAGAGGAGTTGAAAGGGGAGCATAGGGAAATGTTAGCCATCCTGTGGATTGGATAGCCAGACCTGCATGCCAGGAACAGAATTTCTCCATTTTTATTTTGGTGAAATGAGCATTCTGGGACGAAACTATGCCACACTTCCCAGAAAGTTGTCCTAGCAGAGGGGGGCAACTTAGACCCCATTGGTTGGGGTGTTACCTAGGGATGGACAGTAAACTCCTCTCTGCTGGCGAAATTCACAGAGTTTTGCCCAATCCCTGCTCCACTTGGAGTGCAGAGTTCATCAAAAACTGAGCCAACAGCCTCATGGTGGGGAAGAGTTTTCTCTCATACAGCTCGCCAACATTAAGAAAAACAAGCACCAGATGCATCATGGTTAGATTACTTAGCACGGGCATTCGGGGCAGGTCGCTAAAACTTGTGTTGATAAAGTAGCCACTTACTTTGTGAAAGCTGCTGCTCGAGTAGAAATACTACTCAAGTGGAAGATAGAAGCAGCACATTCCGGCACACCGTGTGGTACCAGTTGTGCTGATTTTATCATGTAGGACAAGCTCCATGTGCTAAAAAATAAGCACAAGCAGTGCGACGGACTGGAATCCTGCTGCTCATGGAACTCCACAGAGTTTTACTCTGTGAGTTCCACCCAATTCTAGTGTCAAAACCTCTTGCCAGATTAGAATGGGGAATACATAAGGGGAAATCTGCTGGATTCCCTCAGATCCCTGCTTGAACCATCTGGAGAATTAGGGTTGCTCTGATGGACCATTGGATTGCACAATAGAGGACTGCACTCAAAAGGATTAAAGCCTGCTGCACTCTAAAGGCTCTACAAAAGATGGACTCTGCCTCTATTAAAGGATAAGGAGTGGATTCTCTGAGTCGGGACAGACAGGAAAGTGCTAGAAAAGGTCACCTGAACCATTCGCTGAAATGACAACTCCAGCTGCTCATCTTCATCTGGATTTTACTGGACCTGCCAAGTGTATTGTGGGACTTGCAGTCCTGGACCCTAAGAGGCAAAGCAGAGCTTCTGAACTCTTGGCTGACTCCGTTGGACACTTTTTGATCCTCAAGGAAGCTTTCAGAAGAAGAGCTGAAAGCTTGGGAACTCTTTCCCAAGTTTTGTGAAAAAGCTCAAGTAAGTGACCAGAATTTGACAACGAGTGTCAAGCCTTACGATGCTGGTCTGTCCCATTGAAAGACTGGGAGCTCCTTGTCAATGAAGACAAAGACCTCCAGGGCACACCAAGGCATCATGCTGTAAGGCTGCTGTCGTCGATGCAAAATCCGGATCCGAAATCTGATCACTTGACGTCAAGAGTAAAAGCTCCCAAAAAGTGATTAAGTGAGACGTTAAAAACTTTACCGGGCCCAACCACTCCTCGAATCCACCCATGCTTCCTCACCGTCAGCCTGAAACTATTAATTTGTCATGGTCCTGCGTAACCAGAAGGCTGCAACTGGTGGTTTACACTTCATCATATCGCTGCTTACTTCCATTTGATCTTTGTAATTTTGGTGTCATGTTAAAGATAAAATATTCTCTATAATTTCAAATTGGTATTGGATGTGTATTGTGCTGTGTCTTTCACTTATTTAGTGTGTTAGTTATATTAAATGCTTAACCTACCTGCCTCCAAAGTTAAGCCTGACTGTTCGTCTGCCAAGTTAGCAAGAGTTGAGTAAGGATTAATTGATTGATACTTGACTGAACTGTATGAGTGAATGTGGTATTATTACTAGTTGTAGGTACCTACCTGCACTTAGTAATAGCCCACCATTCAACATTTGGTGCATAATGGTGAAATCCAGAAGTTGTATTTGATACATTCAGTATTTAAGTGAGGCAATTTTATGCCTAGAATCCAGATATTAAGGCCTATTGTATGCTCACATAATCTAAGATTTTGTAGGCCACTGTTTCTTTCAGTGGCTGGACTCTATTTCTATGCTATGCAGTCCTTAGTTTTTTGGTAAGAATAGAGAATTAGTAGAGAATTGAGGGGCATATTATCAAGGGGGGCGATAGGAGATTATCGCCGCTTTAGCTGCCGTTTTCGGCCACTAAGCGGCGATAATTCTATCGCCCTATTAGCAAGCTGTCGCTAACAGCAGTTAGCGACAGCTTATAGGCGATAGCGAGCGGTTTGGGGCCCTCTTTGCATGTCAGCGATATTTATCGGTAATGACATGCAAAGTGGGCGTACCCACCTGTTAGCGACTGAAAGCAGCCGCTAACACAGCTATCGCCTATTACCAATACAGGCATAGCGATGGAAATATTCGCGCTAAGCGCAAATATCTCCAAAAACTAACGCCTGCTCAGACCAGTTCTTAGCCATTATATTCAATGGGAGGTGGATATAATGGCTAAGACCCTGTTAGCGATAATGCGTGAATATAGCTGTATTCTCAGCGATATTCACGGATTTCGCCGCTATCAACGGAAATTTTATCGCTTTTGAGATAAACGTTGCTAATAGCATGTCATCTCAGCAATAAAATCCAGTGATGCGCGGCGACAAAAAAAAATGACGCTAACCCTACTTAGCGATAAATATCGCTATTTGTTGATAATATGCCCCCAAATTTTTCAATTTTGCCTGTAACATAATTTCCTTGTGTTACAAAGTTTTTAAGCTGAAACTTAATTTTTCTTGATTTAGTGGACTTTTGTCTACATAATGTTTTTTTTTTAAATTCCTATGTACTGTATGTGACTAGTTCTCTGTGTACTCAATTTTTCGGCAATGAATAAAGCTCTTTAATTACTATAAACATTTTGTTGACATCCCCAAATGTGGCTAGGGGGCTAGGACTTATATTTCTGTCTGTCCCTAGTGGTTGTTTCTCACATTAAATTATATTTATATATATATGTCGCCAGTAGGTAGTTATAGTTAGGATTTTTTTCAATGTTAAATCTCAAAATTCTATTTGGAATAACTTTGGCGCCGGTTGACGAATCTGCCTGAAAATTTCCTCAAAATGGCCTCGCGGAGCTCCGGTCCTTCCCTAAAAGTTTGGGGGGGATGCGTCAAGCGGGGGCCGAGATAAAAGGGAGGTCCCAAAATGCGTTTTCCCCATGTTAATTTCCATAGGGCGGTCGATTTCACTTTTAGCCCGAACGGCTGAATGGATTTCCACCTAATTTGGCAAAATTGTCGGGACTGGTAGCCCGATGGGCCTTTGCTATGTCTCAGGATATGTGCTCCAGTGGATTTTGAGTAATTTAGGTTAAAAAAAATATATATATCTAGAGCCGCGCCCCGGTCCGCGCACCGGGGAGCACTCAAAGCGCGCCACGCGACTTGCGTACGGAAAGCTGATTGGCTCTTGGGTGTCTGTAAACATTCGAAACAGTCCGCAGCGGCCGCCATCTTGTACCTCGGTAGGATTGAGGTGGTAAAAATCAAAGGGGGAAATGAGCAAAACGGGGCAGGGTACACCCCCCTGACCCCCTAGGTTTGATGTGGGAGTCATAAAAGGGCCGTACGGGGCAAAAAAAAAATTTATTTTTTTGATTTGCGCCGGGGGAGGGCCCGGTCCGCGCACCGGGGAGCGTACGATTGAGAAAAAGAATGACACTTTTTAAAAAAAAAATGGCATTTTTTTATATATTGGAGGTAGTTCTGAAAAGAACTTTTTTTTTGTTTTTGTTGTTTTATATTTTTTTATACTTTTTGAAACGATTTTATATTTTTTTGGGATTTTTTACAGGGGAAAAACAAAAACAGGGATTCAAAAAATGCTCAACAGGAGCAAAAAAATGAGAAAATTTAGGGACGGGGAGAGCATCGGTGTTCCTGTTTCTTTATTGCAATGAGTTCAACGCTCTGCTCCCCATAACAGAGTAGTTCGTCACAGTCCTTGCATAAAAATGTTATGCCTGCAAAAACCGGCTGGATGTTAGGGACCATTCTTGCACGTGTTGAACCTGAAGGTGTTGCTCCACCAGTGGAGGTGCTGCTGCCATCTCTTCGTGCCTTCTCTGCCAGCTCCCTGACACTCTCCCTGGAATAATTTTTTGGGTGTCTTCTTTTGACATGCCTAATTAAATTGGCATTTCCAAAGCTGTATTTTTTTAGAGGATTGCCTCTGGATAAAATACTTCCACATATTTTACAAGTTACTTTACTTGCAATAACTTTTTTTTGTCCTTCAGGGATGTCATAAAATTTCCAGATGAAGTGGTTCTTTGTTTTCTGGTGAGGAGGGTCCTCTTGCACAAATCCATCTGAATCACTGCTGGATGACTCCCTTGCAGCCATTGCTGTAGATCAGGAAAGTAATGAGTTGAAAAATCACAAAACACCTCTTGCTCTCTCCAAGTGCAAATCAATAGTGAGAGAAATGGGTGGGTTTCTCTAAATTTAGAAAAAAATAATTATTGAACCAATGAAAAGTGTTATTTACAGGTCACATGACCATGGGCTTCATCATTATGAAACCAAAACTGTTATGAACCAATGAAAAGTGTTATTTTCTGGTCACATGACCCGACGCGCTTACGCGACGCGCCGCGACATATTTTAACTTTACAGAAACAAACAGTCAATGGATGTTGTCATCAGTGATGTCATCAGTGATGTCACTGACCATGTCATGAATGATGTAATATGTGACATCATTAGCAGTGGATTGCGGGTGCGCGATATATAGTTAGTGGAACTAACTATATATGCGAATTTCAATGGTTTTGTGCGAGTAAAATAAGGTTATGTAAATGCTAATCCCTAACTATATATGGTCTATAACCTATGGTTTTTTCAGTGAATTTTTAAGGTTTTGTAAATGTTAATTCCTAACTATATATGGTCTAAAACCTATGGTTTTTTCAGTGAATATTTAAGGTTTTGGAAATGCTAATTCCTAACTATATATGGTCTATAACCTATGGTTTTTTCAGTGAATTTCAATGGTTTTTTAATAGCAAATATCAAAAGCTGTAAAATGTATTCTTATTTTAATGCAAACATATATTTTATATGTTTTAAATAAAAAAAATGTATGCATCTGCCAAACCCTGACCTCTTAATAGTGCACTGTGGTGGAAATGATTTGGGCACTATGACTGGGGTTGGTCTGGAAATGCTTTTAAAGAACACCTTTCTTCATTTGAAGACACTTTTTCCCCAAACTGCCTTGGTATATTCCAATATATGTCAAAGACAGAAATGTAAGTGGTCCAACCAATTTTTTCCACAATTTGAGAAAGCACGGAAACATGTGAATAAATCTGTTTCTGCTTACATGAGAGACTATGGAATGGGTTTAATATACAACAATAACTTGCGTTCCAACATTCACGACATCTACAGAAGAGATGGTGTGCACTTCTCCGATGAAGGTAATAGAATATTAGTCCTTTATTTAAAAGTGTGCATTGGAACCTACTTGTAGGTACCTAAATTAGCCACATAACCCAATATCTCTTTTCAGAGCTACCCTACCTCTGATCATTCAAAACGCTTATCTTTTTCAAATTTTTTTTTTTCACCAAAGTACGCTCCCCGGTTCGCTTACCGGTGCACGTACCGGGCGCTCCCACTGCGAAATTTTCAAAAATTTTATTTTTTTATTGTTGCATATATCAGCGGCCTAATCCCCCCTCAGAAAACCTAGAGGGTCACAAAGTGTCTACCGTGCCCCCTTCTACCCATTCCAAACATTGTTTGTCCTCCATCTTATGTATCAATTCTACCGATACACAAAATGGAGGACTCCCGTAACGCTGCCGGTTCGCGCACCGGGGAGCGCACCGGTAAGCGCTCGATAAAAAAAGGTGGGAAAGTAATTTACAGAAAAAACACTACAGACACTTTCATCAAATATAGAATAGGCCCTACTACATAGCAGTCCCTACCATTTACCCAAATTTGATGGAATTTCATTGAGAAAATTATGCTGTAAGCCTGACTAAATATCCTGAGGTAAATTACCTAACAAAAACACTTATGAAGTGTTAGAATTGACAACCAATCAAAATACTACTTTCAATATCTTCTATTATTTCATGACATTTGATTGGTTATGTACCTGAATATATATAAAGAAAGAGAGAGAAACACAGCCATTTTGACTACTACTTCCTGAAGTACATATCAAGTGCATTTCAACTGAGAACTTAAACTCCTTTTTGAAAGGTAAGATGTTATTTTAAAAACTGAAGTATGTTCTTCACTTTAAGTTAATTTGGAAAACATTTTCTGATAGTTATATACTATCCCTCTGTAATAGTTATAGAATAAGATAGACTTCTCTGTTTTAGTTATGTATCGAGTTAGGCTTGTCTTGTATAATTAAGAATTAACTTAGGCTTTATCTCATACATTTTTTTATATTTCTACTTCCAGTCTGATACCAAACAGTGTCCAAAGATAAAATCACTGTTTAAAAAAACAAACTACCTGTCTGTACTTAAACTCAACAGTGCCCTATCTGTACTGATATATTTTTTTAAAATTCATTTTACAGCACAAAAATGGAAGGAGAGAAAAAAATAACTTCGAAATTGTTGCAGAAAGCAACACAGATACAGAAATTGACTCTGAATTCTATGATGAATCACAGGACTTTGAACTTCTGCAATGTGTCGAAACAGTAGATTTCCTAATTGAAAATGAGAAAATTTCTGACAATTAATTATTAGAAGTTCTTTTTAATTTTGAAAATGAATCAGAAAAATACATTTATATTTAATAATTCAAAAATTGTTTGAGACATTATTCATTTTTATATGTATTTTGTAAACTAGTAGCACATTGATTATAATGTAAAATCAGACTTTAAATATACTGTGCAACTTTTTTGTGTTACGTAGTAAGTTTGCTCATAGTTACTTCCTTTCTTCCACTATATTATCTCCAATGTGTATTTAACATCTCTTTATCATCTCCTGCCTCCATGGTGTTTCTGCTTCCCTGACAGACTACGCTATGAATTCCATATACCACAATAACTTCTGAAACAACATGCAAGATATTTACAAAGAAAACAGTGTATTTTTATTTTTAGACTCTGCATTGGTACCTACATGTTGGTACTTAAATAAAAAAAAAATTAAAAAAAAGAACAATCAATAAACATACAATATTTGAACATTCTTTCTTCCTATTTTTCCAATATTACGCTTCCCGGACCGCTTCCCGGTGCGCGTACCGAGCGCTCCCCCCGCAAAAAAAACGAAAAAATTCTTTTTTTTTTCCTCGCGGGGCCCTTTTAAAGCCCCCTCATCAAACCTAGGGGGTCAGAGAGGATGTACTCCGCCCCCTTATGCTCATTTACCCCTTTGTTTTTGCCACATCTTGTGTCTCGATCCTACCGAGACACAAGATGGCGGCCGCTCCGGACTGTTTAGAATGTTCACAGTCACCGGGGAGCCAATCCGCTTCTCCTAGCGAAGTTCCGTTACGCGTCAGGTACGCGAACCGGAGCGCTAACCGGAGCGCTGTTACAGATATATCTGTTTTTTGAAACGTTAATTTCTCAAAATCCACTGGAGCACATATATTAAGACATAGCAAAGGCACGTCGGGCAAACCATATCTACAATTTTGCCAAGTTTCGTGTAAATCCATTCAGCCGTTCGAGCTAAAAGTGATTCCAACCGCCCTATGGAAAAATGAATGGGAAAAACATGTTTTGGGACCCCCCTTTTTTCTCGCCCCCCCTTGACAGCCCCCCCCAAAATTTTCAGGGACTGCTCAGAAACAAAATGTGCCATTTTCCTGAAAATTTCAGCCAATTCCGTCCACAAACGCCAAAGTTATTTGACATAGAATTTTCAGAAATCCCATAGGAAAAAAATCCTAACTATATATACCTACTGGCGACTGCCAGTAGGTAATATATATATATATATATATATATATATATATATATATATATATATATATATATATATATATTACCTACTGGCGGTCGCCAGTAGGTAGTTATAGTTAGGATTTTTTTCAATGTTAAATCTCAAAATTCTATTTGGAATAACTTTGGCGCTGGTTGACGAATCTGCCTGAAAGTTTCCTCAAAATGGCCTCGCGGCGTTCCGGTCCTTCCCTGAAAGTTTGGGCCGGATGCATCAAGCAGGGGCCAAGATAAAAGGGGGGTCCCAAAACGCGTTTTCCACATGTTAATTTCTATAGGGCCGTCGATTTCACTTTTAGCCCGAACGGCTGAATGGATTTACACCAAACTTGCAAAATTGTAGGGACTGGTAGCCCGATGTGCCTTTGCTATGTCTCAAGATATGTGCTCCAGTGGATTTTGAGTAATTTAGGTTCAAAAAAATATATATATCTATAAGCGCGCCCCGGTACGCGCACCGGGGAGCGCACCGGGCGCGCCACGCGACTTTCGCACGGAAAGCTGATTGGCTCTCGGGTGTCTGTAAACATTCCAAACAGCTAGGAGCGGCCGCCATTTTGTGTCTCGGTAGGATCGAGACACGAGTGGTGGCCAAAACAAAGGGGGAAATAACCATAAGGGGGCAGAGTAGACCCCCCTGACCCCCTAGGTTTCATGTGGGGGCTATAAAAGGGCCCCGCGGGGCAAAAAAAATATATATATTTTTTTCGATTTGCGCGGGGGGAGCGCCCGGTACGCGCTCCGGGGAGCGCACCGGGGAGCGCACCGGGGAGAAAAGAGAATGGCAGAGTTTAAAAATTTAAGTCATTTTATATAAATGGGAGGTAGTTCTGAAAAGAACTGTTTTTTTTTCTTTTTGTTGTTTTATTGATTTTTTTGTTTTTTGAACATTTTTTACTTTTTATGGCTTTTCTGAACAGTTTTATATTTTTTTGTATTTTCTTGGGGGAGCAACAAAAAACAGGGAATTGTAAATGGCTCAACTGGAGCAAAAAAAATTGTGCAAAAAATTAGGTTTTTTTCGGGCACATATGGTTCTCCCCAGCACAGATGATACGTTTAACACTTTGCTCACCATAGCAAATTAACTCACCACAATATTTGCACATGATTTTAAAATCGTTAAATTTGGGTTGTATGATAGGCATTGTCTCTGTTGCCTCTGAACCCGATGGAGTTGGTTCTTTTGATGTTGAGGGTCTAGATGATGATGGGGGTAGCTTACTGCAGAGGTCCCTTACCTCTGCAGCAGAATAGTTGATTGGGTGCCAACGGATTATGTGCCGAATCATGGTATGATTCCCGAAGGAATATTTTTTGTTAGGGTTCCCCCTGGACAGCTCAGCATCACAAATCAAACAAGTCACCTTCGCAGCGTTGACTTTTTTGAAACCCCTTGGGATTTTGTAGAACTGCCATACGAAGTGCTCTTTTGGTTTGTAGGGCTGATGAACTTCTTGCAGGAACTGCCTTTAGCGTTCCTCCTCTTCCTCCTCCTCCTCCTCTTCTTCTTGACCACCAATGTGATCTTCTGGTGGTCTTTTTGATGGTGGTGGTGGTGGTGGTGGGGCAGATGCTCCAGCTGCTGCTGCTACTGTAGCCATTTTTAAGTAGAATATATTAGAGACAGATCTCCAAACAGGTCTTCCTCAGTCAAAGGACAAAGTCAGAATAAAGAAAAAAGGAGGGGGCTTTCATCATTTGGAAAAAAAATAGTTCTGGACCAATGAGAAGTGTTATTTTCAAGTCACATGACCAGGGCTTTCATCATTTGGAAACCAAAAGTGTTGTGAACCAATGAAAAGTGTTATTTTCAAGTCACATGAGCAGGGCTTTCATCATTTTGAAACCAAAAGTGCTGTGAACTAATGAAAAGTGTTATTTTCAGGTCACATGACCCGACGCGATGCTATACTCAAGTGGTTTTTACGAAAATTTACTTTTTAAAAAATATATATTGCTACATTGGGCTATATATATGTTACAGCCCAAATGTAGCCCAAATGTAGCCCAATGTAGCCAAATGTAGCCCAAAGATGGCCACCAGAGACAAAAAAATACTAATGTAGCCCAAATATCAGCCATATCTAGCCCAACTATAGCCCAATGATAGAATGTACCAGAGTGTTCTCAAGAACAACTAGAGCGTTAACAGTCTTACTTATAAAGTGAGACTTATAGTTAGGAATTAGCATTTAAAAAACCTATGAAATTCACAGAAAAAACCATAGGTTTCACACCAGTTATAGTTAGGAATTAGCATTTAAAAAACCTATTAAATTCACTGAAAAAACCATAGGTTTCACACCAGTTATAGTTAGCTGGAAATTTTACTGACATAAAACCATTGAAATTCCACGTTATAGTTAGTTGGACTCACTATAACTTGCGCGTGTAATGCACTGCTGATGACGTCACATATTACATCACTCATGACATGGTCAGTGACATCACTCATGACATCACTGATGACACCATCCAGTGAATGAGTGCCTTTCTGAAAAATAAATATGTTTTATATATGTATATGTAAAGGTCGATGGAAGAATAAATGTTTAAATAAGTATTTCAATGAATGTTTTTTTTTTTAAAATTTATTGGTTAACTGCCTTATTAAGTGTATCTTAGTAAATATATATATTAGCGAGTAATGTTTAAATATTTAAATATATGTATCAGTGTTTCACTTTGTGTATAATTGGCTGCATGGGTTGGTGAGTAGCTACATGTGTGTGTATATGGGTTATTAGATGTTTTTTTATTATCAGTATGAGTGTCTGTATGGTTTGGTGGGGGTATTACTTAGCGTATAGATGCATCAATGACTGACTCACTGTATGTGTTTTGAAGACAGCATATGTGCAGGACTGTATGGGTGGATGAGTGTGTATATGTGTGTGTTAGTGAGTGAATGACTGTCTCACTAGTGTCTTTATCAGTAACGACATATGTTTTAATCTAGTATATGTGAGTATTGATGTTTATAAGTTAGTATATGTGAGATTGTAAGAGTTCCGGTTTAAATAAGTATGTGTTTCTATAGGTAATTGTTTAAGAGAGTGAGTATGTGTAAGTTTCCTTAGAAGTAAGGTGGTAGTGTGTGTATAGCTGTATATGCAAATTAATGGATGCTCAATAGTTTATTTGCATGTGTGATTATGTGTGTGAGTAACTTTTGGATGACTGTTGGTGTGTAATAGGATGTATAGGTGTTTCACTACATATGATGAGTGAATATATGTATGAGTGACTATGTAGAACTGTTGGTGAATGAGTGGATGTGTATATAGATGGTGGTATTACTGAATTGGTTGTTGTAACTGGTATGGGTATAACCACTTTTTTGGAAAATGTTAGTTTCTATTTTTGAATATATGTTTCAAGGGTTACTTTACAGTGAAAGGAGGTCTGTCACTCTGTCATAAGGATGAAGTCATCAGTGATGTCATGAGTGATGTCACTGACCATGTCATGAGTGATGTAATATGTGACGTCATCAGCAGTGCATTACACGCTCAAGTTATAGTGAGTCCAACTAACTATAACGTGGAATTTCAATGGTTTTATGTCAGTAAAATTTCCAGCTAACTATAACTGGTGTGAAACCTATGGTTTTTTCAGTGAATATATATATATATATTCCTTAAAGCAACCTAGTAATAATAATTACAGTACATACTACACCATCTGCGCTGCTCTTCCCTGAGAATCACACCCCATGTCCGCCCGACACCTCCCTTTCACCCTATTCACTACTGCACCCTCTGACGCTCCTCTTCCTCTGTGTCCGATTGTCCAGGCCGGTCCCAGGCTATCACCTAGCCCTGCGGATGTAGTTTATGGCCCCAACTGTAAAGAATCTGTAAAAATCGTTTTTTTTTGCGTGGGGAGCGCCCGGTACGCTTTTGTGCAATGGGCGGTGGTAATCTAAATGATGAAATCTAAATGATGAGGAGAGGGGGGAGTGGGGGGGCAGCGTTCAAAGCACATCAGCGTGCATAAACACGAAAATGTATTTATCTACCACGTACTTGACCTATGTCTCTGAGACGCATTCCCTTGTGTTTTTCGCAATGGTAGTCTGTTCATTACATAGATCGCCCGAGGGCGGTAGTACAGACCGTGCGTAGGAAAGGGTCAAAAGCCAGGGCTATAGGAGTATGTAACAAGCGAGCCATTTAATTGAAAAAACTAAACGTGACAAACGGTTGCAGGATCAGTGAAGGTTGATTTTATAATTGAAAGTATAACAGGATCAGTTACAATAAAATCGTCCATACGCACACCATGGGCGAGTATCATGGGTAACATTACTTCGAAGCTTTATTAATAAATAAATCAATAATGAAAAATCGACATCAATAGGGTTGTCCGTATTCCCAGTCAGTACCCTTCCCCGCCCGCCATGTGCACAAAGACCGCATACATCCCCCATTACGTCAAGGCTAAGTAACTAGAACGTCTTAAGGAGTTGCAAGTCCCTCCCATACTGGCGCCATTTTGGTCGAGGCCAGGCAGGTGCAGAGTATAGTTCAATGTCTCCAATAAGTAGCGGCAGGACCAGAATCCCTTTCGACAGTTCTGGCTTCGTCATTACGAGCACTAGAAAACAAGACATTCTGGGCAATACCACCCTTGACGCAGCTCTTTATGCTACAAGATGGTGTCTTCCATTCAGAAAATATTGTTGGCAGCATTTTGAAAGGAAAGATAAACGGCCGTTCTCCTAGTGAGTCTCACATTGTTACATTTATGAAGAATGTTGAAGAGTAGTATGTTGAAAATCTGAAGCCATCGTTCTACAAACTCTCAACCAGCCTTGGATGGAAAAATCCTGAAGAATGTACAAACTGAAAACCAGTTTTTGTCTGCATAGCATCCACAGCAACACTTGAGTCAGCTTTGTGTGAAGCCGCCATCTTGATTCAATCATTAGCGTCCCCCTGCACACATTCAGGGACCTGGTCGTGTCTTCAGGTCAAACGGATTGTGGGACAAGATGCAGAAAGGAAGAGGAAAAAAGTTCCGCCGGACCCCGGGAGCCGGCCGCCTATGTCGGGGGCGATCTTAGGCCACACCAGGGCAACAAGACTTGGGGAGGGGGCAGGAGCCAAGCGCCCCCTCCCAGTCCGCGTCACCACACCGTATGTTGAAAATCTGAAGCCATCGTTCTACAAACTCTCAACCAGCCTTGGATGGAAAAATTCTGAAGAATGTACA
Organism: Lissotriton vulgaris; assembly: GCF_964263255.1. Lineage (NCBI taxonomy): Eukaryota > Metazoa > Chordata > Amphibia > Caudata > Salamandridae > Lissotriton > Lissotriton vulgaris. The sequence continues at coordinate 163,569,903 of NC_141697.1, read as the reverse complement.
AACTGAAAACCAGTTTTGGTCTGCATAGCATCAGCAGCAACACTTGAGTCAGCTCTGTGTGAAGCCGCCATCTTGATTCAATCAATACTGTCCCCTTGCACACATTCAGGGACCAGGCCGCAGGACGTGTCTTCAGGTCAAACGGATTGTGGGACAAGGTCCAGAATGGAAGAGTCACCAAAAGGCAAAAAGTTCCGCCGGACCCCGGGAGCCGGCCGCCTATGTCGGGGGCGATCTCAAGCCACACCAGGGCAACAAGACTTGGGGAGGGGGCAGGAGCCAAGCGCCCCCTCCCAGTCCGCGCCACCACACCACCTCTCTGGGGCCTCCGTCAAGCGGTTCAGGGAGGCACCGCAGGCAGCGGTTCTTCAGATCAGTGGCTCTCACCGGCAAGGCTCCCCTCCGTCAGCAGCAATCGTTGGCACTGTGGTTGCGGCCAGAGGCCCCGCCTAGTCAACGCCCCGGCCTCTCCATGTTGTAGGCCGCAAGAGTGGGCGCAACTCAGCTGGCCAAGCGAGACTTGGGGAGGGGGCAGGAGCCAAGCGCCCCCTCCCAGTCACTTTCTTTGCCATGGGACCTCCTTGGCTGTTCAGGTAAAAACCTCCCTGTCCCTTGCTCCTCTTCCTCTTCTTCCTCCTCTTGTTGTAGGATGATCTGAGGAGGTGGTCCTCTCTTCCTAGGAGGAGGTCGTGGTGGTGGGGATGCACCAGCTGAAGCTACAACCCTTGCTATTGCTAAGTGATGAAAAAAGGTCTTCCTCTCACAAAGATGAAAGTCAGAGTGAGGAAACAAGGAGGGGTTTTCATCATTTGGGACAAGAAATAGTTCTAAACCAATGAAAAGTGTTATTTTTAGGTCACATGACCTAGCCTTACATAATTAGGAACCCAAAAGTGAAATGAACCAATGAAAAGTTTTATTAACAAGTCACATGACCTGTTATGCTTACTTTACGTGCTCCGCGCCACGCCCCGGTTCGCTTCCGGGAAGCTGCGCTTCGCGCCTCGCGCACCGGAGCACTTCCGGGTGCGCTAACGCGGCGCGTCATATGACGCATTACGCGACAACGTAGGTCCAGAATATAGTCAAAATGTCTCCACCAACCAGCGGTCGGAACACAACCCCTTTCAGCAGTCCAAAAAGTTCTGTTAAATGACAACAGAAGGGACAGGCAACAAGAACCATCAGTCAAAGAGGGGAGGGCAAGTTCTTCTCTACCGGGTCACGTTGGGGCTCCACCGGAACTGATCGAATTGGTAGTCTACAGTGTTTCTGGATGTTTCAGACTGAAGCTGGCGTCAGCATGAGAGCACCCCGTGGCTACGTCGTGGCCATTCCGCGAGCAATCATGGCAGTCGCTCCCCACCGGAAGTCTGCGGGATTCGGGGGCCCCGGTGACTTTTGTAGAATCTTCAAGGCTGAGGGGACGCTTTTGGGAATGGGGCCCATGCCCTAGCAGTCAAGCGTCCGAGTTCCAGCGTTGCCCAGAGCCATCCTTGCAGGCCAGGCCCAAGTCTGTGGAGCCGACCGCCATTTCAAGAGCTCCGTGGCAGCCGCCTGTCGCTGTACCGCAAGATTGGGTGCAATTCCGTTGGATGGCGGGTGAGACGCTGTAATAGCAAGAGCAGGCACAATTCAGCTGGCCGACCGAGGCACTGTGTCGCAAGAGCGGGCGCAAGTCAGCTGGTCGAGTGAAGCGCTGGGGTGTAGCTGAGAAACCTCCACCGGGGGAGGTGGGGGAGGCTCGTTCGCGCCGCCTCTCCCTTCTAGTGCCCCCCACGCCGTCTACTGGCGCAGGTATATGTGATGGTCGGATCACGGTACCGCAGGACGTGTCTTCAGGTCAAACAGATTGTGGGACAAGGTGTGGAGCAGGCGCAATTCAGCTGGCTGAGGGAGGCACTGTTCCGCAAGAGCGGGCGCAAGTCAGCTGGTTGCGTGAAGCGCTGGGGTGTAGCTGAGAAATCTCCACCTGGGGAGGTGGGGGAGGCTCGTTCGTGCCGCCTCTCCCTTCTAGTGCACCCCACGCCGTCTCCTGGCGCAGGAATATGTGATGGTCGGACTAGAGCACCGCAGGACGTGTCTTCAGGTCGAACGGATTGTGGGACAAGGTCCAGAATGGAAGAGTCACCAAAAGGCAAAAAGTTCCGCTTGATCCCGGGAGCCGGCCGCCTACGTCGGGGGCGATCTTAGGCCACACCAGGGCAACAAGACTTGGGGAGGGGGCAGGAGCCAAGCGCCCCCTCCGAGTCCGCGCCATCACACCGCCCCTCGGGGGCCTCCGTCAAGCGGTTCAGGGAGGCACCGCATCACATTGTTTTCCAATGCAGTCAGGTCCACAAACAGCCCCCACTTACTTTGAGAATAGTGAAGCTGCAGCAGGTGCAAATAAGCTTCAGACAGTGTGACAAGCGCTGCTCGGAACCCTCAACTATGGCACCCAACATCTAGGACTTATGCCATTTGTGCAAGGCAGTGAAATTGAAGCATCTCAGGGACCAAGCAACATACCATATCCAGAGTCCTTCCCACAGCCTCTGCCTTCCTTCTTACCTAGGTATTGTTCTTTCACTCCCACTCCAGGCTTTTAGTCTGTGGATGGAAAACCATGAACCTACACTCACCTATGAAAATCTTACTATTGATGGTTGATTTTGAGCCCCAAATACAAAGGCTTGTTTGGATCGATGTTGCAGCAGGCTGCCATGTAAATAGTTATTTAATAAAACGTTTTACCCTGTTTCTTGTTGATTTTGAGCCCCAAATACAAAGGCTTGTTTGGATCGATGTTGCAGCAGGCTGCCATGTAAATAGTTATTTAATAAAACGTTTTACCCTGTTACTTTGCTGGTGTGTTGTATATATTTATAATATTTGCATAGGGTTTGTCGTTGTTTTGGGTGGGGTGGGCGGCGGAGCCGAGCTGTCTTGCAGCCATCATGGTGTTGAGCTCAGTTCCTCTCACTAGTTTCGTATTTCTCATGAGGGGTTGTTCATAATGTTTCTATTTTAGCGAGGTCAAAAAGAGATCCCATTAGTGGCCTTCTGATTTTGCTTGATTCCTTTTGTTTTTTTAACGATTTTTCACTATCTGCAAAGACTAAACAGAGTATTGCGACTCTGTGCTTGTTTGTAAATAGAGAATGAACCAAAGAGAACCAATTCCAAAACAATAAATGCTAGGATAACAATCAATCAAATGGAGAGGGAAGCAGGCACGACGGATTACAACGGGGGCAAAGGCCTGCGTTACCTACCCTTCACTATCTGCAAAGAGAGAATACTCCTAAAAGAAAAGAGGAGGGGGGGGCAGCGTTCAAAGCACATCAGCGTGCATAAACACGAAAATGTTTTTACCTACCACGTACTTAACATTTTAAAGCTTTTGATATTTGCTATTAAAAAAAAAAAAAAATTCACTGAAAAAAACATAGGTTATAGACCATATATAGTTAGGAATTAGCATTTACAAAACCTTGAAAATTCACTGAAAAAACCATGGGTTATAGACCATATATAGTTAGGAATTAGCATTTACAAAACCTTATTTTACTCACACAAAACCATTGAAATTTCATATATAGTTAGTTGCACTAACTATATATTGCGCACCCGCAATCCACTGCTGATCATGTCACATATTACATCATTCATGACATGATCAGTGACATCACTGATGACATCACTGATGACATCACTGATGACATCTCAAATGACATCACTGATGACATCACTGATGACATCTCAAATGACATCACTGATGACATCACTGATGACAACATCCAGTGGCTGTATGTTTCTGAAAAGTCAAAATATGTCTTACATATTGAAGAATGAGTGGATGTATAAGTGTCTGGATGAAGGATTTAGTAGGTGCATGACTGACTGTATGAGTGAGTGATTAAATGTGTCTCACTGAGTGCATGGGTTAGTGACTAAACTGTCTTAATTTGTGCATCATTATATCTGTTGTTCTGTAAACTGCTGCATGTGTTGATCAGTAGCTTTATGATTAAGTATATGGGTTATTGATTGGTTGCCCAAGTATTTGTATGGGAGAGTGAGTGTGTGTGTGGGTGGCTGTGAGGTGTGTGACTATGTGCATAGATGTGTGAGCAGTTGATTCACTAGATGTATGGGTTCAAAAGTGCATGTGGAAACAGCTGTATGGGCGGTTGACTGTGTGCATTAGTGTATTAGTGAGTGAATGGATATCTCAGTGCTACATGTCAAAGTAAGTGCATATGTAAAACACAGTACATGTGAGAGTTGACATATATAAATAACTGTGCATAAGAGCCAGTGAATGTGTGAGTGGCTGTATGGATCATTGTGAACTTGTATCAGGGATTGTATAACAGAGTAAATACGTGTTAGTATATGTTTGAATAAGTAAGGTGTGTATAACTGTATAGTTGAGGAAATTGAAGTGTGATTGATTCTTTGCATGACTGACTAGGTGTGTGAGTAACTCCATGGATGAGTGACAGTCTGTGAGTGTCTGTTTACTCTGAGTGTATCTAAGATTATATTAGAGTCTGAAGAGGTTCACCGTATTATCACATGAATGATGTCATCAGTGATGTGATCAGTAATGTCAAATGAGATGTCATCAGTGGTCATTTGAGATGTCATCAGTGATGTCATCAGTGATGTCATCAGTGATGTCATTTGAGATGTCATCAGTGGTGCCATCAGTGATGTCATCAGTGATGTCATCAGTGATGTCACTGATCATGTCATGAATGATGTAATATGTGACATGATCAGCAGTGGATTGCGGGTGCGCGATATATAGTTAGTGCAACTAACTATATATGAAATTTCAATGGTTTTGTGTGAGTAAAATAAGGTTTTGTAAATGCTAATTCCTAACTATATATGGTCTATAACCCATGGTTTTTTCAGTGAATATATATATATATATATATATATATATATATATATATATATATATATATAAATTGTGTATATATATATATATATATATATATATATATATATATATATATATATATATATATATATATATATATATATATATATATACACAATTTTCTACATACAGGTATATAGTGGTGTCATCAATAAAAGTCTCAAATCTATTATGGCATTTCATTGAGTGTCTTACATAGGTGAATCAACTACGATGAACAATGAATATAAATGAGATGGACTATAGGTTAAATAATTGATATAGGTGTAGTATTTATGTTGAAGTATGGCCCTGCGTTTAGGAAAAGCACATGTATATGGATGTTGGAACACTTTGTTTTAAATATAAACATATGACATTATTTATATTATTTTAGAGATTGAGATCATTTGGATGTATCAGAACATGACTTACAGCTCTATATTTCTTGTTAAATAGGAGCGCTGTATGATATATATCAAAGGAGAAGATACACGTTTAATGTCCTGAACAAGGTGGTTTTATTGGTTTCTCCCAATGAATTGTGCCAATGTTGGGTTTTTGGTTAAATTTGAGAATAGAGAAACACATCTTGAAGGGGAATTTATAATCTTGCTGTGTGTTTTCTATTAAATCCCTCTGATTAACGTCCTGATGACAAATGTGATTGTCTGTTCCAGTTTTTAGATAATTTTGTGCATAATCTTTATGAATTTTGTATGTGTATCTTGATGTATTTCATTTAAAGATTTTATTAAAACTTTAAAAAAAATATATTATATTGAATATGTGTTCCCACATCGAGTGCAGTTGTGCTCCCCTTTGTTACGTATCTGTGTATGTGAGTGGCAGTACAGTTGATTTTGATAAGTGGTTACAAAGGGAATTTTATATTTGACATTTAAGTAATATTTGGTACCCTGTCCCTTTGGTTTGTGGGGCCGCTCTCTCTGTATTCAAAGCTAGGAAACTACTAGCACCCTCCACTACCAGGAATCCAGAGCAGATAAAGTCCCTACAGCCTGGGCAGAGGCCAGGCTAGCAGATCCATCCTCTGACACAGATGAACCCCTAGAGACAGAAAAGAGGGGTTGAAAGATTCAGTGAGGAGGAAGCTGAATACCTGTACTCACATGCAGCGATCAGGGTCCTGCTTCGAGATATTGGGGGGAGGGGGAATCTACCACAGGTGAAGAAGGCTTTCCCCTCAGAGAGAGAGATTTTGAGGCTCAGATAGCCTTCATAGCACTAGACGAAGAGAAGTTGGCCCTTGCCAAAAGGAAGTGGGCATGTGAAAAAAGGAGAGATGGTGGCAGCGAAGAAGAGACAGAGGTGTCTCGGGATGGAGGGTCTGATCCAAGACTGCCCAAGGGGATTGTCCCTAAGTATCAGGAGGGTGGTGACATTGACAAGTGGATTGCAGCTTTTGAGAGGGACCTTAAGATGAGAAGGGTGAGCTCTCAGTTCCCGGGGTTCATTACAATGGGAGCTGATCCTGGTAGAAGGGAGAGACAGATTCTTGACCCTAGAGGAAGCTGAGTCCTATCCCCACATGAAATAAAGCTTAGTCAGAAGGTTTGGACTCACTACTAATCAGTAAAGGATGAAGTTTAGGGACACCCAGAAAGTCAGTACCCAATCCTGGGTTGATGTTCTTGTACTATTGGTCGGAACTCGAAGAGATTTGTTCTGCAAAATTCTGCAGGGTTTCAGAAAAACTCTGCGAGATTCCGCAGAACTCCTCCAATAGGCAGTATATGCTGAACCGCCCAGTCACGCTGAATTCTTTTGTGCAAGTAGCTCATTCAACAATGAAAAATATGCATGAACAGCACCACATGGGCTGCATGGGTGAGTCCATTTAGTTTCACCTGCTTTCTGTTCTGTGCATGGTGCTGGACGGATTTTTCTATCCATCTGAAACCTTTCCAATCCTTCTCATTCTCCCACTCACCCACCCCTCACTTACCTTCATTTCATCACTGTGTTTCTTTGTGTTTATGTATTTTAGGTTTATGTCTTTTTTCTTTTTTTCCTTTTTTGTGGCTTTTTGTACTTTCTTTGGTTTTGCCATTACTTCCTTAGTTCTTCCTTGCTAATTCCTTCTTACTCTTCCTATTCCTTTTTTTCACGCCTAGCTCCATGGTATAGCAGTGTGAGACAGAAAGCGGCGGCTAGCCACACACCATACGCTCACCGGCATCACCAAGGGGTACAGCCCATCCCATTGTTTCGGAGGTGGAGGTGGCAGCACTGATTTACTGTGTGCAGTGCCAACTCCCCTACATGCTGGCAGCAGGTGGCAGGCCAGGGAGTGGGTACACTCTGTGGGAGTGTTGACTACTATGTGGATGGTGCACCGGTGTGCGCCCTGTAGCAGTGAGGTCCAGCGCCTTATGCAGCAGTTGATGCACTGCTAGGTCGATACACTTGAGCTGGAACATGACCTGCTCAACCTGCTGAGCATTGAGGTTGTGGAGCTCAGTGGGTAATTATTTATTTGATGTGTTCTACAATGCTAATATTTTTTTTCAAGTAACTTGCTGCTGACACTCAGAGATACGTTAAGTTTACATTACGAATATTATGATCATTCATTGTAATGCATTAGTGGTTCCAAATGTAGATTACATATAGGAAATGTGGAATAGAGCTTAGTTTTAGAGAATTAAGAATAGGTCAACTTTATTCAATACTAGTACTATAGGCCATTTGGTTTAGAAACAAACAATGTTACTGCCTTTGCCTGTCAAAATATGTTTGTGAGATTAACTGTACCACTTTTTTTTTATCATCTTTATTTCTTATATCAGCACCCAAGGGCAAGAAGAGGGCATCAGAGCCAGACTGCCAGCACCAGTGCCACAGTCGGTGGAAGCGCCACCGCCACTACCTGCGCCACGCCTGAGGGATCTACTGGACCCAGTAAGTCCTCCTTGTAATATATTATTACTATTTCCCTTACTCTTAAATCTCTCCATTTTAAATAATGTATCCTTGTTTTGTTCATACTGCGACTGTCTCTGTCCTATTGTTTAACTCCTCTTTGTTCTACCTAATGTTTGTTAATTTCATGTTATCCCTGCATTATCCTTTTTTCCTATATTTCATTTTTCTGTAGCTTGATTACTTCTGTCTATACTCGCCTGTAGCTTTCTTCTGTTTTGTTAGTAAGTGTTCCATCTCCCCTTATATATCTTGTGGACTGGTACTGTAATACTAAGAAAACAGACTTTTTGGGGTACTCTACTGTGAAGATCTCAGGCCAATGTAAGGTATTATACGTATGCTTGTTAAGAAGGCTTTGTTTTTCTTGCTCATGCTCTACCAGTAAAACCATGGAGCTGCCATTGTCATTGTAGGTCCTCGCAGTGTTGTCTTGTAGTATATATCATTATTCATTTATACAGTAGACCAGCCTTTTCAATCACAGTGCAGCATGGCAGTAAAGTAGTGTGAGGACGATTCCATTGTATTTGCCAGTTAAGACCATATGTCCTTCATTGACCAATTTATTTCCCCCCTTCATTGCGCTTCACTGACTTAGTCATCATAGCTCTGTCCCTCTATTATGAAAGGTTTTTGGTTGGCTTGACCCCCTAGGCTTTTCTAGCATTGTCAAGCAACAGAATGCCCAAAGTTATATTTTCAATTGAAGATACTGCTGACCTAACTGTGGTGATGTATTGCGGTTGTATTTTGTTAAAGAAAATAATAAGGGGAGGTGTATACGGTATCTAAAATGTGTAATGTTTTTTCTAGCCTCACATACTACCAGTGCCGGGGCCAGCAGCAGCAAAATTATACCAGACATGGAAGTGGTTTGAGGGGGAGTTCCAGCTGCAGCAGGGATGGGCGATGCTAATTAACATTGCCTGTTTATTGACAAATTCATCACCAGTATACTCACTGTTACAAATGGGGGTCTCTAGTTGGCAATGCTTTGCACCTTGGGGAAAATCGTAACAATTCTTCCTAGTCAGGGTTAAGGGGATACACTTTTAAAATAACCCCAGCTCACCCCCTTGGTAGCTTGGCACAAGCAGACAGGCTTATGTCAGAAGCAGTGTGTAAAGCATTTGTGTACACATACAGTAATACAATACAAAGGGACACCACAAATTTTAGAAAAATAAGTAATCTTTCTCTAAACCAAACAAGACCAAAACTGCAAAAAAACACAATACAGTAATCAAAATAAAACTTGTAAAAGGTATAAACAGTTCTGTCCATACCAAACTATAGTTGCAATACTTTTAACATAGATATGTTACAGTCACAAAAAGAACAGCCGCATGGAAGGTGATGTGCCAGTTCCTTACGCCCAGGGAAGGTGATGCATCAGTTCTTTACTTCATGGGTGGTGATGTGTTGGTTCCTTACTGCCACACAGGGGAGGCGATGCGACGTGTCTTACTGTGCGGGGAGGTGATGCATTGGTTTCTTACTGCAGTCCTGGTGTTCTGGTAGACTTGGCACCCCAGTGTGATGCGTAAGGATCCATCAGGTCTCCATGCAGTGGTGGCAATGGCACTGAGCTGGTTTCTCCAGTTGAGGGTCCATGATGCGTTAGTTCTTGCAGCCGCATAGCTGGCCCTGTGTTGGAATCGATGCGGTGATGTCGGACTTTAGAGATTGGTGCATGGTATCCGGCGTGCGGCGTTATCTCCAGCTGCTGGCAGGCACTACTCCAGTTTCTTCGGTGAAGCACCGGAAACAGGTGCGGATGTGTTGCCCTTCTCCTAGTTGCATTAATTTTCCAGCTCCCAACAGCAGGAACAACATCCAGAGGCCCAACACAGTCACAGGCACCTCTTGGCAGGTCAGAACTCCCAGAAAGGAAGTTGAGGGGAGCTGGTGGTGAAGTCTTTGTATTCCTGAGACTTCAAAACAGGAGCAAAGCTCTACTCCAAGACCTTGGAGATCTTCCTCAAGTAGGAGACACAGCGCACAGCAAAGTCTTTATCCTCTCCTTGGCAGAAACACCCACTGCAGGCTACCCGCAGACAGCACACAGCAAAGGGCAGTACTTCTTCAGTTTTCCCAGCTCTTCTCCTTGGCAGAGGTTCCTCTTGAATTCCAGAAGTAATATAAAAGTCTGGCGTCTGGGTCCCACTTTTTAAAGCACAAATTCCTGTGTTCTCTGGTGGCAGAAAGGCTCTTTGCCTAGCCCAAACAAGTTCTTTCCTCTCTGGTGCAGCTTCCTGGCAGGAGGTGGAGACAGCAGTGTACAAGGCAGACCAGGCCCAAGAAATCACCTCCCTCTACTCTGAATGCAGCCCGGGTCTATTAAGCCCAGTACGTACCCGCCCTTGAAAGGCAGGACAGACCTCACCGCCCCCCTCAAGTGGCTGTCTGAACAAAATTCATATCCCCAGCCCATCTCTCCAAAGCCAGACAGTCATTACACAAACCTAGCAGAAGTACACAGGATGACTAAGCAAGAAAATACCTATTTCCTGAAAGGGGTATTTTAACACACAGAATGTAAAACTCATCCTTACTAAAAGGTGAATTTTTATATGCTGAGTTCAGGCATACTAAACTTTAACTTTGTATCTTATACCAATGGGAAGTTATAGTTAGAAGATATTAGAAGATAATATATATGGACTCCCATTCTATCATAGGGGACAGATGGCCTTTCAATACTAAAAAACGAAATTGGAGTATTTCACTATCAGGACATGCTACACAAATCAGGACATGTCCAACCTTTCACATGCACTACACCCAGCCCTCATGGGTACCCTGAGCCTACATGAGGGGTGACTCACATGTAAGAAGAGGGAAGGTTATGGCCTGGCAAGTAGGTGCACTTGCCAGGTGAACATGGCAGTACCAAACTTCACACAGACACTGCAATCGCAGGTATGTGAACCTTTTCCAAGGCTGATTGTGTGGGTGGCACAACAAGTGCAGCAAGCCCACTAGCAGCATTTGACTTACAGGTCCTGGGCACACACAGTGCACTGTACTTGGTAATAAGTCAAACAAGCCAATAATGGAAACACCAATCCATAGCCACAATTTACACAGAGAGCATATGCAATTCAGCACTGATCAGCAGTGGTAAAGTGCCCAGAGTCCTAAAACCAACAAAAACAGAGTCAAAAACAGTAGGCCCAAAATCAAAAGGTCTGGGGATAAACCCACTGAAAAAGCCAGGTCTAACACTCACTGTATTTGTTAAACAAATCAGATATGTATCCCACCCATCATCATTCATCACCTCCCTGTCCATGGCATTTTGCAACCCATGACCTACATGCAACATAGTTGAATTTGACACTGCAGTGTTGGCTGTGCAATGTGCGTCTGCTTCAGTCAATGTGAATTTTCAAAGTTTTCAATGCATTTCAAACTGAAAAAAGGTGTGTTTCTCTTACCTCCCAGTGCCCATGGAAAAACACCTCCTAGTCCTACCACTTCACTTCTTTATTCTTTCATGAGTTCTGTTCCAGCCTACCATAAAATGTGCCACTTTTGTGGCTAGGTGATTCATATATTTCATGGCTTCTGTAATGGATTTTCATCCGTTAAAATATTTCCCTTTTGACATTCATCAACTACATTAACTGACTTAGCCAAAGCTTAGGCACATAATGATGATCAGTGACTATTCTATAGCAAAACCTCAATGTATCCGGCAAAATCCCCCTAATTTACACTGCAATAGAGTAAGTCAAGTTTCCTTTCCCTACTGCCAAGCAAATTCAATTGTTGAAAATAATTTGTGGTGGAGTACGAGGCTAGGAAGTAAAGTGGGAGTAAGTGCCTGATTGCAAATTTTGAGGATGGAATACTTTGTGACAAGTGTGCCAAATAATATCTATATCCGTTTCTTTTCCTGTACTGCAGCGCATCATTTCCCCACCATCTACTTACGGCCTACAGGGTATCTGCATTTTAATGAAGTGTGTGATATAGTATCTTATTATTCATCTGCCTCTGTGCAGTCAGGGTAGAATTGAAAGCCATTTGGAAAAGAGCAGGGCCTTTGGAAATAAAGATAATTGTCTGTTACAGCAACCCCAGCAGCACACTGCAGAGAGTAGGAAAGTACCCGCTAATATGTGCCAGTTAGCATGTCTCTAATAAAAGAGAGAAGGCGACCCAGAACCAAAGGGATAGGGTACCACACCTGACTTTTGTCAAAAAAAGATTCCCTTTGGGCACTTTGTCATTTCGTTATTTACTAAGGACATGCACATATTTGCTGATGTCTGGATTGTAGTCCATTTAAAGACGGATATGAGTCCACTGTGCATTATCAATAGGCACTTGTGATTGGAGGATGTAAGTATAACGTCCCCGTTTAATAATACCGGCTCGATATCCCTTGCGTATGGAGAATCATTTTCTCCTGTTTTATTTCTATCTATAGAGAATTGTGGAAGAAACTAGGTGATTTCCCGGGTTTAATAATACCTATTCTAGCATGACTACGCTGGACTGGCGAGCTAGGTAATTTTTGAGATTTACATTTGGGAACCTTTTCTCTGTAGCTCATAAGTGATGTATAATCGCTCTCTCCATGTGGCTGTGATATTATCTCTTTTAGATCTATATGCTCCGTCAATTTTATATGAATTCTCTGATTCTCGCTGGACGAGAATTTCTTAATAGGAGGTGTATACCGCTTGGTCAGACGGGCCCTAACTAAACCGGATTAGAGGTATGCCCTTATGTATCTATGCCATAAGAGATCAGGACATTTAAACTAGTGTGTGCACTCATGATTTTGAAACCCATTATGCCAATATCTCACTTTGATGAACTTTCTAATAGCGTTTATGGAGGTACCAGCCTAATGCTATAATCTGGAACATCATAAGAGCAAAAATATATGAGACCTACCGTTTGTTTGCTGTGCTAAATATACCAGTATCATTATGCTGGAACGTTGAACCCACGAATATAAGGTGTCATTTATTACTTTACAGGTTCTCAAAAGAGCTAAAATTTGTTGTGTAATATGCTGATTGTTCAAATATGGAGTGTCTATTTAGACTAGTGGTTATAGTTTAACCTGACTCAAATGTAAAATATGCCTATACAATTGTTGTAAATGTCATTGTTAGTCTGTGAGAGGTTCAAATGTTATGTTTATGTCTTAAGAAGTCTACTGTGTAAGCAATGTAAACAGCAGTCATGCTGCATAGATTAGGTTTTGCACAACATTTCTATTCAATTAACTTTGTTTTTTAAATATATGTTTAAATTTCAGAACTATTGGGGCGACATTATATGTCATCCTGAGGAAGGTGGCCGTATACTTAAACCCACCGAAACGCGTCGATGCCAAAGGAGAAATACACTGTACATGAACTGGGGATAATTCTGACCTGTTGGCTGAATTAATTTTCTGTTTTGTATCTCCTTTTTTACTAATAGGAAATTTGTGATTGTTTGTGTAATATTTTCCTTCTTTTAATGTCTGTCTCCCAATTTTTAATTGAATTTTAATTGTGTATAAATAAAAAGTGCAGAACTATATTTTATAACAGTTTTGTTATATTTGTTGCATTGCTTCTACAGTTTTCCACAGTTTTGTTTAAGTGTATGTTCACTTTTTGTTTTATGTGCATGTGAGGATTGTCATTCTAAGTACAATGTGCCCAAAGGGAATCTTTTTTGACGAAAGCCAGTTAGCATGTCTCCATTAATTTAGCACAACTGGGGCTGGATGTAGGTAAATCTCATTTACCGACTCTAGAATACCGAATTTTACCAATTCGGTATTATAGATTCGGTAAATGAGATGTAGGAAATAATTCGGTAATTTTTACCGAATCGGTATGATTCAGTAATTGTCAATATTTCCTATGGGCCTTGAGGCCCATAGGAATCAATGTCAATTACCGAATCGGTAAATACCGATTCGGTGAAATTACCGAATTGTCAAGGGGGACAGGGTGTCACTTTGACACCCTGTAGCACCCAAGATTCTGGCTTGTGTGCCATGTGGCACACATCTATGCCCTAAGGGCATTTTTATATTTTGACAAAGCAGTTTGATGGTAAATAATTAAAAAGTTATATTGTGGCCTACTCTCAGACCAAGAAGTAGAGTTTGTCTCAAACTAAGGTACTTTGCCCTAGAAGGTTGTCAGCTAGCACACTTGAGTCTGACCAATCACCCTTTTCCTCTTCCTGTGAGATTTCAAGAACGTTGTAATTGTATGATATAAAGTGTTGGTACATTTTGATCATGGTCATTCTCGCCACGTTCTGAGACAAGAGGCTGGTCCTTCTCACGGTGACAACTGTGCCACCTCTTTTTGCCTACATCTCTGTACTGGACTTAAGGCCTGCCACTTAGAACCAAGCCAATACAGAGGTTGGGGCCCATTCTTCTAGTACTGTTGTTGTTGCCGCCACCGGTGTTCTTGTTGCTGATGTTGGCTGCTTTGAGACAATAGGGCTGCCCTATCGGGAAGTTGACGGCAGCACCCCAGAACTTCAGCTCTGGAGTGGGACTCTAATGTCCAGCCATTCATCTTCCAGGTCTATGGGTTACCCAACAAACTATGTCTTGTATTGATGAAACATCCACTTCTGAAAAAGGAATTAAAGTGTCTAGTATTGTTTTTTTTTACTATGGATCAAGTATTGTGGGACAGATGTACGCTTTGGACAACACAATGTCTCTTTGCAGCCTTGTATGTTAAGCCAAGTGAAAGAATATGCTCTGAACCAAGTTATGCATATATTTGTTTTCGTTCGCACCTGCAAACCTTTCAGACACCTTTTTTTAACTGGTCCTGTAGCAGATGCAGCAGTGGGATAGCTTGGCCCATCGTACTGCCCTTCATGCTGACTTCCTGTGTGTAAATCTCAGTAATAAGCAGCATCTCTGTCAGACATTTAGCTAGGACCCATTTGTCCATCCCAATGGCCATGCGTTTCCTATTTGCATCTCCTGCATGCTGAATGATCCTCTGCTGCTTCAGGACTTTAAAAGAGTGGTTGAAATGTGTGCAGTTTCTTTCGCAGAAAAAATAAACTGAACTGTGTAACATTTTTCTTTTACAAAAGATGAACTAGTAAATGTAAAAAATAACTAGGCCCTTACTAAAACTGCAAGTCACCCATGACAATACATTTTAAAAATCAAATAAAAGTACAGATGAGTATGGGTGCATGCCCACTATCAAACAACACCCTTAAACAAGAGTTTTTAAACTTACTTTTGATATTAAAAAACAAAGTCCTTAAATCCAATGGTATATATGCAGCAAACAAACAGAGTGATCCTTTCAGCCCCAAATCCAAATAAATAGTGATCTGGATATTGAGAAAGCACTGGGAGGAGACTGCTAGACAGGAAGCAGAAGTTGAAGTTTCTGGGACATTTCTTGTTAAAATAAAAGCAATATAAAAAATGCTTCTCGCACTAAAAAAACAACTTAAGCGATCCATTGGAGTAGAATATTTATTCCAAACATATTTTTGAGTAGACTTAGCTGCTTCTCCGGTAGAGAACCAGCTTGAGGTGCAGTCGCAGTTGCTCGCACTCGCCAGCATCGCAAAAAAGATGCTGGAACGTCTAGTCATGGTCAGAAATCCAGCGAATGGCCTTTAAATCTCCTGCATGCTCATTGGCGCATAGCAAGTCTCGTGCCACTCACCAGCATGCGACAAAATTAGTCATTCACGGCCCAAAAGAGAAAAGATTCGGTGACGTGCCGGATGGTGGAATTTAGCAGGAGTTCTTTGATACAGGAGTATTGCAGAGTTCCTGAATTCTGCCAACTCCGTGAGTGGATTTTCCCACCAAGGCCTACATTGTAGACCCATCTGTGAAGTCATTAGAGGGCTGGATAATGGAAGGCATATTAGCTAATTGTCCCTCAGAAAATTTACTTCAGCATCAAGTTGACTCTAAACTGTTTAGTCCCAGGGAAATAAGGTGAGACAGCAGGTGAGTAAGGAGAGTAGTAGTCACCCAGAAGTATAGAGAGTTTTTTCTTGCCTTGGACATTTTTTTTCCTGCAGGACATTTGGGTCAGACCAAGACCTGGAATAGACTGGTCAACGATTTCTATTGGCCCAACATGTCTGCCAAAGTGAAGGAATTATGCATATCGAGGTCACCTGTCAAGCCAGTGGAAACACAGGGGGCAAACCAAAGGCTCCCTTGATAACACTGCCAGCAATTGGGAATCCCTTTGAGAGCGTAGAGATTGACGTTGCTGGTCTTCTATACCACCAACTGCCTCAGGAAACAGATATATCTTGATGTTAGCGGAACATGCAACCAGATTTCCAGAGGCAATACCCCTCAGAACAATCCCTGTTTCA
The DNA here is from genome assembly GCF_964263255.1 of Lissotriton vulgaris. Taxonomy (NCBI): domain Eukaryota; kingdom Metazoa; phylum Chordata; class Amphibia; order Caudata; family Salamandridae; genus Lissotriton; species Lissotriton vulgaris. The sequence continues at coordinate 163,553,681 of NC_141697.1, read as the reverse complement.
ACAGTGGCCAGAGCCCTACTTGGTATATTCAACAGAGTGGGCTTTCCAAAGGAGGTTGTCTCAGACTAGGGCACTAGCTTTTTCTCTATCTGAAGAGGACGTGGTATGAATGTAGCGTTACCTAAATGTTCACCAACCCCATATCATCCTCAGACCAATGGTCGGATGGAAAGGGCATGATTATGATCTTAACTGACAAGCTCAGGAGGATATTGGATGTTCTTCTCCCATACCTGCTGTTTGCCTATAGAGATGTGCCACAGAAGGGGGTTGTATTAGACCCTTTGAGTTACTGTCTGTCTACCCTGTAAGAGGGCCATTGTGTTTGGTGAGAGAAGCTTGAGAGAAGCCCCTCAAGAAACCCAAACAGGATGTGCTGAACTATGTACTAGGCCTGAGATCCTGCATGGCTGAGTACACGAGCAGAGTAAACAGCAACCTGGAGGCAAGCCAAGAGCTCAGGAAGCTCTGGTATGACCAGAAAGGTACTATGCATGAGTGGCATCTGAGACAATTGTGGTGAAAGTTTGAGACTGTGGCTCTCAGTACCCTCTAGGACAAATGGACTGGGCCCTATCCAATTCTGGAGAAATAGAGTGAGGTCACCTACTTGGTGGATCTTGGCACCCCCTTAAGCCCCTACAGGGTACTCCATGTTAACAGATTGAAACCCCATGAGAACAGCGCATGCTGATGGTCACATATGAAGGAGAGGAGGAGGAGAGTGAGCTTCTGTCAGACCTTATCTCCACCAATGTGTAATACGTATCAGCAGTAGCGGCTCAAGGAGGGAGTGCCACGGGGTGGAGGGACGGGGGAGGGACAGGGTTGGGGGTAGTAAACTCCGGCTCATGGCCAATCGGAGTAATGTAAACAAATAAATAAATTAAAGGAATTACATTGTGCGCGCTGTAACGCCAAATGCGTTTCAGCGCACGCAATGAAATTAAATTTGCCCACCACCCTGCGCCTCCCCCGCCCCGCCCCACCACTGCGCAGTACTCCCTCCATGAGCCGCTACTGTGTATCAGTGAGGGGGGTGGACTCTCTTCCAAGTTGACAAGCCAGCAGTAGAAAGACTGCAGATAAGTGTTGGAGCAGTTTTCAGCTCTGTTCTTCTTGACCTCTGGGATTAGCACTTGGTGTGTCTATGATGTTAACACCAGGGATAGCCTACATGTCAAAAACAAGATATACAGGTTGTCTGACCAGGTCAGAGGCAGCAATGAGGTTGAGGTAGCCAAGATGCTGGAATTGGGGGCAATTGAGCCCTCTTACAGCCCATGGGTCAGTCCACAGTACAGTGGTACTGGTGCCTAAATCTAATCCCCATAGGTTGAAGAAAGAGCTGAAGTTTTGTGTGGACTGCAGAGGTTTGAATGCAGTCACCAAGACTGACACTCACCCCATACTTAGAGCTGATGAGCTCACTGACAGATTGGGGCTTCAACTACCTGAGTACAGTTGATCTGACCTCAGGTTACTAGCAGATTATACTAATTCCAGCAGCAAAGGAGAGTTAAGCATTTTCCACACCAGAAAGCCATTTTTAGTTCAGAGTGATTCCCTTTGGCTTGATGAATGCTCCTGCACCTTCTAAAGGTTGGTGAACGAAGTCATGCCTCTTTTGGAAACTTTCAGTGCATATTCAGTTCCACCTGGGAGGAGCACATGATTCACCTGAATGAAGTGTTTCAGGCCCTGCAGCAGATGGGCATGACTATCAAGTCAAGCAAATGCCAGATAGGGCAGAGTTCAGTCGTGTACCTGGCCCACCTTGTTGGTGGAGGCCATGTACAATCTCCTCAGCCCAAGATCCAGACAATAATGGATTGGGCGGCTCTCTTAAAACCCAGAAAAAGGTCAGGGCCTTTCTTGGCCTGACTGGGTACTATAGGAGGTTTGTCAGTAACTATGGAACCATTGTGGCTCTATTGACAGAACTCACCTCTAAGAAACAGTCTAAAGAGCTCATTTGGACCCCAGAGTGCCAGAAGGCCTTTGACACCTGAAGGAGGCTATGTGTTCAGCTCCAGTTTAACTGTCCGCTGACAACACTAAGGAGTTTGTGGTACAGACAGATGCTTCAGAACAAGGGATTGGTGCAGTGTTGGTACAGGCAAATGAGGAGGGCCTAGATCAGCGATCTTCCTACATTAGCAGGCACCTACTCCCCAGAGTGTAAAGATGGAGTGCCATTGAGAGGGAAGGCATTGCTATGGTCTAGTCCCTGAAAAAACTGAGACCATACCTGTTGGTACTCATTTCCATGTTCACACCGACAACAGACCTCTCAAAAGGCTCATGTAGCTGAGGTGAGAGGAACCAAAACTATTGAGGTGATTCATTTCCCTACAAGGGATGGACTTGACAGTGGAACACAGACCCGGGACCTTCCATATCAATGCAGATGGACATTCCAGATTTTCCACTTAGTTGATGAGGGCTACCTGGGTGTTGGTTAGTTACCCATCACCTTCTGCCTGGGGGTGTGTGAAGGAAAGCCATCCTTTTCGCATTGATCACCCCATATTTTGACTGATACTAATGGTCACTGATTCTGAAAGTGCCCTGGGCACTGCTAACCAAGCCCAGGTCCAGTGCTCTGTCCTTTAAAGGAACATGGTAATTGGTGTAATTAGAATTAGCCAAGACAACCTAATTGTATATCCCTAGTATATGGTAGCGAATGTAGGTTTAGAGACCCCAGTAAAACTAATGCATTTAAGTATGGACTGCTGTGGTGTCTGGTGTCATTGTAAAGCCAAACCTGCCTTGCAGGTTGGTTTTAAACTAAAAACTATGTCCAAATTCGACTTTGGAATTAAAAGTGCTTCCAAACTCCAAAACTACCTTTTTATTACATATAAGCCCCCCTTGAGGTCTGCCTTAGGTGCCCCAAGAGTAGCGATCTTTATTTTAAAAAGCAGGAGCATTATAAAATAGTTTTTATGTGCCCTAGTGGGGGGAAAACAGCAAAAGTTATGTTTCCATTTTGTAGTCCTGCTAGCTCCATGGGCTAACATTGGAAGGCTTCATTACACTTAAATAAAGTCTAACTTTTGATTGGAAGTAACTAGCAACACAATTAAAAGTACCACAAGAATAGGTACAATACATTCAACATCTTGCCAAGCTCAGATTTGTTATAACTACTGTAGGAAAGAAGTTTTAGAAGTTAGTATCCTGAGGTTACCTAAAAGCCTCATATGATTTCCCAGCCTCTGACAGCCTGAAACAAGATGCTCCTTAAGCAGGTCTGCATGGGCCTGGGGTTGAAACAATACAGTCGTTTAGTGGGAAGAGATTTGCTTCCGGGAGAAGTCTGTGACAGGAATGGAGCTGGGGAGATAAACTGAATTTCAAAGGTAAAAACACAGATGTCACAAGCCACGGGTCAGCCTCCACTTCCTCGATCCCCAGCCAGATGATCCCCCCTAATTAGAGTAGGAGAGGGGCTAGAAGGGGAGTGTAGGAAAAAGTTAGCTACACCTGTGGGTTGAGTTAGCCAGATCTGCACTTCGGGAAGACAATTTCTTCATTTTATTATTTGGTAAAATTTGCATTCTGGGCCAAAAATATTCCACACTTCCCAGGAAGTTGTAATAGCAGAGCATAGCAACTTGGACCCCATTGGTTGTGGTGTTCCACCCTCTTGCCAGCCCAGATGGGGAATAAATGTGGAAGATTTGTAGAAGGCCCTCGGATCTCTGCCTGAAACATCTGTAGAAGGACTGCCTAGCAGGACCTTTGGACTGCACCACAGAGAACTGCATTCTGCTGCACTCTAACAACTCCACAGAAGAAGACCTGTGCCTGTATTAAAGGTGTGGATTCCCTGAGGAGCAAATGGTAGAAAAGTACTGGAAGAAGTGATCTGCAACATTCACTGAAAGTGCAACTGAAATGATGAAGAAGGTACACAGTGATGAAGATAAGATATGTATTGGGGTGGTACATAGAGCCGTCCCAGCTGGCACAGTCAAAGCACAAACAGCAACTGCCACTGAGAGAACACTCAGGGCACAATGTTTGCCAATACTCCAGATGACATCACAACATTCTTGCTGAGCTTTGCCAACATCACATCACTACAGCGACTCCAGCTGACCAACTTCATCTGGAGTTTCCTGGATTGACCAGGTGCTTTGTGGGAGTTTAACTGTGAGACCCCAAGAGGAAAACTAGGGTTTCTGAACCATAGGTTGGTGCTATTGGGCCCTTTCAGTCCCTCAAGGAACATTTCTGAAGAAAACCTGAAAGTTTGGGAACTTTATTTCAAGTTTTGTGAAAAAGCTTCAGAAGAAGACTAGCTTTGATGACGAGAGTCAAGGCGGCAGCGTCGCACCACCACTCAGCTTGGCTGCACTGGTTTGTCCAACTGAAAGCTTCATAGCTCTTCACCATTGACGGTGAAGACAAAGACATCCATGGCTACTGAGGCATCGCACTGCAGTCAGCCACCGCTCTCCATATGAAAAGGACCCAAAGACTCGATCTCTCAATGTCGAGAGACAAAGCTTAAAAAAGTGACTAAATCAGAAGGAAAAGACATACCTGTGCCAACCTTTCATCATATCCGACCCGTGCTCCATCACGATCAGCTAAAACTGTGACTTTGAGCTGGTCCAGCACAATCATATGGCCACGGTTGGTGCTTTACACTTTATGGCACTAAGAAGCACATTATTTTATTTAAACTTGAAAATTCTCCAGTTCCATACATTAGATTCTCTTCACGCTGATGTAATTTCAAAGAAAAAATATTCTCTGTTCTTATAAATTGGTGTTGGAATTTTATTGCCTCCTGTCTGTTACTTATTTACTGTTTTGGAGATAATAAATGCTTTACATACCTGTCGACTGAGTTAAGCCTGACTGCTGGTCTGCCAAGTTACCAAAGATTGAATAAGGATTCATTTATTGTGAGTTGACTGAACCGTATTATTTATTGTGGTATTATTACTAGCTGTAGGTACCCACCTGCTCCTACTAATAACCCACCTTCCCACAGGCATAGATAAGAGTTGTGTAGAGTTGGGCACCATGTAGTGGAATAGTGTACAATGTTGTGGTTTGCAGAGCAGTGGCGTACAGTGGAGTGTGCTAAAGTAGAGTGGCGTACAGTAGAATAGTCTAGAGTGGAATGGCGTACAGGAGAGTGGAGTGGCATAAAGTGAAGGGGCTTAAAATGAAGTGTTATAGAGTGGACAGGCATGGAGAAGAGTGAGGTCAGTATTGAGGTATACATTTAAATAGTGTAGACTGGAGTGACGTAGAATTAAGTGGCTTATACTGGAGTGTCATACAGTGGAATAGCGTATACTAGCATGCGGAAGAGTGGAGTGGTATAGAGTTGGAATGCATAGAGTGGAGTGGTGTACAGTGGAGTATCATAGAGTGCAGTGGCATACATTAGACTGCAATACAGTGTAGTGGTGTATATTGGAATAGCGTAGACTGTAATGGAGTGGTGTAGAGTGGAGTGGCTTACAGTCTAGTGGCACAGAGTGGGGTGTTGTTGAATTTAATACCATAGAGCGTAGTGTTTTAGACTGCAGTGGGGTAAAGTGCAGTGGGGTAGGCTATAGTGGTGTACAGTGGTATAGCATACTGTGAAATGATGTGTAGTTTGGAGTGGTGTACAGTGGAATAGCATAGAGTGTATTGACGCGGAGTGAATTGGCATATAGTGGAATAGAACGGAGTGGCGTAGATTGGAGTGTGGTACCGTGGAATAGCATAGAATGTTATACAGTAAAGTGGACAGCTGTAAAGTGGAGTGGTGTAAAGTAGTGTAGTCACATAGCATGTAGTGATGTACAGTGATATAGCATATAGTGTATTGTCATAGAGTGGAGTAGTGAAGAGTAGAGTGGCATACAGTGGAGAGGCATAAAGGACAGTGCTGTACACTGAAGTGGCATACAGTGGAGTGGCATACTGTGGAATAATTGTGATAATTGTATTTGATTACAAGAAATAACCATTAAATTGCATTTAAAAATGTAAGTTAAAAAAATCACAATAAAAACAAAGCATCATAAAATGTATTGTGGGAAAAACAAAATGCAGCTTTCAATTAGAGTTAAGTACACTGGGCATGACATGGTTGATACAACAAGACATTTCCATAAATAAATTAAGCATTTAGGAGTTCAAGTGCCACCACAACAACCCAATATTACATAATAATGAAAATGGAATCATATTAAAGTGACTCATGTGTTATCCTAAAATGAAAGGTACATCAGAGTGTGTAGATAGAAAACCCTCTTGATTTAGAACTTACTTTGCTGGAGAGCTTGAGCAATTTCTGTAAATAGTATCACATTATGGATACAGAACATGCAGGTTTTAGAGAGTTAAATACACTAGGCTTACCCTGTTTTAAACAACAAGAAACTTCCTTGGATAAATAAAGCTTTTAGAAGATCATGTGCCACAGAATTGAACCAACGGTATATTACAATGGACCAGGAATCATTTAAAGTGACTCATTAATTAACCTGAAATGCAAGGTGCATCAGCCATGTATCTGGAAAGTCGTCTTGTTTGAGAGCTATAACCAATTGAACAATTATGAGCCAGAAACGTATCAATCAGACCCTCCAAATGAAGTTCAGACTAGATTTCTAAAAGGATATGGTCTCAGTATAAGCGCTTGATTTGAGTCCCTATATTTCTTCTCATATTTTCTGGGTCTTCACACACCTCAAGCAGATGTAAACAAAAGGCAGATCTCTTCAAATGCCTTAAGCCAAGGCGTGGAACAGTTCTTATCAAGAGAAATCAAATCCTTTAGCGTCATTCTATAAGCAATCTGCTTATGGGCTCTCCGTAGTCTACTCCAATACTTTAGGATTCGGAGTTGTGCGATATGGTCCACCCTTTGAATATTCAGATCCCACCAAATTTGTAGATTTAGTGTAGTCTGTAGATTTATATAGCCTGACTTCAATCATGAGGGTATCCAGGTGCTGTCTATGCCCACAATCACAGGATAATGCTCCGATGCCGATACTCGACTTCGAAGCTCTTGAATCAGCAGCTCGGACCTCTGCACCGCATCCTCTCAGTGGAAGCAAAGGGTAGGTTAAGTTTTAAATGGATAGAAGATCCACTGTTCAATTCATTTCTGAGCGCTATCCGAATTAAGCCATAAAAGAAAGATTTACTCACAAATTTCACACCAATACAATCAGTTCTACATTACTTCTTCACACTTTGGTTGCAGTAACTATGTCTTCTCTAATCAGATTTGCAATTGCCTACATCACTAAGGTAGTGTATTGTTTTGTTAGTCAGGGGCGCATTACTTTCATATTCTGACAACTGGGAGTTAGAGAGTTATCTACTCAGTCGCCTGCCTGGTATTTTGCCCATGTGATGGTGGAAGATGGGCATTCTCAGGAAAGCATACCACTGGTTAGAGAACAAATACTTGAAGGAGCGGGCTCCCATTCTGGCTTTTGTTCTTCCGGGATCTTAACCAAGTAGGTTCCGGTTGATCTAAGATGACGAGTTGGCGTGTAGGGAGTAAGTAGATTGTGTTAATAGTTAGGCCCTTTCCCCTGCAAGATGCTGTGGCTAACACACAAGGATTTGAATAGTATTCTCTCCTTAAGTGGTAGCCAGTGTACGACAGAGAGAGCTTTCCTGGTAGAGGTTCTCCTGGGAAGCATCAGAACAAGGTGAGCAGCCGGGTTCTGAATGCATTGAAGCCTATGCAGGCATTTATTAGTGGCTCCTAGGTATAGAGCTTTTTCGTAGTCCAGGTGAGATGTCACTACTGCATGGATTAGGGATTTCCAGGCTGAGATGGGAAGCCCATCCAGAGTTTTCTGTAATCCTCTCAAAAATCTAAAGCACTCCCCCCCACCTTTTTGGTGAGAGCCTCAAAGGAGAGATTGGAGTCTAACCACACACCAACGTTTTTAACCTGGTGGCTTGGGGAGGAGAAGGGGCCCAGTATTTGTGGTCAACATGCTGATGACTAAGCATGGGCGTGAAATCCGTTCCGCTAGCGGATTTTGCGGATTTTCGGTAAATTCGCAGTCCGCGAACTTTCGCAAATTTGCCGCAAATCCGCAAATTTGCACGCAGTGGATTTTTTTGCTTGGTGATACAATATTGCTGTGCGCGGCGTTCACTGTCATTCAGCGTTTGCCGAGTTGTTTTTCTCGATATTTTGCGAGTGCTGCGCCATTTTGGATCTTGCAGCGGGATCCCGCAGAAGTTTGGCGACCGCGATTATGTCATCGCGGCTTGCCACCTTGCACAGCGAGAGTTTGTCAACGCGAGTATGCCGTGATCACGTATCGCGGGAGTCCGCAATTGCGAACACATAGATGCGGCGGGTAGCAACAATCTGCACTCGCGAAATTACAAAATTTGCAATTCTGCACAGGAAATCCACCAGCAAGCAGCATAAACCTTCTGAAAATGATGATTTTTATCAGGATAACTCCTCAGGTTGACATTTGCTTGCAATTTTTTTTGCAAGGAGTCCATTTTTGGGGGGGGGAGGAAGGAAGTGCCCCACAGTCTCCAACTTCCTGTTCCTGTCCAGCAGGCTCATCCCAGTGCTTTCTTCATGTGCTGGTCACTTTCATTCGGATCTTGACCTGGAAGGATTACTTTTTGTGGATGCTGCTGGATATTTGGATTTGAGGCCTTTTTGACTTTCTTTGGATCACTTTTGGATTAGAAATTTCACAAGTAAGTTTGTTTGGGGCCTTACAGATGCTGCAACTACAATTTTTAAATTTTCCATTTTTGGGCTGTTGTTGGGGCCTTTTGCCCAGGGGTAGTGAGTGGTGCATGGACTGAGTCTTTCTGTGGGGTCTCTTTAATGTAAACATCATGGAGGGCATGGATGGCATGGGATTGTGCTGATTTTTGTGTGTTTTTCGATTCTTTTGGCTGCTGTTGGGGCCTTTTGCCCAGGGCTAGTGAGTGGTGCATGGGCCTAGTCTTTCTGTGGGGTGTCTTGAATTTAAACACCATTGAGGGCATGGATGGCATGGGATTGTGGTGATTTTTGTGTGTTTTTCGATTTTTGGGCTGTTGTTGGGGCCTTTTGCCCAGGGGTACTCAGTGGTGCATGGACTGAGTCTTTCTGTGGGGTCTCTTTAATGTAAACATCATGGAGGGCATGGATGGCATTGGATTGTGGTGATTTTTGTGTGTTTTTTCGATTTTTTGGGGTGGTTTTGAGGACTGGTACATGCCGGGCCTGGCCATGTGGTGGGGGTCTAGGGGCCATTTTGAAGCCAGGCAGTGTGCTTTGTTGTGCCATAGGCCTGCACCCAGTCTGCAATGCTTTCATTCATTATGCCCAGGGGTACTCAGGGTGCATGGGCCTAGTCTTTCTGTGGGGTGTCTTGAATTTGAACATGATTGAGGGCATGGATGGCATGGGATTATGGTGATGTTTGTGTGTTTTTCGATTTTTGGGCTGTTGTTGGGGCCTTTTGCCCAGGGGTACTTAGTGGTGCATGGACTGAGTCTTTCTGTGGGGTCTCTTTAATGTAAATATCATGGAGGGCATGGATTCTTTCGATTTTTTGGGGTGTTCATGGGCCTGTCCATGTGGGTGGGGGCCATTTTGAGGACTGGTACAGGCCGGGCCTGGTCATGTGGTGGGGTTCTAGGGGCCATTTTGAAGCCAGGCAGTGTGCTTTGTTGTGCCATAGGCCTGCACCCAGTCTGCCATGCTTTCATCCATTATGCCCAGGGGTACTCAGGGGTGCATGGGCCTAGTCTTTCTGTGGGGTGTCTTGAATTTAAACATCATTGAGGGCATGGATGGCATGTGATTGTGCTGATTTTTATGTGTTTTTCGAGTTTTTGGGGTGAATAACTGAACTGATGTTCCTCTGCCTTCCATTGCTTTTAGGTGCACAAGACTCAAGAGAACCACCAGTGCCAAGAAGAAGTCCTGCAGCGGTGTGTGTGTGCAGCATAACGTCACGGGACGTCACGTCTGGCCACAGACAACTCTGCAACTCGTGCAACTGCGGCCTTCTGTTCTGACCTCTGAAGAAGATGGCCCCAAAAAAAGTTCCCCGTAGCTCCTCTATCAAGAAAGTTGCCAGTAAGAAGCAGAAGAAGCAAGTTACCAAGGAGACTGGTGTGCCGCCTGCCACATTTTTGGGGAATAAAAAAAAAAGTACGCCTGCAGCAGCAGCGGGATCTGCTGGGGACCTAGCTGGGAGCAGCACCCCCGCTCCATTGGGCTCAGTGCCACCACCACCACGGCAACTTATGTCCAAGCCCTTGAGTGCTGCAAAGGCAGCCACTCTACTTGTTCAATCACCATCGAGCAGTGATGTTGGCTCATCGCAAGAAAGTAGCAGCAATGTCCCTCAATCAACACAGGTTGTTGTAACTTATCTGACGAGTGTTGAACAACCACAGCCGCAACAACAACCACATGTGAAAGTACAAGCCCAAGTACATGTTGAAGGAGAGTCAGCGCAAGGAGATGCGCAAGCAGAGGTGCATGGAGGGGCACAAGTGCCCACAATAGTTGTTCCTCCCGAAGTAGGGGCACATCAGGAAATCGACATTCAAGCCGAGGTACCATTTGAGGAAGCCACTCCTCCTGATGATCATTCATTGTCTTCCACATCCCTACCAAGGAAAAGATCAAGGATGGTGTCTGCATCTTCTTCAAGCCCACCTCCTTCTGATGATACGGATCAAACTTGGGAACCACCACAGCCGTCTGAGAGTGAGGCACACCATGATCTGACAAAGGTAGCTAAGCGTAAAAGGAAGGTCCCCGAAACTCTCATAGTTATGGAGTGTGATGCCGACGCTAAACAAGAAGTGGCATATACTCCTGCTGATGAAGACTCTCACGACGACGATGCAGTCATCATAGACGTCACTCCAGCCTCAGAGGGCGAACAGCAGCAAACAGACATTTTGACCCTAGCCCGAAAAGCTGCTGAGCGTGATGATGTTGTCGACGAGGAGGCAATGGGAACGCCACCATCATTGGAGTAAACTAGTACAACACCACCTACTGCTTCCATATTTCTTTCTCGCCAGAAGGGACCTCCATCCACCTCGACCTCAATTAGTGGTGGTGCAAGTGCACAACGTAGTAAAGTTTGGCAACACACATCCTCCACTTCATCTGGCATTAGCAGCATGACCACCACCAGTATCGCCTCCTCCGCCCCCCTCAGACATTTCAAGTCCGCAGTTTGGGACTTCTTTAGTGTTTGCCCAAAAAGGGAAAACATAGCCATTTGTAGCATTTGTCAGCTTGCAGTTAGTCGTGGTAAGCTTGGTACCAACTATGGTACGGGAGGCCAGAGAGGTCATCTTGAGAGACAGCACACTGTCCAATGGCTTGCGCACCTAAAGGAGATAAAGGAAGCCCGAATTGGAAGTCAACAAACTGTACACGTTGATGTTTCATCTGATGATGACGAGGAGGAAGAAGCGTCAAACACTTCACTTACACTCATTACCCCTGTCAGGAGCACACCCCCTGTGAGCCACACTAAGAGTGTGGGAGAGAGTGAGACACGAATGCGAAAAAAGTTCATCATCGAGCGTAACTCGGTCGAAGAAGTCATCATCATCCCATAAAATGGTCCTGCCCACCATTTGTTTTCAGAAGCGCCATTTGATCGCAACCACCCACTGGCGCGTCTGTATAACACTAAGCTGGCTAAAATGCTAGCTCTGGACCTTCTCCCTTTTTCTTTTGTGGAAGGGGTTGGTTTTCTAGAATTAGTGGCAACGCTCAGCCCTAAGTGGAAGGTTCCTAGCCGGTTCTATTTTGCCAGAGTTGCGGTTCCAGCACTACATGAAGATGTGATGGAGGTGATTGGGGCAGCTTTGCAGAAGAGTGGTGTTCACACTATACATCTGACAACAGGCATTTGGACCAGTAGCGCAGGCACTGATTACATGTGCATCACTGCACACTGGGTCTCTTTTTCAGGGGTTAAAGCAAAGCTAAACGCAGGTGTTGACCCGGACAACGTTTTTAAAGCTGCTCGGAAACATGCAACACTAGCCATGTTTGGCATGGAGACAAGTCATACAGGAGAAAAGATTTTGAAGGAGTTTAGCACAAAGGTCTTTCAATGGCTGTCCCCAAAAAAACGCATGATTGGTTATGTTTCCACGGATAATGGGTCCAATGTAGTTGAGGCCATGGATCTGGGTAAATATTTCAGAGTGCCGTGTTTGGCGCACTGTATAAACATGGTTGTTAAAAAATTCTTGAGTGAAGAAAGTCAAGTGTGCGAGTTAGTGATTACCTGCCGAAGAATGTGCAACCATTTCAGCCATTCTTTTAAGGCCCGGAAGCATCTGAGGGGCCTGCTACATGAACATCAAATGCCAGTGAAAGCACTCATCCAGGAGGGGCCAACAGGTTGGAACTCAACCTTCTACATGCTTGAGCGTCTGTATGAGGAGTATACGGTACTCGGTCAGTATTTCTTAACACTGGGTACAGCTCTGAAGGACCTGAGGCTAGATGCGGCGCAATGGAAGCTCGTTAAAAGCCTGACAGACATGCTTCGTCCTTTTGAGGTCTTCACGCGTGCAGTCAGCAGGGAGGACTGTCATTTGGGAAAAGCTATCCCATTGTTGCGCATGCTACAGCACCAACTGAAGGCTGTGTCTTCTATGTTTGAAAAAGATGAAGAAAAGCAAGAAGCTTTTGTTTTGGTGGAGAAATTATTACAGCGCCTACTTAGCGATGAACGTCTTCAAATGATCCACTCAGAACAGCATTACATTTGTGCTACTATTCTGGATCCACGCTACAAAAGGGCACTGGCAGGCAGAGCATTCTTTCCTTTTGGTGACTCAGAAGTTTCAAAGTACAAACATTGGCTAGCTCTGTCAGCCATGAGGTTTGAAAGAGAACGGCAGAAAATTGAAGGAAAAGGCAGTACATCAGCATCAGCAGGCCATCCCCAGTCAAAAGAATCCACTTCTGCACCTGTGGTTCTGGCAGAAGTGACCTCTCAGCCGTTAAAGACACCGGCAACCGGATCATCTGCACCAGACACAACAGTAACATTGGGTGAAGAGGAGGATTGGCTAACTAAGCTTGGGTTTGCTTCTCAAAAGGTCCCAGCAAAAAGTAAGCAAAGTGGAAGAACCGTGGAGAACCTTGAGTCGATGGTGCAGGACTATCAGAATGACTCAACAGAGGTCTATGTTAATGCTGACCCATTGGCGTATTGGCATGGGAAAAAAGAATTGTGGCCAGAGATCTCCAACCTGGCTATAAACTACTTGTCTTGCCCACTCGCAAGTGTGTCTTCTGAACGTGTTTTCAGTGCTGCTGGTGGCATTGTAACTTGCAAAAGGACCCGACTCTCGCCCAAAAATGTGGAGAGGTTAACAATGATCAAGATGAATCAGCACCTCATACCACCAGATTACAAAGTACGGGAATACACGCCGGAAGAAGACGAGGAGGACAGCAACTTAGATGAGGGAATTTCTTCTCTGTTAGGTGACCTACTCCTGCATGAATTCGCAGAGTATGAGGATGAACTCTTATTCACTGACACGAGCCCTGAAAATGAGCCAATGAATCAATAACTTTCTTTTTCGTCCTTATTCACTTTTATTCCTGTGTGTCTGTCTTTCTTTGTTTTGCACAGTTAATATAATTAAAACTTTAATCACCTAATCACCAAAACAAGCCCATCAGCAGAACTGTCTTCACTTATTTGCTTATTGATTTGAAGGTGCCGCAGTCTGCATTCCTCAGGTTCACAAGTTCACAAGAACATGCTCCTCTATCCTCCTCCTCCAGACTCCTATTTCCCTCAAAGCAGAGGGCTGGATTACGCCCAATGAAGAAAGGCTCTGCACTTGTGGGGGTGTTCTACTTCTTTGAGGGTGAGTTGGCGGGTCTTGGGGCATTTCTGGGAAGGTCTAATACCGGATAAAACTGGTTTGGACAAAATCAGACTTGAAAACGTTTTTGCCTTTTTGCTCACTATCATGTTTTGGGGGGCCTGTTTGGGGGGCTTCCTGGTGTTTGTAGGTGGGTTTCGGGGTCTGGGAGCACTGCTGGCACAGTCTAATGTTGATTGCATTTGTTTTCTAGGACATCCATGGTGGAAAAGTGGAGTCATGACCTAGCTGCACAGCGCGTTTGGACAGAAGTCCGAAAAATATTGTAAGTATGACATTTTCCATTTTTGCTTTTTGGCTGCTTTGGGGTGTTGTGCTTTTTTGCGGGTGGGTTGGCGGGTCTTGGGGCATTGCTGGGAAGGTCTAATACCGGATAAAACTGGTTTGGACCAAATCGGAGGCGAAATTGTTTTTGCGTTTTTGCTGACTTGCTTGTCTTTGAGGTGCTCTTTGGGGGGGTTCTGGGTGTTTGTGGGTGGGTTTTGGGGTCTGGGAGCACTGCTGGCACAGTCTAATTTTGATTGCATTTACTTTTCAGGAAATCCATGGTGGAAAACGGGAGTTATGGCCTAGCTGCACAGCGCGTTTGGACAGAATTGAAAGAAGGCCGAAAAATATTGTAAGTATGAGATTTTCCATTTTTTCTTTTTGGCTGTTTGGGTGTTGTTGTGCTTTTTTGGGGGTGGGTTGGCGGGTCTTGGGGCATTGCTGGGAAGGTCTAATACCGGATAAAACTGGTTTGGAGAAAATCCATGCGGAAAAGCCTTTTGGCACTTTTTGTAACTTAGGGTTCGTTAGGTTAGCACTAGCAGCATGATTGCATGTGTTTCGGGGTGTTCTAGATTTTTGCAACTGAGTTCTGGGGTCTTAGAGCACTCGTGGGAATGTGTAATTTTGGTTGCAAGTGATTTGAAGAAAATCCATGGTGGGAAATGGGGGATTTGGCATAGTTAAAGAAAGCGTTTGCCACTATTCTTAACTTAGGGCTCGTTAGGGTTAGCAGTATTTGTATTGCATGTGTTTGGGCGGGGGGCTGTTTGTGGGGGGGTTTGCGAGTCTTGGAGCGATGCTGGGTATGGATACTTTTGCTTGCTTGCAAGTGGTTTGAATACAATCCACGGTGGGTAAAGGGATTTGGGCCTACTTTCACTTTCAAAGTACGTTTTGTCACCAGTTTTCTACTAGGCCTCGTTTTTTGAGATCTGAGTGGGGGTCTTCTACATTTTTGCGACTGGCTTTAGTAAGGGTCTGGGTGGGAGCACTGCTGGGAAGGTCTAATTTTGTTCTAAAACACAGTTTACAGTACACCTAGCTTGAGGGGAAAGATCCGCTAAATTAATTTGCCCATACTTATTTATCCTTCAAAAAGAGACTCAGACGGAGTACGCACTTTCAAAAATATTGTACTGTCTATTAGGAAACTCAAAGTGTGACTTTTTGCACTACACAGCGTACATACCTTATATTTATTTGTCAGTGGTGTTCTAATATCACTTCCTGTTTTTCAATCAATAATTACAGGCCGGGTTTCAGTCTGTGCAATGGGAAAAAAGGATGAAGTCAGGCTTTACATTAGCGAGCCGCAATTCAGCATCCGCCAGGCAGGCCGTGGAAAGGGTGTCTTCTGGTCACCAACATTGATAGACGGAGCGTCAGCTGGAATGGAGGAGTCCCGCTAATAAGAGGAATGGTTTGATGCATGCAACTTACCAAATTCTACAGGACAACTTCAACAACATACAGATAGAGTATCCGTTCTTTTTTAAATATCTTTAAAGTAATGTTATTGCTGTGAACTTCTATGAGTGTGACTCTGCATTTCTTGGATCTTTGCTTTTAAATTCATCCCTACAGCCATTCTATAGGTTTTACTTCTGCTATTTTTTAAACCTATTTTAATGTAAGAAGTTTTTCTCTGAGGGCAGAGATAGGCAAGTGAAAACGCTGCAGCCCTGTACTGTCGCATTCTGTCATTCACGGTTGTTGAAAGTACTACTTACTTTTCAGTAACTATGCATGCAGTAGTGCATGCACTTCCTTTATGTCACTTTAAAGATTTAAGGTTAGCTTTGTACCCAAAGATTTCTTTATCTTCAATTATTGTTTGTCCATGCTGTGCTTTTTTTTTCTTCTCTCAACAAAACTTTCCCAAATTCCCCCATTCCCATCCATTTTCCAAACCCTAACCCTCTTCCCCCGGGTTGTGTGGTTTTGATTGATGTGTGAGTAAATGACAGCAATAATTCCACACACTTGCTGGGGAGGATAAGGTCATAGCAACAGGCTGGTGAAGGAATCCGAGGATATGTTCTATTCTTACTCAGCTTGACACTCAGTCACTATTGGCAAAGGAAAGCAGATTTTCATGTGCGCCATCAACTTGATAGGTCATCAAGATTAGAACATCGTCCTCCTAGACGTGGCAAATTATTACGCTGCTGTGTCCTTCACCTTCTTGTAGTAGTAGCCAATGTCAAAGAAATTCAACGCAAGTACTAGTTATACTTTCAATACTTTACCATTTGTTAGGCTAAATTGTGGCACTGTTCTAGTGTACTGTCACCTGCTATATTCTCTATCGTACCGTTCTAATGCTACGGTAAGGATAAACAAGGTTTCATTTTCTTTTTTTTCAGATGCTGCAACTGCCACTGTGTAACACCACTAGTACCAACTCAATGATGACATTTCATCTGCCCAGGATTGCCAACTTTAATCGCCATTTGCCGTGCAGCCAGCCCTGTGCCTAGCCCTATTTCCAAACACAAATTACAGGTAAGATAAGCGTTTGGGGGGAGGAAGTATAATGGAGTATTAGGAGAGACGAGAGACTGAAGCTAGTACTAGTAAAGTCCTAGGACTATTGAATTCACTTACTCTGTGAGAGGCACTTTGGGGCATATTACCAAGCAATAGCGATAATTATCGCTATTGCTTGGCTAGAGACAAAAATTTACCGCTGAGCTGCGGCGATTTTTACCGCAAATAAACCTTGGTATTACCAAGGGTTTTTGCAAATACGATAAAAATCGCCGCAATGCATGAATATCGCTGAAAAGTCAGCGATATTCATGCATTACCGAGCTAATGCTCTTAGCCATGTTATCCACCTCCCATTGGATACCATGGCTAAGAACTGCTCAGGGCAGGTGTTAGCTTTTGGAGATATTCGCGCTTAGCGCGAATATCTCCAAAAGTTGGTAATAGGAGATAGCGATGTTGGCAACT
Organism: Lissotriton vulgaris; assembly: GCF_964263255.1. NCBI lineage: Eukaryota > Metazoa > Chordata > Amphibia > Caudata > Salamandridae > Lissotriton > Lissotriton vulgaris. Next base: position 163,536,539 of record NC_141697.1, on the reverse strand, counting down.
GTTTTCAGTCGCTAACATCTTGGCACGCCCACTTTGCATGTCATTAGTGATAAATATCACTGACATGCAAAGTGGGGCCCAAGATGGTCGCTATCTCCTACTAGCTGTCGCTAACTGGTGTTAGCGACAGCTAGGTAATAGGGAGATAATTTTATCTCCGCTTTTTTGGCTTTTAAAGCCAAAAAAAGCGGAGATAAACCCCCTTGATAATATGCCCCTTAGTTTTGAAAACATTTGGGCAATTAATTACACAACTTGAATCAAGATGCCACTTAAGTTTCACGAAAACAAAGTTACTGTTAAACCCCCACCCACCAGCCTCAAAAGTAGTAAAAAAAACACGTATGCTAAGATAAAGTTTAAAGTATATTTATATCCCTGACAAAAATAATCTCCCACAAGACCCAACCCACCCCCACTCCCTAACCCCAGCGAATGTCCGTTAAAAGTCCAGAAAAGTGAAAAAACCCAACTCCCAATTCCCACCCCCCAGAAGTCTTTAAAAAAGGGGCAAGGGACAGTCTCCTCCTACTGCTGGCTACTGCTGTCTTTCCGGGCCAGGTCGGAATGCTCCTTGCGGAGGGTCTCGAGCAGAGTTTACGTGTTGAGCAGCTCCTGCTCGAGGTAGGAAACCCTCAGGGAAAGGCGGTGCATCCGTTTTTTGCAACTGCTTTGGGGGGCAGCTGATTTCTTTGCTGCTCGGCGGTGGCGGGTGGCTGCGGCAGCGGTACCCCGGCTCCGTACCACTGGAGACCTGCTGCGCTTACTCGATGACCCAGGGAGCGCGGAGGAGGATGCAGCTGTGCCGGTAGATGTTGTTGTAGACTGCGTGTCCCCCTCGTCCTGGGCCACCAGCCGCCGATATTCAGCGACAGTGGCCTCCAGTGCCGGGCCCGTCTAGCCAGCTCCTTCCTGGTTGGTTTGGAAGGAGCATCTATATGAAGAAAGAAAGACATAGCCTGTAACCAATGCTCTTTAAGAATAACACAAAATGATTCAGCAGAAAGTTGTGTCACAGTAGTACTAGCAACTTGCAAGTGCAGTACATAACTATTGTGGCCAGTATCTATCTAACCTCCCACTTCTTCACCCTTGCTCTAACATTAGAGTTTAAGGAAACAATTCTACGAGCACTAAGCACTCACTCCATTAGAGTCGACTATGGCAGTACACCAGTCTTATTCTTCTTCTTCTCTCTTGTTTAGCAAAATTGGTACGTTAACTTCTGCAAGCCGGCATAATGCCAGCGCAGTCAACTTGCACCCGAGAAAAACAGACGCCCGCCATGATGAGTAAGACAGACTTGCGTTACTGTACCAGTCCAGTACATGCAGGTGGTGATGCTCTTACTTTTCTATTACGGGTGGCACTGAGAATACTCTGTTACAAGGGCTACTGCCTAATTAATTTAACTTTCACCCTACAGTGCCAATGAATACTAGAAAAGGAAAATGAAGAAGATAAATAATCTAATTATCTATCACTGCACATGGTATGTATTTGCTTACTTATGGGATGACGTTAGGTGCTTTGCTTTTTATTGAGTTAACAGTGATACATCCACACATGAATGACCGAGTTCTACTAAACTTATTAAAATAGGTACTGAGTAGCCATCGTAATAGCCGGATATATGCTGTGCTTGCAATACAAACTACTGCTACTATTCATGGTAGTATTCGGACAAAATTACAACTTCTTTTCCTTGCCTTTCCTACACTGGGACGGACGTGCGGGTGCGGTGTTACATGCTCTTCAAAGTAACACTTAGTACATCCAGTGACCGTCTACTCTCTCTAGATACACATATGCTATCTAAGAGTCAGATAGTACCATGATCCAGGCATCCATCCATTCAAACTATGGGGCAGATTAGGATTGCGGATTTCCCGCATCCTCCGGGCCGGCGGAATCCACCGCCGGCCCGGAGGATGCGGGAAATCCGCAGCGGACTGAAAAAGACCCCCCGCCAGATTAGGATGGCTGGGGGATCGTTTTTCAGTCAGCAGCTTTTCCGCTGCGGTCGCCTCCTGTCCGTGGTGGAAAAGCACTAACATGGCTGGCGGTGTCTGATAGATAGGTATTAGGATGTCTGGAGGAACATGCCTTTACACGGCGGCATTTCCGACGTGCAAAGGCATATGGATTTTTGTTTGGGGGCCCGTTGCGGGCCACCAGAGGTGAAGGGGGGTGGGGGGGTGCACATGGGGGGTACCTATGGTACCCCCCTGCATTTGCCTGCACAAAGCGGCAGGCACCGCGTGGTGCCTGCCGCTTTGTGCATGCAAATGCACAACTTACATTTTTATCATTGCGGCGGGTGCTGCTTCAAGCATCACCCGCCGCAATGATAAAAATACAGGGTGACGGTCACATCCTAATTACCACGGAGGGACCGCCGCTGCCCCTGCGGATGGTCCCTCCTACTCTATGGTGGCGAACGGACTCAGGTCCGTCCGCCATCATAATAGGCACCTAAATGTCAATCATTCTTCTTCATGTCTCTCATTTGGACAAGTCTTACGTTTTCTCACGGGGAGCAGCACACTATGCAGTCTGCAATCTCAATAAGTAAGGAATGTAAGAGCTTACCACTGCCCGCCACTACCGTGGCAACCCGCACAGCAGTTTGGTCCGGCACTTCCACAGCCTCCTCCCCAGAGTATTCCTCCTCCACCTCCGCGCTGGGCCCAGCACCAGATGTTCCACCTACAAAGTACATTTAAGAATGTTAGATGTCATAGACATACACCACTCACTAGTATTTTGTGTAGGAATGAAGAAATGTAAATACAGAAACCAATCTAATAATTTGTGACTGTCTACTCTAAAGTAAAAATGTCCCGTTTTCCAGGGAAGGGTGTTGTCTTGCTGCACTTTTTGGCACAACTGATGAATGCTTGCTTTTTAACATGCACCATTTTTCTCATAACAGACAGAAGCTTCACTTCTAAGAACAAATCATTAGGACGAAGGGACCAATGATTCAGCACCAAAAAGAAAAATGAAAGTTCAAACCAGGTGAGGGCTCGGCTCACCCACAATAAATGTGTGAAATAAAAAATGACTAAGCACTTTTCCATTTTTAATCAACCGTTTATTTTTTATGACAAGCTTGATTTTAATCAATATTTGTACTTTTAATAAAGCTTTAAAACTTAAAAAGACTCTGTGGTTTTTGGTCATGAGTGAATGAGCAAAAGGTATTGCAATTTGTAAGCATGAGTCTGTGCCTCTGACACTTCTGGACTCTGACTCCGTACTCTTGACCTGCGTTGGATAATCATCATTGGGGATCAATCATCGATGAATTTGGGAGCTAAATGACTCTGACACACTATCTAGTCAGTAAGGAGATTGGGGGGTCTTCAAAGTCTGATATCACTGAGGTATGTGGAAAGTCTACCTGCGCCTATTATAATTGATAAACAATGCACTATTTAGTGTCCATAGTTCTGTTTGTGCAGATTTGTCCCTGCAACAGTAGTAGTATGGATTGTCCTCCTATCCAAACCAAAAGTAAAGTAGTATCTTATTATTTCTTGGTGGTCATTCACCTTTTTATTGTTGGTAATTGTCAAAGCATAAACATTTAGAAGACTTGAAAAGACATTATGGACAATCCCAGAGGACTGCACTCAGTGCATAATTTGATTTGATTTGATTTATCTATTTCTAAAGCGCGCGAATGCCCGGAGGCGTCTTGGCGCTATGATATGTCCATAGTCCTGAACTGGTCTTAGGTTTATGCAGTGAACAACCATGTTTTAATTTGCTTTCTGAACAGGTCCAAGGATGGGCTGTTTTTTATATCTAATGGAAGTTGATTCCATGTCCTTGCTGCGTGGACAAAGAAACTTCTTCCCCCCCAGTTCGCTCGTTTGAACTTAGGTATTGCTATCAGTTTTTGTTTGCCAGATCTTAGTAGTCTGGATGGTTCGTATTTCCTCAACTGCGTTTTTATGAAGAGAGGTCCTTTGCCCTGGAGGGCCTTATAGGTCAAACATAGTGATTTAAATTTGACTCTTTTGGCAACTGGAAGCCAATGAAGTGAAGCTAATTTGTGGCTGACGGACTGAAACTTTGGTATATCCAGAGCTATTGCTGACTAGAATGGGAGTTTCGTTTTACACCTTTTGCCAAATGTGCAATCTTAGTTAGCTACACAGACAGACTAATAAGAATAATCTAGTAATACCACAGGGAGTCATAGTCGAGGCAGGATAAGAATTTAGATACAGTCTACAAGAAGATCAAAGACGATTTAGAAAAAATGGAATGAGGAACGCTAGGAAAAAATAGGTACTCTATATTAAAATTAACTTACCGGGGCCAGCAAAGGAGCCCTGGCCTGCCCGAACCTGGCCTTGTTCAGCAGCAGCAGCAGCCTCCTCCAATGCCCTCTTGCCCCTGGGGGGAGCTGATGTACAACATGAAAGAAAGAAAGATCAGAAAACATGGATGATATTTGTCAACCAAATCAAACATTTCAAAAGAACAATAACAAAATATTTTGGCGAAATAGCAAATAGACAACTATTCCACAGGATATATTGAACTATCTCATGTGGTCTACTACGATATTAGTATTGCTTGATTTGCGGACCGTCGCCTTGGAAAGTTATGTAACTTTCTAAACAAACTACTAAAAAGGTTCGCCTAGGACTGGCAGGCAGCAGTCCGCAGAACGCGAAGTGACAGACAGAGTCCATCGTGATTGCAGATCAGCGACAACACTAAAAAGTTTCCTACTACATTAACCAGTCATTAAAATACTCAAACTATCAATCCACCACCACTATTTCTTCTTATTGCCAGGTGTACAAAGGAAGGACTGGACTTGAGTCTATAGGGGCAGATTTACAAGCCCCTTGCGGCTCTTTTGCTCCATTGTTGCGTGACTTTTGTGATGCAGCGGCAGAACGAAAGAGGCGCCATGGTGCGGCGCATATTAACAACGTGACGCATATGGGAGATGCATCACGTTGTAAAGCCCTGCTCCATCAGGGGGCGTTCCGGCGCAAGGGAGGGCGTTCCTGCTCACGAACGCATCCTAAAAGTGGCTGAGGGAAATCTACAAGATTTCAATCAGTCACTTTTAGGACAATGATGCGTGAATCAAACCCTGCGCCTCCTTGAAGCAGACATATGGCTTGACGCAGCATTGGGGAGATAGGGCACCCAAGAGCATTGCTGGAGCTGCGCCATCGTTGTGACGCAACTCCAGCAATGCGCCGGCTTTACGGCACAGATGCGTAACGCTTCTTCGATGTTTTAGGCCCATGGTGCGCCGCATTGTAAATACGGCGCACCATGGGTGGTGGTGGCATGGCGCACAGTTACTGGCGCATCCCTGCTACTTTGCAGGGATGCGCCGGTAATTAAAAATCTGACCCTTAATGTCTAGCATTACGCAGTTCTTTAAACTACACTCATACATAATTTCTCAGGCCAATGAAATGAACACAAAATCGAAAACAAATAAGCATAGTAGCAACGCTACTGAGAAGGAGAGCCGTGCACCTGAAATGCACAGAAGATTTTGAAATATAATTTACCTACAATGTAATCAGCAGCATTATTGTTCTTGGTAAAAAACAAAAATTTGCAATATAATAACACACAGAGCAGGAGAAAACAGAGTAGTGAAGAAATAGTTACTACTACTCACCAAGCCCGGGGATCTCAAGGCCGAGCAGGTCAATCAAGTCGCGTTCCCGGTCCAGGAGATCCGTCCAACAGTGGGTGGCCTGGTTGTAGGTGCGCCGGCCCTGAGAGTGTTGGTACATGGCCCGGCTCACCTTCTCCCACCGCTTCCGGCGCTCCCGGATCCCGTACCCGCTAGCAATCTTGCCGCCTACCATGATGGTCCTGGGGAGGCGGCGCTGAACATAAAAAACAAGTGCGGCCACCTCCCCCGCGCTGAAGATCTCCCGGGCTGTGACCTGCTCCCCCCTCAAATGCCCGCACGGGAGCCGGGCACGGGATGCGGGACTCTTCCTCTTCTCAGGATGCTTCCCGGCTCCCTTTACCATGGTCTGGGCGGAAAGGAAGGTAAATAATAAAGAAGAAATAGAATAGGGAAGAAGAAAAGAGAAGAGTTTAAAAAAGTAGTTTAAAATTTACAGAAAACACAAAAATATAGAGCTAGAAAAATAGAGCGATAGATAATAAGTAAAACAGATTAAAAAAAACTTCAAACAAGCAAAGGATAGCAGAGATTCAGAGAGGATACAGAAAGCATGCCCAGAACCATAGCAATGAATGAGAAACAAGATGGCCGCGCCCGTTCACGACCGCGTGGGTAAGTTAGCACGAGATTTTCCTCGCGATCACACGCGAACTTGTACTAGCGTGCCGCACACTTTGCGAGATTACACATCGCGTCCGGAAACGGAAATACGTCATGCAAACAAGATGGCCGTGCCCGTGAACGACCGTGAGGGCAACTTCGCGCCGTTGCCCTGCAAGCGGCTCGCTAAAATGCACAAAACCTTGCGAACTAACACGCCGCAAAAAAACAAATCGAATCCCGCGAAATTGCAGAAAAACAAGTTTTGCAAAACTGAAAGCACTCAACAGGTGCAAAAGTTCAAACTCATCATTAGTAATCATTCCCTGTAGTGCTTCCTGAGGGGCCCCTCCAGAGTTCAGTTGCCTACTTGCAACTATTCTATGACCCTGCTCTGACCCTCACAGCAGGCTCATAGAATAGCTACAAGTAGGCCCCAAAGGTCCTGTGAAAAAAAATTGCACTGCAACAGAAAGCAAATTACAGATAAGGAAGCACTTGCCAGACTGGAAGTTTAAATTCAGTGACACATTAATCAACCCCAAATTAATTCATGTCAGTTGAAGCAGGGCAGGTGTGCTTGCTTTTCACCCCCATAATCTACAGTGATGAACCAGAGGGTGGCAGTGATGTACCAGAGGGTGGCATGGGTGAACCAGAGGGTGGCAGTGGGAGGGTGCTGTGAACCTGTGATGATGAACCAGACGTAGAAACAACATAGTCACGGCCGTTGCGAGCCGACAAGTAAGTTCGCAATTGCGAACTGGTACAAAACCCTTGCGAACTGGCAGAAACCCTTGCGAACACAAAATAAACAAAAAATCCGCAAATTTGCGAGAGTTCGCGGATTTTGCGGATTACGAATTCGCAAACATGCAAATTTGCGAACCGCAAATTCGCAAAATTCACCCATGCTTACTGATGATCAGATAGAGGGAGATTTTCCCAATACTAACATTTCTGCTTTGTTGCTATTTAGTTTTAGGCAATTATTAGTCATCGAAGATGATAAGTACTGTAGGCAAGTAGAGAAATTTGTGGCTGTTGCCTCGGAAGTCTGTGACAGCGAGACCACCAGTTGCGTGTCATCTGCATATGACACAATGTGACTCAATGCCTTTCTATAATCTCTGCCAGAGGGGCAATATAAAGATTAAAAAGAGTGGGGCTCAGTATGGAGCCTTGAGAGACCCCTTGGGATGGTGCAATACTTTTAGAATAGTGTTGTCATTGGGGCACCTGAAAGCTCTGGTCTTGCAGGAAGGCAGCCATCTATTTTAGTGCAATTTTGACCAGGCCCCCTTCACTGAGGCGCTGTGAGAGCATTTTATGAGATACAGTGTTGTTGGCCACACTGAGGTCCAAAAGGACCATGGCGACTGTCTGGCCATCATCTACCTGTTTGTGTATTGTCTCAGTTGTCAGGAGCAGTGCAGAATCTGTGGAGTACATAGCACTGAAGCCTGATTGAGTGGGATGAAGTAAACTATGACCGTTAATATGGGCGGTTATTTGAGTATTTACCACTTTTTTGTCTATTTTGGCGAAAAAGGGCAGAAATGAGACAGGGTAGAAGTTCTTCAGCTGACTCGAGATGGCACCCGCTTTCTTTTTTATGGGGAGCCCAACTGCTTGTGTCCTTCATTTAGGGATCACCCATCGCGAAGGAGAGTTTAAGGAGTTGCCTGATTTTGGGTATTAGGATCTCCAGGCGATACCGCATGATTCTGGGTGTTGCGGGGTCTCTGGGAGAGACGGATTTAAAACTTAAGGTTTTTGCCTTTGAGGTCTTCACAGGAGGGAGGATCAAATTTGGAGAGCCAGATTGCCTCCTCCACATTGGTTCTCTCCACCTAGCAAGAGATCCTCACCTGGAAAGGTAATGTACATTTTTTCTACCTTCTCCACAAAGAAATCAGCTATTTGATTGCATGACTCGCCTGAGCTGGCAGTGGGAGATACAGTTCATAGAAGTGAGGATATGTCTTTAAAAATGACAAAATGTTCTTTGAAGGAGCTCACAGCTTGCTCTATTCAATCACAATAGTAGGAGGAGTGAGTTCTTCTAATAAGGGCGTGATAGTATTTTAAATTTATCCCATATTCAGCCTTTCTGTGATCTTAGAAATCTTTTTTCCATAAGCGTTCTATACGCTTACAGGATTTCTTACCTATTCTTAGTTCTTCATTGAACCAAGAAGCAGATTTTAACTGACTGCTCGGAGCACTGGACGACCAAGTGGCCACTCTATCCAATGCTTGCGTGATCCATGTGTCCACTGAACCACAAGCCATCTCAATATCGTTGCCCATAGAGTGGCAATTCTGCTGGAGGGCGTGACTGAAGCTTGCAAGGGTAAATCTCTCCCATTTCCTATGTGACCTGCTGAAACCTTTAGTACCAAATATAGCTCATACCCTAAAGTAACTATGCCTCATGCCCCCACCATGCACAAAGGAATATGTCATGAGAGATTATTATGTAATTGTAAAAGCAGTGCATAGTGAGGGAGCAAGTTATAGTTACTTTAGGGTACAAGTTATAGGTACTTGAGATGACTATAACTCGTGAATTTCTGTGTTTTTTTTGTATCAAATGGTATGTTTGATGTGACATGTTCACCTAACTGTAGCATCTCAGTGGGGGGCTGTACAAAGGGTCTGACATGGTATTGTCTGTTTTGCTGCCCCATCCTATCTTACTGCCCCTGCCCCCTTTCTCTTTGACCTTTAATGTCCAAGTCCATACCTCTGCTCCCTTGTCCATTCCTGTGTAGCCACTGCCTCTCCTGCCTGTCCTGCACAGTTAGCTTTTTGCCCTACCCATCTCCTCCCTGTCCTCTGTTGTCCGAGTCCATGCACTGGCCCCTCCCTCCTGCCCCATATGGTCTGATGTGCTGCCACTGTCCTTCAGTTTGCTTGTTTTCTCTGTCCACTCATTCTGTCCTCCATTGCACAAGTCTATGCCCCTATCATTGCCCTCCTGCGTGGCCTCTGTGTTTAGCTTGCTGCCTCTACCCTCCTTCCCCATGCCCTCTGATGTATGTGTGCATGCCCCTGCTCCCTCTTTTTTGTTCATGTTCCATGATCTGCCACTGCTACTCCTGTCTACTCTGAGTGCTGTATTGAGCTGCTACTGCACCTCCCGCCTACCCAGCATGGCCATATGGCTGCTGCCTGTCCCTGCCCCACCACCCTGCCCTCCTTTGTAAATGTTCCATGCCCTTATTCTTTCCCCCCTGCCCTCTATGGTCTATTTTGCTGCCACTCCCTTCTTCCATCCATTCTCTGTTGTGCTGCAACTGTGTGGTCTGTTTTGAAACCCCTCTCCCCTGCCTTGATGTCATTGGTGATGGCACTGACCATCTCATGAGTGATGTAATATGTGAGCATAAGTGCACTTCTGGGGCAAAAGTTACAATTTGCCCAGGTAACTATAGCTGCTGAATTTCTATGGTTTTGTGTGAGTAAAGTCTGAGCCTAACTATAACATCCCTGTAACCATTGTTTTTCTGTGAATTTCTAAGGTTTTTTAAATTCTATTTCCTACCTATAACAGCTCTGTAACCCTTGTTTGTTTCAGTGAATTTATTTTTTCACAGTTATTTCCTATCTGTAACCTGTAATCTTTGAGAGTGGGTGTGTAAGTGGCTGTATAGGTTGGTAAGTGGCTGTGTGAGTGGCTGTATGGGTCTGTCAGTCGGTTTGTGAGAGCTGTATGGATCTGTGAGTGGGTGTGTAGGTGGTTTTGTCAGTGTATGAGTAGCTGTTTGGGTCAGTGAATGTGTGTATGAGTGATTGTATGGGTCAATGAATGGGTTCGTGAGTGGCTATAAGGGTCTGTGAGTGAATGTGTGAGTGTCTGTGCAGTCTGTGAGTGGGTATGTGAGTAGCTATATGGGTCAGTGACAATGTAGGAATGGTTGTATGGGTCTGTGAGTTGGGGTGTGAGTCTCTATAGGGCTGTATGAGCGGGTGTGTGGCGAGTAGTTTTGATGGCGTTTGAGTGGTTTTGTGGGTCAATGAGTAGGTGTGTGAGTGGCTATATGAATCCGGCAGTAGGTGTGTGAGTAGCTGTGGAGGTGTATGAGTGGCTGTATCAGTCTGTGAGTGAGTGACTGTTTTGGTCTCTGAGTGTGTGTGTGAGTGGCTGTATGGGTCTGACACTGGGTGTTTAGTTTTTTATATTAAACAATGGTCCTTTAGCTTAAACAAATTGGATTAGAATAGGCACAGACTAAAAATAAAGACTGTGTATTTTTTCAATGTCCAGCCGGACATTGAAAAAATACACAGTCTTTATTTTTAGTCTGTGCCTATTCTAATCCAATTTGTTTAAGCTAAAGGACCATTGTTTAATATAAAAAACTAGTACTACCCGGGGTCCTTTGCTACCTATACGGGTTCCCTTGTTCAAAATAATAACACTGGGTGTTTAGTGACTGTATGGGTCAGTGAGTGGGTGTGTGAGTAGTGTTAAAGGTATGTGAGTGGTTGTATCGGTGTATGAGTGGCTATCTGGATGAGTGAGTGGCTTTATGGGCAAGTGACTGGGTGTGCCTGTGGTTTTGTGGGTATGTGCGTAGTTGTGTGAGTGTTTGTGTGGGTATGTGAGTGGGTGTATGGGTCTTTGAGTGGATATGATAGTGTTTTTATGGACAGGTGGGTGAGTATCCAAGTGGCTGTGTGGGTGTGTCAGTAGCTATGTGAGTGATTGGGCCAGAACAGAACCTCACCTGCCCCTTTATCCAACAAGAGCCCACAGTTTTGCACAAAATGGCTACGCACCTGGAGTAAGCCAACTGGTTACTTAATAAGTGCTAACTCATTGCGGAAATGTCTATTGCATATTCTACACTACAGCTGTATAATTGATCAGGAGAAAATGTCTTTAGTGATCATATGTGCATTTAATTTTGGCCATGTAATTGTTTGTCAAGAGTCTTCTTCCAGAAATCTGTAACAACATGAATCCTGCTAAAGAGAAGGTGGCAAGACTACAGAGAGGTGAATCTCCACCTAACAAGTGTACATCTTCTTAATTGAATGAAGTTAGTGCTCCTTTGTTTGGTGGAGATGTCCTCATATTCCTCTGCATAGAGAATGTGTCATCAAAATCAGAAGGAATCGGCATTGGGGGGCCTTTTGGTAAGCTGTCCATGAACATGGAAAAAGGTGGGAAGACCTTTGCCTACTACTGAGGAGGACAGTGTGGAGCCAAATGGGTGGAGCTTGCAAGTTGTTTTGTGCATTTGCATACTCATAGTAATACAAAGTAGGAACCACACACTCACCTCTCACCAGGAAATGATAAGAAAGAACTGACTCGTCACAGTCACTACTGATTGTGCTCCGATAGCGCAAAATGCATTCACCTCCATGAAAGATTTCAGATAATTTTTCAATGTGGACTTGCCAAGAAGACAAACATGTTGTGCCTTCCCATGCCAAAGAAGTTAGTATCATTTGTTTTTCCTGTGAAATGAGCATCATGGTCAGAATGGAAACTCACCTGCCTGTTTATCAAACAGGAGTTTACAGTTTTGAACATGATGTCTACCCAACTGCGGTACTTTCTGCTGGTTAATTAATAAGTGCTACCTCATTGGGAAAATGTCTAGTCCGACCATGAGAAAATGTATCCATTGAACTTGTGTGCATTTAATTTAAGAAATGTGATTGTTCTTCAAACGTCTTCTTCCAGAAATCTGTGATAACATGAATCCTTGTATAGAGAAGAAGAGACTACAAAGAAGTGAATCTCCAGCAAGCAACAGTACTTCCTCTTAACTATATTAAGTAAGAGCTTCTTTGTTTGGTGGAGTTGTCCTCATATTTCTAGGCATAGAAAATAGTCACCAAAATGAGAGGGAATGGTGCTTGGGGGGCCTTTTGGTAAGCTGTCCATGAACATGGAAAAAGATGGGAAGCCTTCTTCTGAAGCGGACAGTGTGGAGCCAAATGGGTGGAGCTTGCAAGTTATTTTGTGCATTTGAATACTCATAGTAATACAAAGTAAGAATCATACACCCTGCACTCACCAGGAAATGATAAGAAAGAACCCATTTGTCACAGTCACTACTGATTGTGCTCAGATAGCTCAACGATGCATTCACTTCCATGAAAGATTTCAGATAATTTTTCAATGTGGAATCAATCAATCAATCAGGTGTTTGTTAAGCGCAACTACTCACCAGTAAGGGTCTCAAGGCACTGGGGGGTGAGGAGAGTTGCAGGTTCCAGTCCATCAAGGAGGGGGTTTGTTGAAGAGCCAGGTTCTGAGGTTTCTTGCGAAGATGGGGAGTGTTGTTATCTGTATAAGGTGGAGCGGAAGGTCGTTCTAGGCTCTGGCCTCGTGGAAGGAGAAGGAGCGGCCTCCCAATCTGGTCTTTCTGTTGCGGGGGCATTGGCGTAGGAGAGCTGGGCTGATCGTAGGGTCCTTTGGGGTACGTGGAATTTGAGTCAACTGTTCAGGTATGCTGGTCAGGTGTTGTGGAGAGCCTTGTGAGTATGGGTTAGCATCTTGAAGGTGACTCTAGTTTCAATGGAGACCCAGTGGAGTGTGCGCAGGTGCTGGGAGATGTGGCAGTGTCTTGGCAGGTTGAGGACCAGTCTTGCTGCAGCATTTTGGATGTTCTGTAGCTTGCGGTGAGGTTTTTGTTTATTCCGGCATAGAGTGTGTTGCCGTAGTCGAGCCTGCTGGTGACCAAGGCGTGACTGGTGGTCTTTCTGTGTTTGAGGGGAATCCATTTGAAGGTCTTACGTAGGAGGCGGAGGATGTGGAAGCAGGAGGACGAGACAGAGTTGATCTGGCGGTCCATTTTGAGCTCTGAGTCCAGAATGATTCCCAGGTTGCGTGTGTGGTCCGTTGGGGTGGTCGGGCTTCCGAGGACAGGGGGCCACCAAGTGATATTTCAGGAATCGGGATTTGGGCTCATAATGAGTACTTCCGTTTTGTTGGTGTTTAATTGTAGGCAATTGTTTTTCATCAATTTAGCAACACCTTCCATGCCTTCTCGAAAGTTTTGTCTGGTGGTGTTGGGTTCATTTGATACTGACAGGATGAGTTAGGTGTCGTCTGCATATGTTGAGTCCATAGATTCTGACGATGGGGGCGAGCGGAGCCAAGAAAACAAATGTGCTGTGCCTTCCCCATGCCAAAGAAGTTAGGATCATTTGTTTTTCATGTGAAATGAGCATCAGGGTCAGAATGGAACTTCACCTGCCTGTTTATCCAAGAGGAGTTTACATTTTTGAACATAATGTCTACCCATCTGCAGTACTTTCTGCTCATTAATTAATAAGTGCTACCACGTTGAGAAAATGTCTAGTCCGACCACGAGAAAATGTCTCCAGTGAACTTGCGTGCATTTAATTTTAGCAATGTGACTGTTCTTCAAACGTCTTCTTCCAGAAATCTGTGATAACATGAATCCTTGTATAGAGAAGAAGAGACTACAAAGAAGTGAATCTCCAGCAAGCAACAGAACTTTCTCTTAACTATATTAAGTAAGAGCTTCTTTGTTTGGTGGAGATGTCCTCATATTCCTAGGCATAGAAAATCATCACCAAAAAGATGGGAAATGTCAGGGGCCTTTTGGTAAGCTATCCATCAATCTAGGAAAAGGTGGGAAAACCTTTGCATACTACTAAGGTAGACAGATTGGGGACAAAAGGGTGGAGATTCCAGGTGAATTTGCGCACATGCATACTTGTAGTACTTTAAAAGGAGAACCATGGACTGTGCTCTCACCAGGAGATTGCAAGAAAGAACCCACTCATCACAATCACTATAGATTGTGCTCTAATAGATCTGCGAGGCATTCAACTCAATCAAAAATTTCAGAACATTTTTAGGTCATAGCTAGGCAGCACATGCGCTGTTTCGAACTGACATGTTGCGTTTAATTTGTGGGCTTCAATCCATCCACAGGAGTCCAATTTTCTTGATCCATCATCTGTCTCATATTTTTTGTCACAATTTGTCTTTGGTATGCATGGTCATGCCTCTTCTTGTGTTTAGCTGCCCCATCCGAGCATGGACTAGGTGCTTGCAAATATGCACTGCTCCTATTTTTGTGACCATTTTATAACCTACTTTTTTCTTTTTCAGAACTCTACACAATGTTCGGGCTTTTACCAGCTCTGTTGCCTCCTAGCCCCCCTCATGCCCCGTTCACAGATCACCCCCCAGTCCCTCCCCTGTCATTGCTTTTTCTTTCGCTGCTGCTTTCTGTTTGCCCCACCTACTCCCTTCTGTCACTGCTTGCTCCCTCACACCACCTGGTGCTTGCCCCTTCCACAAATCACCCCCTCCCCGACTCCATTACTGTTTTAAACTCCCATTGTAATCTGTTTCGTTCTAGTAACTGGTGGTGTTCTGCATTTTAACTTCATGCTAGTGTATAGCTGATTGAAGCATGTGTTCATGACTGCTATTTCTTGTTGTCTCTGTTTATTTTCTTTATGTGTGAGTCCTAGGTGTGTGTGAATGTTTACAACATATAAGGTGGTTTGGCAATGGTGTTAAAAGCTGGAAAATCAGACCTCAAGTGAATCAGGTGTTAGCTATCACAGGGCATATCAGAGCTTCTAGAGTACCTGCGTCTTCTGCTGTAAGTGCAAAGCCATGTCTCTCCCGCGCAAAATGATTGAACTGTTTGTTCCTGCTCATTCTCTTTGACCTATCTGCAGCATAGGACACAGTATATCACAAACTTCTCCTCAAGGCTCTTGAAGAAAGGGCCGGTCTAGAAGAGGTGGTCCTCAAATGGTTCTCCTCATTCCTTCATAATCGCTCTCAGAGAGTCAAAATCAAAAGCTTTGAATCCAACCTTCTCCCAGGCAATATAGGAGTCCCCCTATGGTCAGTGCTCTCCCCTCAACTCTTCAACATTTACATGGAACCCCTCACACCCTACTCAGAAAAGCTAACATTCCCTTCACCCTATATGCTGATGATACTCAAATTTACTTAGAAAACTCCTCGGTTAAAGACATTCAAAGACTCAATGCCATACTTAAGGGAAGTGCAACTTTGGCTGTCAAGTGATCACTTAAAACTGAATCCGGACAAAACAGAACTACTCCTTATATCGAACAAAGAAGATGTCTCGGGTCCGCCATTGCAGACCCTGCATACAGTCTTGTACTGTCACGCTGACTGTGCAAGTGCCCACAATTGCCAGTACCTAAACCTTCCCTAACCTTCATATCAGTCACCCCTATGGTAGGCCCAAGGGCAGGGTGCATTGTAAGCGTGAGGTAGGACAAGTCCTACTGTGTGTGGCACGTCCTAGTAGTGAATTACCGCCCTTTTTCGTTCTTCACTATTGAAGGGCTGCCTGTTCTGTTAGGCCAAGGTGAGCAGCTGGAACTATTACACGCTATAGTCCCGGCCGGCTCAGGGAACAAGGTGGCATGTCGAGTTTGGTATGCCTGAACTCAGAATAATAAAATACTTTCTTTAGCAAGGTTTATTTTAATATCCTGTGTTTGCAACTGCTACTTTTAGAAAGTTAGCATTTGTCGCCTGACTACTTCAGCCCGTCTCTGCCAGGATGTGTATGTAGTAAAAGTCGAGGAAACTCTCCAGGTAACAAAGAAAAGGGAATCCAAGTTGAATCAGTAAAGAGATCCTTTAATATGCAGCCAAGAAACATCAGCATACAAATTGAATGCCGTTTAACCGCACAGCAACACTATTTAAGGAAAGCATTACATTCAAACCACAACACAGACACGCGACTCAAACTTGCATGCACGCCGCAACATTCAAAGAACAACATACATCAAATCTGGGGGAGATCTTCGCGTATGCATAGATTTACGCAGTTTGAACAATGCAATTTGTGTGGACTCACATCCTTTGCCCAATCTACACGAAATGGTTTCCACTTTAGATAATGCTAAGATATTCTCATGTTTAGATCTAGCAAGTGCGTATCACCAAGTGGTCCTGCATGAGGATTCAAAAGACTTAACTGCTTTTATTACACCTGAAGGGCTATATAGGTTTTGCAGGATGCCCTTTGGGTTAGCAAGTGCAGCTGCAGTTTTTCAGAGGCTGATGAAAGAGACACTAAGTGGATTAACTGGGGCAATTGCATTCCAAGATGACATTTTGGTCTTTGGGAAAGACATAATTGAACATGACAAGCATTTATTTAAAGTATTGAACGCCTTATCGGAGAAGGGTTTAACTCTACGTGCGTCCAAGTGCAAATTCAGGAGAGAAGAAGTAGAGTATCTTGGACATTGTATTAGTGCTAATGGCATTAGACCTAAAAATTCACATTTGGAAAACATTAGCAAAGCTCCTGTTCCTCAGAACAAGGAACAGTTAGTTGCCTTCTTAGGTCTTGTTGAATTCTACGCAAAATTTATCCAGAACTATGCAAGTGTGATTGAACCTTTCAGGATGCTCTTGAAGAAGAATGCAAAATTTGAATGGACAGAAACTATGACTGAAACCTTCAATGCTGTGAAGTCAATGATCACTAAGGCACCTTGTCTTAAACCATTTGTAATTGGCAAGAAATGTATTGTGACAGTAGATGCAAGTAGTTGTGGGTTGCGTGCTGTACTGATCCAAGAGGAATGGGGTAAAGAATGGATCGTATCATATGCCTCAAGAACGTTGAGAGAGTCTGAACGTCATTATTCAGTGATTGAAAGAGAACTTTTGGCATGTGTTTGGGGTGCTGAACATTTACAAATTGAATGCCGTTTAACCGCACGGCAACACTATTTAAGGAAAGCATTACATTCAAACCACAACGCAGACACGCGACTCAAACTTGCATGCACGCCGCAACATTCAAAGAACAACATACAGACACGCGGCACAAATCTACATACACACCGCACGCGAACACAACACGCGACATACACACATTCAAACCATTACACAGTATTTATTGTTTGTGAATGACGCGCGTGCGTTCACGCGCGTCATTTCAAACAATAACCATACACTACAGTGTATCTGTTGTCTGGGTTTGTGTGAGTGACAGGGCTGGGGAATTCCCGGGGACAGTCGGGGTTACCAGGTGGTGAATAGGGTGCTTACACCAGGATGCGTGGGCGGAGTAGTCCTTGACTCTGAATAGGGTAGTGCTCCACCACCACAATGCTGGCTCCACCTCCTACGGAGCGTCTGATTTCCCTGCCCTGCACCCTGAAAGAAGACGGCAGCGTCCTGTCAACGGAATACTCCAAAACCGGGTTGAACCAGGCTCAGGCCCCCTGGACTGCCAAGACAAAAGAAACCGAGTATAAAGGTAGGAGCCCTGCTCCTAAGAAATTAGATCCAGTTTTGACCACAACGAACCTCTGCCCGACTAGAAGGACCAAGAGAAGCTGAGGAGAAGGAAACCTGCAGTGGTGCCTTGCTGAGGACGGAGAGGAAAAGACCAGAAAGGACTTTGAAGACTTGTGCCTGAAACTATCTCCAAGGGCTTGATCACAAGCTTGCACCCTGAACGGAACCTCAGGACCATGGGGTTCTATTCTGCCTGTGCCCATTTGCTGTTGGGCCTTTAGTTCTTATTCCCTCACCGGAGTTGTGACTCTGGTGCCTTCGCCCTCCAAGGTCGTGACAGCTCGGAGCCTGGCCTCCCCGCCGCAGAAAGCGTCGCTCAAGCTTGAGTCGCTCTCCGCTTCAGTGCCGGGCCGCCCGCTCTCCTGTCACCTCACCTGCTACGGAGCACGCTGTGCGCCTCTCATCTTCTCCCGCCGGAATCTGCAGAGAGCGCATCTGATAGCCTCGGACGGTCCTTACGTCGTAACGTATCCGACTGTCTCGCTTTGCCCTCCTGCATACCAAGGCTGTGCCGCAAATCAAGAAAGGTCTTCCGTACTGTGGTACCGAAGGCCCGGTGCTGCACCCGTCTGCCCGAGTACGCGACACCCGAAACAGATCCACAGGTACGACCTGGTGAGCTAAGAAGTAGTACGCCCCGCAGGCCTGAACGGCGCCTTGCCCCGTGAGCTGCATCAGATCCCAGAATTCCACAACCCTCTACACCGTCCCGCTCACCTGCCTCGCACCTCGAGGGGGCTCCGAGCCGGATAGATCCTTTGGAGAACCGTTGGCCTCGTCCAGG
The DNA here is from genome assembly GCF_964263255.1 of Lissotriton vulgaris. NCBI lineage: Eukaryota > Metazoa > Chordata > Amphibia > Caudata > Salamandridae > Lissotriton > Lissotriton vulgaris. The sequence goes on along the minus strand of NC_141697.1, from coordinate 163,518,140 downwards.
GTCCGCCCTCACCAGTAGCCGCGCCTGAAACACCTCAGACACTCATCGCAAGGTACATTGGAACTCTATCCCGAGTTCTCATCGGAGCTAGGGTCCGCAAGGTTTGTTTTCCCTGTCATCGTACCTTGCTAACCCAGAACACTCAAGAACAATTGCCTATTTAAATCTGGTGGCCTTCATTCGCTAAACGTTAAATGTCTTGTGATAATTCTGCATATATTTTTACATAAAGTCTACGTATTTTTGATACAATCCCACGACTGGTGTCCATTTGTGGTGGCTCAGTGGGTTTCCTGTATGTGATCATAAATGCTTAGCTAACTATCGCCCTGAAGATTGGCCTTGTCTGCTCGCGCCACACTACCTAGAGGGTGAGCAAGGGTTATTTATAAAGGAGTAGTTCTCTTACCCTGACTGGAGGAGAGGGTCCCTGTTTGTCACAAGTGAATACCTGTGCCAACTGGAGACCCCCGATTCTAACCTTCCTCAACCTGAAGCTACTAAACAAAATAAAACCTTTCATTCCGCCGAAATATCTCAAACAAGCCACCCAATCATTGGTGCTATCAAGAAAAGACTATGGAAATGCAGACCTCTCGGGAATAGCTAAAACACATCTTGCTCCTCTGAAAACAACTCTCAATGCGGCTGCCAGAATGGTCACTGGAATAAATAAATTTGATCATATCTCTCCTGCCCTCAAAGAACTCAAGTGGCTACTGATAGAAATGCGGGCAAACTTCAGAACAGCCTGCCTCACCCACAAAGCCCTACACACCGGCAAACCTGAATATCTGGCTGCCAAACTCAAAAAAGCAGGTCAGAACAGGAACCTCAGAAGCTCTTACACCCTACTACTCATCCCGCTGAAATCACGGAAACAAAAAAAACTGCGGCCAGGTCCTTCGCAAAAATGCAACCAAAATCTGGAACTCTAATCCCCCCCCACATCAGAACTCTTCCCTCCTTCGCTAAATTCAAAAGTCAGCTCAAAATCCTTTTCCTTGATCGATCTCAAGCAAACAGATAGGAGCAGTCAGAGTGCTGAAGTTGACCCCTCACTCCTCTCTGATGGGGTGTCAACAAGACCCCGAAATGGAACTCTTCATCATTGACATTATTAATATTCTTATTCGGAACATCTGGCTTTATTGTATGATGTATTGCTCTCTTTTGTTCTGCTCTATAACTGATATGAAGCGCTCTGATACCCTCTGGTCAGGCTAGTGCTATATAAAACTTCTAAAATAAAAAAATAAAATAAAGTTTGGGTCTCACCTTGTTGCTTCTCATTATATAGGGTGGGGCTCTGTTTCTTCTTTTTCAAATTTCTCCTTTCAGGACACTTTCTTACTTTTTCCGCATTTTCGCAGATAATCAGCGCACCAAAGAAATATTATGATTAACCCTGGGCAATGAACTTCGCTCTGCTCTCGCACTTTGCAGATATTCGTTAACTACACATTCCATAAAAAACATGTAGTCAAGGAAAAATCCGCTCAACCATGTAGCTGAGTCAGTTTCTAAACTTAACACACAAATGCTTTGATAAAGCAACTTTACATGTTAAAAAGCTTATAACCAATTCACAAAAGAGATAGTCCCATCCTCTTAGGACCATCCTAAGCACGGTTATTATCAGAAAAATACAATCCCAACCAAAGGCCCTGCAAAGTATTATGGGATGAGATTTGCAGTGGGCAGTGAATATTATAGTATCCTATATCAAAATAATTCTACAAAGAGCTGTAGTTCAGCTCATTGTTACTAGGTGTCCCTCACGAGTCCAATGCAAAAGCATTGTATCAAGCTGCAGGTCCACTAGTCATTAGCAGATGTCCCTCACAAGTCAAATTCAAAAGCATTGAAACCCTTTCATGAAGCTGCAATTCAGCTCTTTGTAGAATTTATAGTATTAGCTCTCAGTTCAGGGTTTCAATGCTTTTGCATTTGACTCGTGAGGGACATCTAGTAGCGACTAGTGAAACTGCAGCTTGATGTAATAATTTCAATGCTATTGGATTTGACTTGTGAGGGACATCTAGTAATGACTAGTGGAACTGCAGCTTGATTCAATGCTTTTACATTTGACTCCGGAGGGACACCTAGTAAGGATGAGTTGAACTTCAGCTCTTTGTAGAATTATTTTGATATTGGATACAATATTATTCACTGGCCACTGCTAATCATGTCCCATAATGCTTTGCAGGGCCTTGTATTTTTACCCATAATAACTGTGCTTGGGGTGGTCCTAAGAGGATCGGACCATCACTGAATTGTTCAGCAAGAGATGCTCTTTGTTTTCAAGGTATCTGCTTGGTTCTCTCCCTAAGTTAGGGAGGAACCCAAAATCATCACCTCTCTCACTGCTTGCTAAATTATCACTTTCACTTTTGTAAAATGACTATATGTATTTTAGCATTTAAAGACAGAGATGCTTGTTATTTATATCAAAATATCTGAAGCCGCTGCTGGCATTGCAAATTTACTGAGTTTTTTCTCAACTTTTTGGAGTTCTGCGTAGTAGTACTCCGCCGACTACGCCCACCCTTAATTATGATTGGCTGGCAGCACCTTCACAGAAATGTATGTAAATGTATGTATAGGCATTTATATAGCGCACTACTTACCCGTAGGGTCCCAAGGCGCTTTGACCGCTGCGAAACCCTTCCTGGCTTCCCTGAGAGATGGTCCCTTAATGGGTATCTCCAGGGTGAGACCAGGCATCCCCGGCGGTCTGGTGGGGCCGTTAGTGAAGATGAGGCAAGCTAATGCCCAGAGTTGCCGAGTGTGATCGCTGATCAGAGTGGGCACCGAGGCGAGAGAATTATCGAGTCCGCTGACCCTGGTCCAGAAACCTGCCGCGCCGGGAATCGAACCCTGGTCCCAGGCCGTCCTCTGCTCTCGGGTCTGCTGCCTCTAACCAGTGAGCCACACTACTTCACTTGTAGCTACCATTTTATTTATTGGGGAATGGTACCCGGGACTGAAATTTGCTTGTATTGTGAATAAAGGGGTCAGGTGAGAGCATTACTGAACCCCTATGTATGAAAAATGCGGGTTAATACTGTATACTGAGCAGTAAAATAACAGAAAATATTTGTTCTGGCTGAGTGAGAAATCAGTAGAGCTGTCGCGGGGCTTAGTGCAGCTCTCTTTGTAAATCTGTAAACTTCGCGGTGATGTTACATGGGAGGAGGGGCACTGAGCATCACAGTGGATTTGTGGATTCATTAAAAACCCACTCAAATTGGGCTTATTTGAAGGATACATGGAAAGGGTTAAAGAAATACTAAGTATTTAGAAGTGATATAACAAAAAAGAAATATGAAAGGTAGCCTGTGATTTGTTAACTAGAGCACATGGTGAGGGGTAGCCATTTTACCTCCTTTTCTACTACAAAAGAAGGAAGTTTACATGAGTTTTCACTGGAGATTTCAAATTAAAACAGATGTTACCAGACATAGAAATAAAACTAAAAGGACAGTGAAGAGCTTTCACATGGGTGGTAGTACATAAAATAATGTTTTGGAAAAAAATAGTGGAAGGTGAAAGAAAATGTGTAGCTTCTAGACAGTATACTAGAAGGGAACATAGAAGGCTGCTTAGATGAGAATATTAACTAAGAATACAATGAGCAGGAAAGAAGAAAGAGGAATTGCTATACTGAATGTATATTCATTTTATTATACTAGTATGAATGTATGCATTTGAAATTAGAGTTGGGTGTTTGCTTATAGTATGCAATTTAATAGAATGTAATTTGCACACACTCTCACAGACCCAGTTACACTCTCACAAAAGCAATTATGTACCCATCATTCATATATCCAGATAATGACTGTCACACTCCCTCACACACCCATAAGACTATGCCCACATCCATTTACTCAAGTGTATGTCCAAGTGTGAGGACTAGTTCACCCTTAGAGCCTGGGGAGACATCCACAGAATGCATCCTGCACCACAAGAAGAGTTTGAAGAGAACTACTCCAGCACTTTGTAGAACCCTGATTGTATTTGACCTCAGAATTACAGCCCCAAAGCGTAGTGAGTTTCAGAAGTAGGGAAATGACTGGAGACATGAAGGGGTAAAGTCTCCACAGGAGAGAGGGGATCCCCCAGAGACAGACTTCTATATTGAAAACAGTGCAGAAAGTACAATCTATTCCCAAATTGAGTCCCCTGAGGACCTCAAGGATGACACGCTGAGTGGGACCTGAAGCCGCAGCTGACCTAGCAGGGTGCAGAAGAGAAAAAAGGTGAGGCTAAGATAGCCTTGGATGAGAAAAGGGTCTTGCTGGATGGAATGTCAAGGAGTTGCACTTGAAGGCCAAATCACTGATAGAGTCTAGTAAAAAAGGTGTGAGCACCACTACTGTGTCTAGTGCAGAAAAAAGAGTTCACATATTCAGAGACTAGGTGTCTGACTACAAGGATGGGTTTGATATAGACAGGTTATTTCTGGATCTAGAAGTAGCTGTAGAGATGCAGAGGATCTCTTAGGAGGATTGTAGAGGTGTCATTGGAGTCACATTCAGGGTAATTAGAGGGACAGCATACCAGCTCTAGAGAAGGAGAAGAGGTTTAGGTATCTCACTATAAAGAAGGTCCTTGTCTGTAAGTATAAAGTAAGTCCAGAGGTGTGCAGGTTGATATGCAGTGTTAATCAGTAACTGTGTTACTACTCATGGGAGGATTTTGTTAAAAGTACTGTTGTTTTTTAAGAAGGTGTTTGTATCAGTTTTATTTGTATTCTTATTTTTCAAACAAATCTTAGTAGACACAACTTAAGGAACCTTTTTTCCAGACACCAAATACTGTTCTTTTAGCTTGTTTCAGCTTATATAGTTAAATGGCATTCCCCATAAACTCTTTTTAATTGAGTGGATAGATACTGTAATGTTCATATATTTCTTCAGATCAACTTCTATCAGCTTTTTCAATATATCCACTCAAAAACAACATTTCTCCCTCCATGCAACTTCCATGTTAGAGAGCATCTACATCTTTATAGTACACATTATTGTGTTAATATATAATGTAGCTTTCTTCACCTAATTTTCATCTACTAGTTACTCCAAGATTTTGTTGTTTTTTTGTTGGCACGCAATTCACTAGAATATCAAGCGGTTCTTCCAAATCTCTCTCTACACCCACAGATTCAATATTGTGTTTGACATCTAAAGAAAAATATACAACTGTACCTTTAACCTTTTGCTGAAGCTCAGCGGATGATACCGTCAATGCTGGAGCTTGCTTCTCTCAGAAAGTAATGTAAGTGATCCCATTGATGGTCTGCATAACTCAGAGTTAGAAACCAAGTTAGTGTTCCTAAATTTCACAAAAAGGACTTAAGCTCAACATGACGATGATAGCAGTGCTCATTCATCCCAATATTTGCAGAGGTAAAGTAGATGGACAGCAGCACGGCAAGTACATGGTTAGGGTCCTAATGTATCAATTTATTCCTGACAGCTAATACAAATACTGCAGCACTCACAGGGGGATGTCTATGCCTTCCATGTACCTCTTCATCTATCTCTTCCTCTACAACTTTGTTTGCTGCCCTGCATGGCATGGAACTTTACTAAATGTGGCCTGCAGTATTTCGGGATTTTTGGGAGGTTGGTATACAATATGTTGCAATAGGCAATAAGCTAGCTTCAAGCTGGACAGCCACAGCTTAGTTTTCTCTAGTGAGGTCACGGCCAAAGGTGTGACCATTGTAGTGCAGCACCACCACATTCATGAATGTTCCTTAATGAAAGCTGCTTCCTCTAACATCAAAAAGTGATGGAAGCAATTCTCATTTGTAAACGTCTTGTCATCTTAAACCAGGAGTATACTGGTAAAGATGTACCAAATTGGCAATCTTGTTTTCGTAATAGGAATCTTGGATATGGAAGGGGAATCAATCATTTCATTGGAACTCTCTGGTAAAATGAGCCTTTAAAATGATTGATACAATCAATGCACAATGTTATTGGCATAAGCATTAAAAACATTTATTGTTGTGTGATCATTATGTTTTAAGTAATGTTTGGGTGTCTGTAGCAGAGAATGTTTGGATACATGAGCATTTGTCTGATCAAAACATGTCTCGCCTGCTAATGCCAGCTGGCCTGATAGATGCCACTGAAGTCACTTCAGAATGATCATAGCGAAGCTGTTAAATGACAGAGATTTTGACAGCCAGATAATGCAAGGCCACAAGTCCTGTCATCTATTCTCTAGTAGCACAGAACAAAGAACAATCCTAGCTAGAATTGTACTAGTCCCAGGCCCCTGTCTTCAGGGCCCAAAGTAGTTGAGCTTACCTTCCTTCGTTACGAAGGACTGACCAAGAGATGGATCCTGAAAATACACAATGTCCAGTGAACCCACAGGAATCTCTACGATACTCATGTAAGGTTAGAGTCATTTGCTCTGATAAGATGTAAACATTCAGAGAGTCAATAAGGGTTTAATATTAGCAAACATAGCAGCAGAGTCTTTGAGAGGGGGCTAATTGTTTAGAATGCTCAAAGGGTCATAATCCCTAATTAAACTAACTCTGTCTCATCAGAGATCTGGTCTGTGTAAAGTGAACAGCAAAGATAAAGGAATATTGTAATCCTAGTAGTTCCTGTGGATTTCTTAATAGGCTAGGTAATATATTTACTGCCCCAAAGTAATTGACATAAGTTTGGCAATTTTACATAACAAAATGAACGTAAAATTACCAAGATTATGCCGTGGTGCCACATTACATCATTTTGGGGAGAAATTTTAACTCAGGATGTACCGTTAACATTTTAACACGTGGCATTTCAGGTTTGTTTATCCAAGAGGACTGTTTTGGTCATTTTTTAACACAAAACTACAAATCTAAATGCCAACTGCAGTGTTTTGAACATGAGTGGCAGGTCCTTTAATGTGAGCACTCAACAAACATTTCAGGTAGATATTTTACCCAAACAGACTTTTGGGCAATTTGTGACCGTACAATTACAAATTTGAACATGAGCATGACTGTTTTGAACACAAGTAACTGGAAATCAACTCCAATGTGCATTTTCAAATCGAACTTTTACCTGAACTTACAGGTTGTGTAATTTTTGAGTGCAAGATGCATCTCAAATAATTATTTTTGATTTCAGGTAATTTTGCTGTAATTTTGGGTAATTACGCTACATGAAATTGCATGAGTTAGCATCACCCCTATTTATTATTTACTTGCTTGTGTCTTGTTCCACATAGACATTTTAATAAAATATTTTCTGTAGCATTTACCCAAAGCTCAGATAGTCTTTCAGTCAAATAAAATTGAAGCCAGAAATAGCTGCGACACTCACCTTCTTAATACACTTGTATGAAAGAAATAATATTAAGACACAATGGAAACTGTTCAAATAAAAATATGGAGTTCAACAAGAACCTCAGTTTTCCTTTGGAAAACGACATACAGTATACATTAGCTTCATTCTGAAGTACATAGATTATATGGAGTTCAAAAATAACCTCAGTTTTCCTTTGGGAAACAACATACAGTATACATTAGCTTCATTATGAAGTACATAGATTGTACATTATTTTCACTGTTTTTAAACTTTTATATAAACAAATGAATAGTGAGCACCTACAATATGCTATTTATTGCAGGATTTTCCAGTTAAGATTGGGTTAAGTTTACCTTATCATACCAGCAAAGCAAAAGCCATGAGAAGGTTGGGGCATGGAAAAATGAGAACTAAGGGTTTCAAATGTTGGGGCATACACAATGAGAACTAAGGATTTGAAAGTTGGGGACATACACAGTGAGAACTAAAGGTTTAAAATGTTGGGGACAAACACAGACACATGCAGACCCACACAATCACCAGGACTGTAATACTGTGAGAGAATCATACATACCCTCCATTTGAACTTTTTGAACACTTTCTTATGAATGTTCCCTCCATTCTAGACATCCACAAGAACAAACACTGCATCTCATCAAGACATAAATGTGCAACACCTCCATGGCCCTTAACCCGAGCAGGTGAAACTCCTATTTGCATAGAACTAGCAGCCAATAACCAGTGCAAGCCTGGCTCAATGAGGTGGATCTTTGTCACTTCAAACCCACATTTTAACCCAGTGGAAAGTCACTGCCCTAGACACAAACCTTGCCTGTCAAGAAAGAAAATGTGGCCTGGTACTGGCTCTTTCCACTAGAGAAGGTGAAAAAGTTCCTCCAGAAAGCTACTTCAGAACTGTTGTTCTCATACTCTTGCATATGGATGGTGGCAACAACCGCCTATATGGCCTCCTAGACCCCACTAGCTCCTTTTAAGGGAATTCCCACATGCCGCAGCATGTCTTATTTATGGTCTAAAAAGATCTGACTACCTCACGTCCACCTGGATGGAAACTATTGGCTACTTTCGCTGGCCTTAATTACTAGTGGATTATTTAGTCTTCATGACTATCAACCCCTCCTCTCTGACTGACAAGCTCACCATCTCTAGTGGCTTTAGGCACTCCCACCGGCTGAATACCATAAAACTGACGGCAATTGAGTATACAAAGAAAAGAAAAAAGCAAGGTAATGAGCCTTCTATGTTTATGCACCCTTTATCTGACATAACGTCCACCAGCAAACATGCTCCAAATTAGAAAGGAGCTGGAATTGCACTCCCGTAAGAACATTACATTACAATGCTCTATAAACAAGTTGAACAACATAAGTGCAATGATACATCCCTGTGGGGTGCCAAACGTGACAGGGATGGGTGAAAGACATTGCTGTCTATCCTGTTTCCTGGTGACAAGCAGGGCCAGATTTACCGCTGGTGCCGCCTGCTTCAACAATCTATTTTGGCGCCCCCCCCCCCCCATGACCTTCTCTTCAGATGTCCTTACTACCACTAGGCAAAAGGGCTCCTCATCTCTCCGTAGCCCCTCTCTCATACATACATTTAAGTTTTTTTTAAAGTGCTGGTAAAGGCTTGTTTTACTAATCCACTCAGATATCTGCATAAAATACAGATCTGTTCTTTTCAGCAGGCATATTAACCCTCTGTGCTACTTTATGGGGAGTCAAACTGACATTAGACAAAACTCTGATCTCTCTCTCTATAGCTGGAACATTAATCACAAGAGTTTTCTTGACGTTTCCTCTTTCTGTCAACATCAACAATACTAATCTTTTTTTTTTTTTGAGGGAAAACATGGCGGCCGGCTAGGAAGCGGGTCGCGGACGTCCGAGGAGTGGTGATGTCAGGTCGCTTCTAATGGTCTAGCGGTTAGCGGTTTCTACAGATTTGGGCAGCGCGGAGAACGAGGATGCTGTGGGGTCACAGCAGCATCAAGAACTGAGACGCTGTGGGATCACCGCTGCACTACGGAGAGCAGCGGAGCAGGCAATGTCGGCTCATAAGCTGGAGGCAATGGCGGCATAGCGGCATAGCGGATTTCAAAAAAAAAAAAACTCATACCTGAGCGGATAGCAAACATAGTGGGCATCACGGCGAGCTACAGGTCCATCTTGGAGGCCGTGTGTCGGCTCGATTCGGTGGATCCACAACGGATGGCGGAGAGCTCAGCTCTGCAATCCGCTGAGAGTGAGGGGGCGGAGTCACGCCATTTACCGGTGGGGAGCTGGGAGAGAGCGGCGTTTGGAGTCAGCAGAGGGAGAAGAGTGCTGGCAAAAATCGGCACACTGACCAGTGGTGGCAGGGGTCAAGGAGTGGAGACCCTTACGTCCAGCCCTCCGCAGCAAAGTGGTAGCAACCGGATCAGAGGAGCAGAAGGAGCAGATTTTGGCGTGGAGCAAGTAAGCAGGGGGCTGAAAGAGGGAAGGAAAATAACTAGATACCAGTTGAGGAGTAACAGACTGGGGAGGCAGGGCGGTCTGTTGGAAGGGGACAATTCTGACAACTTACAAGGAGGTCCATTCTCTCTTTCAGTCGAGTGCAAGAAGGGTCATAAAAACGAGGGGGCAAAACCGGAGACATTTTCTAAACCCACGTTTTCACCCTCAAAGAAAGAGAGAAGAAAGAGACAAAAAAAAGAAAAAGCTGGATTTAAGACCCCTATAACCCCCTCACTTAGCTCTTACTTTAAACCTGTCCCTAAGGTTTTGGTGTTGAAACCGGGTTCCACCCCCCAGCTCCAGCCCCATTTAAGGGCTGAAGAGGTAGTCGAGACGGCCGAGCAGGATTGGTCAACCCTCTTATCCCCTAATCCCTTTCAGGTTCTAAACACAGAGATGGAGGTAGAAAATGCTCTTAGCCTCGATACAGACCCAGTAGAGTCTCTTACTAATCAGATATGTCAAACTAATACATTAGAACCAGCAGCGGGGAGTCCAACTGCGGTTCCTACTGAACTGCAAGGGAATGTAGGAGTCGATATATTTATGAAAAGAGATGAAACGTCAGTCAATGGGGAAAAAAATCCCTCAGAGGAAATTAGTCCTACACAGCATGAGAGATATGCTTCAGCAGACTTGTCCGTTATGGGACTTTTAAGGAAACTGGAGCAAGACATTCATTTAGGCTTTGAAGCCTCTAAAAAGAATCAAGAGCGTATTAGCGCTACATGCACTTTGTTAGAGGACAAGATCGACAAATTAACCATACGTGCAGGCCAGATGGAATCTGAGATAAAAATGGTACACGGAAGAGTGTTGGACAACCGCAAAGAGATAGAGACATTATACTCTCAGGATAGAGAGCTAGATGAAAGGGTTGAAAGATTGGAAAATATGCAAAGGCGAAACAACCTCAAAATTCTTAAACTTGGGGGGCGTGGCCAAGATGGCGGCGTGAGCAGACGTGTCCTGCCGAGCTCCCGCCGCCGGTCACCTACTAGAGCATCAGTACAGCTTTTCCCCGACCAAGACTAGCCCTGAGGGACCGCCTGCCACCGGGGACACCGCAACGGCGACCTTTGGGCCGGTTCTGCGTCTGGCTGCAGCCTGGTCCCCGCCGAGATCGGCCGCGGGGGTGATGGCGCCTGAGGCCTGGCGCGCTTCTCGAGACCAGTGCCGGGACGAGAGCGAGGCCGAGGTGGGTGGAGCCACGGAGCCGCCTGGGGTCGACCGAGACCGGCGGAGGCAGCAGCGGCAGGTCCGGCCCGCGCGGTGCCGCGCGAGGCCTCTCGCGGCAGACTGTGGAGGCTTCTGCGGACCTGCTGCATACGCCGGGAGGCGGAGCGGCCCCTGCTCGCCTTGCCACCAGCCCCCGTCACCGGACCTGGCAGCGGCGCCTGGAGGGCCTGTGAGGCGCCAAGAGGTGAGGTGCCGAGCGCAGGCGAGTGACCCCGATCCGAGGCGGGCCCAGCACAGCGGAGCGGAGGCCCTGGGGGAGTGAGACAGCGACGCCGGCCCCCCGCCACCCCCGCGGAGCGCCTGCTTCCTGCCTGGCCTGCCCGACCATACACGCGGAGGCTCCGCGAGTGGGATCCCGTGCCTGCACCGGGGAGACGCACCTGGGGCTCGGGCGGAGGGGCCCGGGGAAGGGGAGCGAGAGAGGAGGCAGACGGGCTCCCCCCCCCCTCAGCAGACCTGCCCCTGCATCACTGCACTACGCAGCACGCTCTGGCGAGAATTGCAGCCCCTCTAACTTCGACATTGTGCAAGATAAGCACTGCGTTATAGAGACGCTGGGCATCGATCACGGTCCCCTGCTGTGGCCGACATCACTATTTTGCGCGGGCTGCGCGCCTTCTCCGTCCCGCAGTGACAGTCATTTTGAGAACAGGCAGTTTGGAGCACCACTGCCCCAGTCCTGGATGGCGCTTGCGGGCCTCAACCCTCGGCGGGGGGGATAGTAACCTGTCGGCCCCGGAGACCCACGCTGGCCCTCTTGCCCTGCCGGAAGTGGTGGGGCGGACTCGTGGGACATCAGCACTGGCGGCCGCGCGCTCCTGCCCGCGGCCCTCACGGAGGTGAATGGACCCCCTGGATGTGAGGAGGCCCTGCTGCGCTCTCGCCCTCTAGGTGGGGCCGCGCGGAGTGCCGCGGACACCATCTTGTAGACTTCCCGCCTGGAGTTTCCCGCCTCGCCGTTGGGCCCGGGGTCCCTGCGCCCGTCCCTGCGCCTGTCCTGCGGCCCCCACCGCACCCTGCGACGCTACTTTGCCTCTTCCACGGCTCTGGTCGACCCGGACCCGGTGCGGCGCCCAGAAGGCCTAGAGCTCGCTCTGCAGCCGGCAGAGGGGGGTGCAGGTGGACACGGCTGGGGGCTTTGGGGCGCTATGTCCGGCGGGAGGCCCAAGAAGGACCGTACCATTAAAGATCTCTTCACCCCCCCCGCCATGGGGAAGCGGAACGGCCCCGTGAGCTCCAACCTCCGGGAGGACACGGACAAGAAGGGGACAGCCTCAGCGCCCCCTGGGGGAGCAGACCCCGAGGCCCCGGTCACGCGGTCCTTTCTTGAGTCCCTGTTCACCGGCCTGAGGGAAGACATCCATGCCCTGAAGAAAGAGCTCCAGGACGAGATCAAAGAGGTCCGCCGCGACACCGATGCTGTTGGGGAGAGAGTGGCAGACCTGGAAACAAAGAGCGACACGCGGGACGCCGAAATAGAGGCCCTACGACAGGAGCTGGCCCGCATCCACGACCAACAGGTAGACCTCCAGACACACGCCGAGGATTTGGAGAATCGCTCCCGGCGGCATAACATTAGGATTCGAGGAGTGAAGCTGTCCCCGGACACAGAGGACCTCTTCCGATTTACGCAAGGTCTCTTCAATCACATCTTGGGCCGTCAGGCGGACGCCCCCCTACGACTGGACAGGGCCCACCGGACGGGCCCGCCGAGGGCCAACGCGACACACCCGCCGGACATCCTGGTGTGCGTGCAGGACTTCAGGACGAAAGAAGAAATCCTAAACAAGGCGCGCCACATGGAGAAGATCACCTTTGGCGAGCATTCCCCGGCATTATACCAGGACCTGGCTGCACTGACCCTAGAGAAAAGGCGCGTCTTTCGGCCGGTGACAGCGGAGCTGAGACAACGCAACATTTCCTACAGCTGGGGGCACCCCTTCCGCCTGGTATTTCGGCTTGGCAATGTCCTCCATCAGCCGCGCACCCTCAGAGACGCCTGCCGCATGCTGGGCATGGAGGAACCAGTGGTCGACGATGGTCCGCCGGGAGAGGAGACTTCCACCGAGGCTGGCCCAGGTCGCTGGCAGCAACAACGACGCAGACGCAAGCCGAAGCGCCCCGCGCCCACTGAGATAGAGGAGGGGCAGAGAGCTGCAGTGGAGACAGTGGCGCAGAACTTGGCGCCAGCGAACGATGGCTGACCGGGAGGGTGCGGCACACCGGTTTTGTGAGACATGGTTGGTTCGGGCTAAACTAGTCCGGCGGCGGGGGCGCGTGCAGAACGCCCTTTGGCCTTCACTGATGATGACTCGGACCCTTCAACGGTGGCGAGGCGTTTCGAGTGGGCCGACCCGCTTGCGACGTCGCCACTGCTCCCATTCTACGAACTTACCTTACCACGGGTCCAGTGGCCGAGAGCCTGGACCTGGGACAATGTTGGATCACGTTTCTTTGCTAGTTGGGGAGGAGGGTTGGGGGGGGAGGCGGGCACGGGGAGTTGGCTGGGTAGAGTTTGCACCGGGGAAGGGGGGGATCCGGGCGGGGAGGTTGCTCCGGTTGAGCGGGGACAGGGGGGGGCGTTGGGGGAGTGGGGGGGGGGGGGGGCTCTCCTTGTCCAGGGGGTTCGGCCACCACGAGGTGCTCTGAGTACACTCCCAGATATGCCACGACACCTCGTAGTGCTTACGCTTAATGTGCGGGGTCTCAACAGTCCGAACAAACGCAGGGCGATCCTATCCTACCTCGAGCGCTCCAAGGCGGACATCTGCCTCCTCCAGGAAACACACCTCCTGCGCAGCGACCAGCATAGACTCAAATCCCGCGCGTTTCCATGGCAGTTCTTTTCCTCTTCCCCGAAGAAGTCTGCAGGGGTGGCGATCCTAGTGGCTAAGTCCTTTGAGGGGAAAGTCCTCCAGAAAGAGGCCGAAATTAAAGGGCGGCTTCTACTCTATAGCTTCCAATTTGCGGCCCACACCCTACTGGTGGGCTCGGTTTACGGCCCGAATGAGGGTCAAGAAAAGTTCCTGCATACAGCTCTAGAGACCGTTACATCCACCACACACACTCACTTGCTGCTAGGGGGGGACCTTAACATAGTATTTCATAACACAGCGGATCGCTCGGGCCAAAGATCTGGTCAGGTGGGGGCGCTCACGGCGGCGGGTCATGCGCATCTGACGGACCTGGGCCTCGCTGACCTTTGGCGGCTCACTCACCCCCAAATCACTGCCTACACGTATTACTCGGCTGCACACAAGACATATGCGAGACTAGACTATTTTCTGGGCTCCTCGCAACTGGCGTTACAGGTTGAGAGTGTGGAGATACTGCCAGCCGCGCTCTCGGACCACTCCCCGGTGGTGGCGACACTTCGGGTGGGTGCCATGCCGGCTCCCCAACGGCACTGGAGACTGCGGGACGGTCTCTTACAGCTGCCTGACACGCAAGCTCGGCTCACGGCAGCGATTAGCCGCTTTCTGGAGCACAACGCCAATGATGACACCACCAAAGCTACCCAGTGGGCGGCCCTTAAGGCGGTCCTGCGCGGGGAAATCATTTCCATCGCTACGGCCAACAACAAGGAGAGGGAGCTGAAGCGTGCCGAGCTCTCCCAGCGCGTGGCGGAACTGGAACAAATGCACCAACGCACGGGGGCGGCCAGGGCATGGCGGCAACTGTGCACCGAGCGGAAAATGCTAGCGGCCTTAGACCAGGACGTGGCGGAATACGCCGCTATGCGCCTCAAACACGTCTATTATACCGGTGGCGACCGCTGCGGGAGACTGCTGGCAAGTAGGCTTCGGGCGCAAACCCAGAAGCAACAAGTACGCTCTCTCCGGTTGGCCAATGGCGACTTGATTACAGAGGACGCAGCGATTGCGGCGGCCTTTGGCAATTTCTATGCGGCGCTCTACGACGCGGACCACCTTGACCCCGACGCCGGCCCAGCCTATTTGCGGGGCGCGGACCTCCCCACCCTTACCCAGGCCCAAGCGGACTTTCTGGAGCGGCCCATAGGCCTGGAAGAGGTCATCTCGGCCATTGCCCGCCTCAAAGTCGGGAAATCCCCGGGACCCGACGGCTATACTGCGGCGTTTTACAAGACCTTTTGCCAGCAGCTTGCCCCCCTCTTGCGAGACCTGTTCAACACATTTGACACGCCTGGCGCCATACACCCGGACTTGCTAGAGGCGTCCATCTCTGTTATTCCCAAACCGAGCCGTGATCCGGCACTCTGCGGCTCCTACAGACCCATATCGCTCCTGAACATAGACCTGAAGCTCTACACTGGCATACTAGCGAGCCGCATCGCCCCATATATGCAACAACTGATAGACCCCGACCAAGCGGGTTTTATCCCCCAACGGCAGACCAGCGACAACACCAAGCGGGTGCTGCACCTCATTGAGGCCGGGTCGCGCACGAAACCCGGCTGCATGCTGCTCACCATCGACGCGGAGAAAGCCTTCGACAGGGTACACTGGCCATACCTCGACCAGGCCCTCGTCAGGCCCTCCGTCACTTCGGCTTTGGGGAGAAACTCCGCCATCGCATCTTCAACTGCTACCGCCGGCGTAACGCCGCGGTAAGAGTGAACGGTCATACCTCCCCAAGGTTCGACATTGGCAGAGGTACGCGCCAGGGCTGCCCGCTGTCACCGCTCCTTTTCGCATTGTATATGGAGCCGATGGCTCAGAGGGTGAGGCAACATGCTCTCATTTCGGGCATCAAATTTGGGGCCGACACGCATAAGATCAGACGACGTTTTGCTGTCCCTCACTGACCCGATGCGATCCCTGCGTGCTCTCTTGGTGGAGCTCCGCACCTTCGCCCTGGCCTCGGGCTTCAAAATCAACGAAGCCAAATCCGAGGCCCTGAACATCTCCCTAAGCCCGGATGTGGTGGCCGAGATTAAATCGGAATTCCAAATCCAATGGTCGGATGCAACCGTCCCGTACCTAGGCGTTCGCCTGGCTCCTACTGTCCGGGGCACTGCGCGGGTCAATTACGAGGCCCTCACCCGCAAACTCCGGGAGCAGCTCCGGCGTTGGCGACCACTCACGCTGTCCTGGTTGGGCAGAATTGCCGCAGTCAAAATGACACTGCTGCCGCAGATCCTGTACCTGTTCCAGACACTCCCCCTGAACCCCCCGGCGGGTTGGCTTCAGCAAACTCAAGCGGACCTGTCGCGGTTCATTTGGAACGGCCGGCGACCCCGGTTTAAGCACACTCTCGCCACCCTACCCCCAGCGAACGGGGGGGTCGGCGTGCCGGATCTTACCCTGTACTTCCAGGCGACACAGCTGCGCACCTTCGTGGAATGGTTCCAGCTGGAGTCCGGTAAGCACTGGCTCTTCCTGGACCAGGCAGTGGCCGGCCGTACCCTCCAAGGCGTGCCCTTCCTACCGCGCCGACACCGTCCCCCTAACTTATACGCTTCTGAAATCACCAGTACCGCCCTGCGAGTGTGGGATAGAGTGGCCGTGGCCAAGGGACTGACCACCTTCCCCTCACCCATGACTCCCATCTTTGAGAACCCAGACTTCTCACCGGGCTTGGACACCGGTGCGTTCACGACGTGGCGGACGACACCCTGTCGTGAGGCGGGACACATGTTCGATATCAAGGGCATCCTGCCGTTCCAGCAGGTCAAGGCGGACTACGGCGTGGCCGAATCGGAACGCTTGCAATACCTGCAGGTGCGCCACTGGGTGCTCCACCCCTCGATCCGGCCCGGAGCCCAACGGCCCCTCACGCCTTACGAACGGTGGCTGCTGACACGCACCTCGAATAAGAAATTGATATCGGACCTCTATCAGCAGCTGCTCCTCACTCAAGCACACACATACAACGCGGGCCAGGTCCGGTGGGAGAGGGATCTGGGGAGACAGCTCACTAGGAAGGAATGGGAGGGGGTGTACCACAGGGCCAGACACTCGGCGCACCACACTGGCCTTACAGAGACACTGACTAAGGTAGCTACATACTGGTACCACACCCCTGAGAGACTACACCGCTGGGATGCCCGGGTCAGTGACAGATGCTGGAGGGGTTGTGGGGAACTAGGGACATTGGAGCACCTGCTGTGGAGCTGTAAGGCGCTGCGCCCCTACTGGGACCCTATCCTGGACCTTATAGATACACACCTGGACACACAACTGCCGCGCTTCCCAGCGTACATTCTGCTAGGCCTCCCAAACGCACTCATGTACCCTCTGAAATCCTGGCGCGGACGCTTGATCGCACTTGCGCTTGGGGCCGCGGTGCAAAACATTGTGGCCCACTGGAGGGCGACCCAGGCTCCGCAGCAACTGGGGTGGCTTCACCGACTTTGGGCGATCCTGGGAATGGAGAAACTATCGCTGGCGGCGGCGGGGAGGGGGGTGGACTTTGCGGAACTCTGGCGGCCATTCCTCGCCTTGCTTACTGGGGAGTTTAGGGAGGTGAGCTGCCCACGCTACTTGCGTCTGCTACGCTTGGCGGAAACGCCTCTCCCGGACCCCAAAACTCACACTCGTAAGCGCGCAGGCCCCGCGCGCGCAGCGTCCACTGACTGTTAGGGGTGGACCGCAACCGACAACTGAATTCCGGACATGGACAAGGAGAGGGGAGGGCTGGGGTGGGGCGGGAGGTGGGGATGTTTACAGTTCTTTGTTGCTCGTGTTTTCTTATAATGCACTAGCTCTGACCAGCTTGCACCGTTGTAGCACCTCTTAAGACGCGGCCGGCCCATTGGGTTGTAGGCGGCTTGCTGTGTTAATAAGATGACGTACCCGCTGGCCCTATGTGGGGTATCCGCGGGGTCGCTGAGCTGGGCCTCCCTGGAGTGGTGGCGGCCCTACAGTTATCGCTGAGGTGCGTTTTTTGCATATGCTCAATAAAATATTTAATACAAAAAAAAATTCTTAAACTTCCAGAAGGGAAAGAGGGAACAGACATAAAGACTTTTGTGGTGCAAATGCTAAAAAAAGAGTTGTCATTAGATGAAACTGAGGAGTTGTTGGCCCAAGACATTCAACGAGTACATCGCGACCCCTTTAGGCTAAATCCGGATCGTGTAAAGCCAAGAAAAGTTCTAATTAACTTTGCAACATACTCACTGAAGGAAAAAATTTTGCAACTTGCTTTAAAGAAAAAGTCTATTTTGATAGATGGAGCGTCAGTGGATATTAGGTCAGATCTATCTCCAGCTACGGCTAATAGGCAATGGGAGATGGGAAAACGGCTGACACCCTTAAGGGAGGTAGGAGCTACAGCTCAGTTAAAATTTCCCGCCTTCCTAAAAGTCATGTGGCATAACAAAATGTATACATTCCGTACTGTTGAGGAAGTTGATGCTTTTTTGGATGTCACCCAAGTAGCATAGTAAATAGCTTAGAAATAGAAACCTGACTAAAAAAAAAAAAAAAATACATATTTAAAAAGTGACATCACCACTGAGACGTCCACTGGCCTGGGCCATGGGAGTAATGGTTGGGTTTTCCGGGGAGGGAATTGAGAGTGTGGGGAGGGGAGGGGAGGGAACAGGTGAAGGGGCAAAAAAAAAAAATATTCCTCATGAGCTATCTTGCTGTGTCCTAGTCAGTAGGGAAATCTGGGTACTATACGATAAAGATTATGAGCAGGGCTAATAAAAAGGAGCTAAGGTTCCTTACCTGGAACGTTAACGGGCTCCGAGTTAAATCAAGGAGACTACTAATTTTGAAATACTTAGAAGATTCGCCAGCACAGATTATTATTTTGCAGGAAACACACTTAACACAAAAGGAATGTAAGGACATATTCACTACTCAAAAAAGGATTGGGAAGGCTATCTACACATCGCAAGACTTGGTTACGAAGGGAGTGGCTATTCTGATTAGAAGAGGATCTGATATAGTTGTCGAAAACAGTTTAGTAGACAGTAGAGGAAGATGGGCGATTTGTAAGTTACGATTGTCGGGAGAAACGCTAGTAGTAGTTGGTTACTATGGCCCAAATACTGATGATCCTACAATCTTAGAGAAAATAGAAGTTGAATTATTGGACTTCCCAGGTAAAATTGTCATGGCAGGAGATTTTAACACAGTATTAGATGCTAAGCTGGATAGAACTGGTAATCCTAGGGCAATAGTGAACAGTAAAATGACTGCTAAAGTGAAGTCACTTATGGCTCAGTTAGGGCTGTGTGATATTTGGCGACTTAAAGCAGCAAAGCAGCCAGGATATACGTTCTATAATAAGAAATATAAACATAATTCAAGGATTGATTTTTTTCTGACAGATATCAGGATGAAAGAGCGAGTTATAAATGTAGAACATATAGGGGCACATTTATCAGATCACTCTGCTGTATGTCTAAATTTAAGCTTGGAACTAGAAGATACGACCCCGGTTTGGAGATTAGATCGCACAATTTTAGCTGATATAGAAGTCTTAGAGACTCTTAAAGAGGAGATACAAATTTTTTTGGAGATTAACTTGGGATCGGCTAGGGAAGACATAGTGTGGGAAACATGCAAAGCCTTTATGAGAGGTAGAATGGGAGCTCTAGGTGCAAAAAAACGCAGAGTATATTATAGTCAAGTCTCTAATCTAGAAAAAGAGATCCGAGAGGCTGAACTTATACGAATCTCTCAGGGAGTTACCATCTCAGATGGGTTATGCGAGAAAAAACTCTTAGATTTAAGGGTTCAACTTACTGCAACACTCACTCAAAGAGTTAAGGAGAGATGGGAAGCCAGTCAGTTGGCACACTTTTCATATGGAGAGGGATGTGGTAAGCTACTAGCGTGGAAAGCCAAGAAAGATGCTACACGGAATCAAATTAAGGAGATTAAGAAAGCAGGGACAGATCAAGTTATCACAGAAAACAAACAGATTGTAGAAGCGTTTCAGCAATACTTTGCAGATGTTTATACAGAGGATCTCTGTCCAGATAAGGTTGAGATTGATTCCTGGCTGCCTCTAATACCACCGCTTGCAGATGAGGATATGTTGGAATTAAATAAAGAAATAACTCAGGAAGAGTTGATGAAAGTTATCAAGGAAGGCAAAAGAGGGAAAGCACCTGGACCAGACGGTCTACCTGTAGAAGTGTATAAAGCTTTAGGAAATACGGTGGTCCCCACTTTGGGTCATTTGTATAATAAAATCTTTAGAGGAGAAGTGGCAATCCCAAGTTCATGGAACGAAGCTACTATTGTTTTAATATTAAAACCAGGGAAATCTCCAAAAAGTATGGATGCCTGTAGGCCGATTTCACTTTTAAATTGCGACTACAAATTTTTTTCCAAAATCTTAGCTGATAGGCTAGGTAAAATTATTCATAAATTGATTCATGAAGATCAAAGAGGTTTTATCAAGAAGAGGTATTTAAAAGATCTTACTTTTTCATTGATAGGCATGATTGATGTAGCCTCTAAATATGAATATCCCTTGGCAGTCATTGCGTTAGATGCTGCCAAGGCCTTTGATCGAGTCAATTTTGTATATTTAAAATCCCTTTTGCACCATCTTAATTTAGGGGATAAGTTCACACAAGCTATTTTTTCTTTGTATTGTGCACCCACATCAAGAGTACTAGTAAATGGAACCCTCACGCTTCCTATCAAAGTAATGCGGGGCACCCGACAAGGATGCCCCTTGTCACCGCTGCTTTTCAACATATACATAGAGCCTCTTGCATGCAAAATCAGAGCTTCAGCAGAGATACCCCCCTTTGTTGTGATGGATTGGTCCAAGAAACTTGGGCTTTATGCGGATGGCATTATTGTTTATTCTACTGATTTAGTTGGAACTTGGGAAAATTTAGTGAATACGACAAAGGAGTTTGGCAAGATTTCTGGATATCAGTTAAATCAAGACAAAACTGAAATAATGACTTGGAATCTTGATACTGAAGGTGTTAAAACAACAAAAGAGATGAGATACTTGGGAGTCAGGATTACTCAGAAAATCGAAGATTTGGCAAAAACTAATTATGACAGGGTTAAGAAAGAGGTTGGCGACATGTTAAAAGGCTGGATGAATTTACCCCTGTCAATATACGGAAGATCTAATCTTGTTAAGATGGTGATTGTACCTAAGATTACCTTTTTGTTCGAGACTATTCCGTTGGGCTTCAAAAAGGAATGGCTGGCGAAGTTACAAAGTATGATAACATCGTTTATATGGGCGTCAAAATCCTCTCGAATTTCTTGGAGGAAAATTAGGAGGAAAGTTGAAAAAGGAGGATTGGCGGCTTCAGACATACGAATATATGCATGGGCTTTTTGTTTAAAAAATTGCAGGATGTTGTTGGGTACCCCTGTTAACTCTCAGATTGGAGGCCTTTTTGCGATAATGCTGAAGAGATCAGGTTATCATGAGTTTGGTTTTTTGTATAAGTTTGGAGACCCTAAGTTTTTTAAAAAGGTGAAACTCAAGACGTTGAGAGATCTGGCGGAGACATGGTATAAGATCAGGAAATTATCTAATCTTCCGTATTTTAGCCATAGAGCTCCAATATGGGATTCTCCTGGAGCCCCCTCTTGGACACGAGATCTGCTTGCTTTAAGTTTGAAAAAGGAACCGGATCTGCAAAAGTGGAAGGACTTGTTTCAAGATGGTAATTTAATTCCTTGGGGTAGTTGCCGGCAAAAGTGGGGCTCAGTCTTCTCTAAATATAAATACTTACAGATTCAAAGTTGGGCAAGTCATTTGGAAGTAGAGATTGGAGTGGAAAATGAGTTTGAGTCAAAGTTGGAGACGGGGGCATTCGAGAAGGAAGTAGCTTTCTGGTATTGGCGAATACTAGATATGGAGGATGGAACATTTGATTTGCCAGAGACCCTGTGGAAAGAAAGCTTGCCAAGGATCGCCACAGAAGACCAATGGCAAGTAACTATGTGCATGCTATATAGAATTGTTAAACCGGCAAATCTGAGGCGAAATCTTTTGTTTACTATCCACAGGGCATACTGGTCTCCATACAGGCTTTCTAAATTTAAAGATGGAGGGATTGTTGGATGTCCAAAATGCAAAGCTCCAAATGTCGATGACCTACATATGTTTGTGTCTTGCCCAATTATCAAGAATTTCTGGTTAGATGTGAGTAATTCTCTCTCCAAATCTTTGAATCAACCCATCGAGGTAAGCCCTGAATTAATTATTACTGGGAGAATTGATTTACAAAATAGTTTTTTGAATAATAATGTCAGACTTATTTTTTATGCTATGTTGTTGGCACGTCGAGAGATATGTAAACTGTGGGTCTCACCACTTAGTCCCACTTTATTAGATTGGGTTTTAGCTATGAGGTACACGGCAAAGCTTGATATGCTAGACCGCTCTAAAAGAAACAGAGGATTTTGGTTACCTTTCCTGCAAAAGTTTGGTTAGAATTAACTTTAGGTTAAAGTCCAATGATTAAGCCCGTGCCTGTCTCGCTGGTACTTGAAACTATCCTAGTACGATAAAGAGAGTTGGTGGAAGACACACATCTTGGGTCAGGCTGGGAAGAAGGATAGCTTAGAGGAAGGCCAGGCCCAGAATATGTGTTGTCTATGCCCCATCACTCTAAATCCAGCATAAGAGATAATAACAGCCCAGAGGCGGATCAGAGAGAAGAAGGGGCGGCAAGACGGCAAATGAGGATTAAAAAAAAAAAAAAAAAAAAAAGAGTTTTCTTGACATTTATATATAGCTGCCTGAAAGCAGGAGTCACAAGGAATTTAGCAGGAGCTTTTAAATCATAAGCTACTGCAAAACATAGTGGCCCCCGTGTCCGCGCCCAATGTGGTTGCTCCGCCCTAAAGCCGACCCTGGTGACAAGTGAGGAAAATATTCACAGAGTGTATCTCTAAAGCCCATGTGATATGCTGTCACTAAATCAAACATGAGAAGGAGAAATGCATTGGCATTACACTGCACTCAGTGAATATGCTGTGATGTGTCCTGGGATGCGAGTGTTAGAGGTGTTCAGATGACCTTTTGCAAAGGCGCAGAGGATATACTATAGATGAGGATGCATACATAGCATTGGCAGTGTAACATCTGAATAACAGTGGATCAGGACTGGCTGAGGGGTGGAGGAAGGCGAACAAGGACTCTAATAACTCATTTGAATGATCTAGCCTGAGGAAGCAAGACAGACACAGAATGGGCCTTTATTACAGAACACAAGTAGATGAGAATGGTTGAGGTGGAGGGATGGGCAGTGCTTAAAAATTGCTGATACAGAGGAACAGGTTCTGATTCAAAATGGGCCAAAAAAGATGGAGCAGGACAAGGCTCAGAAGGGAGTTTTGAGAGAAGCGGTGCAGGCAGACCTCAAATGCTTTATAAGCGACGGCAAGAGTCAGATTTAGGTGGAAGTGGAAGGTACAGTAAATTATGACCATGTGTGAAAAGGAAGCAAGCACGGCTGGTAGTAGGTGTAACTGCAGGGCGGTGACGTAGGGAAGGGGAGGGGCAGGGTGGGGGGTTGTAATGTATGGATTACGGACTATAACAGGTAAGTAAACTTATAAATAAATAAAAAAAAATTCGTTGTGTGCACTGCATCACCAAATGCGATGCAGTGCACACAACGAAATTCGTTTTATTTAGTTATATATTTACTTACCTGTTATAGTCCGTAATCCATACATTACAACCCCCCACCCTGCCCCTCCCCCTCCCTATGTCACCACCCTGCAGTTATACCTACTACCGGACGTGGCTGAAAGGAAGGCACTAGGGGGCATATATACAGAGAATGTGACAAAGCGTGTTTCAAAGCCAAAAAGGCTACAAACACGCTCTGTCACTTTAGAAACGGCGGGAAGCACTTTTTTTTTACAAGAATAGGGTGCAGCCCTGTGTTTCCCCCTGTGCTGGCTCTAAATTTAGCTGCCTAGTGCCGACGCCGGCATCCTAGCACCATTTAGCAAGGGTGCTTGTGTTCAAGGGACTGATTGCTTATGTGCACAAAGGTGTACCTTCCTGCACATAAAGAATCTTTAAATGGCGTTTTATAACAACTGCGATGTGAGCTGCTTAATACAGCACACATAGAAGTTGCAATTATGTGGAGGAAGGGACACCTTTCTGCACATAAACAATCATTGGCATTTTGCTGTTTCCATTTGTGCTGCACAACGCAGCACACATGGAAACAGCAAAAAACAAGGAGAAATTAACCATTTCTCCTCGTTGCGCCTGTTTAAGATCAGGTTTTTCCAGGTCTTAATTTTGGCGCTGCACCATATTTACACTGCTCTTGTAAATATAGCGCAGGGTAAAAATTAATGGGTGTTACGATGGAACTCCCACAACAACACCCATTGACCATCCCTTTCATGTTAATTATAGTGTGAAAGGGGCCCTTATTTACAAAACGTTGTTACGCCACGTTAAGTGGCTTAAAGCTGCCTTGTAAATAAGGCAAAAAGCCCTTATCACTACAGGAACGTCAATGAAAATGTGTCATTCCTTTGGTGATAGGGGCTTGTGAATATGGCCCTAACTTTAAAATCTTTAATTATTTAGGAAGAAATCAGCTCCTTACTGTGTTTTAGAGTACATGTGTAAATCGCGAGGCTGAAATGACTCTGCTGTATTATAATGGGAAAACAACTGGGATTGCACACAGGTAGGAAACGTCTGCTCCTCTTTCTCTATTACAGAGACTTGTAAAGATGTTTTCTTTCATATCTTTTTATAGAAACATGCCGGAAATTCCCTGCTAAAAAGACTACAAGCCCGGACCTTTAGGAGTTAATGCTTCTAATGATCATAATATTTCACGTTCAAATAAAACAACATTTTAAGATAACCAAAAACTTTGGGTAAGTAAAACAACATACATTTCATTGCTGATCAAAAAAATCCAACCTAAAACCTTGTAAACATGGAAAAAAACACACCCCATTAAACATCTTTCAAAATAAACTACCTAAATTGCTTTCACCTCCTTTAGGAAAATTAGCTGAAATTGAATTGTGAGGTTCCTGCTCTTCCCCAGGCAAGTCAATAATTTAAAAGTTGTGGCATGGGGTGGTAGAAAGGATTATATTCTTCAGTGATTGCAGCAGGAATGTAGTTGGGAAAATGACTCAATCCAAGGAGCAAAAACAGGGCGAAGAAGAAAGGTATAACTTACTAGTCTATGTCTCATTGCATGCCACTTCTTTCAACGAATCTGCTTAGTCTGTCAGGCTTAAGTTTGGCTGCATCTGATAGAGTAACATTCTCAATCTGCTAAGGTCATTTCAATGTCAATCTTTATATAGTTAACTTCACACTTATTCATGAACACATTCTTCTTGCTGTTTTAGCTCTCTTTTGAAGGTGGCCTGACCTGGCACCTCACTGATGTCATCTGTCTGCCTCCGTTTAATATGAAGGTTGCATTAGTAATTTGGCATTTATTTTAAAGGTTACAGATTGCTTTCTGTGCACACTAAAGTCATGACCCTCTTATAAACAGCCACTATTTTACTCCCGCCTTTAAACTGCCCATTCTCTGGATGCAACTGTGAATGTTTTTTAAATCGTCACTCATTCCCTCCTCTGCTGGAGAGACAGAACCTTAATGTTCCTCAAGTGAGTCTTTATTGTCATGACAACCTCCTCTTGCACCCACATGTGACGCATGTCACAAGTTTCAATCGCTACATGATCTTTTGTGTCACAAAAACTCAGGGGGTGCATTTCATTCTGAATGAGCGAACACATTGCCTTTGACTTGATATCAATTTTCTTTTAGTAATGCCTGTTTGATCGACAGAAATTCACTTAGTTTGGCCACCGGCCTTAAAAAGATATCCTTTACCACTTGACTTTTAGTCTCACATTTTGCCTACGGTTTTTGTATAAAAAATAACTTTAAATATTTATTTGATTGTAATTTTTGCATGCTTTTGTCAGGATATGAACAACTTTTAGGGAAATATGAGTTCATCACAGTTTGGTTTACTGGAGCTGTTTTTCAGATTCTGAAATGTTCCCAAATTCGACGCAGCCTAACGGTCTGGAATTTAATTTGGCGTAGTGGAAGGGCCGAAAATCTACAAATTGAGGAGGGTCAAAAAGGGCCTATATTTACCGACCCCGATATTCCAAAGGCCTATAATTCCAAACTATATACTACATAACGGAATATCTGGGTCATAAAATGAGATGTTTTGGTATGTCCTAAGGCAGAGTTGTTGGCAAACTAAAAAATCAAAAAAGGCTAACCAAAGAGAATAATCGGTGGTTGAAAGATTCTCATCAGACCACCCAAATGGCGGAGTGTCCTCATATGAGATGGGTTATGGATCCAGGCAACATCCTGACCATCATGTGACGGTATAGTTGCGGATACCAATAGTTGTCTCCATCCAAGGTTTATTCTCAATGGGTTGCTGATGAAGTACAGTGTGTGTGAGTAAGTGTGAATTAAAATTGATTGCCAGAACAAAAAATATGTTTAATGAGTATTGCTCTGGTATCAACTATAAAAACTACGCCTAGTAGTCTGACAATATGACTACTTAGTAAGGCTGTGCAAGACGGTCGACATGTTTCAGCCAAAGGAAGTGTATCCGGCTTTCTTCAGGACCAAAAATAAGATGGAAATACTACTGCACAGGGAAATAGATGTGAAAAGTGATTTTATACGACAAGAATAAGAACATCTTACCCGGACCTTGGAGCCCCAATGTTTCCAGGGATGCTAGATAATGTGATCCTTACCTATGAAAAAACATATTAGAGAACCACATGCAAATTATAATAAATAAAGATCTCCACATTTGCCAAACAAGCAATACCCAGAACACACATAGAGTAATTCTGACTCTATATTATACCCCACAGAAGAGCCTGAACTGAAGGTATGTATACTCTACTAGCCCTTTAACTTAGATATGGGAAAAAAAGAACTGAATTGCAAAAATTAATACTTACCCAGCTTTATGTGGGTAGTAGACCTCACCTCGACCTGCGTCCTGCTCGGGAAAATTGAGGCACCGCTCTATTGTGCAAAATTGAGAATAAAGAAGAGGGACAATGAAAAGCCTCGTCCCCACTTAATTCACCAGGTTGAGTTTTGCACAATATAAAAAACCTAATTGTTAAACAGGGGGGAAGGTACATGTGCACCAAAACATGAGCTGTCTATTTGAGATGTTGTTTAATGGTTTAAAATTTGCTGATAGTTGGAATAGAGGTGTTCAAATTACACCATGGGATAATCCCAGGATAAGAAATCTAGTAAAACCTAGTAAAAAACGGGAGCCACAAACCCTGCGACCTACCTCTCCGTCGGTACCCCTCTCTAGCGTCCGAGAGGAAGTGGAGGTGGTGACGTGCAGCGGCCGCGGGTTATTTATACCCGTAATAATTGAATAATTGACGATGATTTGGATTTCATTAGATCGTATTGCGGTTGCGTGGAAAGGACCGCTGTTTGTCCACACATGCACATTAGATGTAACTAGTACTATTGCTCAAAAGCGCATGTGCCGATTGAAACCTCTACTTTCTGCCGGCTCGCGTGGAAGGGAGCTGGCTTCTGCGCATGCGCAATGTCTAGCCGCTACTGCGGCACATTTGTGAAAGTAGAGGTTTTAATCGGCACATGCGCTTTTGAGCAATAGTACTAGTTACATCTAATGCGCATGTGTAGACAAACAGCGGTCCTTTCCATGCAACCGCAATACGATCTAATTAAATCCAAATCATCGTCAAATATTCAATTATTACGGGTATAAATAACCCGCGGCCGCTGCAAGTCACCACCTCCACTTCCTCTCGGACGCTAGAGAGGGGTACCGACGGAGAGGTAGGTCGCAGGGTTTGTGTCTCCCGTTTTTTACTAGGTTTTACTAGATTTCTTATCCTGGGATTATCCCATGGTGTAATTTGAACACCTCTATTCCAACTATCAGCAAATTTTAAACCATTAAACAACATCTCAAATAGACAGCTCATGTTTACAGCCAGTTCCACTGCACTCTCAGCTTCATGTTTTGGTGCACATGTACCTTCCCCCCTGTTTAACAATTTGGTTTTTTATATTGTGCAAAACTCAACCTGGTGAATTAAGTGGGGACGAGGCTTTTTCATTGTCCCTCTTCTTTATTCTCAATTTTGCACAATAGAGCGGTGCCTCAATTTTCCCGAGCAGGACGCCGGGCGAGGTGAGGTCTACTACCCACATAAAGCTGGGTAAGTATTAATTTTTGCAATTCAGTTCTTTTTTCCCATATCTAAGTTAATGGGCTAGTAGAGTATACATACCTTCAGTTCAGGCTCTTCTGTGGGGTATAATATAGAGTCAGAATTACTCTATGTGTGTTCTGGGTACTGCTTGTTTGGCAAATGTGGAGATCTTTATTTATTATAATTTGCATGTGGTTCTCTAATATGTTTTTTCATAGGTAAGGATCACATTATCCAGCATCCCTGGAAACATTGGGGCTCCAAGGTCCGGGTAGGATGTTCTTATTCTTGTCGTATAAAATCACTTTTCACATCTATTTCTCTGTGCAGTAGTATTTCCATCTTATTTTTGGTCCTGAAGAAAGCCGGATACACTTCCTTTGGCTGAAACATGTCGACCGTCTTGCACAGCCTTACTAAGTAGTCATATTGTCAGACTACTAGGCGTAGTTTTTATAGTTGATACCAGAGCAATACTCATTAAACATATTTTTTGTTCTGGCAATCAATTTAAATTCACACATACTCACACACTGCACTTCATCAGCAACCCATTGAGAATAAACCTTGGATGGAGACAACTATTGGTATCCGCAACTATACCGTCACATGATGGTCGGGATGTTGCCTGGATCCATAACCCATCTCATATGAGGACACTCCGCCATTTGGGTGGTCTGATGAGAATCTTTCAACCACCGATTATTCTCTTTGGTTAGCCTTTTTTGATTTTTTAGTTTGCCAACAACTCTGCCTTAGGACATACCAAAACATCTCATTCTATGACCCAGATATTCCGTTATGTAGTATATAGTTTGGAATTATAGGCCTTTGGAATATCGGGGTCGGTAAATATAGGCCCTTTTTGACCCTCCTCAATTTGTATATTTTCGGTAATTAGAGCAACTTCGGTTGCGGGTCACTCTCTAAGGACAACTCTTCCTTCCTCTTGTCCTTTTCGCTCACCTTACTGATTTATAGGGTGTGAAAACCCTGTGACCAAACATGGCTGACTTTGCGGGACTGTCATTTGATGACGAGCTTTTGAACACTATTTTGGCTGATAATCCTAGTATTCTAGAATCGTTACCTGAAGTAACAACTACAACCAAAAAAGATGATTGGATAACATTACTTAATCTTAAGAAAGCCCACTCACGTACATCCATACATGGCCTTATCATGGCAGAATATTTAAGAGGGAAGTGTGCTCCCAGTGGATTGATTGTCACTACTACTCCTAGACTGTTTATAACTGATAAAAATTTCCTACGAGACTGGTCTCTTATCGCATGGCGATGCACGTGAGACTGGATTATTCTCATTATAACCACTGCTAAGAGGATAGCCGATGCTTTTTTGATAGAGATCCAGGTCTTAGAAGGTCAGATTAAAACCACCATCACCAACACAGTTTATAAAAAACAGTTAGAGGAGAGTAACAAAACCAACAAAGATTATAGAGAAAACATTTTAATCAACAAAATAGACACATTTAAGAAAGACCTGGAGAAATTCTCCCTGGTAAAAATCTACCCGTACACTGCTGACAACTGGGTGGCCCCTGAATTTAACACCAAAGGGAGACGGTATGGTTCAAATTTTTCAAGTTCAGGATCAGATTCCAGTGACGCTGGGGGTTCTTCGACTCCACAAAGAGGAGCCGGGCCTCCACGCAGATTTAACAAAAGAAGGGGCACACAAGGACAATAACAAAATCAGGGCCAGTGGTGGCCTCCTGGCCCATGAGGATATCACCAACTACCGTATGGACAACCCATGTTCCCTCCCCAACCACACTTCTTCTTAGACCCGTCTTTTTTAGGAAGAGGTCGAGGCCGCGGCAGCGGCAGGAGAAGAGGACACTAATCAGTACATTGGGAATCAGATCCCACCTTTCCCAACACTCGGAGCAGGAAGGCAGCCCAGCCCTCGACGAGCTCAGGGACGACCAACATCTAACAGTTAACTTGAGCTCTCGCCATCTTACAGTTAACGAAGAAAACGTCCTTGAAAAGGGATTGGGTTTTGTCCCCACCAATGAGGGGAACCCTTTCGAGACTAGATGCGAGCTAGAAAAGTTTTTCAGAAAGGTCAGGCTACATTTTTTCTTTAAAGATAAGTTAGAAGTTGCCGACCTTGAAAAAGACTGTTTGAACAACACAGGATTACGGATAAAGTCAACATTTACCCTCTTTTCCCACCAGGTTCCAACTCAGGTGGCGACTTTTGAAAAAGCAGTGACATATGACATCATATCTCTACACGATACAAGACACCGCAGTTTTCATAATCTTTGTAAAGAAGAGAAAAATGCCCTGATTACCCTTTCCAAAGATCAATCCATAACGATTAAACCAGCGGATAAAGGGGGAGCCACTGTCATTCTCGATACATCCAGCTACCGAGAAGAATGTCATAGACAGTTGAGCAATAGAAATGCATACCAGCCGCTTATCAGTGACCCCACTAACCGTCTACTCATCGAAATCAAAACGATGGTTGACGAAGGTTTAGCGGAAGGATGGATTACTACAGAGGAGGCAAAATTTCTAGTCACAACTAATCCCGGGATGCCTGGATTTTATTGCCTCCCCAAGATGAAATAAAACAACAAGGCCACCCCCAGGACGCCCCATCATTTCAGGCATAGGCTCACTGCTCGAACCTTTATCCACCTTTGTGGATTTCTTTTTGCGCCCATTGGTAAAAGAAATGCCCACATTTTTGGAAGACACCGCAGATGTACTAAGATTGCTACCTACAATAGAATTCGATGTCTCCACTGACCTTTTGGTGAGCTTCGATATAGAGTCCCTTTACACCTGTATCCCACAGGAAGAAACTCTTGAGGCCATAAGACTACTCCTTTCCAGCAGAGAATTGAACAGTTGCACTCCTGTGAACTTTATCATGGAATGTGCCAGACTTGCCATGATGCAAAATTTCTTCAAATTTGAGGATCAGATATATCTACAGACCTCTGGAACATCGATGGGGAGTGTTTTTGCCCCCAGCCTCGCCAACCTCTATGTACACCTATTTGAACAGAACTATGTACTCAACCATGGCAACCCTTTTCTTGGAAAGGTGTTGCTTTGGAAACGGTACATAGATGATATTCTCATGGTTTGGCGAGGCACTCCATCAGAGGTAGGAAAGTTCCACGAATGGCTTAATTCACAAAATCAGTTCCTTAACTTCACTGTAGAAACAAGCAAGGACCAACTTCCTTTTCTTGACATTCTAATTTACCCTAAAGATGGAAAACTTGAATGTGAGCTATATAAAAAGCCTATGTCAAGGAATTCCCTCTTAGTCTACAACAGCCATCACCCACAATCCCTACGTAACAACCTCCCAGTGGGTCAATTTCTCCGCATCGGAGGAATTGTTCATCAAAACCGATGTTTGACAAACATGCCAGAATACTGGCCACCCAGCTCAAGAAACGACAATATCTGAGACATCTGGTCAAAAGAGCCTGGAAACGTGCCTCCAACAACAACCGGGAGGCACTGTTAGAACCTCGAGTAGAAAAAGCACCCCTAGACAGACTTACTTTTGTGAGCACATTTAGTGTGCTCTCTAATCGTGTTCAAAAGATAGTGCGCAGACACTAGAGGATTCTGAATATTGCACAAACCTCCATTCCACTCCCTCTATTCTCATTTAAGAGGGCACCATCCATCAGGGATAGTCTGGTACATACGAGACCCAAAATATTGACACCAGTCACAAACAACACCCTATGGGACTTACCAGCAGTACAGGGCCATTTTCCCTGTGGCTCTTGCAGTGTCTGCCTGCAGACCTACAAAACCAACAGTGTAGATATAGGCACAGAAAAACCTTGGGTTTTAAGAAAACATACTAATTGCAACACCGAGCAGGTCATCTATATGATAACCTGTCCATGCTCACTACGCTACATCGGTCATACGACTCGAAAAATCAAACTAAGAATAAGTGAACACAAAAGCACTATTCGTTGCCAGAAACAATCAACTCGTCTGACTACACATTTTTTGAATTTAAAACACAAAGCTGATGAATTGAGATGGGTGGTACTGGAACATCCATTCATTCCCCCACACATCAGTGATGTGTCAAAATTTCTCTTTATTAAAGAGCAAAAATGGATCTTTAGAGTTAAGAGCGATGTGCAGGGATTGAACCATGACATTCCATGGTCATCCCTGTAATGCAATTGTGATCCCTTATACATATATGACACTGTAGACTGAACACTACACTACATCCCGGTAATGCTATTGTGACAAAATGACACCACACAATATAAATATACTAGTGGTTGCCATACTCTGATAAGATATATTATGTCAATATTTAGCATAGACTTTTTGAATCATGACACATACATCCTATGCCATTTTAGTATATGAAGTGCTTCAGGTGCAATACATGAAGTTTACCAGCTGTATCAAGGGTCTTCCACATATTCCTCTTGATATCATGTTCTGCCCAGCGTGAATCCACTATCATCACGCTCCTTTGCCTGAATTTTTTTACATACTAGTGTGCTGCACTAGCGGCTCAATATTGCACACCACATCTAGCGCTAACTCACTAGTATAACGCCTCTTTGCGCGATCATTTGTACACAAATGTGCCGCAGTATCGGCTAGACATTGCGCATGCGCAGAAGCCAGCTCCCTTCCACGCGAGCCGGCAGAAAGTAGAGGTTTCAATCGGCACATGCGCTTTTGAGCAATAGTACTAGTTACATCTAATGCGCATGTGTGGACAAACAGCGGTCCTTTCCACGCAACCGCAATACGATCTAATTAAATCCAAATCATCATCAATTATTCAATTATTACGGGTATAATTAACCCGCGGCCGCTGCACGTCACCACCTCCACTTCCTCTCGGACGCTAGAGAGGGGTACCGACAGAGAGGTAGGTCGCAGGGTTTGTGGCTCCCGTTTTTTACTAGGTTTTACTAGATTTCTTATCCTGGGATTATCCCATGGTGTAATTTGAACACCTCTATTCCAACTATCAGCAAATTTTAAACCATTAAACAACATCTCAAATAGACAGCTCGTGTTTACAGCCAGTTCCACTGCACTGTCAGCTTCATGTTTTGGTGCACATGTACCTTCCCCGCTGTTTAACAATTAGGTTTTTTATATTGTGCAAAACTCAACCTGGTGAATTAAGTGGGGACGAGGCTTTTCATTGTCCCTCTTCTTTATTCTCAATTTTGCACAATAGAGCGGTGCCTCAATTTTCCCAAGCAGGACGCCGGGCGAGGTGAGGTCTACTACCCACATAAAGCTGGGTAAGTATTAATTTTTGCAATTCAGTTCTTTTTTCCCATATCTAAGTTAATGGGCTAGTAGAGTATACATACCTTCAGTTCAGGCTCTTCTGTGGGGTATAATATAGAGTCAGAATTACTCTATGTGTGTTCTGGGTACTGCTTGTTTGGCAAATGTGGAGATCTTTATTTATTATAATTTGCATGTGGTTCTCTAATATGTTTTTTCATAGGTAAGGATCACATTATCCAGCATCCCTGGAAACATTGGGGCTCCAAGGTCCGGGTAGGATGTTCTTATTCTTGTCGTATAAAATCACTTTTCACATCTATTTCTCTGTGCAGTCGTATTTCCATCTTATTTTTGGTCCTGAAGAAAGCCGGATACACTTCCTTTGGCTGAAACATGTCGACCGTCTTGCACAGCCTTACTAAGTAGTCATATTGTCAGACTACTAGGCGTAGTTTTTATAGTTGATACCAGAGCAATACTCATTAAACATATTTTTTGTTCTGGCAATCCTCTCCCCACTTTCGTGGTTCTGTTTTAGGCGACATTAAGAGGAGAAATGGGCTGGTGCAAACGGCCTCCTGAGGAAAGTCCCAACACTTATTTTTTTACAAACTTACTACTGAATGTAATGATGTGCAAATCACTGCATTGCATTAGTCTGCACCACGTAGGCGTTTCCATGGGTGTTGTTCCCCATGCAACATCCATGGACTTTGCATGCATTACCAGATTTACAGGAAGTGGGACTGTGCAAAAAGATATGCCTCCCCATGAGAGGCATAAAGAGGACAAATTTAGTTATTTCTCCTAATTTTTCCCCTTTCTACGTGTCCTGCATTTTAGAAAATACCCTCTATATGCTCGTTTGGGTACCCACAAATTCAGAGATGTAAAAATAACCACTGCGCCTAATCTCATATCTTGTGCCCATTTCAGAAATGCACAGTCTACCTTGATACCTATTTTTCACTCTACATGTTTCATTATATGAATTGGTCTATACTCAGTACACAATGAAAAAACATTGTACAGTGCAGCTCAGCTGTTAGCTCTGGGTAACACAGGATCTTGGAGAACCTTAAAACCCTATTGTATTCCCACAACCACAAGGGTCTAGAAAACATAATGGTGCATTGCTTTTTGTAAATCAGCCATCGTGACAAAAATCTACAGATGAAAACACTGTCACATATGGCTGTGTTTTCTACTTGCTTTCAATATTTATTTACTTCAACAGTTAGTTTCATTTGAAAAACCTTGAGGAATCTAGCACATATAAGCCCTCACTGAATTTGGAATTGTGTCTACTTATCAGCAATATTTAGGTTTCTGGGTAACCTACGGGTTTCGCACTGGTTTCCACCACAGGAAGTATGTAAAAAGTA
Source organism: Lissotriton vulgaris (assembly GCF_964263255.1). Lineage (NCBI taxonomy): Eukaryota > Metazoa > Chordata > Amphibia > Caudata > Salamandridae > Lissotriton > Lissotriton vulgaris. The sequence continues at coordinate 163,483,224 of NC_141697.1, read as the reverse complement.
AAAATAAATATAAAAATTGGGCACACGCTTAAAAAAAAAACATTGTGAAAAAAATGTGTTTTTTTGAATCAGTTCTGCATGTTACTGAAATCTGGGAAGATAGAGCAGAAAGGGCCGGACCTATACATTCTGGATCTATATTAGATACACAATTTGATGGTTCTTTTTTGCAGCATGTAAATGTAGGAGGAGAAAAGTTGTTAGGAGGCCAATCATTAGTCAAGGTTAGGTTGATTTATTTCAAAGCCAAAAACAACTAAACATAGCGACACCTCAATACGAGAGTGTCTAAATACATCAGAATTAGCATGAAGCCAAATCTGTGTATCCACTTTAGACGATGTAGATAAGCAATGCAAGTAGTAAAATGAAAATGATCATGAAGCATGAGTCCAAGTTCCCGTGCATCGAAGGTTAGTGAGTGAAAAGCATTAAATCTATCCCTACTCCAGCACTAAAGTGACATCCCTAACTAAGCATTTTGCAGAAGGAAGAATAAAAGGTGTCAGTATGTGGAGTCTTCCTAAGAAGTCTCTTCATGATCAATGGGTCATGTAGCATAAAGCTACCAAAACAGAGCTAGTTCTAAAAGGCTCTCTCTCTGAAGGCAAGAAAGAAGTTGGCTCTTTCCCTATCCTCATCAACAAGTTATTCGCAGGAAGCATTCCCAGAATCCAGTATGAGTCACTCCACCTGCACTGAGTACGGCCCAGAAGTTGATTTTCCACAGGACCACTGTGTTCTTTCCTCAATACAGTTTGTCCTTGGTTCCCAGGCCTTCTCCTGTGTGAAGCACAACAACCTTTCACAACGACCTTCCTTTATCGACTCAAGGCACACGATTGTAACTTCTTCTCTTCTTCCCTGACTAGGAAAACAAAGACATTATTCTATTTAACGAGGGCACTCCTTTCACCTGCAACACAAAACGTAAGAAAGAACAGACGCATGAAATCCAAACTGTTAATTCTAAAGCGAGAGTTTCCAGGGAACTGTATTTCAGGCCGACAACATTCAGCTAACAAAAGAAAGCATCATGTAAGCTTTCCGAATTTACATAACAGTAAGGCACTTTCAAATAATGCATTTACCTACTTGTGAAATGACACGATTAATAAGGATATTGAATACATAAACAGTAGTCAGTTACACAACACAAGTTCTTCATGTTAATGTGTTCTGCTAGTTACATTCATTTTCTACGTTAATTCTCCATACTACTTTTCAATGGCCTAGAATACATCACCTTCCATGCTAATACTCTTCACAATTCTGACACTTTGCATTAATACAACAGAAGATTATATTTGGGTGCGGTCTAAACGTGATTACAATGCACCCCTACAACTAAAATGCGGTTTCCACTCTATCTCTTCCTTTATTACATCAAACTATTCATTAATGCAATCTTTTTGAAAAAAATACACTTTTATCCATGGCACTTTTTTACTATTTTTACTCAAATACTGAAAATGTAGCTGTATTGTGGGTATTTTCTCGGTCTCCTCCAGAGACATTCACAAACCCTGGGTACCCTTAGAATCCCCTGGATTCTGCAAAATACGATGCAAGTTTGGTGTGGATAGCTTATGTGGCCAAAATGTTATGGAGCGTGTTTAGGCAGTAGCATGTTTTCTTTTTTCTACTTTTTTTTGTTTCATTTTTCTTACACATGTTGTTGAGTTTGTGTCTGTGTGCTTTATTGTGGTTGTGTGAGAGAGTGAAAGCAAGAATGAGTCAGTTAGTGGTTGTGTAGATGCATGAGTGCAAGGACAGATCACAATGCATGTGTAACAACCTAGTTGTAGGCATGAGCGGATTTTGCGGATTGGCAATCCACGAATTTGCGGATTTGCGAATTTGCGGATTGCGAAAATCCGCAAAATCCGCAAAATCCGCGAATCCGCGAATCCGCGCGGAATTTTTTTTTTATGTTCGCACGGGTTTCTGCAAGTTCGCGAGGGTTTTGTACAATTTCGCAAATTGCGAAATTGTACAAAACGCGTGCGAACTTGCAGAAACCCGTGCGAACACAATGTGCTGCCCAGTAGGGTATGTGCCTCTTGTGTGAATGAAAGGTCAGAGAAAGATCAGTTCAGCAGATGAAGAGAAAGAAGCTCCTGGTCACAGGAACAGCACGGGTATTGCGCTCGTGAAAGTCAAGGATGCAAAGCCTATCCAGCATCACAGCTGATTTTCCACGGTAGATTTGGGAAGAAGGCACACCTGTCCAGCCTCGACGACGCTCACGATTGTTTTTGGGCTAATGAATGAGTCACTGAATTTGAGCATCAACTAGTTCGAGCGACCATGTGTGTGTTAATATGCAATCGCCCCGAAGGTCGCAGGGGTCCCTTGAGTGAGCTGCAGACCTGTGCCCAGCCATGCAACTATTTTACAATGGCGCCAGCAAGCTGCCAGCGCCGTTGTAAAATAGTTACAAAGTTAGCTTGCACAGGAAGCACTTAGATAACATAAAGCAGCACCTGCTTCGTTTTATCTAGTGGTTCCTGTGCAAGCTAACTTTGTAACTATTTTTCAACGGCGCTGGCAGCTTGCTGGCGCCATTGTAAAATAGTTGCATGAGCGGGGGTTCAACTTTTGAACCCGTTACGTTCGCGGATTTATTTTTGCGGATTTTGCGGGAAATCCGCAAAATTCGCGGATTGCGGATTTCCCAAAAATCCGCAAAATCCGCGAGCGTAACGGATTTCCCGCTCACACCTACCTAGCTGGTGAACACCTCAATGACTAATAGGCACCTTCTTTTTAGACAAGATCTGTTAGCATTTTCAATGAGAATTAGGATTGTAATTCAAAATGTATATTTTAGAAAGGGGTTACACTTCATTTTGTCATTTTGGTGATCGTAACCTTTTATATTATTTTGTAATGTTTATATTTTAGATTAGTTTAAAAAAGTGTTGGTTAATGGTATATTCACTATATGTGTTTGAGATATATACATTTCTTTGTAAAAAAAATCTATTTAAAAAAAATTAGTATATATATATTTTTTTTAAATACATTTCTTTGTTTACTTAAAATTATGCTTTACAGTAAAGGTAGTTTTATTTTGTGAGATGAGAAACAATTTCAAAAATCAAAATATTTCTTTTATAATTGATTTTTGTTTTAAAATGTAGTTTTCTAAAATATATATTTCTACTAATATTTATTTATATAAAAATGAGAATATATTTATGTAGTTCCTTTTTGAGTGGAAAATATTTTTAGGTACATAAATATATTTTTTTATTAACTCAAATTAGTAATCATGGACAAAAAGTGCTGTAGCCTGAAGATCAGTTAGTTGCATGCCATTGGCACATGATGCAGCTTAAATATCTAATTTATTGAGGTAGTCTTTTCACGTATTAATTGAACAGCATTGATGATAGTGAAGAGCCATACGGAATTACCAGACCTCATTGAGAAGTCAGAGGACCCGTACGGTGGTTGTAGCACTTCTTGGGACCTGTTCTAAATTCAGGTGGGACTGCTTCCATGGAAAATGAGGAAAAAACATTCTATCAGTATAAATCTTTTGTATTTTGCTGGTGACGGACTGGGCAAATTCTTCACAAAGCTTCTGACACACATGAAAAGTAGTCAAAAAGGATTTAAGACTCTGCAATAACTGTAATGTAGCCCGTGGTTGGGCGAGTCAATGTTTAACCCGCCTGCGGGAATGTTTGAGCCACACCCCCCGAGCGTGGCAGCAATGGTTTGGCCCTGCATCCGTGCGGGCCGGCACGCAAGAGTATCGATAAATAGCCCAGGGCTCTGGGCATGGGTTCAGTTAGTTGCTGGCCACCACACTGACACTTGTGTGTTCAGCACCAGTCATCTGCGGGGACCCCCTCACAACACTACACTGGCGACGAGGTGGTCTCTCGCCACCCCGCAATGCTCTCTGGCGCCTCTGTGCCTGCTGCCGGCACGGACGCTGATAGAGCGGCCCGCTGTGCTCCGCGCGGCCTACCTCGTCTCCCCAGTGCGGCCCACGCAGTGCTGTGGCCCTGCACTGCGGAGGCTGTGTCCCATCGTCCCTCCTGCTCCCAGAAGGTTCCTGGTGCCGGGCGACGCCCTATCATCTTCGGCGCTCGGCTCATGTCTGGCGCTGCCGACGCCTGTCCTCCGCTGCGCCAGCCACGCAGGCGCACACTCCCGGTCGGGGACTACGATGTCTCCCGGCCCGCGGAAGGGCCGCATCACTGCCGGTGAGTGTGCACTTCGAGCCAGTGCGCCACGGACGACACCCTGCCCAGCTGCTGCCCACATCTGCCCCGTTTGGTGACTCTATTAGACATTATGCAGTTGTTCTAGCTACGCCCGCATTGCATTTGAGTTGGTGCCCACGCCACGGGACCACCGAGGACTTTAATGCAGTGACTTTCACGACTCTCCCCCCCGTGGTGGGACCACGGGCCCTGACCTGCTCACCCAGCCTGCCACGCCCAGCGCCCGTGTGCTCACCTGCTGGGCATACTTGAAGGTCTGTCTGCTCGCCGGGCCTGCTGATCCCCACGCCCTCGGCACCCCTCTGAGCCCATAAAGTACTGCTCTACTGCAAGTACACCAAGAAGCTGTGGCCATGTCCACTGTGCCACACCTGGAACCTTTTACCATCACAGGCCACCCTCCGTCACAAGCGGCAAGGTGAAAAAAATAGGTGGAAAGGCTGGAGAATTACTTTGAAGCGGTAGAAATTGCGGCTCCGTGGCGGCGTGCCATGCTGCTCCATCTAGGGGGTGCAGACATCCTTGAAATCTCACAGGACGTCAGGGAAGGCGGCCCGCCCAGAAACTATGCCTCAATGCGCAACGCAATTACCGCGTATTTTGAACTTTTTGCAAACGCTGACTACGAGCGGTTCCTGCTCCGCCAGGCCCGCCAACTCCCAGAAGAATTTGTTGATATCTTCTATGCAAGGCTGAAGAGACTAGCCAGCACGTGCACCCTCCCTGATGCAGACGTTGAAATCCGTGCCCAATCCATCCAGGTCTGCGCATCCTCGAAACTGCGGGAAAGAATCCTGCAAGAGGACAACATGCCCTTGCGATATATCCTCACACTAGGACAAACAAAATAATTGTCTAAGGCCAGGGCTGCGCATATGGAAGCCAAACCCGCTGTTGCAGTCAAGGTGGCGCCAGTGTGCGCCGTGCAGACTGATGCCCCTGACACCCGCCCAAGGTCTCCCCGGTGGAGGACTCCCAAGCCTGCCCAATTTCCGAGTGGCCGAGCTTGCTCGTGGTGTGGAGGCCCTACGCCCCATGAAGGAACATACCCGGCACAAGGGAGAACCTGCACCGCCTGTGGGAAAATCAATCATTTCGCGAGTGTATGCTGGTCAACAACAAGGAAGAAGCAGAGTGGCCCACCCAGGAGAGTGAGGACGGTGGAACCGCCCCCAGACAACCCCTCCAGCAGCGACATGGATGACGACGGAGTGGACGCAGCCTCTGTCCATGTTGTTCGGATGCTGAACAACCTAGCAGCCACGCCGTCTGTGGCACCCATGTGCACCATCAATGTGCAAGACCAAGTCGTAGCTGCCCTGATTGACACAGGAGCGACAAACAACCTGATGGTGGCCAATGTGTACCAGACACTGGTGAATCCCCCAGCTCTCCATCCCACCAGAGTACAAGTGTATGACTACGAAACCAGGCACCCGCTTTACCTGTGCGGACCTGTCCCATGACACCGCCCGCCAACAGACCAAAGTCTACCTGTCTCAGGAAGGCGCAGGATTCCTGTTGGGGTATAAAACAGTGGTACAAAAGGGGGTGGTGATGGACGGCGCATCTGAATCAATCAAACACTCACACCCAGTCAAAAGATCTGGGTTTAATACATCACCGTTCTTTAGCCCACTCTGCCACCCCAGTTCAGACATGGCTATATGCAAATCAGTTTGACCCTGTGCCTCATGGGAACAGTCCAGCCCGAACTGCCAAGCCATGTCTTCCCTGGACCGGATACAAGCTTCTGAGGACCGGTTTCTGGCATTCCAGCCGTCTTCAGCCCGGCTTGCTTGAATCCAGTGGCAAAGTGAGCAAGGGACTCCTGTCTGAGCATACCCTGCCACACTTATGGCGGCCAAAAGTGGTACAAAAGGGGGTGGTGATGGACGGAGCATCTGAATCAATCAAACACCCACACCCAGTCAAAAGATCTGGGTTTAATCCATCACCGTTCTTTAGCCCACTCTGCCACCCCAGTTCAGACATGGCTATATGCAAATCAGTCTGACCCTGTGCCTCATGGGAACAGTCCAGCCCGAACTGCCAAGCCATGTCTTCCCTGGACCGGATACAAGCTTCCGAGGACCGGTTTCTGGCATTCCAGCCATCTTCAGCCCGGCTTGCTTGAATCCAGTGGCAAAGTGAGCAAGGGACTCACGTCTGAGCATACCCTGCCACACTTATGGGGGGCAAAAGTGGTACAAAAGGGGGTGGTGATGGACGGAGCATCTGAATCAATCAAACACTCACACCCAGTCAAAAGATCTGGGTTTATTCCATCATCGTTCTTTAGCCCACTCTGCCACCCCAGTTCAGACATGGCTATATGCAAATCAGTATGACCCTGTGCCTCATGGGAACAGTCCAGCCCGAACTGCCAAGCCATGTCTTCCCTGGACCGGATACAAGCTTCCGAGGACCGGTTTCTGGCATTCCAGCCGTCTTCAGCCCGGCTTGCTTGAATCCAGTGGCAAAGTGAGCAAGGGACTCACGTCTGAGCATACCCTGCCACACTGGGTGGCAGAGTGGGCTAAAGAACGGTGATGGATTAAACCCAGATCTTTTGACTGGGTGTGAGTGTTTGATTGATTCAGATTCTACGTCCATCACCACCCCCTTTTGTACTGGGGTGTAAAACAGCGCAGAACATTGGTCTGATCCATTTTGCCCTCACTGTCCAGTCCCACAGTCTCGACCATCTGATGCAATGGTTCCCAAACCCTGTTCGACGGAATTGGACGCCTGAAGGGGCCAGCTATTCACCTTCACATAGACAAATCAGTTGCCCCAGTGTCCCTCCGACACCGGAGCATCGCGTTTCATCTGCGGCCCAAGGTGGAAGCGGAGCTCCGCTTACTAGAAAAGTCAGGGATTATTGAGAGAGTGAGAGGTCCCACCCCGTGGGTGTCACCCATCGTGGTGGTGAAGAAACCAAAGCAACCTGACGCTGTCCGAATCTGCGTGGACATGCGCATCCCTAATCTGGCCATCAAGCGTGAACGCCACCTGACGCCGACCATAGATGATATCATTGGGGAGCTGTCTGGCTCGAAGTGGTTCTCAAAGATGGATCTGCGGTCAGGGTACCACCAAATCCCCCTCCACCCGGACTCACGCGCGATCACCACCTTCTCCACTCATGCCGGACTCTGGCGGTACAACTGGCTCAATTTCGGAATATCGAGCACTGCGGGGGTGTTCCTAAACATCATCCAGAACGTCCTATAGGGGTTAGAAGGCATTCTGAACGTCAGTGACGGCATCCTAGTTCACACAACCACACATCAGGCGCCTTCATGCAGTGTTTGCTCGACTCCAAGAATGAGGCCTCACCCTTCACCGAGAGAAATGCGAATTCCTGTGGTAGGACATTAGCTTCTTTGGCTATTGCTTCTCTGACCAAGGGATAGGCACGGACCCAGACAAGGGCAAGGACATCCATGATGCTCCCGCCCCAACATTTTTGACTGCCGTCCGCAGCTTTCTAGGGATGGTCACCTACTGCGGGCGGCTCAACAAAGACCTGTCTGACCTCACTGGCCCCCTCCGAGACCTCACCAAGTCCACCAGCGTCTGGGTGTGGGGCCCGGAACAACAGGAGTCATTCCGAAGAAGCAAGGCCGCACTCTCTGCGGACACGACCCTGGCCTACTTTAATCCCCGGCATAAGTTGCAACTAGTAGCGGACGCCAGCCCAACGGGCCTAGGGGCCTAGGGGCCATGCTAGCTCAACAACAAGCCTGCGGAGAATGGGCCTGCGATGCTATGCGAGCAGAACCCTTACCCTGACAGAATAGCGCTACTCACAGATCGAAAAGAGGCCATCGCCAATCTGTGGGGGTGCAGGCATTTCCACATCTACCTATATGGACACCCGTTCGTAGTGATAATGGACCACAAACCTTTGGTTCCACTATTCCAGGGTTCCTCCACACTGCCCCCACCCCGAATCGAGAAGTGGGTACTCCAGCTCCAGGAATTCCAGTCTACCGTTGAGTACCAGCCGGGCACCCAAAAACCTGCCAACTTCCTGTCACGACACGCCCACCCAGTCACCGAGGCGGAGGCAGAGGAAGCTGCCGCCACAGAAGAATATGTCCGGATCATTGTTGAGAGATCTGGACCACTCCCGATCTCCCTTGATGAAGTAGCAAGGGCCACCAAAGATGACGACTGCCTCCAAATCGCCATTCAAGCCCTCACATCAGGAAACTGGAAGCCTCTCCAAAGTCCGACCTCCTTCCGCACTCCCGAGGCGCAAGCCACGAAGAAGGTGCTGTACCTAGTCTGCATCGAACTGTCCGTCTCCGCGGAGGGCTGTCTCTTGAGAGGCCCCCGCCTCGTGCTGCCTGAATGCCTCACTCAACAAGCGGCTCTCCTTGCACACGGCGCGCAACAAGGCATAGTGAGGTCCAAAAGTCGCCTCCGGAGCAAACTATGGTTCCCAGGCTTAGACCGAATCGTCAAAGCTACCCTTCAACGGTGCCCCGTGTGTCTGGCGACCAGCCTGCCAATTCGGCCGGCGCCAGTGATTACAGAGGACTGCCCGATGTCTCCGTGGGAACGGGCCAGTGCCGATTTCGGCAGCCTCCCAGGTGGCAAGCACATGTTCGTGGTGGTGGATGACTTCTCACAATATCCAGAGGTGGAGATCCTGTCCTCCACTGCAGCCTCAGAAGTCATCCCGAAACTAGAGAAGATAATCGCCACCCACAGCCTCATGGGCGAACTGAGAACCGACAATGGCCCGCTTTTCAATGGCACCGAGCTAGGCAAGTATCTGTCGTCCCACTGGATCAAACACCGCCGAATAACCCAGAGGTGACCCCAAGCGAACGAGGAGGTGGAGCGGCTGATGCGGACCCTGAACAAGACTATCCAGATAGCAGTAGCGGATGGCCAAAGTCTGGAACTAGTCCACTACCAGTTTTTGCGAGAGTATCGCCTGGCCCCTCAAAGCACCACAGAAGTACCGCCGAGTCGCCTTTGTTTTGAAAGGGTAGTAACGGACACCATCCCACACCACCCTACCTGGGCAGCATCTCCAGCTCCCCCGAGCCAATCCAATGAGCGCAGAGCAAAGACAAACGCGGAAGCGTCCAGAAGAAGAAGGGCCGTGGACAGTCCTATTGGTGTTGGCGACAGATTGCTGGTACGTGACCGCCACCCAGAAGGGAAGTTCCGTCTGCCTTTCTAGGTAGACCTCTGGACCGTGACAAGAGTCAAGGGCACCATGGTCACCGCCTCCCGAGGAGGAGAGAGCATCACCAGGAACGTATCATTTTTTAAAAGAGCCCCGGTTGATGACTGGGACGAGTTCCAAGAGCAACCAGGACCTAACCCCAAAACGCCTCGAGGTACGGAGGAACCCGGGGAAGACCACGCCACTTCACAGGCCCCAAGCCACCTGGGACACCGAGAGTCTCCCGTCACAAAAGGTGCAGAGTAGTCAAGGCACGTCTGAAGTGGACTGTTCCGATGACATGTTCCAGACCCCGCCGGACGGGAGGAGCCAGAGCAGATACCACTGGCGTTCCCATCCCAGACCATCAAAGAGGTATCAAGACTTTGTTGCCCGCTGCCAGCCGCTGAAGACGAGCCAACCTGGGCACCTGCGGAAACCAAGTAAGACTGTTCCAAATGTTGAATGGACTTGCAGAGACTGTCCGACTGTTATGAAGTGAATATTGCATTGTTCCATATTTTTGTAATGTTTTTATATTTCTGGGTAGAGGAGAAATGTAATGTAGCCCGTGGTCGGGCGAGTCAATGTTTAACCCTCCTGCGGGAATGTTTGAGCCACGCCCCCCGAACTTGGCAGCAATGGTTTGGCCCTGCCTCCGCGTGGGCCGGCACGCAAGAGTATCAATAAATAGCCCAGGGCTCTGGGCGTGGGTTCAGTTAGTTGCTGGCCACCACACTGACACCTGTGTGTGCAGCGCCAGTCATTTGCGGGCCCCCCTCACAACACTACACTAACCTACCAGAGCCACTAGACAATTTTCGAATACAATTGCACATAAAATCATATTTCGCTTTGGAGAGACCTTTTTATAGAATTTCATTAGTGCATTTAATTTGCAGTTTGACTGCGATGGCATGTTAAGATTTGCGGCAAGTCGATCACCTGGCATAACGTGCCCTGTCTTATGACATTGTTCAAATCTGTGGTGGATTGGTTGACTCTTTATATTTATGCTATATTTGGTAAAAATAGACTATTGCTCGTCTGTGTTTGCTACAGCGCAGTAGTTCACTGTCTCATACCTTAATGTACCTACTTCATTTGATGCATTTCAGTGATTGACAGTATTTCCAACTTTGTTGTGACAGCTTTTAAAGGAAATGACATGCATTCTGGCAGGCACTTCCAGGGCTTAGTGTCTGCATGTTAACTCTCCCTGGAAAGGTTTCAAGAGGCACAGACAGCACATTTTAAATGACCTGTGATACAATCACAAATGAAAGCGCTCATGTACACAAACACATCTTCAGAAATGAAAACATAAAAGAAAGGCAGGAAAAAGACAAACTTAAAGAGTTTCTTTTACCACACCTCACACTAAAACAGGTGGTAAGACCTAATGCGCAGTTACTCTATGGAGGCTTGTTTTTTCAAGTGATTTAGCAGTTTTTGCATATTAATTGAACATAACAGACACAAATCTGTATCTGTCATTCGACCAGTTGTGTGCTCTGTTCTGGTTCTAGGTTAGCAGTGAAAATAAATCAAAGGGAAAAATCAGAGCACGCAAATACCAATTGTGTCAAGCTTGCATTAGACAATAAGGCCTTGATTCCGACTGGATTGAATGTGCTATTTATTTTGCACTTGATATATAATGATAACCTGGAGTGCAATAAATAAGACCTATTCTGAGAAGCAGTGATTTCATACTGTTTTTGGTTGTGATTATTCACTTGTCTAGGGTATCGGCATTGCTTGTTTGCAGTCTAATCGACCTCTTCATTTTCTTAAATATCCAGATTGTTTGCATCCACCTAGCAATACTGATTTTGAACTTTTATGGATGTTATTTTGAATTCAACCACTTTTCTTCTAGGTTGTCACTTAGGGGACACAACTTAACTGTAGAAAATTGAGTTTTTGTTTGGGATGAGTGAAAAACCTTCTCAAGCAACAACTGCAATCCTTCTCAGGGTGAGCCACAAAAGTCATTAAATTAACAGGTGCTTAACCTTCTGGTAGCTTAGTTAGTACAAAAGCTGTCAGCATTAACTTAGAGGCAATCTGTAAAGTATTTATACAGCACAAAAACAATAATAAAGTGAAAACACAACACAAGAAAAATGCCAAACCAATTGACAAGCATATAGTACATTTTTATAAATGGAATGATATCAGAACAGCAACAATCCAACAAGTAGAACTGGAGGTATTGAACTTTAAATGTTTAGGTAAAAATAGAAGCAAGAAGAAAAAAAGTGCTAACTGTGGGTATCTGATCGCGTTGCACTTTAACAAAGTCACAAGTTCAATCTGACCATGATTGACTGTAGGCTGGGCACAGGACCAAGTATTGCCTGCTGAAAATTGTACTGTATGTCCTTGGTGCAAGGTCGCTTGGGATTACTTTGCAAGGCTTCTTGTGGTCCGGCATTGGTTCTGATAAATCTGCGCAGTGAGGCTTTGCATCTGTTGAAGCTTGCAGCTGTTTGGATGTTCATTATCGGTTCAGTTGAAACTGTCAGGTGTGCGTGGAGGGTTTGCGGGGCATTGAGCCACTTCGTAATGGATTTAATGGAAACAAAGTGAAGCAAAAAGCAGTGCCAGCAGGCCAGCAGGGCTCAGGCAGGGTCAGTTGCAGGTCTAGTGCTGCAAGTCAGTAGGGCAGCTCTAAGGAGGCCCCTGGTGCTTGTTGTGTCCCTGTAGCTCAGACCATGAGGCCAGCCAATAAACCTGTGGAGTTATTCAAATTAGCCTGGAATGAAGGGAGTAAGTATAGTCTTTCTTCTCAGAGACCAGGACAGGTCTCAAGCAGCAAGGCAGTCCTCTAGGAAACAAGGCAGGCCTAAAGCAGTAGGGCAGTCCACTTGGGAACAAAGTAGTCCTTATTCTGTAGCTTCAGGTCTAGTAGTGTTCTAAAGATGTGGTTCAGTATGTCTAATATTTATACATGGTGCCAGCCTTAAAAAGTGGGGTGACAACCTGACTACCCCTAAATCCGCTATGAAATTTCCATTCTTCCCGTGACAGGCTCAAGGTGCTGTAGGGTAACACAAGTCTTGTGTCAAGTTCCTTTGTGAGTGTGCTGGAGGCAGTCCTTTGAACTATAAGTGAGGCAAGACCAGCTCTGCCTCACCCATACTGGCAGGATGGCCCATCCTGTCAACATCTCGTTTCACTCATCTCGCTGTCTGGGAGGACTACGCTGAGGCCAGCTGCCAACTGTCACAAGGGGTCCAGGCTTCAGGCACCAAATGGTTATGACATGAACATGTAAACTTTCCAGTTCACACTCATTAAATGTAATCAGTTAACCCAATGTTATCATATGGGAGAGGTAGGCCTCAGAGAGGTGAAAAACACATTTGGGCATTTTTCTCTCACAAGACATGTAAAAATTAAAAACATATGTCCTTCCTTTTAAATACAATGCACCCTGCCGTATGGGCTGTTTACAGCCTACGATAGGTGTGACCTGTATGTACTAAAAGGGGAGGTTTAGGCTTGCCAAAAGGTTTATTTTGTCAGGTCAAATTCGAGGTTTAAAACTGGACAGTCTGTAATGGCTGGACTGAGACATGTTTTAAAGGGCTTCTTTAGTGGGTGGGGCAATAAGTGCTACTGGCACTTTATCACTAGTTAGCAGTGGTGAGAAGCACACAGTACTAATTCTTACCAAATCGAAATTCAGAAAACAAGAAGCATGACACTTTAAAAGCCTAAAGGTAATTTATTGAAATTGTGTAATCCGTTGCCGGTGTTATTTTGTTTTCAGCAGGTGCAGGACCAGTTTTAGGTATTGTTGTACCGTTAGCCTGGCTGAAAAAGTGATTCTATATGAATGTGTTCATGTGACCCATCCTCATTTTGCAACCCCTGGGACATTACAAACTGAATGTTATGGATCTTTTGCGCATGTTATTTGAAAAGCAGAGAAAGAGAAAGGGATATGGCATGGAAAGCTGAAATAAGAAGGGCAAAGAGACACTCTATTCAATTGGGAGATCAGAAAGAGATCTTCACACAAGAGAGTGAGTTTAAAGGCAGAGTTACATTTTTAAAAATCAGACCCTGTGATCGTATCAGAATTGATTCAGACTGCTAACTTTAAGGAAATGTGTGGGGGAAAGGACCTAAAAAGGGTCCCTGAAATCAGCTAGTCTATCTAGACAGGATAATATTGTGTACTTGTGTCACTATATATCAAACATTAAGTAGTAGGCATATACAACAAAGAATTAAAAAAATAGTTCAAGGGGGGCGTGGCTAGCAGCCAACGATGGCGGCCGCAGCTTAGAGAGGCTCCCGAGACGAGGCGGCTTCCCACTGCAATCCGTCATATTTATCCTATCTTTCACGATGCTTTAAGGGGTGGACCGGACCCGGAGTCCTTGCGGCATCCAGCGCAGCAACTTTGGGGACGGCGAAGGCCTGAACGCGCTTCAAAACGCTGAGCGGAGACCGGAGAGGAGAGGGGCCTATCGTAAGCCTGGAAGCAGCGGAGTTGCGGAAAGACTGAGGCCGGCCGGAAGTGGCTTCTTAGTGGCGGTGAGTGGCAGGAAGTGCCGGCCCCTTGGACGCGCTGCCCGAAAGATCCATGGAGCGTCCTCCGGTGGCTCGATAACACGAGCGGAGCCCCGCAACGTCCAGCGGCAGCCAACGCAACCGTGAGGTCTAGCCTAGGGGTGCGGAAAATGCCGCGGACCAAAGACACGAAGCCGCCATTTTACGCGCTAGACCCGCGTCTCACCCCGAGTCCCAGCAGCGGCCGCCCTCACTGAGCAAAGATCAATACAGCCTCCCGGGAGTGAACGCGGGGGTCCGCTGTCTTTGCGGACTCACTTTTGGAACATCGACGGGCGATCGTGAGGCAGTCAACTGCAGCGGGGAGGTGAGTTGGGCCCCCCCCCTCCTGGAAAGACATTGATAAGAGCGGAGGGGCACTGGCGGCAAACATACGGAGGGGGCACTAAGGCTCAGCGGAACGCGGGGACACGACCCAGCACTGGCCACAACCCACTGCACCCCGCCGGACCTGCTAACGGAATCACTGCAGGTGTATGGCCTCGGCGGACCGCCTAAGTTACAACACTATTGGGTGAGGTGTCACATCGACTATCTCTGGTGCAGTTAGCACCCTGCCCGACCTCACGTTGTTATTGGGGAGACATTCAGCTGACAAAGGCCTGCGAGGGGACACTGCTCTCCCTCACTGTGGAATCAACTGCGTTACCGTCACACAGACGACTACAAGTGAACGAGTGGACAGCCCTACTCGGCCCGAACACCGACCCTTAGTGGCAGATTGCAACGCCAGTAAACACTGCACCATGTCAAACAGAGGCCCCAAGCACAGCACTACCCAGGCCAAGCTAGACAAATTCGCCTATGAAAGGCATACTCCTCCCCAAGAGCAACGCAAGAATGCGGGGAAAACGACGGAGACCGAGGGGACGAAAAAGGCCACACTTGAGGATGTCTTGGCGGCATTGGCCCAGGTGCAAGCGACGGTGGGCGCTACGGCCACTGAAGTCACCTTGATACGGGCGGACCTCCAGAAAATGAACGAAAGGGTCAAACAGGTTGAGGTGGTCACCAAATCATTGGTCGAGGATGTGTCCGAACTACAAACGGTGATGGAACGACTACAAACTGACAACAAACTGCTCAGAGACAAACTGGATGATCAAGAAGGACGCTCCCAGCGCAACAACGTCCGAATTTTAGGTGTGCCAGAGTCGGAAGACACGGGGGCAATGGACCTCTATGTGGAGGACATGATCAAAAACAGACTCCAGCCTAAGGGTCTCTCGAACTTCTTTTCAGTAGAAAGGGCCAACAGAGTACCGGGGGGGAAACCGAAGACGGGGGGGTCCCACCTCGGCCAATACTGGCAAGGCTGTTCAACTTCAGGGACCGCGATGCCATACTACAGGCCGCAAGAGTGGCGCCGGCCATCCAAATCCAGAACTCGAGAATAGCCTTCTTCCCGGACTACACGGCGGAGGTGTCCAGGAAGAGGAGGACGTTTCTGGAGGTGAAAAAAACATTGAGGGAGAAGGAACTGCCATACTCGATGATATTTCCGGCCCGGCTGCGAGTAGTAGCGGACAAAAAGGTGTGGTTTTTCGACTCCCCGGAAACTGCCCGGGACTGGCTTGAGGGATGGCACACTGTTGACCTGCAGCGCAGAACTCACAGATCGAATCACGAACGCAAAGGAGACAGCAGGAATGGCTCACAAACGTCTGGTCGAGGGGAGGGAGCGGAGGGCTCTCCCTCCCGTGGATTTGCAGGGGCCGGTGGAGAGGAATGACCCCTACTCTGGGATCTGTATTAGTGGCAATCGCTAACCATTGACATACCATTTCAACTGCTGCACATGGACTCTGGCATGGCTACCCCGGAAGCACGCAGTGATGCCGCCTGCTCGGGGAGACGCTCTCCCCCCTACACCAAGTACTCTGGTTGTGGGATGGGTTAAGCACTCTGCTCAGTTGGGGGGGCGGGCAGTTGAAAGTCCGTTAGGCAGGGATGCAGGGAGGGGGGGTTGGGGAAGGGGTTGTTCTTGTACAGTTAGGAATACACATGCAAGGTCGAAGACAAAGACTAGGCCTCCACATGGCTCAACACCAGGTGGGATGAGAGGGAGGGGGTCTAAAGCCTCCACGAGGAAAATCAGCATTTTCCTACACGATTATACACCCAACACACATGACACACTTGCCCACCGATATACCATGGAACCCATAGTACCAAATGGCTGACATCCCAACTCCTGAAAGGGGAGATGTAGACACTGAGACACAGTGCCCCTGCTTAAGCCTAATGACTTGGAACGTGAGAGGGCTGGGAGACAAGGTGAAACGGGGGCTGGTACTAACCGCGCTTAAGAGACAAAAACCCACCATAACGCTACTGCAGGAAACTCATTTAACAGGGGGGGCTACCAAGGCCATGGATAGAAGAGGCTACAAGATGATAGTCCACTCTGATTTCACGTCCAGCTCCAGGGGGACCGGTATCCTGATGCAGAAAAACACACAGTTTATCCCCCTACAAACCAAGACTGATGATCAAGGCTGCTTTGCAGCACTGCAGGGGCAGTGGGAAGGAAAAATTATCAACCTAGTCTCAGTATACATCCCACCGGCGCTACACTCGGTGCACCTCCCTAAACTGGGTGACTTTATTCTGACTCTCCCCGAGGGGGAGGTTATCCTTGGGGGGGACTTCAATGCAATTCTGGATACCCAACACGACAGGTTTCCAACACCAGTCTCCGTGGGAGGAATCCCCCGCCTCCAACGGTTCCTAACAGCCATGGGCCTGATTGATATTTGGAGGCACCTCCACTGCGTTGTGAAGCAGTACACCTTTCATTCCGCAGTACATGGCAGTCTGTCTAGAATCGACCACTTTCTGACCCTGGGAGATGGTCTCCAACATATAGATACAATGGTGATTCACCCTCGAGGGATCCCGGACCACTCCCCACTTACTCTCACACTTTCCTCACAGGGACGAACGCGCAAACGCATATACCCCATACATGCTACCTATCTCAAGATTCCCAAGGTTCGCAAGGCTCTTAAAAAAGCAACGACACAATACTACACTGAGAATGTCCATTCAGTGCGCTCCTCCGAGGTACTATGGGAGGCATATAAAACGGTTTTACGGGGACAAGCCATAAACTCCATCACGGGCTACAAAAGAGAACGGTCCCAGGAATTAGTTGACCTGGACTTAACTTTGCAGGAGCTGACAAAAACACACGAACGACACCCCACTCCGTCCACCCTACACGCACATACAATACAACAGCAGCTGTACAACGATCACCTGGGCATACACGTCAAAGAGCGCCTAACCGACACTCAAAATAGGATCTATGAGGTGGGCGACAAGGCAGGGAGAATGCTGGCATGGCTTGACAAAAGGGAAGGGAATTCTAGAGGGATCCAACGTTTGAAAGATGAACGCGGGGGGTACATACTAACCCGGGACACATTGTTGATCTGCTCGCGGACCACTTTGAACGGGTGTACACCCCTGAACATATGATTACACCTGAGATGGCCAGAGAAGTATTAGGACCAATCGAGGTCCGAACGTTGACCTCGGAAATATCAAGTGAGTTGGAAGAGTTACCGCTGACGAAATACAACTGGCGATTCGTGCACTAAATCCGGGTAAGGCAATGGGAGCCAACGGAATACCTGTAGAGTGGTATCAGGTGATGCCTGAGACCCTCAGTAAACATTTGCTGGGGATGTTTAAGGAATGTCTGGAGAAGGGTACACTTCCACCGGATCAAAGAGCGGCGACTATAGTGGCCATCTCCAAGCCAGGCAAACCACCTGAAGACTGTTCCTCCTACCGCCCCATCTGGCTGCTTAATGCAGAAGCCAAAATTCTTGCCAAACTCCTAGCAACGAGAATCTTGCCCCATCTACCATCTCTTATACACCCGGACCAGTCCGGATTTATGCCACACCGAAATACAGCGTTAAATTTATGCAGATTGCACGGAGTACTGGCGAGGGCAGACTCGGTCGCGACACAAGCAGTGATATTAGCACTTGATGCTAAGATGGCCTTTGACCTTGTGGAGTGGGCATACTTGTTTGAGACGTTGTCACGCTTAGGATTTGGGCCCCGCTTTATTGCGTGGGTAAGATTGTTGTACACTGACCCGGTAGCTCGGGTGGTGGCCAATGGACATATCTCGCGGGTGTTCCCTCTAGGAAGGGGCACAAGACAAGGTTGTCCCCTGTCGCCGTTATTGTTCGCGATCTCGCTGGAACGCCTTGACACTCTTATTAGAACCTCACCCCTACTCAAGGGCATATGCTGGAAGGAGGGTTGGGAGGATCGGCTGTCCCTGTATGCAGACGACATGCTGATATACCTAACTAATCCTGACAGCGGAATTCCAGCTCTATTACATCTCTGTGATACCCACGGAAGGATATCCGGCTATACGTTAAATTGGAGCAAATCGGAATTGTATGTTCTGAAAGGGCAGGTCCCGGTCCTCGACGCGGGGTGTCCTTTGAAGATAGCAGGTTCATCGTTTAAATACCTAGGCATTCAGGTTACTACTGACCCCGCGGAGTTCATGGACAAAAATCTGAAACCCCACTTAGAAAGGCTCAAGCAAGATGTTCAATTTTGGTCGGGACTCCCGCTAACGCTCTTGGGGCGAGCTGCACTTTATAAAATGATGGCTCTGCCACGATTCTTGTATGTCCTTGAAAATACACCATACCCGGTAGCCCCTAGGTTCTTTCAAAAGGTTGCAGCATTGGTATCCAACCTTCTATGGGGGAACCTCCCCGCACGCATCGCGCAATCCAAATTGCATAGAGGTTGGTTTGACGGTGGCATTGCCTTACCCAACTTAAAATTGTATTACTGGGCGGCACACCTTAAACCCATCAACCAATGGATTCATACTTTACAAACCGAGCCGGCATTCCAGGCCGACAGGGCGCAACTGGGCACTAACAGCTTACTGGCTCCATCATATGACCAACGCAAAACTCGCGCTTTAGTGGGACCCACCAGACTACCGGTGACGCTCTGGCATACAGCGACGGCTGCTCTGGGTTGGAAGCGGAGGTTCACCAAGCTAACCCCGCTGTGGGACACTCGAGTCCTCAGCAACATGAGGAACAGCAAGGAAATATCCAAGTCAAGCGAAAGAAGGTAGATTAATTACCTTAGGGTGTGATTCTGCTTAAAATAAAGTACAGGCAGAACAAAAACAGTGACCGGGTCCTTCTTTTTGTACAATGTCAAATTTTAGGGCACTCTAGTGTGAAAGATCCTCTAAATTGTACCCTGTTTATACATGGCCGCGGCACATATAGAAATAACGTAGTCACCAGCTTATACCAATGACGCCTATTAACCTTGAGTAATTGAAACAATATTATACACTTCCCAACCCAAAATGGCCGCCACAGAGTGAGCACGAATACACAAGATGAGCAGGTACATTGAGAATAGATGCGATCCGTCTCGGGAACAATATCCTTTTAATACGCAGTAGGAATGCTTTAATAGAACTTTTTTGTTCACTGTGTATCGCCGATAAACATACGTAAGTACTTCTGGGTCACGCAATGTAAATGGCATAATCACAACAGATTGTTTTAAATGGAGCGGCGAAATACTAATAAGTAATGAAACTAGAAGCACCACTATGGGAGAATAAATACAAGAAAACTGCAAAGGGAGATTAAAATTATTCCGATGTAAAATCGGAATCAGTAAGAATCCACTTCCGGGTCATGACGGCCAGAGCCAGCATAAAAACAACCACCCATGCCGTGTCAAAAACTACCTACGAGGATACGGGCACGGTGGAGCAGGGAGGCCGAATCTATTGAGACAGGTACGTGAATTAATGTTGCGTTTCAGATAACTAGTTCTACAGATAAAAAAGCTTAGATTTAGTTGGGCCCTAGATAATGCCAGATGGGGTTTCCTCGTTTGTGTTTCCGTTTTATTATACCTTTAAATAACGGGGTACTCGTTTGAGGGCTAAAGTAATCTCCAACTCCAGCAATACAAACTCACTATCGGTGAGTGAGTGTAAACATCTTGTGCCGATCAATATGGACACACAGGCACTACGTGTTCCCATCAACAAGATACTACGTAGGGGGTTAACAAACCACGTGGAAACTCTTTAGAGGACTAAACACACCTTAGTAATTGTGGGCAGAGACAAAAGCTTAGTAATAAAATTTAAACCGCTAGCAACAGGTACCACGAACAGCTTCCCCCTTTTTGAATATAAGCACTAAATAAAAACAGAAGGGGATACCAATAGTCTTCACCAGAATTAAAGACAATTACAGTTAGATAGTAAGTCTGACATGGTATTAAATGACATGCTTAGTGGAATTAGCAGACTCATTGTACAAATTGATTACACCTACAGGCTTGAGGTTCCGTGACAATTATAAGTGGTGTTTTCGACTCGCACGAATATGGTCGAGTCTGGTATCTATGAACCGCAAATGACGAGTTTGGTAAGTGTGCGCAGTTTCGCTGTGCTAACTTAATCCGTTCGTTTGTTATGTGGGTTGTTCATCTGTACCCACGGGTTCCATCTTAGATACGGCATCCATTTTGTCTCTTGCCCTCAAGTAGCCAGCGAACGGACGTTGTCCGCTTCGCGACCCTGGGACTCCCAAGATATTTGCGGAAGACACATGTTCTTTATAAGTGTCTTTATGATACTGTAAAGCAGATGGCCCCGCTCGAGGCTCATCTTGCCGTGCCGGTTTATTGTCTCAGCCGTGCATCTCATTAGGCACGTCCCTTTGATGCCTGTATCTCATGTTTCCCGATACCTCCCCCTTTTACACCCTTTCCGATTTCCCCACTGTCTCCGTCTTCCTCTGCACCTGTCTTTGTTCCTATTTCGATCTGTTTTACTGCCGATTGGAATGCGCTAATGTTGGGAAGATGGGTTTTTACAGTTGGGAACCGCCAAATGTTTCCGCACTTATGTTCCGGACTTTATATGTATCAAAGTGACCAAAGCGACCCCTCTGGGGGATAATTATGGGAACCGGGTTGTAAACCTTTGTGTGTCATGTTGTCCTATGGGTAAAATCTGTATAAAAGGAGCGATCCACAGAACCAATTTGAAGCAGTCTCCCCAAGTTGCACGTGTTGTACTTGTCGTGACTTCTGTGTTCCCTGCAGTAAATAAACCTTGAATCTTTGACGCCAAAGGAAGTGTCCCGTGTCTCTGTCATTCGTACGCCGGAACAGGTAACCCACGAAGGTTTCAGGTGTTGTCCCCTGGCACCGCTGGGTCTTAAAGAACCCAGTCCTTCAGTTGGCGCCCAATGTGGGGCTGCATCAGTGGTACCGGTCCAAGCCCGACGATCGTGAGGAACTTCGTGTGAAATCTCCGAGGGAAAGTGCACTCCGCTTCATCGATCCTGTTGTCGAAATAAGTGGCCCGAAGACTTTTCCCGCGAAGATTCCCGCCTCCTGACGGCTGCAACGGACTGCTGCCCTGACTGTAGACCTGTTTTGGCGCCTGGCGTAGACCTTGGTATAGCGAGACGATTGACGGGCCTTCCTGGCGACGCCATCGATCTTTGAGTTAAGTATTTGTGGGTCGCTCCCAGAGTTCTTAGTTGTTGACACTTTAGCGGGTGTTTTTGTTGTTAACGCTGTGTGAGTGTTTTTGTCGGTGACACTTTGCTAGCGTACTTTGTTGTGTTATTTGACGACTGCAGCCGCCAAAAACCGAGGGTTTTGTTCTTTGCTGGGACTTGGTAAATCCCGTAACCCTTGAAGTTTGTGAAACTCGGCTAGTGTGCGAGATGCCTGGTCGCAGTACTTTGTTTAGTTGTTTCAGACCTTGTGGTACGGATTCCCGACTGGAGGACTCGTGTCCGATACCTCCGGTTGGAACCCCGACTTATGAACTGTACAGTAAACATGGGCTAGGCCCGATTACTTTTAATGAATACTGGATCAAATATACAAAGAAAGATGGTGACCTTCGTTGGCCACCACATGGTAGCTTCGAGGCCCCGATCTTAGATAATCTGGAGGTTAAATTGTTTGCGAAAAAGTCAAGGCCGGCCATGTTTGATGCCTTTCGGTTGTGGCGCAAAGAAGCCCGACAGAAAGAAATCAGACAGACTAAGCGAAATCAGAGAGATAGTGCTGGTACTATTATAAAGAAAGCAGAGCAATTTCAGCATGATAAGGAGGTTAAGGAAAAGGAAGTGTTTGACAGATTACAGCGTATGACTATAGATAAATGCTATCCTACTTTGCCTACGGAGTCGGAAAAGAAGGATGAGTCAGTTGAGGATCCTTTAATGTCCTATCTTATGAAGTCGCCACCTCCGTATGTGCAGGGTGTCGCAGCTCCTGTGATTCCCCCTGTACCTGTTCCTGCACCTAATCTTCCTTTGCCTGTTCCTCAACCTGTACCCGTTTTTCCGACTGTTCCTGCTTCTTTGTCTGTTGCTATCCCTACTGCTCCTCCGCTTCCACATACTCCTGCTCATGCTCCTGCTCCTGCTCTGTTAACTCCTGCTGTTGCTTCTGTTTCTACTCCTTCACTTGTTAGTCCTGTGTCCTATACTTCTCCCTCTACTCGTAGTCGTAATTCTCCTCTTGCGGCTAGCTTCTTTCATTCGCTCGGACCTGTTCTTGGGTCCGCTGGTTCAGATGGTCCTCAGAGACGTAGCCAGCTTCCAGGTAATAGGGAACGTGCTTCGCTATATAATATGGCGATGGGTTGGATGACGCACCCCCTTAGAAATCCACCCCGTATTGTACTCGACACGTTTTGTCAGTTCAATATACCAACCCAGAGATTTGTATTCGAGGAAATGTGCAAGGTCCTTCGTGATCAGATATCGGCCGACGCACCTGACGAGGTGCTGACCGCGTTGTCTGATTTACAGCTTCAGTTTTCGGCTGGACTGATAGTGGATACCAACGTTCGACGAGCCGTTGAACGGTTGCTATCTTTTCGTCCCACTCCTATACCTCAAGCCTTGTTTGTTGAGGATATTGAAAGACAGCCAGACGAGTCTGGTCAATTTCCTATGCGAGAAGTTCCACCGGTTTGGATACCAGCTAATCCAAATGCTCAACCCCCGGTATTGGCGCATTTCCAGAGAGTATGGATACATCTCCCATGGAAACGCTCGGAAGTATTGCAGGTGAAGCAATCTTTGCCTGACCCACGCAAGAATCCTACAGGGTATTACAAAGAATTATCGCAGCTCGTAGATGCTACGGTAATGAATCTTGCCGATATTGATATGTTGTTCGGCAATGTCGTACCGCAACCGGTATGGGCTAAGATTCGTCATGAAAACCATCCGAATGAATTAGGTGGTGCTTGGGCTGCCATTGTAGCGGCAGATGCCGGACAAACGGCTGCTGCTAAACCCGACCAGCTGATTGTTGACCTTCCTCAAAGAATTATAACGTTAATGAAAACTCTTATGCCAGCTATGAGGGTGAACTGGGACAAATTGTCAGCTTGTAAGCAGAAAAAGGACGAGAGTGTTTCCGACTACTTTACTAGGTTCGAGGAGTCATTCATTGATCATAGTGGTCAGGATATGGGCACTGAGGGTGGTCAAAGGTTGTTCGTAGATAAATTCGTTTCGAACTTATTGCCCGATTTGAGCAATAAATTGAAGAATTCAGAAAGTGCATGGGCCGTTTCTACTTCAGCTCAGATATTGGCCACGGCACAATATTATGAGAACAGAGAGAAAGAAGAGAACGACCGTGTTGATAAAAAAAACGAAAGAGCTAAAAACTAAAGTGTTGCTTCAGCAAGCGTATCCTCCACGTTCTAATCAGACTACTTCGCAACAAAGTCGATCGCAGCCGCAATCGAACCGATCACAATCTCGCAATGACTCCTCTTCCCAAAGATCCTCGTTAGGGTACAATCAATGTGCTTATTGTAGACAGGAGGGACATATCAAATTCAAT
Organism: Lissotriton vulgaris; assembly: GCF_964263255.1. NCBI lineage: Eukaryota > Metazoa > Chordata > Amphibia > Caudata > Salamandridae > Lissotriton > Lissotriton vulgaris. The sequence continues at coordinate 163,459,269 of NC_141697.1, read as the reverse complement.
TGTCCTGTTCTAAATGAACGTAATAGTGGTAATTCATCTAGAGGAGATCGTGGTGGTTCTCGGCAGGCACCACGTGGTAGAGGTCGTGGTGCTCAGAATGATCGCTCAGATAACTCATCAAATTCCGATAATTGTTTTGATCAACGTGGATCGTCGCAAGGACGATCTGCGCAGTACAATGTGGACGATTATTACGCCGATCAGGGAACTGACGACAGTAATTACTAGGACAGCCGAAGACAAGGAGAGGGAGTGGTATCAGTTCCGGTTGATCAGAGAGGGCCTTACGTCGCAGTTGCTACATCGGGCGTCGTTGAGCCTTTTCTGTTGGACACTGGTGCAGCGAAAAGTTCCATAAAGCATTCGAAACTCCCTGGCGCACCTTTGTCTGGCTTAACAAATGTTTCCGTTGGATTCTCTGGCGCCCCCGTTAGCAATCCAGTTTCGTGCCCTTTGCCCCTTAAAATTGGGCCTCGTGAGCTCGAAGCTCCGTTGATTCTAACCACGGGTTGTGGTGAAAATCTTTTAGGCCTGGATTTGCTTAAACGGTTGTATGCGACTTTGCATTGTTCTCCTGCGGGTGTAAAGCTTACGTTGGGAGAGAGGGTTGTCTCTCCTATGTACTTGTCTCTCGATAAGCTTCCACCGGAATTGAGTTCTCTTCCTGCGTCTTTGTGGGCAACAGGTCCCAATGATGTGGGCCTGCTTGATATCTCACCTTATGTTGTTCAGTTGAAATCCAATGTGCGATTGCCACGTATTCCCCAGTATCGTATCTCTCTTGATGGTGAACGAGCGCTGTTAGCAATCATCTATGATTTGATCGAGAAAGACGTTATTGAAGAGACTCGGGGAAACGTGTGCAACAGCCCTGTACTGCCCATTCTAAAACGTACTGATCCTTCGAAACCACCTGTTTATCGCTTTGTTATCGATTTACGGGAGGTGAATAAAATTGTGATCCCTCAGTTCCCTGTTGTGCCTGACATCACGGCGCTACTGACTCTGATTCCAGCTTCTGCATCGTGGTTTTCGGTGATTGACTTGAAGAATGCGTTCTTCAGCATCCCGATTGCAGAAGAGAGCAGAGACCTTTTCGGTTTCTCTCTCGGTGGACGCAGCTTCCGGTTTAAACGCGCTCCTCAGGGCTACTGTGAAAATCCATCGATTTACAGTCAAGCCTTGAAGGGTCAACTGGATGCATTTAAGTTGCCGGTTGGTGCGGCCTTAATCCAATACGTCGATGACCTATTGGTAGCTGCCGATACTCAGGACATTTGCAAAATTGCTACAGTATCGCTGCTGCAACATCTCTGCAAGTTAAATCACAAGGTGTCGTCTTCTAAACTCCAATATTGTTGTCAAGAAGTAACCTATTTAGGTCACTTATTGTCAAAGGAGGGAAGGAGGTTGACCCCAGAGAGAATTGCAGCAATTGCGCGCATGGCTGTGCCAACAACCCAAAGAGATGTGCGTGCCTTTTTAGGTATTACGTCGTACTGCAGGCAGTGGATTCCTAATTTTTCATTGCTAGCGAAACCATTAGTGGCTCTTACGTGCAAGGATGTTTCGACTCCTTTACCATGGACGGAAGAATGTCAGAATTTTTTTTCTGAATTACGTAATTCATTGTGTTCGGCTCCTGTGTTAGGTACTCCTGACTATAGCAAGCCGTTCACATTATATGTTCACGAGAGGGAAGGTTGTGCGTTGAGTGTCTTAACGCAACCTTTTGGTGGTAAGCAACGTCCATGTGCATATTTTTCCTCGACTTTGGACCCGGTAGCTAGAGCGTTGCCGAGTTGTTTGCGAGCGACGGCGGCAGCCGCGGTCTCCATCCGACAATCAGCAGGATTGGTCATGGATAATATGCTTACGGTGATGGTTCCGCATGCAGTCGATACTCTTTTGAATCGTACGAAAACTCAGCACTTGACGAGTGCGAGGTTGTCGGGGTACGAGTTGACGCTGTTGGCAAGCCACATTCAAATAAAACGTTGTAATGTTCTGAACCCGGCAACTTTGTTACCAATTAGCTCAGAGTCAGATGAAATAACAGAACATGACTGTTATTTGAGGACAGAAGAGGAAACAAAAGGTCGAGTGGACCTTAAAAACACCCCATTGGAAGACCCAGACGGTACACTGTATGTGGATGGTTCATGTTTCAAGTTGCCGAATGGCGATGTGACTACTGCATATGCTGTTGTAACGTTGAATACTGTTGTTGAGACTGCGAGATTAAATCAGAATTCTGCCCAAGCTGCAGAGCTGATCGCTCTTACTAGAGCATGTGTGTTAGCAAAAGGGAAACGTGTGAATGTGTTTACCGACAGCCAATATGCTTTTGGCGTCGCACATAGTTTTGGACGGTTGTGGAGAGAGAGAGGTTTTCTAACATCGCATGGTACTAAGATTCAGCATGGTCAGCTTGTGAATGATCTTTTGGATGCACTTACGTTGCCTAAGCAAGTGGCGATTGTTAAATGTAGTGCGCATCGTAAGGTGACGGATGATGTTGGTCGTGGTAATGCTTTTGCGGATGAGACTGCTAAGGAGACTGCCCGGAACCTTAACACTCGAATGTATGTGACGAGTTCGGTTAGGTGGCCTACAGAATCGAGTATGTGTGAGGACACTATCGAGAGTGTGAAAGCAATTCAGAATGAGGCCACCGAGACTGAAAAGACGAAGTGGAAAGCAAGCACGGGAAAGTTGGATGCGAATGGTTGTTGGATTGATTTATCGGAACATAAGAGATGGATGCTGCCTGATGCGTATGTGCTGGCTGTTGTGACAATGGCGCATGGGTTAGCGCATATTAGCGCGAAAGGTATTTGTAAATTACTGTCTCCTGTGTGGAAGAATGATGGTATTACAAAATGTGCTGAACGCTTGGTTAAGAATTGCATGGTGTGTATGTTGTACAATCCTGGTAAGGGAACCCCAACTCCCCCTGGCAGTTTTGCTCCCCCTTCATGTCCCTTTGAAGTGATCCAATTGGACTTCATCCATATGGAGCGATGCAATAACCTGAAATACGTTTTAGTTGTGGTTTGCGCATTCTCCCAATGGATCGAGGCCTATCCTCTCAAAGACAATACTGCTTTGTCTACTGCGAAAATCCTACTGAAGGAATATTTTCCTCGGTATGGAATGCCTAGAGTCGTGTGGTCAGATAACGGAAGTGAGTTTGTGGGTAGTGTGATGAAGAGTGTGTGTAGGGGCCTTGGAATTAATCAGAAATTCCATAGCGCCAATCATCCCCAGTCAGCTGGTTTGGTTGAAGGGTATAACGGCACCCTTAAACTAAAACTAGCAAAGATTCAGGCTACGACTGGTTTTTCGTGGCCTGACGCTTTACCTCTAGCATTACTGTCAACAAGGGCAACTGTACACTCCCGAGTAGGGCTCAGTCCCTATGAAATAGTGTTCGGTCGTCCTGCCAATGTTTGGGGGGTCCCTAGACCGGGTGCCTTTTGTGATCTTGAGTATCCAATGTTGATCGATTATCTTCATGACTTGACTGCTAAACTGAGGTTAATTCACCAACAGGTTCACGAAGCATTGCCGACACAGACGGAGGGTCCAGGCCACCAGCTCCAGCCCGGAGATTGGGTGGTGACGCGCAACTTTTCGCGCAAGACCAACTTGGACCCGAGGTTTACTGGACCCTACCAGGTCCTCCTTGCCACGAGGACTGCAGTTCGTCTTGAGGGGCGGAAGAATTGGGTGCATGCCACCCATACCAAGAAAGTCCCTATCCCGTTGCCAGCAGACTCGTGGGTGAGGAAAGGCATTGCATCAACTGAAACCGAAGGATTGCCGGCGTTTGTACCTTTCAGTGACGCACAACCTGTCGGAGAATCCTCAGTGCAGCATAGAGGCACTGTTGAACATTTGTCAGCAAAAGACTCAAGACCAGAACATTCAGCTGATCAACAGGACGTTGTCCCTTCAACCGATCCTTTGTTTGACGAACAGACACGTCCTGGGAAAACCCGATACTTTTTGCGATCTAACACCAGAGACTAATAAAAGATCCTGTTCTGTCCCTTGACAATTGCACTATCCCGTTTTCCACGATCAGTTTGAACACTCATATCACTGTGATTATTTTGTATATATATTCATTGAGTTTCGTTCCTCATATTTTTGCTTCCACAGCTGAGAGACATTGTTTTCGCATATGTATATATATTTTTTGTGAAATAAAGACCGTAGGGCCGCGCGCGTACTTCCTTCTGGTTAGTAGGTCTTGACACTAGGTCAAAGACCGTCGGTTCCTGGGAACTCCTAGGGATTGACTACTGCTACACAGAACGAAGTGCGTCAAGAAACGTTGCGGACGGTCGTAGGGTATGGCATTTTCGAAGCTGATGGACTTGGAAGAAGCTCAAGCGCAAAGATTCAAGCTGCAGCAACTCAGTCGTACCAAATGTTTTAAATTCCAAATATTTGTATTGTTTTTGACTGTTTCTGCATTATTGGCGGGTGGGGTGTATTACACGATGTTTTACTTCTTACCTACTGCTACACCTACTCCTACCCCTGAACCTAAACTTACCTCCACTGTATCTCCTCATTCTTTTCATATCTTACCTGAACACGAGCAGGCTAGACGTGCAGAATTCCGCAACAATTCCTTTATTCAGCTCCTTCACCAGCATCAGTTAGTGGTTAACACTACTAATTGTTGGGTGTGTGGGTTGATGCCACATACTACGGATAAGGGAATTCCATATCTGGTGTTACCGTATAGTTCCCAAGGGTCTGCTCGAGCATTTCAAACAATGTTTCGAAGCGCACTGGGTTTCCACCCCATTCGAGAACCACGTTCCCCCTACTCTGGTCCTACCTCGTACCAAAAACCTTTGTCTATAGCAATAGAGGATTTAGATAGCGATATCTATGATCCCTCGCTTATTCCTGAAGAAGAGGTACAAGCCTATAGGGTCCTAAGTAGAGGCGAATATAGTGTGTTCACTGGTGAAAAACAGCTTAAAAGCTCGCCTCCGATATGGGTCGTACCCCACATTGGTAATTTTTGTCTAATAGGTCGTGGCCGAAGATCGAAAGCCCGACTTGGAGAGAGTGCTTGTACTGAAAATTACATTCTGCCGATGGTCTCGTCCCCTGTGTTCCTGGCTGCCAAGGGTACCTACTTTATCTGTCATGATCGTGCGTATGCATGGTTGCCCTCTGACTTCATGGGCTCATGTTTTATCGCAAACTTGTTGCCTCCGACGTTTACTGTAGATGCAGATTATCACAAGACTAGAGTTGTGAGAGGCGTAATTAGCGAAGAGGATACTGCCGGTCAAGAGGCAGGAGACTTTTTCAAGGGTTTCCTCCCGTTTTGGGGACCTATGGTTAATAGTAGGAACCTGAGACAGTTGACTCGAGTGGTAGAATCAACTGCTAATATTACTGCCAGTGCTCTTGGTAATATCACCACTGAACTTCAGGCGGATAGACTTATGACGTTACAAAACCGTATGGTTTTAGACGTGATTTTGGCAGATCGTGGTGGGGTATGTAAGGTGATCCATTCGAGCTGCTGTATTTTCATTCCTGATAATGCTCCGACTGTCTATCAAGCCATCTCGAAGTTGCATAAGATCTCCGAATCCATACACGTGGATGTAGGGGATTGGACGCTACTTGGATGGTTTTGGGGCCTGATGTCGACTTGGGGTTGGAAGATTCTGATGATCATCGGAGTCGTTGTGGCGTTCCTGTTCACGTGTTGCCTTTGTGTACAGTGTGGTCCTGCCTTATGTGGCCTCTGTGCTACGACGTGTATGAGACAGCCACCTGTTACCAAGGGGACTCGGTTGGACAGAGCTATGCTACAACAACATCTCAATGGTCTGATGAATATCGAATATGATTCTGACTAGTGCTTGCCTACATGAGGGCAAAAGGAGCGTCTGAGGTTCCGTGACAATTATAAGTGGTGTTTTCGACTCGCACGAATATGGTCGAGTCTGGTATCTATGAACCGCAAATGACGAGTTTGGTAAGTGTGCGCAGTTTCGCTGTGCTAACTTAATCCGTTCGTTTGTTATGTGGGTTGTTCATCTGTACCCACGGGTTCCATCTTAGATACGGCATCCATTTTGTCTCTTGCCCTCAAGTAGCCAGCGAACGGACGTTGTCCGCTTCGCGACCCTGGGACTCCCAAGATATTTGCGGAAGACACATGTTCTTTATAAGTGTCTTTATGATACTGTAAAGCAGATGGCCCCGCTCGAGGCTCATCTTGCCGTGCCGGTTTATTGTCTCAGCCGTGCATCTCATTAGGCACGTCCCTTTGATGCCTGTATCTCATGTTTCCCGATACCTCCCCCTTTTACACCCTTTCCGATTTCCCCACTGTCTCCGTCTTCCTCTGCACCTGTCTTTGTTCCTATTTCGATCTGTTTTACTGCCGATTGGAATGCGCTAATGTTGGGAAGATGGGTTTTTACAGTTGGGAACCGCCAAATGTTTCCGCACTTATGTTCCGGACTTTATATGTATCAAAGTGACCAAAGCGACCCCTCTGGGGGATAATTATGGGAACCGGGTTGTAAACCTTTGTGTGTCATGTTGTCCTATGGGTAAAATCTGTATAAAAGGAGCGATCCACAGAACCAATTTGAAGCAGTCTCCCCAAGTTGCACGTGTTGTACTTGTCGTGACTTCTGTGTTCCCTGCAGTAAATAAACCTTGAATCTTTGACGCCAAAGGAAGTGTCCTGTGTCTCTGTCATTCGTACGCCGGAACAGGTAACCCACAAAGGTTTCAGGTGTTGTCCCCTGGCACCGCTGGGTCTTAAAGAACCCAGTCCTTCAGGCTCTCGACAAAAGGAGCAAAATTACCCCTTTTGGATTGGATGTACAATACCTACAATCATCATTCGAGTACAAACAAGCTTTTTTTTTAAATTGGTGAGTAAGCTCGAAACAGATAAGAAATCTTGATTAAACCTTAGGTAGAACTGTAAAAGAACAGAAACTGACCCTTCAATGCCGTTTACTCTTTTCAGTGATTCCGAATTGAAGAAGTAATTTGCTATTTTCATAAGAAGGCACCTGACAATAAATTACGGTGGCTCCTCCGTGCCAATTTAAAAGCACGGATATCCCTATCAAGGTAATATAAATATGAGACAGCATTAAAAGAAAGGAAATTTAGCAATGAGGTCATACTGCATGTATAAAATGTGGTTTTCTCTCTTTACATATAAGGCTCGTCATATCACGAGATGAAACGCAGTAGTGAAATCTGAGCAGTATCTTAAAAATTGAATCATAAGTCCGCCAAAATAAATCTTCTGTGGAAGGTATTTACCTATACAGACTGGGCAATATTTAGGCTTCTGAACTATTGAATAACCAGTGTTGAACATCTCATTTGTAAGGATGTCCAGTTTTTCTCGAAAGATAGGAATGTGGCGGGGTAATAAGTCTTAAAAATAAAACTGTATGTCTAGGAGTAAAATGTAAAAAAGAAAAAGTAAAAAATAAATAATAATGCTATGTATGTGTCACTGTATAAAGAATAGGTATCTAAAATACTGTTTTCTAATTTTTAGATTGCAAGTCAATAATGTCAATGTCCTGATGAAGGTGACAACATTTAATAACACCGAAACACCGCGTCAACTGTTTTTTTGACTGTTTTTAATATTGATTATGTACATCATACAATGATGATTTTTATACATTTTAGAGTGTAACCCTGAAGGGAGGTATCTAATACATTTTGAAATATTTTTTTAATTCTTTGTTGTATATGCCTACTACTTAATGTTTGATATATAGTGACACAACTCCACAATATTATCCTGTCTAGATAGACTAGCTGATTTCAGGGACCCTCTTTAGGTCCTTTCCCCCACACATTTCCTTAAAGTTAGCAGTCTGAATCAATTCTGATAAGATCACAGGGTCTGATTTTTAGTACTGTCTACTCCCCTCCCTGTGAAAGTTACCAGGGGAATCTTCCATAAAACTTTTGTGTAGATTTACATTTTCAGCACTATCTGTGTACCCTCCTTGGATCAGCATGAACGGTGTCACATGTACCTCGAGTCTTCCCTTACCAAGAAAACTACTCCATGAGGTAATGAGCCACTGGTAATAAGTGGGATCCCAGAATGTCAAGGGCTCTGGATGGTCTGACATACTTCAAACATGGGCTACTGCTTGGATGAGTCCTAAGCTTCTGACATCTGTATCTGTGCATCCGAATGTAAGTAGGATGGGTAAATGATTAGTGAATGGTAACTAAGTGTGTCCAGAGAGAGTTCATCACAGGCCTAGTCTGGACCCTGAGGCTGCACCCCTTCCTTCACTCACTTATGGAAATATTATTACACATAATAAACAGGTCTTATGTTAAAAATGCCACAAAAATTGCATGTAAGTTACTATGTGGTTAGCAAGTCCACCGTGACCAAAGAATACATAAGTTAGATACCATTGATAGCAGACCCAAGATAAAAGCGACCCTGTCATTGGCCATGTCTGTGTAATCACACCATGCAGACAGTACTAAAATCATGTGAAGACACTTTAAAATCTTTAAAATGTCGAAAAACCATCTTGGGAAGGCCAGGCAAAAATGACACTCAAGTCTGTAAGCGGCATGTTAAAGTTCCCAGTTAAGTCAGGGAGACCTTTGTAACCAAATGTAAATAAGTTTAGAACATGTTTGTGTGTGTGGATATATAGGATTTGTGAGGCCCTGGTGACATTTCATTTGCACCATTGTAATGTTGCATACTTTTTGGTATTTCATGTTACGTGAAAAGCCTTAGATAACACCATGATAATGATCCATTATGAGATATTCATATAATGCACGATTGTGCACTATTATTTTGTGCAAAATGCGCCTTCACCCAAAAAATAGACTCTGATAAATGTTGTCCAAAACAAGTTGTGCAACCGACGGAAGCCGTCAGTTCCAGTAATAACTGGTATTTTCACATAATTTTTGAATATTTTCATGATTTCTATAAAGGAAATTATGCACATTTTGCATAGCATGTAAAACTTCAACTTAGTCGGTCGGAAGGCCTTCCGCTAGACCGCGTCAGTTGGAAAAAAGTCAGAACCGAGAGAGTCATCGGAAATGGAATGCATAGGCATTCTGGTTACAAACAAGATTCGCTGGTTATGAACAAGACTCGTTTGTCCTGATGAACAGACTACGATGCATTCGAGGCAGTTTCGAAACCTTGTTGGGAAGGTTACACATGGCAAGTGTAAAATGCCAAAATCAGTCACAACAACAAGCATAGGCAGCGCCAAATAAAAAAAGAATTCAAATATTAGGCACGCCCACCAATCCACCTATAAAAAGAGGAAAAAATGCTCACAGACTACTGCTACCAGCCAATAGAGGAGTCTGTCTTTGTTCCCTGCTCTCTGTCTTCCACACACACACACACACTCCATCCACCACACAACTTGCACTGATACCTTATTTTGTTAAATACTTTCTTTCAAACACACCCTCAATTTCATATTCACCCTCACCCTTACCATCGCCTTCACCCTCACCATGCCCCTGAGGAAGCAGTCTCGTTTCACAGAGAAGGAGTTGATAGTGCTTGTAGATGAAATCATCAGAGTAGAGCCACATTTATTTGGAACCCCAGTCCAACAGACCCTCCTAACACATAAAACTAGGATGTGGGACAGGATAGTCAGCAAGGAGAATGCTGAAGCATCTGTCCTGCGCTCGCTGGAGGATGTCAGGAGATGTGATATGAAGTCAGAAGGTGGGTCAAAAACTATTAGCACAAGAACATGCAAACGCACACCACCTGTGCACTTCACTTCCTGGGAGGAGAAGGTGCGTGCCATCCATCTGCCGGAATGCATCTATTGCCTCACAGAAGGACCAGAGTCTGGTAAGTAGCCACTCTACTTTCCACTAAAGTTAGTAATTACACCTCTACAGACATTACTGTAAAGGACCCAGTTAACTAAGTGACCGGTTTAAGATTTTAAAAAAGCTATAGTCAATGAGCATGTGATGTGATGTGTATGTCAGATAAACCACATACCTGCAATGAAAATGAAAAGGCTTAAAACTATTACCATATACACACTTCTTACAAACTCACAGAAAAGCTTAGTGCTCCAAACACCGGTCCCCAGTATCCGCCATTTTGCCAACACATTTCTCCTCACTCTTGGAAGGTGTATGTGGGCCCAGGCCTGATGGGAGATGTCGTAACAGCAAACACTCCTCTTCCCACACAACACAACAAGCCCACCTGGAAGTCTGCTTTCTTGACAGTGAGTGGAAGTGTACTAGCAAGATGGCTGACACTGCTGCCTGGTGTCTGGAGCAGCAGGCCTTGATGGGAGTTGTGATCAAGTCAGACAACAGGCACCACTGTCAGATATCCTTAAAGTACATTTTGAACCACTGTCGGGAAAGCAAAGTTCATGCTGGGTTGTTTGGGCTAAATGGGAAGGTGTATGTAGGACAGGGCCTAATGGGAGTTAAAGTAATTGCAAAAAACCCACTTCCCACCCAGCACAAACACTTAATCTGTGCCTATGGCGACCTGACAGAGAGTGGAAATGGACTAGAAAGATGGCTGACACAGATACATGGTGTTGAACTTAAAGCCAACACCCATCAAAGCTTTGTGCTACACACTCCAGACACCAGTGTTAGACATCTTAATAGTATACTTCCATTCACTGTCAGGTACCCATAGGCCCACAGGAGCTGTTTGGGCTGGGTGGGAGGAAGAGTCTTTGCACTGACTATATCTCCCATCAGGCCCTGTCCTTAATACACCTTCCCACCCAGCCCAAACAGCACACCTGGAACTATGCTGTCCCTCATAGTGAGTGGAAATGTACTGGCAAGATGGCTGAAACTGGGCACTAGTGTGTGGAGCACAAGGCCATGATGGGAGTTACGGTCAACTCAGACACCAGGTGCCACTGTCAGACATCTTGATAAAACACTACCATTCACTGTCTGAAAAGCAGAGTTTGATGGGGGCTGGTTGAGCTGGGTGGAAAGGTATGTGTGGGCCCAGGTCTGACGGGAGCTGTAGTCACAAGCTAAGCCTACTCCTATCACCCAGCACAACCACTTCATCTGGGCCTATGGCGGCCTGAAAGTGAGTGGAAATATAATGCTATATTTGGCTGACACAGTGGATTGGTGTTTTTAGGAGGACAGGGCCCTGTTGGAAGTTGTGGCAAAGTCAAACACCAGTCACCAGTGTCAGCCATCGTGATAGTACATTCTCACTCAGTATCAGGAAAGCAGAGTCCCAGGTAGACTTTTGGTGCTGGATGGGAAGTTGTATGTGGGACAAGGCCTGATGGGTGTTGTAGCCATTGAAAATACTCCTCCTCCCAACCAGCCCTGCTAACTCTTATGGCCTATGCCTACCTGACAGTGAAAGGGAAGTGGACTAGCAAGATGGCTGACACTGCTGCATGGTGTTGAGCGTAAAGCCAACTCCCATCAAGGCTTTGTGCTACACACTCCAGTCAACAGTGTCAGACATCTTAATAGTGTACTTTGTTTCACTGTCAGGTACCCATAGGCCCAAATGAGCTGTGTGGGGGAGGGTGGGAAGAGGATTCTTTGCACTGACTACAACTCCCATCAGGCCCTGTGCTCAACACACCTTCCCACCCAGCCAAAACATCACACATGGAACTATGCTGTCCCTGACAGTGAGTAGAAATGTTCTGGCAAGATGGCTGACACTAGGCACTGGTATCTGAGTTAACCACAACTTCCATTAAGGCCTTGTGCTCCAAATACCAGTGCCCAGTGCCAGCCATCTTACAAGTCCATTTCTACTCCTGTCAGGTAAGCATAGTTGTTGGGGTGCTGTTTCTGCTGGTTGGGAGGAGGAGTGTTTGCACTGACTCCATCTCCCATCAGGCCCTATTCTACACCCTACACACACCTTCCCACCCAGCATCAAAAGTCTACCTGAAACTCAGCTTTCCTGACAATGAGTGGGAATGTACTATCAAGATAGCCGACTTTGGGCACTGTTTTTTTGCGCACATGTCCTTGATTTGAGTTACAGACAGGTAAAATGCCATTCACCATTGTCAGCTATCCTGCTAGTAGATTTGCTAGTAGATTTGGAGCCACTGTGAGGAAATCATTGTTCCTGATGGGATTTTTGGGCAGGGTGGGAAGAATGTGTGTAGGTCAGGGCCTGTTGGGAGATGTGGCATTTGCAAATATTACCCAGCACCAAAAGCCTACCTGGAAATATGCTATATGAAAAACTTCACCTACCAACACGCCAGGCCCGGGCATGTTAAAGTTGACTCATCAAATGTGGGATGACGCTTTTTTGCATGATGTATGTGTCATGTGCAGGGCCAAAAAAACAGGCAAAGACATGTGAAATGCACATGTCCACCAAACACACCACCTGGACATTGATGGAGTGGTAATGTTTGCTGTTGCGATATACCTGTTCATTGACCTCTGGTGGGATCAACGCAACATGGGTGCCATCAATTGTTCTAATGACGTGGGGTATCCTTCGTAAGGCATAGAAGTCACCTTTGATGTCAAAATGAATTATTATAATAGTTCTGTACTGTATTTAACACAACTCGATAAAGGAGGATTGTATTTCATGTACACTTTTTAATTTGAAAGTTTACTTGACAATTCTAGCTGCTAGCACAAGGCACTTTAATTGTTGCTGCTACTTGGTGTGTTGTATATTATGTACAATTCTAGCTGTTAGCACACAGCTCTTTAATTGTTCTGCTACGCACTGTGTTGTATATTATGTACTCTCATCAAATTTAAACAGTTTATTTGTAATTCTAGCTGCTAGCACAATGCACTTTAATTTCTGTTGCTAATTGTTTATTAGTGAATCCATAAATTGTAGTTAAACAAACCATGTTAGGGCTTAGTTGGGGATCTCGTCTTGGACATAAAAGCATATTGTATCTGTATATTTTTAATCTGATTTAGTTTTGGATGTGTTTTTGCTGATTGTAATGATTTTAAGAAATCAACAAATACATTTCACTTACTTACCTTTGATGCCAGACAACTCTCTAGGTTTAGAAAACTTGAAGTAGTGGTCCAGGTAACAGAGTAATCCCTGCAACACATCCCGGACATTGCTGAACATGGGCAGGGGCATTCCACCTGATGTTGCCATTGTGTACTGGAATGTTCCAGTGGAAAATAAATGCAATGGTGCTACCATCTTCACCTTGGGGATCAGTGCTGCTGGATAAGTGTGACCAGACTGCAAATAAGGTTACAACTGCTGGTACAACACATCAATTGCTGCCCTTGTGAAACAATATTTCTTGATTATGTCCCGTTCTTCCATTGTTTGTAGGTTTGGAAAGGGCCTGTACACCGGATGCTGTCTGCTATACCTATGTGTAGAGCGTAAACATAGTTGGTGTTAATTCACAATTTCACAAGCAACATGTACTTCAACAATCAGCAAATCAAAATTGACCACGCCTAAAACTGGATGTCGATAGGAATATGCATTTCAATGAATGAGGTTGTCCTCACACATATATATATATCACAGCATTCAGACCCTTGCTGGACATGTTTCCAGGGTATGGTGACACAACAATTAGAGTGAAGTAGTATAAACTACACTATTGTGTGTCACTGTTCATGAAAAGAAAGCATGACATATTCAACAACTCACAAACAAATAGGCATAGATTTAGGTTTGTATGAACAATCATATGGTTCAAATGTAGTCACAATAGGATCATGTAACGCCTGATATGTGGGGCACCACAAACACACAGCATCTCACAATTGAAATTATACATACTACTGTCACAGGGTGGACACTATCATGTTGTTATGTCTGCATTACACATACAATTACATACACAAACCATTAACTGTGTAGGAGTCCCATATAATGCTGTTGTCCTGTTAAGTGTGGGACACAAAGATACACTAGAAATTCACAGGCCAAAACTAAGCTTATTATGTGGCTGCTTAATATCACGGCGTAGCCATTCTTTGGTAGATGCATTATAAAGGATTTGAAAAACACAGCACCTTTCCAGTCTCATATCACACAGATTGCACACTGGGTCACACTGTCCCTTAATGCAGTGACTCGGTAAAGACTGTATTGTATTGCCCTCAAAACTCTTTGTGACTGTGACCAAGCCTAAGATTCTAAATGGAGTTGTTTGTTTTCCAGTTGGTATTAGCCTTCCAAACAGCATGCCATGTGCTTCTCAAGGTTAGTTCATCATGGGAGTGTGAGCTCTTCAGTTAGATGTGCTTCTCAACAGGAAAAACTGCATCCAGTCATGGCTTTTCTCAAAATTACAACATTTACAAAAGTGTCTGCCCTGGCAACCAATAATTTAAAGGACATGTTAGGGGCATCATAACCGATTCAGACACTAATAGGCTGTTAGTTGTTATGGTGAAAGATGCCGGTTTCTATTCAAAGGACACAGTAGGCACATCATAACCGATTCGGACACAGCCGTAGGCTGTTAGTTGTTATGGCTTTGGTAGTTCGGACTGGACTGTTCCCATGGGGCAACAGGGTCAGAGCTGATTTGCATATCGCCATTGTCTAACCCAGGGTGGTGTGGAGTGCAAAAAAACGATGGATTTGGGCCCAGATCTTTTGACTGGGGGAATGTGTGACATTGATCCACATTCGGTCCATCACTTGTTGTTTTTGCAATTGCCGCCCTAAGTGCGCTGGGGATGCCCAGACGTGGGTCCCAGGCACTCCACACCACTTGGAGTCAAGCTAGCCGGGCTGATGAGAGTTGTTACCTCGAAACCGGTCCGGTCCTCGGATGCTTGATTCCGTTCTGGGAAGGACATGGCCAGGGTGGTGTGGAGTGCAAAAAAACGATGGATTTGGGCCCAGATCTTTTGACTGGGGGAATGTGTGACATTGATCCACATTCGGTCCATCACTTGTTGTTTTTGTTAGTTGTTATGGTGACATATGCAGGATTCTTTTCAAAGGACTTGGTAGGTGCATCATAACTGATTTGGACGCATCATTTGGCTGTTAGTTGTTATGATGACTGACATGGGTTTTGGATTGTGTCTGTATCGCGTGGAAATCAACACGGGTAACTGCCATTGGTAATGTATCAAAGTCACTCGCAGTTTGATGGTATTTTTTCAAAGAGCGGGGTAGGCGTGTCATTTGCAAACAATGTAATGCATTGGACCGATTTGGAAACTATGACCGGTGCAAACCTATCACTTTGGCCGCAAGGACTGAAGAATACCTCTGCGGTTTAGATATGTCTGTCTGTTCCCTAGATACTTCACTTGCCTGCACTACCTGCATTATTCCTGCACCTCCGTATCTATCTTCCGCTGTCCACATCCTTTGGGACATACTATGGCATGTACAGAGGGCAGAGCCCCAGCTTTCTCCCAGGAGGAACACCAAGTACTGCTGTGCACCCTCCTACCTTTGTAAAGGCAGCTGTGTGACAAACCATAGGCGCAAGTTAGTGATGATCACAGTGCATTGTCATTTGTCATGTCCAATAACCATGCACTACTGGCATTAGGAATCCCACAGACAAGCATGTAAACTGTTTATTTGAAAGTTTTAAAGTGTGTAGATGACTGTTCTTGGCAAGTACACTGCTGTAGAAGTATATGTACTGGTGTAAAAATCTTATTACTGTTCTCATGTGATGGAGTCATCCTTGAACACAGGAGAACTGCACATATTGTCACTTGCCTACCCGTTAGATGGTGCAGAAACAGAATATTGAATCAAAAATGTCAAATTACACAAATATCGAGTAAAAAAGATCGTGGGTCAGCAATATCGACAGACAAATTCTCGTGCTCAAGAATATCGATTTTTGGTAAGTAATATCGATGTTAAAAACATTAAAGTGTAAAATATCGTTTGCAAAAATATAGTTGTTAAAAATATAGATTTTTATTAATGTTATGTATTTTAGTGTATGTTTTATATGTATGTGATGTAAATTTTTTGTATAAGGTTTGTTTGTATATTTAATATATGTGTTTCATTTTTAATAGTTATTAAAAAAAAAAAGATTTTGCATGTTTAGTTCCTTAGCGGGATGCAGGTTTATAGGGAAATAGGGTGGGAAGTAATTTCATTATATAAAATTAATTAACTATTTTTAGTAGGTAATAATAGTTTTTTTAATTGAATTTTGTGTTTTGTGGTATAGTTCTGTAGCACGTTGTGGGTTTATAGGGTATAGGGTGGGAAGTAATTTAAATATATTAAGCCGTGGAGAAGAGCGGCACTGGAGTTGCGGAGGGGGCGTCGTGCTGCTGCCAGGGTCCTTTTTCAAGGTAACGGTCGAGGAGCCAGTGGGCTGAGTGGGGCCAGAGAGGAGCACTCTTGTAGGAATGGAGCTGAGCATTCATTGTGTGCTAAAAACGCTGAGGTACAGTTATCCCCTTTTTTCAAAAGGTCCAGGAGCAGGGGAATAATGGAAAGAGCCAGAGTGCTGATAAAGGTAAAAGAGCAGTAGTGAGGGATGAGAGTGGATGTAGTGTTGGCGAGGTGCCCGGGCTACTTACTCGTTCTTCAAGGTATTCACTGAGAAGTGAGGCAAGAGAGGGTACATCGGATTTCCCAGAGTTGGGGGATCTTTTGCCTAGGTCTGGAAAAAAGCAAGGGGCGAAGAAGGTGGAGGAGGAGGTGAAGGTGTTGAAGCCCAGGGGCAGACGGTGCAATAAGGGGACCAAGGTGCATACTAAACTGCCAATAGGGGGTTCTTTGGAGCGCAAGAATAAGGTGACACTGTCCCTTAGGACTTATTGTAAGGTCCTTGAGATGCAAGGAAGATTCAAGAATTCAGAGCTGAATCAGAAAGGCATCAGATCTGCATGCGAGATGTTAGAGAAAAAAATGAATGACCTGAGTAGAAAAACATTGGCGCTGGAGGGCGAAGTTAGGGACCTAAAGGAAGAGATACAAACTAACTGGAAAGAGATTGAAAGTCTCAGAGCTAGGGGGAGGGGGTACAAGGAAAGCGTGGAAAGATTAGAAAACTTTCAAAGGAGGAACAATTTGAAGGTTTTAAAAGTTCCCGAGGGTAAACAAGGTAAGCCTGAAATCCCCGGGATTCACCTGCCTTGTCAAAACAGGGACACAGACTCTTCGTCTGGCGTAGAAGATGGTATTTATTAGCTGCAGCTAGTACAGTGGTCTTAGAAGTCGTCAATGGAATGAGGTTCAAAAGAGACTGCCACTTAACTCTGTGACGCACAGGTTTATATATCATACAGCACAATGCAAAAATGCAATCACACACGAGCATGAGCTATAGGCAAACGTTATAGACAATACTTTAAGTCCAAAACAACTCAAGTTCCCGAGTATGTTTGTCACTGGACCCCTTAAGCAAATCACAAGTGAATCCACACAATTCGATTTACTAGCGGAGAAAAACACAGCTGTGTGTCGTAGAAGGACAGTCGAGAAACAGGAGAATGCATGAGATGTGTAGCGAAGGACAGCAGATAAGATAACTTAAAGGAAACAATGGTGTGAAATGACATGTAGTCCGGACGGGGATTAATCAGCTCAGACAGGAATTAGTGTACTCAGCCAGACCCTGACACTCGTTAGTAAACATAGGCGAGGAAGCCACCTGACACGTAAAGCAGAAACGAAAAAAACATTGCGTTCGCCGAGCTGCCTGAGAGAGGGCAACACAAAATGGCGGCGATCTCAAAATGGAGGCTGAGCACGAACAAATTCGTAATGTACAAAACCTGAGACCCTCCTATTGCCATTACTCAGGCAAAACAAACCAACTCATGCTAATCTGAGTCAGAGTCAATACTAATATTCATGAAATCTTCAAGTTGTTGCTGCACCATCATTCTAATATTCTCTGTCTTCTGAGTAGCAGATCGTGGAACGCACAAGGTAGCCAACAGGCCACACACTGCAGGACCACACTGAACTCACAAACAACAAGAGAATACAACAGCTAGAATTGCTCCAAGAAATGTTAAGATTTTCCATCCCCAAGTTGACAGTATTCCCCAAAACCATCCCATAAAAGACCAATCTCCTTCATCCTGATGTATCGACTCGGAGACTGTGTGCAATTTGGAAATGGCCTGGTATACTGCTGGAGCGTCATCTGGAATATAAATGCAGCAACTAGATCCGATCAATCTACAAACACCTCCTCGATCTGCTAGAATCACCTCTAGCGCAATTCTGTTCTGAAGCGTCATAAGACGGTCCGCTTGAAGCTCTGCTGTAATGTTACCTATTGCACCTGCCGTAACATTAATAGTGGTCTCAACCACTCGAACCAATTACCTAATGTGTCTGCTGTTAACCATTGGACCCCAAAAGGGAAGGAATCCCTTGAGGAAATCTCCTCCCTCTTGCTCTGCCGTGTCTTTGGCATCGAATACGCCTCTGCTATATCTAACTCTGTGATGGTCTGACGAAGCCGTTTATGTAGGGGGCAGAAGAAAAGCAATGTAGCAAGTTCCAGAAAAGTTAGAAGGTAACCAAGTGTAGGCTCGATCATTACAAACAAAGTATGTTCCTTGAGATGGAAATAGCGGAGGAAAATCAAGAGATGAAAGAACATATGTATATGTACATTTCTGGATATCATCAATCTTCTTGCTGTTAATCTGGAGACAAAGATTTCCTTTATGAGGCACAGTCCACACTGGGGAAGACTCGCCTTTTCTAGTTTTATCGCTGAGAATGGAGACATAGTGGGTAACATTCCATCCATCATAAGTCTTCTTTTCATCCAATGGAATCTTACTCTTCTCTACAATCTTGGCCATTACCACTATGCTTTTTATCAAGGAGCTATGTCTAAAATCTAATCCATTCCCAGGAGTTCTCACAGGGCTTCTAAGTCTGTTGTGGTATGC
Source organism: Lissotriton vulgaris (assembly GCF_964263255.1). NCBI lineage: Eukaryota > Metazoa > Chordata > Amphibia > Caudata > Salamandridae > Lissotriton > Lissotriton vulgaris. Next base: position 163,440,348 of record NC_141697.1, on the reverse strand, counting down.
GGCCGAAAACATTGTCAAATAGGCCCAAGCTGAACCTTCGTATGAAAAAGGAAGAACCAGATATGGCATTCCCTTTTGTGTATTATGTGGCATGAGTCCGCACACCCAACAGTCAGTCATATTAATGGCCAACTGATGTTGGTGCAACAATTGAATAAACGTATTATTCATATACTCGGCTTTCCTTATCTGTTCATGTGGGGGTAAAGTATGCATTTTGTGTGAAAAGACAGACAGTCGAGAAGGCAAAGAAGTCGTAGTATTAGCAACATTTCTTGATTGTAAGATATGAACAATCCATCCTGTGCAGGTTAATAAAATACACAAAAACATAAGAACAGGATATGGTATATCTGAGTATCTTTTGGGACGAGGGACACCCCAAACATTCGCTGGACGTCCAAATACCACCTCATATGGGCTAAGTCCCATACGAGAGTGCATAGTAGTTCTGGTTGACAAAAGAGCTTGGGGCAGAGCATCAGGCCAAGCAAGACCTGTACTGGCTTGAATCTTCGCCAGCTTAAGCTTGAGCGTACCATTGTAACACTCAACCAAACCTGCTGACTGTGGATGGTTTGCCGCATGGAATTTTTGTCTAATACCAAGACCAGAACACACTTTCTGCATAATCTGGCCCACAAATTCACTTCCATTGTCACTCCAGACAATGCGCGGCAAACCAAATCTAGGAAAAAATTCCTTAATTAGCACTTTAGCAGTTGACAAAGCAGTGTTATCTTTCAAGGGGTAGGCCTCTATCCAGCGGCAAAAGGCACATACAACCACTAGAACATACTTGAGGTTGTTACAGCGATCCATATGAATGTAATCGATCTGCAACACCTCAAAGGGATTTGACGGGGGAGCAAAATAGCCTGCTGGAGTTGGGGTTCCTTTTCCTGGGTTAAGCATTAAGCAAACAATGCAATGTTTAACCACATTTTCTGCACATTTCGGAATTCCTTCATTCTGCCATACCAGAGCCAAAAGATTACATATGCCTTTTGCACTAATGTGAGCTGGGCCATGAGCCATAGTCACGACCGGCAACATATAAGCGTCCGGTAACAACCATCGCTGATGTTCCGACAACTCTGTCCAACAACCCGTTGGATCTAACATTCCTGTCCTTTCTTTCCACATGCTCAATTCTTTCTCAGTAGCTTCTCCCCAAATCGTTTTCACACTCTCAATCGTATCTTCACACATTCCAATTTCACTCACCCAATTTGCGGGGCCTGCCACATATATTCGACTAGTGGTGTTTCTAGCTGTAGTTTTCGATATCTCATCTGCAAAAGCATTTTTGCGACCCACATCATCTGTGATTTTCTTATGTGCGCTGCATTTTATGATCGCTATCTGTGCTGGCAAAGTAAGTGACTCAAGAAGATCAGTTACCAACTGACCATGCTGAATCTTTGTCCCATGAGAGGTGAAAAATCCTCTCTCCCTCCATAACTTTCCATAACTATGCGCAACACCGAACGCATACTGGCTATCTGTTAAACACATTCACTCTCTTTCCCTTCAAAAGTACACATGCTCTAGTCAAAGCTATTAATTCAGCTGCTTGGGTTGAATTAGGTCCAATACGTGCCGTATCAACAATAGTGCATAAGGTGGCAACAGCATAGGCAGAAGTGGTTTCTCCATTTGGAAGTTTAAAACAAGACCCGTCCACCCATAGGATCCCGTCCGGGTCCTTGAGCAGACTGTCCTTCAAATAAATCCTCCCCTTCGTCTCTTCTTCTGTTCGACTAAAACAATCATGCTTTTCCTGATCATCTTTCTCATCTGGGAGTGGCAACAGTGTCTCTGGATTTAACGTGTTACATCTTTTGATATGTACATGGCTCGCTAGAAGTGTCAGCTCGTAACCAGACAAACGAGCGCTCGTGAGATGCTGTGTCTTGGATCTATTTAACAAAGTATCCACTGCATGTGGAACCATAACAATGAGTGTGTTATCTAATACTAATCCGGCAGACTGTCTAATAGAAATTGCGGCAGCTGCTGTAGCTCTAAGACAACTGGGCAAAGATTTAGCTACTGGGTCTAATGTAGCGGAGAAATAGGCACATGGCCTTTGCCTTTGCTTATCTCCAAGTTTCTGTGTCAAGACTGACAACGCGCAACCTTCTCTCTCATGCACGTACAATGTAAAGTTCCTACTATAATCTGGGGTACCCAACACTGGAGTAGAACACAGGGCAGTACGTAAATCAACAAAACTTTTCTGACATTCATCCGTCCAAGGGAGCGGATGGGGCGTATCTTTCAGCGTTAATGCCACCAATAGTTTTGCCCAGATGGAAAAATTGGGAATCCATTGTCTACAGTAGGAAGTGATACCCAAAAAGGCACGCACTTCTCTCTGTGTGGTGGGTACAGACATCTGTGAAATAGCATGAATACGTTCTGGAGTCAATCGCCTTCCCTCCTTCGACAAGAGATGACCTAAATAGGTCACTTCTTGTCGGACATACTGTAACTTGGAGGGCGATACTTTATGATTCAAAACAGCCAAATGATGTAACAATGCCACAGTCACACTCCTACACACGTCTTCTGTATCAGCAGCCACCAGCAAATCATCCACATACTGAACAAGCGTAGCACCTGGAGGCAAAGGAAAGGTATCAAGTTGACATTTAAGAGATTTACTGTAAATAGAGGGACTTTCACAATAGCCTTGAGGAGCTCTCTTGAAGCGAAAACTTCGGCCACCTAAAGAGAAACCAAAAATATCCCTACTCTCCTCAGCAATGGGAATGCTAAAGAAAGCATTCTTAAGGTCAATCACTGAAAACCAAGCAGCCGAAGCAGGAATCATCGTCAATAAGGCTGTATTGTCCGGAACAACAGGGAACTGTGGTACCACTATTTTGTTGACTTCCCTTAAACCAATAACGAATCTATAGACAGGAGGCTGTGAAGGATCCGTCCTTTTAAGTATCGGAAGAACAGGGCTATTATAGACATTGCCTCTAGTCTCTTCGACCACACCTTTTTGATTGAAGTCATCAACAATGGCTAATAATGCTCTCTCTCCATTACTAGAAATACAATATTGAGGAATGCGTGGCATTCGAACATTATCCTTAACTGTGACGACATACGGTGGGATCGCAAGACGACCCACGTCATTCAGACCCTTGGCCCAAAGACTTTCTGGGAGAGAGCTTAACTCAGGTGGAAACTTATCCCGGGATAAGTACATAGGGGACATTAATCTTTTTCCCAACGTGAGATACACACCGGAAGGGGAACAATACAATGTCGCATGCAACCTTTTTAGTAAATCTAAACCCAATAAGTTCTCATTACAACCAGTTGTCAATATCAGTGGAGCTTACAAATTATAAGGACCAATCGAAACAGACAGGGGGCAAGAAACCGGATTAAAAACTGGAGCACCAGAAAATCCCACAGAAGTATTTATTAAGCCAGACAAAGGGGCCCCAGGGAGTTTAGAATGAATAATCGAACTTCTCATCGCACCAGTATCCAAAAGAACGGTTCTGAGACACCCATTGTATTAACAGTGACATATGGCCCATCTTGATCTACTGGAATGGACAAAACTCCCTCACTTCGTCCTTGGCTGTCCTATTCGGTCTGAAAATTGTCAGCCCTTTCTCCAACATAATAATCATCGTTGTAATACTGCGTAGACGGAACTGCCTGCTGTTCAAAGTAATTCGATGTAGATGGAACACGAGAACGCTGCTCCTGAGAGGGCGTACCTCGTCCTCTTCCCCTAGATCGCGTCTGAAAATTACCATGACCTCGAGAAGCAGACATCCCATTATTACGCTGTAACAGGACTGGACAATTACTTTTAAAATGTCCTACCTCCCTGTAGTGTAGTTCCTATTTTCCCAATAGGCCCTGCGCATTGGAATAACATAAACAGTAGTATCGACGTAGAAGTGCGGATCTTCCAGGTCTCCACTGACTATGCTAAACTTAATTGGGTTTGTTACCAACTAGCTCAGAGGTCACTGGAAACTTTCTTGACTGAATAGTAAGTGATCAGCTTCCCTGGTACAGACAAGAAGGGATTCAGTTTTCCAACAACCGTGCAACATGACAACTTTGCTCCTCAGATAAGAGTCAATCTCTAGGGTCGTGTGAAACAATAGACAGTTATTTTACACAGTCAGTTGTTGTGCAGATTACTTTCACAATATGTAGAGAATGGAGAGATGGGCGTTTTCAATAAAAGGTAACATTTATTGAACAGTCTTTCTTCTCATACAAGAGAAATGAATTGCCACAATTGCAAGACTTGTTATTATAAAAAGTACGTACAGTAAAATGAGTATTACGAAATAATACTGTAAAAGCATTGATATGGTTTCTTAGCCATACAATGGTTTAAAATGAATAAAATATATACATTCATATATACATTATCTAACGTACTCAACTGGTGCTTCTAACTACGCTTACCCCAGGGTACCTGACCTAAGCCTAATACTTGGGAGGGGAGTAAGTAAGTAGCTTTAGTTAAATTGGTTTTGCCAAGGTTTGCTTCAAGAATTCTCTCTAAGGGTTTAGTCAACACCATACCTCTGGAATAGAATGATGGAGGTCTGGTATCTCCTTTCAGGGAATCGATATACCAGTCACTCGCAAGAGTAGGCTGGAAACGCCGGAGCTGGATTTCTCGGCAGGAGAAAAGACAGCGTCTCTCTCAGCGCATCGAGGAAGAGGAGGGGCAGCGTCCGCGGGCAGCTTGCATCTGCTGGGCTCTTGCAGGGGGACGGCTGTTCAGCTCCTAAGATCACCACACCATCGTTCGCTCGTTAGCAGAGATAGCAGTAGCGATAATAGCTTCAGCGATGGTATCATCAGCAGCAGCTTCAGCATTTGCTTAAGGCAACGTTGGTAATATTTATACCTGAAAGGTGCCTTGTTTGACGTAGGTTTTTGGACATAAGACGTCAATAAAGATGTCACTAGGAAGTGATCGTCTCTCAGTGCTCATTAGTGTTCTATTACTAATCAAAACATAGCAAGCGGGGCTTTCCCAGGTTGCTGAGTTTTATCTTGTTGAAGAACTCGGAGTGTTAATCTAGGAATCTTAGATAGTGGCCTCCGCTGTGTCATTTGCACTAATGAGCTGCAAAGGAAGTTGCAGAGGAAGCGATTCTGAAATGTGGCTCTGTTCGTGTGCGGCCAGAGACGAGTTTCTGAATATTGCATTTGATCGGTTATGCCAATATAGGGAATAAATGGATTTATAGCTGTCTAGGGGCATAAGGTCACAGTATCGATCAGGGTCCTAGATTAGAACGCGAGAAAGACTTTCTGGGAGAGAGCTTAACTCAGGTGGAAACTTATCCCGGGATAAGTACATAGGGGACATTAATCTTTTTCCCCATCGTGAGATACACACCTGAAGGGGAACAATACAATGTTGCATGCAACCTTTTTAGTAAATCTAAACCCAATAAGTTCTCATTACAACCAGTTGTCAATATCAGTGGAGCTTCCAAATCATAAGGACCAATCGAAACAGGCAGGGGGTAAGAAACCGGATTAAAAACTGGAGCACCAGAAAATCCCACAGAAGTATTTATTAAGCCAGACAAAGGGGCCCCAGGGAGTTTAGAATGAATAATTGAACTTCTCATCGCACCAGTATCCAAAAGAAACGGTTCTGAGACACCCATTGTATTAACAGTGACATATGGCCCATCTTGATCTACTGGAATGGACAAAACTCCCTCACTTCGTCCTTGGCTGTCCTATTCGGTCTGAAAATTGTCAGCCCTTTCTCCAACATAATAATCATCGTTGTAATACTGCGTAGACGGAACTGCCTGCTGTTCAAAGTAATTCAATGTAGATGGAACACGAGAACGCTGCTCCTGAGAGGGCGTACCTCGTCCTCTTCCCCTAGATCGCGTCTGAAAATTACCACGACCTCGAGAAGCAGACATCCCATTATTATGCTGTAACAGGACTGGACAATTACTTTTAAAATGTCGTACCTCCCTACAATATGCACATTGATTAGGACCTAATGAAGGCCTCGGCGTAAAATACTCAGGTTTTTGCAACAATCTCTGGAACTGTGGAGGCTGCTGAAACTGATGCTGATTCGAACGAGGCAGATACGCCTGTTGTAAAAGAACTTTAGTTTTCAAATCCTTATTTTTCTTCTTTTGCTTCTCCTTCTCCTCCTTATCCCTATTCTCATAATACTGTGCAGTAGCCAATATTTTGGCAGGAGAAGAGACAGCCCATGCACTTTCAGAACTCTTCAGTTTATTCGATAATTCGGGAAGTAAATTATATACAAACTTGTCCACAAATAATCGCTGGCCACTCTCTACATTCAAATCCTGACCGCTATGGTCTATAAACGTTTCTTCGAAACGAGTGAAAAAATCCGAAACACTTTTATCTTTCTTTTGCTTACACGCGGCCAACTTATCCCAATTTACTCATACCGCCGGCCTCAATGTCTTCATTAACTCAATTATTCTAACTGGAAGAGCCGTAATCAAATCCTCAGGTTTTGCACCACCCACCTGATTCACATCCACAGCTCTAATAGCAGCCCAATCACCACCTAATTCGGCCAAATGATCTTCCCTACGAATCCGTGCCCATATACCTTGCGGAACAACATTCCCAAATAACTTATCAATGCTGGCTAAATTCATAATACAAGCATCAACTGTTTGGGACAATTCTTTGAAATATCCTGCAGGATTTTTACGGGGATCGGGAAGAGTTTGTTTAAGCGCCAATACTTCAGACCTCTTCCAGGGTTCGTGAACCCATATACACTGGAAATGAGCAACCACCGCGTCTCTCCATACGGGAGGGACTTCACGCATCGGATAATTCTTACTACCCTTTTTGTTAACGGAATCAACCTCGGAAAAGCACAGGGATAGAAACATTGTTCGAAACGCAATGAGTCTAGTTACCGCCTCCTCAACTCGGTGTCCTACAATAAAACCTTTATCAAAATCACCTTGTAATTTCAAAAGGTCCGAAAGGACTGTATCTAACTCCATATCTTCCCAACCTTTGATAAGAGTTTGACACATAATATTGAAAACGTATCTCTGCGTGGGCTCCCCCCATTGATGAAAACAACTCATAATATCATCTGTACTATATTCTGGCCAATGCTCAATCCATTTGCGCGCGAGAGAACCCAGAGCTATTTTCTCGTCCGCAAAAGGAAGCTGACAGCGAGATTGTCGTCTAGAAAAAGCTGGAGACATTTTCAGGGACCTAACAAAAGGAGAGAAGAAATTTGTAACAGCATCTGCTATCCTCCTCTGTGAAACAGGGGAATCCCTCGAAAGAATAGGGGGTATTACAGAATAGATGCGGAAGGCAATGGAGACTGAGACGTAGTATGTCGAAGAATAGGAGCGGGAGAAGGCAGGGGCTGATGTACAAGCTGTGAAGGCAAAGCAGAAGTAGCCAAGGAAGCATTAAGGGGCTAAACTGGTCGCTGGACAATCGGTAATTGAGCAACCACCTGTTGAGCAACAGGAGGGGGTAACGGAGGTGCAGTCGCATTCTGAACATAGGACGGAGGTGAATTCAATAAGCAAGTCATTAGGGGATCTTCTTCTAATTCCTTACTTTTATCTGAAGAGGAAGTAGGCAACATCGGATAGCATCTATCTATCGCCATACGATGTTGTCTCTCTGATATCTCTTTCGCATCATCTACTTCGTTATCTTTAAACTGTTGGGCAGCCTGAAGGACTGACATGTCTTGTGCTTTCTTATCCCTTTTTGCTTGTTTAATTTCTTTCTGTTTGGCTTCTTTACGCCAGAGGCGAAAGGAGTCAAACATAGGGCTTTTCTTCTGAACAGAATTGTTTCCAAATTATCTAATATAGTGGGATCGAAGCTACCAATCTGTGGCCAACTCAAACCTCCACTATTTTTCGTATATCGAACCCATGTTTCGTTAAAGGTAATGGGACCAATACCATGTTTCGAATAGAGCTCATAAGTCGGAGTTCCAACCGGAGGAATCGGACATGACTCCTCCAACTGGGAATCCCTTGTACAACCCAAACACCAAAATCTTTTGAACTTACTCAGCCCAGGCATCGTCACTTCTCTAGACTGATCACAAACAACAAAGGGTATAAATCAGAGAGACAGTACAATCGTACTTACCGCTTGGCTTCAGTTATTGCAATGACTGAACAAAGACTAAGAATAAAAACAAAACAAAGGTCTGTGGGAGCGACCCACCAAATAATTAACTAAAAATCATTCTGCGCCAGCGAAGGTCCGTCTATCGTCTCGCTCTACCAAAACTTCAGAAGTGTCCAAGGCAGGGCGACAGTCAGGGCAGCAGTCGTCAGCAGCCGTCGGAGAGGAGTAGCCGCACCGTCAAAGACCTTCGGTCCACTGCCGACATGCAGGGGTCGATTACGCGGTGCGCTTCCTCCGGAGTTTTCCTGCGTGGCTCCTCATGACCCTTGGGCTCAACCGCTTTCGCTGAAGTCGCCCCACATTGGGTGCCAGTTGGAGAACCACAGCCTTAAGGCCGGGTGGTGCAGGGTACGCCTGAAATCCCTGGGATTCACCTGCCTTGTCAAAACAGAGACACGGACTCTTCGTCTGGCGTAGAAGATGGTATTTATTAGCTGCAGCTAGTACAGTGGTCTTAGAAGTCGTCAATGCAACGAGGTTCAAAAGAGACTGCCACTTAACTCCGTGGCGCACAGGTTTATATATCATACAGCACAATGCAAAAATGCAATCACACACGAGCATGAGCTATAGGCAAACGTTATAGACAATACTTTAAGTCCAAAACAACTCAAATTCCCGAGTATGTTTGTCACTCGACCCCTTAAGCAAATCACAAGTGAATCCACACAATTCAATTTACTAGCGGAGAAAAACACAGCTGTGTGTCATAGAAGGACAGTCGAGAAACAGGAGAATGCATGAGATGTGTAGCGAAGGACAGCAGATAAGATAACTTAAAGGAATCAATGGTGTGAAATGACATGTAGTCCGGACGGGCATTAATCAGCTCAGACAGGAATTAGTGTACTCGGCGAGACCCTGGCACTCGTTAGTAAACATAGGCGAGGAAGCCACCTGACACGTAAAGCAGAAGCGAAAAAAACATTGCGTTCGCCGAGATGCCTGAGTGAGGGCAACACAAAATGGCGGCGATCTCAAAATGGAGGCTGAGCACAAACAAATTCGTAATTTACAAAACCTCAAGCTTTGTGGTTGAGTTGCTGAAAAGTGAGCTTCAGCTGGAAGAGACTTAGGAGGAAATTGCCAGACATATTCAGAGGATACATAGAGACCCTTTTAGGTTAAATACAAATAGATCTAAGCCTAGGAGAATTCTCATTAATTTCCTCACTTATTCCGTGAAGGAAAAGATCCTAGCTAAAGCACTGAAGAAGAAAGTGCTGGAGTTGGATGAAGTAGGAATTGCAGTAAGATCAGATCTGTCAGTAGTAACAGCTAATAGGCAGTTGGAGCAGGGGACAAGAATCGAGCCGCAAAGGAAGCTAGGTGCTTTGGTCCAGCTGAAGTTCCCGGCTCTACTCAAAGCGATGTTGAATAATAAGATGCACTCCTTTCGGTTTGTTGAGGAGGTTGACAGCTTTACTGAACAGTTCGAGGCTGGGAATCGTTAAGAGTTCACATTTCATTTCTGGAAATAGTAAGATGGGTCTCTTGGTTATGTGGTATACTTTATAGATAATGATTTCCTGCTTTGTTTAGGTTTCCCATTTATATGAGGGTGCATAGGTGTGTATGTAAGTGCGCTGCACGCCGAAGGGTAACTCACAGGGCTTTTGCCATTGGAAGTTGATTAGGGTTTTCCAAGGGAAGGGTTTGGGCTGAACAGGGAGGAGGGTTTAGGGGGGAAAATAAAAAATGCCTCATTTGTCTTGTTTTAATCAATAGTTTGTGGGCGGAGAGGGTTTTGAGGAGATGACAGGGAATCAAATTAAGGAGTTAAAAATGTGGTTGTGGAATGTAAACGGTCTACGGGTGAAGAGTAGGAGAGATAAAGTAATGCAGTATCTGAAGGACTCTCCTGCACAAATCATTATTCTACAGGAGACACACTTGACAGAGGACGAGAGCAGGGCACTTTTTAAGGCGCAGAGATGGGTTGCACATGCAATTGACACAAGGCAGACAGCAGTTACCAAAGGGGTTGTAGTACTAGTTAAGCATGGGCTGAATATTTTGATAGAAGGCAATGTTTCGTGTATTACAGGAAGGTGGCTAATAATTAGGCTAAGAGTTCTTCGGCAGATCTTCAATCTGGGGATTATTATGGTCCAAATCAGGATGATACAGGTCAGCTGGATGAAATAGCAAATGAGCTTTTGAGTTTCACTGGTCATATTATTATGGCAGGGGATTTTAATACAATTTTGGACTATAAATTAGATTGATCGTTGAACAGTAGAGCGGCGGTAAACCCCAAGATGTCTGATAGGGTGAGAGGCTTGATGGTGCAGTGGGGTCTTTACGATATATGGAGATGTAAGGTAGGCTCTTGTATGGGTTTCACATATTAAAATAAAAAATATAAACACAGGTCAAGGATAGATTATTTTTTGGTGAACCGAGCAGTGAATGATTCTGTTTTTGAGGTTAAACATATTGGGGGTTCACCTATCAGATCATTCGGCTATTCTCCTTGGGGATAGATCAGACTCAGGACATGGTGGGATGGACCAGATCGGAAATAGGATTAGTCTTCCTTGCAATGGCCATTTTAAGAGCAAATTTTACATCGCAGTGGATTAGCCTGGATCCCCCTACTTTCATAAATTGGAGGGCTAGGTTACTCGCCATATATAGCATGGAGTTAGCAGTGTATGGGCTTACAGGCAGCAGGAGACAGGATATGGGCAATAAGCTGTGGGTGCCAGTAACTAACTGGATTAGGTGAATAATGGTATTTTTGTATCATTTTTTTTGTCAGATAACTGATTATGTTTAGTCAATATGGAGTTTCTGCCTTGTGCATAGGTTTTTGTTTATTGTATCTAGTGTTGGTTGCTAAGTGACGAGGTTGATGTATGTTATGTCATAACTATTATTATTGTTTGGACTCTGAGTAGTTTTGTCAGTGGACACCTTGTTGGTGTGTTCATGAAGCCCTCACCCACCAACCTAGTTGGTGGCATGCTTCATCATCGGGCCCACCCAGTGACACCTAATGTGTCCAGGGTGTGCTTCGACGCCAGATTAAAGCAGAGCTGGTATGTTACTGAGAGTGCAGTGTAGGGTGTAGGTGAAGTGACAAATAAATCGGTTTGGCGAGGGTCCCAGTACCCAAGGGGAAATTAAACTTTAATAACTGGGACGCGGTCAGTGGTTAAAAATAAGGCTAGAGGATGTTAAGCTGGTGAGTTACGACATCCTACATCCGTTTGTTGGTCGACATGTTTCAGCCAGTGAATTAAGATTAATCTGGCTTTCCTCAGGACCTATTTAAAATAGTCCTGGTGCAGGCTAAAAGGTGGGTTGGTGTAATACAGACTATGTGTTACACTCGCTAGGGTGTTTTTCTAGCTGTGAGAGGGGGATTCCCTTCTCATGCATATCTGAACATACAACATATAGGACATAGACAAAACATATAGGTAAAAAAGAGTCACTTTGCATGTAGCTATAACGTCATACACACAGATAATTGCCGAGACTAAAGTGCATGGTGGGTAGACTATAGTCGGCTTAAGTGTAACGGTACTGGTGGTACCGTTAGGGTAAAAATCACATTCTAATTAGGCGTGGTGTAGCTAAAACACGGGTATCACACATAATAGGGTACATAGTGTGATGAGGCGTAAGTTGCTGTTCTTACGCTGGGAATTAGCAGCCAATGCTTCTAGGAGTGAAGCGACAAGGGGATGACCCTGTAGAGAGAAATGGTTGGCCACTGGGGTTAGGAGACCTGTAGGGAATGAAAAGCACTTACCCAAAGTTGCTGTATGGAGATCGTCATACTCACAGCCTTTCTGATCAGAGCCTGCAGTGTACCTGTGGCGCCGTCTTCACACTCCGGTGAACTGAGCGTGGAGTCTCTGTTCGTTTTTATATGCCCGTTAATGAGTTAACGATTATCACCTGTGTGGGGGAGCAAGAGTAGAAAGACTTCCCCGGGCGTCCAGAGAGCATCGCGCGCATGTGCGCTGGCAGGCGCTGTGAATCTGTGCTGGTGCATGCGCAGACGGGTGATGATGCGCGCATGCGCTGTGAAAGACGCTATGTTTTTTGGATGGGGCATGCGCAGTAGTGCATGCTCTCGAGTCAAGGGAACAATTTGACTTCAGAAAAAGAGGCCTTATAGTTACCAATGCCCCCAGGATCTTTCTAGAAGACCCAACCTTCAGGAAAGACTGGGCTCAGATCGCCTGGCACTGCACCCGGGACTGGATGGTGTTGATCATTAAAATGGCCAAACGTCTATCGGACGCTATTATAATTGACATCCAAGCGACGGCGCATACAAAAAGAAACTTGAGGATCAAAATAAAGAAATGAATGAATACAAAGAGTACCTCACACAAGCCAAAATCAAAAAATTTGATAAGGATCTGAAATAATTTAGTTACGCGAAAACATACCCTTACTCTGAGGACGACTACACACCACAACCCAAGAACCCGAACACCACTGACTCATCAGCTCTGCTTCCAGTGACTCCAGCACTGGTTCCTATGAAAGAGGCGGCAGAGGCCGGCGCGGCCAGCGATGGCCAAACACATGGCAGGGAGCCCAACACGGGCAAATCTATGGACCCCCCACAACTTTAGCCCAATGCAAAATTCATATTTTGGATACCCACCAATGTACCCTCCGGGACCTATGCCAATCTCTGCAGGCAACCCCGGTACACACATTCCTTTTTTGGGACAGGGCCGAAGGTCAAGGGGCAGAAGAAAACAAAACCCGCCGCAACCACAGGTACACTGGGCGGAAGAAGGAAACCCAGTGAGCTCCAATACCCGCCAGAAGGCAAAGGACCAACCAGGAACGAGCAGACAGTGACAGAGGAACCACAGACATCCATGGTATTCAACTTGTCTAGCACACCTTTGACCACTAAAGAACAATCAGTACTAGAAAAAGGACTATCGTTCGTCCCACAGCAAAACTTGACAAATTCAAGCTACACGTGGAACTGGCAGAATTCTTAAAAAAATTAAAACTTAAGGCCTTTTTTGAAAAATTGACAATGGACGACCAACCTACTAATGAAAACCCAAACATCACAGGTCTGAGAGCAAAATCTACCTTCAACCCGCCGCCCTCTACAGTCCCCCCTGAGATCACCACCTTTGAACTAGCAGTGTACAACGACGTTGAAAAATTTAACCCAACCAACTACTTCAACAACCTATCCAAAGAAGATAGGAGCACTATCCAACGCCGCCAGAATAACCCCTCCATCATTATCAAACCAGCTGACAAGGCGGGAGGCATTGTCCTCCTGGACAAGAAAGATTATGATACGGAATGCCGCAGACTGCTCAGCGACACTAGAAATTATAAAAGGCTGGAACAGGACCCCATCAACAACTATGCACAACCATCCAGGCACTGATAAAAAGAGCCTGCGATGCAGAACACATCTCCAAACAGGAAGCAGAATACCTCTGCCCACAGAAAATCCAAGTACCTTACTTCTACACTGTACCAAAGGTACTCAAATGCATAACTCCCCCCCCCGGGGAAGACCCATAGTGTCTGGCATCAACTCCCTCCTTGAGCCCCTCTCGCGCTACTGCTACTTATTCCTCAATCCCCTAGTGCAACAAACGCCTAGCTACATCAAGGATACCAAAGACCTCCTACATGTAGTCAACAACTATTGGTTGGATTAGACATTGAGAGCCTGTATACCAGCCTCCCCCAGGACGCAACGTTTTTGCCCCCAGCATGGCGGGACTGTATGTTCATCAATTCGAACGCACACACATTGCAGCTAATACCAACGCCTTAGCGAACCACATCCTCAAATGGCGTTGTTACATTGACCACATTCTAGTGATCTGGCAGGGATCCCAACCAGCCCTAGAGGAATTCCTAACATGGCTAAACAGCAGAGACCCTTATCTAAAAGTTACGAGTACCTCAAGTGCCAACCAACTTGCCTTCCTAGATCTGGACATCACGGTCAATGATGGTACGGTTGTCACCACCACATACTATAAACCAACTGCCAGGAACTCCCTACTCCATTTCACAAGCTTCCACCCCCGCCCACTCAGACAAAATCTCCCCTTTGGGCAGTTTTTACGTATACGCAGAAATTGCAGAAACATTGCAGACTACAAAAGACAATCCTTTGACCTGGACAAAAAACACAAAGAACGCGGCTATCCACAAGCAATCATTTCCAAAACCAAGAAAAGGGCTAGGAACCAAAACAGAGATGCCCTCCTTGAAACTACAGCAAAGGAACACCAGGAACAACCTATCAACTGTGTAACAACATACAACACAGCATCAAACGAGGTAGCCAAACTGATCCGGAAAAACTGGAAGATCCTAAACTCAGACCAAAGACAATGGGACACCCCCAGGTTCGCTTACAAAAGATGCAACAACTTGAAGGACCAACTAGTGAGCACCCGCCCTAGAGCACAGATCAGACCACAACCCAATACTGTGCTCAACGCCTGGGGACTTCCTAAAGTAACCGGTCACTACCCATGCAATGATTGTAGTGTGTGCCATCTGACCACACATTCCAAAACCTTGGAACTTGAGCCCGATAAAGTGTGGACCCAACGCAGCCACACCAACTGCAACTCACGTAATGTGGTATACCTTCTTACATGCACCTGTGGTCTCCGCTACATCGGTATGACCACACGCAAAATATGCACAAGGATTACGGAACACAGAAGGACCATCAGGTGCAAGAAAAACATTAGTAAACTAACCAACCACTTTATCACCCACTGCCATACCCCAAATGATCGCACGTGGACCATATTAGAGCAACTGCCTGAAAGTGTAGTAGACAATGAGAAAAGACTGCTAAGCAAGGAGCAGCGTTGGATTTACAGCCTCTCTACACAAACTCAGGGCTTGAACGATGCAATTCCATGGAATTTAATAACATGCTGACATACTTAGCCTGCATAATTTAACTATAATAGACTGCTAACCCACTACTTGTTGTTATTCTCCCAGCATCTATATTGCACTGTTATAGACTATGGCCCACTTTTGAATATTCTTGCGCTCTCACACTTCGTGAGAATTCTGAAGCCATATCGATATATTGCACTGTTACTGACTATGGCCCACTTTGAATATTCTTGCCCTCTCACACTTTGTGAGAATTCTGAAGTCATATCGATCCCTTGACTAGAGAGCATGCGCTACCGCGCATGCCCCATCCAAAAAACATAGCCTCTTTCACAGCGCATGCGCGCATCATCACCCGTCCGCGCATGCGCCAGCACAGATTCACAGTGCCTGCCAGCGCGCATGCACGCGCTGCTCTCTGGATGCCCGGGGAAGTCTTTCTACTCTTGCTCCCCCACACAGGTGATAGACATTAACTCATTAATGGGCATATAAAAATGAACAGAGACTCCACGCTCAGTTCACCGGAGTGTGAAGACGGCGCCACAGGTACACGGCAGGCTCTGATCAGAAAGGCTGTGAGTATGACGATCTTCATACAGCAACTTTGGATAAGCGCTTTTCCTTCCCTACAGGTCTCCTAACCCCAGTGGCCAACCATTTCTCCCTACAGGGTCATCCCCTTGTCGCTTCACTTCTGGAAGCATTGGCGGCTAATTCCCAGCGTAAGAACAACAACTTACGCCTCATCACACTATGTACCCTGTTATCTGTGATACCTGTGTTTTAGCTACACCACGCCTAATTAGAATGCGATTTTCACCCTAACGGTACCACTAGTGCCGTTACACTCAAGCCGACTATAGTCTACCCACCATGCACTTTAGTCTCAACAATTATCTCTGTGTATGACTTTGTAGCTACATGCTGAGTGACTCTTTTTTACCTATAGGTTTTGTCTATGTCCTATATGTTGTATGTTCAGGTATGCATGAGAAGGGAATCCCCCTCTCACACCTAGAAAAACACCTTAGCGAGTGTAACACATAGTCTGTATTACACCAGCCCACCTTTTAGCCTGCACCAGCACTATTTTAAATAGGTCCTGAGGAAAGCCAGATCGATCTTAAGGCACTTGCTGAAACATGTCGACCAACAAACAGATATAGGAGGTCGTAACTCACCACCTAAACATCCTCTAGCCTTATTTTTAACCTCTGACGGCGGCCCAGTTATTAAAGTTTAATTTACCCTTGGGTACTGGGACCCTCGCCAAGCCGTTTTAATTGTCCCTTCATCTACACCCTACACTGCACTCTCAGTAACATACCAGCTCCCCTGTAATCAGGCGCCGAAGCACACCCGGGACACATTAGGTGTCACTGGGTGGGTCCGATGATGAAGCATGCCACCAACTAGGGTTGGTGGGTGAGGGCTTCATGAACACACCAACAAGGTGTCCACTGACAAAACTAGTCAGAGTCGAAACAATAATAGTCATATTGAGCTAGTCGTCTTTGTTGATACATATAATCCCACAGGGACATGGACTGGCTATCTAGTCCTCTCTCTCTCTCTTGATAATACGTCTATGTCATAACTATTGTCATTGAAATAAAATATAAGTTTTAATAAAAAAAAAAAGAAAGAATGGTTGTGGGCATTTCTTTTGAAAAATGGAAGGATGTTATTATGTACCCCTACGAATACAGAGATAGGTAAGATGTTTAAGGAGACGTTGAGGAAAGAAAAAGGAGCAGAAAGCAGTGCTATGTTTAAGTTAGCCGATCCGAAATATTTCTAGAAAGTAAGATTAAAAGTGTTAGCGGCATGGCGAAAACTTCATATAGAATCAGAATGTCCTTACAAATTCTGTTTTTTAGTCAGTTGGCTCCGATTGGATGAGAGATGTATTGGCTAGACCTTTAAAGGAGGAGGGCATTTTAATGTGGTAGCAGTTATATCCAGAGTGCCATTTAATTTTATGGAGTTGGTGCGAACAGGAACTGGACCCAAGGTTTTCAATAATTAAGTAGCTCCAAATTTAAATTTGGTATCTGGCCTCAGGGGAAAAGATAGGAGGACCAAATGAATTAGAGGAAAAACTTGTGCCCAGTGTCATGTTTAAAAAAGAAATTGCACTATTGTACTGGCTGGAGATGGAGGATGGTGCTTTCACTCTACAGGAAGATCTGTGGGGAAGATGCATGCCAGAGACTGCGATGGAAGACCGATGGCAAGTATCAATGTCTATGCTTTATAAAACTGTTAAACCCACATACCTGAGGAGGAATAATTTTGTTACAATGCACAGGGCATATTGGACTCCACAGAAGCTGTCTAAATTTGGCTCAGGTGAAGTGGTGGCATGTCCTAAGTGTGGTAGTCCAAACGAAGGCAACCTACATATGTTCCTGCATTGCCCGAAGATACAGTATTTCTGGAAGGCCGTGAGTAATTGCCTGTCAATGTTTTAAGTCTGCAGATCAAAGTAAGCGTTGAGCTGGTTATATTTGGAAAGATTGATCTGCAAAGTATAATTAAGAAAGATATTGCAAAGTTGGTATTTTATGCTGTGCTGTTGGCCCGCAGAGAGTTAAGTAAATTATGAGTCTCTTCAGCCTCCCCAACAGAGGGAAACTAGATAAAATCGTTGAAATTTATTGCAAAGTTGGATATTTCCGATCGGATGAAAAAGAGATGAATTTTGGACTCCTTTCTTTTCCTGGTGTGGTTAAAGTTGGGGTACTCAGAAAAAAAGTCAGTCCAATGATCATGCCTTTTTCTGCCTCAGTTGGTGATATTTTTCTTCCTGTGTATGCAGGAGGATAAGGATGTGGGTTTTCCGTTGGTGGTGGAGGAAGGTCACCCAGTAAAATTCAATGGGGCAAATGAGGACAGAAAATATAAAAAATATTGTTTAGCATGTTATTGTCTATTTGGGCCACCCTCGATTTGTTTTTTGGGTCATTTGTTCCTTGAGGGTGAGATTGATGCCTAGGGTCAATTCAAGTTATATTCCATTCGGTGAATGTTGGTATTTTAGCCGTCAAGTTTAATTTTATTAAGTTAGATTTGTACTCTTTCTAGTTTGTTGTTTTGACAAACAACAGGAATTCTGTCTTTGTTGGGTTGAGTTGAGCTTCAGGTAGACACTGGATATCCAAGGCTGGATGATGTCATTTTTAAAACAATTTTTTTGCAATTCTTCCAATCTCTAGTTATGCCAGTTAATTTTGAAATAAAGTGATGATGTTTTCCGGCATTGAAAAGCAATCCTAAAAATGTCTATTGATTTTTCTAATGCTGTAAATTGAATATAGAGCAATCCATCTATCTATCTATCTATCTATCTATCTATCTATCTATCTATCTATCTATCTATCTATCTATCTATCTATCTATCTATCTATCTATCTATCTATCTATCTATCTATCTATCTATCTATCTATCTATCTATCCACAAACAAACATAGATTGTGCATAATTACTTATGTATATGTATTCAATGTCGCCATGACCTTGTTCAGCTAGTGGTTAACATGCAGCTTTGCCTTTCAATTAGTGACACATTAAAGAGCAATTGCTTTGAACAAATAAATGTGATGATCTCTTTCATGTGTAAGCCTTTTACCAGCTGAATATGGATTGCTTGCTATTGAGACATTCAAAGCATTTTTTCATATATGGTTGGTTATGCAGCGGAAATAATATACATGAAGTGTCTTATGTAAATGAGAATCAGCTAATTTATTCATATCAATAGTTGATGGGTCACTTATTTGGTTTGACAAAGGCTTCTTCCAATCATTCTAAAGGGATTGGTGGAAAATGTCCCTTTTTGCATCATCCCTCCTATTGTTTGCTGAATTGCATTGCTGGTTTTTAGACTGCTCACTGGAGCGCTAATGTCCAGTGCCCAGTATATGTGCCTGACCTCTAAAACATGTACAAATTGGCTAATTCATGATTGGCTTTTTAAAACTGTTATTATAATTCCAGAGTATCAAGTGCAGAAAATACATCGATGGCATAGAACGTTAAATGTCTCCTGTGAACTGCCACACTTATTTGTGACATCTACTATTGAAACATGGAAAACTAGCTTTAGGCCTACCAGTTCAGCCTGACTGCTGCAGTTTAAACCTGCAGCACAAGCTGTTAATACATTTTTTTGACAAGGAAGAAACATTCCTTTTAAAAAGTAGTAAATTCCCCCATGTATGCCCTGTAGGCTTTTACATTGTATTTATAAGACATGTAGAAATTACATCAAGTCCCTGCAATGACCAGCCTCCAAAAGCTATTTTTACTGAGTCCCATGAGAAAACTAGCACCCAGATTTATATATTAATTCTGCATCTCGGGTTTGGCACAATCCTGAATGTTTTAGCCTTATTAAAAGCCTGATGCAATGGTGAAGTTGGATTTTTTATGAATACTTGGAAAAGGTAACATTTAGAAAATTACATTTTCCCTGCTTAAAACTACAAGAGAGAAAGTTACATTGCTCCCGAGCAGCTTTCAAACAAGTGTGAAACCTTAATGAGGTATGAAACATTCTCTGAGAGCAAGGATAATGGCCTGGAGCAGGGAAGTGTTTTGTTTCCCCTGGCCAGAAGTCCAGTTTGGGTTGTACCAGGAACTTAACCCCTTCAGCGCTGATGACAAGGTCAACTCGTCATGGGCTTTACCTGCCCTGCGCTAATGACGAGTTGACCTTGTCATGAACAATGGGGATCATCCAAAGTCAGCGCAGAACGGGAAAACCCCTAGCAGCCAAGGTGTTAATTAATTTCAAAGTGGTTTGTCCTGTCACAAGTAAATGTCAAGTAAGACTTTGAAAGGCCCAACCTTTGTCCCTAATAACAGTTTGGCAATACTCACGAGTGGTAGGAAAGCTACCCCCAGACAAGTTTTTAGTGAGCACAGTAGGGACAGCTCATTACCAAGGTCACATGTCTGGAAGGACACACTGGGCGTGCAAAAGTGAAGAAGGGTTTCCTCATCTTGTCTTTTGGAAATAAAGTGCACTATGGCATTGGTTGCAGTATACCAAACAGGAACTGCTGCAAAAGTGGCTAGGGTTGCCCCTCTAGTTAGCAATGGTTTACACCTTTGACCAAATAGGGGCTCTTGCTTCTAGTCAGGGAAAGGGGCATACACTCTGCTCACCCCCTTGGTAGATTGTCACGAGCAGACAGGCCTATTTTGGAGGCAGTGTGTAAAGCATTTATGAACACATACAGTAACAAAGTGAAAACACTACAAATAGACACCACACCGGTTTAGAAAAATAAGAATCGTTATCAAAACAAGACCAAGCAGCAAAAATCCACGATACAGTATCAAAAATAAGGTTCTAAAATGGTAGGAATAGTTCAGTTCAATGTAAGTTGTAAACGCGACACTTTTCCAACAAAGTACCTTAGATGCATCACGCAAAACAAACAAAAGGGTCACAGGGAAGGCAGTGACCCTTTTTTTTTTTTTTTTTTGCATCAGTTCCTTGCTTTGAGGGAGTCCAGGCACCTGTTCCTTAGTGCAGCACAGGGAAGGCGGAGAGGAGGGGAGGTGTCTGCTTCTTACTGCGTTCTAATTACAATGCGGCAAGATGGCGCCTCGATGCATGGCGATGATCTGGTGCGATGTGACAAAATGACGGCACGATGTTTTGCAACTATCCCGACGATGAGTGAATGTTTGCAGCCGCGCGGCAGGTGCTGCGACGACCTTCTCTGCAATGCGTCAGGACTCGGTGTGGATGGGGCGCGCTTCTTTTCCAGGGCTCGCAAATGCATGGGGACCAGGTGCGGATGCTGCACGCGTAGTCTCCTTGACTCTGTGATGCATCGGGAATCTGTGCAGATGCAACATGCTTCTTCCTCATTGCATCGATCTTCCGGCTCCCAACACAAACAGTCTCTAGAGGTCCTGAACAGCAGCAGTCAACTCTGCAGGTTGGAATTCCCAGCAAGGAAAATTAGCGGAGCTGGAGGTGAAGTCTTTGTATCCCTGAGACTTTAGACAGGAGGCAAGCTCAATTTCAAGCCCTTGGAGATCTTTTATTCAAGCAGGTGACAAAGCAAACAGCAACTTCATTTTTCTCCTTTCCTTGGCAGCAAGCAACCACTGCAGGTCAACCCTAATTAGCAAACAGTACAGGGGCCGTAATCCTCATTCAGCTTCTCCGGTTCTTCTCCTTGGCAAAGGTTCCTCTTGATTTCCCAGAAGTGATCTAAAGTTCAGGGGTCTGGATCCCCCTTTTTATACACACAAATCCTTTGTCTCTGAAGGCAGAGAGTGTCTGAACCCAGCCAAAACCAGTTCTGTCCTCACTGGTGCAGCACCCTGGCAGAAGGTGGATACAGCGTTGTTGAAAGCAGACCTGGCCCAGGCAGGTCAAAGGATATCTCCTCCCCCTATTCTAAATTCAACCCAGGTCCCATTCAGCCCAGCTCTGACTCACAAGCCAGACATTCAATACACAAACCTAGCAGAGGCATACTGGATGGTTAGGCAAAGGAATACCTACTTTCTAAAAGTGGTATTTTAAAACACAGAATGTTAAAATCACCTGAGGGGTAAAAAAATTGATTTCCCCTACATAAAAAGCATCTGACCTATATTATGTTAGTATGATGCATCTATACATACCCTCTTTTGCTAAAACTATATGTATATATTTTATATGCGCTTGTAGGGGGGAAACGTTTATTCGCTCTTTGCGTATCTATTGCAAACAGAGAAGGCCGAGAACCATACAGACGCCATTTTCCAAACCTATGCTCGAACACGGGCTGTGATCACGTGTTAGTCTCCGGCAGTTGTCAAGCTAAAGTTCATCTGAATTACTGGGAGCAGCTGAACGTAGGCTGTCTACTCGACTGTCCTGAGACTCAAGGTCGCATCTGGCTTTGGGTGCGATAAGCGCATTCCTGGAGGCTCTCTGCCTACACTCCCGGGCAACAAGACGAAAGGGAGTCACCCCTCCTGACCTTCCCAGTAATAAATAGTTAAGCTTTGAACTAATCATGTGTGCCATATATGGTCCCTTCCTGGAGCTCGAGGGCCAACTGGTGTTTTTCCTTTTACAGTGATTATATGTGTTGAACTGAAACGTATATAACCTCATGTTTGAACGCGAGCCAGCAAGCTTCTCCGCGCACCTGATGTTTGAGGGTTGGAGAGGCTCCTCTATAGAGTACTTTTGCTTAATAAATGATTGAACTTTCTTCACTGCCAACTGACTGATTATTTGGTAATAAGATTGGGGCTAATGGTAGGTATAGCCCTTTATGTTATTTTTTATGGTACTTCACACCCACACGAAAAGATGCACTTTAACATTCTGAGTTCAGACATACTAAACTTTATTTTCCAATCTTGTTCCCTGGGTCAGATATGTTTATAAGCTATTATAATCAAACTTCCCATTCTGGCCTATGGGAACGAATAGCCTTGCAATAGTGAAAAACTAAATTGGCAGTATTTCACTATCAGGACATGCCACACACATCCGGGCATGTTCTACCTTTCACATACAATGCACCCTGCCCACAGGGGTAACTTGGGCCTACTTTAGGGGTGATTAACATGCAGAAAAGGGAAGGTTTAGGGACTGGAAAGTGTGTGCACTTGCCAAGTCAACATGGCAGTCCCGGACTGCACACTGGCTCTGCAATGGTTGGCCTGAGTCAGATTTTACAAGCTGCTTCTGTGGGTGGCACAATCAGTGCTGCAAGCCCTGGGCACACATGGCGCACTATACTAGTGACTGACAAGTAAAACAAATAACTAACCATGGAATCACTAATCCATAACAACAATATACAATAGGGAGCACTTGTACTTTGGCTCTGAACAGCAGTGGCAACGTGCCCAAAGCATCTAGACCAGCAAAAACAAATGAGGCAACAAAAAAAGTGGAAGGGAGACTCATGCTATTGGTGCCAAGTCTAACAGCTAGGAGAAATCCAGGAGTCACCCCACCCACTAACTGGTATCAGGCAAAAATGTGGAATGCAACGGCATCATCTTCAGAACACTTTCTGGACCTGTTAATGAACAGAAGAAGGATTAAGCATGGGCATGGGCGGAAAATCCGTTCCGCTCGCGGATTTTGCGGATTTTCGGTAAATTCGCAATCCGCGAACGCTTGCGAATTTACCGAAAATCCGCAAATTCGCATGCAGCGGATTTTTTTTTATTGGTGATACAATTTTGCGGCGTGCAGTGTAAGTTCGCAATTGCGAACATGTAGGTGCGGCGGGCAGCAACAATCTCGCACTCGCGAAATTACAAAAATTGCAATTCTGCACAAGAAATCAACGAGCAAGTAGCATAGACCTTCTGAAAATGATGATTTTCATGAGAATAACTCCTCAGGTTGACATTTGCCTGCACTGTTTTGGATTTGAGGCCTTTTGACTTTCTTTGGATCACTTTTGGATTAGAAATCAACTTTCACAGAAAAACGAGTTTTGCTAAACTGAAAGCACTCAGCAGGTGCAAAAGTTCAAATTCATCATTAGTAACCTTGCCCTGTAGTGCTTCCTGACTGGGGCCCCTCCAGAGTTCAGTTGCTAGTTGCAACGATTGTATGACCCTGCTCTAACCCTCACAGCCGGATCATAGAATCGCTACAAGTAGGCCACAAAGGTCCTGGAAAAAAAAATTGCACTGCAACAGAAAGCAAATTACAGATAAGGAAGCAGGTGCCAGACTGGAATTTTAAAACAGTGACACATTAATAAATCAACCCCAAATTAATTCATGTCAGTTGAAGCAGTGCAGGTGTGCTTGCTTTTTCCCCCCATAATCTGCAGTGATGATGAACCAGAGGGTGGCATTGATGTACCAGAGGGTGGCATGGGTGAAACAGAAGGTGGCAGGGGTGAAACAGAGGGTGCTGGGAACCTGTGATGATGAACCAGACGTAGAAACAACATAATCGCGACCGTTGCGAGCCGACATGTAAGTTCGCAATTGCGAACTGGTACAAAACCCTCGCGAACTGGCAGAAATCCTTGGGAACACAAAAATAAAAATCGCAGATTTTGCGGATTGCGAGTTCGCAAATTCGCAAAATTCGCGAATGCCAGATTCGCAAAATTCGCCGATGCTTAAGAAGGATTGAAGCTGCTGTTTGAGAACTGTGAGCAATCCTGAATGGCTGGACCTCCTTCCACATGTACCCAGGACAGAAAATTGGACTCCAAGGTTCCAGTGGATGACTAAGTGTAGCTACAGGGACACAACAAACTGCATGAGGTGTTTCTCCAGAAGTGCCCATTTGAACAGTAGCAACTAAATCTAGCTTACACCCTGATGTTGGCTGTTGCCTCACATTCTCACAGTCTCTTAGTGCCTCCTCTGAGGATTTACGGGATATGGAAATGTACTCCTCTGGTTGTTTGGACACCAGAAGAAAGTTTGAAAATGTTTGGAAACAATTTTCTCCAGAGCTTCTGCTGGGCCTGCCAGAAAGAGTATCTGACTGGTAGTTTAACAGCATCGGATTACATTTCAGCTTTGTCCCTCTCAAAGAGCCCCAACCCTCTAAAAAAAGCGACTACTAAAACTTAGAAAATAATTAGTGATTAATCACCTAAACTCCTGTGTGCCAGAATGACCAACCTGCTTCAGGTATCCAACCGTCAGTTCCATGGCAGATGATAACATGTCAGTAGTGACACATTTTACATTGGGACTTGGAAGGAATTTCAACGTTTGTCTACAGAAAAGTGACAAAGTTCCTTTCTGAATTAGGACTTAGAATACTTGTCAAACCTTTCTTAGTTTTACCTGGAACAATCTACTTGGTGGATCTGAAACTGGCTGCACTGCAGACTGCCTGAAATTGTACCTTGGCCCTGGTCTACCAAGAGCATTGACTTAAGTTGGTGCTTTATTTTTTGTTAGTAGTCTTTCACTTCAATCTTTATAAATTCATTGCTTTGATTCCCATTCTTACAATTTTGTAATTTTGGTCCCAATTTCCGTATTACATTTTTTTCTTTTAGTATAAATTGGAGTGGAATTTTTACTGTGTTGTATATTTGACTTTTTAACTGTTTCGGTTCCTCTAAATGCTTAACACATTTTTCTTAAGTTTAGTCTGCATACTCTCTACTAACAATAGCTACCAGGGCTTGAACTCAGGTTTAAAGTCCTGAAACCTTTGACTGGACATAACAGGTTAGTGACATTATTATTTGTGGTGGACTACCATTTTGCCCAATTAATAATTCCCTTTCTTAAACTGAGTTATGGTGTGCTGGCATTGTCTTTGTTCTTTAACATTATTTATTGAGAATACAGCCTCTACACCCAACTCCTGGGCACTAATACTGAGTGTGGAAAATAAAGATAAGGATTTGTGCAAGTGCCTCCTGCCACCTAGTTCATAAGCTCATTGATAGGTGAGAAGGGGGAAGATTGAGCGTAGTGTGTGTGGTTTTGAATGATGCCACATTTACCAGTAACTCCTGCTCCTTGCCTCTGGTTTAAAATTATGGCAGCACTATGAATTGACAGGTGTACAGTGAGGTATTGACCATTAGGCCGGAGATATCTCAAGAGATATCTTGATTGTCAAGACATTCTAAAAATAAAAGATAATGCAAGTATAGGAAATGAGACTGACAAAATATGAGGAGCCCACTTATTTCCATGCTGTGGACTCTTCATTATTAGGTGACTGATACTACTGGTCATTTCCTAAATTGTTTTAGGGAACACCCTTCATCTTGTCTTTTATGTCCTACTTCGAATTGTTATCCCGTTTTCATTTTCACGGGGTGTTGGAACTCTCCTGGGCAATTCTTTGAAATGTCACTTATCTCATTCATTGGGTGTTATGGTTCAGTGTGGGCTTGGATCTTTTAGGCTTTATTATTTTTATTTAATTATTTTCCTTTTCTCTAATTGGTGCTCGGTATTTCTCAGTTAATTTTCCTTTTTCATGATTTAGTCATCTTGGTTGATCTTATGCTGTGAAATGACCTCGGCATAATTTTCTGATACCCTCACATTTATATTCGTTTTTTTAGATTTCTATCAGAATTTTCTATTGGATACTTTGGTATTCATTATTGTTTGTCCTGATGATGACCACCTAACTTTAATGTGGTTGAAACGCAGTTGACACCAACATGTGGCATTGATTGCTATGTTTTGTTTTTGTCTTGTTTTAACTACATATATGTAATTTTCCTCAGCCACTTTACATGTTCGCAAAGTATATTATCTTTATGGTTGTTTGTATAACTTATTGAGTGCCACTGTTGTTTTCTTATCATCATTATCATTGTCTGACCAACTTGATACAGCCATCTACATGGCAATTGATAAGAAGTTTAGATTTCTTTAAGAGTAGCTTTGACACATGGATCTGTATAGTGCGGTACACCCCCCCATTCTGCCTCCAGCTGGTTGCGGAAGTACTATATAGCTCCCTGGAGAAACTCCATTGCCAAGAAGGGCCGATGTTCCATACCTTTCCATTGTTTTTACTCCAACTCCAGGTGTCTATTGAGCTTTCTGCCCTCTAGAGCAGGACGATAGGTGGCAAACTCCTCATTCTTTCTTCCTAAGGTCACTGAAAGATTGTGCACTTGACCCAAAACTAGGTGTTACAGTCCAGTGCCAGGATGTGCAATCCCCGCACCCCATTCTGCTTTTCATTTTTTCCTGATGGGCTGGTAGGCTTTTCTCCCCCCATGCCTCCCACTCTTTGGTGGACACATAAAGGCTCCCCCAGGTTACCAAATCCCACCAGATTACCAGGAAAGAAAGAAAAAAAGGAATTGGGTGTTGTGCTGGACATCTGGTCCCATCTTTGGACACCTGACAGTATTTCTGAACCCAAGGGGATGAAAACTAGGGGGTTTACCTCCGCTCTGCCGCATACACTTTAAAACTACACTCAGGAACTCCAAATTTCCTCTCTATTTCCATTGGGGATAGCTGCAACATTTTAACGCAGGCTCAGTAGGTACTCAGTGAACTTTACAATGGTAGGCATTTCTTAAACCTAAAGACTGAGGGCAATCCAGGGAGGTGTAATTTGCTTGGGTCCCAGCATATTTTCTCAACCAGAATGCTAGACAAGCATTAATAATGTACCTAAAAACCTAAATTTCTTTACTCTTTCCATGGGGTATGACTGCAACATTTTAGCCAGGGTTTGGTAGGCACCCAAGAAATGTTATCATCCCGGGACATTTCAGAAACTTTGCGACCCAGGGGATTGGAGGGTTGTGTGATTTACATAGATCCCATAGGTTTCTTACTTAGAAAGCAGTGTGAACATTGAGTGGGTCTTCCCTTATTTATGAGACAGGAAACTCAGAGACTTCCAGCCACTGGCCAAAGTCTTACCAGCCATTATTTCTATTCTTTCTCCCAGTTGAAACAGTACTGATTATATGTGACTGGACCTAACACGCCAAAGGCGGCATATGGAGACCTCATTGACTCCACATTGACTTTACATAGTCCAGGTTTTGACTGGCTGTGATTGCCAGGGATAGGCCCACTAACACAAGTGGGTATTGTATTCGTTGGGAGCAGTGTAGATTCCTGATCTTTTCCTCAAAGAAATGTGAGGAAATTCAATACTTTTAGACAAAGTTGAACTTTTCCAGGACATTCTGAGTAAGAAAACGAAGTAGTATTCATGCAAATCACACCCTGCTGCCAGACATGCTGTGTATGACTAGTTGAATTGTCTGTTTCCCTGGGTGGTCATGTGCTGGTCCCAAATATAGCTGCTACTGATATCAAGAAATTGGGTCAAGTTTCAAGTCGAAAGGTTGTTGTTTCTATGTTGTATTTAGGGGCCTATTTTGTCATGGGTGATAGGCCCACTCACACAAGGTGGGTACTATGTTTACAGGGAGAAGTATGGGAATACTGGGTGTTAGAACTTTTGTAGACGTAGATTTGGAACTTTTCCCTCACAGAAGTGTGAGAAAAATCAGTGAGTTTGATGTGTCCATGGCATTCTAAGTAAAAACAAAACAGGTATGATTCATGTGAGCTGCACCTCCCTAGACTCAATGAGGTGCCTAGTTTTCAGAAATTTCTGGGGTTTGTAGGATTTTAATTAGTGCCAGCTAACAGGTGTAGGAGAGTAGGGTCTGCTATCCTATGGTCACCCCAAATTTTTGCTTTTTGCTTTACTGGTTTATGACTTAATGTGGCTGTGGGCCTGCTAAGCAGACCCACAGCCTGCTTTTCTCTCTCTAAATTACAGCCAATGCACCCTAGGTGCATTACGAATTGGAACTGGTTTACCTTATTGGCCCCTGTAACAGTGTACCCTAGGTACCCAGGGCATAGGTGCTTCCAAGGCCTACCAGGGGCTGCAGCATGTATTGTGCCACCCCTGGCCTGGCCTCCATATTTGACACAACTGGCTGATCACTCAGCTGGGGTAAGTTGGTGTAATCACCTCTTACTTAGATATAGTATCCCTATATCTAACCTTAAACTGGACACATATGTTCCTATCAGCCACTCCTATGGAAGGCCTCTTCAATCCTGGAGGCAGAGTGCTTGGAAATATGTGAGATGGTGCTCTAGCATGAGCTGAGCCTGTCTGCAGCTGTTGGGAACCACTCCCTAAGCTGTTCCGGGATATTGCCATACCATATACTCTTAAGTGCATTATAATCCTCGCAGTTATATGCTAACTTTGGTTTGGCTTTATCAAAACATGTCGAGTAAGGTGTCATACGATTTGGAATACTATCCCCTCGACAGTTCTGTCGACGGGGATAGCATTCCACCCTTCTAGAGGGACACGACATGTGTGTAGCCTTAACCCTTAACCCCGGTTAAAGTTAACCAGAGCCTCAGCATCTGACCTCCTGCTGCTGGGAGTCCTTCCAGCGAGGGAGGCTTGGACAAAGGGTTTCCTGCCTTGGGAGGTGCGAGCACCACCCCAGACAGGATTTTGTGTATTGGGTAGGACAGGGCTGAATAGAAACAGATATGCCAGGGGCACACAAGGTGTCCCCGTGCATAAGCCAGTCCAAACCGGTCCTGGGACTTTCCAGACCCAGGCCTGGCGAGGATCTGGACAAAGGAAAGGGGGTGTAACCGCCCCCTTCCTGATCCCACCCAGAGGAGAGACCTAGCAGGTGATCCACCCCTCAGATTGGGAATAAGAGTGGGAGCAGTGCCAGAGCACCTCAGATCATCCTGAATCAACTTGAAACTAAGAAGACGACTGGACTTCGACATTCTGCTGCACAGAAGACTGAAGAGCATCTCCCTTGTGGCCTAGGAGTGGCCACCCTGTGAACACAGGCACCAACCAGCGAATCGACGTCTGCTTTGCCGCCGCCTCCCGCCGGAGCCCGAGCCCAGAGCCTGACAAGACCCAGACTCCCAGACTTCTCACAGCCCGATCCACAGTCCCTGCAAAAAGGGACCCGTGGAGGCACCGAGAGACGTGGGACCGGACATCTTGGAAGACACCCGAAGAGCTGACTGCGCAGCATCAGAGGCATCCTCGACGTTGTGCTTTGGGGACTGAGAACCCGCACCACTGAGCAGCCCTTGCACCGAAGATCAGCCCCCCAGCATCTCCACGATCTGCGTGGGGCCCTTTTGCATTGTGCCACTCGACGCGCCAGCCCGGCCACTAGCCACGTGGTCAGCGGCCATCTTGGCAATGAAACCGAAGAACTACACTGCGGGTCTGGTTGCTCCAGACTTGCCCTAGCTCCTGTAAAAAGGAGCACGTGCTCTGACCTTGCTGGTCCGAGTAACAAGCCTTTCTTGATTCCTGCTTGGCTTGCATTAGCCAAGGCCTGTTTGCTTCAATCAAGTTGCCGACACCACCAACAGCGAGAAGCCTGCGTGGGACAGCTCGTGACCGACTCCTTAACGTCCTCGACCCCCGGTGTCCATGTGGCTGCAGAGAGAAGCTACACCTCAATGCCTGTTTGCACCCAACATCGCCTGGTTCCAATCTGGTTCCACGGTAGTCACTGGCTAGTGACTTTGAACATTGTCCCCTCTGCTTTCAGGTCTTCACATCTTCAGATCCACCCTTGGATCCACCGGAACTCTTCACATTGAGCCGCCTGCAGCATCTTCAGCTCCAAGCACCATCGACCAGCGTGACGAAACCCAACACTACTTCGACCCTATGCACCCGCTTCCTGTGGGTGAGGTAAATCAGTAACGCCGGTGTTCCTACACTGGTACACACCTCTAGGGCCTGTGTCTTAAGTTTCAGCTTTCTAGGTCACTTGGATGGTTCCGAACTAGCTAACTTTCTAACTTTTACGCACCATAGACATTGCATTGGTGAGTGCGTGCACTTTAAACACTGCACCCGAGTCCCGCGGGCCTTTCCCGACTTAGTCACTGCTAGTCCCGAACAGCTCCAGTGATTCCCAAGGCCCGAGGCCTGTTTCCCTATCGATTGGCATCTCTTATACCATTTTCTTAGTATATGGTTTAGGTGGCCCCTAGGGCTCATCCATATTGTGCAACTTTGTGTATTTTAAACTGTGTTTTGTTTAACGCTTGTGCTTCTGTTCTCATAAAGAGTTCAGGGGATAGTTGTAGTTAATAAATATATATATATATTTTCAATATATATCTGTGTGGTGTCCTTTCATTTGGTATTCAAGGGGGTTGTGTATGGTAATACAGCTGGCTTCACATGCCTTTCAGAGTTTAGCCTAAGACTGCTTTGTCCACGTTACCACTAGGATAACTGGTCTATAAGGTTGACTTACAACCGATCATCATAAGGGTTGTTTGGACTGATACAAGGTGGTTCCAGAATTGGAAACATCATATATCAGGCCAACTTCTCACAACAGGTTTGTAGGTTTTCCATTTGTCCCGGCCATCCTCTGGCCAAAATACTGCAACAATCTACGCCCCAATAATGATTGAATTTTAAAGGATGTTTCCATGTTGCATCCTGGGGCCATTCGTGTCACAGATAATTCGCCCACTCAGATTTGTGAGGTGCTGTTTTTATTGGAAGGAGTGTAGAAAATATGGAGAGAGGTAGGATTTTTTTTGATTCTTGCACATTACACTTTTCCTTACAAAGAAATGTGATAAAAATGTGTGATATCAGCAACAGCCTAATGTTTACAAGCCATTCTCAGTAAGAACGTGTAGGGGCATCCCCTGGGTGCAATGATTTTAGTTAAATCCTCTTTTAGCTGGGCAAAGTCAGAAAAGTATCAGTAAGTCAGACTTTCATGTTGCTTCACGGTAAAGTCTCATTGGATTGCATTGATTTTATCTTCAAAGTATGCCTTTCTATTAGACGATGTTAGTCCTTATTCCTGCTGGCCTCTACGAAAACACAAATTATGCCTGCTGCATAACCTCTTCCTTTCTATTTCTCTCTAGAAACAGGGCTTATTATCAATTGTTTTTTCTGCAACTGTTTTGTACTCCTCAATGTTAAGGAACAAATCAAGGCTAAGCAAAAATAAACCAAAACTACTTACAGCGAAAGATTTATAAGTAGGACTAGCTGTCTCACGTTCAAGCCTAGGCAAATATCTCATTGTTTGAGTGTCTAGATCTGCACTATCTGATTGCTGAAGTAGCTGAGCAGCCTCTTGGGACTCCATCTGTTATTACTTCACATTCCTTCTGATATTACCAGGGGTGTCTCATGGCTGATCCTGGGCCCAGATACCTCAGGTACTCCTCCCCAGAAAAACTGAAATTCCAAGAATTTTTTTATTGAGAATGATCTCTGCAGTGATCAAGCCATTATACAAAAGAAATAGTCACCTTTAGCAGTAGCTGTCCATAACAGAGCAAAATATCAACTCATCAGGAGAAGAGTCACAAGGCAGGGCAGCTAGATCTGGGCTTCTCAATGTTACATTAAGCTCCTCCAAAGCTTTATCTGCATCTTCTACTCCAACTAGCTAGGACCACTCATTTTTATGAATCCATTAGAATAATGTATCAATACTTTATTAGGTGTAAACTCGTCCAGTCAATGGGATACGCTCATCTGATGAGGTCCTCAACTTCCAATGTCTCTTCTCTCGATTCTCACGGTAAACATGTACGCTGGTACATTAGTAAAACACTGTTGCACATATTGTTACATGGAGGAAGGTTCTCATGAGAACCTCCTTACCTAAGCTAGAAGATGCGCTATGAGTTTCAATACGAAGACAAAGGATGCTTAGTGAAGCGGAGGCAAACTAGTAATAATATACTAATGAAGCATTCATAAATGTCTGAATCTTTATTTAATATAACAAATACAGCGAGTCTCAATGTACTATAGTCTATGACCTAACATGGGGTGAGGGTACTGAATGAAACATAGATTCAGTGGCAGTGCGTCCATTAGGGGCGCTGGGGCGTTGCCCCACAAGCCTCCCATGCCCGTAGCTCCTGACATTAAGATAATGTATGTCAGTGACTTTGAGTCAGCATGACGCCGGACCGCCCACCCACGGTGTCATGCTGACACACTGTGACTGCCATGCATTGTAGGGCCGGCAAGGGGGGGGGGGGCGTGGAGCACACAGCAGGCAGCAGCAAAAGTGCGCATGCTGGGTTCAGGTCAGAGAATTTTTCTGACCAGCCCACTCAAGCGCACGCACTAGTGTTGCGTCTGGTTGGCGGCTGTGCATTTAGGAAAGCAAGGGTTGAGCAACGCTGCAACCCTCGCTCTCATAATGGGCAGGCGGGCGGTGAGTCACTCTGCTCTGAGTCAATCCTGGCGCTGGAGCAGCGCCAGGATTGGCTCAGAGGGGTTGCCATCCAGTCAGTCGAAGTTGAAGGCGCCATCGCAGTGTGGGAGTCGGACCCCGGCCCAGCAGCACAGGCGGCGCGGACCCGGTAAGTTGTTTGCTTTATTTTAGTCTACTCCCCCCCCCCCAGGGGCGGATTGGCACTGCGGGCATTCGGGCATGGGCCGAAGGGCCAGTGTCTCTGTGCCCTCTGTGGGCCGTTTATTTTCTCCCCTTTCCCAGTCCACAGAGAGTGCTCACTGTGGACTAAGAAAGGGGAGAAAAAAAACGTCCCACAGAGGGCACGAAGACAGAGACAAAGAAATGAATGCAGCTTCACTGTGCAGCCGTGCAGCGATTATCCGCTGTGGCCTCTCTTCACCCCCTGCCATGCAAAGGAATCACGCTGGGGGTGGGCTGGGAAGATGTGATTGTTTGCAAAAATCGGCCTCCCTGGGGGCCAGGTGTTGCTCAGGCCTTTGAGCCATTTTCACCTCGGCCCCCCTGGGGCAAACACAGCTCAGAAACAGTGTTAGTTTTAACACCTCGCCTACAGCCCTTCACATTCAGGGCATAGTGGGCAGGAAGAATGGGTTTCACTGTGGGGGCCAGGTGATTTTTGGAACGTTCACCATCTTCACCTCAATCTCCCCCTGGCTAACGTGGATGACCCAGCAGCTGTGTTTTGTGCTACCCTGCCCGGACATTGCCCTGAGGCCTGGAAGGCTGGGGAGGGCTGATTAATTTACGAATTGCAGGGGCTTTACTGCTGTTCATGTGCTCCTGAGCTGAAGGTCTGGGAAGGGCTGAGTAGGTTAGTAATAGCAGGGGCTTCCTGCTTATTAGGTGCTCCTTTGCTGGAGGGCTGGAATAATTTTGTGACAGAAAGGGGCCTTGCTGTTTTTTTAGTTGCTCAGCATGTAGGCCATTGTCACCTTGGCCCTGTGTCCTGGGCAAGAACAGTATCCTCCCACTTTCATTCCTTGTTTGTGCCAGGGACATCTTAAGGATTTTGGGGGCCCTGGGCCAAACATATTTTTGGGGCCACTGTTAGGAACAGATTTGAATTTATGGTCCAATTTCACCTCTTTGATGCCCTCTTTCAGCTGGTCACTGGACAGTGCACTACCATACTTGTCCAAATTCTTAATGTGTTGACATCTAATATTCAAGGACATTGACTTGTGTTTTCAATATTACAACACAGTAGTAGCTCACTAAAATTACTGAAAATAATCTCAGTGACATCCTCCCTCAGTGACATCCTTTCTCATATGTGATGGCCTGTTTAATCTCAAAGACATTTTTTTATGGATGTTGCATGAAACGTAAACACATTTTTCGGCAAAATCTGTGATATGTTCTTTCTCATCGCCCATATTAAAAATACATTAAAAAATTGTATTTAAAAAAAAATGTTTGAGTGTGCATGGTCATTAGGGCAAGATTGTCTGCAGAACAGAGCTGGCTCTATCAGGGGGCTCCCTGAAAGGCTGGGTCCCTGGGCCAGAGCCCACAATGCCCATGCCTTAAAATGTCTCTGGTCTGTGCATAGGCATATGTGGCCTGATGCCAGAGTTGCAGAGATGGGGATTGAAGTTTAAGTCCCAGCGTCTGCTCAACAACCTGTGATTCTGGGCTTAATTTACTACAAATTAGACCTCAAAGCCCAATTGTGATCCCAATCCGACCCTGCCCAAACCCCCCCCCCCCACCGCCTAGTATTGCGAGCGTCGTGACTGGATGTTACATGCTGTCAGAGTTTGTTAGCTGCTATTTCCGTGTAAGTTGTTGCTTAGAGACTTTCCGATGTAGTTAGTTCTGCTGTAAAAGATATTAGATGCCGTTATTCGATGTGACATGGTGTTCGTAGATGCTGTCTCGGGTGTTGGCCCCAACATAGAGGAGTTTGTGATATAATCACTCCGAATGCTACACACATGCAGGCAGGGCCGTCCATGCAGAGCGGGATTTGTTGCATGTCCGTTTAATTTCCTAGTAGTTTCTCCGCCTCTCCTGACACATGATGTTCCCTGTTCTTCTCTTAAGAAAACAGGTGGCTGCTGTACATTTCAGGATGGGCTTTGCTTTCGGTTGGTTTCTGTCAGGTTTGGTTGGGCAGTTGCGTTGCATGGACTCTGTACTGGGGCTAGGTTCTTGTAGAGTCTGTGTTGATGCTCGCTTTCTGGCCCAGTCTATAGTAGGTTTAGCTGGCAGGTCAGCGCCACGGCTTTAATTTCACAGTAAACAGACGTCTCCTTCAATGTTTGTCCTCTGTGCACGAGGCACACTAACAGCCTGATTCATGAAGTAAAATTGCGCCCGCAATCGCTGCGAAAATGCAATTGCGGGCGCAATTTCCGTAATCGGCATTCAACATCAAAATAGCGAATTCGCAAACACAGAATAGCGAATTCGCTATTATATTCGCAGAATCCCGGAAGGTGAGCATTAGCGAATCGGAACCACGGATTCTGCGAAAATAATAGCGAATTCGCTATTCTGTGTTTGCGAATTCGCTATATAATCGCAATCGGTATTCAAGAAAAATCGCTAATAGCGAAAATCCCAAAATTCGCATTTTGCACCGCGCAAAATAAGGACAACTCAAAGCAGGTGGTAACCATAAAAGCCATGCTAAAAAAACTTTCAAAAAACCGTTGTCCAATCACCAACAGGTTCTGGCCTGACCAATCACACATAAGGACCATCATCAGCAGCAGCATTAGGAGTCCCACAATGCCAGGAATGTACATGGTGGTGAGGCGTCGAAGGCTACAGCGATTAGCACGGAGGAGACGCAGGATCCAGGACAGGATATTCCGCCAGCGGGTCACCTTGCTGGGCCAAACCAGAGAGCAGATATATGCTAAATACAGGCTGAATGGGGAAATGATAATGCAGCTAATACAGGACCTTGACCCCCTGATGCAGCACCCAACAAGCCGTACCAATGCGGTGCCTACACATGTGCAGGTATTGTGTAGCCTGCACCTCCTGGCCTCCGGGAGTTTCCAGGGGATAGTTGCGGCTGCTGGGGGGATATCCCAGCCCACCATGTCACGCTGCCTCCACACTTTTGTTGACGCCATGCTCACCCAGCTACACCGTCCTACCACTCCCTCAACATCCAGATGGTCTGCAATGCTAAGACATACATCACTGACATTGTCGCACAGTACCCAGGGAGTACCCATGACTCCTTCATATTCCGGCACAGCGGCCTCCACACACGACTCGTCAGGGGAGAGTTTGGGGAAGGACACCTACTTGGTAAGTACACTTTGTTGAAAATGTCACATTGCTAAGATGTAACAGCGCAGCACAGGCAATCACCATCTGCTCCTCTCATTCAGGTGACAGTGGCTACGCCCTCCGTGAATACCTCCTGACCCCATACCTCAACCCTGCTACACCCCAGCAACGGCGCTACAATATTGCACACATACGGACAAGGAATTGCATAGAAAGGACATTTGGCCTGCTCAAGAGCAGGTTCCGCATACTGCACAAGACAGGTGGGGCCATGTATTACAGTCCTGCAGTGTGCTGCCGCATTGTGGCTGTCTGCGCAATACTACATAACATTGCAACCAAGCGCCGGATACCTGTTGACATCTCTGGCAGTGAATCTGAGGGGGACAACCGGCCACCTGCACATGCGCGCCATGCACATGGGGAGAACCCAGCAGAAGGGCACAGACGTCGCAACCACATCACAGTGAACAGTTTCTAGTACAACCTCTTCCATCACCCCACAAATCAACAATGCATGCAAAATGTAATGATGACACAACGCTAATGTGTGTAGCAAAATAAATGTATTTGTTCAATTCACAAAAAATAAATAAGGTTCCAGTACAAATAACTCCCACTAACAGTATTACAGCATACTGCTGTGTATTAGAACATGGCAGGCTTAACGTCAGCCTGTGCCAATGAAAGTCTGAAGTTCTCAGGTGCGCCTACTGTGCGTTGCGCCCAAGCGCCTCTGAGGGGCATCCTCCTCCGGGGCTTCAGGACCTGGCGTGGGCCTGGTGCTGCGGCTGTGTGGTGGGATTTGTGAGGCTGAGTGGCTGCTGACGCTGGACGCCCCCTCACTAGCATCATCACCCCCCACAGTGGATGGTATTGCTGGAGGGTGTAGTGCCATGACGGCCGTGATGAGGTGCTCCAGGACCCTGGTCATGTCCTCACTACACTGGACTAGTTGCTGCTGCTGTGTCAGGGAGCGCCGCGCCAACAGAGAAGTTGCATTTGCAGCTACATAATTCGCCCAGCTGTATGAGTCCAGCCGGCTCATAAGTTGACGGTGGCGGCGGCGTGCTGCACTGCGCTGTGTGGACATCGCAGCGGTGTTGGCCTCCATGGCTGCAGCCATGCGGGCCATTCCCTCACCCACACCTGCCATGGCTGCGGTCATGTTGTCTAAGCGCTCCCCCACACCTGCCATGGCCGCCCTCATGCCGTCCATGTGGCCTGCAACTGTGGCCACATTGCGCCCTATCATATGGAGCTGCAGCTGAATAGCTCCTTGCTGTCGTGCCTGGCGCTGGTGTATCCGCAACATGCGTCTTTCAACGCTGAGACGCGCCAGTCCCTGTCCATTGGCCCGCCTGCTTGCTGGAGTGGAGTGCTGGCGTGACCTGCCACGCCTGCCCTGCTGGCCTGAGTCTGTGGCTGGCCGCTGTGTGGCAACTGGCGCGGGCCCGGATGTTGTGGCGACAGCTGCTGGGGGTGTGACAGCTGGTGTTGCTGGTGCGCCAGATGCACGGGGTGTGACAGCTGGTGTTGCTGGTGCGCCAGATGCAGGGGGTGTGACAGCTGGTGTTGCTGGTGTGCCAGATGCAGGGGGCACATTGGTAGCTGCCCTGGATGCGGCTCTAGGTGGTGCAGCGGTAGCAGGAGGCACAATGGTAGCTGGCCTGGCAGCGGCTGTGGGTGCTGCTCCAGTCCCAGGGGGGACACTGCAGGTGGATCTGGCTGCTGGTGTTGTAGCAGCGGCAGGGGCTGGTGCCTGGGTTGGTGGTGGCACCTCCTCCTCCTGGACCTCCTCATCAATTTGCAGCCTTTCACTATCGCTGCTTTCGCCACCTGTGGGGGTAAGTGGTGGATCATTAGTTGCATGTATCTGGCAGACGTGCAGTTGCTACATGCATGCTGGGTGACATTTCCTGAATGGCTGTGGCTTTGTGTGCTTTGGGACCTGTCTGGCTGCATTGTGGTACTACAACATTGTGGCCAGACTACATCTCCCACAATGCATCAGGACATTCCTTGATGTGCAACTATGGCATGCCTATGGGACATTAGGGGAGCCTATTTGGTCATGGACATTCATAGGGGGCAGGGTCGCAGTCGCATGCCACTTACCTTGGGTGTCTTGGGTGGTGCGGGATGAGTCGAGTCGTGTGAATCCTATACAGGCCTCCTTCTCCAGGGTGTCCTCCACCTGGTCCTCCATGGCAGTATTGGGTGGGACTGTTGGTCCACCTCCTCCAGTGCCCGACGACTCTCCAAGGCGCGCCGCCACCTTCTCCTTGGCACGGCCTCGGAGGTCATACCAGCGTTTCTTTAACTCCTCTAGGGACCTGTCCGCCACTCCCAGGGAGTTAACAGTGGAGGCAATCCCCTGCCATATCCGATGTTTCTCTTGTTCAGGGACCCTCCTGGAATCTTTTCCAAACAGTTTCTCATGGTAGGCCACCACCCCCTCTATCAAGTGTTCTAGCTCCTGCTCGGAAAATTTTAGTTTCCTTTTGCGCCCAGACGAGCTGCTGGTGCCAGGTACAGGTTCCTCAGACATCGTAGCAGAGTTGTGGATCTGTAGTTCTCTCCTGTATTGCAGCAGCTCTCCAACTTGCTCCCTCTCAGTCAGCCTCACTGTGGAGAATGGGGGTGGGAACTAGCAGCTTCCTGGTTGTGATGTCATCACTGGGCTTGAAATGCGACTTCCCGTTTTCCCGATCTCGCGAGTTTGCGATCTCGCAAATAGCGATATCGCAAATAGCGATATCGCTATTTGCGAGTTCGCAATCCCGGCGCGGGTAGCCGAAAATAGCGATTTTTCTGCGATTATCGGTAATCGCTAACGGAATTTGCGATCGCGTGCGAATCGCTTTTTTTTATCGCAATTCTTCATGAATTCGGATTTGCGATTTCTGAATAGCGATTCGCTTTTTTTCGCTATTACAGAATCGCAAATGCCGATTTTCATGAATATGGCAGTTAGGCCCTTCTTCGGTGCGTGGGTAGCGCCCACCCCACACACAGAGATCCAGGCGCTGGTCCGTTGGGTGGTGGTGTGAGAACAGTACCTCGCTGCGGAGTATGGCGGAGGCTAGTAAAATGATGCATTAATTGCTTGGAATAGGATCACACCGTGGGTCAGAGGGAGTCTGGTCTCCTGCAGTCTACACAGCAACACCTAAGATGTTAGTTAGATAATTCTTTGAAAACAGGGGCCCAAGAAATGTTTGCCGTATGTAGCTGAAAGTTGTTTAGCATTTTTATATCTTACTAGGTTAAGTACATCCATCATATCACCTTCATAGGTAGTCCCATGTTACTTGCCCATCAACAATAAAGTAGTTTATTACAATTGTATCATATTACTTCTTGGCTTGTGTAATAACATTATTCATATAGGCCACCAACACAAACAGTGCCATAAAGTCAAATCCGTTATTTGTTTTTATCCAAAATAAACTGTAAATTGTCCAAAAGCATTTATTAGTGAAGTAGTGTGGCTCACTGGTTAGAGGCGGCAGACCCGAGAGCAGAGGACGGCCGGGGACCAGGGTTCGATTCCCGGCGCGGCAGGTTTCTGGACCAGGGTCAGCGGACTCGATAATTCTCTCGCCTCGGTGCCCACTCTGATCAGCGATCACACTCGGCAACTCTGGGCATTAGCTTGCCTCATCTTCACTAACGGCCCCACCAGACCGCCGGGGATGCCTGGTCTCACCCTGGAGATACCCATTAAGGGACCATCTCTCACGGAAGCCAGGAAGGGTTTCGCAGCGGTCGAAGCGCCTTGAGACCCTCCGGGTAAGTAGTGCGCTATATAAATGCCTATACATACATACATTTCATTGCCCCCAAAAAGCTACACAGCTCATTTGTAGCTCAAATTCAGATATTTCTTTCAAAGTTTACCGTTCATAGCCAATATCAGTTCAAGAACTGTACAAGGTACCATCACTCCCTACTCATTCTAAGATACCGTGTGAAAAGTATGTCCGGTTAATCGCAGCCTCATGCAGCCAACAGCAGACTGTGTAAATAAGGTTTCATGCAGCCCCAACGGGGTCTCCACATGATATAAAGGGGTGGCCTTCTTAAGAACTTCTTCAGTCATAACATGTGCACACGGCCAAATAACGAGGCTAGAGAAATGACCTCCGAATTATTCCCATGCTTTCTTACACCTTCTGCATTCCCTCGGAGTGGGTGGTGTATTGTCTCCTATCAAAATGCGTCTAGTTCACTCTATAAGCTATAGACTCACAAGCTGTTTATTTAAAAGTGCGCCTCAAAAACACGGGGGCGCTTTGCAGGCCCGGCTGGGCGCTGTGGTTAATTCGAAGAATTGAATGTATGCATGTGTATTTGTGAGTGTTGTGAGCGGGTGTGTGTGTTTGCGCGTTTGAATGCATGAGTGTAAGTGAATGTGTATGTGTGTTTGTGTGGCTCCCTGCCCCACTCCCTGCTAAAACTACCGACCGCCACTGCATGGATTTAAAGTCGGCACATACTAAATACGTTTGTTGATGCTTGAGATAATATCCTAGCACACGTCTATTGAGCAGAGAGTACGAGTTGATAGAAAAAGGCTTGAGACCTAAACTAAATGACTACTTTTAAGAATGATGGCTTAGTACGAAAAACATTAATTATACTATTTTATGAACATTTTATAAGCATGCTTTTCAGTGTATATGCAGGATTAATATATCTGTTTGCAGCATTAATAAGGAATCTTTCATATTATTAGGTGGGCACATTCTGTATGCATCCCATCTACAGCAGCTTAAAACGAGTTCTTAAGGTACAATTCTAACATAGCCTGCAAATCGAATTTTATTTTAGAACTGTGGGGCATATTACCAACAACTAGCGATAATTTTTGTCTCTAACTTGTTTAGAGACAAAAATTATCGCCGCACATCGGCGATTTTTATCGCAGATAAACCTTGCTATTAACAAGGTTTATCGCAAATGCGATAAAAAACGGCCGAAATGCATGAATATCGCTGAAAAGTCAGCGATATTCATGCATTATCGAGCAAATGCTCTTAGCCATGTTATCCACCTCCCATTGGATAACATGGCTAAGAACTGCTCAGGGCAGGTGTTAGCTTTTGGAGATATTCGCGCTTAGCGCGAATATCTCCAAAAGTTGGTAATAGGAGATAGCGATGTCAGGGACTGTTTCCAGTCGCTAACATCTTGGCACGCCCACTTTGCATGTCATTAGTGATAAATATCACTAACATGCAAAGCAAGGCCCAAGATGGTCGCTATCTCCTATTAGCAGTCACTAACTGGTGTTAGCGACAGCTTGGTAATAGGGAGATAATTTTATCTCCGCTTTCTTGGCTTTTAAAGCCAAAAAAGCGGAGATAAACCCCCTTGATAATATGCCCCTAATTTCTTTCAGGGCTTTCCATGTCACTGATGATCGACCCATCCATCCACACAAGTGTGGTAACATTTTTATCAGAAGTGTGGGAACATAGAATAGTTTAAGATATTTTTTTTGCATAGTTATGAAAAATATCGGAATACTGACGTAAAATAATGTGAAATATAAATTTGGCATATATGACTGTACTTTAGTGGTAAATTTGTTTTTTGTGTTAATTTTAGATGCATGAACACATTTCATGCTAAAAAATAAATAGGTTCTGCGAACAACAGCCACTTGCATTTTGTCTGTTCACTTTGTTCCTGTGTTATTGCACGAACGGATTTAAATTTAGGTCCATAATAGCATAATTTGGGGAATTCTGTGTAACAAACGTAATAAAAACGTATGCAAGATTACGCTCTTGCATAGTAGACAGGAGTTGTTTATATAGTCTGCAATAGACGGCATACTGGTACCACAACAGAGCTATAATCCAAAGATCATTTGCTTAGTAGAGGCATATCAACAGAGGGTCACTAAAGTTTTGTTTTTAATAGATGATTATATAAGTATTTTAATATATTCATTCATTTGGGATATGCAGTTGAAGAGCACTAAAATGAAACCATGCGTACTGTGTCATGGCCTAGACCCAGAGAGCATTTGTGGTCTCAGCAGCGGTCTGTGCAGGTAAGCGCTGTAGGGTGGGATGGGGCGGGGGAGGATGTCAACATATGACGGAATAGGAACTATTTAGGGGCATATTATCAAGGAGGGCGTTAACATTATCACCGCTTTAGCAGCAGAAAACTGCCGCCAAAGCGGCGAAAATGGGCTTGATAATACGCCCTAGAGAATTCCCATAGAAGCCCATGTTCACACCAGAACATTGGCTTCTATGGGAATTCACAAGGGCGTATTATCAAGCCCATTATCGCCGCTTTAGCAGCAGTTTTGTTAACACCGTTTCTTGAGAATATGCCCCTCATTTATTTCATTTTCCCTATTCTGTTGTCTGTCGACTTCCCCCCACATAGAGCCCCGCCCCACTAGGCGCCGCTGCGAGTCAAGCATGGCTCACATGGGGGTACTATAAGTAACGCTCCATGTAGGCATACATGAACACAGAGGTTAGTTGTCATTACAGCCCGAATTAATGAGAAGAGAATCTGTGGCAATTAAACTCCTAAGAATTATCACCTTATTTCTGCAATTGCTTTTATAGAAATCTAAGAATAAATCAGAGGAAGCTGGCAGGACAGATAAAATGTAAGCTTCGCATCTGAGCTCTGAATGGACCACCATGTAAGATTGCATGGATTACTTTGTTTCCATGCCAACTAAACTTCCTCAGCAGGTTCTAATTGTAATAGTACTTGCTGTAATAGGGGCATTGGCATTATTAAGTGGATATTTTATCAGTATATATTTTTACATGAAAATCACTGGATAGAATTTAGATACGCCTATATGCATTCTGTCCTGTAATTCTCACAATGTACCATGTGCAAGTCCATTGACGATCCCAAAGCTGTTCGCATGTAGTGGTGCCATGCTAATTTTTGAATGTGAGAAATATAGTGCTAATATCATGAATTATTACCGCTACCACAGCCATGTATATGATTTCGGGCTCTATTTAAACCTTGACCCATGGCGCCATTAGCCTCCCTATGTCAGAGTTTCATCAGCCGACTTTCTGTCGTCACCACGCATGAAGGTGTCATGGTAATACTTTATCTGATTTCCATGGGGCGCGTGAGCACTTCTTAGAAAAAGTTGACCACCAGGGAATTTCCAGGAGTTTGAGGTCGCTATCAGTAAGAGTTCCAGGATGTGGGGACTTCAGAGTGGTCGTGCTGGCGCTGCTATGATGATGGCTACGTATGCCCGCTATGTTTCTGGCAAGGACCAGCTGCCCCTGTTAATGAAGATTATTACAACTACCAGCCCTGACTGGAGAAGGGTGGGGGTTGGGCCAGTTTTGGACAAAGGCAATACCCCTGTTCTGGTGTAGGAACCCTGCTACATTTTCACTGCAATAACGTAACACTTGATCTCAACACTTGTAGAACTAGTAATAAGCGATTAAAATATTGATTGATAAGTATGGTGCCAACAACCCACTCACCTATCAGAAATTCTACATAGCCCACACAATAGCCCCAATAGTCAGTTTATAAGTCATACTTAGAATTTTAGTCAGTAGAACCCCCGTATATAAACAACACCCTTTACAATTGTTAGATAACGCTCTTTCTGGCCCTCATACTTCCCCCTGGATGTGTCTTAAAGACTCCGTTATCTTGCCCCAGAACTTGCCAAACTCTTCGCTGTTGTAAGGATAGACCTTAAAGATACAAGTATAGTTGCACATCACAGGCAGGACTTCGGCCAGACATTCTCAACAATTTGTCAAAGAATAAACAAAGACGAAACAAAACAAAGACGCCGAGGCCCGTGTAGCTGGTAGGATTCATAACAGGATACAAAGCATGTGTACGTTTTGTTACTGTCCACATCTTCTAATGTGGACAGAACCAAAACATCCCTTTCACCTTATTCGGTATCTCTGCTCTGCCTGAGTGTCAACAAAAATACTGTTTAAAACTACAACAACTGTTTTCTTGTACACTTCAAATGATTCGCATTCTCTGAGGATCATAGCTTTCTTGTTCCAGTCTGCTTCCGAAACATATTCTCTGTCTCTCCAAATGGGTCACTTTCACCCAAGGAAGGCCTTTTAAACTGCACCAGCAGCCTCCTTGTGTGTCTGTAACTTCTTGCCTGAGAACAGCTTTTGCACCAAG
Source organism: Lissotriton vulgaris (assembly GCF_964263255.1). Taxonomy (NCBI): domain Eukaryota; kingdom Metazoa; phylum Chordata; class Amphibia; order Caudata; family Salamandridae; genus Lissotriton; species Lissotriton vulgaris. The sequence goes on along the minus strand of NC_141697.1, from coordinate 163,396,044 downwards.
TCCAGCTCAGTCTGCCCAGGAGAAATATTCATAATATCATCCCCACTCAGTTCCTGGTGGCCTATTTATCATTTAGGCTTCCATACCGAATACGAAAAAGTGAATATATTTGCACCCCAGCAACTATAACATTTGTAATGTGGCCCTAATTCACTTCCCAGTATTCCCAGTATTCCTTAAGACTTTGGTGTTTCACGTGGCAAATGCAGAAGTCAGGAGTCAAGAAAAGGCTTTGCTTCTTAACCTCACTCACTAGAAACTTTAAATATTCACTACTCTCTTGAGGCAAATCTAAAAGCAGAAAAGTTATTGACCTGTGATACCCTAGTCCCAAACAAAACACTCACAACTTGCCCACATAGCTAAGGGATCTTCAATGTTCTGGGTCCTAAAATCATGCCCAAAGCCACCCTCCTCATGCCACCTACATCTTCCTCCCCTGACACATTGCTGAAGGTGCTACTACCACCACATTCTGGGCTCTGTTTATTGGATAAGCCTTGCAGTCGAGCTACCAAGAGTGAGCCTGGAATTCCTCATATAAAACTGTTCACCCTTTAGACTTTAGGGGGCATATTATCAAGGGGGTTTATCTCCGCTTTTTTGGCTTTAAAAGCCAAGAAAGCGGAGATAAGATTATCTCCCTATTACCTAGCTGTCGCTAACACCAGTTAGCGACAGCTAGTAGGAGATAGCGACCATCTTGGGCCCCGCTTTGCATGTCAGTGAAATGTATCACTAATGACATGCAAAGTGGGCGTGCCAAGATGTTAGCGACTGGAAACAGTCGCTAACATCGCTATCTCCTATTACCAACTTTTGGAGATATTCGCGCTAAGCGCGAATATCTCCAAAAGCTAACACCTGCCCCTGAGCAGTTCTTAGCCATGTTATCCAATGGTAGGTGGATAACATGGCTAAGAGCATTAGCTCGGTAATGCATGAATATCGCTGACTTTTCAGCGATATTCATGCATTTCGGCCGATTTTTATCGCTTAGGAGATAAACCTTGATAATAGCAAGGTTCCTAAGCGATAAAAATCGCCGCAGCTCGGCGATAAAAATATTGCCGCTAAGCCAACATAGCGATAATTATCGCTAGTTGTTGGTAATACGCCCCTCGATTGTTTGCGACGTGTGGAAACTGAGTCACATCTCATATCAAGAAGATTGGGTACTCACTCTATCTCAGAATCAAACCAAATCAAATCAAGAACAGAACGTAAAGAGTGGTATAGTTTAGTCTCATATCTTCACCATGGTTAAGTACGTATTCATGTTTGGAACTCTAAGCCTTCAGCTGTAGAAACCTGCCATGGTATTTTCATTAAATATGGTTGAGATTTCCTGCTCCATATGCTTTTTTTAGGATGATTTATTACTTTGAGATATATCATAGGTAATTAATTATGGATGCAAAAACAACCCAGATATGTGACTGGGGGTGAGTGTCTGAAAAGTGTTCATCATCTCCTCGTGTTTGCTTTGTTCACCCTTGGTTGGCATGGTATACCCAGACGTAGGTCCCTTGCTCACTTTGCCACTGAACTCAAGCTAGCCTGGCTGATGAAGGGTCTGACCCAGAAACCGGTCAAAGGATGCTTTTTCCGGTTCAGGGAAGACCTGGCTTGGCAGTTCAGGCTGGACTGTTCCCATGAGACTGATTTGCATATAGCTGGGTCTGAATGAGGTGGCGAAATGAGCTAAAGAATGATGATGGATTCAACCCAGATCTGTGACTGGTTGTATGTATGTATGGTTGTATAGGCTTTTATATAGCGCACTACTTACCCGGAGGGTCCCAAGGCACTTCGACCGCTGCGAAACCCTTCCTGGCTTCCCTGAGAGATGGTCCCTTAATGGGTATCTCCAGGGTGAGACCAGGCATCCCCGGCGGTCTGGTGGGGCCGTTAGTGAAGATGAGGCAAGCTAATGCCCAGAGTTGCCGAGTGTGATCGCTGATCAGAGTGGGCACCGAGGCGAGAGAATTATCGAGTCCGCTGACCCTGGTCCAGAAACCTGCCGCGCCGGGAATCGAACCCTGGTCCCGGGCCGTCCTCTGCTCTCGAGTCTGCCGCCTTTCAGTACTCCGTCCATCATCTCCTTGTGGTTGCTTAATTAATTATGGAGAAACTAATTTCAGGATGCTTTTTTCAGTTATTTGTTCATTAATCCTATGTTAGTGTTTTGAGGAAGGCCAAGAAAACCTTGAGATTTCCATTCTGAATGTTTAATTCCCCAGCAGAGGTGCCAGTATATCCCCTTCTCTTAATAAAACTCCCTTAATTGTATTTCTTATTTTTGTGTGATATATTTTCCTTCAATTAATCTAGGCAACATGAAGGGGGAACTTTCAGGAAAGCTGCAATAAAGACCTGCTTGCCATATCATGTCAGCCCGGTCAGCATTTTTGTGTTTTTTTTTTTAAATGACAGACCTAAAATAGAGTACTGTTTATGAAACGGAAATCATGTCCCCCTGAGTAAGTGGAGGCTAACCCTTACAGGCTTCTGGGCTATTCTTTCCTTGTTTTCTGGCCTCTTTTTATTATTGCAACAGTAAATAGTTATCTGTTATTCACTGCTGGGATAATGAAAAACATGTCAACCTTCTGAATCAGCCTGAAGTAGCCCGTGGCAAGGCCAGATGACTGGTGCAGGCGCATGAAGGTCAACAGAGACAGTGTCCCAGCCTGGTGAAGTAACAACCCTTCAAGGCCTGTCTCCCCATCTCCGATTTACTGAATCACCACTGCTGAAAGTAGCCTTGGGTACTGTAGAGCTTAAGTTCTGCAGTGCCCGGGGTTACATGCCAATTAGACTATTCACAAAAGCAGGACAGGGTGGGGTGAAAAGCAAAGCCCGACAAACTGGTACCGGCGCAGGGTCACGGTTTCAGCTCCATGAACAGGGGCGGATTGGCACTGCGGGCACTCGGGCATGGGCCGAAGGGCCGGTGTCCCAGTGCCCTCTGTGAGCCGTTTTTTTTCTCCCCTTTTCCAGTGCTCTCTGTGGACTGGGAAAGGGGAGGGAAAAAAAACGGCCCACAGAGGGCACTGGGACAAAGACAGAAAGGAAAGCAGCTTCGCTGATCGGCCGTGATTATCAGCTGTGGCCTCCTTCACCCCCTGCCATGCACAGCAATCACGCAGAGGGTGGGCTGGGGAGGGGTGATTGTGTGGCCAGAATCGGCCTCCCTGGGGGCCAGGTGTTTCTCAGTCCTTTGACCCATTTTCACCTCGCCCCCCCGGGGGCCCATGCAACCCAGAAACAGTGTTTGTTTTAACTCCTCGCCCACAGCCCTTCACATGCAGGGCATAGAGGGCGAGGAAGAGAGGAAGAATGGGTCTCGCAGTGGGGGCCAGGTGATGTTTGGAACAAGCACATCTTCACCTCAGCCTCCCCCTGGCTACCATGGATGACCCAGCAGCTTTACTGCTTTTCTAGCCTTACTGCATGATTAACCACTTTCCTACAGGCCTTAAATGAGATTGTGCAGCACAGGCCGAGAAGTTAAGCATTTGTGACTACCAACTGTGTACTGTCTTGTCGTAGCATGACCCTGGTGATAGCAGCATTTTTGTGTTACCCTGCTAGGACATTGCCCTGAGGCCCTGGAGGGCTGGGGAGGGCTGAGTAATTTACTAATAGCAGGGTCCTCGCTGCTGTTCAGGTGCTCCTGCGCTGGAGGGCTAGAATAATTTTGCAATAGAAAGGGGCCTGGCTGTTTTATTAGTTGCTCAGCTTTTAGGCCATTGTCACCTTGGCCCTGTGTCCTTCACAAGAACAGTATCCTCCCACTTACATTCCTTGTGTGTGCATAGGCATATATGGCCTGATGCCAGAGTTGCAGAGATGGGGAATCATGTTTGAGTCCCAGCGTCTGCTCAACACCCTGTGATTCTGGGCAGATCACTTCATCACCCAGGCCCTTAAATAAAAAATCGGATCTTGAGTACTGTAATTGGTGCTCATGAATAGAACTCAGGTCTGGTTTTCTAATGGTGTGGATTTCTGATTTATGTGATTAGAGTCAAGGACATAGCTGGTTGGGAAAGAGTATCTAACGTCATTGTGCAGGGTGTTAAGACTGCAAGTAAGTATTCGGTTTTCAGAACTACAGTGCTCCTAGTCTTTACCAATGTTACTGGCTCTTTAAGCTTTAAAATGCTTAATTTAATAAATAATTCTCTACAAATTAGACCTCAAAGAGTAACCAAATGATATTTCATGGAAGGGCACGCCCCTTGAATGTGGGCCACGTGTCTTGAATGTGGGCCACGCCCCGCGAATGTGGGCCACGCCCCGCGAATGTGGGCCACGCCCTGCGAATGTGGGCCACGCCCCACAAATGTGGGCCATTTTTTTCGTCAGTGCCCGGGCCAAATTGTGATCCCAATCCGACCCTGTCCATGAACCAGTGTTTCTTGAAGTGGGAAGGGGCTGTATTGCTGCCCGAGGGTAAATGTAACAGCATGATCTCAAATAGGAACTGTGCCAGCGACAAGTAATAAAAAACATAATTTTAAATGTTGTGTGAGTGTGTGTGGTTGACAGTGTTTGACTGTGTGAGACAGAACATGTGTTCTTGTCAGCATATCTACATGTCTATGTGTGTACGTATGTGTGTGAGTGAAAGTGAGAGAAAAAGCGAGTGATGGAGAAGTTAATATGAGCATGAGTGAGTGAAGATTAGTGAGAGAGAGTGATAGTGAATGAGAGTGAGAATGTGTGAGAAAGTAAGAGTGAGTGCAAGTGAGTGAGCCAGAGAGAGCATGAATGAGTGACTGAGAGTTAGAATCATTGCAAGTAGGAGTGAGTGAGAATGAGTTAGAGTAAGTGTATGTGAGTAAGAGATTGAGTGAGACTGTGTGAATGTGTGAAAGGAAGCATCAGTGAGAATGAGTGGGAGTGAATGACAACAATTGCAACTGTGAGTAGGAAAAAGCAAGTTAGAGTGGGCGAGATTAAGTGAGGCTAAGTGAAAATGAGTAAGAGTGAGTTCACATGAGTTTGAGTACGAAGATAGTATGACAGAGTAAAAGTGATTAAATGTGAATGAGTGGATGACCGCAAAATAAAGGCTCCACTGGTTTATACAGTGTCTGGCCGTATCCCTGAATGTCGCACTGCGATTAGGAGCACCACTACTCTCTTTGGCACCCTGGAGGGGAAATCACATACTGTGGATTTGTGATTTCTTTATTGTTCCCTGGTGCCAAGGACCTGTATTGTGTACTTGATCTATATAAGAGCGTGTTAACATAATATGACATGACATAACATCACTGCTGTACAGCGGCCACTTTTGGGTACTGAGAGTTAAACTGGTGGTTTATTTCACGCTGATTTGTCGGGAAGGTCTTTCTGTGGGGAGTTTGTCTTTTTCCACTGTGCGTTGATCATACTTTATTATTGCTTCCTAGGGCTTCACAGTGTTTTTGCCTCCTCTCCTCACCTTTGCCAGCAAATTAATGATAGCTTCTACCACATTGTGCATAGTCCAGGCCCGCTCGGAGCACGAGGGTTAGCACACCACATACCCATACATAGATGTAGTAAGTTCTATTTTGCTATCTTGCTGTGAGCACACTAGCTGTGAATACACACAAGAAACATATGTGTCTCTGGTTTGGGAGGTCTCCCAGTCATTGGACGGGTGTCATTTGCTTCCTTATACCTCATTTATTTGTTTGTTCAGATCCTTTTTGCATTGTGTCGTAGTTCTTCGCCCAACTTTACCCTAACCCATTACCAAATGTGTAGACATTATTTTCTCACATGAAATGTCGAAGGACTATGCCAACCCATTAAGAGACATCAGGTGCTCTCATTTCAGAGGAGACGAGGAGCTCACTTTGTGGTATGACAGGAAACCAACCTAAGTGAATTAAAATCTCAGAGGCTCAGACCCAGATGACAGGGCCAGTTGTTCTTCATTACTACTCAGCCTACTATAGAGGAGTATACATATGGGTGAGGCCAGGCACAACTTTTGCCCCAGTGCTGCAGAGAATTGATCCTGAAAGCCTTTATATTTTTGCCTCAGCTGAACACATACTTGCATTATATGCTCCCAATCGACGGCAGCCTTCTTTCTTGGACACCTTGTCTACTATACGAACTTTTATGACCCCTGATCTGCTGCTAATAGTGGGGGACTTTAACACAGTCCCGAACATTGATCTTGATCACTCACAGACGTCACTCCTGCCTGCCTAGAGGACAGCTGTGGGACTATCTGCCTGGGCCTTGAACCAACAATAGGTGGATTACTGGAGAGCGACGTTCCCCTGTAGCAGAAAGAATTTATATTACACCCCATTACATGCTTTGCACATAAGTTTCGACTTGTTTTAAAGTACACCATCCCTAGCTGACATGTTTCACAGTATTGAATAGATTAAAAAGATGGTATCAGACCATAATCAATTACTTGTGATGATGCAACGGGGCAGACAAAGAAGGTGTATCCCTAGCTGGTGTTTTCACTATTACTGCCTTCTTTGAGGTCTACTAATAGTACATCCAATAAATAGGAGACCTTTAAGGTCTACATAAGGGGCACTTGCATGTATTGTTCCACTTGTGTCCATAAAGTGTGTCTTTCTCGGTTAAGAACCCTTAAATCAGGACCACAATGACTGAAAGACAGATCTGCTCATTCTGACTCTAATGATGCAGACCTGTTGCATAAATGCTGGCAGCATCTTGAGATACACACTACGCTTAGCTTACAATACTAAGGACTATGTCTCTTTACAATATCTAGGGGATGACAAATCCAGTTGACTCCTAGCACGGTTCATCCATGCTGAATCTCCCATACATCTATCATGACTGTCAGACATCACCAGGGGCACATTTTAAACTCACTGGCAACTATTTATCTCCAGTATGCCACTCTTTTATGAGTGACTTTATGTCACTGATCCGTTATTTGATTTTGAACACCAAGATACCTATATGCAGCAAGCAATCCTACCCAGACTGAACAGAGTGGCCTCCATTGACCTGGATGCCTGACTCAATCTCCCTGAAATTATGATGGTGGTAAACCACCTGGCAAGCAATGGTCTGCCTTTAGAGTCCTATGGGGCCTATTGTGCTATCCTGGCACCTATCATGTTCCAGCTCTGTGTTGCTGCACATCTTTCCCTCTATTGGAAATGCATCAATTGTAGAGCTTTTGTTTGGCAATCGCCCATGCCTTGGAAGGTTGCCATGCTTCTTGTTGAAGGCACAGAATTTTTGGCAGAGGGATCTCCAGAAGCTAAGATGCACAGTCCAAATTCCCCATATCTTTTAATTAGGTTGTTGCCTGGGTTTAGACATTTTCACTGTACCATCAACATTTCTGTCTGTTCTGTAGCTGATTTTAAACCCTGGGATAGCTCTGGTCATTCCATGCCTTCTTCTGAGTTGCAGTGAGAGACAATTATTGCCCCAGGGTCAGTTCTCATGCATGCTTCTTTACTGTCCATTATTATGAGCCCCCCCAATGAAGAGCCTGAAATAGATTGCATTCTGCAGATGTTCAAGACCCGGGGAGCACTCACCATATAGAAAATCAGCTGTTACATTCATACACATGGTGTGGTCCTGTTGGTTATTTCAACCTTCTGGGTAAAGTTAACAGATATTCTCTCATATTGTAACAATAGGAGTCAACTTCTGATTCCTAGGTTTTGCCTCATGGTCTCATCCCACGCTCTCAGCACAATCACAAGACAATAGCAATTCTCCTAATTAAATACCAAGAGAATCTGGATTTCATTAAAGACAAGGGGGCTAGCATTATACATTATTTCTTGAATGCCAACTCCACACAGCCACTTTGAAGTATTACAGCACAAACAAAATACAGCTAGACCCCAGTAGACATGCACACAGTACAATCTACTTATTTGTAATATGGTCCAAAATTATCAATCATGTATTATGAAAAATCCAAAAATGATATGGCACAACACGAAATGAAGACAACGAAGGACTTGCATTGCAGAACCAAGAAAAGAAGGCACTCAGTTCGTAGAGGTTTCAAGGCGATGGAGACACTTAGACACAAACTACTGGGAATTATTTGAAATTGACGAGGAATATTAGAACAAACTCGATAGTGTAATATATTATAAACAAATACAATGTATATAACAATATTGAATTATTAAACATTTACTTTTTATTAACCTCCTTTAGTTTTGTGTTGTTTTTTTTTTATTATTATGTATGTCATTATCCAAACCCTTCATACAACTCCAGGATGGGTTATTGTTAGCCTCCGTGTTTTTAATGAAAGACAGACTCTCTTCGCCTTTAACTAGGAGAATCACTATTTCATTACAAGACCAGAGGCTACCATTGGGCATGTTGGTAGTCATATAAAATCACATCTGACATGTGTTTGATCGGCTTAAAGTAATGTTTTTCAAAAGTATTAAAGTTTGACCAATCAGCAGACCTAAGGATGTCCACAAGTTTTCCACCTTTCCAGAAGGATTGGCTAGCCATAGCTCCTTTCATAGAGTGTGATTGAAATGTCTTATGGTCAACACCAGCCAAATTCATAGTCCATTGAACCCACCTTGCTATTGAAGCAGACGTTATAGCCTTGAAGGTTTCACAAATTGTATGAGCAGTTGCTCAACATCATCAGAATGATGATCATTCATTCTGGAATCATATTCTCTCATGCAATCTACTGCGCACAACTTTTTGTAAGAGTAAAAGCTAGGATAAGAAATTGTGTCTGACATATTCTTAGTTCTAATAATTTCAAATCTCACTCCAAAGGTGTTGTAAACCCTGTTCCTTACCTCTAAAGCTTAAACATCTGATACATGACAGCAGGAAATTAAACAGATCTGTAACAATTAAGTGACCTATAATTAAGGCCCCTATCAAACTGCTCTACTAAGAAATTAACCACTTCAGCTATAGGAGCTTCCACAGGATCCAATTCCCTCTCCAAGCACCAGCGTACTCATATTTTCCATATTCCATTGTAGCTATAGCGGGTACGTGGAGGGCAGGATTCCTCAAGGAGATCTTCAAGGAGATCTTCAGCCCTTTCCGAAAGACCTGACATCTCATTAGATCCTCTGACACTTTCCAGACAAGAAGGTTCAAAATTCCAATACAAACCAGAGGGTGTGGTCTTACATCTACACCCCTTAAAATGCCTTCATCTGCTGGTAGAAGCACAGGAATATTTCAGCAAATTTCAAGGTCATTGGAACCAAGTCTGGGAAGGCCATAAGGGAGTTACTAGTACCAGGGATCATTGTTCCTTTCTTACCCTCTGGATCATTGCAAAGGGGGAAAGGCATAAGTTGGGTTCCCTTCCAGGGTTGCAGGAACGCATTGACTGCCTGAGCACCTGGGTCGCATATGAATTACTTCAGTTGAAATGTCAACCTGCTTGCAAAGGGATCCTCCTCCAAAAGACCCCATAAGTGACAGAGAATGCTGAAGCAGATCTCATTCAGCTTCCAGTCACTGTAGTAGCTCAAGACCTCGAGTTCCAATCTGCTGCAATACTAGTTTTACCTGGTAAGCACTCTGCTCTCAAGCTGAACTTGTGTTCTAGACAGACCATCCAAATTCATTTGGCTAAATCTGACAAGATTGAGGATGTTGTATCCCCTAACCGATTTATGAATGCCACTGCAGACACATTGTCCATTTTTAGCATGACAGTACTGCCCTGCAGAGAGAGTTTTGAAGCTCATTAGAGCTGTTAACTCCAGATAATGTATGTGGTGGGACTTCTCCATAAAACACCATAAACCTCCTATGTTCTGGTCACCCAGGCGTGCACCCCAGCCATGAAGGCTTGCATCTGATTCTAGTATATATTTTGGGGAACTACCAAAGATTGCCATGCCAATCCAGGCATGCATGTTCTCCAACCACCAGTCCAATTCTAATCGACCATCTTGATTTATGATCACCCTGGGCCCATTCCATGATCCTTCTCTTAGAGCTCTCACTTTTACCCTCTGTAGAGCTCGATAATGTAATAGACCTGCAATGATGGCTTGAATAGAAGGGGGAAGGAGACCTAGGAGCCTAGCTAGCTCTCTCAAGGTTATTGAGTCCTGTCTCAACACAAATCTTATTTCCTTTCAAAACTTCAATTTTTGTCTGGCAACAAAAGAAGGGTCTTTATTGTGTCTGTTGTAAAACCCCAAAATTCTAGGGACCTGTAATAAAGCAAACTCCCTAGAAGATTTACCACTAATTCAAGATCCTTTAAAATCTGAGAATGATATTGGAACATTATGAGGATAATGTCTAGCTTACAATTGACCGTATACCCCTCTCTCTCAGAAAGGATGCAGCCACTCTGATTACCTTGGTGAAACCCAGAGGTGCCAAGGATACCTGAAACTGAAAAAGATGGTGATTCCATTTAAACTGGGAGTAACCTTCAGACTAATGGGAATGGTGAAGTAGGCATCCTTCAGGTCCAACTCACAAGCCAGTCTTTTTCTAGTCAAATGCCTCTCAAGTGATGGATTCCCTCATCTTGAAATGTCTCAAGACTAGAAATCTGTTCGGGTCCCTAAGATTTATAACTGGTCTCCATTGTTTGTCGTTTTTCTCCACAAGGAAGCGTGCACTTACAAAAACATGGCCTTCCCAAGGAACCTCTACAATTGCACCTTTTTGTATCATAGAGACCATCTCTTCTTCTACCACCTTCTGTTTCTCTAAGTTACGTTACAATACTCTTGGGAGAAAGTATTGGACCGGGACATATGCCAAACCTATTTCGAAGTCCTGAATGGTTCACAGGACCTAAGGGTCTTGTGTTATTCATTTCAAAGCGTAGAAAAAGAACTTGAGTCGACTCTCCCACTTTTACCGGAGAAAAATAGATATGTGAAGTTTTCGCACTCATTCTGAAAATTGGATCCTTGTCCACGGAATCTGAAGCCTCTGGTACGAGTGGGTTGTCCTCACTGGGGGTAGAAGGCTGGCTGGTAACGTCTATCAAAACCTCTTTGTCTGAAGATGGGGTTTTGAGTACCTCAAACAGTAGAAAGGCCTCTTTTTTCGGCCCTACCAAAAACACTAGGGATAACAATCCTTCTCATATTTGTCTGTGCTTTGTCCAAGGCCATGGACTTAGCCACATATTTTCCTATTGTTTTAATTATATTCTCTCCAAACAGGAAGCCCTTGGGGATTTTGGAGGGTTCTTTATCCGCCATGTCTCCTAATTTTGGGTTGATCTTGCTTAGGACAACCCTACGCCGTTCGGTCTACAGCTGTACATTAGAGTTTCCTAGGAGGATCAAAGCTCTCCGACATGCTGATTATTCTTGCTCCGGGGCCTAGGATGTTGAGAAGGCAGTCTTGGCAGGCCTTAAGGGATCTCATCATGCCTTTTCTGGGGTCTCTCCCCAGCTTGAATAAAACAGTGATAATTTCAGGATCCAGCTTCAGAGTTAGGCAAACTTTCTCTTGGATCACTGGTCTAGAGCACTCGGCTCTCAAAATGTTATGTGCCCCTTTTTCTAGGGTATTTCTCATCTACCTTCTAATGAATTTCCGCACATGATCTTGAGGCCACCATTCAGGATTCCTTGGATGCCTGATGTTATGTGGGTAAAGCATCTCCTGATCAAGGGGATCTATTATTATCCCCTTAGAGCATGACAGGCATTCGTCCTCTGTGAAGAGGCCTTCAATCCAGGTCAAGGATGTATTCATTGCTTAATTTTTCACTTTGATGCCCTTGATCTTCCATGGCAATATCTTCTGCTTTCCTCTGAGCACTTAAGATATGTCTACTGCTGCGGACACCTTAATGAGTTGTGCCACGTAGGACACCCAAGACTTTCAAGGTGCATTGACCTCCTGATCTATTTGAGGGGCTTAGACTTCCATTGTGTGTTGATGTGCTTAAACCTCTATTTTGTGTTGAGGTGCTTGGACCTCCAGTATGAGTTGATATGCTTGGACCTACCAGTGAGCTCATTGAAGCTGCTCCTTCAATGCTATTATCTTTTGTTATTCTTTTGCCCCCTTTCTTGCTGCAATCAGACTCTTCCCCAGAGGAGGTTTCCAAGTCACAATCCTCATCTCAGATTAGGTCATCAACGATTAGGGACCTCTTATAAGGCATGACTTGTTGCAAGGTTTCACACACAAGGTGCATCTCCTGTTGTATAATTTTTTTAAAGTAATTCTTCATTAATGTTAGGATTACGGGAGACAGGTCCATCAGTTTCTGCATCAGACGTAATGTGCCAGTTCATTTAAGTTTTGCTGTAGAAACGGCAAAAGGCTTTGTCCCTTTTAATCTCAGGGTGGATAGCACTGTGTTAATCCTGTGTCCTCTTAAACTTTGATAGAAAAGCAGACATTTGAGGTGAGCAAATTTAGAATGTCGCTGGTGTTGAGGGTGCCCTATACACGAGCTGCCTTCAACCTAAACTTGGGAACTCCCCAGAGCAGTTGTCTGCTTCTTTTTTGTGCATATATCTCTCTATATATAAATCTCTCTCTCTCTCTCTTTCTATATATATATATATAAATATGTCCAACAGAGAGGTCGGCGTGAAGCATCAAATGGCCGCTTGCAGCGGCGGGCCCGGACGGGATTGCCAATCCCAAAGTACTCCACCACACTTGTTCACCTTTTCAAAAGAACGATGTCCAGGCCAGCAATTGCGTTCAAAACTGGTGTTTAATCACAGCCCACTCAACGCGTTTCGGGAACAGCTTCCCTTGCTCACGAGTAAATGTGTCTGTTTACATCCAGCATTTAAAGATATGTCATGTGATCGTGGTTACAACAAACATAATAGACAGACTACCAATTCATTGCTCATTTAGAGCTGTGAAAACAGATTCATCGAACTTAGTCAGCAATATGTAGCAAAACATGGTATATTTCTACTTTGTTTTTCTTAAATCAACATTTCTTTAAGGTATCAAGATAAATTATATATCAGTCTTTTTTCAAAACTTAAATTAAATACAACGTTCATTGACTCAAAAGCCGGTTTCGGGCCTTGAACTCCCGTCTTTACAGTGCAGATGAGACCTTACGTCGGGTATAAGAGCTTGAGCTACCACAGTACTTAGCCCGTAGGCTGTTCAGGAAGATTCAAACACTTAATAATTTTACAGTGATGCCGCTGATCTGTTTTACAACGGTATCCTTGAGACACTGCATAATCTTTCTAAAATGAGAAAGTGCATCTACATCGCATGCCCCTCTTCACTGCAGAAATATACAGTGCAATTCTGCATTTACACCATTACAGTAATAAGTTTCGTGTAATTAAGCCCCAGTGGGCTAGGGTTCGCCAAATGTCTCTTGCCTGTCACTATATATATATATATATGTATGTATGTATGTATATAGATAGATAGATAGATAGATAGATAGATAGATAGATAGATAGATAGATAGATAGATAGATAGATAGATAGATAGATAGATAGATAGATAGATAGATAGATAGATAGATAGATAGATAGATAGATAGATAGATAGATAGATAGATAGATAGATAGATAGATAGATAGATAGATAGAGTTCCTTCATGTGATAGGTTGCACAGATTGAACGCATGTTGCCATTTGTCGACCAGCAGCAAATGAATACATTTTCAGGAACCGCCAATCCTATCATTTTATCAATGTACAAGTCGTGCGCAATTCTAAGTATATCATAAGAGACATTGTGGCTCAATACCCTGGAAGCACACATGACTCCTATATATTTCAACACTGTTGCATACACACCCGTCTGCTCAGGGGTGATTTTGGTGAAGGACATCTGCTTGGTAAACACATATAATGATTCCCCACACACAATGGGCAAAAGGCAAAGCCTTACTGTCGCTAACCCTTTGATTACTACCCTGTAGGGGACAGCGCATGCGCCGTGCGGAACAACATATTAACACCATACCTCAACCCAGCCTCCCCACATGAGCAGAGGTATAATGCAGCACACATCACCACACAAAATGTCATCAAACGCACCTTTGGGCTGATGAAAAGTCACCTTCACGTCCTCCACAAGACTGGTGGAGCATTGCAGTACTGGCCCAAGACCTGCTGCCGGATTGTGGCTCCATGTGCCATGTTGCACAATATTGCGACCAGGAGAGGCATACCCATTTAATTGTCTGACAGTGAGCCTGAGGGGGACAACCAGTAATGGGCACAATGACGACCAGCGCATGGGGCTAGCTCAGCAGAAGGGCAAAGGAGACGTGCAGAAATTGCACAACATTATTTCTGGGGTTAGTAATGATGAGACATGACACAGCATATTTGAACTATACTCTATTTACTTGTATGAAACCATGTAGTAGTGTTCAGGCACACATGGCAGGTGCTAAGTAGCACAGTCATTGCACACACAAAAAGAATACAATACCTAATTTCAGGACTTGGATCTCAGGCACTAGTAAGGTATTGTTCTTTGTTACCTCACCATGGTCGAATTCTAATGGTCAGGTCAGTCTATCTCTTCCTGCCACGTACCCCGAAACGCCTTTCACCAGTATCTGCTCCATCCCTCATGGAGGCACTGGAAGGTGTTGTCCTCCAGGTACTGCACCTCCTGCAACTGGGGACTGGCACTGACAGGCTACTGAGGCTGGACACCTCCTCACTCCCCTCTTCCCCATCACATTGTTGACCCCAGCAGTAGCAGCCTGGATTTGTTCCACGGCAGTGGTTATCTGGGCCAGTGCCCTGGCCACATCCCCACCGCAATGGCCCATGTCAATATGCATGACCACAGACCGACGTGCCAGGAGTGCAGTGGTGGTGCAAAGGCAAACATAAGATTTGCTATAGCCTGCTAAGTGCATCATCAACTGGCGATGCCTTCTTCTCTGTGTCTCCAAGCCCTCCTGCATCACCCTGCTCAGCTCCTGCATGGTTGCATTTGTCTGCCTGTTGCCTTCCACCACAGCTGTTGTGAGTTCTCTCACACAATCACTCATGACTGTGATGTTGGTTGCCATTCTGCAGATTTTTTACTGCATTGACCTCATATGTTTCGCTTGCAGGCGCTTTACCCTCAGCATCTGGGCCTCCAGCCCACCCCACGCATTTGGAATTTGGTCCTCCCGCGATGTGATGCTGGCCGTTGACCTGCACCTCCGTCTTGCGATCGTGCTGTGACGGACCTGTGACTGGGGCGTTGTGGGGGTACCTCGAGGCTGGTGTGTCCCTGGAGCTGGTTCATGCTCCAGATAAGATTCCATGGGCTGCAGTGGTGGAACTGTGGCCCTCTGTTTTGTGGCGGCAGGAGCTATGCTTTGTGGGGCCGCAGGTGTTTCTATGTCAGCCTCATCAGGAGTGTCCTGTATGTCTCCACATTCACTGTCCTCAGAGTCTCCTTCTCCTGCGTCTGTGATGTTAAACAATGCAATGTTAATTTGTTGTAAGGGTAATGTTGTGTCACATTAAGAATACTTGGGTCTCATTAAATCACTTACTGTCACATGGTGTTTATGTGTTTAACTTTCCAATGGTGTGGTAGCCTACCCACTTGCCTGACCTGCCTGTAACTCCCATAATGCATTAGGGTGTTGAAGAAAAATGTGGACTGGAGTTAGTATCTGTACACTCGAATTGAACTGAGGGGATGTTCACATTTAATTTGTCTTTTGATATGGACAATTGCATGCATCTTACCTTGTGGAATACTGGCCGCTCCGGATGTATCCAGCTGGGTCTCTCCCACCACAGCTTCAGGCTGGAGTGTAGACTCAACCAGCTCTTCCAGGGGTGTATTATAAGGCAGTGTTGATGGTCACCATCCAGTCCTCTTTGCCTCCTTTATCCTGTCTGCAATCCTCGCCTTGGCATAGCTGCAAAGGTTGTACCACATTTTTTTGAGGTCGTCTATTTTGTGGTGGGTGACTACCACTGCATTCACTTTGTTCTTGATCCTGAGCCATATTTTCCTCTTCTCATCCTCCGGCACCTTCAGTGACAGTTTGCCAAAGAGCTTCTCGTGGCTCTTGACCACCTCCTCTATGAGATTTTCACTTTCCCTCTCAATGAACTTGAGCTTGCATTTCTTGGTTACTGCACTCTTCCCTGATGCTGAAGGATCCATTATTGTGCACTGCACAGGTGTGCTAGCCCGGTAGTTGCTTGTTCGGCTCTGCTCCTGCACTCAGCCTCCTCCTCTCACTTTCTCTAGGCAAAGAATAAAGCATGGGTTGGCTGACTTCCTGGTTGTGATGTCATCAGCATGCGTCTTCGCTAATAGTGATTTCGCAAGTAGCTAAATCGCTAATAGTGATTTTGCAAATAGCTAAATCAGTATTTGAGCATCGCAATTATATGATCGCTATTTGCAATTGCAATTTTTAGCGAATCTGTAAAAATTTGCAATCGTGGTCATGCATTGCAAATAGTGATTCCTAAATAGCGATTCCTTAAAATTCGCTATTTAGGAATCGTTATTTCAACTTTTGATGCATGTGTCCCCAAATCTCTAAATGGAACCCTCCTCAAAACCCTAAACTGGCTAACCTCCAACCATCTCAAATTAAACGCCCTCAAGACAGAATTCCTCATCATTGCACCCGGTAGGCAAACCCCCACTGTGGTGAAATATCTCTGTAACCTCACCGCCCTCAACTGCACACCTCACATCATTGACTCCACTAAATCAATGTGAGTTGTGCTAGACAAAAACCTAAACATTTAAAACCACATCAGATCATCGACCAAAGGAGCGAACCTCCAACTTTGCTTCCTAAGAAAAAACTCAAACCCTACCTTCCCCAAGATGACTTTAAATCGGCGGTGCAAGCACTTGTCATCTCTAGACTAGAATACAGCAGTGGTACTCTATGCGGACTGCCGAAACTCAGTTTAGCCCCCATTAGAGCATCTCATTATGGGTTCTAAGAAGACCAACCACATTTCGCCGAACCTGAAATTGCTCAATTGGCTTAGCTTTGAGGCAAGGATCCATCTAAAGATCACTTGTATGACCCATAGGACTCTACACTTCAACACCCCACTCTACCTGACAAACAAGCTGGAACTTTCTGGTGGCTCCTGGTCCACAAGGAGCACCAGCACACTGCTGCTCAAGCCAAAGAAATTTAATAAGCTTAAATCCTACAAACAAACATTCTCTGGCATCGCCCAAGAGTCTGGAACTCCCTTCCGGTAGATACAAGACTGATTCCCTCTACACTTGCCTTCAAAAGGCAAGTTGAAGCTCTACTAATGAACAAATCGTTGAACTAGATGCTTTGCTCCTCTTGCCTCTAACTCACTGTATGCATATCATTTGTTGCGAACCCATTGTCGCCTGCCTTACTGTCTTGTTTGTTCTTGATGTGTATTGCCCTACTCTTCATTCTCAACCAACCTGCTTCCTATGTCCACCTTAATTTCATCTTTCTCCTGTTGTATATTGTCCCACTGTTATCCTGATTTTTCTCCCCTAGCTGTTTTCCTATGTCTACCTAAACTGTATGTAAAGCGCTCTGAAACCC
This sequence comes from Lissotriton vulgaris, assembly GCF_964263255.1. NCBI lineage: Eukaryota > Metazoa > Chordata > Amphibia > Caudata > Salamandridae > Lissotriton > Lissotriton vulgaris. Next base: position 163,378,534 of record NC_141697.1, on the reverse strand, counting down.
ACGTGGGTCATGTTTGTGCTATACAAAACTTTAGAAATAAATAAATATCATGTCAAATCAAATTCAGCTTTATTTTGTTAAAAATAGTACAACCTTAAAAGCATTATAAAAAATAATAATAAACTTCTTCACATTTCATCATGATCGACACATAAGGAATTAAAAGTTATTCTATACATAGATAAACACAATGAGCATAATACAATAAAAGAATAAACAAAGGAGATGATTTATACATAAAGTGCTGTTGGAAAACGAGCCAGTATCTGTGAGTCCTGCACAATTAACATGTCGCATTTGTCCTTCACTGGGAACCAAACACCCTATTGTAGCGCTTGACTCTCAGAGGGTAGCTCTGCAGAGGAGTCTAAGGCTTACTCAAGGGAGGTGGTGTGGGCTAGTAATCACCATTATAGGTGCGCGGAAACAACACTCAATAATTGATTGTCCAGTCTCTACTTCGCTTTATAAAAGTAAGAGTACATTTATTAAACACAAACACTACTTAATACCATGCACCAATTTACAAATATACATTAGCTGTTGGAATTACTTTGTGACATTGCATTACATCTCCACCCCTCCCGCAGGCACCATCCCAGTGGCGACCCACCCTATCATCTCCCCAAAGCATTACAACTAGGTACACCGGCCCTTGGGACACACAAACCTGACTGAGCATCTCATACTGACCAGACAGTATGCACCTCTACATCTTGCGGCTGATAGTCTGGGTTGTTTCTCCCCTAATTATGTGTACAAAATTTCCTAGGCCGTTTAACTAATAGGCAAACAATTGATCTGACCCAATAGCAAAAGGAACATTCAAGAGATAAAATTATAAAACAAACATATTTTTAATTGACATGGTAAAAATCATATGGAGACCTGAGCAAAAATCAGACTATATGATGAGGTTTGACAATATCATAGCATACACATACAATAGTCAAAACATACACATTTAATACATAAAAATTTAAAACAACCAAGAAATTTAAACAATTCAATAAAAAGGACACCCTAAATCATAGGTGGTGCCTAAGTACAGGGATGAATAAGAACTCGACGCGCGTTTCGGCAGAAAACGCCTTCCTCAGGAGTCACAGTTGGTTATCTGGAAGTATATATATGAAAAACAAATAGAAGGTACATTTCTTATATATTATAAACATGCAGGTCAAAGAAATATATCCTTCAGTACAACATAAGTCAAAACAAGATAGAACATGGTCCATCTCTAACAAGAATATCCTTAACGCTATTCGGTTCAGATTTGCTAATTTGTTTCCTGTATGTCTCAAGATGGACAAGTCTTATCATTCAATTGTATAGTACTCAATCCCATGAATTAATAATGTACAGAAGAACATGTAGCAAATGGGTAGAAGTTGCAACGAAGACAATGTGATTCTAATTGCAACAGTGCACTGGATATTCCACAAAAATTGTTATAATATATAAATTGATGTAAACTTACATTCTAAAACTTGATGACAAAGCAGATGATATCTTCATTTAAAGATAGAAAACAACAACAGGCAAATGATGTACCTGGGCAATAGAGACAAAAAAGTTTTTGTCATAGTGATGTTTGCTTATCAAAGGCAGGAGGGATAATCACAGAGTCCAATGAACACACGATGCCACATGAATGCATAACATAATGGCAGAATCTGCTTGGAATATGAGCAATTCAGGAGAATATACCTTCTAACAGAGTATCAAATGCAAGATAGCAAAGTATAAACAAATTACCTGTAGAGAATTGGTCTGTAGGTGCTAAGATGTATTCAGTCGCTAATCATGAGAGGTAATGAAGCAATTCCTTAAGACAGCATATAATGTATCTGAGGGAAGGACAGAATAGATGAAGTCCTGTTTCTCCCCTAAAACAGTAGCAAGTATTCATGTTTGGGCATCCCTTTAAATGAGGATTTTTCATAGCTGATAACAGTTGTAATGCATTGGAATTACAGCCTCTAAAAGGCATCACAGGCAAAACCACACGAATAAGCATTTACAGCCAGACACCCTAGCAGGAGTGTTCAACAACATAACCCCATTTGGCTTATGACATCACCTTACACAGGTACTTCACATAACACATATGACTTTCAGTCCCTCTAAAAGAAATAACATTAGTAAATGCATTTCTGGTGCAATTACACCTCTTTGCCTCCAGGGCATGTCCTTCTACAGACATCCCCAACTCAGCCCTTCACACTGTGGTGCAGTCCAAAACGCACACCCAGCTGCAGAACAAAAGTTCCAGCCTCCGAATGCTTGGATTGCTGGCTGAGCCCTTGAGGGGTTATTTTTTCTAAGTCCCCAGAACTTTTGGACAGGACTTTCCTTCATCGTGCTGGGGCAGACTGTGTTGCGCCTGCAGCTCCCCCTACACCTTGGCACACCACTCGTGGTGACCCCGGCCTCCTGGGGCCACTACACACAGAAAAAAACACAGGCATTTTCCTGCAAGCCCGCTCGCGCCTGTAAAGCATTATGGTTTGCTCTTCCCCTGGCGCTGCATTTTAGATGAGCAGCTCTCCCACTGTTCCGAGGAGAGCCGTGCTGCCTGCGATGGCAGCCCTGTGCCACATTCAGACCTTGTGTTGGGTGCCCGGTCCCACCCGGACCCCGTACTGCCTCTGCCACATCTCAGGGGCCCCGTGAAACCCGGGCACCCAATACTTTGGTTCCTCCTTGGGGGCCCGGTCCCATCCAGGCACCCCATCTGGCCTTCTGGAATGGAGAGCCGCTCGAGAACCCCACCTCCGGTAGCTCCAGCCAGCTACCCGACTGGCCAGCATCTTTGCATCCTGCCATGGGAGCCGGCACTCCTGGTATGCCCGCTCCAGCGGGCAGATGCAAGGCCGCTTCCCCGCTCCAGTGGGTCTTCGAGGGTGTGCGACGGCACTCCCCCTGAAATCCCGCTACCGCAGGGGAGTGCAATGGCACTCCCCCTACCTCTCCATCACGTTAGGGGCCCGGTAATGTGGCCCTGGGCCCCCACAGGGTCACCTTTACGGGGAGCCCAATGGCACTCCCTGGCTTGGCTTCGATGAGTCGGGCCCAGAGTTGTGATCCCGGGCCCCAGGGAATCTTCACGGGGAGCACTACAGCGCTCCTCTGACTTGGCTTTGCCCATGAGTGGGGTTGCGCAACGGTGCGCCCCCTCTTCAGCACCTTGCCAGGGTGGGCTCCTGGCACCCCTTTTGGGCATATTCATGGGGAGCGCAACAGCACTCCTCGGCTTGACCTTTTCTGGGTGCAGCCCCGGGACCGGACCCACCCCGGGGGTATATATTGGACCGGCGGCGGAAACTCACGGGCTTCGTCGCCGGTCCCAGAAGACATCAAAGGTCACCTATCTTCTGTAGAGGAAGCTCCTCTTGCTGTGCAGACTCTTGTGAAAGAAAGGGGAGGGGGCTGGCAGGAAGTCTCTGTTTGCCCTATCACACAGCGACACATCATCTCTCTGCCCATGCTCACTCCTTCCTGCCCAGGCCTCTGGGTTTGTTCAAAATGGTGTAGTCCAGGGGTCTCATGCCACATGATCTCTGAGAGCCCCTTCCTCCCTCGCTGCCTTCTCTCCAGAGCAGCTTGGTGCCTAGCACCAGATGTCAGCTGCTGATGGATGAACCTGTAGCTCCACCCATCTTCTCTTCTTGGATTGGAGGCCTTTGCCCTTGGAATGCTTGATGTGCAGGGCTGGGCCTCTGATGCTACAGCTTGGGGAGGAAGGTCAGTAATTCAGCCTGGTATGGTCTGCCCCAGCCAGGCCCTGGATGTGAGTTGACTCAGAGAAATATGACATTTCTGGATGAGCCAAAAGCAGTACAAATATGACTTTGGACTCTGCAGAATACTTCTTCTCACATAAGTTACAGTGGACTGTGGTGCATGTCTGGAATTCGTAGGCCCTATGAAAGTAAAACTAGCCCATTTGCTCCCCATCCTCATAGGAGAGTAATGGTGAAAAACAGTAAAGTACACTGACCTTCCCTCAAATGTTTCTTCCCTCTGTAGAATGCCTATTCCATGTCATCACCAAGTTCTGCATAAGTTCTGCCACACAATTTAATGTGTAGCTGCTCCTGGGCTGTGCACGCTAGGAATTTCCCCTGCGCAGCCCATACACTTGTGCATATGCATGTACACACATGTCTGCATGTAACCAGCCCAGTGCCCCTTACTCTGGCTGCAGCACAGCGGCCTACTCATGCCAGGGGTACACTGGAAAAATACACATGCAGTCCCGCTCATCATGAGCTCACTGTGGGTGAGTCCCAACTAATGACTCTCTCCCACAGCAAAAGCTCAACACTTAGGTGTTTAAAAAATCAAAATATCCGGGAGGCTCAGATGGTCAGAACCATCTTCTAACAAGTGCCAAGTACAGAGTGATGACAAGACATCACACACCGTCCCTGAGCATCATTAGTCAATATGTGTCCTGTCATCTTCATAGAGTGAGGCCTCTAGACATAGAGTAAGGCCTCTATTTGTGTGAGTGTATATATATATATATATATATTTATTTTTTTTGGGGGGGGGGCACTTACCTAAACCAGAAAAACTGTTTGGAGGATTAATTAACCCCTCAACAGGGGTAAGTACTCTGTGAGCTTTGGCCAATATTACAATAACCTATTGTTAAGCTTTTGCAATTAATATTTGGAAATCAAAGACACTAAGTGGCTGTGTGGAGTTTGCATTAAAGGAATAATGTATAATGGTAGCCTCAAGTCTTGGAATGAAATCAGACTTTAGACGTAGTGCTAGCATTAAAAAGTGAACCATAGCTGTCAATTGGAGATCACCCTTGGCATCTACAATTTAGAGGAGGAAACTGGATTTGCATAAATGGGCATAGGCCGAGAACACTTCAATTCACACTATATCCTTCCACAAGCAACGGTCAATGGTAGTGATGGATTGGGACATCATTTTGCCACAAAGCCCTGAACCCCTGGTCTTCATTTGCTCTTTTCCCTGGAGGGAAATCGGGATCCCAATTTGATAATTTCCTGTGCTTTCAGATGATTGAACCTTATACTAAATATTGAGCTTGTCACTTAATCTACCACTGCCATCAATACATTTAATTTGCAACTACTGTGTTTACTCACAGATATTCATGGGTGATTAATGTTTTAGTTCACTCAATACATTAACATCTATGAAACAAGTTCCATGCATGACCCTAGCCTAACTTGCTTTGAAATCAATAAAAATGTATATTTTTAAAAAGCACATGTGAAAAAAATAAAACACAAAAATACTGGAGCTAAGGTAATAGTTGGCACTGACATACCTAGAGGTAATACTTGACAATGGTAGGGAATACTTATCACTGGTCTTCTGCAGGTAATAGTTGGGATAGGCATTTTTGTGGAAAAGTATCACCGATAGTAGAACAACAGCGTAAATGGTAAGATTCTGGCAGATTATATCAAATATTTAGTATAAGGGTGACCCATGACATATGGGGGAACTGTATTTTGCAAGCAAAGTGTCCCATGTTTCATGGGTAGCGCTGATCACAAAATACAGTCCCTTGCATCATCAACATAATAAGAGTGTGCCCACACTATATATTTGGGGAAAAAAAGGGTCAATCCTTGAGTGCTTCAGGTTTTTTTTGGTTTGGCACATCTTGAAAGGGCTTGAATATTTATTGACTTCTCTTTCAAAGCCTATGGCTTTTGAGCGAACGTAAGTTTATATTGCCCTATAAAAGCACTATTTAACTCCATTTATTTCAAAATGTTCTTTAGTGAGTTCTTCACTCAGTGGAATTCAAGCAGTGTATTGAGCCCTACCACTTTCAAAGGTCACCCACCACCGCTGCCCTTAGTGCATGGAGACACTGTTGTTTTATACCTGCTAGTGACCTCTGTGCCAGAGACAGAGTTAAACAGTGTTGCAAGACCTGCCCTAAATAGGGCCGGCCTTTGGATGAAATGAAACTGTCAGTCCTGCAGCAGCTACTCCTTAGCAAGATGCTTCTGGTTTCAGAACTAACTCACTCTAGACCAGGGGTCTTCAAACTGTGGGGCGCGACCCCCAAGGGGGTCGTGGAGCGATGCAAAGTGGGTCGCGCCTTCCCAGTCACACTTCTGCCCAGGCCCAAGGGCTTCAGCCCCCCTCTTCCCCTGTCCTGTGTCTCAACCCGGGCTACTGCAGTGCAACTCAAGATTCTGGGGGCTCAGGTGGGCAGTGTCTGGAGTCTTATCTCCGGCACGCCTCAGTTTTTCACAGCTCTTTAAAGACCATCTGCATATTTCCATGCCTTTGTAAACTGGTTACAGAGGCTTAGGTTTTTTCCTGGTTCCAATACCCCCTGGGTCACCACTTTGCCTATTTCTTACATTTGTATTTTACATTTACTGCTTTAGTGTGAGAATGCATTTCATGAAAAGGAATATAAAGTAGGGTTGCCGAAAGCAAAATGCCTGCCGTGTTTTGTGTAAAGAGCCTGCACAGACCTCCTCTTGACACTAAAAAAACATATAAATAAAAAAGTATGTATGTATTTGTTTTGTGACTTTTCTGTCTTTGTTCTCTTTAATTAGCAGCCCAGGATCATTGAGGCAGCCCTAGAACACAATTAAAAGTGCTTTCTATTTATATTTGCGGGTCAAAGTATGCACAGATAAGTGCGGAAGATGCAGCTTTAGGTGACTGCTTATTTTTGTACTAACTGGGCCATCAAAATAATCTGCTGGCAACCCTAACCTTAGGACTGTAACTTTGTTGCAGGATCTGTACATTATTTATTTCCTCCACCCTCGATCCCCGATTAATGCCATAATAGCAATAGTTTAACTTGGTTCTTAAACCCTATGCTGCCGTCAATAGCACACTGAGCTACTTCAAGTGTCGTGGAATGCACCCTGTAGTCAGACAACTCACTCCACATTATCGCCCTTCACTTTCGCGCTCACCCTGCACTCTCAGCGATCACAATGCACTCACACTGATCACCATGCATTCACACCATTCACCCGCTCACCCTGCACTCACAGCAATCACTCTGCACTCACAATGCACTTGCGCTGTTCACCCTATACCTCACCCTGCAGTCCCATGAGTAAACTACTCATCCTGCACTCATGAGACACTTCACTCACCTTTGCCCCCTTATTGCTCAATATGCAACTCACTCAAACAAGCCCATCAGTAAACATACATACATTTGTCCCATTCTGAACTTGCATCCGCACCCAAGGTCATACGCCACCTCACTCAACCTGCAGTCACTCCTCTTACCCTACTGGCACACTGTTGCATCTCTCACTGTGCACTCACATGGGCACTCTTGTCACCCACACAATGCAGAGGGTTAATGTGCCTGCTACAAAGAATATGTACCATGCAGATCACAGAAATGAGTTTTAGTAAACAAAGAGTAGCGCTATAAAAAAATGACGAGGTGAATTAGAAATGCTGAGGGGCACGGGAGGTGATGGGGCCATGAGATAAACGCGAGAGACTGTTTGAGATGAGGCATGAAAAGACAGAATGGCAAGAGGTGAATAAAGGTGAAGTGAGAGGTTGAATGGGGAGAATTCAGGTTTTGTAAAAAAGGGTGAAAGAAAATGGCCTGCAAAGTGAGAGAGGGTTCCGGGGTTAGGAGAAGAGAAAGGGATGGAAGGGAGGGGGTGAGAGGAAAACTGTATGTGTAAACTGCTTACCTCAGCACAAAACCGCCAGGGTTTTAAGGGACCTCTGCTTCTCCCAGCCAGGGCCAGGTGAGATTCTGATGTGGCAGCACGTATTCCTGCGGAGTGGAAGGCCCTTCACAAAGGTTGACTAGATGGGGTGAAATCTTTCCTCAGTATTATTGCATGTAAAAAATTTCAGAATAATGAAGCAATGCTATCCTGACATCGGCATCACATAACATGATTTACATTTTCTTCCCATACAATTTAGTCAAGCCTGTTGTGTAATTTGGTACTCACCTGCCCTATAATTCCATTAGCCCTGTCTACAGGTTCAGAAATGTTTGTAAGGAGGGGGTCCTTATGCCTCAAAATGTTCCCAGGGGGGGGTGGTCTCTGCATCCAAAAGTTTGAAGACCTCTGCTCTAGACCATCAGAAACTGGGCTGTTTCCTCAACTCTAGATGAAGAAGCAAAACTGAAAGGTGGAAGGTGCGGAATCCCTGATGTGAGTCAGAATTCCTATTACTGCTCACCTGCAAATAGGAACCATCTTCTCCTCGGTCACATCTTTACCACTGCTGCTTCAGTCTAAATGGGGGGTTGTGCTACAGAAACGGTAAAGGGATGATTTCATGTTTACCTTCCAGTGTAAAACTTGTTTCATGACTGGAAAGTGCTTTGCTTTAATTTTCTTCAAGGGGGTGTTGCATCAGTGGTATGTGGAAGATCCCATGCTCCCCCCAATGATTTTTGAGGTAAAGCCCTATCTACTGACAATACTAGATAGGTCTTCGTGACAAAATGTTACACCATTTCAACTCATTTGCAAAGTAAGTTCATCAAACCTTCAAACTTTGAGCGTGTGCTGCACCGTACATCAAATATACAAGTGGGAACAGTTTAAAAATGAATCTAAGCATATTGGGTGAATTTGCTAATACTTAAGGGTGGATTGGGTCAACAAAGGTGTTGCAAAGATGGCGCAAAGCATGCAGGAATTTACTTTCTATCACAATTCATGGTTTGTGTTGGAAAGTTGCCTAAGTAACACAAAGTAGCACTATACACTACTTTGCGGTAAGTGAAAATCCCAAAGGTTGTACTTGGTTGTTTCAATGCAGCCACCCTTGAGCTTTGAGGCAAAACAGGAAGTTTTAAAAGTATCAACACTTTTCCATCTTTTCGTGTGTCTGCACTGTACCGCACACACACAAAATAGAGAAAGTAATGAACTATGTCAAAGCATAGTTTTTGCTCAGGAAGGTTACCCTTGCAGTACAAAACCTATGCTTGAAATCACGCCTATACGTACCCTTGCAATATGGTGCAAAAGACACGTGCTTTGGCAAGCTGTTTTTCTCTGTCCCTTTGACACCATGCAGCCGAGTAACTTTCATTGCTAAGCTGTGTTGAATGAAAAAGCAAATTTGCCCCTAGATTTCGAATTGCGAGAAAAGACCTATCTAGCATTGCCATCTGCTTCTTCTAATAACTCTATTGAGAAAGGGATTAGATGTATTTATTTATAATTTCAGTTCAAAATGAGAATCCCTATTCCCATGAACTTGTTACCAATAAACATATTCCAGCATGTCTTTATTCCCCTTCCGTAGTTATCATAATCTGGTCATTAATATGTCCCTGCCGTATTCCTGTAAGACCGCAAAGCTCCTAGGTTTCAAAGTCCTGCATGAAAGCCATTCATCTTTCTGTTTCCCATTGATTTTCCTAAATGGTAATGGCGGGCAGAAAATTACAGGTCTTTTTAAATAACAAGCCTGTTTAGAAAGCTCATTCTTTATCAGCTTTTCTTCATTTGTTTCTATTTGAGCTATTCGTCATGATGCAGAAGCCTGAGCTAACCTGCGTGGTCAGCTCTACGACCACGAAAACATGATGCAATTCAGTCCTCCAAACTGCAATGTTCACATCCGTTTTAATTAAATCAGATAGAGACAAAGATGTATTAACCATGTTTGTTAACTGATAAGTAACCTAAGAAGCTGCCATTCTAGATAAAGTAAAAAAAAAAACTGCAAACGTCAAAGTATCTTTTAATTAACCAAGCTTTTACCTGGACCATTATTTACATTTAAAAGGGAAAATGGAAGAAACATCTGTCTTATAATATGCATGAATTCATCACCAAACTTGTATTCATTCAAACGATTAATCTACAATGTGCCCCTGCATCTATTGTTTTTTAAATGATTATGCCTAAATCTATTACATTTTAAATGTCTTTCAAGATACAGTCACGAATTGTGAGTAAGCAGTTGTTGTAATATGACCAGCAATATAATTTGTTCATGTCTATTATGAAACACATAGTTTCATTATGTAATAGTCTGTATCTCCTACCCAGCGGAAGACATTGCATTGTGGGTTGAAAATGGTTAACTTACCTCTTTTTACCACCCATCCAGCACATCGCATTTGCATCTGTTTATTTGTGCCCTCCTTATTCACGACCGCAACCAAGACTTTGGCTGTAGCATGGGGGAGGTGACTACACCTCCCAGAATACCTGGTTCTCACAGCTCGTAGTGGTGACGCGGAGGAAGGCGCTGGAGCATCATAAATACAGCAGCAGTTTCTTGCAGTACGCCACATGCACGGGCCCAGGGGCGTAGGAGACACTAAAATTCTGGGGGGGACAGGGACAACCATGTGGACTTTCCATTGAGCCTATACAAATTACCGCCTGTTAAACAAATACAGTCGCATAGTTTTGAAGTGAAATATTGAGAAAAGCAGACATGTAGTCACAGTTTGCATGTATGCTTTATTGTTATTTACATTCACATAGTAATCAGGCCAAATGTTAAAAAAAACATGCATATGAATCTTGCATGTTCATGCACCAAGCAAAGAAAGGTCGCTGACTTTGGGTGAGGACGTTGTGTTTGTAAGTGCATTATGGTTTGAAAAGTACCTGCTGCTGCATTCCTGGTCCCCAGCAATTTTCAGGCAACAATAAAAATGTGAAGATAACTTTGTTGATTAATGTTCTTTATTGAGAGAGATCGGAGGTTTGTCTAGTGGAAGTTTTTTGACTCATGGTAAGGTAGCCACAGTGGGGTAATATAATATGCCTACACAAAGAACGTGTGCCACACAGATCACAAAATGCATATAATGTAAATAGGTCAGTGAGTTACTGCTTTTGTCTGACATTCATTTGCTATTTGCAGTTTATAGGTTAAAATCCTAACATTGAAAAGTAAGCTAGTAACCGTTATCAAAGAGCTGCATGACAACTTCAAGGTATAGATTAAAACGTTATGACTTTTCCCCAGTCTTTCATTATCCTAAGGTTGGAAAATGGGTTCATTAGGATGGAAACCAATTCTGATTATTAGAGAGAATCCCCCAACTATGGTGTTAAGCTTTAAATTCTGAGTTGGTGCTTCTCTAGTATTGCAAAGCCATCTGTGCCCTGGGCACTCCCCAAGTTTATGCTGACTGGTACTGGTGGTACCTGACTCTGACTGACCCTGGGCTCTGTCTGAACAGGCCCAGGGCCAGTGCTATGTTGAAAGAGACACTTAAAAATACAGGGAAAACACCTATATACACTAGGGTGTACTATCACTTAGGGTACCTCCATGATTGACATGACCTCTCCTATACGGCCCTAGTACTTAATCGGGCATGGGGATTGAAACTACCTTTAAGTCCCTAGTATATATTAGGGCATAGTGGTTTAGACGCCAGCAGCCCCTTCCTGCATTTGCATGTGTGCACTGCTGTAGCCTTAGGTCAGTTTAAAAGCAGGCCCGTGTTGGAGGACTGCTTTTAAAATCCAAATTGTGCCCAATCTTGACTTTTGAATTTGGGGCACTAAAAAATTGATAAACTACAATGTTGGGGCATATTAGGTATCCCCAGGGGTTCCCCTAGGTGTCCCAGGGGTTAGAGGTCACGTATCTACAAGGAGGACCCTTATAAAATGAGTGTTATATGCCCTGGGTTTAGTGAAATTGCAATTGTAGTATAGTCCTTCTCAAAATCGGCTTTTGTGCTAGGAGCACTGCAATATTTTGATATAATCAGAACCCCTAAAGTCTTTTCTATGTATTCTAGGGGTGCGGGGTCCTGTAGGTATAAGGAGGATCCTTATGTAGGCCCTGGTATTGGAGAAATTAATTGGCCAGGTAATTTTTCCATTGCTGATAAATGCAACAATGCGGTATTGTTGAATGTATTCTAAAATGTACAGACAAGAAGTTATAAGACGTTCTTGTCTGCAAGCCACAATTCAGCCCTCTAGTGCCCTGCCTTGATTTGCCAGAGGTAAGTGGATTGGACTGGCTGTTTGAAGAAGTGATAAATGACCCCTGGAGTTAGGAGGCCTGTCTGGGAGCAGAGGTTTCTGGGCATAGGAATGCCAGAGCTAGGGGGAGGGGTAGTAAACAATGCTCTCCAAGAAAAGGAGACAAGCTGGTAAAATGACTTTCATTTACACCTCTCCCACAGCCGGATGGGGGGGATGAAGGAGGAATTGCCAGATATAAGGGGAGTGGACCTAGGTAGATGAAGCCATCCTGTAGGCTGGTTTAGTTAGTTCTGCTCCATCTGATGGAAAATCAGCCATGATGAATTTTGGAGAAATTGTGCTCTCTTTGGAAAAATAAAGCCACACTTTAGAGGAATTGGTCATTTCCTGGACCTCATTGGGCAGGAGTGTCTTCCTTCTTGACCCAGAGGACTTGGAATAAGCATCTGAAAGGGCCAAGCCTCTCAGATGATGCTGCTTCAAACTTGGGAGAAGAAGGCTCCCTGCTGAGGAGTTTGATTTGAACCAACCAGGCCCTGGACTGAAGATTGTGCCTGTTGCAAAATTTTAGAATTACAGTCCTATGGACTACCTTGCTTCAAAACGACTAAAGAGTGGCCTCCCTGCATGCTGAAGGTTAACAGAGCACACCTGGACCACCAAGAATCCCCAGCCTGGAGAACTACCAGTGAATTTGAAAGGGTTTTTTCCAAGAGGATTGTGGTAACTGAAGTCCATTTCAAGGACCATCTTGGAGATTCCAGACCCTTGGAGTAAGTTTTGGACACTTTGAGACCCTTTGGAAAACTTCAGGAAGAAGTTCCCGAGGTTTGGAGAAGTTTGGAGCAACATTGGAAAAAAGCTCCATAAGTGGACCGACTCACTCTAGCCAGCCAAGCCGACAACGTTCAACAATGAGTTGGCCTGCCGTTGAGGTTCCTCCGGCTGAAAAGCTCCAGGGGTCAGACTTCCAGAGTTTGATCCGGCGTAGGTGGAAACCTAAGCTGGCGAACCCTCCAGCCTAGTGAAAAGCATTGAGGGACCCTGCAAGAAAAAGCTCTGCAAACATTTCCAGTTCCCAACTGAGAAAAGGTGACCGGGGCCAACCGTGAGAGCCAAGCCACCCACCATCAACTGTGTGCCAGCCTGCATCCCTAGCTTGTACCGCTGAAAAGCTCGGGAGGTTGGACTTCCATAAGTTTGACTGGGAGTTCTTGCAAGGCAAGCCGGCGAACCCTCACCGAATCAGGGCTGGCTGAGAGCTTCGACGGACCCCATGAAGAAAAGCTCCAGAAAAGTTTCTAAGTCAGAAGGTAAGGTAAGCAGGGCTTTATCGTGGTTGGCCTGAAACTTTGACTTTGAGCAGGTCCAGCGTGACCAGATGTACCAAAAGGGGATATACGTTTCTATGTGCTATATCGTGCAAAAATTTTTAAAGTCATATTCCCGGTTCCCTACATTGGATTTTTTTCATTTTAAAGAAAAAAATATTTAGTATTTTTATAAATTGGTGTTGGATTTTTATTGTGTGTTGTGTCTTAATTATTTACTGAATTGGTGTTTTTAAATGCTTTACATACCTGCTCACAGCCAAACTAGCAAGGGTTGAGCATGAGAATAATTTTCGAAGACCGGTACAGAGCTATATATTATGGTAGTGTCCTTATTGCTGGGGACAGATACAAATTTTCCCCTACTATTAACCCACTTTCCAACATCCAGACCAAGCACTCTTAAACAATACTGTCTACAATTATGGATGACATGTGACTCCTACACCCTGTAGTTTTATTTAACATTTCCTATACACAGATTTACACACCTATGATTGACTGCCTCTGCGTAGTGTGAATGGTGTTAAGGTCCTGACACCCTGCACGGTATGAGTGGCGCTGTATATCTAATTAAATGCATCTGAGAGAGTGGTTATGGAGACTTGGGCAGCACTATTAAAGGGTGGTAGTGAGGGAATCCGTGTCGGAGCTGGGTTGTTGAATACCAAGGCTGTCTATCTGATTTCATCCTTCCTCCTTTATCCACCAACATACTCTCCCTCCACATTATCTCACTCTTCCAGGTTCTTTTTCATCGTTGCTTTCTCTTTTTTCTCTGTTTTCCATATTTCCCTTCCTCCTTCTGCCAACAACTCTTGATGCCTTTCTCTTGTTCGGTTTTACAGTCTGATGGTTTAAATATTGTACCGGTCTCTAACAATGAATACAGTTATGCCTCACCTGCAGACACCAACTTAAATTAAGCATCTTAGCTTGCAGCCCAAAAAGGAAATGCCAGAGTGGCTATTCTGGACCTTTCTGCATTGTATATCATTCCTGAAGAGCAGATACACCCTTTTCTCTCCTTTCTGCAAGACACAAGGATCCAGGCCTTCTCCCTTCCCTATGGAAGAGGGAAGTGTGCGTGGTGATCGGTCTCTCTGACTGTCAGGGAACTGCCCCCCATTGTACTATGGCGGGCAGTAATGCAGTCATCAATGGCGGTGGAACTGTCAACGACGCGGTGATGTGGCAGTCTCACCACCATTATAATCACCCCTTAAGTTTAATATGCATGCAAATCCAACATTACCAACCCCTGGTAAGTTGCACTACTAGTGCTGAAAAAGTCCAATGGCGGTACCAACGGACGAGGTGGACTCGCCTCAAGGGTCTTGTGACCTCAGTGACAGAGTCACTGTCACTCTAGTGTGTGCTTCTTCGTATGCCTGCTCGCAAGACTGGAGGTGAACTGCTTGGATTGTGGTGGATAGGCCTTCAAGGTTAACCCACACTTGCCACCGTTAGGGTCATCTGCTGGTGCTAAGACATCCTAAGGTCTATCGGGCCTTCTAATGTGTAGCATCGGAATGAGCTCTGTCAGGAGTGTGGTTTGGTGGACTGGTCATGAAGGCTGAAAATGGTGCTCCAGTTCCAAACTTGGCTGCTCTGGCCAGAGTGCCACATCCTCTCCCCCACTGAACACCATACTGCCCCACTGAGAGAAACTGGCACTGCCTTCAGCTACAATCCAATTGTGCTGAGACTCAATTTAAATGATGCATTGGACAAGAGTAAAATGCTGCCTGAAAAAAAAGTAACAACACCCTGTAAAAAGCAAACACTGAATGCAAGGATGAGCAAAGCATGTGACATGTAAGCAGGAACAACATGGTTACCTTAACAGTTTTAAACTCATTATTCAGAAATCAGTAAGTGATTTTGCCTGAAAAGTTCAGAACATGACTACAGGACCAGGAAGCGACCCGTTTCAATGTCCATTGCTTATTGCTTTCAATGGCCGCCATTTTGGGAAGGGGAGTCCCACGAGCCTGGCCGGAGTTAGCGGTCCAGTGCTCGGGTGGGACAGGACACAAAAGGGCCAGCTGGGCAGGGGGTCGCTGCAATCTTCAGGCTGTGGCAGAGCCTGAGGCCCGCTTGAGGTCTGCTGCAGGGGGAAACATTCCGAGAGCTGTGCCCTGAAACTGCTATTAATTACGCCGCTCGGCGATATTTTTTAACTACTTTTTAAATTGCATTGTTGTGGTTTTGATGCACTAACCCCATTTTCGTTGTGCAGGATCCCGGCGCTCCCACACTCCTTCACGGTCTTCCCTCGTTGATCCTCACCAGCCCCGGTGCCGAGAGAGTAGAGGGCGGCCGCCATTTTGGGAAGGAGAGTCCCACGAGCCTGGCCGGAGTTAGCGGTCCAGTGCTCGGGTGGGACAGGACACAAAAGGGCCAGCTGGGCAGGGGGTCGCTGTGATCTTCAGGCTGTGGCAGAGCCTGAGGCCCGCTTGAGGTCTGCTGCAGGGGGAAACATTCCGAGAGCTGTGCCCTGAAACTGCTATTAATTACGCAGCTCGGCGATATTTTTTAACTACTTTTTAAATTGCATTGTTGTGGTTTTGATGCACTAACCCCATTTTCGTTGTGCAGGATCCCGGCGCTCCCACACTCCTTCACGGTCTTCCCTCGTTGATCCTCACCGGCCCCGGTGCCGAGAGAGTAGAGGGCGGCCGCCATTTTGGGAAGGGGAGTCCCACGAGCCTGCCGGAGTTAGCGGTCCAGTGCTCGGGTGGGACAGGATAGAAAAGGCAATGTGCTTCCGGGAGCGCAGCGGGCGCGACGCGAAGGAAAAATCGTCTGTGCCCGTCCGTGACCGCACGGGACCCGGGGCCTGTCACCATGCCCGATCTGCCCTGGAATACTCACCCAGGTACCTGCTTTCCTTATGTAAGAGCTACCCCGTAGACCCAGCAACCGCCTCCCACATCTCGGCCCTAGGCATTGCCCGACTCCCACCCCCACTGGAGGCTATTAATCCCCTGTCCACACCCTCCAGCAGCTCCCCGCACCGGGTACTTCCATCACCCTATTAAATACTAGGTCGGCAGTCGTGCATCAGCAGGAGATCTTCAACCTCCTTGACAGCGACAGTCCCGACATATTGTGCCTAACCGAGACATGGTACCGTCCTGATTCCCAACCCAGTGTTTTGGCGGCCCTTCCTTCTTCTTATTCCATTCTACGGGCCGACCGACCTGATGGCAAAACTGGTGGTGGGGTTGCCTTAATCTTCAGTGACAACCTCCGGTTTCAAATACTGGCATCCCCCTCTTTGCCTGCAGCGGACTGCTTGGTTGCGCGCTCTGTTTTACCCAAATCCCCCGTAATTTGTGTGTTGGTTTACCGCCCTCCCCAACCCTCTTCCCAGTTTATCCTTGCTTTTCAGGAGCTGCTGGCCCCTTTAGTGGTTAACAACGCTACTGTACTTGTGCTTGGTGATTTTAACTTTTGGCCCAGTGATCCCGAAGAAGACCTCACTTCTAAGGATTTTACCTCACTGTTATCAAGCTTAAATTTTATCCAACACGTCCGTGCCCCTACACACTCCCGGGGCCACATCCTAGACCAAATATGGACCCTTAATTTACCCACCACCAATCTGTCCATTGTTTCTTGCGTATGGTCCGACCATCATTTACTATCATTTTCTTTGGACCTTCGCTTGCGAAATGCCCCTCTTGGTTCCAAAACCCTTTGGGCTAGGAGCTGGAATCGTGTTGACATCCCTGCGTTCTGTGAATCTTTAACTGCCACCTGCCCTGATCTCACTAATGTGCCTCCTCAATCTCAGCTGGCCACTCTGGATAGTTGGCTAACTCATCTCCGTGACCAAAAGGCCCCTTTGAAGAAAGTTACCATCAACCACCATCACCATGCTAACAAGTGGTTTACCCCTGCTCTGAAGGCAATTAAATTAATCGTCCGCCAAGCAGAACGGGCTTGGAGGTCGAAATACTACACCACCTTGCTTTCAGAGTATAAAAAAGCCATCCAAGAGGCCAAGAAAGATTATTTCTCGCTACGCATATTGGCAGCAGAATGCCAGCCTCGTGAAATTTTTGCAACTGTTCACGAGTTAGCTCTATCAGACAGGCCTTCACCTACGATCATGTCCTCTCAGTCATTGTGTAACTCACTGAATGAGTTCTTTATCGACAAAGTTGCACAAATAAAAGCACACATCCCCCTCCCATCAAACCCTTCACTAGACTGCTCTTCACCACAGAACACCCAGTGCCTTATTCATATCCCAGAGCTAACTAGTGAGTCCCTCTTTCCGCTCCTTAAGCGTGTAAAATCAGGGTCTCCATCTGACACTTGCCCGGCCGCATTCTGACCCAGGTGTTCTTGGCTTGCCCTGCTCCTGCCCTCACTGTCTTAAATGAGACTTTCTCCATTGGCCTAGTCCCCACTGCATTCAAATCTGCCACCATCATCCCCATTCTAAAGAAGCCCGGGGCTGACCCTTCTTCTTTAGTCAATTACCGTCCCATATCCCTGCTCCCCTACTTGAGAAAGGTGGCTGAGGCGCATGTTTCTCAGGTGCTGAGCTCCTTTATAGAGGACAGCAATTACCTGGCCCCATGTCAAGCTGGTTTCCGCCCACGACACTCAACCGAGAAGGTGGTGATCTCGGTCATGGACCAACTTAGGGAGGGACTCGACGCCAACACCCCCAAGATCCTGGTCCTATTGGACTTATCCGCCGCCTTTGACACTGTGGATCATGACATTCTTTTGTCACGTGTCAGGGCGGCGGGGATAGGGGGATCGGCATTAGCTTGGGTCGAGTCCTTCCTGATGGACCGCACTCAGACAGTTCATCTAGGCACCTTCTCGGCTCCTCTGTGTAATGTTAACTGTGGTGTTCCCCAGGGGTCTGCTCTTTCCCCTTTATTATTTAATCTTTATATTCTTCCACTGGTGTTTGCTTTACAGAACATGGAGGTCACTGTATATAACTATGCAGATGACCTGCAACTCATCTTTGATCTATCTTCCCCTTCAGGAGTTGGCAGTTTCCAGTCCGTCATGCTATTTATCCGAGACTGGATGAACATCAATCAGTTAAAACTCAATCCGGATAAAACAGAACTTGTGGCGACGGGCGGTGCTGCCAACCCCTGGTCCCCTTCTTTTTGGCCCCTCTCACTTGGGCCCCCTCCTCTCCCTTCTTTTTCAGTTAAAACACTTGGGATCACGCTTAATAATCAATTAACTCTTCACTCACATATCAACTCGGTGGTTTCCTCCTGTTTTTTTACACTACGAGTTATTCGGAAAGTTGCCAGGTTTTTTTCCACTTCTGCATTAAAGCTGATCCTAATGGCCATGGTCCTGTCAAAGATTGACTATGGCAATATCATCTATAATGGAGCTCCTGCTTATGCCCTGCAACGCCTGCAGCTGGTACAGAATCAGGCGGCCCGCCTGGTTTTTGGTTTATCTAGGTCCCATCATTCGACCCCTCTGCTCAGGAGCCTACACTGGCTGCCTATAAAACAACGGGCCAGGTTCAAGTTGGGGTGTTTGACTTTTCAAGCAAGAGCGGGCACAGCCCCTGCTTTTATCAACTCGGCAATTTCTCCCTATGTTCCCCCTAGGGACCTTCGCTCCTCTAAACTGGCCTTGCTAACTACGCCTCGCTTTAAAAAGAAACGGTCAGGGGGGCAGAAGTTTGCTGTACTTGCACCCACCCTTTGGAATGACCTCCCTCTATCTTTAAGACTCTCCTCTTCCTATATGGAGTTCCGGAGGTCGCTAAAAACGCTCCTATTCCAGCAGGCTTTCGGCTCCTAGCTCTCTTCTTGCTCTCACTTAGTGACCTCTCCAGCGCCATGAAACTGATTCAGTGTACGTGCGCTTTATAAGTCTTTTTAAATTCAAATTCAAATTCAAATATCCTTACAAAATGTAAGCATTTTGGTTTAAAAAAGACCAAGGGGCATATTCGCAGGCAGTAGCGATATTTATCGCTAAATGCGCTTAGCGCACTTTTTTGTCATCGCTGCCTATCTCCGGATATTATCGCAGAGATAACTTGCTATTAGCAACGTTTATCTCCAATGCGATAAAATATCCGTCGATAGCGCTTCAATTCGAGAATATCGCTGGAAATCCAGCGATATTCTCGCATTAACGTGAATGGGGGCTTAATGTGATAATCCACCCCCCATTGACTATACAGGTAAGTCAGCTTTTTAGCAGGCATTAGATTCTAGCGATAACCGCGCTTAGCGTGATTTTTTTTATCGCTTCGCCTGCCTTGCTAATAGGCGATAGCTGTGTTAGCGACTGCTTTCAGTCGCTAACAGTTTGGGTATGCCCACTTTGCATGTCATTAGCAATAAATATCGCTGACATGCAAAGCGGGCCCCAAACCTGTAGCTATCGCCTATGAGCTGTCGCTAACTCCTGTTAGCGACAGCTTGCTAATAGGGCGATAGAATTATTGCCGATTTAGCGGGAAAAAGCCCTGCTAAAGTGGCAAGATTGCCCTTGCTAATATGCCCTCAAAATCCCTCAACACAGAGCTGCGGTACACATTTTATAGGCTAAAATAATTAAAACTGTTGAAAACACTCATATTAAACGTTTTCCAGTCCACCCCTCAACCAGATATTGCAGTCCCTTTATGAATGATGCACTTCCCCACCCTGGGAAAACATTGTTGTTCAAAGAAAGAAGATAAAATAAAGTAGCGCTTCAGTGGAAAGCTCTGTAAAGCAGCGCTAAGGTGCATGGGTGTAAATAACAATCTGGCCTGTCTGCTGACCACTCGGTATTGTTTTATTTGGTTATTTAATTATTTTTCTTATTTTGATACTTTTTTCTCTCCGTTCCGAGGTTTTACTTTGGAATAGAACCCTGTCAGAAAATGAGGACTTTTCCAGCCAAAGTGTTCTGCTCGTTTTTGGATCCATTTCAGGGGAAACAAATAAAGAAAAGGAGAGGCAAGAGAGAGTATGTAACAGATGTCTTTTGAAATCAGCACTTAAGGAGGAGCGACAGAAAGAGATGGAGGAATAAAGAGAGGGAGAGGGGAGGAGGGCAGCTGCCAGAGCAGGCGAAGCGGACACTGTCCTTGCCTTTTCGGGGCATGACGGAAAAGAGACACAAGTTTTTTTTTCCTTCTCTGCCCTTCCCAGACTGGCCAAGCCTTACAGCGGAATAACAAAGGGCAGAGGGCGGGTGGCCTCTTTGACTGCAGGCAGGTGAGGTCACAGGTCAAGTACAGGGCCATTAGGTAGCGCTTTCGTGCGCTAATAGCCCTGTGAATAACAAAAGGGAGAGGGGAAATTCTTTTGTCCCCTCGTCCCCCCCACCCACTCCAAAATCTGGGGGGATATGTCCCCTGCGTCCCTCACACTTCCTACGCCCATGCACGGGCCTCACCTGAGAATTGCCCGGGCCAAGACTAGGCCAAGACCGGCCCGCTTGCGCCCGTCCAAGCCCGTCCGCGCATGTTCACGGTCAAACGAGGATGGGCCATCCCTCCTGGTTCTTTGCTGTGGGTCTCTGGCCCTCTCTAAAACTCCCTAAACATTTTCTTTAATATAGGGTAAGAGAAATGAGGAAGAGAAAGAGTGTTGTGCTTGTCTCCAGGGATCGCCCATTGACTGCAATAATTACCAGTTTTCTTACTACAGCCATGGGCAAATTAATATTTAAAGTGAGTGTGTGGAGGAGAGGTCGGGGGTCACAATGAAAGCCTTGTTAACAAGTCCTTTGGTGGGGCAGCCAGCACTCAACAGCTTTCATGCTCAGCAGGAGCCCGAAGCAGCAGCCTCAAACCCCTGTGTGTTTCAGGGTGACCTAGAGAGTGCCACTAACAATGCTATGGGGACCAAGTCTGAAACCTCACACTCACCACAGTTAAAAAAGGCTAAGGCATGTAATAAACCTAATAGAAGCCAAAAGCTACCTGTAGTTTGTAAAAAATCATTCCTGGCAAGGAGAACAAGGGGAAGGCCCCAGCAAAGGAACCAGCAAAACAGGCTATGGGTGAGTCTTTTATACATGCCCAGTTTGCCAGCACCTTGGAAGAAACGTTAAAAATATATTTTGATCCGCTCTTGGTCACTCTTAGCATTATTGACACCGCATTGAAGACCTTATTTGCCTCAAGCTTAACCATTATAGCTAGTGGTATCAAAAAAGTAGCGTAGCTGGATTCCACATCATACTGGCAAATCGCTCAGCTTCTACGGGTCAGGAAAAGTTACAATCTTTCCAAGCGATTAGCCATTAAGATAATATTTCGGCCCTTGAGTCTTTGGCCTGCCCAACCTAAAAGGGAGTAAACAGGGTTCAGAGCCTGGAACAAACAAAGGGGCAACCACAAACTAAATCTGGATCTAATGTATTAGAGAAAGATGAACATTAGGCATCCGATTATGAGAACAAGTACTAACACAGTCCTCCACCTCCCACCAGAAGCAATTCGGCTGGTTATGGTGTTAAAAAATGTTCCCGCCCTACGGTCTAAGAGGGAAGAAGTCACATCACATTTAAAAAACTAAAGCTGTTCGGGTGCAGAGCTTGCCGCGTTGGAAGATGGCCACTTCTTAGGCGCGCTCCTCCAGCAGCTGAACAATCCTTTATAAATCCTGCATGGTTAGAGCCCTGAGGCACCCCCACCTACCTGCAGGCACCTCCGCTACCTTCGCTGCCTTCGCACATGCTGCTTTGCCAAACTCCGACACTGCACCGTAGCTCTGAAACTTCAGCGGCGACGTGCAGGGACACATGGACTTGTGCTGCGCCTTGATTGAGGACTCTGCTGCAACGCAAGGCACGCATGCCGGTGCAAACCATGTGGCAGGAGGCTGTCTCTGCCCTGTGCTCTGTGCTCAGCCACACCACTTTCCCATATCGCTACACATTTGGCCCGTAAATTGAACACCAGGGACATCCAACACACTACGGGGGCACAAACTCATGCAGCTACTGAGGTCGGCACTGGCAAAACAGGTGTGCCCTCCAAATAGAGCTACGCCCCTCTCCGGGTGCCAGCAGCACACTCTAAGACTGTAGACAGACCACCCTGATTATGGAACCTCCACGGCGATATAGGCATACCGTGGCCCAAGGTGTCGACCAACAGCATACCCTATTTTCTCTGGAGTACTGGGCACAGTCTACAACAAAGTCAGAAGTCGGAAGCACATACAGCTCAGTACAAACAGAAGAATCATGGGCAAACCCGACAGAAATCAACCTAAACTCAATTTTGACCAATCTAAATAACCATCGGAACACAGCTCGGAAGATCAACTGCACTTACAACAGTCGGTGGCATCTGCAAGCGGTGTCCCAACTGGTGATGTACAGGTGATGTTCACCACGATCCAGGCAGCTCTCTCCAATATCGACGGTAATATCGACTCACTAATATACAGAGTGGACCGCATGGCGGAGCGCCTGGACCGACACATGGAGCAGCTTGACATTGCAGAACGCCGCATCTCCGAGGTGGAGAACTCCAACACGCAAATGGAGACCAAGCAGGGGAAAATAGACAAGCAACTGGCAGTACTAATGGCACAGGCTGAGGACGCAGAAGCGCGCGCCCACCGAAACAATATACGTCCAATGGGGGTGGCAGAAACAACCAACACAGGCAATATGGAAAGTTATGTGGAAAACTTGCTTACAACAGTACTGGGCTGTGAAACGTACTCGGAAGTCTTCATTATCGAGCGCGCACACAGATCCCTTGCTCCGGTACCACCAACAGGTGCGCGGCCACAACCGATAACAGCCAAGCTTCTAAATTACCGGGACAGGGATGCAGCCCTCCATGAGGCTAGGGAGCTCAGAAGTCTAAGACAAAAGTGCATGGACATCTCGCTCTACCCCGACTTCACGCCGCTTGTCCAAGAGGAGAGGAAAAATGTTGTGCCTGTCAAACAGAAGTTACATGACATGAACATAGCCTCCCCAATGCTATACCCTGCCAGGCTACTAGTAACAAAAGGAGGGAAATCAAAAATCTACAATGACCCAAAGGAAGTACAAAAATTCCTACAACCGAAAGGAGCCCAACCCACACATAGAAGATCACCGAGAGGAAGACCAGATGAACAGGCGACCACATCAGACGTGCAATAATGGATACCCGCCTGCGAGACAGACATTGGTACTCCCACTCTGGTGGACACACTGCTGAGCAGGCACCAGAGGGCGGACCTACTGTTACACCACACCTGAACATAGGGAAAAAGGAGATCAGCTTATCTCATCATAGAAAGATAACTGAGGCGAATACGGTGGTGATAACAAGAATGGTACTGGTTAGTTGGCAATATTGTAATACAGTGTCACTATTATTATTTTGTCAGCTATTGGTCCTGATGAGAACCGGGTGTACTAACTCTTGGGTTTGAAACGCGTCAACCACATAGTTTTTCACAACAAGTGCAACAAAAAGAAAAGTTCCCCATGTTTCATGTTAGTATTTGACAAACACACCAAGTTAAGAGACTAATTAACAGAGCAGAGGGTTGTTCAAAAATAGGCACTGTTGGTTTCAAGATTGTATATTGAATTCAAAACAAGTAATTTTTCTCTGTATGTGTTTTCATTGTTTGTATTTTAAAAAATAATTGTTGTCATTTTTTTGTCTTTGTATTGTACCTAGGTAATGTCCAAAAATGTATTTTGTTTGTGTTTTGTAAAAATGTAAATGGTGGGTGTGGGTTATATATATGATATGTGTATGACAAAAAATTTGATACAAAGAAAAAAATATACTAGTTCATGAAAAAATTTAAATATAAAGAAAGAAATTAAGTGAATTTTCTGGTTTTCACATTGAGACAGGGATGTGTCCCAATTGCAAAGTAAAGTAATAAATAGTGAACAGTATTGGCAATTCTAGTAGTGTTTTGTTCCTGGTTTGACACAGCACCCCCTTCACACTCATCACTGCTATCAAGGATGACCAGGGGCACTATGTTATAGTACAGGGCAACTTTGGAGGCACTCTTTGACAGTGGTCACTACATACGGCCCAAACACTGACTACCCAGGTTTCTACGCACGCATCTGGGCTAAACTGCGTGAACTACCACCCACCGCTGTTATGTGGGAAGGTGATTTTAACACGTCTCGACCCAGCACTAGAAAGTGCCACAGGCAATGACCGGTATGGGAAACAGTTGGCTAAAGCTGTGGAACACGAAAGCATGCTACCTTTCCAACTGATAGCCTACATATCTGACCCGCAAAAACATATTCCCAGAGACAAAATACACCCTGTGATTTGCACGTCACGAGCATGGCACACACTAGCACACAGGGCACATAAACCTCCAATATATGCTCCTGCGCTCCCCATAGACCATCACCCGAGAATCACAGTTACTCAAGAGAAAAATATGCTGGCTCTTCTGAGGGACATGGGCCTAACTGAAATGATTAACCTCTGGTGAAAACTCCACTAGTATACCAAACGCACTACTTTGTAAAGTATGACAGTGAGAAAATATGGATCTATAACTGTTATAGCTACCAAGTAATCACTCAGAAAAACACTTTACTGAAAATATGTTATTGTGTTATTTAAATCTGTACATTTTCATTGCATTTTCAAAATACAATCAATACCAACTTTATACACAATGATGAAAGAATCAAGAAACAAAAACTTTGTTGTATGATTGTTATGAAAACAAGGTCAAACCATTATCATACTAAAATTATGGAAAATAAAGAATCAGCAATCAATAAATTTTGAAACACAACTTAAAGAAGGCCCAATGCATTTCGGGAGGTTCCCTTCTTCAGGGGCACTGAAAGGAAATGAAACATTGTATCAACAATCCATGACAATGTGAAATTATTTATGTTCAATACTGCAAGTAAAGCTCACACATAACGTTATATGAGGGCAGTTCTAATTGATGAAAACACTGGAAAAACTACTGCACATAGAAGCAATTTATGAGCTTATTTTTAGGTCAAAAGTACCAAGAGTATGTGAAAATAAAAAGGGTGAACACCAAAAGACTAGATAAGACACCACATGTATGTGAATGCAGCAAATTAAATAAGAGTCATATGCTAAAAACCAAGTAGATCCAACACCACCATGGTTGTGAATTAAAAGAGATGAAAAAGAACTCATGTGCTAAGTACCAAGGTCAAACTGACACCACTGTTAGAATTTTTTTAGCACTGGAATAAAACAGAACTCACTTCTGGCTAAAGATGTGCTGAAATGGAACTGTCGTAATGTGAAAAGTAAAACAGGACGTGGCAGTTCTGCTGGTAGAAACACAGAAACCACATCGATCGTAAGAAGAAAGGAGGGTTACATCAAAGATTGCAAATTGTTTTGCTACTGAGATACTAATTAACTTACTATGATGAACAAAAACTGCTCGAGGTAACAACTGTGACAGTTGAAACAGGATATGTTTGCTATCTCACAATTTGATACCGTCAAATCACTGACTAAAGGTAGACGGGATACAAAAGACGACTTCTTCTGAATCTTTTACATTCAATATGCTCAAAACACTTTAAGGAACCAGGCATGTACAGAACCTATGATGAATTGAACAGAGAGTCTATTAGTATGTTTGTAAAGTCTACATAGAATAAAAGAAACTACTGTAAGTATAAAAGCAAAGTACACCACTGCAACCTGCACTATTAAGGATGCTGCTAGCGTGCTCTAACTAAGACCAATGAGTCTCTCTCACCAGTAAGCGTGTGACATGTCTCTGAATTCCAGAGTGCCAATACTGTCCAATTTAGGTGTTTGAAACAAATGATTCAGAGCAACCTGTGATAAAAAAACGATGCAATATGAAAAAATATGCTTGACACCAAACATGTATTCAAAATTTAAAACATTGCTGTAAACCGAGCTACCTGATTGTGCAACTCACCTAAACATCGAAACAGCCCTTTTTCCAAAACGCGATGTACGGTCTTAGTAAACTGCTCTGCAAATAAAGCAGACCCATGTCAGTGCACAAGTTCAATGAGCCGCAGCTACAAACATCAAATGACTCTACCTCAGCAAAAGATCTTTAGCTCACCTCGAAAACTGTACTCGTATAGCCTCGTCTTCTAAGAAACACTGACGCGAACGCGTATTACTCCCGTTCACCGGTCAATAAATACTGACATGTGACGACTCGCGTAGAGAGAGGACTGTGCTACGTCGCCATATTGTAATAGTAAAAGACGGGAGCGCTCGTGTTTCAATAAAACTTAAACTATTCAAAGGCGCAACTTGTATAGAAGAAGGACTGCGCTACGTTACCATATAGGAAAAATAATAAACCACACTCGTACAGATAAACGGCAGCACTAAGCCTCCATATTAAAAATTGTGAAACCAAGACGCTCGTGTTAGAATAACTAAGATTCAAAACTGCCGAATGGGGTGAGACTAAATAAACACATAGAATCGCAATGAAAATACTGTTAGACAAATGTGACTAAATAAACAGGAGGTGAAACAAATAGCAAGATGTGCGTGCAATTGACGATATACTAATGCTTAGAAGCAATACGAAACTAGGAATCAGAAAGCCCAAAATAGAACAAAAGAAACAATACCAGAGCATGACTGCTATTTGTAATAGATAGGTACATGATATGTGATGTAAAGTATGTAAGAGGATTACAATTCCATCTATACTGATAAAAGACATGATAAACAAGAGAAAATGAACTACTAGGAAAATTAATCACTGGAAGATCATTGAAATCAAATAAGACAAGCAATATACTGGGATCGAGAAACATAATCTCGAACCCATAATTGTATACCCACCATAGAAGACATACCTAATATTAAGACAACCAATTGTGGTACTGAGCTTCAAGTAGTGAAAAAAGTAACAGAATCAGAAAGCACTACTAGTAAATAAGATTAAAGTGAACAAAAGAAATTGAAAAAAGAAGAAAGAAGAGTGGTGTGAAAGATAAACACAATGATGAAAACAAACTGAACACAATGCAACTGACAGAAGAGATCAAGAAACTTAAATCCGTGGAACAAGCTTACCTTGTGTACTAATTGGCCTAAATGTAAACCCATTTACAAAAAAAAAAAAGGCGGAGAGAACAACAATGTAGTACTGTTAAAATCAATACTCCAGTGTTATAATTAAAATAACTTTTTTCATAGAAAACATTAGTATCTCAGTAGCAAAACAATTTGCAATCTTTGATGTAACCCTCCTTTCTTCTTACGATCGATTTGGTTTCTGTGTTTCTACCAGCAGAACTGCCACGTCCTGTTTTACTTTTCACATTACGACAGTTCCATTTCAGCACATCTTTAGCCGGAAGTGAGTTCTGTTTTATTCCAGTGCTAAAAAGTTTTCTAACAGTGGTGTCAGTTTGACCTTGGTACTTAGCACATGAGTTCTTTTTCATCTCTTTTAATTCACAACCATGGTGGTGTTGGATCTACTTGGTTTTTAGCATATGACTCTTATTTAATTTGCTGCATTCACATACATGTGGTGTCTGATCTAGTCTTTTGGTGTTCACCCTTTGTTTCACATACTCTTGGTACTTTTGACCTAAAAATAAGCTCATAAATTGCTTCTATGTGCAGTAGTTTTTCCAGTGTTTTCATCAATTAGAACTGCCCTCATATACCGTTATGTGTGAGCTTTACTTGCAGTATTGAACATAAATAATTTCACATTGTCATGGATTGTTGATACAATGTTTCATTTCCTTTCAGTACCCCTGAAGAAGGGAACCTCCCGAAATGCATTGGGCCTTCTTTAAGTTGTGTTTCAAAATGTATTGATTGCTGATTCTTTATTTTCCATAATTTTAGTATGAAAATTGTTTGACCTTGTTTTCATAACAATCATACGACAAAGTTTTTGTTTCTTGATTCTTTCATCATTGTGTATAAACTTGTTATTGATTGTATTTTGAAAATGCAATGAAAATGTACAGATTTAAATAACACAGTAACATATTTTCAGTAAAGTGTTTTTCTGAGTGATTACTTGGTAGCTATAACAGTTATAGATCAATATTTTTTCACTGTCATACTTTACAAAGTAGTGCGTTTGGTATACTAGTGGAGTTTTCACCAGAGGTTAATCATTGAATTGGGCTGGCTGCCTTTTAACCAAACAGCACACACACATAGTTTGAACGTTTTTCATTATGAGAGTAATAGTCAAGGGAGTGCGCAGGTAAAAAAAACTCCTAACTGAAATGAGCAATATCTTTCCACACTGCCAAGTCATCCCACAGAATGAACCGTCTCTCAGCGCACACTCAAAGATATTTGCATTTTTGCGGCTGCACATGGCTATCAAGGAACTTTTCCCAACTTTTCCAAGCGAGCCACCCCAGCTACATGCATTACAACTCCTATTAATGGCACCCACGCAGCAGGGCCTGGTAATGCGTTTATATAACATTTCACAGGGAGAACAACACCAGACGCAGAATACGTTAATTTGAAGATGGGAGCAACACTAGGTGATACTACAGATGAAGGAGACTAGGATTACAGCTGCATCAAATTACACCTGCTGACCTCAAACTGTAACCTTCGCATTATTTATTTTAAATTCCTGCACCAAATATGCTACACTCCCGCGCAACTACACAGATACGGTCTTAGCGCAGACAATAAGTGTCATAAATGAGGCGCCCCAAATGCAGACTTCTTGCACATAGCATGGTCCTGCCCCCCGCTTCAAGCCTACAGGCAAGAAGTTACTAATGTCCTCACAATTATGCTATCAGAATTCATACCAAACGCCCCACTAACATGCCTCCCCGGAACCCACAAGCTAAGACTGGCCAAGAGACGAAAACTACTGGCAATGGTCCTGCTGTTAGCCAAAAGTCGGATAGCATTGAGATGGGGCAGCAAGCGCCCACCTAGATTTAGGGATTGGGTGGCTGACATGACATACTGCAAAGAGACCCTGGAGGTATATGCAGAGGAATTACCGCAGGCATCCGAACCTAGGGACTTCTGGGAGCCCTTTGTCCAATACCTCAGGTCTACACCGGAGGACAAGATAGTATCCCCCGGTGCGCCACCCAGAACCTGATTTTGAGAGACCCCTCAGACCAGCCCAGATTGGTCATACGACTTGATGGAGACGCTAGCGTGGGGTAGCTGCTTACGGTATACTACATAACATGTTAGATTACTGTTATTGTCGTGGTAGGATCAATGTGCTACATCATGAATTGTTGGACCTCTTCCTAAGCAAGTGTGCTGGGCCTAGATGTTTCTCTTTGTTATAGCTACAAGTCTTGCATGAGACAAAATTATGTACATCTGTATTTCTCTTTCTGTACCACCTTTTATGCTGACCAGGAAAAAGAAAAAAATAACAAAAAAACATTTAAAAAAGCTGTTCAGTAACTGTGAGGACTTATTTATGAACATAAATAATGTACAGAGAGTTTCATGTGTGGGCTCACAGGTAAAGGATGACACAGGATTGTGTTGTTATCAATTTTAAAAATATGATTTTGGTCAGCTCTCTTTTGGAAAAACTTTCCAGACTGAGCCCCTCAAGGAGGAACATCATGGCAGTACCTTTGGGTTATTTTTATAAGCTGAGTGTGCAAGTATTTGCAAGGCCCCAGTACTTTGACCACTATGCATCCCACCCTTTTTCTGTTTCAACTTTTAGTCATTTTCCCCATCCCGTGAGCAAGTCGATTGACTGCATCCACAAGTGTTGATTGCCCCCCTGTTCATGACATCTAGGATTATTGCGACAGACAACAAAGAAAGTGTGTAAACATTTCAATCAATCATTTGTAAAGCGCACTACATACCCGCGAGGGTCTCAAGGTGCTGGGGGGCGCTACTCATCAAACAGCCAGGTCTTGAGTATCCTCCTGAAGGTCAGCAGGTCTTGGGTCTGTCGTAGGCTCAGTGGGAGGGTGTTCCATATCTTGGTGGCAAGGTGGGAGAAGGATCTCCCACCGGTGGTTGTTCTTCGGATGCGCGGGACGGTGGTGAGTGAGAGGTCGGCAGAGTGTAGCTGGCGGTTGGGGATGTAGAAGGAGAGCCATCTGTTGAGGTAGGCTGGTCCGGTCTTGTGAAGTGCCTTGTGTGCGTGGGTGAGGAGCTTGTAGGATATCCTCTTGTTTACGAGGAGCCAGTGCATGGGGGGGTCATGTGGCGTGGTAGGTCTAAGGTTCAGTCATGCTGAGGCGTTTTGGATGCGTTGTAGTCGTTTGATGAGCTTGGTTGGGCTCCTGCGTAGAGGGCGTTTCCGTAGTGGCGTCTGCTGCTGACGAGGGCCTGGGTGACTGTCTTTCTTGTATTTGTCGGGATCCATCTGTAGATCTTGCGGAGCATGCGGAGGGTGTTGCAGCACGAGGAGGAGACAGCGTTGACTTGCTTGATCATTGAGAGCATTGGGTCGAGGATGATTCCCAGGTTGCGTGCGTGGTCGGTGTGTATCGGGGCTGCCCCCAGTGCCATCGGCCACCAGGAGTCGTCCCAGGCTGAAGGGATGGAGCCGAGAATGAGGACCTCCGTCTTGTCCGAGTTCATCTTCAGACGGCTGATCTGCATCCAGTCGGCGATGGCCTTCATTCCTTCATGGATGTTGGCTTTGGCGTTGATGGGGTCCTTGGTGAGGGAGAGGATTAGCTGAGTGTCATCGGTGTAGGAGATTTGATTGAGGTCGTGCTGTTGGGCTATGTGTGCGAGCGGGGCCATGCAAATGTTGAACAGCGTTGGGCTGAGGGAGGATCTCTGGGGTACGCCACAGATGATCTCGGAGGCTTTGGAACGGAAAGGGGTAGGCGGACGATCTGGATTCTGCTGGAGAAGAAGGAGGTGGTCCAATCCAGAGCCTTGTCTCGGATCCTTGCGGCATGTAGGCGTGGGCGTAGTGTGGGGTGGCAGATGGTATCGAAGGCGGCAGAGAGGTCTAGGAGGATGAGTGCTGCGGTCTTGCCGTTGACCAGCAGGGTCCTGATGTCATTGTTGTCGGCGATGAGGGCAGTCTCAGTGCTGTGGTTGCTGCAGAACCCTGACTGGGAAGGGTCCAGGATTTTGTTTTCTTCGAGGTATCGGGTTAGCTGTCTGTTGAAGGTTTTCTCAATGACCTTTGCTGGAAACGGGAGCAGAGATATGGGCTGGAAGTTCTTGAGGTCTCTTGGGTCTGCCTTAGGTTTTTTGAGTAGGGCGTTCATCTCAGCGTGTTTCCAGATCTTGGGAAGGTCGCGGTCTCGAGGGAGAGATTGATGACGTTGCGCAGGTAGGGTGCGATGGGGCTGCTTGCTCTGTTGAAGACGTGGTGCTGGAATGGGTTTGACGGAGAGCCGGAGTGGACTGTGCACATTGTCTTGATGGTGTCATCGTTGCTCACGCTGGCCCAGGCTAGAATGGGATCATGGTCGATGGTGTGCGGAGGGTCTGTTGTGTATATGTCTGTTGAGGCTGTCTAGGTGTTGAAGCTGTCGTGGATGTCTGCTATCTTGTGGTGGAAGAAGTTGGCGAGGGAGTCGCACAGGGCTTGCAACGACAGGATGTTGTTGCTATTGGAGCTGGGGTTGGAGAGTTCCTTGACGATGTTGAAGAGCTCCTTGCTATTGTGTGTGTTGTTGTCGAGGCGGTCTTTGAAGGAGGTCCTCTTGGCCGCCCTAATGAGGTGGTGGTGGTTGCTGATGGCATCCTTGTGTGCTGTGTGGCTATCCGGTGTTTGTTCACTGTGCCATTTCTTCTCTAGTTTCTGGCAGGCTTGCTTGGAGGCTAGGAGTTCTGGGGTGAACCAGCTGGCCCTCTTGCCGGTGTCTCTGTGGGGGGTTTCTTCAGCAGGGCAAGGGTGTTGGCGCAGTCCTCGATCCAGCGCCTGAGGCTGTGGGCAGCGTTGTCGTGGTTGGAGGGTTCGGTGGGTGGGCTGAGAGTGAGGTTTGCGTGTAGTTGGTCTTCAGTGATTTTGCTCCAGCAGCGGCGGGGGATCTGTTGGGTGCGGTTGTGTGTGGTGGGTTTCTGGAAGGCGAAGTGAATGCAGCGGTGGTCGGTCCAAAGGAGGTCGGTGGTGTGGCTGATGGAGATGTGCAGGCTTGAGGAGAAGACGGGGTCGAGCGTGTGGCCGGCGGAGTGGTTGGGCATTGTGATGATTTGCTTCAGTCCGAGGTTGGCGAGGTTATCGATCAGGGTTGTGGAGTTGGTGTCGTTGTTGTTCTCAAGGTGAAAGTTCAGGTCCCCGAGGAGGATTTAGTCAGTGGAGGTCAGGGCCTGCGTGCTGATCAAGTCAGCAATGGAGTCTCTGAACTGGGGGTAGAGTCCGGGGGTCCGTAGACGAGGGTGCCTCTGAGGGTGAAGTTAGGGTCTGTGTGGATCTGGAAATGCATGTGTTCAGCGGTGCTGAGCGCGTCGTCGGTGCTAGTCGAGACCGTGATGCTGTTCTTGTGGACTATGGCGATTCCATCTCCGACTCCATTGGTGCGGTCTCTGCGGATGATCTTGTAGCCGCCGTCTGGGATGACTATGGCGATGTCTGGTGTGGAGGAGACGTTAAACCAGGTCTCTGTCAGGAAGGCGACATCCGGGGATGTTGTGTCTAGCAGGTCCCAGAGCTCGAAGGCATGCTTGCGTGCGGAGCGGGTGTTCAGTAGTATGCATCAGAGGTGGTTGGGATCTTTCTTGGCGGGTGGTTCGTCGGCTCTGAGGCTGGTGTAGCTGTAGTTCTGGCAGGTGAAGGGGCTGTGTGGGTGTTTCGGGTGGCCTTGAAGCAGGTGTGGCTCCACCCGGAGTTGAGAGCTTGCAGAGTTCTGGCGTCATAGTGGTGGTGGTCGTCGTGGCGGGTGCGGGGGCCAGGGGTTCTGGCTCTGGGTGTGGTCCAGGCACGGACGGGCGCAGATGGGCACAGACGGGCACAGACGGGCTTGCCTTAGGCGTGCCTTCAGCGTGACACCGGCGTGGGCGCACAGCTGCTGGCATATATGGGGAGGTGGGAGGGAGGAGCAGCTGGGAGGCGGGAGGCGGTGGTAGCGAATGCGCAGAGGGCATTCAGGGGGGCAGGTCTGCAGGGTTGGCAGCGGCGAGGGCGCTGAGGGACAACGAAGGTAACAGAAGGAAAAAGGGGCACAGAAACGAGGGAAAAACGAGTGGCACTGAGCGCAAAAGGGCATAAAAAATGAGGGGAACAAAGGGCAGAAGGGAACAAAAAACAAGTGGACAAGAAGGCAAAAGGGCACAAAAAAAACGAGTGAAACAGAGGGCAGAGGGCACAAAAAAGGAGACGTACAGAAAGCAAAAGGGGCACAAAAACAAGGGAAAAACAAGTGGCACAGAGGGCAGAAGGGCACAAAAAAAACAAGTGGAACAGAGGGCAGAAGGGCACAAGAAACGAGTGGAACAGAAGGCAGAGGGGCACAAAAAATGAGGGAAAAACGAGTGGCACAGAGGGCAGAAGGGCACAAAAAACGAGTGTAACAAGGGAAAAGAGTCACAAAAACGAGTGAAAACGAATGGCACAGAAGGCAAAAAGGGAACAGAAATACTGGAAAAACGAGTGGCACAGAGGCAAAATACAGAATACATAAATATAGGGGCAGCTAAGAACAGAAGGCAGAACAGGCAGAGAGGCACGGGCAGCGAGGGGAACAGAAGGGAAAACCGGGCATGGACATGTGGGCAGCGAGGGGTACAGAAGGAAAGACCGGGCAGAGAGAGCACAGGGACAGTGAGGGTAATTTGGGGAAGAAAAAGGGGCAGGGACCACATACAGGCAGTGGGGGACGACAGACAACAGCAGTCACAGACACAACAATGAAAATACGGGCAATACAATAAATGCAATAAAGCGGAGGATGAACAAACCTACCTACGGCCTACCACTGGCCACCAGGGAGGCGCAGGTGGTAGCCTGCGGGTGGTGTAGGGCCTCCAACTCCCTCAGCAGAGGCAGCTGGGGCAGGGACACACAGGTGATGCTGTGCGGAGGGGGTGCAACCTACTTGGTAGGGTCAAGGGTCGCTCTCCTCACCGTGCTGCGGCCGGCCTATATGGGGAGGTGGGAGGGAGGAGCAGCTGGGAGGAGGGGGCAGCGAGTGGGCAGTCAGGGGGGCGGGTCCACAGGGGATGCAGCAGCGAAGGCAGTGAGGGACAACAAAGGTAACAGAAGGCAAAATGGGCACAGAAACAAGGGAAAACAAGTGGCACAGAGGGCAGAAGGGCACAAAAAATAATTGGAACAGAGTGCAGAAGGGGACAAAAAACGAGTGGAAAAGAAGGCAGAGGGGCAAAGAAACAAGGGAAAAATGAGTGGCACAGAAGGCAGAAGGACACAAAAAAACAAGTGGAACAGAGGGCAGAAGGGCACAAAAACTGAGTGGAACAGAAGGCAGAAGGACAAAAAACGAGGGAAAAACGAGTGGAAGGGGCACAAAAACACAAGAAAAAAAATGAGTAGCAGAGAGGGCAGAAGGGCACAAAAAAAGGAGTGGAACAGAGGGCAGAAGGGCACAAAAAACGAGTGGAACAGAAGGCAAAAGGGGCACAAAATTAGGGGAAAATTAGTGTCACAGAGGGCAGAAGGGCACAACAAAAACGAGTGGAACAGAGGGCAGAAGGGCAGAAAAAACAAGTGGAATAGAAGGCAGAAAGACACAAAATATGAGGGAAAAACTAGTGGCACTGAGGGGAGAAGGGGACAAAAAACGAGTGGAACAGAGGGCACAAAAAAGGAGTGGAACAGAAAGCAAAAGGGGCACAAAAAGAAGGGAAAACGTGTGGCACAGAGGGCAGAAGGGCACAAAAAACAAGTGGAACAGAGGGCAGAAGGGCACAAGAAAGGAGTGGAACAAAGGGCAGAAGGGCACAAAAAACAAGTGGAACAGAAGGCAAAAGAGGCTCAAAAATGAGGGACAAACGAGTGGCACAGAAGGCAAAAAGGGAAAAATGCACGATACAGAAATACAGGGGCAGCTAAGAACAGAAGGCAGAATGGGCAGAGAGGCACAGGGGCAGCGAGGGGAACAGAAGGGAAAACCGGCCAGGGACACGGGGCAGCCAGGGGTACAGAAAGAAAGACCAGGCAGAGAGAACACGGGGACAGCGAGGGGAACAGAGGGAAGAAAAAGGGGCACGGGCCATGTACAGGCAGTGGGAGAAGATAGACAACAGCAGTCACAGACACAACAATGAAAATACAGGCAATACAATAAAAGCAATAAAGCGGAGGATGAACAAACATACCTACGGCCTACCACCAGCCACCAGGGATGAAGTGCAGGTGGTATCCTGCGTTGTTGGAGGGCCTCAAACTTCCTTAGCAGTGGCAGCTGGGGCAGGGACACACAGGTGGTGCTATGCAGTGGGGGAGCGACCTACATGGTAGGGTCAAGGGTCGCTCTCCTCACCGCGCAGCGGCTGGCCTATATGGGGAGGTGGGAGGGAGGAGCAGCTGGGAGGCGGGAGGCGGGGGCAGCGAATGGGCAGCGGGCAGTCAGGGTGGCGGAGCCAAAGGGGACGCAGCCACAAGGGCAGTGATGAACAACAAAGGTAATAGAAGGCGAAAGGGGCACAGAAATGAGGGAAAACAAGTGGCACAGAGGGCTGACAGGCACAAAAAAAGGAGTGGAACAGAGGGTAGAAGGGCACAAAAAACGAGTGGAACAGAAGGCAGAAGGGCACAAAAAACGAGGGAAAAACGAGTGGCACAGAGGGCAGAAGGGCACAAAAAAACAAGTGGAATGGAGGGCAGAAGGGCACAAAAACGAGTGGAACAGAAGGCATAAGAGCACAAAAAACAAGGGAAAAACGAATGGCACTGGGCAGAAGGGCACACACGAACAAGTGGAACAGAGGGCAGAGGGCACAAAAAAAGGAGTGGAACAGAAGGCAAAAGGGGCACTAAAACAAGGGAAAACGAGTGGCACAGAGGGCAGAAGGGTACAAAAAAATGAGTGGAACAGAGGGTAGAAGGGCACAAAAATCGAGTGGAACAGAAGGCAAAAGGGGCACAAAATGAGGGAAAAATGAGTGGCACAGAGGGCAGAAGGGCACTAAAAAACAAGTGGAACAGAGGGCAAAAGGGCACAAAAACGAGTGGAGCAGAAGGCAGAAAGGCCCAAAAAACGAGGGAAAAACTGGTGGCACTGAGGGCAGAAGGGCACAAAAAGAGAGTGGAACAGAAGGCAGAGGGCACAAAAAAGGAGTGGAACAGAAGGCAGAAGGGCACAAAAAACGGGGGAAAAACGAGTGGCGCAGAGGGCAGAAGGGCACAAAAACGAGGGAAAAACGAGTGGCACAGTGGGCAGAAGGGCACAAGAAACAAGTGGAACAGAGGGCAGAAGGCACAAAAAAGGAGTGGAACAGAAGGCAAACGGGGCACAAAAACAAGGGAAAAACGAGTGGCACAGAGGGCAGAAGGGCACAAAAAAACAAGTGGAACAGTAGGCAGAAGGGCACAAGAAACAAGTGGAACAGAAGGCAGAAGGGCACAAAAACGAGGGAAAAACGAGTGGCACAGAGGGCAGAAGGACACAAAAAAACGAGTAGAACAGAAGGCAGAAGGGCACAAAAATGAGTGGAACAGAAGGGCACAAAAACGAGGGAAAAACTAGTGGCACTGAGGGCAGAAGGGCACAAAAAACAAGTGGAACAGAGGGCAGAGGGCACAAAAAAGGAGTGGAACAGAAGGCAAAAGGGGCATGAAAACAAGGGAAAAACGAGTGGCACAGAGCGCAGAAGGGCACAAAAAAACAAGTGGAACAGCGGGCAGAAGGGCACAAGAAACAAGTGGAACAGAAGGCAGGAGGGCACAAAAAACGAGGTGAAAACGAGTGACACAGAGGGCAGAAGGGCACAAAAAACGAGTGGAACAGAGGGCAGAAGGGCTAAAAAAACGAGTGGAACAGAGGCAAAAGAGGCACAAAAATGAGGGAAAAATGAGTGGCACAGAAGGCAAAATGGCAAAATACAGATTACAGAAATACAGGGGCAGCTAAGAACAGAAGGCAGAACGGGCAGAGAGGCACAGTGGCAGCGAGGAGAACAGAAGGGAAAACCGGGCAGGGACACAGGGCAGCCAGTGGTAAAGAAGGAAAGACCGGGCAGAGAGAGCACGGGGACAGCGAGGGGAACAGAGGGAAGGAAAAGGGGCATGGACCACGTACAGGCAGTGGGGAAGACAGACAACAGCAGTCACATACACAACAATGAAAGTACAGGCAATACAATAAAAGCAATAAAGCGGAGGATTAACAAACCTACCTACGGCCTACCACTGGCCACCAGGGATGAGGCGCAGGTGGTAGACTACGGGTGGTGGAGGGCCTCGAACTTCCTCAGCAGCAGCAGCTGGGGCAGGGACACCCAGGCGGTGCTGTGCGGAGGGGGAGCGACCTACCTGGTAGGGTCAAGGGTCGCTCTTGCGGTTGATGCTAACATTGTTCCAGAAATAGCTCTTTTTTAGGGCTAGAAATGGAGGTAAATATGGTGGTAAATGCATCTTCCTCAAACATAGTCCCGGGACCCTAGAAACAGTGATTATACAAGTAGTTATGGTGTATCTACTAAAAATGATGTTATTGTTTTTGCCTGTCTGTTTTAGAATGTAGCAGGTTTATCAAACAAAGTGAAGAATGATGATATACTTGACCTAGTGAAGGGTTATACAGTCCTCTGTCTCCCCCCAAACCTGGGCTAGGGAAGTTGTTCATATTGATGAGTATGTATCTATCCCTACCCCAGCTTGCCGTGCATGGGGGGACATCATAAGGGGGATTTGCTTACTTTAAAGGCAACCACTTCAGAAAATAAAGTTGTGAGATACAGCTTGACGGCCCACATTTTCAATTTATTAATATCATGTTTGAGCAGAATGTAACATTAGTCATCGCTAATTTTTATCACATTTATTTTGATTTATACAAATACTGACATGGCTGAGAAGTTGGAACATTCCCTTAGTGTACATCTAAGGGATCTTAATGCTGACTATATTCTCCCCTGGGGAGAAGATTTTAATTGCAGAAAAGTCTCATTTTGATGATAATCCCAGTGGGGAATTATTTTACTCTATTACGTTCTGAATTTTTCCCTTTTCTAACAATCTATATCTCTAAGCAGTTTTCATCAAATCAGATATCATATACAGGCAGAGAGCAAGGAAGCCTCATTGATTGTATTGGTCTTTCTGGTTATAAACCATAATCGGTGAGTTTCTCCATTCTTGAAGAATGTTTTATTGATCATTTGCCCTTATCTATTCTCATTGAAACCCACATTGAAAAATCTGTTTGGAAATAAAACTACATAACATAACTCATATTAACAGTAAGGGTATGTTACGGAAAAGGTCAACTTATTAGAACAGATAATGACCACTAGCATGTTAAAAATTCGGGGGTGTTTAAAGAGCCTGATTAATCAAAAAGTATGCTTGTAGATTTTGCTGATATAATTTGGGCAATAAATGAAGCATTAGAGGGGGCAGAAGATTACTTCCCCAAGGACCCCAATAATGGTTTAACGGTAATTGCTCATGGATCCATTGTAATCTTATAACAAAAGCCCAGGGATAATATATTGGTGAGGTCTTGTCGACATCAATACAAACAGGTACTCATGACACCCAAGATGACTATTTGACACGAGGCCTGGGTGAAACTTTATGAAGCAAGTTTTAGTAAAGATCCCAATCTTTTCCAGAAGACTGTTAATGCTATTTTCTGCCAAGAGACGCATAATATCTGTATTGAAGTCATAATGTCGTAATTACCCCTTAGAAATGGGTTGAGCATGTCTCTGTGGTATATAGGAATAGGGGGAGTCTTCTTGTCCTCCAGACTTTGTTGGTCATTTTGCAGATTTACCGCTATGAAGTTGGCACCCACTACCTATAGAAAGTTACAAAAGCTTTAAATAAACCAATAAACCATCTGAACAGGATGGTGCCCTCCTGAACTCTTCCTGTCTAACCCTGATTTTTTGATCCCAATTTTACCCAATATTCTAAACTGTGTAGCACATTTGGGCCCGCTTAGACTTTGGTCTAATGTGATCATTGTAACTATTTTTTAAAAAAGGAGATAGGGCAGATCCCAAGTGATATCCCCCTATCTTGCAAATTGATGGTACATGCAAGTTAATGGATATGGTCAAACCGGACCGCTTAGAATCTTGGGCAGCCAAAAAAGGGAAATTCTACAATATTCAATACGGCTTCAGGAGAGTTTTGGGTAATGTTGAGCAGTGCCTTAATCTTCACTTGCTTATAAGAAAATATATGCTAGATAGGAATGAATCCCTCTAGTTGGGTTTTATGGATTTAACATCAGCATTTTGATTAGGTAGATAGAGGGTAACTGTGGAGGAAAATGTTAGGTATGGGTATAGACACACCCTTGTCCATTTTTTAGCGCATTTGCATCAAGATGTGAGTAGGAGAGTAAGATATGAAGTGGATGGAGAACTTGTCCCAGTCATCAATATGAACTGTGGAGTTTGTCAAGGGAGTGTACAAGCCCCTTTTTATCCTATTTACATATTCATGATTTGGAGAGTCACCTTAGCCAGGGGAAGGCTGGTGTTCCGAGTGTAGGTAGTAGAAATATGCCAGCCCTGCTCTACATTGATGTGTGTTGATGTCCAGAACTGGTGCTGGCCTGCAAATACTTTTTAGTAGATTCACTGATTTTATGTGTGACCTTGTATTAAAGATGAACACGGCCAAATCTTGTGCCATGTTGGTTGGGAATACCTCTCCCCTTTTAAAGTCTTGTTTTATTAACAATGATAAGCTGTTTTATGCCCTGACCTTCTCCTACTAAGGTGTTCCTTTCGATCAGAGAGGAACATGGCATCATCATGTTGAGTCTAGAAAAAGTTGTTTTGGTTGAAATTTGGAGGCATTGTTTAGGGTTGTGAAGAAAGTGGGGTCTAGATGTATTGATCTGTTAATTAATATCTACAAGGCACGTTCTTACTCTGTCATTTTATATGGGGCTGGAGTTTAGGGTTCCAGTAACTGTTCAGGTCTACAGGTTGTAGAAAAGGGTTCCAAATTGGGGACGAATATTAGGCTGTGCAGTAGAGGTTGAAGGTGTTGCTCCACTGGTACTTGGGCCTTCTCATGAAGCAGAAGGAGCCTCTCTCAATATCCTTAACTCTTCTTTTCCAAAGTGGACCGGATTCTCAGTCTGCATGTCGTTCTGCATACTTGTAGTTCTACACCAGTTCTCTTTTGGGGTCTCCTCACGAAAACAGTCTTGCATATCCGGCAAGTAACAAACCAAAAGCCGAGTTTAAGTTGTGAACTCTGTTGGCCACGGTGTTTACACAAGGTAAGCAGAGCGGCCTAGATATTCAATACTTCCAATTAAATGCATTAGAAATAAAAGAGCTTACTCCTTGCACCACTTTTCTTCACTTTCAACATGAGAAAAGTAACACAAAAGTGGCACAAGAGTTTTGTAAATAAGCCCTAAAAAATATTGTCCTGCATAATGACTTCATCTCTCACCTAATTCTGTCTCATCTGTGAATCATTTTAAAGACCTCGTCATCTGTAATATAAATATGACGCACTAGGCACTTTTATACAGACACCGTTTGAATGCAAGCCTATAAGATAAGTGAAATCTATCAGGAACACTGCACACATTAAAAAAATATAAAATATCGTAAAGTGTTACTTTGACTTGTAATGTGTGACCTCATTTAGTCACATCGATCTAATTTTAAACACTAATTTTCTTTTTTGTTTTGCAGATTAACTATACTATTTCTATTGGAGTCCATATTATATGTTGTTTGTTATATTGTTTTGTTATTTATTGCGTTGTTATCATTTAGTTATACTTCCAGTTATTTATTGTTTTAATAAACGTTAATAAAAAAAGTACATACGTCTTTTTTTTTGGGTGGGTTTAGCAGTCCACAATAGAAATTATATTTATAATTTGAAGTATAATTCTGAGGCTAGTTCTTCACCAGATCTTTACCTGAGTGTATAACTACAACTTACGTTTCCAATTCAAAAGAATAAAAAGTACAAAGCCATTAGCAACATAGTGTGGTGAACTTATAACCTCTGTGCTCAAGTAAGTGTTCCATGAACTGTTACTATAGTAAAAGGCAGAAAGCCGTTTGGGGGTAGGGTTAAAAATTACTGGCTGTACAGAAACCATTATATTTACCCTGGATCCTCTACACAACAGAAGGGAAAGCAAAGTAAAACAAAACATTGTGTACCAGATTTATAACCCCCTTGCACCGCTTTCACATCCAACCCCCCTACAAAATTACAAGTCTGTGAGCCTCAACAATCCCCCTCGAGCTCCGGGAATCACCACCCACAGGAATGTGTGTATTACGGGAGGCAGACTGCGTGGCCCTCTGCCTGGTGCCCTCGAGGGCCCTGGAAACTACTACGATCAGCTCCTGCAGTGTCTTGGGGTGCCTACCCCTGCTATATTGCTTTTTGCTTTGACAGAGCAGGAGTCTCAAGACTCCCGCCCTCCCATGGAAAACATAGTTTGCATTTTGAAAGACTGAGCAGTGAAATATATTCTTACTTTCAAAATCCAAAGCATATTGCATTTCCATATACAAATTAGCATCTACCCATGCAAAAAAGCAATACTGGCTCCCGAAGAATGCAAAAGTTCATCACACAATGTTGCTAAAAAAAACAGCAATTGTGCTCAACTTCTCAATATACTACCTACATAATGTTATTTTCAATCACGTTCTGATAACCAATAAGAATCATGCTTTTTAAAATCAAAAACATGCACCCTAGTTTTCTGTGTAGAATGTTGTCAAACAACCAATTATTTCTTTTCTGTTTTAATTTCACTTTTCCCCCAAACTCCCTTTGTCTATTCTAACATATGCCAAAGGCAGAAATGGAACTACTCCAATCTATTTTGTCCACAGATTAAGAAAGCTAGGAAAGATGTGAATAAATCTGTTTCTACTTTTCTACAAGACTATAGAATGGTGACTATATACCACAAAAATCTGCGTTTCAATATGCATGGCATCTATAGGAGAAATGCTGTACATTTTACAAATGAAGGGAACATAGTCTTTCTCATGAACTTTAGATTATGCATCAGTACTTACTTGTAAGTACTAAAATCTCCCAATAAACAAAAGGGCTCTTTTTAGAGCCACCCAACATCTATACACAAAAGCTTGATGTATATCTCAAATATACATGCTTCTTTTTTTTCGGCGGCAAAATGCGCGGATCCAACGCGCATCCCGTGGCTTTTTCTTAAAAAGAAAAATACCATATGACTTTTTTGGCCCTACGGGTCCTTATGTGACCCCCTGAGCAGGCTTAGGGGTTCAGGGTGGGTCTACCCTGTCCCCTTTTCACACGTTCCACACATATTTCAATGACTTCCTCAGCCTCGCTTCTACCGAGGCACAACATGTCTGCCAACAGTTCCTGATTTTGAATGTTTACAACCGTTTGACCGCCAATTAGAATTGAGTGCATTATCGGGCGGTGTGCTTATCCTACGAGGCCAATCCTCGCACAATCCGCGGATCCTCCGCGCCCATAGATATTTAAATGACTTTAACCGTAATTTTCAAAGAAACTACCAAACAGATTGACACCAGATATGCGAAAGGCACATGTCGGAACTGAGGACTACCTCTCTGCCAAATTTGGTGTAATTCCGTTCAGCCGTTGCTGTAGCCGTGGCTAAAAGTCATATGGGAAATTGCATGGGGAAAACACGTTTTGGGATACCCCCTTTTTTCCCGGCCCCCGCTTCTCCAATCACCCCCAAACTTCCAGGGATTTTCAAGAAGATTCATCAATCGACGCCGAAGTTATTGCCAATAGAATGTTGTGGATTTCCTATGGATAATAGGTCGTAACTATAACTACCTACTGGTGACCA
The DNA here is from genome assembly GCF_964263255.1 of Lissotriton vulgaris. Taxonomy (NCBI): domain Eukaryota; kingdom Metazoa; phylum Chordata; class Amphibia; order Caudata; family Salamandridae; genus Lissotriton; species Lissotriton vulgaris. The sequence goes on along the minus strand of NC_141697.1, from coordinate 163,335,372 downwards.
CCAGTAGGTAATCTATATATATATATATATATATAGATATATATATATATATATATATATATATATATATATATGCATATACATATATATGTATATTACCTACTGGCGATAGCCAGTAGGTATATATAGTTAGGACCTAGCTACCATAGGAAATCCGCGACATTCTATTGGGAATAACTTTAACGCCGGTTGAGGAATTTGCGTGTAATTTTCCAAAATTCTGGCCATCTCCGCTGCGCTCCTTCCCTGAAAGTTTTGGGGGGATTTGTGAAGTGGGGGCTGAGAAAAAAGGCAAACGTGGCAAAATTGTAGGGACTGGTACGCAGATGTGTCTTTGCTATATTTGGTGAAAATTGCTCCAGTGGTTTTTATGAAAATTAACTTCAAAAACACATATATATCAATATGAGCTCACCCTAAGCTTACTCGTAAGCTTACCGGTATGCGTACCGTACGCGTACGGTACGTATACGTGCACATACCCCTACGTGCACGAGCTGCATGCTGATTGGCTGCCACTGTCTGTCAACACTCTAAAACAGAAATTGTCGGCAGCCATCTTGTGTCTCGGTAGAGTGAGGCACAGGAAAGCAGAAAAACAAATGTGTAGAACTCAAAAAAGGGGCAGGGTAGAAGCACCCTGACCCCCTAGGCCTGCTCAGGGGGTTCACACAAGGACCCCCAAGGCAAGAAAAAAAAATGTCTTTAAAAAAGTCGCGGGGTACCCGTACCGTGTGCGTACCGTACGTGTAGGTTCGCGCACGGTACGCGTACCCTGCAAAAAAATTTTAAAAACTTTTTTTTTGTCTTGGGGGTCCTTGTGGGACCCCCTGAGCAGGCCTAGGGGGTCAGGTTGCTTCTACTCTGGCCCCTTTGCGAGTTTCACACCTTTGTTTCACTGCTTTCTTGTGCCTTGGTTCTAACAAGGCACAAAATGGCTGCCAGCACTTCCTGGTTTGGAGTGTTGGCAGCCAATCAGCATGCCTTCCCGAGAAAGCTGCATGGTCATTGGCTGTCAACACTTCTAACCAGGAAGGGTTGGCATTCATCTTGTGCTAGTGTTGACAGACAGTGACAGCCAATCAGCATGCCTTCCCGAGAAAGCTGCATGCTCATTGGCTGTCAACACTTCTAACCAGAAAGTGTTGGCATCCATCTTGGGTCTCAGTAGACTGAGGCACAAGAAAGCAGAAAAACAAACATGTAGAACACAAAAAGTGGGCAGGGTTGAAACACCCTGTCCCCCTAGGGATGCTCAGGTGGTCCCACTAGGATATCAATATATTTAAACGTTATCCGCTAATAGAATTAGCATTTAAAACACCTTGTAAATTCACTGAAAAAACTATAGGTTTAAGGCCTTATATAGTTAGAAATTAGCATTTAAAAAACCTTTGAAATTTACTGAAAAAAACATAGGTTTTAGGCCTTATATAGTTAGGAATTAGCATAAAAAAGTTTGAATATATAAAAACGTTATCCGCTAATAGAATTAGCATTTAAAAAACCTTGCGAATTCAATGAAAAAAACATAGGTTTCAGGCCTTATATAGTTAGGAATTAGCATTTAAAAAACCTTTGAAATTCACTGAAAAAACCATAGGTTTCAGGCCTTATATACTTAGGAATTAGCATTTAAAAAACGTTTGAATATATAAACGTTATCCGCTAATAGAATTAGCATTTAAAAAACCTTGCGAATTCAATGAAAAAACCATAGGTTTCAGGCCTTATATAGTTAGGAATTAGCATTAAAAAAACCTTGCAAATTCACTAAAAACCATAGGTTTCATGACTTATATAGTTAGGAATTAGCATATAAAAAACCTTTGAAATTCAATGAAAAAACCATAGGTTTTAGGGGTGTTATAGTTAGCTGGACATTTCACTCATACAAAACCATTGAAATTGCTCCTATATAGTTAGTTGGACTAACTATATTTCGCGTACCCGCAATCCACTGCTGATGATGTCACATATTACATCATTAATGACATGGTCAGTGACATCACTGATGACATCTCAAATGACATCACTGATGGTTTTTTTCTTGAATATATGTATATATCTATATATATGCAAAAAAGAAGGAGAGAACTCTGGGTAGTTCTTCAGTTTAGGTGAAAAGCGGCTCTTGTTAGAGCACTCTCAGCACTAGCGACACCCTAGATCTGCTCACCTCAAATGTCTGTTTTTCTATCAAAGTCTTTAAGCATAGGGTTAGCACAGTTCTATCCATGCCGAGATAGAAAAGGACAAAGTCTTTTGCAATTTCTACAGCAAAGTCTTTAAGCATAGGACTAGCACAGTGCTGTCCTTGCCAAGCTGTAAAATGACAAAAGCCATTTATCACTCCAGGCACAGTATTACAGCTTTGAATTGGTAAAATACCAACTCAAGCCAACCTGAAATGAGTAAAAGCAAACCCTGACACAGTGTTTTGCTCTAATTAGAGCTCTTCAGAGAGGTATAGCTTTGTCCAGACACAAGTGAGCACCCAGTATAAGTTATAACAAAACCCTTTCAGGCATAGAGTGACGCATAAATTATGCAAAAAAGAAGGAGAGAACTCTGGGTAGTTCTCCAGTTTAGGAGGAAAGCAGCTCCTATTTGAGCATTTCCAACACCAGCTCCGCTCCTTCCCTGAAGGTTTCGGGGGGATTCGTCAAGCGTGGGCCGAGAAAAAAGGGGGGTCCCAAAACGTAAATGTAAATTGATACTTGTATAGCGCACTACTCACCCGCAAGGGTCTCAAGGGGCTTGTATGAATACCGCTGTGGAACCCATCCTGGCTTTCCCTGTGAGGCGTCCACTCCTGGGCACCCCCAAGGTGGAGGCCAGGCATCCTTAGCGTTGTGGGCGGCATTGTGGAGATTAAGCATGCTATTGCCCAGAGTTGCAGAGTGGGACTCCATGATTGGAATACGCACCGAGGCGAGCATTATCAGGTCCGTGGAATTTTGAGCCCAAGACCCGCCGAGGCGCGGAATTGAACCCTGGTCCTGGGCTAGACCTCTGCTTCAGGGTCTGCCGCTCTAATCATTGAGCCACACTTCTCCATGTTCATTTCCATAGGGACATTCTGACAAGGCTACAGCTCGAACGGCTGAACGGAATTACACCAGATTTAGCAAAATGGTAGGGACTGGTATGCAGCAGTGCCTTTTGTATGTTTAGTGTAAATCCCTCCAGTAGTTTTTGAGAAAATTGAATTTGAAATTTTTCAAATGGCATTTTCTATGGGACCTTTAGACACGGATACAGCCCGAACGGCTGAACGGAATTACACCAAACTTGGCAAAATGGCAGGGACAGGTATGCAGCAGTGCCTTTTCTTTATTTGGTGAACATCCCTCCAGTAGTTGTTGAGAAAATTGAATTTGAGCAAATTATATATCTATATGCGCCCAACATTCTATTGGGAATAACTTTGGCTCCGATTGAGGAATCTGCGTGTAATTTTCTAGAATTCTGGCCAGCTCTGCTCCGCCCCTTCCCTTAAAGTTTCGTGGGTATCCGTGAAGCGGGGCCGAAAGGGGGTCCCAAAACGTGTTTTCCCCATGTTAATTTCCATAAGGACCTTTAGACATGGCTACAGCCCGAACGGCTGAATGGAATTACACCAAACTTGGCAAAATGGTAGGGCCTGGTATGCACATGTGCCTTTGCTATTTTTGGTGAAAATCCCTCCAGTAGTTCTTGAGAAAATTGAATTTGAAATGTTTCAAATGGCATTTTCTATGGGACCTTTAGACACGGCTACAGCCCGAATGGCTGAATGGAATTACACCAAACTTGGCAAAATGGTAGGGACATGTATGCAGTAGTGCCTTTTCTAAATTTGGTGAAAATCCCTCAGTAGTTGTTGAGAAAATTGAATTTGAGCAAATGATATATCTATATGCGCTCACCGTACGCGCACCGTATGCGTACGGTACACGTACCGTACGCGTATGTTCGTGTACCCTTACGTGCGCGAGTCAGTTTCTGATTGGCTGGCAGTCGACTGTCAACATTCCAAACTGTCCAAACCAGGAAGTGTTGGCCACCATCTTGTTTTTCAGGAGAACTGAGGCACAAGAGAGCCCAAAACAAGAGTGGAAAACACGAAAAGGGGCAGGGTAGAGACCCCCTAACCCTCTAGCCCTTCTTAGGGGGTCCCAGAAGGACCCCGAAGGGCAAAACATCGAAATAAATCGAGAAGTACGCACACCGTACGCGTACGGTACGCGTACCGTGCGCGTACCCCACAATTAAAAAAAAAAATACTTTTTTTTGCACTTGGTGGTCCTTCTGGGACCCCCTGAGAAGTGCTAGGGGGTCAAGGGGTCTCTACCCTGCCCCCTTTTTGCGTTTTCCACTCTTGTTTTGTGCTCTCTTGTGCCTCACTTCTCCTGAGAAACAAGATGGCTGCTTAGGTGGTCCCAGAAGGATAATAACATATATAAACGTTATCCACTAATAGAATTAGCATTTACAAAACCTTTGAAATTTATTGAAAAAAAAATATAGGTTTAACGCCTGATATAGTTAGGAATTAGCATTTAAAAAACCTTTCAAATTCATTGAAAAAAACCATAGGTTTCAGGCCTTATATAGTTAGGAATTAGCATTTAAAAAACCTTGAAAATTCCCTTAAACAACCATAGGTCTCAGGCCTTATATAGTATTATAGTTAGGAATTAGCATTTAAAAAACCTTGCAAATTCACTTAAAAAACCATAGGTTTCAGGACTTATATAGTTAGGAATTAGCATTTTAAAAACCTTGCAAATTCACTTAAAAAAACCATAGGTTTCAGGCCTTATATAGTTAGGAATTAGTATTTAAAAAACCATTGAAATTGCTCCTATATAGTTAGTTGTACTAACTATATTTCGCGCATCCGCAATCCACTGCTGATGATGTAACATATTACATCATTCATGACATGGTCAGTGACATCACTGATGACATCACTGATGACATCTCAAATGACATCACTGATGACATCACTGATGACATCTCAATCGTCTTTGCTAATTGTATATATATATATATATATATATATATATATATATATATATATACAAATCAATTTCAAAGAATCTTTATTTCGGTAAAAAGTTTACCATAAAAGACATTTAAAACATACATTTTAAAAGTGTTGTTTTGTAAAAGGTTGTTCAGTGTAAAATATTAAAACAGAAAATAGCATAGTCCCATGTTACACTGCCGTGTCTTGGATACAGTGGGATCAATTGCCAGCCCTTAAGCATTTCCTTCTGATACTCCAGATAGCACCCAGGTATTTGGCCACCGCAAACACAATATAGTCAGTCAGATTGGTTTTCAAGACTCTAAAAGCAGCCAAGCACTTCAGAAATCCCAGGTTTCTGCATAAAGGGACTATCCATTGTTTGCGAGTCACACGATATGCAGGACAGAAAAAGAAAATGTGGAGTTCAGATTCATCGGAGGATCTGCAAGCTGGGCAGATATCAATTACATCCTTGCTCCATTTGGTTGTAAATGATCGGATAGGGAGGGACCCATGTCTCCACTGCAAGTATAATTTCCTGAGGAGTGGAGGATGGATTTTATCTAGAGTTGACTCAAAGTTGTAGGTGGCCTTGAAGGTCATAAAGGTTTAGTGTGGTTGAGGAGCAACAATGATTTACTGTCATGATATGCCTTGGCGAGTTCCTTTTTAGGAATAAGTTGACAAGTGGCCAAGGGATCAGACCACATTTTGGAAAGTCCCAAACCCTCCAGTTCCAGTTTAATAAATTTGAGCCATTGGATTTTTCCAGCATTCGGCATGGCAAGCACTTCCTGTAGACCCTGTCTGTAACTAGCCAATTCTGGGGTCCCCCAGAGTTTGCGCCAGTAGGCCTGCGGGCGAAAAGCCAATTCGTCGTCCAGAGGGCGCAGGCCCAGATCCAGCCTTAGGGGGACTAGGGGCGTGCTAGGAGGGAGTCCTACAAGCCTTCGGATAAATTTGTTCTCCACTTTCAGAAGGTCTGATGTTCCTACATGCCCCCGGAGTTCGGACCCATACATGGCAGCCCCCTTGGCCTGTGTTTTGTAAATCTGCATTGGGGGACCAATGGGCCTGATTGAAGATTTGTTGTTCGCCAGAAGGTTCATGATACCCCCCGAGTGTTGGGTCAGTTTGAGGAGAGCTTTCTCGAGGTGCGTGTTCCAGGATAATTTGTCATTTAACATGATACCCAAATATTCAAAGGTTTCCACCCTCTCAAGCCTACTTTGTGCAATTCTGGGTGTGAAATGGAATTTCGGTGGGAGATTGAGGACCATGAATTTAGTTTTAAGGGTGTTAATTTCTAAGCCATGGCCCTCACAAAAGTCCGCAAAGCCGTCAAGGATGCGCTGAATACCCATTGCGGACTTTGATAACAGCAGGGTGTCGTCGGCGAACATAATGGCCGGCACCCTTTCAGCAGCCAGCTTTGGAGCGTCGGAGTTGGGGACCCCCTCCAAATGAGAGATAACCCCGTTGACATAGAGGCAAAACAGGGTCGGTGCAAGCACACAACCCTGTCTTACCCCCCTGCCAACGGGGAACCTCTCAGACAGTGCACCCATCCTGCCACATCTCACCTGTGCAAAATTGGCACTGTGAAGGCGAACTATCATTTTCAACAAACCATCAGGAACCCCCAGTTTGGCCAGGACCTCCCACAGTTTGGACCGGGGGACCAGGTTGAACGCCGCCCTCAGGTCCACGAATACAGTGTAGAGGCTGCCACCCTCCAACTGCACCGTTTTCCAATAAATGAGGAGAAGCCGGAAGACCTGGTCAGTGGTTGAGACCTTCTCCCTAAATCCTGCTTGGAAGGGACTCAGGATGTTACAATCCCTAATCCACTCGAGCAGGCGGTTTAGCAGCAGCTTGGCAAAAAGTTTCTGTGACACGTCAATCAGGCTTATTGGCCTGTAGTTGACCGGGAGCAGAGGCGATCCCTTCTTAAAGATTGGGACTATCTCTGCCCCCGGCCATGTCGAAGGGATTGGCATGCCATTCAGGATCGAGTTAAATAGCACCCTGAGGTAAGGAGCCCAGATCTTGGGTTCGTGTTTATAGAGGTCGCCTGGCAACCTATCAAGGTCCGGCGCCTTACCAGCAGCCAGGGCCGTGATTACCAGGGCGACCTCCTCCACACTGAATGGATCTATGGTGGCTGCACTTACGGTAGATGAGTGTAGTACATCTTCAGGAGAGGTCATTGGGGGGTCACTACTGTGTGATTTGTAGAGATTTTTAAAGTGTTCCTCCCAGACAAAGGGTGCTATATTGGCCTCTACTGCTGCAAGTGGTTCAGCTGACCCGTGCTTAACGATTTGCCAGAAAGTCCGGGCATCTCAAGATGCAAGGGCAGCTGTCATTTTGGTCCAATTTCCCTCGTCCCAATCTACTTTGGCTGCATGAAGGGCTGATTTGTAAGCCAATCGTTTTCCCTTGATTACGCTTGGAGTGTCTCATGCTTTGAGTGATTCCAGTAATGCAGTTTTCGCTATCCTGCAGGAAGCGCTGAACCAGGTAACTCTTTTCTGCTTGGGCTTCTTAAGCCTGGCCACCATGTTCAGCACCTCTGCCAGGCTGGTGCATAGCTCAGCGTGAATGGTACCAAGCTCACTCAGTTGTGCAGACTTGCAGAGGGAAGGGTTGGATTCATTGAAGTTGGCTGGGGAAGGGGATTCTAAGTCATTAAGTAGTTGGTGCATACAGCGCTCAGCCTTTTCTAGGGCGGGGACGGCTAGCGCATACAGTCTTCCAATGTTACTTGGGTTCTCCAGCAATTTAGCCCATTTAATTCTACGTCTATTGCTGGACAGTACAAGGTCCGACTGATGTGCGGGGTTTTCGTCTGCCTTGGTTGTGTGTGACCCCTGTAGCTCAAATCTTAATGAAAGGGGGTTATGGTCACTATCGGATCTGGGGATTACTCCAAAATCTTTTACTTTCTCCCAGTCCCTGGCCGACACCATAATGTAGTCGATGCGTGACTCATGACCCGGCCTGTTAAAGGTATATTTTGGCGGAATGTCCCCTTTCATGCGGCCGTTGCAAGCCCTCAGCGAGTGACTGAGCGTGAAGGACGTTATTTGGGTGGCGAGTGGAGTCCAGGCCTTAACCAATTGATTGGTCAAGGTGGGGATGTTCCATAGTTCGTCCTCTTCACTAGATATGCCCACCAGATGGTCCGGGAGAGGTTCATACTGGTGGTTAAAATCGCCACCTACGATTGTGGGAGAACAGAGGGTAAGGGAGTCAAGGAATAGAGCTAGATCCTCGACTGTACCCGAGGTAGCTGCTACCCCCACTGGTCTTGAATACATGTTGATTAGTGTTATTTTTCCTCCATTTGGCCATTCCAGAGATACGCACTGGAAATCCAGCGAATTGGTTTCCAAGTGTCTGGCCCTGCAGCCCAGGTGGGAGCCAACCCAGATCAGAAGACCCCCTGATGGGCGGCCCTTTCCTCCCCATTTTGCCGGAATCTCGAAGGTGGCAAAACCCGGACGTAGATGTTTTTCCCTGGCCCATGTCTCTTGAAATAGGCATATATCATACCCTTCAATGAATTCCCCCCATTCAAGTGAGTCTACTTTGTTAGCTAACCCGGCTACATTCCAGGAGAGTATGGAAATTACTCCTGAAACCTCTGATGTCTCAGTGGTAGCTAATGGCAGGGAACAGTCACGTAGGGTAGATACACCTTGCTGAGTGGGGAGAAATGTGTCTGATGGCACCAACTTTAGTTTTGGGCTGGCCGGAATGGAAGGGCTATCCTTGTCAGTCATAACTAATTTGTGAGTCATAGTTTTAATAGACTTTAATGTTGTGATATCTTGCCTACCTGACCCTTCAGTAAAGTTAGAGTCCTCCAACTGTTTTTGTAGTGTGGGAGAGGCCAGTTGACCCGAGAATAAATCTGATACGGTTGGAGCTAATTGTCCCCTAGGGTGGATCAGGCGTCTTAATGGGGCGGGTGCTGAGGCTATAGTGGATGACAAGTGTGGACGTCAATCCACTTCCTCAAGGCACCCATATCTGTTGTAGGTCGGTACCCCATTCCATCCGCCATGTGTGTCTGACCAGTAGTTGGTTAACCCTCCCCAGCCACCCTTCTTCTCCGGGATCCTTCTCCAGTTCCCTCCCGCATTCAAATAGGAATGGGGTGGATAAAAATGAGTGAGGGGTCTGGGTACTATTGAAGAGTTTGTGCTGTTGTAATTCCAGGAGTATATGGCATGAGCAGTATTAGGGTCCTCAAAGGAGACAATCACGCAATCGCCACTAGCGGACTTATGCGTGGTACCTACCCATGGCACCCTACGCACTATAAGGATTTTACTCCTTAGGTGGTTGGGTATTGGCCTATTGACGTTGAGCCAGTGGATCACCTTGTTCTTTAATGAAACAAAGTCCTCCTGCTGGTTAAAGGTCAATTCTGTGACCCCTGTCAGCACTACTACGTAGGATCTTACCTCAGGGGGAAGGTCAACATAACCCCTGGGGCGGGTATTGTTACTGTTAACTCTCCGGGGTGTGAGATGGTTAAAATTATGGCCATTATACCTCGGGTTTGCCTGATCTATCACGGGTGGTACTGATTGACCTACCGTGACTGGGGTTGGTATTAAGTTATCGACCACCGATTGGTTGTTGGTGTTCATTGGCCTTTTAGTAGGGACGTGTGTATTAACCTTATGCCGTGGTTTTGGAATCAGTCTGGCCTTTGGAGTTGCTGTGGTGGTAGCAGCTGCAAGTGTAGTAGCGGGAGGGAGCTGGTTGGCATTAATTAATCCCGAGGGCTTAACCTTCGGGGAAGCCACCGAGATGGCGGCGGCTGGTAATGTGGTAGCAGATAATACTGTGGAGGTGGTAGTTTCATGTGAGCAGGTTGGTTTTTTATTCTGTATGCTAATGGTTGCCAAATTCAAGATGCTTTCTCAGTTTCCAGGAGCTGAGTTTCAATCTGTGAAAGTCTCGCTTCTAAGGGGGAAAGCAATTTTTTAAGTGTTTCCCAAACAATTGTTAAGAACTCAACGTCCTTCCCTTTTATGGTACAAAGTGGGACCCCAGTAGTGTCACTTTCTATTGTAAGGTTATCATTTTCATGCATAACTACCAGTTGTGGGGTGATGTCTTCTAGTCTCATTTCGGAAGAATGAGTGGTGGTCACTAGGAGGGGATCTAGGGGTACCTGAGATGGTGCCTTAGTTAATAACTGGGCCTTCGCTATCTTGGCCTTTTTTCTAGAGTAGGCCGAGGTATTTTTGCGCTTCCTTTTATTAAGTGGTCCGTTTAGTAGGGTAACAGGATTCCCTCCTTTTGGTGGTATAAGTTTGTGGTTTTGCGCCGTTGCCGATAGACCCTCCTCAGCCTCCTTCTCCTGGCCTAGATTTTCGCCCGGCTGGGATTGTGAGGAATTGGTGGATTTTGGCGGAGAACCCCCCTGCGATGTAAGTGTTTTGGCTATATGTGACTGGTGGATGTCAGCATGTGTAACAATTAAAGTAGGTTCGGGTCTTTGTGGGCGATCAGGTGTTTTGGCCCAGGCAATGGGCCCCAAGGAGGATTTTTTAGCTGCAGTCAATTCCTGTGACAGTCTTCTTGCTGCGTCAAGTTCTATGGACACCCTATGCTGCATTTTGGCGATCTCAGTGTCGATCGCTGTGTGGGTCCTGGTAATGAAATCGTCTAGGGTGCCATTTTTCAATTTAGCTTTGGCAGCTCTATCTCTGAACTCACAGGTTGCCATGGTAAAGGGGCAAAATAGTCTGCAGGGTGGTGCAAATAAAAGAGAGCAGTGGGAGCAGGAGGGGTGGCCCAGTCCAGTCTCTACCTGCCTCTAACGGCCTCAAACGGCCCGCTCTTTGCCCGGTCTTAGCCCCGGGCTGCGTCCCGCGCTGCGGGAGTTTGAGACCGTTAAGTAGGTGTCGTTTACGAAGGGGGCGGGCCAGCAGGGAGAGCGGACCGGATGGTGGTTCCCGGTCTCGCAGGGACTCCTGGTTGTTGGAGTCCCTGCACACTCGCAGCCCCGCCGAGCCTCACACCCACAACCGCCTTGAAGAGCTGTGCCTTCTGCTGCCTCACGGACCTCGGCGAAGCGGCACCCGCGGAGCGGGTGCGGCGAGGTGTCAGATGATTCCGCCTTAGGTCTCCTCGGAACGCTGCCTGTTCGAGTGTGTCTCCTGACAATGGTGAGCTTGTAACCCCTGTATATACAAATCACAAGGTTACCTCCAATGGAAGAGCCTCTCACAAGGTAGGTGATTTTCAACTCATATCTTTAGAAAGAAAGCTGGAGTGCGCTTTAACAGTAATCCTGCGGTGGGCGGGGGGCGGGCCAGCAGGGAGAGCGGACCGGATGGTGGTTCCCGGTCTCGCAGGGACTCCTGGTTGTTGGAGTCCCTGCACACTCGCAGCCCCGCCCAGCCTCACACCCACAACCGCCTTGAAGAGCTGTGCCTTCTGCTGCCTCACGGACCTCGGCGAAGCGGCACCCGCGGAGCGGGTGCGGCGAGGTGTCAGATGATTCCGCCTTAGGTCTCCTCGGAACGCTGCCTGTTCGAGTGTGTCTCCTGACAATGGTGAGCTTGTAACCCCTGTATATACAAATCACAAGGTTACCTCCAATGGAAGAGCCTCTCACAAGGTAGGTGATTTTCAACTCATATCTTTAATCACAGAGGCTGCAGCAAGCTGGGAAAACAGGCATCATATTTCACAAAGCCAGACGCGTTTCGGGTCCGTATTGACCCTTAATCATTGGCATAGTCCGTAAAGGAGACAGATTTGCACAGCTTTTATTCCATCAATACCTCCCCGTTGGGCTTGGCCACTCACATGGCCTTGTGGTACTTGAAGTTGACAATCGTTTTACTCAAGTGAGCCTGTGAACTATTACGGTGATGAAAGTTAATATATAACCACAGTGGGGTGATGAGTAGCTTCCCTCAACACTGGCTGCAGTCTCATTCCTCCGTAATGTGACTGCCTCCCGTCACATTGGAAAAGCACAAGTGAGCCTCTCCTGCAGGAAGTGCTGCAATGGCGGCTTGGCTCTTCCGCGGCTGGGTGTGCCGCTTCAATCCAAATCACAAGGTTACCCCTGATGGAAGAGCCTCCCACAAGGTAGGTGATTTCAACTCATATCTTTAATCACAGATGCTGCAGCAAGCTGGGAAAACAGGCATCATATTTCACAAAGTCAGACGCGTTTCGGGTTCGTATTGGCCCTTAATCATTGGCATAGTCCGTAAAGGAGACAGATTTGCACAGCTTTTATTTCATCCATACTGGAGGTACCTGGAGGGCTAGTTGGCCCCCAGGGACCCTCAGGAGTGAAGATGAATTAATTCCCCAACTTAAAATGCGCCACAGGGTGTGTTTGCACACATGTCGACTCAGGCCCGCCCCCTCCCTTCACCACTGTGCAAATGCGTTTTAAGTTGGGGGAATAACTCCTCTTGAATCCTGAGGGTCCCTGGGGTGCAACTAGCCCACCAGGTACCTCCATTAAGCACCACAAAGCTGCGTTGCAGAAAGTTATAAAAAGGGGCGTGGCCTCAGAACACCTCTCTGCAAGGCAGCTCCCTGGCGCATACTCGAGGCTCCTGGTGGGCTAGTTGGCCCCCAGGGACCCCCAGAGGATGCGTTTGCAGAGTCTTTTGTGGCCCCCTTTCTTTTCCTAGTATCATTTGCCCTGGGAACCCCATCCCCCATGGCCTGCCCCCTATTTTTATTTTTTCAGAAAACTTTGAAAGGGGGCAGCGTGGCCCCCCTCCTGAGGCCATAATCGGCCCCGGGTACTCCATTCCCCGGGGCCAGCTTTTTTTTTATTTCTTTTTATTTTTGTGGAGGGGGCCGCGTGGCCCCCCTCCTGGGCCACTAATAGCCCCGAGGACCACATTCTCCGGGGCTGGCTCTCTCCGTTGGGGACCATGGGTGGTTCTCAATCCCCCCACGATCTCGCCAGCTCCCCGCCTCCTGCAAAAGCCGGCATTGCTTTTCCTAAGAAGCAGCTCCCCGTGTGGAAAAGCAATCGTCTTTGGTTTTTGGAAGAGAGAGCAGGATTTCCTGCTCTCTCTTCCAAAAACCAAAACAGTTTGCTATGGCAGGGTGGGAGACGCGAGGCAGCAGTGTCCTGGGGGTGGGCACCCTGGGACACTGCAGGAGCTGGTCCTGGGGAGTGGCGGTCCCCAGGGCCATGACAGGGCTCCAGGAGGGGGCCGCATGGCCCCCCTCCTCACATTTGCAAAGCCCCGGGGGTGGTGGTCCCCGGCGCTTTGAGGTCCGTTACGGACCCCCAATTTTAATATTTAGAGCCCCGGGGAGGTGGCGGTCCCCGGGACGTGTGGGTGGGCTCGAGCCCCTCACACAGGTTATTTTATTTCAATAAAAAACACAAGTCCCGGGTGGGTGACGGTCCCTGGGGCCTGGGGGGGGGCCTTTGAGACATGCCACCCATGTATCTTCTAAGCCCCGGGGAATGGCAGTCCCCGGGGCTGGAGGGGCTGTGAGCACCCCATACATGTAATTATAAAAGCCCTGGGGTGGCGTTAGCCCGGGGCTGGGGGGCCCCTTTGGACCCCCATCCCCTTAGAAATATTGCCCCCAGGATTTGACCCACCCGGGGGCTAATTATTAATAAAGCGCAGGAGCCTGCGCTTCTTTTTTTTGTCTGCGGCTAGATCCGCGCATATTGCATACTGCATACTGCATGAATTTTGCTGATATTTTAAAAAAACTGGCTAAACTTCCTGGTTTGGAGTGTTGACAGCCAATTACCATAAAGCTTGTGATCGGGAGGGTGAGCGGATCCTGAGCTGCCATAGATATATAACGTTTTATACTTTTGATTTTCTCAGCAACTACTGAATGAATTTACACCATTTAACAAAAAGGGATCTTTCTGAACCAAGAGCTATCTTTTTGCCAAATTTGGTGTAATTCCGTTCAGCATGTTCGGGCTGCGGCCGTGTCTAAAGTTTCCTATGGGAAATTGCATGGGGAAAACACGTTTTGGGACCCCCCTTTTTTCTCGGCCCCCGCTTGCCGAATCAACCTGAAACTTTCAGGAGCAGACCGGAGCGGGACATACGTTTTGAAAATTTCACAAAGATTCGTCAATCTTTGTTATTGGGAATAGAATATTGCGAATTACCAAAGGAAAACAGGCCCTAACTATAACTACCTACTGGCGACCGTCAGTAGGTGCTATATATATATATATATATATATATATATATATATATATATATATATATTTCACCTCTCAAGTAGAAAAACTATATATATGTATATATATATATATATATATACAAATATAAGAAAAATTATATTATAATATAAATTGAAATTAATATTTTTTAAATAGTTTTACATTATATATGTGTATATAAAATATTTGTATTTTAAAAAAAATATTATTTAAACATATTTTATTTACATTATATAAATGTAATATGTAAAAATATGTATGTTTACTTATTTAAACTACATATATAGTAAAAAACAATAGTTCTATATATCGTTTTCGCTATTTTTGTACTTAGCATTTTATGTGTAGAAAAATAATATTTTTGTGATCTATTTTTTTACACAATATTTTGGTATCATGATATTTATTGTTTCGATATTGTGTCAGTAAACAGTTCGTTCAGCATTTCCTGTTTTTATTGCCAGTGTCAACCAAACATTGCGTGACAGAACTCAGCAGTGAAAATATGCATCAGGACTACACTAAAGTTGTTGTACTTCCTGGCATGAGAGGCATGACCACGGCCTGGGTGGGTCTTTGCTTTTCATTGACCACTGGGGGCCTCACCTGGCTGTCAGTTAGCTGTTCCCCTGATCTAAAGGAGCCCATGGTTCTGTGAGCTGGGCCGGTAGGAGAACCACCAATAAACCGTGAGTATACCATCTTGCAATAATCTCAATCCAACCCTTTCTCTTTTTACAACTGTAAAACTTTGGTTTGCAACCCAAAAGTGTGACTTTATACTCTTAAAACAGACATTTGCATAAGAGTTTCAATTTTCATGCTTAAATAGAATAGCCCCTATCTGCTCAAAATGTGGAAACTGTAGTAATGAAGCAGATTAAGTTATGTAACTAAATTAGCACAATACCATCTATTTAGCAGAGTGTTTTACATGAGAAACAAGTACACTAATATATGCTGTCAATTTTTGAAATGTGTGGCATCGTTCTTCTATTATTTTTGTGTAATGATGGATTGGTGAGTATCATGGTGGCTGCAATCAAACAAGATTTTATATTGTATGATTTGCTCTTTTTTAGAGCGTGTCAAAGCATAAACCCGTCAACATTAAGTGAATTAATGCAGCACAGAATTGCTAAAAGGCAATAAAGAACAGTTAGTTTAAAAGAAAATATTTGAATTCATTTTTGAAAGCACCTCGGGGGGAAAAAAAATCATTAAAAAGCTATCATAACGTTCTCAGCAGCTGGTATATAATTATTTATTAAGATTGCACATTAAAGATTCTTCATTATTCAATGTTATTAAACAACCTCTCATTCAACTCTGCTGTTTTCTGTTTACAAATGGACAAAACGTCGACGCATTCTGGATCTTGCTATCTGAAAATTGGGTGGCATCTGCATGGCCAGGGTATACAGCCGACAGAATATGCATTTGTAAAGGAAACATTCAGGGGTCGTCGCACGATCCTGTTCTCTGCGCTGCCTTGACACAGACGGAGGTTTATTTTTCCTATCTGCAGTGCATACATTAAATCTAAAAATCTATAAGTTTGCACATAGGCATCAGACAGCAGAGCTTGGAAAGATAAAGAGGTTTTTCCTGGCAGCTGTTTCTGCGCTTTGCCCCCAGGGGCCATATTTTGATCATGTTTTCTACCCGGCACATAATATGTCTGCACATTTCTTTTTCACGTTTTCAGTGCATCCATTACCTTACAAAATCTCAGACTTGGTATATGGGCTGTACACAGCCGACCTCAGCTCAGAAACACACGGCATAAATAACCTGTGGGCCCCATTCACAAAAGTAATCTGAGACGAAATCCTAACTTTAAGACTTTTGGTATCCACAAAAGTCATTTAAGAGTAGTCAAGTTAAGAATCCTAACTCTAGTAATCCTAAATGCCTTTTGTGAATACCAAAAGTCGTAAAGTTAGGATTTTGTCTCGGATTAGGATTAGTAAAGTTTTCCTAAATGCCTTTTGTGAATACCGAAAGTCATAAAGTTAGGATTTTGTCTCAGGTTACTTTTGTGAATCAGCCCTGTGTTTCTGGGCTCTGCTATCAGGAACACAGGTACTAAACTGTAGCTTTTTTTAGTTCTTGAATGGACACAAAATCGTGGCACAGATAATAATAAGGCCCTTAGACAACACAAAGCTACTCAAAGTTATGCATAGAATTAACTTTTGTATCCAAACTGCATTTTGCATGTGAAAAGGTTCAATGTTCTCATCAGAAAAAGCATGTTGTACTACTTTGCATCACCTTGTGTCATGGGGCGTCACTGATGTGTTTCCTGTGCATATGAGCGCACAAACCCATAAACTTTAATGCAAATCCTGATCTACTAGGAGAGCTCAACTGCACTTTGTGTCAAAAGCTAAGAACTCCTGAAGCAGGCACCAACTAGGAGAAATGTTTTCATTTCTCTTTAAAAAAAATCTCATGTATGTTGAGGTGCACAGCACTTATTCAGTGTGTGAGATCCTTTTATGCTTGACTAGGCATACAAATTTGTACTTGAAGGTTATATTTAGTACAAAGCCTATATTAGACAACACACTGACCTGTGCGAGGCTGTGCGCCATGTAGGTCATCATTTCTGAGTGCGAGAGCAGTGGATGTCAGTAGAAGCAGGCCAACACTAACAGATAAGGTACGCCACTGTGTTTGTCTCCTTGGACAATGCTGCCCTGCAAATTTGGCTACCATGATGCATTGAATGAAGAAGTGCTAAGTCTGGGCTGCATAGAAGATTTCTGCTGCAGAGCAGAAAACTGGATTGTGATACTATCCCAGATGTTAACTTTTCGTGCACCTCACTTCTTACTATATACTCCAGCTTCTTCTTCCTTCATGGGGATTGTTTTCTTTCAAAGATAATCTATGATCTACTATTCTCGGACTTTCAAAACATCCGTTTTTTTGTTATCTGAAACTTCTTCGTTTTTCTACATACTCATTTTACCACCAAATATCAGATCACAATGCTTTGAAAAAGAGACTCATTTGTCCAATAAATGCCACTGAAAGATAGCCCACTAGGTAGAGCCAGGTACATTAGCTCAAACCCCACTTAACCTTTTCTCAGTAGTTCATCCCAGAAGCAAACTAAAGACCTTCTTAAAGAA
This sequence comes from Lissotriton vulgaris, assembly GCF_964263255.1. Taxonomy (NCBI): domain Eukaryota; kingdom Metazoa; phylum Chordata; class Amphibia; order Caudata; family Salamandridae; genus Lissotriton; species Lissotriton vulgaris. The sequence goes on along the minus strand of NC_141697.1, from coordinate 163,317,992 downwards.
TATTTCTTTGATTTAGCCTTTGGTAAAGTTGGCGGGGACATAAGCAATCATTTAGAATTGATTGATTTGAGAGGAACCTCCAAGTTCTAGAAGTAGGGCTACATTTAGTGAAAAGAAATCACTGCATACATTTAATCACCATACTTTCCCTGTGTTCAACACATTTTAATAAAGAATTAGCACTTTCTTTAGAACTCAAAGGATTTTTCCTTCCCAATAATCTATCAATTCAGCTCTTGGACTTAGTGAAAAAAAAATGAAGAAAACATAATTAACAGCAGATAATCAATTATGCATGTATGGTCAGATCTTGCTAGCACTCATTTTTTGGTGGTCTGCCGCTATATACATCTGAACACTATCATAGAAGAGCTAGTGGTTTAGTCAGATTTTCTCTAGTTCTCCTCCTCTCTGCCTGTGCTAATCTTGGTGGAAGACTTGGTAATTATGACTACGCAAAATCATCACATTCTATGATTCCTAGGCAGTTTTGATGTCTATCCCCTAATTATCGCAATAAATGGATATTGCAAGAATTGTTCATTATTTCTTAAAATGCTTCTATCACGGACGTTTGCCAGTAGTATTCAAGACTCTGGTATAACAACATGGAATGCACATTTTCAAACTTTAGCAGGACTCATTGTCAAAATTAAAACTCAAATGTGAGGTTGCTCTTTTTAAAGTTAGTCTCAGCTGAACAAAGGATAGTATTGAATTTACTGATAGTTCAAACAAGTGTAGTGCACAATGACAATTTGATAAGAAGGAACCAGAAGTAGTATCATTAGACAGAAGTTCATGTATAAAAAGCAGCTTTGATGACTCTACAGGGGCATGAATCACTAAACAGCACCACTGAATGACAGCTGTAATTATCAGAACAAAAAGTACTTGACAAATCAAGTTCAAATCACAGTGTTTCAATGTTAATGGAAGGCCCCAGTCTTCAAAATGTGTGCCAAGTCCCGCCTTCCAATTTATTTAAAAAAGACCAGGATGTATGTTGTACATATTCGAGGGCACAAGCTAACTGTAGGAGAGTACCCCTTTTAGCATGGTTATAGCCCACTTTTTGCCTGAGGGATGCATCATTTCACTGAATGTGCACTGGGTTCCTGCTAACTAGGTTTTCATTGTGTGTGTTTTTTCCCAAAACTGTACCTTTATTTCCACAATTGGAACACATCTTGTCGTGTTCTATCTAGAACCCGATCAATATTGCGACCTTATGCCCCTATACGGCTATAATCAATCCATACCCCTATAATGACATGAACGATCAGAGCCATATTTCAGAAACTCGTCTCTGCAGCTCATTACAGCATATGACGCAGCAGAAGCCACTATCTTAGATTCCTAGATTACACACCAAGTTCTTTCAACAGATAAAACCCCCAGCAACCTGGGAAAGCCCCGCTTGCTTTGTTTTCATTAGTAATAAAACTCTAATAAGCACTGTAAGAACGACCAGTTCTTAGTGACATCTTTATTGACGTCTTATGTCCAAAAACTTACGTCAAACTCGGCACCTTTCAGGTATAAATAATACCAACGTTGCCTTAAGCAAACACAGCGGTGGTGGTGAATACAGGAGCAGAACAGCTGTCCCTTGCAGAGCCCAGCAGATGCGAGAAGCCCACGGACGCTGCCCCTCCTCCTCTAAGACGCGCTGAGAAAGACGCTGTCTTTTCTCCTGCTGAGAAAATCCTGCTCCGGCGTTTCCAGCCTACCCTTGCGGGTAACCGGAATATCGAGTCCTGAGGGGAGATACCAGACCTCCAACATTCTATTCCAGAGGTACAGTGTTGACTAAACCCTTAGAGAGAATTCTTGAAGCAAACCCTTGGCAAAACCAACTTAACTTAAATTGCTACTCACTTACTCCCTCCCAAGTATTAGGCTTAGGTCAGGTACACTGGGGTAGGCGTAGCTAGAAGCCCCAGTTGAGGACGTTAGCTAAATGTATATATGAATGTATATATTTTACTCATTTTAACTATCGTATGGCTAAGAAACCATATCAATGCTTTTACAGTATTATTTCGCAATACTCTCTTGCATGAGAAGAAAGACTGTTCAATAAATAATACCTTTTATTGAAAACGCCCGTCTCTCTATTCTCTGCATCCTGGTGAAAGTAATTTTTGCACAACTGACTGAGTGAAATAGCTGTCTATTGTTTAACACGACTCTAGAGATTGACTCTTATTCTAAGGAGCAAAGTTGTCATGTTTATGCGGTTGTTGGAAAACTGAATCCCTTCTTGTCTGAGCCAGGGAAGCTGATCACTTCCTATTCAGTCAAGAAAGTTTCCAGTGACCTCTGAGCTAGTTGGTACAAACCCAATTAAGTCTAACATAGTCAGTAGAGACCTGGAAGACCGCACTTCTACGTCTACACTGCTGTTTATGTTATTCCAATGCGCAGGGCCTATAGGGAAAATAGGAACTACACTACATGGCGCCCAACGTTTGGTAAGGCGATAAAACTAACGCAAGACGTTAGAGTAACTCAGTCGTGCTTTTTCACACAGACCCTTTTTACCGTAAATACTCCAATAGACTTCTGGAGTGGGTTAAAGGTTAAAATCCGCCCAAACTTAGTAGGAAAAGATTCCTATGTAAAGCTCTGGTTTATTCAACGTTGAAGGATACAGTGTTCCAAAATATTGTGCACCTAATCTTTGTCCTCCTTGAAACCTGATCTGCAACAAAAAACCTTCCTGACAGTAAAATGCCAGGAGAAGGCGGAGACAACGGAACCGCTGATGCCGCAGTAAATGCGACTCAGCGGGAATCCGATGAAACAGGAATTTACCCACCGGGTGCAATAATCATCCCGGTCAACATAAGAAAAACTATAACGTTAAAACTTATAGAAAATGGACTGACCACACAAGGTGGCACAGTCGTCTTCGTGATAGAGGCACACGAATATCGGCAGACAGAGGTATTCTATTCTTGGATAAAATTTCCAGCGGCAAACGCTGCAACACACGAGTTCCACTATTACAAAATAGAGGATCCACCGGATGACTACGCTCCTTTCGAGGAGATTGAAATCCCATTAAAATACCAAGAGCATCTGCTCTTGTTTAAAGGCGCCCTAAAACACAATGATCATATTACCAGGCTCGGTCCACTAGGTAGACCAGGAGCAACGTGGCCGGTTCTAGCCAGCTACACACCACATCCGGACATTGATAAAATGTCTAAAGAAGAACTTACATTCTAAATTATGCGGAGAGGGTTAAACCTCTCTACGAACTAATTAAACCTGATTTTAAACCAATCAACTGGACTCAAAAACACACAGAAATTTTGAGATCATTGCAAACAGACATGTTAGCAAAAACAAAATTAGATACACGTGACAATACACACATTCTTGTAATCCGAGTCTTCCCAGGAAGATGCGGATTCACGTAGCTGACCTCTAATGAGGGAGAAACGGTACCAATAGCTTACAAATCTCATTTGTACACACAAGCAGAAAAAACATTCAGTCTCACAGAAAATACTGTGAAGGCAGTGCAAACTGCTATAGCAAAAGAACGAGAACTAGCACATAGCAAAAGGATCAATGTCCTCACAGCAGAATCCGCCTTCGAGGCACTATTCAGCCCAGTAAACCTGCCTACAGTGTCACTGGATCCGAAATGGATACAGTGGGAAAATTCTCTTGCTGCGGAAGACGTGAAATACTATTTCGCCCCGCACATGAAAAAACTGAATGATTTAACTTATAAAAAAGAATATCCTCTGCCCATCAAAATTCTTCCTCTACAACGATACTCATGTATAATCTACACAGACAGATTTGTACAGCACTACAAAGTAGAAAATAAATCCTTCGATGCAGCCTGTGCGATTGTTAAAGGTCACTGGCTCTGCTGTAAATTCAGACCGAAAATTACAAAAACTGAATCACTGAGACAATGTTCGGCTCAGCGAGCTGAAATCAGATCTTTAAAGATGGCGTTTGAAAATGCGGAACGTGAATTCCCGACAATAATCGTGTGCGATTCGCATTTTTGCGTCAACTCCTACAATAATGATTTGCAGAAATGGATTCAAAATGATTACAAAGATGACACAGGTGCCACAATCAAGCATAAAATGCTTTGGAAACAAGTAGTTCTTTTACAGAAAGAACTACACAAGACTCACGTGATACACACTCTGAGTCATCAACGTGATGGCGTTCACGTTGCAGGGAATTCATTGGCTATTACAGACACAGTGGAAGCAACTAAACCGGCATCCGTAGCCACAAAAAAGCGTTCAGAGAAATACATAGACGGGGAAACCATGCTGGCAGTAATAACGTCCCTAAAAAGCGACTGTGCAGCACTACCAGTGAACTATCCACTCAATTATGCATACGTAATTGATGCAAACTCCTTTTGCTCGAATCCCTGGAGGGGGGGATAGGGTAATTCCAAACACGAACCGGAGAAAGTTATTAATAGCAGACGCACACATGGGTGAAGGTCCAAGGCACAAACAGATGAAGGAATCACTAACTGAATTACAATCAGTATACTGGTGGCCGGCGATGAGCTTGCAGCACTATAAATATGTAAAAAACTGTCCCGACTGCGACAGAGATTGCAGCAGCGAGTCAAGCGGAGTAATGCCATGGCCTGGTATGTAGGTAGCGTAATGCTGTCTATATGCAATCCAGCGTCCTATTAATTGTTTAAGACTACATTCACTTAAAAATGTGGCCCCAGCGCTCGGCTGACGCCAAAACTGTTATAAAAGATCTGCGAGTCTTTATCGGCACATACGCAATTGCCATGTTCCATTCTGACCAGGGTCCTGCTTTCAGCTCTCGAGCTTATAAGGAGGCCATGGCCAGTATGGGCGTTGGGTTGCGATTCTCTTGTCCATTTCACCCTGAGGGGAACAGTGTAGTGGAAAGAAAAAACCGGGACATAAAGCAATCTATAACGGCGAAGGTATTAGGTTCGGGTGATGGGTGGGTCAAACATTTAATAAGTGTCCAACTTAGTCTAAATAATTTGCCAAGAAATTCTCTAAAAGGTTTCAGCCCGTACGAACTATTGTTCGGAACTAGAATGCATATTCAGGATCTTGATAGTCAGGCTTCAGTGGTAAAAGATTAGAATAAAGACTTTGACATCAAAGATCGTTTGGCTGTTTTACAGGACTTGAATGAAACAAGAAAATCCTTAAGCAACATAAAAATAAAGCAACAGCCAACTACCACTGAAGACACACCACCAGTCCCAGCAAGACCTGTCTGGATTCCAAAGATTGGGGATCTAGTCAGAGAGAAAATAGCGGTGAAGAAGGAATTTGGGCCTTCTTACAGAAAATCAGTACCTGTCTTGGCAATCAACGGAACAAGATCAGTAGTACTACCGCCTCTTGCTGGTAAAAAGGAGAACCGAGTTGTATCAATCGACCTGGTAAACCACAAGCATGTGGCCTATAATTAACAGTAGGCCAAGTGGACTCCCAAGAAATAACAGAATACCCAAATTTGCAACAATCCAAGAGGTTCAAACTGAAAGACTAATCACATTTGATAAACCTGCAGTGCACAGAGAAGGACTATGCAATAATGCCATGGAACTCGTGCATCTTGAAACACAGATTGAAACAGTTCGTCATGAAACACCAGTCTACAATGATGTGGCATCAGAATGTGCTACCGAAAGACAAATTGAGAAAACAATTCCAACAATTGACAGAACTGCCTCTGGCTACTTCATCAACTTCGATACCTTTTCTGAATATCAAAACAACCCTGAAGTGACGCCAGAAACAAAGACTTTTAAAGAAAAGGCAACAGAACTCTTTCATCAACTCAAGAAAACGTATCTTATTTCTCCATGGTTAGAGTTTTGGTTTCGGCTAGGTGTATTTTTCCTCCTGCTTTGGCTCATCATGATACTTTGTTTGGGAAAATTCATTGAAGGGAAATATAGTTCAATGGACACAGCAAGTCAGAACATCAACTTAGTCCTGAAAGCATACAAATCATCTCACGTCAAGAAAAGAGGACTATCATCAGTAAATGTCACAGCCATTCCAATACCCAGAGGGGTAGTGTGGGACAAGACTGACTATGAAGTATATGGCCCGGTCGAGATCTTGAAATATCCTCACCAGTTCAAGGTTTCATTAAGTGACTTTGTAAAACCGAGTACATTCTCTGATGATTGGGATTTGGAAAGTATAAATAATATGATGTCAGATTTTGTGTTGTCAGCAAGATTTACAGAACATGATTATTTACAAGGTTCGTCTAATTATGAACAGATGTACTGCTTTTCACATTACGCAGACCACTACTTACATAAATCTGCACAACCTAGAAATATTTTTAAATATAATCAATGGGAACATTGTGCTACTCCACCTAAAAGTAGTTCGAAAACATTCTATGAGAAATTCCAGTACTTCTCAGGGTTTCACACAAGTGATGCAGAAACGTTTTATTATAAACTGTGGGATAAAACTGGGTTGAAGACAATGCTGACAAATAGTAAATTGATATATTCAGAAACATTTTATGAAAAAATGATGACATTTGGATTTGATTTCTGGAAAAACAACATTGAAACAAAAACCATCTGGGGTACAAAAGATTGGCAGGTACAAGGCCTAGAAGCATTATTTCGAGCCTGCATGATCCCAGAACAAATAATGTTCTTAAATGACACAATTCGCCAAACAACATGTCTTGGCCTAGCTAAGATTAAAGACCTTAACAAACCGTCTATTCCAAAGCCAATACTTGATAATGCAACAACAGAAGTTGAAATAGACGTATCAAAAATTTTACCTCTAAACCGAACACATCCTGATTGGAAAAAGTGGTTAATCTGGCCTACTGACACAAATAACTGTCAAGATAGATTCCTGAACAAAACACAGGGGTTAAAAATGACCAGACCAGACCCTAGATACTCCCAGAGACAACATCCAGGGATAGTAACAACATACAGTGTAGGGAAACTGTGCCTTGAATGGCTAGAAACATCCACACTGGCAGAAATTAAGCAACACTTATCTTTACTTAAAGATGGTGCTGACTTGCGTGATTTCATTATGGGACCATGCAAACAGTGTCAAAAACGTTTCATAGTGGCCTGCATATCTGCGGCATACAACGAGGCTTGGAAAGAAACTCAAATTGAAACAGCTGAAAAAATACGTGAAATTGATTGTATTAATTTGGACAAATCACTTGCTGGTGTGGACAATGGGTTAATGACTCTGTCCTCCAGAATATATTCACTGGACAGTATTGTATCATCTACCATCGATATAATAGATAAAGACTTGCTAATGTTACAACATGGCCAGTCGCAATTGCGTTCTATTGTACAGCTAGGCTGGACGCTGCAAAATCTTCGTTCAGGCTATGTGCCATGGCGTTTAATCAACACAACATCATTGTTTTCCATCTTTAACCTTACTGATAAACAAATCAGCTTGGCACAGAAAGGAGCAGACTATACAATCTTTAGCATCGAAAAACTTAAGAGATTACCATTGACAATATCAGAAAGACCTGTCATTGAATGGATAATACACGGGATTATCACAATTCCGATAACAACTTTCCAATTTAAAAATTGCCTTGAGTATATACCAACTGGCCAGTATGAACGATTGGGTAAAGGGTACATTAAGTCAGCATGGAAATTACCATATACACACACATGCTATAGTGACAGCAACAAAAAGGTATTTCTTAGTGGTGAAAATTGCAAACATTCACTAAGCAGTATACCTTTGTGCCAGGGTATTAATTTACACGGGGCCTGTGAAGGAACTTCAAACAACCTTCACACCTGCAACGCAGATAGAGCCCTTCTTTAGGCAGCTTTCTAACGGGAGTTACATTCTAATAACGGATCACAGCTGTTGTGGCTTGGTGCCAGGGAGAGCATATCTCGTAAGCGTAACTTCCATGGTCACTTGCTGTATGCAAGCATTGTTTCCAAACGGCCCTGGAGATTCCGAGACGCCGATTTGGCCTCCTTTGAATGTCTCTTCTATACAAATTGATACTTTAAGCATAATGAAGTCTCTGCTTTTACAGACAACAGTGCCCATAACGTCATCAAAAGAGACGTATGATCTCCAAGTTGCAAGGACAACATCGGAAATACATGACCTTTTATCAACAAATTGCCCCGTGCATTTCACAGAAATGCTTAGCCAAATTCTAAATATGGCGGATGCCGTAGGTATCTCAAACGTATTTAGGATGATTTTTTCGGGACTGTTAACACCATTCAAAGCAATTCTGGGTATTATTCCCAATTTTGTCCATTCAGTCTTTGGCGGCATTACCCTAACTTTGGGACTTGTAGCAGGCATTTTATTTTTGACCCTCCTGCTCCGATATGGCAAGCCAAAACACAGACATGACTCTGGCAAGGATGGAAGAAATGATCCTAGCAGTACGTAACCGGGACCGCATAACTAGAGTCCTTGGATTGGCCAGGCTGAGAGATCTGAACATGACCTGGTTTCTTTCATTTAGACCTATATGGCAGACCTGCATCTTACCTGTGCTTCGATGTATGCTATGCGGAGAAGAATGCGTGTTAGACACCTGTCTTGCACTACCATCAGCAGTACCAATGGATATCGATACTTTGCTAAGTCCTGTAACGGCTCATGCATCGTGTTGTCCCCAGCGGCTACCAATTCTGATGACGGCATTCATTGAGACTCCTGTGCTACGACTAGGTGGCGGCAGTGAAGCGATACATGAAAGCAACATCACCCAGGTACGGCCTTCTGTGAGCATTGCTGATCCAAACATCGATGATAGCAATCATTCTCACAACGGCCAGGTTACTGCACTATCGAACCTGGTCGAACTGTCACCTGAATATGTAGACCTATTCTTTAAGAGCCTGTCTGATATGATGTTCTCCCCTGAACAACAACAATAAGTTTTTGGGGAAAAGCATTCCGGCGCAGAGCGTTCCCATGAACTCCGAATTCGGCCTTTAGTTTTGATCAACAAAAACTACTGAAAAGCGTTGGAACTCTATTCCCCCGTTCACCATGATTTTTTTTTTAAATTGAACATTTTTCAAAATATTTACCTTTTTTCCTGGCACGAATACCTTTGCTTAAAGTAGAACTATTCATAAAGAACAGAACTTCTATTTTTAGTAAATCTAGAGACAAAATAACTTTACCTCAGCCTCTAGCACATTTTACAGCAAATGCATTTATATGTAATGAAATAGTCTCGCCCTTCTTTTCTTTATTAAGAGACATTTCATGTGTTAACTTTTTTCGCAAAATCTTTCAACTGATTACATATGCTATAATTTTGAATGATTTCTATGCTTAAAGATGTACAGTACCTATATTTTCATGTATTACAAATACGCCATTTCAAATGCAATATGTATTTTGGGGTGGGAATTATTACACGCACATCTTATTGCTTTAGTTTTTAGTAATTTGATGGACATAAATTCATGGAGTGGGTGTCGTGTTCTATCTAGGACCCCGATCAATATTGTGACCTTATGCCCCTATACGGCTATAATCAATCCATACCACTATAATGGCATGAACGATCAGAGCCATATTTCAGAAACTCGTCTCTGCAGCTCATTACCGTATATGACACAGCAGAAGCCACTATCTTAGATTCCTAGATTACACACCAAGTTCTTTCAACAGATAAAACCCCCAGCAACCTGGGAAAGCCCCGCTTGCTTTGTTTTCATTATTAATAGAACTCTAATGAGCACTGTAAGAATGACCAGTTCTTAGTGACATCTTTATTGACGTCTTATGTCCAAAAACGTACATCAAACTCGGCAGCTTTCAGGTATAAATAATACCAAGGTTGCCTTAAGCAAACACAGTGGTGGTGGTGAATATAGGAGCAGAGCAGCTGTCCCTTGCAGAGCCCAGCAGATGCGAGAAGCCCACGGACGCTGCCCCTCCTCCTCCTTGACACGCTGAGAAAGACGCTGTCTTTTCTCCTGCCGAGAAAATCCAGCTCCGGCGTTTCCAGCCTACCCTTGCGGGTAACTGGAATATCGAGGCCTGAGGGGAGGTACCAGACCTCCAACATTCTATTCCAGAGGTACAGTGTTGACTAAACCCTTAGAGAGAATTCTTGAAGCAAACCCTTGGCAAAACCAACTTAACTTAAATTGCTACTCACTTACTCCCTCCCAAGTATTAGGCTTAGGTCAGGTACACTGGGGTAGGCGTAGTTAGAAGCACCAGTTGAGGATGTTAGCTAAATGTATATATGAATGTATATATTTTACTCATTTTAACTATCGTATGGCTAAGAAACCATATCAATGCTTTTACAGTATTATTTCGCAATACTCCTTTTACTGTACGCACTTTTTATAATAACAAGTCTTGCAATTGTGGCAATTCATTTCTCTTGCATGAGAAGAAAGACTGTTAAATAAATAATACCTTTTATTGAAAACGCCCGTCTCTCTATTCTCTTCATCCCAGTGAAAGTATTTCTTGCACAACTGACGGAGTGAAATAGCTGTCTATTGTTTCACACGACTCTAGAGATTGACTCTTATTCTAAGGAGCAAAGTTGTCATGTTTATGCGGTTGTTGGAAAACTGAATCCCTTCTTGTCTGAGCCAGGGAAGCTGATCACTTCCTATTCAGTCAAAAAAGATTCCAGTGACCTCTGAGCTAGTTGGTACAAACCCAATTAATTCTAACATAGTCAGTAGAGACCTGGAAGACCGCACTTCTACGTCTACACTGCTGTTTATGTTATTCCAATGTGCAGGGCCTATAGGGAAAATAGGAACTACACTACAATCTAGCACACATATAAGTCCCTTGCGAAAGGTACCAGTGGTACGAAGGGCCTTGTGACCTGAGAGGCTTAAGGGCTTCAGCAGGTATTACGCCACTCTAAGAAACCCCTTACCAAACAAATGCACACTGCCAGTGCAGCCTGCACAGATCCCTGTGTGCCAGGCCTACCAGCACTGTAAGTGGATAGGTAAGTCATCCTTACAGCAGGTGTTACAGCCCTAAGGCAGGGTGCACTATACCTTATGTGAGGCAATAACTGAATGAGCAGATGTGCCCCTATTGTGCCTAAGTGCACGTTGAAGCCATACTGAGTACATGGGATGAGATCTTCTCACTACGAGTTCCACAGCTCCATAATGGGTTCACCGAATACCAAGAAGTTTCATACCAGACATCTCAGATTATTGAGCCCACCCTGATACCAGTGTGGGACTCATTATTAAATGCACTCAGAGGGAACCTCTGAGGTGCACCTGGAAACCTAACAAGTCACTAGTGTGTGCCTGACTGGTCTGCACCAGCCTGCCATCTCCAGACATGTTTCTGACCCCCTGAGGTGGGGACCTTTTGCTCTTGTAGGTCAGAAACAAAGCATGCTCTGGGTGGAGGTGCTTTACAACTACCCCCAAGGAGGAACTACATAGAATAGTGTGGAGCTCAATGGCTTTCTGTCCTTTGTTATATTGACCAAGGCCTCCCCAACTAGTGGAGATACCTGCCCCCCATGACAAACCCCCACTTTTGGTCGGCGAAAAAATTAGTAAGCAAGAGAGGTGCCACCCCTTTTAGCCTGGACCTCCCCCCCTCCCGAAGTGCCCTGCGATGAAGTGACCCTCTGCTTTGAAAAACCTCCATATTGTTTTGAAGGGAGTGGACAAACAAAGGTTGTAGGCACCATAAAGGTAAGTCGCCTATTGGCTACAACCTTCTAACCCCAGTAACACCCCTAAATTGGGAAGCCGGTTTCTGCATTTTCCAGGCACCATCACCATGCACTTTGCGAAGGGGACTCCATCCCCCAACAGCTCTCGAGGCAGACGCCGCAACTACGTCAGAGAAGCGCCAGGAGGTGCATAAAGGAAGCTCGGGCCACCCTCTTTGATGTGTGTTCTGGCAGCAATTCTTAGTCTTCATCCTTTTCATCCACCGAAGACTCCTTCGGCTATGGTACCTCTAACTTTTGAATTTTTCTTTTTGCTTTCAGTTTTACATTCATATTACTCTATTGTTTCACGTGTAGTTTCTGGATTCAATCAGTGGTGTTTTTCTTTATGAACATGGGGAAAAGGAAACATCCGAGTTCTCCGCTAGCAAAATCACCTCCAAAATTGCGGCAGTCCATTATGAATGATATTGAGAAGCAAATCTTTAGTGCAGAAGAAACTCTACCTATTTGTACTGAGAGTGGCATTGAACCTCCTAACACATGTATAACTTCTTCAAATGCCGACCAACAGCTTGAAATGCTGCCCACGAGTTTAGACATGGTGAATAAAGATTAGTCTGTCCATAACCCTACCCTCATTTTACCAGGCGCTCCGAACCCTATTCTGCCATCTAAATGGCCAAAATCCACAAAAACAACTCTGCTAATACCAATACGGTATGATGTGATGGTAAAATAAAGCTTACAACCGCTCAAGCTCTAAGCCCAAGAGAGACTTTAACAAATCATTGCCCTCTGCATTTTCTGACTCACTGGACTGTTCTTCACTAGCGACCTCAGTGCAAGCATTGATAGATCTTATCAAATCTTCTGTGTGTAGTCTTACATATCGATTTAAAGCTGTTGAATGTGCTGTGCTAACGTGCAGAACGATTAGGTCCATCCAATTTGCACTCTGGGAATGGGGGGAAAGGGCCAAATGATTACCGTAGTACTGTTAGTGCTGTCGCAAGAACATTCAGAACCCCCACAGTACAATAACTTGTTCCAGGGTTTTGTGAGGCGCCCCTTTAACCACTTCAACCCCTTCAACCAGTGTTAACTACAGTGCCCCAGTCACAACTCGTTTCTGTTATGGATGTAGTAAGGGCTCATAACAAGGGGGCATTACCAGTCTCCACGTTTAATAACTATTCTGGGAGAACTGTCCTTACACACCCCCTGCGTGTCATGGATTGACTACACCTCCCTTCTGATGTTACCCCGTATGTGGTTATTTTGGCAAACGTTCCGCCCATAGATTCTCTGCACCATGAAACATTGGACTCATTGAGAAATTAATCTCTCAACTGGCTAAATTCTAAAGTGGGGTTGGGGTGAGAGCTTTTTGCAGATTTCAAGATGGCCAGACGGGTTGGGTGAGTCGGAAGGGGTACTAAAGTGTTTCAGGGTGACTGTGTGGTGCTCTCTTTCAAATCACCAGGTCTAGTAAACAAAATATTGGGCTGGGCATAGTTAATGCTTCCAACCCACGCTTGTTTATTTTTTATAAGCCACCCAGACAACGGTTCAGTCAGCCAAATGCTTTGACACAATGAATCCCTCAAATACAATGTACACTGAAAAAACCATCCACAAATCCAAACTATGTAAGTCCTCTTTTGTACTCTATCACAACGTCCAACAGGTTTTTGCAGCCTTACTGGGGTAGGTTGCCTGAAGGATGAATCATTGGTGGGAACCATATTGCAAAATTCTGCTCCCATAATTCCGAATCCTGTTAATAATGTACAGCGAGAGGCAGGTTTAAATGTTCTAATGATCGCGGAACAATCCCTGTTGAGAAAGGATCTAACTGTGGACTCTATAACTCTCTAACTCCATATTTAAATAACATCACAGTTTTATGCTGGAATGTAGAGGAGCTGCGAAGTAAGCTTAATCACCAGAATGGCTTGAATTTACAACTAATTTTACCATTATTTGTTTACAGGAAACTTGGGGCATTGAACCATGTCACTTGAATGGCTTTAAAACATTTAATTCTGCAGCTATTCCATCAAGGCATGGTAGACCCAAGGGTGGACTTTGCATTTATGTGTCAAATAAATTATCCTCCTCTATTATAAACATTAAGTCACTTAGGGCCAGATGTAGGTAAATCTCATTTACCGACTCTAGAATGCCGAATTTTACCGATTCGGTATTCTAGATTCGGTAAATGAGATGTAGGAAATAATTCGGTAATTTTTACTGAATTGGTATGATTCGGTAATTACCAAATCGGTATTTACCGATTCGGTAATTGCCATTGATTCCTAAGGACTGTCAATGGTCTGTACAACTAATAGGGGCAAAGAAAAATGTGACGTACTCTGTGTCTACCTATGAAGTGTGTACAACAAAAAGGAAATTAATCCCATCAGCCCACCCATATGGCAGAGCTTCATCATATGGGATAGAACCAAAGATGGTCCGGTTAAGGAGCCACACACCTGTTGGAATTATGTGCTTCTCCAAATCCAAGGAACCACCAGTGATGGATCGTACCAAAAGTCAAATCAGTTTGGAATGGTGTGGGATGTTAAATTGCAGGGAGAAAAAAAGTGTGCAAAAAGAATCAAAAAGTGAGATGTAAAATTGGCTACCATGATTTAAGGAAAACTTTATTAGGGAAAATCATGGTGTCAAGATTAAAATGAGTGTGAGACAGTTTGACACAATAACTGTCTATTAAGGATGGTATTTGGTCAACATGTTTCAACCATTGTAGGAAAGTGTGCCCGGCTTTCGTCAGGACCTCTTGAACACTACTGCAATTAAGCTTGACCTAAGCTTAGTGAAAAAAGCAAAAATTAACACAAATTAATGATACAAAACATCCTACTGTACATTGGATTTTCCAGTCCAGGAGAACCGACGGACAGAGCGGGGCCTCCAACCCTGAGCAGTGGCCAGGAAGAGGTGAGGCTTTCTCCCAAGCATTTTTGGGAAAGAATCCTAAATACCTTATGAAACAGACATCCTCCGTCTGCAAAAATCCAATGTACGGTAGGATACCGATTTGGTAAAATTACAGAATTGTCAAGGGGGACAGGGTGTCACTTTGACACCCTATTGCACCCCTGATTCTGGCTTGTGTGCCATGGTACACACATACATGCCCTTGGGGCATGTATGTGTGCCACATGGCACAGGTGTACATGCACAGATGTGCATGTACACTGGAATTCGTTATTTACCACATAATATTTTTTTTGTGGTAAATAACAAATTCTTAAGGGCCATTGGCACTGTTTTCAGTGCCACCTACATCTAGATTTACAGAATCAGTAAATTTACCGATTCAGTATTTTACCGAATCGGTAAATTTACCGATTCTGTTAAATTTAAGGCCCCTATATATCAAAAACCAAACACCGGTTGGTAATGGCCGAAATCAGCCATTACCGACCGGTATTTGGTGTCCTACATCGGGCCCTTAGTACTTTTTATCAAATTGTTACTGTTGAGTTCTCTATATCCTTCAAGCTGATCTTAGTTAATTTTTATAACAATGAATATGATTCAGATATACTGGTTACATGAGGAATACTTGATATTGATTTGGAATCCATACTTTCTCAGGGGAATGGGGACAAAATCCTGACTTGGGGTGAGGGGGACTTTAACATTCAACCCTGTAAAATGCCTTCCAACAGTATTTGTGGCATGTCCTCACCATTGAATGAAGACGTCACTCATCTCCTACACTCAGACTATGGCAAGTAACGTAATGAGCTTATTTTTAAATATGATTTAGGTTTCAGTAATGAATCTGGGGACAGGCCAGTTGAGGAAGCCTCAACTTTTGATGGCACTATGAGTAAAAGTGTCATTGATTTTCTGTTTTTCCCCAAAATGTATTCGGCACTACTCATTAATTATATATTATTTTTATTATTTTACTTTATTTTAGGCAATTTGTAGAGCACGCAAATACCCGTGGGTGTCTCGGCGGTGAGGACGGCTGAGTGGCGGACTGACTGGGAACTAGTGATTTATTGGTTGAAGAGCCAAGTTTTTAGTTGCTTCCAGAAGAAAAGCAAGGTGGGGATGGTCTTAATGTGGCGGGGGAATGTGTTCCATAGTTTGGCAGTGGCGACCGTGAATCTTCTGTCGCCCCAAGGGGCTTTCTTGGTTCTGGGGATAGAGAGCAAGTAGGCTGCAGATTAGCGGAGGGGTCTACTAGGGATGTAGGAGCAGAGAGTTTTCTTCAGGAACTCAGGTCCTGTGTTGTGAATTGCATTGTAGGCAATTCATAGAGCCTTGAACTTTGCTCTGCTCCTGATAAGCAACCAGTGATACTGACGAATCACCTTGGAAATTGGTTTAAATTTGGGGGTGCCTGACAAAATCCGTGCTGCTGCGTTTTGCACCATTTGTAATTTGTTAGGGACTCTTTCTTGCGCATTGATGAGTAGACCATTGCCATAGTCTACATTGGACATGACCAGCAAGCTAATAAGAGTCCTGCCACCACTGGATGGAAAGAAAGGTAGAAGTTTTTTATCATCCTGATGGAATAGAATGATGATGAAACAACTGCGTTTGCATGGTGCATGAATAATAACTTGCACTATGCAAAGTTATCATTACTTTATGATGATCCATGATTGACCCGACTAGCTTCCTAGAGCAATTATTTCTGAAACAAAGGAGTGCCTTTGATGTCTCTCTGGATACTTCGGAGGAAGCCTCTGCTATCGTGGAGTATTTTGGCCAAATAACTAGATCTATTAAAATGGGGTTAACATCTAACCAGAAGACAGGAGCAGTAAAGAGGAAGGCCTGATTTGATCATGCATGCAGTGAGGCCCACAAAAACATATAAGTGCTCTGAAAAATAAACCTAGGAACAATGGGGAGGTTCAGCACTGGAGACGGCTATTCAGGCTTACTCTAAAAAATCGTAAAAAAGCACTAAAAGAGAGGCCTGGGAAAAACTGTATGAGACTAGCTGTAGTAACAATACCACTGCATTCTGGTGGGTTGTGAACTCTCCATTCTTTAGTAAAGGCGATAAGCCAAAAATAGAGGCTGAGGTGACCAAAGAGGACTGGGTAGCACATTTTTCCAGCTTGTATGCGGCTACTACAGAATGTGATATTAATCACCCTGCTACAGCTCCTATGGTAGCTCCCTCAATGCTTACTCCTGCCTTAGATTGGTCTGCTTTGAATTTCACTCTGGAAGAGGTTTCACTTGCAATTAGTTCAAGTAAGGGAAATAAACCTCCAGGACCTGATGGTGTCCCAATTGACCTATTTAAAGCAAATATTGATCTTTTGGGCCCACTTCTCACCTATGTTGGGGTTCCCTTCTTCCTAGGCCGAGTCTCAGATTGTACCAATATTTAAGAAAGGTGACCGCAACTGCCCAAGCGCATTTTAGACCAATCTCTTTGCTAGATTCACTGGTTTAGATGGTGGGCCATATTCTTTTAGCCAGACTACAAGGCTGAACTTATTGTAATGATAAGATCTTTGACTTACAACATGGATTCCGCCAGGGAATTGGGACCACGGAGAAGCCATTAACTTGAATTTGCTACTGGGCAAATATGCGTACATCAAAAGTAGCACCCTGTATATGGTTTTTATTGATTTATCATCTGCTATTGACTGTGTAATCCACGAGAAGCTCTGGTCTGTAGTGAGTTTGATGGGTATTGATTGTACTATTGTTAAGTTTTTAAGATACATATATTCGAGTAGTTATGCAAAGGTATGTTTAGGTATAAAGGGTGAGTGTTGAGATATTTGTCAAGGGTGTGCGCACTTGTCCCTTTTTTATTTAACCTGTATAATAATACCCTGGAATAAAGCAGAACAGGTATTGGCTGGTACTTAATTTAATTTGTGGCAAATCCTTGCACGTACTAGCGAGTGTGTTACCCAGGGTATTATAGACTGTTTTGTATCACTACCTGCATCCTACATCTCCCTTAGCGGGCCTAGGTGTCACCAAATTACACATATGGATATGTTCCATAACCTGCAACAGACCAGAGAATGCTTGAAAAAAGATAAAATTAAAGTCTACATCTGGAAATGTTTAGGAAGTTGGATCATGTTCCCGAAAAAATCCATGACAGAAAGAACCATTTGGGACAGCATAGTGACCATGTGTTCATTTTCAATTTTCAACCCCTATAATTTACTCACCAAACTGCCTACCTTCAATTAACCAAAATTTTACTTTAGGGAGCACTTTACTATTCATTTAAGTGTACTTCAAACTCCCTTGTCCTGAAAACAGGTAATTTAAACATAGTTTGCAAGGTTTTAGACCAAACATCAAACACACGTGGATATACTAAAAATGCAATCTCTGAAAGTCTTTACTTATTCCAAACATTCAAGGACATTTGCGATTATTGTGGAGTGATGAATAGGGGCACTGCCCTCCTTTAAGAGGCAAGAATATACCAGAAGAAGTTCCAAAAATTATATAAAGATGGGTTTACAGTATCCTCTTTTTGGAAGAATCCTCCAGGGTTGTTTCCATCTTGATATTAAAAAAGCAAATGTTTTCATTTTATTCTAAAACAGTGACTGTGCAAGTATTTGCTGAAGAAGAACTATAAATAGTTGTGACCTTAAATGAGAAACGTTCTGGTAAGAGATAGAGAAAACATTATTATCCCGAATTGTGAATTCAATGCTGATCGCAGAAGAACTATATAGTGCTCTATTATCTAATCCCGACATTCA
Source organism: Lissotriton vulgaris (assembly GCF_964263255.1). NCBI lineage: Eukaryota > Metazoa > Chordata > Amphibia > Caudata > Salamandridae > Lissotriton > Lissotriton vulgaris. Next base: position 163,299,519 of record NC_141697.1, on the reverse strand, counting down.
CTATGTATAGATTGAGTGCAGACCCCTGGGGATTAGACATCATCACAGTTCTTTTACTCCTTCCATCATCAGTCATTTTCATGTATTGACTATATTCTGTTAAATAAACTATATATTAGGGGTGGGCGGAATTTGCGAAATTCACTTTGGCAAACTATTGCGAAAATGTTAAAAATCTTGTGAAGACGTGGAAGTTTTTTTCCCGCCCATTTGCGGTATTTTCTGCATGATCGAGTTTAAAAATGTCTTGCAAACTTACCCATGAGGTCGCTCATGGGCGCGACCATCTTGTTTTCACTTGTTCCACCCGCTCGTGCTACTTACTTACTGTTCTGGGTCACGCAATGCATGCTCGCGCTCGTTCGCGTTACGTATTTCCTGTTCTGGAACCCTTTTACATGTTCTTGCGTGCTCGGGGAGAAAATATTGCGCAAACTTGCGCATGTGGTCGCAGTGGGAGCGCCCATCTTGTTTTTCACTCTATGATATGGTTCTGGGGCCTGCTTTTGAATCCTCCCTTTATCTTTTCAATCCTTACTTTCTAGAAACATTTTTTTAATCTTTTTTACTTTTTATTATTCAGACTATTTTCCTGCTTCAATATTTTTGGTTTTTGTCACTTTTTTTGTATTTTTTTACTTTTTCACTCTCTTTCTATTGCCTGCTATTTTCATTTCTTTTAATTACTTTTTAATTGTATTACCTTCTTTCCTTCCCCAGAACCATGTCGAAGGGTAGGGCACGCTGCAGCCAGAAGACGGAGCCCACAGGGGTGCAGGCACGGGCCTTAATTGGGGAGGTGGAGTTGGCTGCACTCATTTTCTTTGTGCAGCACCACCTCCCCTCAACACTGGCAGCAGGTGGAAAGTCTGGGTCCGGGTCCGGGTTCCGGGAGGGTCAGCAGCAGTCGGGGAAGGTGCGCCGCGCAGTGTTCCGCTGGTCTGGGGTTTGACGCACCCAGGCCCAGCTGACGCACAGGTGGTCCGACATCCTGGACCAGGAGCAGGACCTGCTGGACCTGCTAGGAGTGGAGGTCAAGAGTCTTGGTGAGTAAATATTTAATTATTACTACTTTGTGTCTGTTCTTCTGCTCTGTGTTATATATTGCGAATATCTTTTTTTTCCAACCAGCTAGAATGCTGCTGCTTACATTACAGGTAAATTACGTTTAAAAGTCTTCTGTGATTGTCATGACACAGTGCTCTTCTGTGCTACTAATCTTACTTGTTTGCAACTTTGCGTTTGGGCTCGCTTAGCGTGATTATGTAAGAGTTTATTTTACAAAAATTAAGTAACGTAATGCTATAGTGACTCTAGTCCTTACTTTGTCCTGTCACTAAGAGATGGGGCAGATTAGATACTTTATATGAGTTTGTAATTTTTTAGTGGTATGCATGATGCCCCCTGCTAGTAACCCAGTAGAACCTTTTCTAGTTTGTTCAATGAGTGGTAATAGGTTTAGCAGCACTAGCAGAACATCAGCATCAATCAATCGACCCAAAATGTGATGTATACAAAAATGTAGTCATGTGTCCTCCATTTGACCATATGCATTGTTGACGACTAAAAGAAGTGGAAATGCATACCTTAATGTACAATTGGCAAGCCAGGAATAGGTGGGATAGTTAAGGTGGTACGTCTTACTTAGGCGTCGTTAGTATTCTGGAATCAGAATAGAAGAGTGGATTAGAGTTGATAAATAGTAAGTAGTCGATCCGCGAATCCCTCAATACTACTTGTTGACCAGTTGAGATGGGTCAATTTAGGTATTGCAATTGTTGTTTACATAAGTTTTGACCGTTCTTTAAAAAAATTTCATTTGTTTGACGCCATTCATCAATATTTGTTCTTTCTTATATCTTTCCTGTTCAGCACCCAGGGGCAGGCAGACAGGGGCGCAGTTGGCAGGAGAAGAACACCATAAACAGGAGGAGGACACAAACGTGGGCTCTTCTGCTGGCCCTAATAAGTCTTCTTGTTTTTATATTAATTCTTATTCCATAACTTTTACTACACCATATTTTTCCCGAACTATTGTTTCCGTTTCCTAATGCTAATTTTTTACCAACAATTATCCTTCGATCTGTACTGTTTCGACAATCTTGTTATCCCTGCCTCAGCTATAATGACTCCCTGTACTACTACTACTAGTCTGTCTGTACTGTAGTAGATAAGCTTGCCTAGTTGGCCACTCTTTATTTAAAAGGTTGTAAATAAAACTCAGATTCACCAGTTGCTCTAGCCATTGAGTCCAGTCCTTTGGGTCGTTCGTTTGTACTACTTTTAGTCTTATTGATCTTGATTCTTTGTTAATCTTGAGGCTTTGACAATTCACACCAACAAATGCCCAACCAGATTTATTACTATTTTGATATGATAGGACATACTACTATTGTTGTAGTGATTTTGCACATACAGACCTTTGCCCAAGAAAATAGGATGTTGGTGATGGGAGGTTGGACCTTCCTCACACACCTCATTCAGAAGTTCGGAACCCACCATCCGACTAGTTACAGTAGTGTCTTGTCTTGTCTAGTCATAACTATTAGCTCTCCGAACCCTCCCACCAAGATACCCAAACAAGTAGACAACCCAGAACATAACACACCCAACCTCTCAGTCATGGAAGCAATGCACATGCACACCATTCCTTTCCCTCGCTCACTCGTGTAAATCCACACCAAATACCACCAAGTGTATGGAAGTTCAAAATGTTTATTTTTAATTGACAAGCTCTGTACGTTGTTCTATAATGCAGCACCAGCAGGAAATTCAATAACATTAAAACAATAAACATTGTTACACTTACTTACAGTTGGAAAATAAATCATGATAACTGAAAAGTGGTGGAAGCACCACCATCCCCTAGGTAGAAATATAGTTTATATAAATTTAAAAAGAAGAACTCTGAGTGAACTCTTCTGGGTACCCCTCACCTTAGAAGAAGCTAGTACTGGTAGTTGTTGCATCATAAGCTCTGCAAAGCTCTGGTTCGTGGAAGGGAATCTTCCGTCTGTAATGCGAAAAAATGAAAAGGTGCGCGTTAGAATATTGCAAGCATTTCTCAGCCGTGCCAAAAAGTGTAGCATTTATGGATAAGCAATATGGACTAACAGTACACCAGAACTTCAAAAAAAAGTGGCTTGTTCCTGTTTTGGTTGACCGCTTGTATATAGCGCATAGACAGTAGCAGTATGAGGTCATGTTGGGTCAAAGGTGTTTTATACAACAAGCTGCAAGGTAACGTCACATGTGCAAAAATAAAAGACACAAAGGTAAAATGGTTGCAAGGTTCAGGCTAACTAAGAATGACCCTAGGGAGCAAATATAACTGAGAGTGTCTACTCTACTACTACCTGATTTGTACTAGTGATGTATGTTATATACTATAAACTTTTTTTTCAATCTTGCTACTGACCAATAGGGGGAGGTGTATATGACACCTAAAAAATTTGTAATATTTTTTAGGGGCACTACCGACCATCATTGCCGAGGCCAGCGAAGGCGACCCAGAGGGAGAGGATGCAGCAGTTGCCGTCGAAACCAATGGAGCTTTAGGGGGAATGTCAGCACCAGTGGCGGGCGGTCGGAGGATAGATTCATAATCCTTAACTATTGTTGACATTACTCTCACTGAAGGGTGTACTGTATGTATACTGCACTGTTGAGACTTAGGGCCCCATTCGCTTGGCGGGCGGATAGTCCCCGCCGGGACGGTGGTAGTCACCGCCGGCCCGGCAGGGGCAAACCTCCCGCCATCCCTGTAGAAAAGACCTCCCACCATATTACAATGGCTGGGAGCTCCGCGTCGGATAGAAACCATCCGCTGATTTTCCGCACAGTCGACATTTCGACCAGGCGGAAAAGGGTTCAATATGGTGGCGGTGTCTGAAGCACACCGCCAGCCACATAATCTGCATTTTGGAATGCCTTTCCGTGGCGACAAAGGCATGCGGAGTATGCTTAGGGTGCCCGTTGCAGCCCCCCATGGAGGGTACCTATGGTACCCCCCTGCCTTTCAAAGCACAACGTGGCAGGCTTTGCGCAGGGCCTGTCAGGTTGTGCTTGGAAAAGTACAGCATGCATTGTTAGCATCGCCCGCCACAATGTTAAAAATTCAGAATGCGCCCGCCACTGTGGCGGGTACAGCCAAATTTTCCCCATGGGACTCCCGCCCTTATGGCGGGCAGACCCTTTTAGCGAGAGGATGGTGAGCGGACAAAGTCCGCCCGCCATCCTAATGATGCCCTAAGTAAGTAAGAGTTGCTGTGAAGGTTTGTAGAGTGAAGACACCCTTTATTTGGCATTAGTAAAGGCATTAGGGGTGGGAGTATTGAGCAACCAATGGTCTCATCTATCTGTGACTTCAACTCCTCTTTGAAAGTTTTATGGAGAAGACTAAAAGTCAGATCAGATCACCTGGTGTTGAACTAAAAATTCAAAAACGGGTGGAAGGAAGAAGGACAGGCGAGATTTAATATTTATGACTGACAGAGAGAAGGATACGTCTGAGGCAAGCATGCAAATTGCAAAGGTGGCTGATAGTAAAGATTCTGATGCATGGTTGGTTGAAAGCCTGAAAAAAATCCTGCAAATGTTAAAGCCCAAGCAAGTGGGAGGATAGATACATACCACAAATGTTATATACTGTGCTTTATAGTGCTACCATGCCACTATATGTATAATTAACTTGTCTTACTGTTTTTCTAAGAATATATTTTACAATTGTCTTGTTTTTTTCTTTTTGATATACAGCTACTCCTTCCAGTTCAAAACCTGATAGGAAGGAGTTGGCCGTCAAGGCACGGCGCCGCAAGCTGGAGGCAATCCAGCGTGAATATCGGCGGCTGGTAGTCCTGGAAGAGGTGGAGGAGGAGACTGCAGCTCTTGAAGCCTCCTCCAGTGCCCGGGGCCCCAGCCACTGCCCTCCAGCGGTACGGCACCATTGTCTGGCGGCCGGGCGCCGCCGCATTGCCATTTAGGGTGCCCCCCCACTGTGGCTGCAACTGCTGCGCTCTCAAGCGACTCGTCTAGAGGAGCAAATACGTGTCCTCCAATCCTGCAGCACATAGACTAGAGTGCCTGTTTTCTGCCCCTTTTTTTATTCTTCTTGTTTTGGTGCGTGGGAATTGGGCATTGGGGTTTTGGACATTTGGACTTTCTTACGGACATTGGTTGGGGTTAGGGAGGGGGGTGGGTCAGCTTTTGTGTTTTTTTTACATAGTTTATTTTTGTTAGGGTATATTAAATCTATATTTCTACTTTTCATGCAATGTTGTTAATGTGTTATAGGTGGGGTTACTGTTTTACATCACACTGTTTGCTTGCTGGTGCATGTCCGCCCATAGCCAGTGTTTGATTTAAATAATTGGCTGACTGTGTAAGACACATACAGATAGATGCAACACCCCTCACTGATTGAGTTGTCCTACTAGTACTATCAGTCTCTCTCTTCTAGTCTATGCATTCTTTATCTGGACTCAAAGAGGTGTGTGAATTCATTGAAAACAAGTCCATTATTAATTATGCCTCCTCCAAACTTCTTACCTTTGCTTGATGTTTAACTTAGGCACAGCGATGGCTGCATGGTGATGATGGTTTCCATTTTTCAAAATTGCCATGATTGTGGTGGTGGTGGTAGTCGTAGTAGACACTGGCAGGGCAGCAGCATTTTCAAAAAAAGAAAATGAGACAGTCAGTTGACTGTGAGAGACTGTTTGAGGAGTAGTAGAATGAAGTACAGTACATAACTTATTGAGCAACAATAGTATGCAAAATATTTTACAACAAAACATAATGGTGGTGGGGATAGCCTACTAGACAGAGTTACAAACTATAGTTGTGTTGAGTCACTTGACCAGGCCTACAGCATAACAGTTACTGCTGTGTATGAGGATGACAACAAATCCAATCAATGCAGGCGAGTACATGGAAGTATGAATGATTATTTGCATGACTAACTTGCTGTGTGAGTAACTCATGGCATGTGGCAGTGTGTAAGTGTCTGTATAGGTGTATGAGTGCATATGATAGTGTTGTATTGATAAGTGACTGCATGTATGAGTGATTGAATGGATGAATGATTTGATGTGTGTGTAGTTCTACGAACCAGTCAGTGCGTATTTATTGACTGGTTTTAATGTGTCTATCTTTTCAAAAATGGTAGTCTGTATTTTAGAGTGGGTGTTTCAAAGGTTATATTCAGGTGTGAGGAGGTGTGTCAGATTTTAACATGGATGATGTCATCAGTGATGTCATTTGAAATGTCATCAGTGATGCCATCAGTGATGTCACTGACCATGTCACAAATGATGTAATATGTAACGTCATGAGCAGTGGATTGCGGGGGCGTGAGTTATAGTTAGCTGAACTAACTATAACAATGGAACTTCTATGGTTTTGTATGTGTACAATGTCCAGCTAACCATTTGGTGAATATATATAAATATATATATATATATATATAAATATATATATAGGTAGTTATAGTTAGGACCTAGTTTCCATAGGAAATCCACAACATTCTATTTGGAATACCTTTGGCGTCGGTAGACGAATCTTCGCGAATTTCTCCAAGAAAATGGCCTGCTCAATTCCGCTCCTTCCCTGAAAGTTTGGGGGTGATTCGTCAAGCGGGGGCCAAGAAAAAAGGGGGGTCCCAAAACGTGTTTTCCCCGTGTCATTTTTCATAGGGATCTTTAGCCAGGGCTACAGCCCGAACGGCCTAATGGAATTACATGAAATTTGGCAGAGAGGTAGAGTTATGTTTGCAGATTTTGCTTTTTCTTAAATGGTGTAAATCCGTTCAGTAGTTTCTGAGAAAATTGCAAGAAAAATCATAGCGATATCTACAGTCTGAGTTCAGTACGCGTACTGAAATCTGTTTAATTACGAGCGTGAGATGCATGCTGATTGGCTGTGAACTGTCTGTCAACACTCGAAACAAGGAAGTGTTGACGGTCATCTTGTGCCTCGCTAGAACTGAGTCACAAGAAAACAGTAAAACAAAGTTGAGAAATAAGGGAAGGGGGTAGGGTAGATATTTTCTAACCCTCTATGCTTGCTTAGGGGGTCGTATATGGATGTTTAGGCTCTATTTTTTATTTTGTTTTTTTAAAGAAAAATCGCGGCGTACACGTATGTAAATACCTACAATTGCGAGCAGGAGCTGCATGCTGTCAATACTCCAAACCAGGAAGTATTGGCAGCCATGTTGTTTTTTGGAAGAGCAGAGTCACAAGAAAACAGTAAAACAAAGTTGAGAAATAAGGAAAGGGGGCAGGGCAGAAACATTCTGAGGCTATAGTCTTGGTCAGGGTTGGTACATGGATCTTTAGGGTCAATTTTAATTTTTTTTAAAAGAAAAAATGGCGGGGTACTCGTGCAGTACCTGTAAGCGGTGGAAAAGTTGAACAATAAAGTAGAAATCCATTTTATTCATTAGGTCCCGAGGGGGGGGGCGAATTACGGGGGCAATTTTTCTGCATAATGGGGGCTTGTAAGGTGCCCCGAGCACAGTGGAACGGCACTCCTCTGGTTTTATTTTGAAGTATGCGGGGGGTTACGGTCCTACTCCCCTCAGTCTCGGGGAGTGGCACTCCTCGGGTCTTTTAAAAAAAATATATGTTTTGAGCTCTCTCTCTCTGTCCCCGTACACGTGGCGGAGAACGCCACATTTCTGAGCAAGTGATATGTAAAATGAACTTTCAACCCCCTGGTATCTGCATTGTCTGGATTTTTTTAATAATGTTGGGAGGGTGGGCTTGATAATATGTCCTTGTTAAGTCCCATAGAAGCCTATGTTCTGGTGCTATCATGGGGTTCTATGGGAAATAACACGGCGGTATTATAAAGCTCATTATCGCCATTTTATCAGCAGTTTCTTTCCAATAAAACAGCAATAATATTAACACCGGTCCTTGATAATATGCACCTAAGTTTACTGGTGAAAAAAAAGCAATGGTCCATATTATCAACAAAAGTCGATACATTATTGTCGCATTAATTGGCAGGAAACTGACGATAAAGCGGAGATAATGGGCTTGATAATATGTACTTGTGAATAACCATAGCAGCCTAGGTTAGGATCAGAACCTGGGCTGCAATGGGAAGTTACAAGGGCCTATTATCAAGCACATTATCGCCGCTTTATCAGCAGTTTCCTGTCGATAAAAACGGCGATAATGTATCGCCTTTTGTATGTAAAGCTTTCCTTTTTTTGGTGTAGCAGTTGTACTCTATTTGCATACTCAGCTTCGTTTCGAAACCCACGTTTTCTTTTTCTTCAAGTTCAACAAGCAAACCTTTCTTTATATCAGTTAGTAAATCTGTTGCTTTCTTCTCCCGGTTCGTGTGAATCATCCGGTGCTGAATTTCAACACCAGTCCTTGATAATATGCACCTAAGTTTACTGGTCAAAAAAAAGAGCAATGGTCCATATTATCAACAAAAGGCGATACATTAGCGTTGCGTTTATTGGCAGGAAACTGCCGAAAAAGCGGAGATAATGGGCTTGATAATATGTACTTGTGAATAACCATAACAGCCTGGGTTAGGATCAGAACCTGGGCTGCTATGGGAAGTTACAAGGGCCTATTATCAAGCACATTATCGCCGCTTTATCGGCAGTTTCGTGTCGATAAAAGCGGTGATAATGTATCACTTTTTGTATGTAAAGCTTTCCTTTTTTTTTGGTGTAGCAGTTGTACTCTCTTCGCATGATCAGCGTTGTTTCGAAGTTCAAGTTTTTTTCTTCAAGTTCAACGAGCAAACCTTTCTTTATATCAGTTAGTAAATCTGTTGCTTTCTTTTCCCGGTCCGTGTGATTCATCCGGTGCTGTACTTTTGTACAGTATTAATAGTCATATTTTCAATATATTTATTTGAAAGGTAGTGCTGAGGCGCCAAACGTTGATTACGTACTCCGTCCACCGCCATTTTAGTAGTTTCCCACCGTTGTATTTATTATATCAGTTAGTTAGAACTCAGTAGTTTTCAATCCTAGTCTTGAATATCTTGCTATAGTATTTCAACATTATTTTTATTGTGGACTGTCATACCCCTCCCCCACAAAATAAAAGAAGTATGTCGTTTTTCTTAATTAACTTTTATTAAACAATAAATATTAGCAAAACTCAATTATAACTATATTAGAACTGGCAAATCAAGTTATACAATGTTATAAAGAAATTGTGAAATGGATTCCAAAATGTGAAAGGTGTCCGATTGGTATTCTGCAAAAGAAAAAAGAAAATTAAAGTTTAGAATTATGTAGGAGTGAGTAAATGAGCTGAAGCATTACATGTTGTGGTAACTCTACAGTTTTACGTGTGCAGTGTGACTCGTATATTCCTGTTCTGTTATAGTGCCGCGTTTAAGTGGTGTCTATATGGAAGTGCCTACTGCATTACTGACGCCCATTATGGCAACTTATTTCTAATGCATTCCTATGAAGGATTTGTAGATCTAGGCCTGTGTGCTTACAGTTGTATAAAGCTTGCGGCCAAACACTGCAGGCACTGGGATGGACAACTTCAGGTGGGCTGATCCTCTAGACGTCCAAGCAGACAGCAGTGTATAAGTTTAAAAGAGATAGAGAAATGATGTCACAGAGTGAGAGAGAGAGAATACATTAAAACTGCTTCGCAGAGTCTGGAGTTGAAATATTTTGTTGAACCAGACGTAGATTTACGAGCTCTTTGCATCACTTTACCCATGTTAAAAGTGACTCAAAAGTGGAGTAATAAGGTTGATGATCTGTTTGTCAGACTGTTGTAACCTATCTGTTGTCACTGCTCGGAGGTAATTATACATTGTATAGAGAAGCTGCTGTACACTACGCACTCTGGGCCATAATATCAAGCCTTTGGCTACAAAAATTATTGCCACTTTATCAGCAGGAAAGTGTCGCTAAAGTGGCGATAATGGTTTTGATAATATGCTCTATGGAATTCCAATCGAAGCTCATGTCAGATGTCCTTCACATCTAACATGAGTTTCGTTTGGAATTCCATAGAGCATATTATCAAACCTATTATGGCCACTTTAGCGGCAGTTTGCTGCAGATAAAGTGGCGATAATTTTGTCGCCAAGGGTTGATAATATGGCCCTCTCTCGTTTCAGAAATAAAGCTAACACTACCGTTTTACGAGTGCAGTGTACCGGGTACATTTTACTTGTTATAGTGCCGCGTTCAAGTGGTGTCTATATGGAAGGGGCTACTGCGTTACTGACGCCCGTTATGCCGAATTATTTCCAATGCATTCCTATTAAGGATTTGTAGATCTAGGCCTCTGTGCTTACCGTTGTGTAAACTTTGCGCAAAACACATTAGGAAGTCGAGTTGACAACTTAAGTTGAGGAGATCGTCTAGATGTCCAAGCAGACAGCAGTGTCTAAGTTTAAGAGAGAAAGAGAAATTATGTCACAGAGAGTGAGAGAGAGAGAAAACAACATTAAAACTGTGTTGCAGAGTCTGGAGTTGAGATTTTTTGTTGAACCAGACGTAGATTTACTAGCTCTTTGCATCCCTTTACCCATGTTAAAAGTGACTCAAAAGTGGCGTAATAAGGTTGATGATCTGTTTGTCAGATTGTTGTAAACTATCTGTAGTCACTGCTCAGAGGTTATTATACATTTTACAGAGAAGCTGCTGTACACTACGCACTCTGGGCCATAAAATCAAGCTTGGACGACAAAAAATATTGCCACATTATCGGCAGGAAAATGTCGCTAAAGTGGCGATAATGGGTTTGATAATATGCTCTATGGAATGCCAATCGAAGCTCATGTCCGATGTCCTTCACATCTAACATGAGCTTCGATTGGAATTCCATAGAGTATATTATCAAACCCATTATTCTGTTGCCAAGGTTTGATAATATGGCCCTCTCTCCTTTCATAAATAAATGTTAAACTCCAGTTTTACGAGTGCAGTGTACCTGGTACATTTTACTTGTTATATTGCCGCGTTCAAGTGGTGTCTATATGGAAGTGCCTACAGCGTTACTGACGCTCGTTATGGCGACTGATTTCTAATGCACTGCTATGCAGGCTTTGTAGATTTAGGCTGCTGTGCTTACCTTGTATAAAGAGTGCGGCCACCGGAGTTCACCACTCCACTTGAACTCTGCTTTAATACGTCAAAGTATATTCAATATATTCAAGTTGCAGAGAATTCCTTTGCTGTTACTCGATAGGCCGTAGTTGCTTCTGAACGACGTTTAGTGAAGGAAACAAAAGAAGATTTTGAATAGTCATTGAAACTGAGTTGCGTAACTACTATCAAAAGTGAATTTTAATGTGGGTTCTTAATATTCCGTAGTTAAGACCGTTGCAGCTCCAGAAAACAAAGGAAGATCAATAAGTTAATAAAGGCCTGGGACGGCGTCGTGACGCATAAAAAAAAATACTATCATGGACGCACAATTAATAATAATAGAGGCCTAAGCATGTGGCGCAGTACAGAAATACGTCACAGAAATGTATGCACGCACAATTTTTAAGATTAGAGGTGTATAGGACCTCATGACTTATAAAGAAATATTTCAATTATGTAAGTACAATTTAAAACCATTGAGGGGTAGGAAAGCCATATGAAGGATAAAAAAATTGTATTATGCATGTACAATTTACAGTGGAGGCTGATGTTGTGACGTCTTCTCTTACCTTTGTTTCTGTCGTCTTTTGTTGTGTCTTGAAAGGCTGTGGTTTCACTGAGTCTGGGGTGTTTTCGACAGTCTGTGTGTCATCACAGCAGAGGCAGGCAAAAGAGAGAGTGCTCACGTCAGTGCCCACATTATATGGGAACCGCTGGGCTGACCAAACCAAGCCCAGGGCCGTCCTTGGTAGCTTTTTCGCGGTCTATAAGAATGATGGCCCTGAGAGAGATCACATTGGCTAATGTATTGGTTTCTAGGCTAAATGATAGCAAGCATGCTTGGCGGTGGCATGTGGGTAGTGTGAGCGGGCGTGCACCGCGCATGTGCAAATATGAGTGTGTGCACCAACAATTAACAACAGAGAGAGATGGAGCAGTGTTATAATGTACGCAGAGGCAGGCCCAGAATCGAATCTGCAATGAGTCAGCACTTCTAATCATTATTCTTAGCGCGCCCTGAGCGCTGATTTGTCACTGAGAGGGTGATCGCCCCATAGTTTGTACTGCTTATCATACTCAGTGTGTACCCACGCATACAGTATGAATATGCTTTGACGTTATGCGTCGCATTAAAGCTTCGGTGTGACGTCATGTACGGCAGTCTGTACGCAAAAGGGGGCAATGTTACTACTTGGTTTAAAACATTCATTTATGTATTTAATGTAGATACTAAGGGCAGACATTTGGGATAACTATGATTTTTTTTAAATACTTTTAATAATACTATACTACTTTTAAAAAGAATTACACAAATCGCGGTAGAAGATGATGCGTATTCGTATTGAAAGAGCTGCGCAAGGGCATCATAAGCGTACGCAAAGCCATGTGACTTTAAAAGTAGAGATTTGATTTGTCGTAACTTTTCCTATTGCGAGTTGTGGTAAATAAAGTATTACCCTGTCATAATTTCTATACTTAAACAAAGGGTCATGTATTAAATGCGAGGCAGAGTCCGTGGTGTCCGATTCAAAAGGGTTTTATTTCAATAACTCGAGTTAAGGGAGAATCGGTTCCATCACCACTAAGGTTCAGAAAGGGTCTTCTGAACTTTATTTACAGAGTACAATACTTATACATTCAATCTCGTACATAGGGAGGAGTGCTCCAGGCAGAGCAAGAAAAAGAGAGATAAGAGCATGTGGGCGTGTATGAGAAGTCATAGGTGAGTCATGGGTGGGTGGATGCATGGAGGGGGTCGCATGGCCAGCTGGAACCTTTACCCTACTTGTGTGCGCGACTTGGTCATGACGTGTAATTGACGTGTAACTGGGGGAAGCTGACTTTCGGTCTAGTAGAGAGGCCTTCAGTGTCAGGACGACCTGCACGTCTGGTATTATCTGATATCTTAGGTCCGGGATGTATTATCTGAAGCAAAGGTCGCTCAAGCAAAGGTTGCTCATCACCAAGAGCCGGTGTGGGCATATATTTCATATATTTCTTCGTTCATTGTGTGGGGGCCGTGGGCTTTCTAAGGATGTAAGCTCTGCAAATCAACGGAGACAGAAAAGCTAGGCCCTATCTCTGCAGACGGGTTCTGTTTACCTTCTTCACCAGGCAGGAATGTGATTCTGTAGAACAAGCAGATAACTGTTTTGCAAAATACTGTCTTGGCACCCCAGGCTGGGCCCCTCTCGGCTTAGCCAAAAGTATGCGAGAGGTCAGGGATACGTAGCTGCAGCCCTCAGAGTGTCTGGAGGCATGAAACCTTAATTCGGGTCCTGGCTCAGGCTGAGCCACAAAATGGGTTCATCTCGATTTTGAAAGTGCACAATGCAAACACATGCAAACATAGGCCTCAGTGCAGAATTAACGTTTCTTTCATGGGAGACTTGGTAACTGACATCCTAATGTGGGACGTAAATGCAGAGGCATCATTATTACAGACATGAGAGGGAAAATGCATGGGTGACATGCATATACACTAAACGTTGGGTACACGCAGGGGACACATTGGCCATGTAAAATTTCTTTTTCCTCATTCCCTCCTTGTCCCCTACTGTACCCTTCAGGATACATCTATGTTCATGATACCGTATATCTGATCATACAGCATCATTTGTTCATCTTTGATCCTTGGTATACGTGGATGTGGGACACAGGCAGTCGCACACAGGCCGCAAATCGCCGGGCCACACTGCAGACAGAGACAGCAGCCGAATATCATAAGCAGTATCATTCCTAGGAACGACAACACTTTCGATCCCCATGCCGATATTACACTCCAGAGCCAACTGGACCAAGTCCATGTGCCTGGGTCTTGATGTATATCATGAGCAATTTTGTGGAGCCTTGTTATTGCTGCATACACAGATGGCGCGTTATTCGGAATGAAAATGCAGCAACTGGAGCCAATCACTCTACAAGCCCCGCCCCTATCTGCCAGGATGACGTCAAGAACAAGACGGTTCTGAAGAACAACAAGTCTCATGGCAGACTGTTCCTGGGTCAAGTTCGCCAGGGCAGATGCAGTCTCATTCACTACTGCTTCTAGAATTCTTGTTAACCTGCGTATGAGTTTACTATTTTGGACGGGACCTATGAAGAAAAAGAATCCTCAGTTAAAATCTGTATATTGCTCCCAGGCTGTCTCAGTCTGATCAATCACTGAGGAATCGGTCTCCCTTTTGTGTCTAACATGCTCTAGTCGTGAATCTCGATGATAATGGGATGGGGCCAGAAAGACGGGTGGCAACAGGAACGCTATATAGCATGTCCCACTCCAGTCTAAGGGCAGATGTACATAGGCTGTCTGACCGCAAATTAAATAGGTATGGCGAGATGCTTTGAAAGAAGACTTTCCTTTATCATTAAACTCGACTACAGCATTACACTCGCTGTGTCCCATATGTACTGATCCTTTCTTTCTAACGCACAAATCACCTTTTACTGGTAGGACTGAAATAGTCGTTGGACCTGCATTTTGCATGGGCTGAACATTCAGCATTATAAAGCTGAGGGAAGCATTTCCTTGCTCGTACTCTTCATTTTCTAGATCGGTCCCCTTCCTTTGGGGGAGTCCGTCTTCGTCTGGAAAACATGCCTCATTCATAACTTTATTCAAGTTTCCCCATATCCAGTCATCCTTGTAAACTGTGGACTTTCTGTCTAGTGATGACATTAAGGCAAACCATTCTCCGCACGAACCATTGTGGGAGAACGGAAAAGGGAAGAAGGGCAGAACTCCCTTTGTCTTTTGATAAGGTGGCAGTTGGCCACATACCCAGCAATCTGTTGCATTGCTGGTCTGATGAGAACGGTGCAACATTCGAATGAAAATATTGTTGCGCAGGCTAGTCGATATGACAGTTCATGGGGTGGCAGATCACTAAATGTATGCTCTACAGTGTCATTAATGGAAAAGTGTATATGTGAGGCAATAGGAGGAAAGAAAACATGTAGTATTAAGCTGATACAGATTATAGTGATGCACAAAAAAGATAGAAAAATCAGAGTTACTATACATCTACTGCGTAATATCTTGCAGTATTTTTCTTTCATTTTGCTCTTTTTACTGTTATGGCTGTTATGGTCTACGATCTTATACATGTCTGGAACCTGTCTAACCGATTCACCACCTAGTGGACTTAAACAATTAAACGCTGTCTGACTTTCTAGACCGTAATTTGGACCTGTACTCTTGCTGTGAAGTCTTTTCTAGCAAAGGGGGCTCAAAGTCTGTACTGTCTTTTGTCTTTATCAAAGTTCCAGAATCTCCAAAGTACTTTTTACAATGGTGGGCATGGAGCCATCCTTTTCTTCCTTCGACCTTGATCGCTGTCCTCATGGTCAGTAACACTAATTTCGGCGTCTTCCAACGCGGCTCAAGGGGGCTTTATCGATCAAAATTCCTGACGAAGACGAAATCACCAGGGATTATGGCGTGCTCCTTGACTTGGGTGTTGTCAGGGAAGGCGGCGGCAACCTGTGAACGACAAGAGAGTAGTGCAGACATCAAGGAAGCCAGGTAATCTGTCAGCATGTTACTGTCAACATCAGTTATTTTCTTAGGCATAGGCGTACCCCACATATTTGGCGGTCTACCGAAAACCACTTCATATGGAGATAGGCCTGTTCTGGAATGGGCTACAATACGCATGTAAAAGAGGGCAACCGGCAAGGCTACCATCCAATCCACGCCTTTTTCTGCACAGATCTTTGCTAATTTTGTCTTTATTGTCTGATTATGTCGTTCTACAAGGCCTGCTGCTTCAGGGTGCCGTACACAATGAAACTTCCAATTATATCCTAACAGAAGGGACACTTGTTTCATTAATTCAGAAGAAAAAGGCTGACCATTGTCTGAGTACACGACACGGGGCAATCCGTATCTGGGGAAGAACTCTCGCACCAATTGCCTGGCGGTTGTCACAGCAGTATAATCTGGGACTGGATACGCTTCTGTCCATCTAGTTAGTGCACACACAACTACCAAGACATACTTGTAACCTCTACATCTGTCCATTTGGATATAATCCATCTGGAGGACCTCAAAAGGATGGTCAGGAGGATGAAATCCGCCTTGTTCCACCGGAATGCCTTTACCTGGATTGAACTGGCAACAGATCATACAAGTTCTAACTTTTTGTTTCGCTGCTGCATGTAGGTGCTTGTTAAACCAGATATTCTGTAAGCTGTCTAACATTGCCTTCTCTCCCAAGTGTGCTGGACTATGTGCTGTGTTTATGATCACTTGTACCATGGAATCTGGAAGAAACCATGTAGCTTTTCCCTTAGTCATCCAACCTTGTTCAGTCCATTTCTTTATTTCATCTGAAGTGGCATGTGTCTGTATGTCGAGTACATCCTGAGAAGGATCCCTGACTGTCATACTTTTTGTCAATAATGGTACCTCTGTCTTTGTCGTGTCTGTTGGTGTCTGGGCTGTAAGTTTAGCAGTTCGGTCTGCCAGGTCAATACCCTGGGAAATGGTATCTGTAACTTTTGTGTGTGCTTTGCATTTCAGGATAGCTATGGCTGTAGGTAAATGTATTGCTTCTAACAGAGCCTGAATAAGCGGGCCGTGCTGAATTTTGGCCCCATGGGAGGTCAAGAAACCTCTCTCCTTCCACAGGACTCCGAAATCATGAACTACACCGAATACATATTGTGAATCTGTATAAATGTTCACTTTCAAGTGCTTAGCTCTTATGCAGGCTTGTGTCAGAGCGATGAGCTCTGCTGCTTGTGCTGACAGTATGTCTATTCTTTGTGTCTCTATGACTTCAGTAGCAGTGGTCACAGCATATGCTGCCACTAACTCCCCTGCACTTGTTCTCATGCATGAACCATCTACATAAAGTGTCAGGTCAGGGTCTGTCAGTGCAATGTCTGTCAGATCTTGTCTTGGTTTCGTCACTGTATTCATTACTTCCACACAGTCATGTGGTGCAGTGTCTACTGCACTTGAGGGCAAAAGTGTAGCAGGGTTCAGAATGTTACATCGTCTGATTTCTATGTGTGGCTGAAATAACGTCAGTTCATATCCTGTCAATCTCGCTACGGTCAAATGTTGTGTCTGTGTCCTGTTCAAGAGAACTTCCACTGCATGCGGTACCTGTACTGTCAGGGGGTGTCCCAGCACTATAGAGTCACTTTGTCTTATGGCTAGGGCTGTTGCTGCAACTGATTTCAGGCATGCAGGCAGAGCCTGGGCCACTGGGTTGAGTGTACTAGAAAAATAAGCACAAGGCTTGTGCTTTCCTGCTTGATCTTGTGTGAGAACAGATAATGCTGTTCCATCTCGTTCAGTTACGAAAAGCATAAAGGGTTTGCTGTAACAAGGAGTCGCTAAAACTGGCGCTTGACATAAGGCTCTTTTTAATTCTTCAAATGCCAAGGTATGTTCTTGTGTCCAAGGGAGGACAGTCGAAGACGCTGCCTCCTGTGTTGTCAACTGTATGAGTGGTTTGGCTAGATAGGCATACTGGGGAATCCATTGTCTGCAGTATGAAGTGAGGCCAATGAAGGCCCGTACTTCCTTTTGTGTCTTGGGCTGTGAAAGGTTAGCAATTAACTGAATACGTTCTTGTGTCAGCTGTCTACCCATCTTGGACAGCAAGTGTCCAAGGTACACCACTTGCTGTGCACAGAATTGTAACTTTGAAGGGGACACTTTGTGCCCCTTGTCTGCTAGGAAGTGTAAAACTGTCAGTGATGCATTTTCGCAGTCTGGTTCTGATCGTGCTGTAATTAGGATGTCGTCTACGTACTGGAGCAGTGCAGTGTTGGTAGGCATATTAATACTGTCCAGCTGTCTTTTCAATGCTTGACTGTAAATGCTAGGACTCTCTGTAAAACCTTGTGGTGCTCTCGTAAATTTAAAGCTGCGTCCATTTAAACTGAATCCGAAGAGATACTGGCTGTCTGGATGAATTGGAACGCTAAAGAAAGCATTCTTTAAGTCAATGACAGTAAAGAACGCTGCCTCAGATTCAATAGCAGTCAGTAATGAAGAAATGTCTGGGACTACTGGGTACTGTGGAACTACACATTTATTCAATTCTCGAAGGTCAACAACTAGTCTGTAAACTGGTGGTGCATTAGAGTCTGTTCGTTTAAGGATTGGAATGACAGGTGAATTACATACATTCGAGTCAGTCTCCACTACCACCCCTTGTGCAATGAGTTCGTCAACAATTTTCAATAAGGCCACTACGGCATCATGTGGTAACTTGTATTGTCGTATACTTGGTAGTACTACTCCTGCTTTGAGAGTGACACGGTGTGGTGTTATGTTCATGTAACCTACATCAGTCGGACCTTGTGCCCATAGGTGCTGTGGTACATTCTGGAGTCTGTGGTCAAAATCTGTCAACACATAATGTCCTTTAAAATCACGTAAGAACAGTCGCACTCCCTCCGGAGAACAACATATAACTGCTCCTAGTTCTTTTAATGTCTTTATACCAAGTAAGTTTTCAGGACATGATTTAGTAAGTAGCAAGTCTGTGGTACGTGACAATGGACCAACTCCTAGGGAGACTGGTTTCGATACTTCATTAACAATAGGCTTTCCTGAAAATCCCAGGGAAACATTCTGTGAGCCCGAGAGGGGTGCCCCTGGAACATCGTCATGACTGATGGTAGATCTGCTCGCCCCTGTGTCAATCAGAAATGTTCTGTCTTGTCCCAATACACGACTATGTACATAAGGACCCTCTTGATCTACAGGAACCTCAATAAGGGGCAAGCCAACTTCCCTCTCAAGGCTGTTTCATGAGAATGCTTGATATTCTGGATAGTCTGGCTGTGTGTACTGATACATTTGCTGTGTGGCATGAACGGGCGGTGGTGGGGGTGGAAAATTTGCTACTGTCTGTTGTGTGCTCTGTGGGGTGCTATTTTGCCTAGGAACATGTGGTCGTTCTTTTGTTTTGCCTGTAGCTATATTGTGTTTCAGGACAGCACATTCATTTACATAGTGACCTGGTTGCTTGCAATAATTACAGTTCCCCTTGACAGGTGTCGTGGCATTTTTGCCATTTTTGTTCGTGTTTGCCGGTACTGTTTGGGCAACCAGCACCTTCATTTTTGTCTCTTTCATGCGTCTCTTTTCCTGATCCTGCTCTTCTCTAATCCTGTTCTGGTGATATTGTAGCATTTGCAACATTTGTGAAGGGCTGTTTGCTTGCCAAGTACTCTCAACCTTCAGTACTCTATTCTTGATCTGGGGTAGGGAATTCTCTACTAATTTGCTCACGAAAAGATGTGGATATGACTCACTACTGGGCTTAAGGCCACTATTAATGGCAAAGCATTTCAAATCACTTGTGTCCTCGTCTGGTTTCTGTTTACAGGCTGAAATAGCATCCCATCTTCCTTTTTAGTAATCATTAGTCTCGGCAAAACCTGTATTAGGAGTTCAGGTAGTTCTCTAGCTTTGTCCCCAAGACCAACCCCCGGAAGCCTGGCTTTATCCTCTGTTTCCAATTCTGCCCAACTTAACTTTTTCTCTCCCACCTCCCAGTCTTTTTCCTTAAGTTTTTCATAAATACCTGCAGGCAACAGTACTTTCAATAGTTTCAGAATGTCAGCATACGTATAATCTCCGATGCTGAGAATGTCTTTTAATTCACGGTGAAACCCCCCCGGATCATTATCATGGCAGGGCAACATCTTTTTCATTTCCAGTATTTCTAATTTCGTTAAGGGGGTGTAGACATACACTCGTTGAAGTTCACTGGGATGTACCTCTCATAGGGGGTTCTGTCTGTCTATGTATAGGTGCTTTCTGTCGTGGTGTGGGGCGGGAAGCATGCATGTAGTCAGAGAATTTAAGTACTTATGTCGTTGATCCAGGATCACATTAATTAAGTCAGTACCCAGGCCTGTCCATCTTTCTAGAAGTATGTCGTCCAGTAATTTATACAAGTGACCGGGATCAGAATATTGACTTTCATACAACGTTATTAAATGTTGGACTATGTAAATACCGGCCAAACGCTGTTCGTTCGACGGAAGGCTCAAGAAAGTCTGAGCCACTATATCATTGCTATATATATTAGAATTGGACACCCATTGGGTGGCTGCCTGGGCCAATTCCTTTTCGTGTGGGGTGTGAGATCGCTCGCTCTCTATCCGTCGTTTCAGTGCTTTTTCAGTAGCCTGGAATAGATTTTCAAGGGAATATCTTTCTTCAATGGCCGATCCCTGTTTACGGTAGTCGAGGCACTTGGGCCTGTCGAACGGTCGTGCCCTGCCTGCATAATTTATCTTGTCCTGTTCCTCTTCTAACTCTTCCGTTGATAACCCACTCTTCTCGTCGGACCCTGCTCTGTGTATCGCTAATATTTCCTTTCGTATTTTCTTGTACATGCTATCTGTCTGTCCCAGTTTGTCGTGCCGACCGGCATCTATGTTATCACTCCATTCTATCAAACCATGCTTTACATCTCCGTCTCCTTGGTCTTGTTCCCTGATCAGGCAGTTAATCATAAAACGTAGGATGTAGTCCTTAACCCCCACCTTTCTGTGTTCCATGGCCTGTTCTATACTCTCGGGACCCTGCCCCGTCCTGATGAAACAGTATATTTTATCTAGGTGTTCTTTCATGTCTGGTAGTGTGACCAAATAGTCAACAGCTTGTCTTAATCTTAGTGAAATCTCGAGCATTGAGCCCTTTCCTGGTTCTGGATCATATATACAGCGAGGGATTGCTACATCTACAGTAAACTTATATGGGGTTGACGTTGGCGTTGGCCTTGGCGTTAGCGTTGGCCCCCCTTCCCCTACAGCCCCTTGTCCTACGTCGTCTTTCACGAGCTGCTGGAGCTGTTGGAGCTGATCTGCTGATGGGGGCGGAGGGAAATCTTCGTTTACATAGTCCGGTGCGGATTCTTCTAGATAGGAGGAAATAAAAGCTTCGGAGGCTGTCGGCTTTTTTCTACGTACTCTAAAGGGTACAGGTGGTGGCGTTCGCGACCTACGGGGTGTTTCTGAGGGGGTCACTCTAGCTAGTTCTTCTGAGAGGATGGGATAAATACCAGTAACAACAGCATTTCTTTCTCTATCAGCCTGTTCTGCCTAGACCCGTTCCCCCTCCTCCCGCAGTTCTTTTTCTTTGGCTTTTTCCGCTGCTTGTTTAGATCTCTCTGCTTGGTGGAATTCTTTCTCTGTTCTCCTATGTGACTCTTTGCGCCATAATTCAATGGCATCTTTCTGAGAGGGTCTTGCTTTCTTTTTCCATAGCGCTTCCTCTACTTTCATAATGCATTCAGAATCCCACGTTCCCGAGATAGGCCATCTGTACTTCTCCTCTAAATCCTTCGTGTAATCTACCCATAAGTCTAAAAACAATATGGCGTCTAGCCCGTGCTTATTATACATGTAATGACCAGGTGTGTCTGTAGGCGGGGTGTTAACTGACTCTTCTAGTATGCCTTTCCTAGTCCCTATCTGACGTAATTTCGAAAACAGTGCCATGTTGAAACCAACTTAACGAAAACACAATACACACAAAAATACTCTGACTGAAACAATCATTCACAATACAACGCTAAAACACTAAAACAGATAACAGTCTAACCTGATACATGGAGTAAAACATGTACTTGAAAACAGTTAACTTTATGCACTGGAATACAGTACAACCATACCGGTCTCGTAAAGAGACACGTTTTTTCTGTGCCCACCGAAATGGACCCGTCTTTACCGTGTTCGAGTGAACGGACACGTCTTTACAGAGCTCAAATAAATGAACCCGTCTTGAACTTTATGCGTTCCCACTAGTGGTACTCACCGGGAAGCAGAACTTGAAGGCCTCGGAAACTTGATACTGCGCATGCGCCACGGAACAGGTGGGCCTTCGGAAACCTCGGACCTTGCTCTCTCACGGGGTGGGCTCTGGTTGGGATGATCCGCGATCCTCACCGCCTCGTGTGGATGCCTGGCCACAGTCCGTCTCCTCCGTGGACCTAAGGGAGTAAGCAGGAAATCCCGCTGGCGTGTACACTTTGAAGTCCGTCACGGCTGTAGAAGGGGGCAAGGGCTGGACCTACATCTCCGGCGCGTGGGGAAGGGGATTTGTCCCTATTCGGGCGCCGGATTTATGTGGTAAATAAAGTATTACCCTGTCATAATTTCTATACTTAAACAAAAGGTCATGTATTAAATGCAAGGCAGAGTCCGTGGTGTCCGATTCAAAAGGGTTTTATTTCAATAACTCGAGTTAAGGGAGAATCGGTTCCATCACCACTAAGGTTCAGGAATGGTCTTCTGAACTTTATTTACAGAGTACAATACTTATACATTCAATCTCGTACATAGGGAGGAGTGCTCCAGGCAGAGCAAGAAAAAGAGAGATAAGAGCATGTGGGCGTGTATGAGAAGTCATAGGTGAGTCATGGGTGGGTGGATGCATGGAGGGGGTCGCATGGCCAGCTGGAACCTTTACCCTACTTGTGTGCGCGACTTGGTCATGACGTGTAATTGACGTGTAACTGGGGGAAGCTGACTTTCGGTCTAGTAGAGAGGCCTTCAGTGTCAGGACGACCTGCACGTCTGGTATTATCTGATATCTTAGGTCCGGGGATGTATTATCTGAAGCAAAGGTCGCTCAAGCAAAGATTGCTCATCACCAAGAGCCGGTGTGGGCATATATTTCATATATTTCTTCGTTCATTGTGTGGGGGCCGTGGGCTTTCTAAGGATGTGAGCTCTGCAAATCACTTAAACGGAGACAGAAAAGCTAGGCCCTATCTCTGCAGACGGGTTCTGTTTACCTTCTTCACCAGGCAGGAATGTGATTCTGTAGAGCAAGCAGATAACTGTTTTGCAAAATACTGTCTTGGCACCCCGGGCTGGGCCCCTCTCGGCTTAGCCAAAAGTATGCGAGAGGTCAGGGATACGTAGCTGCAGCCCTCAGAGTGTCTGGAGGCATGAAACCTTAATTCGGGTCCTGGCTCAGGCTGAGCCACAAAATGGGTTCATCTCGATTTTGAAAGTGCACAATGCAAACACATGCAAACAAAGGCCTCAGTGCAGAATTAACGTTTCTTTCATGAGAGACTTGGTAACTGACATCCTAATGTGGGACGTAAATGCAGAGGCATCATTATTACAGACATGAGAGGGAAAATGCATGGGTGACATGCATATACACTAAACGTTGGGTACACGCAGGGGACACATTGGCCATGTAAAATTTCTTTTTCCTCAGAGTGTTGAAAGTTCTGTCTCATTATAATTATTCGACTTTGACTTTCTAAGAAGAAGCATTTGCTGTGAGAATCTTCTAAAATGGAAGAAAGATCTCCATAATAAGAGCAATGGAGTCATCTTCCAGCAGTTCTTCAGAGGGAGATTTCATTTGTGAAGATCCTCCAAAGAAGAGGAAAGAAGCCTAATTTGGAGGTTTTTCACTTTTCCAGAAGGTCAAAAAAAGGTTAATGCTGCAAAAGTAACCTGTAAAATTTGCTAAACAACTCTTTCAAGGGGTAATCCATGTAAAAAATACTCCTTTGGCACAGCAAATATGGTGCAACACGTGAAGAACTTGCACCCCAGGAACTTTGCTCAAGCTGAAAGACGGAGGTTGCACGAGACCCTACCTGCTGCTACACCAAGCACATCAACTGCGGCAGGATTTTCAGCAAGCAGTCCACACCCACATATTGATTCTGACTTTGCTAAAATTAAATTTCTTTGCATTTATTGCGATAAACTTTTGTGTTATGGGGAACAGTCTATCGACCTGATAAAATGCAGGATACAGGATCATTGCTGTCCTCGACATTAGTTGTTCTTTTTTTCATTCTTTTGTTCCGCTTGGAATTTGTTGAGAAAACACAAAAAAGATACAAAACAAAAAAACCTGTTCTTTTTAGAACTACCTTCACTGGTCAAAGAAAGAACTATATTTCTAGGTTAGTGTGTAAAAGTTTGTCAGAATGAATGTGTAGTTCATAAATGAATGAATGAATATATTACTAGTGTATGGAGAATGTGAAAGTGCAGAACTATAAGGAAGTGCTACAGCATAAATCTATAAGGTGTTTACCTATAGTATACTGTAGTATGTGCGAAGCACTTAAATATTGCATATGTACATAAATATGTTAGAAGTCTATGCTTCAATTTGTGCTGCTGGTGAAACTGCCTTGGTGAATTTGTATGTGTTAGGGGCGAATTTACAATCCCCTTGTGCCTCTTTTACACAGCCGTTGCGTCACTTTTGTGACACAGCGGTGGTGCAAAAGATGTGCCATGGTGTGTGCTATTAACAATGTGACGCATCTGGAGGGTGCATTACATTGTAAAGCTGTGTGCCAGAAGAGGCTTTCCTGTGCAGAAGGGGGTGCAGCAACGCCTCCTAAAAGTGACTGAGTGAAATGTATAACATTTCATTCAGTCACTTTTGAGCTTATGCTACGTCAAAACCTTGCACATGCTTGAAGCAGGTGTAAGGATTGATACAGCTTTGTGAGCATAGGGCCCCAGAGCATTGCTGGAGTTGTGTTATACTTCAAGCAATAATTAATCCCAAAAATACTTTGCAATTTAGTTTTGTTATTATTTTAAAATAGGAATATGAAATATAATCTAAACAATTTAATATATATACATATTTATATTTAAAATTTAAGAAATTAATGTAAAAAGAAAGACATAATAATTAATGCATTTATAACTTATCATTTACAAAACCTTTGAAATTCACTGAAAAAAACATAGGTTTCACAAACGTTATAAATAGGAATTAGCAATTAAAAAACTTTGCAAATTCATTGAAAAAACCATAGGTTTGACACACGTTATAGTTAGGAATTAGCATTTAAAAAACCATGCAAATTCATTGAAAAAACCCTCGTTTTCATATGTTATAGTTAGCTGAACATTTCTCTCATACAAAACCTCTTATACCTTGCGTGCCCGCAATGCACTGCTGATGACGTCACATATAACATCACTCATGACATGGTCAGTGACATCACTCATGAGATCACTGATGACATCTCAAATGACATCACTGATGACATCATCCACTGAATGTGTGTCTTTCTGATAAATAAATATTTTTATATATGTATATCTAAAGGTCGATGGAAGAATTAATGGGTAAATAAGTGTCTAAATGGATGTTTTCTTTGTAAATTTCATTGTATAATTGACTTATTAACCCCTTCCACGCTGATGACGAGCTGGGCTCCTCATGGGGTAGCCTCCTCGCACGCTGATGATGAGCCCAGCTCGTCACGTAAAGTGCGTTTTTAAAAAACTCAGCACAGGAGCGGAATTGCGCTAGCGCGCATGCGGTTAAGTGTATCTTAGTGAATACATGTATGAGCGAGTAATGTTTAAATATGTAAATATCTGTATCAGTGTCTCACTTTGTGTGTGTATAACTGTATTGGTGAGTAAATGGCAGTGTGATTGAGTCTTTGGGTGAATGACTAGGCGTGTGACTACTGAACATCTCTGTGGATAAGTGGCAGTATGTGAGTGTCTGTATGGGTGTATGAGTGCATATACCAGAAGCTGTATTGATGAGTGACTGCGTGTTTGAGTGACTGTATCGGTGAGTGAGTGGATGTGTGTAGACCTATGAATCAGTGAGTGGGTATGTATTAACTGTTATTGGTGTGTCTATGTTTTCAAGAATGTTTCAAGAATTGTAGTCTGTATTTTAGAGTGGGTTTATGAAAAGTTATATTTGGGTATGAGAAGGTACATCAGATATTAAGTGGACTATGTATTCATTGATGTCATTTGAGATGTCTTCAGTGATGTCACTGACCATGTCATGAGTGATGTAATATGTGATGTCATCAGCAGTGCATTGTGGGGGCGCGAGTTATAGTAAGCTCAACTAACTAACTAACTATAACGGCCACATTTTTCTGGTTTTATACTAGTGAAAATGCCCAATTAACTCTAATGTCCCTGGAACCTGTGTTTTTTTCAGTAATTTTCTAAGGTTTTTTAAATGCTAATTTCTAACTCTAACGTCCCTAAAACCTATGTTTTTTTTTGTGAATTTCAAAGGTAACTTACCTGAAACTTATGGTTTTTTCATCGCATTTCAAAGTTTTTTAAATGCTAATTTCTAACTATACTGTCCCTGAGACCTATGGTCTTTTTTTAATGAATTTTAATTTTTTTTTAAATGCTAATTTACAACTATAACGTAGTAGTCTCATTTGCAGAGTGGTGCAGAAAGGGGGCGGGCCTCCAACCAACACTCAGGAATTCGACTGTGTTTGATATACAGGAGGTACCAGGAAGGCGTCTTGGCCCCTAAAGTCCCTCAGTGGACTATGTTCCATGTAACAGGTACCCCAATATAGGCCCTGGGAATCACCAACCTTTCACCTATATTCTCTCCTACCATTAAATTGCATAACTGTTCTTAGTATTGACTTTTTTACTAGTTATGGCAATGTCTAAAGATGACATGGGATTTTCTCCGAAAAGTTTAAGCCTCATTCATTATGTATGAGGATTCTTGGAATTACAGCAGGACAGCAGGCCTACCATCTCCTGCATAAAAACTATGTATAAGGGTCATTCTTTCCGTCTTCCCAGTCCATTTCCACTATCCCTGATGGGACAGGGTTGTCATGTTCGATAGTTGCCAAGAATGATCAAAGACCAAATTCTTGATTCATAACATTGAATTCTCAGATGATAATGACATTTATTCTATTTGTATGTCCAGCCTATACGAAGCAGATGGCTAAAACCGATATGCCGTAACTTGGGTACAAGGTCATGTGCAATTGCTTTAGGAATAGTGAATACCAGTAGGCAATAGTTCATTGTGATAGCCATAGCAAAGTTTTTGAGCTAAATATGGAGAATTCGGTCACATTCATTAAAAAGCAACAGTCGCTTTCGAACAGTTCCAACGAATTACCTGATGTTTAGCTGTTCACCTGCATGTAGCAGTTTTCATCGGCTCTCTTTAGGTGGATGCACAAATGAAATGAAACTTGAAAATTGATATTGGTGGTAGCCTAGCATTCCAAATAGACATATCTTTTGTAATGAATTATGCCTTTTTTAAAGTGACTATTTTAAAATGGTTGTATCGTTTGTTACTAACAATAACTATGATGTATTTTATCTGCTCATTTTAGAGGTCCTGTTTTTATTCAAAGATCATTTACTGTATTATTGTAAATATTCTGTGTGTCTTTTATGATCAGCATGATCGAAATAAAGACTGATTGAAAAAAAGAAATTCAATATGCTTCCCAATGCATTTCGGCTTTCAGTGAGCCCTTCTTCAGGGATATCTACAAATTAAACAGAAGCAACGATCATCTGAATATACCTCTCATTCATATCAATCGTAATGCAGCAAACCCATACATGATATACAGCAAATCAATGACATGCATCACTCTTATGTCACAATTTGTCCCAAAATAATAGGCACATCTGTATAATAAATGGTGCACATGCTGGCCAGTGCCAGAAAGACCTTCCATTCCATACAATGTAGGGAAAAGAATAAGTGACAGTAAAAAAAGAAAGGGATATCATAAGAAGTGATAAGTTCTCAATATTTCATGTGCACAAAAGGTGAAAATGTAAAAAAAAATAATGAAACCCATGCTCATAGCTAGAACCGAACCCAGTGAATGACAAGTGAATAACAACAATAGTAGATTCAATAAATTACCATCTCCGAAAACTCCACAGAATACTCATCTGTCATTAACACAAATCCAAGTTTCAAACAAGGCATAATCAAACTAAACAAGTGCAACAAACCCCTCATGTCATTCCTTACTGCAACTCCTTACCGTGAATGAGCAAGTAAACTTTATGAGTAAAAAAATATGAAAACCAAATCAACCAGTCTCTTCTTATGATACACAAACACATGATAGAAACTAAAACAAATGGATAGCTGGTGAACTCACCAACCCGCGGAGTTGGGCACTTCTGTAAATTGTACCCGGCTTCAAACCAACTGTTTCCACAGCTCGCGAACGCGTGCATGTTTAAAGTGACAAGGAAACTGCAATTAACGGTCCTGAAGCAAAGGCCCACAATATCTGAAAGAACAATATGTGCCTGTGAGCCAATGTCTCCAGTAGGTGCACAGAGGTAGTGAAACAATAGTGTAGCTTTGTGCCAATGTATTCACCAGAACCCTTAAAGACTAACGTTGCTACCAGTCAGACCCCAATGTATCAAACTGATATACGCAAAACCGCACATACGTCACCACGTTAAATGTGTACTTCACGACAATAGAAAGAGGACTGCGGACAGCAGCCCAAAACCTTCCTCTCCTCTCCCTCAAAAGCTCAAAACAACTAGGCACCAAAGCATCTACACTAACTGAAATGTGCAGGCGTGTGTGCATAAAAAGTACATGCAAGTAAGCAGTAAAAAATAGAAACAGCCCATGAATCATGCAACCACCTCACCACACAGTGGTACCCCCGATTCTGGAAAGGGGTATATAGATGGCCCTCAGTGCTTCGTCACCGTGAGGCCGCTTTATAGTGAGGTAGAGGCCTATACACTTTAGCAGAGCACTCCAGAGAACAGCCACAGAGATACTCGGTCCGTGCCATCAGCCATGTGCCCTGACGTCACCCTTTATTAAATACTCCCTGGTCCGAGCCCGGCCCAGGGAGGTGCATCCAAACATTGTAGGGTAGCGGCCGGGTGGCTCAACACTTCCCATCTAACATATCCTTTGGACCATTAATTAATACAAGTAAGTGTTTCATAAGCGCCCCCCAGTCCAGGCAGTCGTGGGCGAGTGGTGACACCCGTGCCATGCACACGGCACTTTCATGGCAGAACCTGCTCTTGGGCTTCTTCTTCCCCCCACAGGTCTCCTTCAAGTTCGGTGGCAGTCAGGCTCGGCCTGGGTACCTTCTTGAACCAAGGTATGTTATGCGCTATCCGTTGGTGTCCTTTCTCTGCTACTAGGTTCCTTGGACCCGCACCACTTTCCAGGGCTCGGGTTTAAAAGGCATGCGGAATTTCGACCCCGGATATTGGTCCTTCCCAACTACATAATCCCCAACCTGGATTTCGGCGGGTCGAGCGTCTCTCGTTTTGCTGGCCTGGTTAATGGTGGTCTTGTGGTGGGCCTGGGATCTTTCCACATCAATCACTGCTGGAGTCCATGCATCACTGCTGGGTATTCCGTCCCGCACTGCTCTTTTTAAAAGGAGGTCATGGGGAGCACACTTCATTGTGCAGTGAGGCATTTTTCTGTATGCCCTCAGGAATTGATGTAGACACGTCTCTAGGTGGACTCCTTGGCCACTCCAATCGGGAGGGCCTTATTCAATGTCCGCATGAAGCTTTTTACATCTCCTTTCGCTTTCGGACACTGTGGCATTATTTTCCGCTGTGTGATGCCCAGCTGTTTGAGAAACTCCTGAAATTCTTGGCCTTGGAATGGTGGTCTATTGTCTGTGAGCACTTCCTCCGGCAGCCCCAGCAGTGCAAATGATTTTTCATGTGCCGGTTGCAAGCATTCCAAAGCCGTCGAAGCCACCAATTCTACAACCGGGAATTTTGAATGGCTGTCAACCATCACCGCCATTTGTCGGCAATCTGGGAAACTACTGAAATCCAGGCTCACCTGTTCCCATGGTGACAGGCTGTGCCTTTTGGTCATGACGGGAGTCTCCAGCGGGTCTGCCCCATTATGATGCAGGCGTGACATCTCCTGACCTTGTCTTCCACCATCTGACCTAGGCCAGGGAAGCACACCTTAGTTCGCAGCCGCACCTTGGTTTTCTCGATTCCCTGGTGCCCCTGATGTCTTGCTCAATCATGCGTTCACGGAGAGCTGCTGGTACTACAATCCGCGAGCCTCTTAGAATTACTCGGTTTCCAGCCGCACTC
Source organism: Lissotriton vulgaris (assembly GCF_964263255.1). Classification (NCBI taxonomy): domain Eukaryota; kingdom Metazoa; phylum Chordata; class Amphibia; order Caudata; family Salamandridae; genus Lissotriton; species Lissotriton vulgaris. Next base: position 163,269,536 of record NC_141697.1, on the reverse strand, counting down.
AGCTCTCCTCGACACCTCCAGATACTCTCCCAGTACTCCTTCTTCTCTGCTGTTCTTCGATCATTCCTGCTCAGGAACCACTTCCATTGGTTGTCTTGCACAGTACGGCTCACGTCCTGTAGGCACTCATCTTCCACAGATGCGTTCTGGATATCTTCCAACAGCAGTGCTTGGGGGTGAGCCTCGTCCAGTAGTTGCTTCATGTATATCTCGGCCCCCTCATCTACTTTAGGCCCTTGTGATACCTTGGGAGCCAGTGGATGTCTCGACAGATAGTAAGCAGGGTTGCGCGCTCCCGGCGGTACACAACCTCAAACTGATACTGCTGGGTCTGGACAGCCCACCTCTCAATTTGTGGTGGTCCACTTCAACCTGTTTCCGCAAAGAGGGGCACTAGCGGCTTGTGGTCAGTTATGATGGTGAAATGGGGTCCACACAGGTAGATATGAAAGTGTTGACACACCCACCGAATGGCTAGTGCCTCCCTCTCAATCTGGGCATACCTGGTTTTCACAGCCATGAGCCATCGGCAAGCATAAGCGATTGGTACCCACTCCTCCTGGTCCAACCTCTGCAGGAGCACTGCTCCTAGCCCCATGGGGCTGGCGTCCACATTCAGCTCCGTGGCTGCTGCTGGCCGCAAATACGCTACCCTGTGAGGAGGGCCTTCTTTACATTAGCAAAAGCTTGTGCTTTTTTGTCCGCCCACTGCCAGGCGGTGCCGTTTTTGGTCAACTGCCGCACTGGTTCAGAGAGATCGGCCAGTAGGGGAATGAATCGGCCACAGTAGTTGGCCGTGCACAGGAAACTTCTTACTTCGGACGGTGTCTGGGGAATGGCTGCAGTTCTGATGGATTCCACCTTGGCAGGTAACCAAAGAACTCCACTTCCGTGGCATAGAATTCACACCTCGCTGGATGCAGTGTTAGGCCATGTTTCACCAGTCACCTCAGGGTGGCTCTCAACCTCACATGGTGTTCTTCCAGCGATTTCGAAAAAATCAGGATGTTGTCACTCACATTGGTAACTCCCGCTAAGCCAGAAAGTGTTTCTCTCACGGCCTCCTGGAATACCTCTTCCACTGAGGACACCCCGAAACCCAGTCTCTTGAACCGGCACAGTCCCACATGGAAAATGTTGTGATTTACCTGCACTCTTCCGCTAACACCAGCTTATGGTATCCCAAGTTCAAATCTACCTTTGATAACTACTGCGCCCCTTTCAGGTCATTTACAATTTCATCAATTGTTGGCGTGATGTGTCTCGGATGGCGTTGTTCGGTAGGTGCATGTTCACGCACAGACGGATGGCCCCTGGCTGCTTCGGCTTGGGGCGATTAGCAATGGAGATACCCATGGGGTAGGGCCTGATACCTTCTTGATGACTTCCTCCTGTTCTAGGCAATCCAGCTCGGCTTCCACGAGCGGTCTGAGGTGGAACGGCACCCTCCTATGACGAAGTGCAACGGACTGTACTGACTCATCGATGTGCTGTTATACCTCCACTCTTTTTAGACATCCTAGTCCTTTAAACAGTTTGTGGAATTGTTCCAGTATTTTATCTGCCTGGGACTGATATATGTGCTTGGCCAAAGTCATTAATCCGAGATCTTCGACAGTGTGGCAGCTTATCAATGACCCTGCTCAATCACAGGTGATGTAGAACCGGGTGGCCGTGCTTCTGTCTTTCTACTTTACCTCAGTGTCAACCACTCCTTGCAATGGGATTGTAGTATCTCCTCCATAGGTTAATATTCGGGCTGCAGTTGGCATTAGTCGTGGTCTTGGCTTGAGTCTCTTGAACTGCTCTGCGCCCAGTATGTTGACCGAGGCCCCGGTGTCAATTAGTGCCTGTACACAAGTGTCTCCAATCCACACTTGGCATGTAGGAGGTGGTCTCTTGGTGATGTTAACTCCTCGCATGTGGGATATTACAAGGACAATATCACCTTCGTCTTCTGTCGTTGACGACTGCTGCCCCCAGCTGTCCCCCTTTTCCCCTTCCAGTACTTTCTTGGCCGACTTTGTTGACCCTGAGTCCGGAGGCCTGCTGCTGCTCTGTGTTTTCCCACTTAGGCATACTTTCGCAAAATGACCGTACTTGTAGCATTTCATACACTGTCTCCCCTGTGCGAGGTACACTCTCGGGGCATGTGCCCCCATGCTGCAGTTTTTGCACTCGCACCTCTGGCGCCTTTCTTCTGGCTTAGCCCCTCTTGCAGTACCTTTGCCTTATGACTTCTTTAATGCCTCAACCCGTTCTTCCTTGATCGGGTTGGAAAACATCGATTGATCCCCAGCAGATTTCTTTGCAAGCGCCATTTCCATTTCATCCGCTCGTGCGTCCGCCAGCTCATGTGACCCTCCCAGGATGAGAATTTCCTCCAGCGTGATCCCTGGTTGGTGGAGAATTAGCTTGCGCAGTTCTGGTGACTTGCACCATGCTATCAACATGGCTAGGGTCTCGAACGCTCGGTCGACCCCACTGCAAGTGCTGACCAACTTTCTTAATCTGGCATAATATATGTCAATCAATTCTTCCCCCCGCTGTTTGGCCTGGCGCAATTTGAATTGCTCGAAGTCAGAGTTCACTTCGGGATCAAAATATCGGTTTAGGGCCTGCACCGCCTTATCATAGTCCCCGCTACCTCCGGTGTCCGGCAGGTCATGGAACAGCTCATACAGTTCATCACCACGCATCAGTAGCATCTGCGACCTCTTCACCGTCGCATCCATCTCCCGGGGGTGACAAAGTAATTCTCCAGCTGCCCCAGCCATTTCTTTCAGCGCGGGAATGCCGTTGCGGGGTCTGCCAGCTGGCTGAACTCCGGGAGGGTCTTCCCGGCTGTGCTGCTCAGCCATCGTCTGGCCGCTCCTGCCGCCACTGTTCTTTCCAGTGGGTCCGGCATGACTGCCTCACTTCACACCTCGGAACTCTGTCCACGCTCCAACCTAGCGGTTACTCACGGAGTTAGATCCCGTCTTGTCGCCTTTGTGGTAACCCCGATACTGAATAGTGCACCTTCATCGTGAGGCCACTCTATAGCGAGGTGGAGGCCTATACACTTTAAAGGAGCACTCCAGAGAACAGCCACACAGATACTCGGTCTGGACCATCAGCCACGTGCACTGCCATCACCCTTTATTAAATACTCCTTGGTCTGAGCCCGGCCCAGGGAGGTGCATGCAAACACTCTAGAGTAGCGGTCGGGTGGCTCACCACACACACAATAAAGTTAATTTAAACAAACCCATTATAAAAAAGGTAAGACGGAAAGAAAAAGATGAAGTGAAATTAGGCAATGTGCAAAATTTTGTGTATTTTCAAACTAATGAAAGCAAATGCAATAATGCTATATCCTGAGTCAGGTGAACAGTTGTGTGATTTAAAGCTGCAATCTTAATGATTCTGAACCAATAACATTCTATGTTGAGGTTGCAATGTAGAGCCACATGGAATTTCAAACTGCAGCTAATATGCGGAATGTAAACAATGGATGTAATTCTTGAAAGTAACATTCATTGTAAAGATCACAGTGTGAAAACACAAATCGTTATAAACATGAAAATAAAAATGTGATGAAGATGCAGAATGAGAAAACAGCAAATGTGAATTACAAAGTAGCAATCTTGGTAATTAACAGAGATTATATTCAATGTCGGAATCACAGTATGATAACACAAATAGTTCCGAAATGGAGGCAATGCGAGTGAGTATGAACAGTCATAGCGTTTCACAGAATTAGCCTTCCGTGAGAGAATCACAATTACAACACACATAAAAATGAAGAAATGAGAATTCAGAAAACAAAAAGTCCAAGCCAAACAGTGCAATTCACAGAGATCTATGTAATCGTAATGTGTAAGCATGTGAAGTAAATGGAAGAAAATCATAACCCCTGCCTCTGGCCACTACTAAATATTCCTGCCTACCTGGAGATGACAAACAAAAATAATACCAAATGTTCACAGTTATAAAAAGCATGCAAATTCCATTTTATCATTGCGACCTTTTGGAGTTAAAGTATCCAACAACTGTACGTACATTATACGCTGTGACAGTCTCTTGTTGTAATCCATAACCACTTGTTGGTGCATGTCATACTTTTTGCAGGGTCATCCCTGAACTTTTTGCCTTCCTTCTGTATTTTCTCTGACCTGTTTTTGTTGGTTTTATGACTCTGGGCACTTTACCACTACTGATCAGTGCTAAAGTGCAAATGCTCTCCCTATTATAAATTAATGTATGAATTTGTTTCCATGATTGGCTGGTTTGGTTTACCTCTCAGACCCTAGTACAATGCACCAGGAGTGCCCAGGGCTTGTAAACCAAATGCTGCCGGTGACATTGCAGCACCGGTTGTGCAACCCACAGAAGCAGCCTCTAAAAGTGTGTCTAAGGTCTGCCATTGCAGAGCTTGTGTGCAGACTGGAGCTGCCATGTTGACTGGGCACGTGCACCCACTTGCCAGTCACTAAACCTTCCCTTTTCTTCATATCAGACACCCTTATGGTAGGCCCATGGGCAGGGTGCATTGTAAGTATAAGGTAGGACATACCCTGTTATGTGTGGCATGTCCTAATAGTGTATCTCAGCCATTTTCGTTTTTACTATTGCAAGGACACCTGTTCTCTGTAGGCCAGAATGGGCAGTTAGAATATTACATCCTATAATCCTAACTGACTCAGGGAACACGGTAGAAATTTGAGTTTAATATGCCTGGACTCGGAATGATGAAATGCATCTTTTAGAGAAGTTGATTTTAACATTCTGTGTTTGAAAATACTAATTCTAGAAGGTAGGTATTTTCTTGTCTAACTATCCAAGCCTGTCGCTGCATAGTTGTGTATTCCTTGTCTCGAGTTTTGAGTGACAGGGCTGGGGGATTCTAGGAGACAGAATGAGTCAGCCCAGTGGTGAAGAGAGAGATCTGCATCTAGATGGGAGGGAGGAGTTGCACCTGGGACCTGAATAGGCCTGTGCCTTTTCTCCACAATGCTGGCTCCATCCCCGGTGGTGTGTCTGATGTCTCTGCCCTGCACTGTGAAAGAAGTGAAGGAGTCATGTCAACAGAGAGCTCCATGGCTGTGCTTTCCCTCCACAATGCTTGCTCCACCTCCTGTGGGGCGTCTAATGTTTCTGCCCTGCACTGTGAAAGGAAAGTAGGAGTCATGTAAACAGAGTGCTCCAGGACTGAACAGAACTGGTTTGGATTAGGCAAAGGCCCCTCTGCCCTTAGAGGACAAAGGATTTGGGGGTATAAGTATTGGGACCCTGATCTCAAGAATTCACATCACTTTTGGACAACAAGAAGAAACCATTGCTGAGGGGAGGAACCAGAAGAAACTGAGGAGAGACTACCCCTAAGCTGCAATGCTGCTCGGGGGATTGGCCTACTGTGGTTGCCTGACTGCCAAAGAAAGGGGAAAGGACTTTGTGTGCACTTTATTCAACTTCTGAAGGATATGCAAGGGCTTTAGAGAAGAGCTTGCCTCCTTCTGAAGTCTCAGGGACAACAGACTTCACCCCCCAGCTCCAGAAGAGTTCTTTGGAAGTGCCTGCTGCTGTTTTGGGGCCTTCTGAGGGACTGCGTGTTGCAAGGAGCTGGAAGCGCAACTCAAGAGGAAGAAGCGCGTTGCCGTCGCAGCCGCTGCCGTAGCATCTCTGAACAAGGGAGTCGCTGCTGCAGCTAATGTATTGCACCGCATTGAGAGAAGCGTCTCGCTCCGAAGAAGAAGCATGTTGCCATCGCAGCCACTGCCATTGCATCTCTGAACAAGGGTGTCGCCGCTGTAGCTGGTGCATTGCACCGCATCGAGAGAAGCGTCTCGCACCGAAGAAGAAGCGTGTCGCTGTCGCGCCGCTGCCATCGCATCTATGAACAAGGATGTTGCCGCTGTAGCTGACGCATTGCACCGCATCAAGAAAAGTACCTTGCATCCACGAAGAAGCATGCCACCATTGGAGCCGCTGTCGTCGCATCTCTGAACAAGGGTGCTGCAGCTACAGCTGTCGCATCGAGCGGAAGCGTCTCGCATCGAGGGAGAAGAGTGTTACCGCCAAAGCCGCTGTCATCGTATCTCTGAACAAAGGTGTCCCCACTGCAGCCGTCGCATCAAGCCAAGACTTCTCGTAACATCGGAGATGTGTGCTGCATCTGGAAGATCTTCACATCATTATTTCTTTGCACCGGAACTTTGCTGCATTTCCATCGCTGCAACACTTTTGTTGGGGAAGAGGCACGCATCGTAAGGTACATTGACTTAAAGTGTTGCATTTTAAGAACTTAACAGAACTAAGCTAAAACTACCATTTTAAGTACAGCATTGTGGATTTTTGTCTTGTGATAAGTCTATATAAAGAATACTTGTTTTTGATATAAAACCTGTGTGGTGTCCATCTGTAGTGTTGTCACTTGATTACTGCATGTGGTCACAAATGCTTTACACACTGCCTCTGAGATAAGCCTGCCTGCTTGTGCCAAGCTACCAGGGGTCATTTTAGGAGTGTACCCCCTTACCCTGACTAGAGGCAAGGGTCCCTATTTGTCACAAATACCTACCTGTGGCAACTAGAGACCCCCAAATCTAACATTGGTGGTCAGTGGTGAGGCTGCTGGACTTGCATTCATGACTCATGTACAGTGATAGGTGAACACTACTAGTGAGTGCAGACCAAACGCAACCACATACTGTTTTTTCTGTTTTATGGTGTCCTCCTGAAGGTATTTTTGATACTATGGCTCTGGTTAGTTGTTGAAAAATGGAACTCGACTTCTGGCACATGTCCGTCTACACAATAAAGGAGCTGTGTGTGTTTTGCAAGGAAAGGGGGCTTCCTGTGAAGAGAAGGTCCAGGAGGATCTAGAGACATCCCTTTTTCAGTATGAGTTACCCAGCTGAAAGGCAACACTACCAGTGTAGTCTGATAAGGAGGAATTCCCTGAAAGCGAGGGAGAAACAGAAAAAGATAGCTGGCGTCTGGCTCATGAGCAGAGGATGAGAGAAATTGACAATGAACTGAGAGAGATTGATGAGGCTCAGGGGGTCTTAGCCCAAGAAGAAGTAATTTGGGCAGCTCAGGAAGTGAGCTTTGATGAATTGGAGGTGGAGTCCAGCTCAGATCGTGGCAGAAAAATTTAGGTATCCAGTGCTGAGGGAGCAGTACATACACCCAGAGATGTGGCGCCTGACTTGAAGGAGGGGGTTAACATACACCAAGAGGTTCAAGGACATGAGGTAGCTCCAGTAGTGCACAGTGTCCCTGAGGTGAATGGGGAAACTGGCGCAGGGGTTCATGGTCCTAGTGGTGGGAGGGACACTGTTAGACCTGTCTGCCTCTTGGTGTCCCTATCCCAGAATCATTTATTTTTGTCTCCTTTGGCCTCCATATGTTTTATTTTCCTTTGTGTCCACCAGGATTTTTAGAGTTGTCATGGGGCTAGGTGTTCCTTGACGTTGTCACCTTTTCTTTCTTTTAAGGCCTAGTCACCCTCATGAGAGCTGAGGAAAACATAGAGACCTAACATGGTGGCCAGCAACTGTCAAAACGGTTACCTCAGTGAGGCTGGCCCATTGGACTGCATTAGGAAAGTTCTGGAACCTACCAGCACCTTCCAGGAGCCAGGGCCTAGGCTATAAAAGGCCAGTAACCAGGCGGCCATTTTGGAGTGATTGAAGTGACCAGAGAGCTTAGGGGTTGGACCTGGGGCGGGGTAAGGCGGTAACGTGGGGAGGAAGGTGCACGGTTGAGGGCCAGATCGACCCGAGGGCCGGCTGCTCTTCTGTATGACGCAACCCTTCACCTGCCGACCGAACCCGGCCGTGGTGGTAGTACCACTAGCTCCATAAACCCCTTGTGTCCATCAACGTTCCTGCTGAAACGACCTGAGGCTATTACTGGAGAGCTGAGGGAAAATTGTCCAAGAGTCCAGAAGTAAGATCGACTAATTCCTAAAGGACATCAAATACAGTGGTAATTCCTGACTCTACCCCAATACCGCTTGTAACATCGTGAACGGCAGTGCTGAAAGGCCTAATGACTGCAGGCACCCTGTGGGGAGGAAGTGAGAAGCTGGCCCGGTAAGCGGAAGCAGCACTCCCTGTGCGGAAGACTCACCGTGTCAGCTGTGATCTCCTGTTGTGCGGGAGCACCCCTGACGAGGATCCCTCCTGCTGTGTGGGCAGCACGGAAGTCAGCAGGCATGGGGTAAGGACATCGGAAGTAGAGCGATTTCCCAAGGCAAGCTGCGGTGATATCCGAGGAGGCGGGGAGAAGGCGGAAACTTCACAGGTGGAGCCAGCGAGAGGAGAATTCCGGAAGTCCTGACGGACGCCCCTCAATGCCGCCCGAGTGCAGAACGACTTTCTTCAGCCTCGTTCAGTCAGGCAAATCAAGCCAGCCATAAGCGGAATCTTCCTCTGTCGTACGGGAGCTGACTGAAATTGAGGGACAGAGTCTTCGTACAAAAGTAAGCGGGTAAACTACCCCGGGGGGGGGGGGGGGAACGCTGGTGGAGACGTTCATGTCCAGTCCTGAATTGGTGGCAAAGGTCAAAGTATAGGCAGCAGTACATGAGCCTGAGATGTCACAAATCAGACTAATACCACAAACAGTGTTCCATAAGTACCGGACTAGTACCAGCCATTGACTTCCTTACCTGAGCAGGAGCAGTTGGTGAGGGAGGAAGGAATCGGGAAATAGATACAGCCGGCAGCTACTGAAGTATGGGGCAATAAGGCTGTCTCAGGAATAAGGGTAGACGGTAATAAAGGAATATTGATGTGCAGAACGTACAGAGCTTAGAAAAGTGCTGATGATAATCAGGCCATTCCATTTGGGCATAGAGCAAGCTATATGTCAGAATGAGATGAAGGAATAACCTGCTTGTTTCCTTTTAGATGTACAGTTGCTTGAGGCAAATTTACGAGTAGACCACGGGGGTGTCTGTGTGCTGAGCATCTGTATCAACCAGCTATTGTTGTCAATGAGTCTCCAAGGCTAATGTATATACTGGCTTTCTTAAAAGGAAGCATTGCTCTTGATGGGTATCTTAATTAATCTGTGTTACCATTGCTGACCAGTAAAGGTGCTACAATTATTGTTGAGGGATCTTCATCTTGTGGGGAGAGATATGTCAATTAATGCCATGTAAAGCCTGATGGATGCCAATATTTGAATGAAAAGATATTTTCTGTACTGGATTTTAACACTGCTAAAAGAAGACACTTACCAATAAGATTTATATAAAGTAAACCGTATTTTTCTTGATTGGTGGTGGAGCACTGGGTTACTGTGAGTGGGTTTGATAAGCACTACACAAAAGCCTTGGAGTTTAGCTTTCCTGCTCTGTGCCAGGCTACCCTATGTAGTCTAGGTTTCCTAGGTCTAACAGACACTCTATTAACTCTAGATGAGAGGTACAGGGAGAGGGGTTCTGCCAAGGTTGAAGTCCTGGTATGTGAGTGTAGAGACCGCCCAGAAGAGTGTGGGTTGAGTGACAGAGACAGAAAGATACTGTCTTGCATATCTTAGGAGAGTGGTGTGGAGTAAGTGTTCGAGGCACTGGATGGTGAGGTGAAGGATAGTTTGGTTAACCCCTGTGGAGGGCTGTGTGATCCAATTGTGGGAGAGTATATTGTAAGTCCCTGTTTTCCAGAGCTATGCCAACACCTGTTGGAGAGTGAGTTCTCTAACCCCATGGAGCACACATTGGAGGCAGACCTTTTGGTGGATTCCAGAGGGTCTAGAGAGGCATTGGGGAGTGACCCTGTGGGGAGTGGCTCAGGTATCTTCCTACCCAGAGTGGTGGAAGTGGTTCAGAGTAGCCGAGCTAGGTCCCTTTGTAGTGGGAGGGGTGTAGGGGCTCACGTCCTGTCTCAGTGGAGAAGGAGTGAGTGTGGGGCTGCGTGTCCCAAGGTGCCCGAAACCCCATCTCAGGGCCTTGATGGTTCTTTAAGGGAACATCAGGTGGGGAGCCTAGGCTGTCCTGATGGGCTGTCTGTTGAGGGAGATCCCCTAGTGTCTGGTGAACTGGGAGTTTCTGTAAGCAGGCCTCCACCAGCTCTGGTGTGTGGCAGTGCCGCTCCTAGGTGGAGGGTGCAGAAGTCCAGACTGAGGGGTGAGAGGTGGGTAGAGTCCCCAGTGGAAGAACCAGTGGGTCAGGGACCAGCCAGAAGGGCTGAGTCACCAAAGAGGGACCATGGTGACACCACTTCTGTCCTGGGGGATCTTCGCCCACTGTCAGAGGGACAGGAGTCAAGAGATCTGCGCCAGCAGACTGTCACACGACACATGAGTTATGGGTTGGGAAGCCAGGTTCAGGTGTTGTCTGACCTTGAGGAAGGGGCAACCATAATCAGTGTCCTGACCAATGTAGCTTTTAGGTATACTACTCCAGGTGGGAGGGTACAGCACTATGGAAGGGAGTGCAGATGGAGGGAGTCCTCGCCTCTGACCCCAGTTCAACTAGAGGGTTTAGACCCTAGGTTGGAGGGCCAGGTTCAGGGTTTCCCCCCTGACCTGGTAGCCCAGTTGCAGGAGAGAACCCCTGAACTGGTAGGCAAATTGTGCAGGACACCTGCTACAGGCACCCTGACAATTCTGGAAGGGGTTACAGCTCCAGGTGGGAAGGTACAGAACCACAAGGAGGAGGACCGGGTGTGGCAGAGGCCACCCCAGTCTCTGGTCCAGCCACCAGGTACAGGCCTGGGGCTGGTGGCTCGGTGTCATGATGTCATACCTGACCTGAGATGAGGGAGAGTGGACAAAGGATGCCAAAAACCTGGGGCTGCTGCCCCCCGCTCTCTGAAGCCACAGAGGTTTGAGAGCCCTGAGAGGCATAAGGCCTGGGTCTTATCACTGACTACTGTCAGTGGCCACTGTGGCTTGCTATCTGTCTGTTGGGACACACCTGTGAGCAAGCTAAGGTAATGTGCTGCACAGATGGTGTCCACAGGTGAGGAGACGGTTTCCACATGCGTTAGCTTAGTGGACCCCGAGAGTATGGACAGAGGAATTGAAATGGGTTCCGATTGGCGAAGAACTAGACTATGCCCCTGATGTTGTGGGCCAGGTCCAGGTTCTATCGCGCAAAGCAGGGAAGCCCATCAAGGTAGTGATTGGTCTACCCTGTGTTTTGGCTGGAAGGGGGTTGTGTTGGACTTGGCCTTTTTTGCAGGGTCATCCCTGAACGTTTTGCCTTCCTCCCGTATTTTCTCTGAACTGTTTGTGTTGGTTTTATGACTCCGGGGACTTTATCACTGCTGATAAGTGCTAAAGTGCATATTCTCTCCCTATCATAAATTAATGTATGAATTCAAGATTCCATGATTGGCTGGTTTGGTTTACCTTTCAGACCCTAGTACAGTGTACCAGGAGTGCCCAGGGCTTGTAAACCAAAGGCTGCCGGTGGGCTTGCAGCACTGGTTGTGCCACCCACAGAAGCAGCCTGTAAACGTGTGTCTAAGGTCTGCCATTGTAGAGCCTGTGTGCAGTCTGGTACTGCCATGTTGACTGGGCATGTGCACTCACTTGCCAGTCCCTAAACCTTCCCTTTTCTTCATATTAGAAACCCCTATGGTAGGCCCCAGGGTAGGGTATATTGTACCTATAAGGTAGGACATGCCCTGGTGTGTGTGGCATGTCATAATAGTGAATTACAGCCATTTTCGTTTTTACTATTGCAATGCTACCTGTTCTTGGTAGGCCAGAATGGACAGTTAGATTATTACATCCTGTGATCCTAACTGACTCAGAGAACACTGTACAATTTCGAGTTTAGTATGCCTGGACTCAGAATGATAAAATGCATCTTTTAGTGAAGTTGATTTTAACACTACATGTTTCAAAATACCACTTCTAGAAAGTAGGTATAGTAGGTATATGAGCTACACCTAGTCATGTAGCTCATAGTTGGGCTTGTGTATTGCCCTTAGGCAGCCACCCTAATAGGGAGCACAGATGTGCCTGTATGGGCCGTCACTGACTGTATGGGAGGGCAGACCTGAACACAGCCCTGCTTACACTTGAATACACTGTGTCCTGCTTTCACACAAAGGGCTGCATACCCCCGTAGTTAGTCTGAAGTCAGAGCAGGGAAGGCGGGAAACCTGTGGGCTTCAAAGCGAAATCTTCTCCCACTTCCAAGGAAGGCCCATGTATAAATATTAGACTTCAGACACCAGCCCTTTAGCACACTAATGAGCCATTTACTCTGCCAGGAAAAAGGGCTACAGTGCTGCTAAAAGGAATGCCAATCTACTGGACTGCTGCCTTGCTGAACTGCTGTCCTGCTGAGCTGACCTACTGATTTGTTGTCTAGGTGAGAAGGACTGGACCTGCATCTATTGAACCCAAGGCAGCGGAGTGACTCTAAGGCTAGTTGGATGGCCTCTTGAATAGCGCCTCAGAGACATAAGGCTCCAACAATCCAGAACTTAGCACCTGGACCCTACCATCTGTGAGTCCTATCCAGCCAAGTGGTGACATCCCAGTCCTGGACCTTGGAAGTGGGTCTGAAGGTGCTCTGCCAGCCCATCTGTTGACCCAGCAAAAACAACCCATTTCCTCTGCTGTTTGGTGTAATCCTGGGCATCACCTCAGCTATGATCGTCCTCTCAAAACAAGGACTCCGTATCTATCTCACAGCACGCACCAGAACTTCCACCTGCGCTGCCTCAATGTTGATGCACGTTCTCACATCACAGTCCCTTGGAATGGATGTACTACCTCGACTGGTTGATGCATCCTCAACGCCAGACTTTGATCCTCTATGATGATGCAGGACCTTGTATCGCATCTCACTGCTCCTCAGAACTAACGTACCATCTGGGCCTCTCAGACATCTATAACCAGGATTTAAGGTACTCTGATTAGCGGGCCCTGTAGTTGGCCCATGCCCCATCACTGTCAGCCTGAGCTTGTGACTTTGTCCTTGTCCGGCGCATCCAGATATCCACAGTTGGGGATTGGTGCTATTTTTCACTCTTATATTTAAAACTGCATATCTCCATTTCTGATGATCGGATTTTTGTTGTTTTAGTCTTGTTTTATTTACTAAAAGCTACTCTACTTGCGAACCTGGAATGATATCCCTTTGGAGTGCATTTTCACTGTGTTACTTTTTGAAGTGTTTCAGAAATACTTTACAAGTTGCCTCTAAGTTTCGCCTGACTGCTCTCTACCAAGCTACCTGAAGGTTGAGCATAGGTTAATTTGGGGTTTAATTGTGGAAAAGGGATTGTGGTCCCTGTTTTATTAGGGTTCCTGCACGAATGGAGTTTCACGACCCTAAACCAGCATCTCCATTTCGTACTGAAAGCCAAATGTTCTACCTCTAATCTAACATTAGATTTTAGCACCCACACCAGATGTCACTCTTTTAATAGATGGTTTGATTGAAATAGGTGAATTGCTTCATTATTCATAGATCCAGGCTAACCCATTTCTAACTTTTGGACCTTTTAAAGCACACAACTCGGTCTGTCCTCATCATGGCCTAGTATAACACTATCTCTGTGATTTGCTGAACAGACCAGCACCAAAAGTATGCACAAGAGGCCTGACTGAGCCTCCTTCATCCTACGTGTATCTGATTTCAGTGGAATAGCAGTCTTCTCCATGCAAGATTTAACTTTAGCATTGTTTATAAAAATTACTCCAGGTCTAGTATAGAATTATAATTAAATTATACATCTTGCAATGATGATGACAAATTTACTATTCACATCAACCTCCCCCTTCAGATTTTTATTACTTAATATAAATTTCTGAAATATGGTGTGTGCCCAAAAAGTAATTATGATTTTCTCAAGTCATGTCAATAATGTATGCGCTTGACTGTGAGTCAAATCATTCATTGATGCTCACAAATTCTTAATCAAGAAATTATCACTTTGAAAAAACAGCTTGGCCCCCAATAGACTACAAATCCCAGAAATCCCTGGCCCGTACAAAACATGTGACCTTGGCCGATTCCCCAGTGATTCATTGCAGATTGTTTCGAGCGGCGTACCGAACAAGAGCCAGAATCAGAAAGCGGAATTGTAGTTTAATTCAGGTGAGCATAGAATAGGACATGCCGAACTCACTTGCAGACAGTGTAAACATAGCGATACTTAGTCTCCGTTTTTTAATTCTTTTGTAGCAGAGCGGAGCCCCGCGGTAACAAGTAAGCAGAAGAGAAGCACCGCGCTTACAAACAACGCCTCCCCAAGTAAGCCAGCTCCCTTTTCACTAATTTCTACACTCCATAATTTTCGATTCACATACACTCAAATTCAGTCCTTCTTTTTAACAGTTGGGATAATACAATGAAAAAACACCGCAATGGAGCCAAGCTGATCCTCAAACGCTAGAAAACACATTCCACAAGTAAGTCGTAGCCCAAAACCGGGTATAGACAAAATGCCCTCCGTTCCAATTTAAAATACAATACAACAATGTTCTCTCTCTTGACAACAGGTTCAAAATCAATATTTCAATCAACCAAATTTGAACGCAATACGCAGGAACAAAAAGGTAATTGCATGTTCCTCACGGTGAGAAGCTTCATAATAATTTATAGAGGAAGGATAGGAACTAAAAGAAGTCTATTTTTTGTTTTTCTTAAACACCAGGTACCCAGGTTGCCCTGAGGAAAAACCCGTGTAAACACATACCGGGTTTGGAAACGCGTCGGCTTTTCCAAAGGAGTTATTCCTTTATCTCACTCCACCAAAGGCAGACTTAACAACTCACTAACTTTTGGAACAATGCCTAGGGTGGTTCATAATCCTGAATATCCAAAAGAAATAGGCATATAGGATTATTGTTTATACTTTCTGGTGTACCGATGAATTCATTTTCTTTGTGTTTGTACATATGAATGTAATGTAATGTGCATATATTGATTTGCAGCAGGCAACAAATGTTTGATGGTTTTGACAATGTGTCTTGTATGTTAGAACATTAAGTTCACTTGTGTAAAGGTGATGTTGAAACCTCGTTTTCTAAACAATGAAATAATTTCAATGATGTATATATGGTAATATGAACATGAGCTTTATAATTACAGTATAAGCTCAGTTGCTGAAAATTAAATAACAGCACCTAAATCCGAGACCAGGCACTTGTCTTATTTCATGCATTGAGTGTCCAGCCTGGCCACGTAGGACAAAACCCTTCTGTTTACAGCACAAATTCTTAAACAGCACCTTTTGGAGTGTTCTTTAGGATTCACAATTGACGTCTGCCGGTGAGAATATATTTCTATGTTGCCACATTTATTTTCCTTGTAAGACATTTGATTGCCTCTTTTAGGAGTTGCTTGCCTCCATACTGCCTTGCAAACTGGGCGTGGCCTGCTTACTTTAATTTTATGGTTTGTCTTGATGCACTATTATTTTAATTTGCTTTTGTTTCTCAGCAGTCACCGGGTTCAGGGTAGCCTGAAACCAGGTGTCAGAGGTTGCTTGACTCCTGTTTGTCACGATTGTTTGCACAACAACTTTTAAACATAAGCACTGACTTACGCTCGGCCATTGGCCATGCCCCCCTGCTGCATGACATTGAACTGTAGAGTGCGTTCACACAGCGGACACACACAGCAGGTCTATCGCTGTTGCGCCAAAGGCAAGCCTATCTCCCCTGTCCATGGCCGCACTGCGACCGACTCCAGGTCCCCTGGACAATTTTTAAAATATTCAAAAGAAATGGTCCAGCAGGTAAGGAATCTCTGTTTTGAAGCAACTTAAAACTGAATTTGATGCAACACAACCGTGTGTGCAATAACTGCCACTATTCTTGTAGAGTAGAGCCATTACCTACATTGGTGGAGTCCAGTCAGGACCTCCCCATCCTTATATCATAAATCATACTAACCATGCATCCAAATTAATCTGCATATTGCTGAACACGTGTTTAGTCATTAAACATAAACATAAGCTTTTCAACCACTGCCCAGATATTGCATTTATAATAAAAACCTGGCTGGATAAGTGTTCTGACCTAGAGTACGTCTCAGCAGTGGTGGCTACTCTGTTATGGTGTAGGAGCGTTGCCCCCCTCCTGAAAGCTGGAAGAGGCATGGACTAAATATAATGATAATAAAACATTTTTATCGTCATTTTTATTTTGCGTCATGCAGGCGGTTTGCCAGCCGTGCCGAGCAAGGGGTGGGGACAGCCACAGTAAGGCTGCAGCAAGCAACAGGGAGGAGGAGGGAGTGATGGGCACTGCTAAGTGTGCTTGATTGTTTGTCTGGTCCCAGAGGGCGGGCCAAATTGTAATGTGCTGTGTTGTACAGCTGGGTTCAGAAAACAACCCAGGCCCCCAGTCAATGTCTGAGCACCGAAACGAGGTGCACAGTCAAATCCCTGAATTTCTCACCTGCTGGGAAATTCATTTTTTGGGTCCCTCTTCTACGTCCCACCACTTCACATTACAAGTGACTGCTACTGCTTCTCAGCACTACAAGTAGGCTATATAATCATAAGATTGGATCAGGAAGGCAAGTGCAGTGGAGGCCAAGCAATAATTTACAAAGACCATCTTGATATGACAGGGAACCTTCCAAAATAGAGGATTGTGAAGCACTCTCTTTTAAATGAAAACTAAATACCAACTCTATGCTGTACATTCTACTGATGTATAGACACCCAGCACCAAAATCAAATTTCTGGAAGCTCTAAGTGGCTTCCTAGAATCTCGCATTCAATATGTGAACTATTCTATCATAGGAGACTTCAAATTCAATTTGGAAGACCTAAGTAATATAGACTCTATAGCTGTCATTGACAATTTGAGTGGTCTAAATCTAAAACAACTTAGTAATACTGCAACGCATTCTGCCTGACATACCTTAGACGTGGTTGGTTTCAGCCGCAACCTATTTTCTAGTAAACCATCAACTAAAAACATAGGTCAGGTTAAGTTAACGTGGGATTGGAACAAAATCAATGGGATGGGTCATTGAGATCTTATGCTCCTCTCAATCATCCGTAATAGATGACCCAAATACAGTTGCAGCTAGCCATGTGGGATGAATCAGTCTAGCAGCCAATAAACATGTCTCCTCTCAAATCAGTCAAATGTTTCAGAATACACCCCAAAGCACCATGGTTTTTCTCCAAGCTTAGGGAAATTAAAAAGAGCTGTTGGAAACAGGATAGAGCCTTGATGAGTAATTACACCACAAATTAAAAAATAAAGAACAAACAGCTAATTCAGAAATAAAAAATCATTATAGAATCACAAAAAAACAACTTCTATTCAGAAAAAAATAAAACTGGTCTAAAACCCATCCACAGAGATTTTTAAGACAGTGCAGAAGCTCTCAGGTATATCCACTTATGCCACCTTAATTTCCAATGAATATAGACACAATGGACACTACATTGAAAAATGACTTGTCCAGCCGGACAGAGGTCCAATTTTTACTACAAATGATGAATATTCTGAAGGAATACCTTCAACATTTCAAAGAGAGGGGCACAAGCCTGTACCCAAACATGTACATTTTGACATAGAAGGATAGATAGTCAGAGAGTAGAACAGAATTCTTAGGCAAAAGCTGTTGTTTTCTGTAAGTATCTCAATGACAGACATTTCAATAAACACCATTACTTGCCAGACACGGCATTCCATACATTTCTACAGTATATGGTGTTTTTTTTAATTTTATTGAAATTTCTGTCATTTAGTGGTGGTAAGGCTGCATTGGTCCTATTAGTCCTATACATACCCTTTGACAGTAAGCCACTCATTCTGAAGCAATGACTAGTGGAGATAGGAACTGTCAGGCCAGCATATGATCTATCCTGCTCCTTCCTTTCAAGAAAAGAACAATCATTCTCGTTTGGAGATTTCACTCCAATTCTTTCTATGTGGTGTCCGGTTCATCACTCAGAGCCACAGTATTTATTATTTATGTGGCTCCTCTTGCAAAGCTTAGAATGTCCCATGGCTTTTCAACCAGCACCTATGGTGATGATACGCAAATAGTAGTATCCATCACAAATAGCATTGAGGAGATGGCACATCGGTTCAACAACTGCATGCCAAGGGTGATTAGCTGGATGAGCAGTCACTGTCACAAACTGATCTCAGAAAGACTTAGGTGCTTCTCTTTGGCAGCTACACTTATTTTTGGAGTGACTCCTGGAGGCCCCAGACCTTGTTTTTTTCGCATTCTGATACCTAAGGTGAGAAACCTAGGGGTAATTTTTGATTCCAAACTTTAATTCACTGAACAGACCAACCAACGTATTTCCCCTTGTATCACCACCATAGCCCCCTTCTTCATTCATTTGGTACCGCCCCGGTTTTGAGCTTTATGTTTCTTGTCGATACAAACAAACATGCAATTTGTTCTAGGTCTGGTAAGTAATCTTTTAAATATGTTGAAAATAGTTGTCCTTTGATGGAATTCCTGGAGCAGTTGCGAGTAATCTGCATACAAAATGGGCGTTCAAGCCAAAGTAGTGATTCAATACAAGGAGGGGCCTTAAGAGCACACATTAGTGCATGCAAGCTTAAATGTACACACGTTCAGAGCGTTGTTGCCAGGGGGTATGTATGCAAACATTTCATGCAATGCGAGGCCTCCAGCATAGCTGCTGAGTTGTGTGAAACAGAGAGAGCAGAAATGTGACATATCTACTAAGATATTGTGCACTTCTTCTACTTACTTGTGCTGGCACACTTGAGGCTTCCTAACATCAACGTAAGCACCCTTGCGCGTTTGTGCAAGGTGCTTAAGTTATGAACAGGATTTCTTTTGTGCGAGAGGGCTACATTCCTGCACAAAAGCAATCCCAAAGGCATTTACCTTTTACTACGTGTAATGCAGAATGCATGACATATAGAAAAAGAAAGTAACGAGGAGAAATACAGATATTTCTCCTTGTTAAGCCTGGGTCTGCGAGGCACACAATTTGAGTGCAATTCCAGGTTTACTTACCTTATTAAGTCTGGTATTGTATCAAAATTCATGGGGGGATGAATAAAAACGCCAATTCTCCACACATAGAACTCCTCCCTGATGCAAAGTCAGTATTTACTAAACCACGCAAAGTGACTCAAAGTGGCTTTCTGTGGCTTAGTAAATCCCCGATAAGGCCTTGCGTTGCCTAGCAACGACTTGTGTCATCTGGGCCGCAGCCTTTTGTGTTTTGTTCTTTCTAAAGTTCACCCCCTTCCTTTGAAACAAAATGTACTCTGTTTGAGGACAACCTGAACAGAATGGAAATGGCACACTTGCTATGAAGTTTGTACAGTAATGTGCATCTTAATATTAATTATTCAAATGCTTTTTGAAAAAGTTTAATTAGAGGGCCATAATTACTCTTTTATGGTCACATTGCTGTATGTTGATACATCTTTCATTAGCTTACATCTCAGGAAACAGTCCTTGTTCAGCGAACTCTGATTATCATTATATGGAGTTTGAACAAACAAAGCCTATTTAAATAAGTACAACTTTGTATAATCGGGTCATAAAATGACCAAGGAAGGAAAGCACTATACTATCTACGCATGTATTTTGTGTTGTATGTTTTAATTAAAGGCAGGAGACACTTCCAGCCAAATCTTGATTCAAGCAGAGTCAGATATCCAAAGGTAAGTTAGGACTAGTAATTACCAAATAGACATTTTTTTTTGCGAATCCTTGTTTGGTAACTGCTATTACTAAAGTACAAATCTGTTATTTAACCCCTATTTCCTGCATAGCGTTTCATAGCGGGTCACAAATAGACATACTTCATGAATATTAATAAGTAGGTCATAAATTGTGCCCAATTATGAAGTGCTGCATCATAGAGATGGCAGCCTGCTGCAGTCAGCCGACCACCATGTCTGTTCTTGCTTTTAAATAAAACAATGTTATCTTTAAGCGTAGCCCGTTTTCTTTTAGGGAAAAAAATGAAACGTTTAAGCCTCATTTTTTTAGAGTAGACATTCTCAACAGGGAAGGGGTCCTTTAAACTAATGTAAGAGTTTTTCCACTACCACGACATGTAAAACTTAAAAGTACATGCGTCACTTTTTAAATGCACCCTGAGCATTGGGTTGTTCAGGGCCTACCCTAGGGGTGGCTTATATGTATTAAAAAGGAATGTTTAAGCCTTGCAAAAGGTGTATTTTGCTATGTGGAAATGCCAGTTTAAAATACCCCACCCACATGCTGCAATGGTAGGCCTGAGACATGTTTAAAGGCTTGTTAAGTGGTTGGCAAAATCAGTGCTGCAGGCCCACTAGTAGCATTTAGTTTACAAGCCCTTGGTAGGTGTATTACCACTTTAGTAGGGTTGCACACACATATGTAAATTGAGTGTAAGCCAATTTCTGCCATGTTATAAGGGAGAGAGCACAAGCACTTTAGCACTGGTTAGCAGTAGCAAAGTGCACAGATTCCTAAAGGCTAAAAAAAAATAGGTTCAGAAAGGTGATGGCAAAAAGTATGGGATGAGCCTGCAGAAAGGCCAAAGGCCCACAGCTGACCTCTGTGAACGTTCCTTATGGCCATTTGAAGTTGGTCCATGTCTTCCACCTGTAACAGTGTTAACCTTCACAGAGTCAAAACTAACTTTTACATGCAGACGACTGCCTGGGTTACTGCAGTCACGTCCTTCTGCACTTACCAAAAGTACAGAGACATTCTTATCTGACTTGATGTACAGTGGTGAGCATTCTCTTTTATGATAGAAAACCACTGTTATGACTACAATACATCACATCCACACATAAAAAATATCTTCTCCAAAACCTTTAACTTCTCCATAAGAAAGAGGCTTTGGACACTTTAATCAGTTCACCCACTACTGCTAGACATCTCTGTGTTTAATACATTGCATTTTAATGTTTGCTAAATATGTTTGCTATTTCAAAACAACACTATCAACTACACTAATTAGCTTTATTTATTTACTGTACTTAGCTATGCATATTAGTTTAATTTAATTTCTGACAATTACTGCTATGCATATCTCACTAGAATGCTTCAAGGAGTAGAACCCTTTGAAAATAGGGACATCAGTGAACCTTGATATAGATCACACTCGATGTGCTCTCTGCTCGAATGGCACTTGGAGAATATTTATGAAAAGATGCCCTGCATCACAGGGTAAGGACAGGAATTGGCAGTTTTTATACAATACAGTGCATTCCTCTCCTCTTCCCTTGCACTGATGCTGTTTTGGCAGGTAGCACCAATGCAGACACCCTTGCACCAAGGTGCAAATGTGCCTGTGTTGTAGGCAAGATTGCTTTTGTGCAGGAAGGAACATCTTCCTGCACAAAAACAACCCTGAGAGACATTTTCCTCTTTCTGTGTCTGCTGCGGAATGCAGCAGACAAAGAAAGAGGAAAAGATGAGGAGAAATTAAGATAATTCCCCTTGCTACACCTCTCCTGGGGAGGTGTATCTTTTTAGCTCCTTCCCAGGTTTGGGAAATCTGGGAATGCATAAAAAACCACGGGAGTTGATAAGGAGCAACCATGAAATGCCCATGGAGTGCCTCCCAGGCTCAGAGTAATGCAACGCAGCGGTTTGAACTGCTTTGCACTACTCCATATTTTTGAAACCATTCAAAGCCAAGCAAAATGGGTGTGCGTGGGTCCAAAAATATGACTTAAGGTTTGCGTTCATCTTGCAGCACTTTGCATTCTGCAAGGGTGATGCAAACTGGGTCATAAATATGGCCCTAGGTTTGCCCAGGCCCCAGTGAGCCAGTAATGAAAATTGTAAATATTGGATTAGCTTGCAAGAAAGGCACGCTAAAATACCTGCCTGCCTCTTTCTCTTACTAATTTCATAAAGATTGAACAAACCAACCTCCTATTTAGCTCTTGTATAGTATATGTAATATTTTTTCCATGAAGAGGGCAGAAATATCACTAAATCAATCCTAGAAACACTCCTGTATTGTCTCCGAAATGCAGTTTTTATAAAAACTGTGGCAGTTTTGTTTGAAATGCTTTTTTATCTGCATTGTTTCATGAAGTATCATAAAACCCTCAGCTCCCACTACAATTGTTTCTCTCAAATGTATCTTGTTTCACCAAGAAGTAGACTGAGAGTAGGTTAAAAATGCACCAATGGCATCATTTTAAAAAAACATTTTAGAAGAGGATGTGTAGCGAGCCCCTGTAAATTTGTTTTGCAAATGAAACTATTTCACAATAAATAGACATTTACTAATTGCAAACAATTGAAAATTGTGCTTCTTTTGGTTTGGTAGGGTAGAATCTAGCTCTCCGCTTGCCTTCAGTTGTAATTATTTGTCTTAAAGTAAATCTTTATAAACAATTCCAAGGGCTCTATTGAGGAACAATTATGTAAATCGTTTGGTAGGGACTTTAGACCGAAATCTATCAAGTTTATTTTACAGCAGTTTCGCTAAAATTCCATTTCATGATTATGGAAAGAGGGCTTTAGTGTCATTAGGCATTCTACCAAATAGCATAGGGCATATGTAAGAGCCCCTATCACCACCACAACGTTACCTATAGTGACGTTGTGGTGGCGAAAGGGGCTGTGCCTTATGTACAAGACAGCTTTGAGCCACTTAACATGGGTTAACGCTGCCTTGTACATAAGACCCCCTTTCACGCTATGGTTAGCGTGAAAGGGGTGGACAGTGAGTGTTGGGGTTGGTGTTCCACTGCAACACCCATTCATTTTGACGCTGTCCCCTATGTACAAGGGTGGCGTACATAGGAGGCATAGCCAAAATTAAGACCAGGTAGAAACTGGCCTTAAGATGGCCAAACTAGGATAAAAGCATTATTTCTCCTCGTTTTTGCTTTTTCCATGTGTATTGCCTTGTGCAGCACACATGGAAAAAGTAAAATGCCATTGTTTGTTTATGTACAGGAAGGTGTCCCTTCCTGTACATAAACAAACTTTTAAAAACAAATTCCATTTTGTCACTTTCATGTGTGCTGCATGAAGCAGCACACATGAAAGTGACAGAATGTCATTTCTAGGAATGTTCATGTGCAGGAAGAGACACCTTACCACACATAAACAATCCTCCCCTGCACACAGACACCTTTGCACTCTGGTGCAACGGTGCATGCATTGGCGCTAAGTTGCTAAAGGTTGCACCATCGCAGGGGGACATTCTTGTAAATATGGTGCAACCTTGTGTTTCAGAAGTGGAGGAGAGAGGTGTTAAGCCAGGAAGGCTAACGCCTCTCTCCTCCACTTCCTTATCCATTTCCCCCCATGTGTCCTAAAATTGCACCATCAAGGGAGATCTAATAGCCTTCTTAGCTGTTTGTTTTCGGTACTAACAAAAGCTAGAGTTATCGAACTTCTTTGTTAGGTCAAAGTGGGTGCCCTACAAGACTTCAACTGGTGACAATAAATGAGAAGAAAAAATATTTATTTCATATAAAGATAAAAGCCAGTCGAACATACTGAATGATAAATAAAACTATAACAGAAATGTGTCAAAAGCAATTGCACCAAGGAAACAATAGATTTTACCTTGGCAAGCTGGGGCAATGGTTATTTTTAGGTCAGGGATTTGACAGTGCAGTTTTCAAGTAATTTGTCACTTGAAGTATACATTTTGCAGGTTTTGGGACTTCCCCTTTCTTTGGCTGCCTTTCTCCAACTGGTGTCGTTCAACATTTTATTTGCGACTTTGTCGACCTCTTGACTCATCCCAGTCGAATTTTTAATCTTGACGTAATAACATTGGCTCTTTAGATGAATCCGCCTCCTCACCTGTACATCCACTAAATTGCATGAAGTATTAGTTTGCAACTAAAGAGATTTTAAAAAGTTTGCCTTTCGTGTCTTGTCCTGGCTTAATTTGCATAAATTGCATTTGCTAGCATATGAAACACAGATCAATTACCCCTGACATTGCAAGCATATGCCAGAAATCTAAAAAGAAGAAAACAAACAAAGTAAAAATAACAGGAAAAGGGAATGGCAGTTGAACAGACGTATTGTTGAAGAGAGCTGACCCTGGGCACTTCTGTGTTTATTTATATGTATGAATTTTATATTGACTTTTTTTTATTACACTAAGCTGACATGTAGGTGAGAACTAAAATGGGCAGAATAAACTCTGGAGAGACACCGAAATGCAGGAAAACCTGAATGCCAAAATGGTAATCTTCCTAAATAGAAGTAAAGGGCCAGTTGTTATCAAGCAATTTTGCGATCCCAAATGGTGAAAATCTCAGAATTTGGCTGTTTGCAATCGCAAAATCGCAGTGTGCAATGTATGAAAGCAAAACTCAATTGCAAAATAAGAAATCACAAAAATACAATTTCCAAAATTTGCGATTTCTAATTTTGTGAATCTGAACTTTGTGAAGTCAAAATTGCTATTTGCAATATCACAATTAAGAAATCGCAAAGAAATGTATGAAAAATCGCAATTCGCAATTTCATCAAAAATTGCTATTTGCTACTCTCAAATTACCACCAAATCAAGGCAGTTGGTAACCAGGCGCCCACTTTTTAAACAGGCCCAGAGTGCCTCAGAATCTTTCACAATGGCAGCCCTGTATGTCATAGTGAGGAGAATGTGGATACAAGCAGCAGCACCGAGAAGGAGGAGGAGACTGGACTGCTTTTACAGACTGCGCATTACCCTGTTTCAGCTGCCATAATACAAAATACATGAGAAGTACAGGCTAGACTCATCTACTATACTAGACCTGATAGATTACCTACATCCAATACTGTAGCACCAGACCCGCAGGACCCAAGCTATTCCAACATGCGGGAAGGTCCTGTGTTCACTGCACCTACTGGCATCAGGAAGTTACCAGGGGGTGATAGCAGTAGCTGGAGGGGTCTCCCAAAGTTGCCTGTCACACTTTATTAATTATTTCTTGGATGCAGTGGTTCAGAGAATGCACCATTACATCAGGTTTTCCACTACACAACTGGAATTGTAGAAGACTAAAATGGATTTCTACCAGGTGGCACAATTCCCACATGTCTTTGGGTGAATTGATGGGACACATGTCACAATCGGCCCCCCTCAGCTAATGAGTATGTGTATAGGAACAGGAAATCATTTCATTCCATCAACGTCCAGGTCATATGTAATGGCTCACACATCATTACTGACATTGTGGACACATTTCAAGTTAGTAGCATGACTCTTGCATCTTCATGCACAGTGGAATATATACATGTCTCACTGGGGGAGAATTTGTAGAGAAGGATACCTGCTAGGTAAAGGCATGTCACTCAATCTTATGGATTCCTTTGATCTGTTGAAATTGGCCAGTGATGAATGTTTTTTCCTTTTCCATGTAGGTGATTGCGCATATGCTGTGCATTCATTTATACTCACATCATATCCCAATCCAGCAACGCCAAGTGAAAGGAGATACAATGCTGCCCTTTAGTCAACGCGCAATGTGGTGGAGCAAACATTCGGACTGCTGAAGAATAGGTTCCGCAACCTACACAAAAGTGGAGGTGCACGGCTGTACAGGCCAGTTGTAAAATTGTTGCTACCTGTGCCATGCTACACAACCTAGTGACAACAAACGGCATCCTATTGGACACCAGAGATTCTGACCGGGAGGAGGATTATGACCCACAGACACCTCGCAGAGCAGCACGTGGTGTAGGTGCTGCAGATGGGAGACACAGACGTGATGAGATCACGCACAAATATTTCTAGGTGAGTAATCAGATATAGCAAATCATTACTGTTGCATACCTGTGTTTTATTGACCTTGACATCAGGTAATATGTGTGCACACAGCCTCCAAATCCTCACCACTGTGTGGCTTGAGTTGCTCATCATCGCATATATACACTCCATGCACATTTGCGACCCTTTTAATGTTATGTCATGGGTTACCTCACCCATTTACATGCCTTGACCACAGCACTAACTATTTCTTGCGCCCACTTGCAGCACTGGAACGGTCAATGTTCATACTGCCTTTCCCTTATTGAGGGTTCTGATGCTGTCCCTTGCCTTACCCACACCGCAGTCTAGGCTCAGTTAGCGGTGGAGTGATAATGCTGCTGCTGCTGAAGTCCTCCTCACTGTCCCCATGTGTGAGTATGTGTGTGAGTAACCCTATGGATGAGTATTAGTGTGTAACAGGATGTATAGGTGTTTGATTGCATATGATGAGTGACTACATGTATGAGTGACTATATAGAACTGTTGGTGAATGAGTGGATGTGTATGTAGATTTTGGAATCACTGAATAGGTTCTTCTAACTGGTATAGGTATCTCCATTGTTTTGAAAATGTTAGTTTCTATTTTTCAATCTGTTTATCAAAGGTTATATTAGGGTGAGAGGAGGTCTGCCACTCTTTCACAAGGATGATGTCATGAGTAATGTCCTGAGTGATGTCACTGACCATGTCATGAGTGATGTAATATGTGACTTCATCAGCAGTGGATTGCGGGCGTGCGAGTTATAGTTAGCTGAACTAACTAACGGGAGAATTTCAATGGTTTTGTATGAGTGAAATGTCCATTCATGTCAACATGTGTGAAACCTATGTTTTTTTCAGTGAATTTCTAAGGTTTTTTAAATGCTAATTCCTAACTATAACATGGCTAAAACCTATGGATTTTTCTGTGAATTTGCAAGGTTTTTAAATGCTAATTCCTAACTATAACGTGCCTAAAACCTATGTTTTTTTCAGAGAATATATATATATATATATATATATTCACTGAAAAAACCATAGGTTATAGACCATATATAGTTAGGGATTAGCATTTAAAAATCCTTATTTTATTTGCACAAAACCATTGAAATTCCATATATAGTTAGTTGCACTAACTATATATCGCGGACCCGCAATCCACTGCTAATGATGTCACATATTACATCATTCATGATATGGTCAGTGACATCACTGATGACATCAGTGATGACATCTCAAATGACATCACTGATGACATCACTGATGACATCTCAAATGACATCACTGATGACATCACTGACATCTCATTTGACATTACTGATTACATCACTGATGATATCATTTATGTGATAATACATCTTCAGACTCTAATATAACCTTAGATACACTCAGTGTAAACAGGCACTCACAGACTGTCACTCATCCATGGAGTTACTCACACACCTAGTCAGTCATGCAAAGAATCAATCACACCTCCATTTCCTCAACTATACAGTTATACACACCTTACTTATTCAAACATATACTAACACATATTTACTCTCTTATACAATCCTTGATACAAGTTCACAATGATTCATACAGCCACTCTCACATTCACTGGCTCTTATGTTCAGTTATTTATATATGTCAACTCTCACGTGGAGTGTGTTTTACATATGTACTTACTTTGACATGTAGAACTGAGATATCCATTCACTCACCAATACACTCATGCACACAGTCAACTGTCCATACAGCTGTTTCTACATGCACTTTTGAACCCATACACCTAGGGAATCAACTGCTCACACATCTATGCACAGAGTTATACACCTCCCAGCCACCCACACACATACTCAGTCTCCCATACAAATACTTGGGCAACCTTTCAATAACCCATATAGTTACTGATATAGCTACTGATTTAAACATGCAGCAGTTTACAGAAGAACATAAATAATGATTGCCAAATTAAGACTCTACTGGAGGGAGGCTATCGGGAAAAACTGAACTTGACCACAAAGAATGACTATGAGTTCAGAATCATAACAGGATTCAGTAGGCAATCCAGGGACATCTATCGGATTGTCAATAAGTACTGGCCCCTTGTGAAAAAGGATCCTATCATTGGTAAGGATTTACCGACTAGGGTCTCTCTAACCTATAGCAAGGCCCCGTCCCTGAGGGACCAAATAGTGAACACAAACCCGGAACCAGTCAGAGGCAGCAGTTGGTGGCAATCAGGCAGGGGTTTCTATAAATGCAAAACATGCAAAGCATGCACCCATGGCGTCAATACCAAGACCTACAAAGAGGGGTTAAGTGACATAGTACATCCAATCTCACAGGTATTAACTTGTAAAACCGACCATGCGGTATATATCTTACAATGCCCCTGCCCACTGATGTACGTTGGAAGTACAAAACTCCCGGTGCACCAACGTGTCCTCCAACATCTTAGAGCAATATCCCATGGAGATAATACCTACCCTGTGGCCCGTCACTATCGCGAAGTACATCAAAGCAACAACAAATCACTGACGTAATTTGTGATAGACAGCGTTAATACCAATAGACGGGGTGGGGATAGGGAAACCAGATTAAGAAAGCTGGAGACAAGATATATCCTCATGTTGAATACAAAGGCTCCAACAGGGTTAAATGTAACTGAGGATATGTACACCTGCTTACTGTAACAGAATCACGACCAATGATTGAATGGTTTGAAGTATAAAACAAACTGGTTGAAAAATCTTGTATGATTAGGACGACCTCTGGGCTGGGACAGGGGTCTCTTGTGCTGTTTACACATAATAATGTTTGCGTTATAAACTGATTGTGAGACTGTGGAGCCGAGCTGCTACTGTTATATGTTAGAAAAAAAGTAAGAAAGAAAAATAAGTTTTAAAAAGAGCAAAAATTTAAAAAGTTTTAAAATATAGATATCAGCATGCATATAGGCCCAGTATATCTAGCTCAAAGGTCGTTATTCCTAAGTAGCTGATAGGTCTTATATGCTCTTGTTTTTAATACATTGCACTTTTTTCACTTTACAGTGGACGTGGACAGATATAAATACAACGTTGCTTACATAGAACCAATGAATGATCACCATGTAAATAGGACTAGTTGAGTTGAGACAACCAATATAAATATCAGTTTTTGAGGTGTACCCTAGGACTATGTCATATTTATAGATAAATTTTGAACCTGCAATAATTCTTGCTAGACTAAGGGTATGATAGGATATTTAATTGATATCATATGAGCAATCGTAGTACATTACTGCATAAGTTTGCACAAAACATTTAAGCACTTTAGCAGGACTTATTCAAGATGGATAGTATATATCATGTAAATATGTTAATATGTAAATATATTGCAATAGTATTTTTTCTATTTTTCTATATATATGCATATTGTTCTAGGAGACATAAATTTTGCACTAAAAATTGAAAAGTATATAATTTTGTATTTGACCACAATTAATGAACGGAGATATGTTTTTATTGAACAGTCCAGGGTATTTGACTTATCATTCAAGCTATATTACTAGCGTTGTATAACAAAGTGGCTATACACTGGGAGACCGGGTTTTGAAAAGTGAGTATTTTTTCCATGTCCACTCTTAAAACCAAGCATGTGATCAATTTTCTCTTTTTTTCAACAGAGGCTGTCTCTTTAAAAGAACAGCTCATCTAGTTGGACACTGTCATGTGAACAAGGCTCCTCGGAGCCGAAACGTCATACGATGTGCTTGCACTGAATTAAAACGATTTGCACTAAATTGGACCGTGTCTGCGTCTGTCTGTGGAGCGGGAGGGACGCCTCGCCCTGCGGAAATCTATCGCTGATTCCTTGGATATATATATATATATTCACTGAAAAAACCATAGGTTATAGACCATATATAGTTAGGGATTAGCATTTAAAAATCCTTATTTTATTTGCACAAAACCATTGAAATTCCATATATAGTTAGTTGCACTAACTATATATCGCGGACCCGCAATCCACTGCTAATGATGTCACATATTACATCATTCATGATATGGTCAGTGACATCACTGATGACATCAGTGATGACATCTCAAATGACATCACTGATGACATCACTGATGACATCTCAAATGACATCACTGATGACATCACTGACATCTCATTTGACATTACTGATTACATCACTGATGATATCATTTATGTGATAATACATCTTCAGACTCTAATATAACCTTAGATACACTCAGTGTAAACAGGCACTCACAGACTGTCACTCATCCATGGAGTTACTCACACACCTAGTCAGTCATGCAAAGAATCAATCACACCTCCATTTCCTCAACTATACAGTTATACACACCTTACTTATTCAAACATATACTAACACATATTTACTCTCTTATACAATCCTTGATACAAGTTCACAATGATTCATACAGCCACTCTCACATTCACTGGCTCTTATGTTCAGTTATTTATATATGTCAACTCTCACATGGAGTGTGTTTTACATATGTACTTACTTTGACATGTAGAACTGAGATATCCATTCACTCACCAATACACTCATGCACACAGTCAACTGTCCATACAGCTGTTTCTACATGCACTTTTGAACCCATACACCTAGGGAATCAACTGCTCACACATCTATGCACAGAGTTATACACCTCCCAGCCACCCACACACATACTCAGTCTCCCATACAAATACTTGGGCAACCTTTCAATAACCCATATAGTTACTGATATAGCTACTGATTTAAACATGCAGCAGTTTACAGAAGAACATAAATAATGATTGCCAAATTAAGACACTTTAATCACTAACCCATGCACTCAGTGAGACACATTTAATCATTCTCTCATACAGTCAGTCATGCACCTACTAAATCCTTCATCCAGACACTTATACATCCACTCATTCTTCAATATGTAAGACATATTTTAACTTTACAGAAACATACAGTCACTGGGTGTTGTCATCAGTGATGTCATCAGTGATGTCATTTGAGATGTCATCACTGATGTCATCAGTGATGTCACTGACCATATCATGAATGATGTAATATGTGACATCATTAGCAGTGGATTGCGGGTCCGCGATATATAGTTAGTGCAACTAACTATATATGGAATTTCAATGGTTTTGTGCAAATAAAATAAGGTTTTTTAAATGCTAATCCCTAACTATATATGGTCTATAACCTATGGTTTTTTCAGTGAATTTTCAAGGTTTTGTAAATGCAAATTCCTAACTATATATGGTCTATAACCTATGGTTTTTTCTGTGAATTTCATTGGTTTTTTAAAAGCTAATATCTATAGCTGTAAAATATATTCTTTATTAAGTGACGTATCACGTAGCCCGTGAGACGCCTCATGATGCATCGCATAACCGTGACGTATCGTCTCTGCAGCGCAAACCAAACCCAAAACGTAAGCGCGCCAGAACACGCTTAAAGATATATATATTTTTTTTAACCTTAATGAGACAAAATCCACACGTGCACATATCACAAACGTTTTATAATGTAACTAAAGTCCTAAAACCCTCTATTAACTACAATGCTTTTTAATGAGGTGCTATCATGTATATTGGTCCCAAGATGGCTGCCAACACTTCTTGGATGAAGTGCTGACAGCCAATCAGATCAGATGTGTGGTTAGGCTCCGCCCAGATATATATCTTTTTTTGAACCTAAATTACTCAAAATCCATGGGAGCACATATATTGAGACCTAGCAAAGGCACATCGGGCTAACAGTCCCTACAATTTTGCCAAGTTTCGTGCAAATCCATTCAGCCGTTTGAGCTAAAAGTGAGGCCAACCGCCCTATGGAAAAATGAATGGGAAAAACGCGTTTTGGGACCCTCCTTTTTTCTCGGCCCCCCCTTGACGACCCCCCCCCAAATTTTCAGGGGCTGCTCAGAAACAAAATGTGCCATTTTCCTGAAAATTTCAGCCAATTCCGTCCACAAACGCCAAAGTTATTAGACATAGAATTTTCAAAAGTTCCATAGAGAAAAAATCCTAACTATATAGAGACAAGATGGCGGCCGCTCCGGACTGTTTACAATGTTGACAGCCAATCAGCTACTCCTCAGACTCCCGTTACACTGCCGGTTAGCTTCCCGGTTAGCTGCCCGGTTAGCTGCCCGGTTCGCGAACCGGGACGCGTCTCTACGGCGAAAAAATCGGAATTTTTTTTTTTTTTTGTGCCCCGCGTGACTCTATAATATCCCCCTCATCAATCCTAGGGGGTCACAAGGGGTCTACCTCGCCCCCTTTCCTTCATTTCCCCCTTTGTTTTTGCCTCCTCTTGTCTCTCGATCCTACCGAGAGACAAGATGGCGGCCGCTCCGGACTGTTTAGAATGTTGACAGACACCGGAGAGCCAATCAGCTTCGCTTCGCAAAGTTCCGATACGCGAAAAGTACGCGAACCGGAGCGCTGCCCGGAGCGCTGTTACAGATATATATCTTGTTTTAAACGTTAATTTCTCAAAATCCACTGAAGCACATATATTGAGACCTAGCAAAGGCACATCGGGCTAACAGTCCCTACAATTTTGCCAAGTTTCGTGGAAATCCATTCAGCCGTTCGGGCTAAAAGTGAGTCCAACCGCCCTATGGAAATTAACATGGGAAAAACGCGTTTTGGGACCCCCCTTTTTTCTCGGCCCCCCCTTGACGAACCCCCCCCAAATTTTCAGGAGCTGCTCAGAAACAAAATGTGCCATTTTCCTGAAAATTTCAGCCGATTCCGTCCACAAACGCCAAAGTTATTAGACATAGAATTTTCAAAAGTCCCATAGGAAAAAAATCCTAACTATATATACCTACTGGCTATCGCCAGTAGGTAATATATATATATATATATATATATATATATATATATATATGCCCTGTAAAACTAAACACCCACTTCTCTTACAAAGAAATGGAAAGTTTACATCTCTGCAGCCTCTCTTATTTTTCAACTTATTCATCTTCCGCTCAATCATCACATCATCCACAAATACACACACCTACTTGCTGCCTTTCGTGGCTGGACTTAACAATTATTCTTCTTTAATTCAAATTCAAAGTGCAGGCCCTTTATTCAGCCTTCTTGGTAACTACTACCCATGGATAGCAGTGGTTATTTTGCACACTTCCGTCCTTTTTTGTGTCCTTTCTACCGCACACGGGCAGATTTACAAGCCCCTTGGGCCACTTTTGCGTCATTTTTCCCATTTAAATATGACGCAAAAGAGGCGCAAGGGGCTTGTAAATCTGCCCGACTGTGTGTACTGTATGCACTAGCTTGCTTCCTTAGATGTGGTACTTGTTTCTCTAGCTTCCACTGCAGAATCTAACACCCTATCTGTGTAAAGAGCTGGAAATCCAAAGATCCACTTCACTGACAAGGCAGTGGGTAGTTTGCGTGTCTCCAGCCTTTCTTATTTTTCACCTTTTTCATCCTCCACTCAATCAACACATCATCCACACATACATACAACTACTTGCTGCATTCCTTAGCTGTAATTATCAACTATTCTTCTATTTCATATTCCTATTCAAAGTGCAGGCCTGTTTCGAGCCTTTTTTATTGTAACAACTACTCCAGCCGAAGGCACTGTACATTTGCACACTTTTTCCCTTTCTTGGCTGGGGTTATCAATTATTCTTCAATTTCATATTCTGATTCAAACTCAAGGCCCTTTATCGAGCCTTTTGTTGTAACTACTGTTGCAGGAATTCTGCTCCTACACAGAACTGTGCATAAAGACTTAGGGCCTCAGTGAATTACGGTGTACCAAAACCCACCTTAGTACCCAATCCCCCTACCAGACTAGCAATCAGTGACTCATTTGTTCTTCGTCCTAGAGCAAAAACACCAATGACTAGTCAACCCAGAACATGTGACTTAGATTACCTCAAGTGAGGTGGATAACAAGAGCACTCTTTCATCATAGTCTTACACCAGTCCAAAACGAGGAGTAAATAAAGACATGTGCAACTTTGAAATGTTTATTTCTAACCCCATAATCTCATGTGCAGTACCTTAGATAATACAACCAAACATATTATCAGAAACAAGGTTGTCAGCATTTTTACTTTTCCATAAAATACAAAGGGAGAAAGCATCCTATAATGCTAAAGGGAAACAGATTTAAAATATACCTACATTTCACCCTCCCTACCTACCAGGTTAGTTTATAACTACAGAAGGTCTCATAGGATTACATGGGCAGACCCATACCTCTGGTACTCAGCAGTAGTGGGTCACATTGAGTTCTGCACAAACTGTCAGGATACAAATGTTCTCCAACTGTGTGTAATTATGCCTCCACAATGCATTATTAAAGGTGCCACTATCAGAGGGGGCCACAGCTGCATATGTGTTATGGGTCGAACGTGCGAGGATCATTCCTAATAACAGACACAGTATCCAAGAAAACCTTGATGTTCCATGCTCTCACTATACACACTAAACTAGCGAGGCAGTCTAGAAATGTAGCATAACAAATTATTCGCATATGAAGCAAAATACTCAGCCTTCTCTAAACAATATCACAAGTGTGTGTCGTGTGCAAAGCAAAGCAGGAAAGCAAAAATGGCGTTTAAGCTTCTAATAAACACATGCTAATTTAACACGGTGTCAGTGCAAGGCTTAGCCCACGACACCCTCCCTTGATCGAAGCACATGATATAAATGGGGGCGAATTAGGAACGCAGAGTCCAAGCCTGAAAAGCAGAGTCAAGTTCAAATTTGCAAAAAAAATGATTCGCTGTTTGATAGAAAACAGTAACCAAATAATAAATAATAGGTAGAAAAATCAAAGAGTGTTAATCCAACAGCGTATAAGCACAGTATGAAGCAACAGCCTCCAAGAGGAAGTCATTCTTCTAATCTGAAAACATTTCAGCCATCCAATTCAATAGTGAGAATGAACATACATGTTCCTCAACGACCGGAGCCTCTATCACCATCGCAGGAAAACTCGGGTCATCTGCATTGTGACTGCGTGCCAAGAAGTCAAGCGCCGCTGCAAAAACATTCCAACGTCCCAATATTCCATGTATCGCTGCTAAGGCCATAATCCCGTCGCCAGAACAGAGCAGGTCATGAACCACTAAGGGGCTCATCAGCTGGTCATAATCCGTGTTAGGAGACACCGTACTGCAGAGACACAAATCCAGGGTCCAGTCGAAATCGCAGCTCAGTCAATGGAAGACAGGTTGAACGCATGTGAAAAAGGAGAATTGAAACGATAATCCATAAGCTGCACTCAATGTAGCTAGAGTCAGCGCTCTGTAATAACTAAGCATTCGGTTGCGGAGCAGCCACAGCCGGGACATATTCTCGTGTGCTGAAGGATGTGCATCCATATTTAAGTAAACAAATTATTAGAAGCACACCGGCAACTAATGCGAGAACTAAGGGGAATACACCAAAAATGCTGGAAAAAATTGAATGAAAAAATGCAGAGAAGACACCAAATATAGTTTGAAAAGAAGTCACGAGGCCACTTCTTCTAACTTTAAAAAAGGGAGGTAACTCCGTAGTCAAGGACGCATTAAAGATACTCTGAATTAACTCCCCAAAATGCAGGGGCACGTCTGTATTTAATAAATCATGCACTTCTGTGCGAGTGTTTGCTACATGAAGGACAAATGTTTCTCTAGTAGATGTAAGAGCAACCTCTTTTTGAGACAATAGCACTCTTATACGGCTCATTTGGTTGACTCTGCTTTCAAGGTCGGAATCGACGGCCAGATAGAAACATCCAGCTTCCCATGCAGAGGAGTAAAAACAACGTTTTTAAAGAAAACCACACGCTCAGTTACCGTGATCATGTAAGCGATGTCTGTTAACATTGCACAACAACCTACATTATTTCAAATTAAATAACTCACGTTTCCAGTAAACTGAACGTTGGTATGATAGCAGGTTTCGGAGTGCCTTTCAAAACTCAGGCCAAATTAGGCGCATCTTGATTACAAGAGCAATGCAATTGTATTTGTCTAAAAATTAAGGAGTGATCTGGTGCTATTGTGCAATCCTCGCCATTCAGATAGACTAATTTTTCCTCCCTCAGGCAGCTATATGTAAATGATATTAACCAAGCTTCATGGAGATAAGCGCTGCCTAAAGATCCATATCTAACTATAGCATAGTATTTCATGCAAACCTCAAACTTAAACAGGCTAAACAGTAACGTTATGATACCGCGGATAAGCCACACAGCTGAATCGGACCACCATTGAGTGACCACTTTTAAAAAATTCTCATAGCGCGGCTTGTGCTCTGATTTGACAGTGATCGAGTGATTGCGTCATAGTTTGTACTGCTAATCATTCTCAGCATACGCTACCAATACGTTTTCACGTTAAGCGTCGCATCAAAGCTTCCATGTGATGACATGTACGGCGCCCTGTACGCAAAGACGAGAATGTTTTTAATTGTTTGAAAACATATATTTATGTATTTGACGAAGGTACTAACAGAAGACATTATCTAGGATAATTATGAAAAAAAAATGTTTAAGTTCCAATAATCCTATATTACTTTTAAAAGCAATTACACAAATCGCGGTGGAACGTCATGCGTACTCGCATCGTAAGAGTACCGTAAGCACAGAGTAAGTGTACGCAAAGCCATGTGACTTTTAAAGAAGAGATTTGATTGGTTCACAACACTTACTATTACAACTGTTGACACTTCCGTCCCATTTTATTAATTCTACTTTGACTTTCTAAGAAGAAGCATCTCTTCTGAGAATCTTGTCAAATAGAACAAAGTTTACCATAATAACAGCGATGGACTCATCTTCCAGCCATTCTTCAGAGGAATGTTTAATTCCTGAAGAAACTCCAAAGATGAGGGAAAAAGCTCTAATTTGGCAGTTTTTTACTTTTCCAGAAGGGCAAAAAAAGGTTAATGCTCCAAAAGTAACCTGTAGAATTTCCAAACTCTTTCAAGGGGTAATACATCTCAAAAATACTCCTTTGGCACAGCAAATATGGAGAGACACATGAAGAACTTACACCCCAACAACTTTGCGCGAGCTGCAACACGGAGGTTGACGGACAACCCACCTGCTACTGCACCAAGCACATCAACTGCTGCACCAGCATTTTCAGCAAGCAGTCCAGACCCACGAATTGATCCGGATTTTGCTAAAGTTAAAATTCTATGCATTTATTGAAATAAACTTTTGTGTTATGGGGAACAGTCTATTGACCTGATAAAACGCAGGCAGCAGGAGCATTGCTGTCCTCGACATTAGTTTTTTTTTAATTCTTTTGTTTCTGTTGGACACTTCCAAACCCCCCATTATAGAAAAAAATTGCCCCCGGGATTTGGCCCCCATGGGAGCTAATTAAGAATAAAAGGACTTCTAGTTTTTTTTTCCTTTTCCCCCGCGTATGAGTACCATACGCTTAACCCGCGTTTTTTTTATTTAAAAAAATATATATTTTGCGCCTAAAGATCTATGTGGGACCCCATGAGCAGGCCTAGAGGGTCAACATGTTTCTACCCTGCCCCCTTTCCTTTTTTTTAACTTTGTTTTACTGTTTTCTTGTGACTCAGTGCAGTGCTACTGAGGCACAAGATGGCTGCCAACACTTCCTGGTTTAGAGTGTTGACAGACAGTTGACATCCAATCAGCATGCAGCTCGTGCTCGTAATTGTTCGGATTTTGGTATGCGTGCTGTACTTCGTCTCTAGATATCACTATGATTTTACTTTTGATTTTCTCAGGAACTACTGAACGGTTTACACCATTTAACAAAAAGCACAATCTGTGAACCGAACTCTACCTTTTTGATATATATACATATATATATATATATATATATTCACAAAAAAAAACGTAGGTTTCACACCAGTTATAGTTAGCTGGAAATTTTACTCGCATAAAACCATTGAAATTCCCACGTTATAGTTAGTTGGACTCACTATAACTTGCGCGTGCAATTCGCTGCTGATGACCGGTAAGCGCAGTGCTATGGCACGCCCCGGGGCGCGTACCAGTGAGCTTCCTGTTAGCGCTATTGCCGCGAACGAAAACAACATCGTGACGTATCGCGTAGCCGCGTGATGCGTCATATGACGCACAGCGTAAGCGCACCCGGAAGCACGCGAGCGCATACGATAGCGAAACGTCCTGACGTGCTTACGCTACACGCCCGGGGAGCGTAGCGTAAGCGCGTCGGGTCATGTGACCTGAAAATAACACTTTTCATTGGTTCACAACACTTTTGGTTACCATATGATGAAAGCCCTGCTCATGTGACTTGAAAATAACACTTTTCAGTGGTCCAGAACAGTTTTGTTTTCCAAATGTTGAAAGCCCCCACCTTTTTTCCTTATTCTGGCTTTGTCCTTTGACTGAGGAAGACCTGTATGGAGATCTGTCTCTAATCTTTTCTACTTTAAAATGGCTACAGTAGCAGCAGCAGCTGGAGCATCTGCCCCACCACCACCACCATCAAAAAGACCACCAGAAGATCACATTGGTGGTCAAGGAGAAGAGGAGGAGGATGATGAAGAGGAGGGACAGACAAGGCATTTCCTGCCTGAAGTTAATCAGCCCAAACCAAAAGAGCACTTCGTATGGCAGTTTTACAAAATCCCAAGGGGTTTCAAAAAAGTCAACGCTGCGAAGGTAACTTGTCTGATTTGTGATGCTGAGCTGTCCAGGGGGAACCGTAACAAAAAATATTCCTTCGGGAATCATACCATGATTTGGCACATGATCCGTTGGCAGCCAATCAACTATTCTGCTGCAGAGGTAAGGGACCTCTGCAGTAAGCTACCCCCATCAACATCTAGACCCTCAACATCGAAAGAACCAACTCCATCGGGTTCAGAGGCAACAGAGACAATGCCTATCATAAAAACAAAATGTAACGATTTTAAAATCATGTGCAAATATTGTGGAAAGTTAATTTGCTATGGTGAGCAAAGTATAAAACTTATCATCTGTGCTGGGGATAACCATAAGTGCCCGAAAAATCCCTAATTTTTTCTGTTTTTTTTTTGCTCCAGTTGAGCCATTTATAATTCCCTGTTTTTTGTTTCTCCCCATAAAAAACTGCAAAAAAATATTAAACCGTTCAGAAAACCCACAAAAAGTAAAAAATGTTAAAAAAACAATAAAAAAATATAAAACAACAAAAAGAAGAAAAAAAGAAATACTTTTTAGAACTACCTCCAATTTTTAAAAAAAGACTACATTTTTTAAAAACTCTGTCATTCTTTTTTCCCCATGGTACGCTCGTCGGTACGCTCCCCGGTGCGCGTACCAGGGGGTTTCCCCGCGCAAATCGAAAAAAAACGTAATTTATTTTTTTGCCCCGCGGGCCCTTTTATGGCCCCCACATCAATCCTAGGGCGTCAGGGGGGGTCTACCCTGCCCCCTTTTGGTCATTTCCCCCTTTGTTTTTGCCACCTCTTGTGTCTCGATCCTACCGAGACACAAGATGGCGGCCACTCCGGACTGTTTGGAATGTTTACAGACACCCGAGAGCCAATCAGCTTTCCGCACGCGAACTCGCGTTGCGCGCTGGTACACTCCCCGGTGCGCGTACCGGAGCGCGCTTACAGATATATATATTTTTTTTAACCTAAATTACTCAAAATCCTCTGGAGCATATTTCTTGACACCTAGCAAAGGCACATCGGGCTACCAGTCCCTACAATTTTGCCAAGTTTGGTGGAAATCCATTCAGCCGTTCGGGCTAAAAGTGAGGTCGACCGCCCTAAGGAAATTAACATGGGAAAACAAATGCCCTCCACACTCAGTGGCACACAACAAAATGCTGGTGGACATGACCAAAAGGTGCCTTGAGCAAAACTTTTTTATCTTTAATGGCGTGATTTATCATCAAGTAAGAGGTGTGGCGATGGGGGCCTGTGTCTCACCTAGCTACGCGTGTTTACACGTTGGGCTATGGGAGGAACAGGTCCTAGTCGGTCAGCACCGCAAAAATTTTTCTAACAACATTGTTTTATATTTACGTTACATTGACGATATTTTTCTGATTTGGAGGGGGAGTGTCGAAAGTGCCAGGGCTTTTGTTGACTTGATCAATGTTAATTCTGTCAATCTCAGTTTTACTTCTAGTATAAGTTCTGTCTCCATATGTTTTTTTGGATGTGGAAGTATTTGTAACCAATAACACCTTAGGTACTAGAGTATACAGGAAAACAAGTGCTGGTAATACAATATTACATTTTAATAGCCAGCACCCTGCTCATTTGATTCGGAGCATCCCCTTCGGGGAAATGCCCTGAATCAAGAGGATCTGCAGTACGGATGCTGAATGTGCGGCTGCACAGGAAGCCTGCAGGTTACGTTTCCTTCCAATGTCAGTCTAATTAAAGGCTATCCAGCGATCAAATTCAGTAAGCAGACAGGAGGCCTTAGTTCCCAGGGTAAGAAACACCATTACAGATAACCATCCAGGAGGAGAGCATATAATTACTTGCCCACTGTTAGAACCGGCTGTCTCTAGTTGGCAGAGGTATACACTTCTGACAAATAGGGACACACCTTTTCTAGTCAGGGCCAGGGGATCACACCCTTCGATAACCCCTGCTCACCCCCTTGGTAGCTTGGCAGAGCAGACAGGCTTATCTCAGAGGCTGTGTGTTAAGCAATTATGACCACATACAGTAATAAAGTGAATACACTACAAATGGACACGACACAGTAGTATTATAAAAATAAGTATTTTTATATAAGGCTTAGCACAAGACCAAATAACGAAAAACTGTACACAATCGGAATAAATACGTTGGGAAGGAAAAAGGATAGTTCAAAGGTAGTTTCTTTTTAGCACAAAAGTCTTTAGTATCAAGCAATCTTCTTCTTGGCAATACAGTTCTTAGCAACAGGGTAACCCACACGGGAGCTACATGACGTCGAGGCAAAGTTAATCCAAAGGTTCGGCGTCGACCGCGAGGAGCGCTACGTCGAGCCTGGAGTCACACGGACCCCCCAACAACACAGTACCTTAGGAAAAATGCAGCACACGATGATCAGCGGCGTTGAGCAATCCGGCGTCGCGTCTTCGGTGTTGATCAGGCCTCAGCAGACGTCGTCAATGATGCGGTTGCACAAAGTGAGCAGCGCTCATGGCGTCGAAGGGCACACAGTTGATGCGATCAGCAGCGGTGCAGACACGAGGTCCTCTGGAGCTAGAGCCGTACTCCCACTCACTTGGCGTTGCTGCTGGCGTCGGTCGGGCCCGGCGGCTGGTCGTCGAGGAAGTGGGACACTGGGGCCGTTACCCACTACGTCGAGCTGGATTCGGCGACGTCCGTCGACGTCGAGATTGCTGGTTCTTTCAGAGGTGCTGGATTCACGGTTCCAGCAAATAGCACTTTAGCAGATGAAGTCCTTTAGCCCTGTGACTTCAGCAGGAGACTGGCACTCTTCCAGTCTTTGGAGATTTTCTTAGCAAGCGTGAGAGTACACACACAGTTCCTCTCTCCTGGTTCCTTGGAAAAAGAAGCACTGCAGGATTCCCCCAACAACAGCACACTGGCAGAAGGGGTAGGCAAGTCCTCAGATCAGCAGGCCTCTTGTCCTTGGTTACAGGGTTCCTTGTCAGAAGTGATCTAAATTCTTGGTTCAGGGGTCCTTCTCTTATACCCCTTTTTGGCTTTGATCCCTTTGTCCATGCAGGGGAATTTCCCAACATCCTGGGTCTGTCGTGGGTGGAGCCAGGCAGAAGCACCTGGCCTATTCACTGAGCAGGGCTGGGTCCTCAGACACCCAGCAGGAGGTGGAGCCAGCATTGACAGTGGCAGGAGCAGAGCTATCGGCCTCCTGGCAGGAGGTGGGGCTAGGATCGTCCATGGCAGGCACAGAGCCATCAGCCGCTTGGCAGGAGGTGGAGCCAGCATTGTACCAGGCAGGGCAGGCTATCAACAACTACTCTCCCCCTACTCTCAACGCAAATGCCCCACTCATCCCACACTGACTCATCCAGACCTGTGGAGCCACCCAGCTCCTGTCACACACACGCAAGACCAGCAGAAACCAGAAATGGTTAGACACGAAAATAGACACTTTCTAAAAGTGCTATTTTCGAACCCAGAGTCCAAAAACCATCCACACCAACAGATGCGTAATTAAACCCCGAGTTCAGGGATACCAAACTCGACATTGCACCATGCTCCCCGAGCCAGCTAGGATCATAGCATTAATAATCCCGGCGGCCCATTCTAACTAATGGAGAGCAGGCTACCTCGCAATAGTGAAGAACGAAGATGGCGGTAATTCACTATTAGGACATGCCAACTTGGTCAGGCGTGTCCTACCTTACACTTACAATGCACCCTGCCCGCGGGCCAACCATAGGGGTGACTAACATGAAGTCAAGGGAAGGTTTGAAGGGCCGGCAAGTAGGTATACTTGCGCAGCCTGCGTGGCAGCACTAGGCTGCACGTGGGTCTCGCAATGACCGACCCGTAGACACTCTTTTACGAGGCCGCTCCTGTGGGTGGCACAACACGTGCTGCAAGCCCACGAGCGGCATTTGTATTTACAAGCCCCGGCACTCCTGGTGCACTAGACTAGGGACTGACAGTAAACCAAATAAGCCAAACATGGATACAGTCGATACATCAATTTAA
Organism: Lissotriton vulgaris; assembly: GCF_964263255.1. Classification (NCBI taxonomy): domain Eukaryota; kingdom Metazoa; phylum Chordata; class Amphibia; order Caudata; family Salamandridae; genus Lissotriton; species Lissotriton vulgaris. The sequence continues at coordinate 163,227,273 of NC_141697.1, read as the reverse complement.
CGTAGGGAGCACTTGCGCTGTGGCACTGATCAGCAGTGACACCGCGCCCAAAGCATATACCAGCAAAACATCGTAAAACAGTGGAGGCAAAACAGAAAAAATGGAGGAGAGACTCAAGCCAATGATGTCAGGTCTAACACCCACAAGTTATTTTAACTTTCAACCGTCAACATGGGGCTTTAAGAAAAATACTATATAAGAACTGGAATCTGGTTCAAAGTGATCCAGTAATTGGACACAAAATCAATAGCAAACCAGAACTTACTTTCCGTAGGTCTCCCTCCATGGCAAAGGCATTAGTTAGTAGTACCCTGGAGCCCATGGCCTCCACCAGTTGGGGGGCACTCAAAAAGGGCTTTAAGACCTGTCCACAATGTAAAGCCTGCCGCTTCGGCAGTAGCAGGACCCATTTTAAAAGCCCTTTTTGTGAACATTCTACAGCTATCTCCAGGTGGCTTACTTGCAAATCTGAATATGTCATTTATGTGTTGGAGTGTCCGTGTGGATTACAGTATGTAGGCAGTACAAAACTGCCCGCCCACAAACGGATACTCCAACACATACGTGCAATTTCGGGCCACGACCAAAACTATCTGGTTGCCAGGCATTTTCAGGAGAAACATCAAGGCATACCTGATCAGCTCCAGTATTTTTTAATTGATGCAGTAGAGGTTTCAAGAAGGGGAGGGGACCGTGAGGCCAAACTCCGTCTTCTTGAAAGCAGGTACATACTGGAGCTTAACACAAAGAATCCCAATGGGTTGAATGACAGGGAAGATCTTTATACCTGCATTTAAATGGTTTTCTTGTTATGCCCCTGTAACCTGTCCGGATAGTTACACACAGTTCTTATTTCACTGAAATAGCCAGATGAATTTCAAACATATTTTTGTGAAAATGTGGTGCTCTTTTTGATTATATTTTTAATTATTTGAGAAGAAAAAAACTATTTTTATATAAGAAATAGTTTCACTAAGAATTAGCTGTTTTCCACTTGCACTTTATATTGTAAATATTTTGGCATCACTTATTTTGCACCAGATATGATTCAGCAGGTATTGTGGCAGGCCCACTTGGGCTCTATTTAGAACAATTGATATTGTCTTGGAATAGGACAAAAAGGACTCAGCACTTTGCACTTAGAAACAAACTTATTTTCAGCGTTGTATTTTGGGGCTGACAAATATTGAACTGTTTACAAAGCGTAACATGGCTACTCAATGCTAATTTGCAATGTCTTTTGATACATTTTTTACATAGACATAATTATTTGTCATGTATTAATTGTTGCCTAGTATCATCGATATTGTTCAATGATATGTTAATATAAATATTTAAAACGAAATATTAGGATCCTCTGGAAACAATTATATGTTTTGAGGAAACTCTTTTAAACAGTTCACAGTTATTGTTTGGTAATTTACCATGTGCACGCAAACGACGCTGTTAAATTATGCAGTAGTATTTTTTCCTTGTCCTTTAATGAATGAAGATGCACTGTCACTTTAAAAGCCTTGCTCTGTGACGAGCAGTTTGTCATGTGATCAAGCCTTCTCGAAGGCGAAACGCGTCATGGCGGCAGCGCTGGCTCTATTTGAATAAACACCGCTTGCACCAGCACTTTGTGGGTCGACTCCTCGTCATTTCTGGGACTAACAGAGGCTTTCTGTGTGTTAAGTGACGATCTACGTGAATATATATATATATGGTCAAAAGATATTCTTTCCTTAAATGCTATGTGTTTAGAATATGGTATGCGTGCCCTCAATGGCAGAACAAAGGGAGATAAGGAAGGAGTGTGTACATATGATAATGGTCATAATAGAAGCAGGATAGACTACGTTATTTGTAGTCTTAATCTTTGGCAGGGGGTTTGTGACATGGAAGTCAAGGGCAGGATAGAAAGTGATCACAACCCTCTCTGCGTGACCCATACCTGGTGGAAGCACACTCAGCCTAATCTACATGCTAGCAACGGGTTGCTCCCAGACCTGGCGAATAATATGCGTAGATTGAAATGGCCCTCAGTGTTGGCGAATGCGGCCTCTATGGATTTCATTGGGTCTGAAGTGGACAAAGCAATTGCTTCCATGGAATTAGCTAGTGCAACACTGCCAGGATCCAGGGCGATCACTGAAATCCATAATAATCTTTTCGCCACCCTAAAGCCATACTTTATGAGAACATGTAAGGGAAATCGTACAGCTTCCTCTAAACCAGCAGGGTGGTTTAACCAACAGTGCAGGGCAGCCAGATTAACACTGGGTAAGGCTATCAGAAGCAGGGACAGTGTAGTAATCAAAACTGCAAGGAAGCAATATAACACTAGCATTTCCTTGGCCAAAAAAGACTGGGATAAGAAGCACTGGGAGGAACTGAAGGAGGCCTCTAGAGCTAAGGATTCCAGGCTTTTCTGGAAGATAGTAAAGTGGGGCAGAGGCGGCACCCCAAAAAAACCGGATAATAATGTTGCTGAATCCGATTGGGTGAATTACTTTAGGCCCCAATATGCAGAGACAAAGGAGTGGGGTGGTGGGGATGTAATCTTGGCTGTATTTCCCAAGGATGATTTGTTTTCCGCCAAGGAAGTTGAATTTGTAATTAGCTCCGTTCAAGGGGGCAGGGCCCCGGGATTAGACGGGATACCCTCGGACGTTTTTAAAAATGATATAAATAGGTGGGGCAGATATGTGCTCCTATTGGGGAACGCAATTGCAAAGGGTGCGCAAGTCCCAGAACAGTGGAAGGGAGCTATTATTATACCCGTCCACAAAAAAGGAGATCGATCCCTTCCAGCTAACTACAGGCCCATAAGTTTGATTGCCACCGTCCAAAAAGTAATTGGGAAGATGGTGGTAAACAAACTTATGGACTGGGTGGACGAAAATGATTCTCTTTCCCCTTTTCAGGCAGGCTTTCGAAGGGCTACCAGTACCATCGACCAAGTGTTTCGCTTCACTATGTTACAGTGGGGGACGGTTCTTGTTGGTGGGGGCAGCCTGTATGTCGCTTTTGTCGACCTGCGGGCTGCCTTCGACCTAGTCCCAAGGGGCAAGCTCTGGGCTGTGTTAAGTAAGATAGGCATTCCCGCAGAATTGCTTACTTTAATTATGAGGTTGCACGAATGCAATTTTGCCAAAGTACAGTGGGGGACAAATGGCCAATCCTCAATTGACTTCCCTGTGGAGCGTGGGGTGCGCCAAGGTTGTGCAATGGCGCCCTTGCTCTTCACATTATATATCAATGGGATAGTCAACAGGATGCAGGACGCTAGTGTGGATGCGCCTTCGTTGGCGGGCATCAGGGTTCCAATCCTGATGTTCGCTGACGACACTCTGATAATGTCCAAAACCCCAGCTGGATTGCAACGGGCCCTGAATATTTTTGATGACTTTTGCCAGGAGCATGGCCTGGAAGTTAACATAGGCAAGACCAAGTTGATGGCTTTTTCCCGAGGACAGAAGCCTCGCCCTAGGATACATTTGAATAATACTGGGCTTGAGGTCGTAAGGGAGTTCACCTACCTAGGGGTACAAATTGCAAGTAATTATGGTTGGACCCACCACATAGAAAAGGCGGTCTTGAAACATCAACAAATATCGGGGGCCTTACGGGTGGAGCACAATAGATCCAAAACTAAACCCATAAAACCTGTCCTCGCTGTATACGATGCTAAGGCAATAGGATCGGCCTTATATGGGGCGGAGCTGTTTGGTTTTGACAACTTAACCTCATTACAGATAGCTGAGAACAGGTTTCTTAGAGGTATTACGGGACTGCCCCAGAGTACACCATTAATCCCTCTTAGTCTTGACCTGGGAAGAAGATCGGTAATCGACCGAGCCAGACTGCGTCCCATCTTATTTTGGAGGCGACTTTGGTCCACCCCTGAAATTAGGCATTATGGGGAAGGCTTCCTGGCAATAATCAAGATTGACACATTCCATAAAATATCATGGCTGAAAAACCTAAGGGTATTGCTAGGTGAACTAGGTCTTTCCAACCTCTGGGACAATCCGTCGGGGGAAGTGTTCCCAAGTAAAAACACACTGAAAGCACTATATTGGGAATGGATAGACGAGAGGCTTTGGAGAAGGGTTAAATCTGACTCAATGGGAGGTCGCTTTTTGGAAAGTAAAATGTGTCCTGTTTTAGAAAATTACTGGGACAGTATAACTGTTCCTAAGGACAGAAAGTTGTTTTTCCAATTAAGATCTGGTTCCCTCCCGTTGAGAGATCTAACAGGCAGGTGGAAGAGTTGGAACACCCAGTGCTGCCCAGCGTGCGGCGCAACTAAGGAAAATGTGGGACACTTCCTATTTGCTTGTAAGGCTTATGCCTCCCCAAGAAGGGTCTGGTTAACCCCTATCTGCAAGAACCTTGGGACACTCAGTGCGGCCGAGGCGCAGAGAATCATTTGCACTACTTCTGAGGAGCCTATTGTCATGGGAATAGCAAAGTACCTGGGGTGGGCTTGGTCCATTAGGCGGAGAGCCCTCTCTGTTTCTCCTAATGTTTCTTGATTATGTTTTATTTGTATAATGTTTTGTTTTACAATGACTAAGCTCGCGCAACTGTTTTAATGTATTGGATGAAATGCCTTGATCAAGTGTGATGTTTTTATAATATGCATGTTGTGCTTTTATGAGTTTATAACTCGAATAAAGCTTTTTCTACCTACCATATATATATATATATATATATATATATATATATATATATATATATATATATATATATATATATATATATATATATATATATATATATATATATATATATATATATATATATATATATATATATATATATATATATTAATTACCTACTGGCAGTTGCCAGTAGGTAGTTATAGTTAGGACCTAGTTTCCATAGGAAATCCGCAACATTCTATTTGGAATAACTTTGGCGCTGGTGGGGGAATCTTCGAAAGAAAATGGCCTGTTCCGCTCTGCTCCATCCCTGAAAGTTTGGGGGTGATTCGTGAAGCGGGGCCGAGAAAAAAGGGGGGTCCCCAAACGTGTTTTCCCCATTCAATTTTCCATAGGACCTTTAGCCAGGGCTACAGCCCGAACGGCTGAACGGAATTACACCAAATTTGGCAAAAAGTTAGAGTTCTGTCCGCTGATCACACTTATTGTTGAATGGTGTAAATCTGTCGGGTAGTTCCTGAGAAAATCATAAGTAAAATCCTAAGTATATCTATATATCTATAGCAGCTTACTGTAAGCTTACTGTAAGCTTACTGTACTCTGTACATTCCCGAGCACGAGCTGAATGCTAATTGGCTGTCAACACTCTAAACCAGGAAGTGTTGGCAGCCAACTTGTGCCTCGGTAGAACCGAGGCACAAGAAAGCTGAAAACAAACGTGCAAAACATGCAAAGGAGGCAGGGTAGACACACCCTGACACCCTAGGCCTTCTCAGGGGGTCCTAGAAGGACCTCCAAGGCCCCCAATTTTTTTTTAACTCGCGGGATATGCGTACGTACGGGTACCGTGTGAAAAAAAAAAACGGTGTGCTTTTTTTAAAATGACCCCCCGGGGGGACCAAATCCCTGGGGCATATTTATAAAAAAGTTTGCTAGACCTTCACGGGTACATAGGAAAAGGAAAAGGGGGATTAACATTCGGAGGGGAAATCACTCCATGCTCTACAAGCGCTCTAGGACACAGCTCCATAGGGGTACCTCATACTCAGACGCTGGAGAGCTGGAACTCCTCAGGATTTCTAGCTCCCCACAGCACGCAGCTGAGTCCCAGATACCATCCCCCCTGCCTCCAGCAACACCGGCCCTACCAAAACAGGGTACCTCTCTCGAGTCTCTCGAGAAACTGGTAAAGTCTCTGTTTAATCCATTACTCAACCAAGTTAAGAGCCTGGGGGTCAGACTGGACAATTTTGAACAGGTCACTAGGGACAACTTTTTCTCCCCGAAAACCATGCTGAAAGTGCATCCTAAGCCTAGTGAGATCAACCCAGATAGGAATGTTGCTAAAGAGGTCCCAGTAAGCCAAACAACCAGAGTCCGGTCGTCACTGCCGGCCAAAACACTGGCTACCGGGAAAGCTCCTACCCCAGCCCCTCTAGCCAGTGCGAAGCAGGCAAGGCCGAGTGATTCCATTCACGTAGTTCAGGTGCACAGCACTCCCCCCACAGCAGCGACGGCACTTGTGCCGAACCCTGCTCAAAAGATCTCTCAGAAGAAAGGGGCTGGTCCAAATGTGCATTCGGCTTCCGCAGCGCCTGCTAAAACCAATGGAGCAGCACCAATCTCTAGGGTTACCCATTCCACCTCTTTGCCTAAAAATCCCCCTCAGTCTAAAAATGCCTCCTTGCCAAAAAATCCCCCCCCAGTGGGCACGCAGCAGATTCCGCCACGCAAGTGCCCCCGGTAAATCTCCCTCCCGAATGCCACCCGTATGTTGTTGTCCTCACCAAAGTCCCCCCCCTAAAAGAATCACAGCAGGAAACACATCAGGCGCTAAAAAACAAAGTCATCCACTGGATGAAAACCAATAGACCACTTCCATTGGGTGTAGATGGCCTGATCCTTGGGGTGCGTAGGGTGGGTTGGATCGGGCATGGGAAGAAACCTTTTGAAGGAGATTGCGTGGTGGTCAATTTTCAAGATATAAGAGCCGCCCACTCAATATGCTCCCAAGGCCGAACGGCCGGCACGGGGGTCGATGCTGTCAACCTAACTTTTTTCTACCCGAGGCCGGTCCTGACCACCCCGCTCTGCCCTGCTGGGCCCCCTCCTCAAAACATCGTCCATGGTCATCTTTCCCCTGGAATCTTCCCACAGCAGTTATACCTAGCTCCAGTTATGCGGAATTGGGGTTCCTGGGGTTGCTGACTCTGTGACGCTCCCGGGGAGGCCCTTGTGGTTTCGAGTCCTGCTGCCGAGCCTACCCCCTTCTTTAAAACCCGTAGCCCCTCAACTATACCACAAAGCCAGGCTACTGCCGAGTTTGTAAAAGAGCGCGGGGAGACCAGGGCATCTCCTGACCCACTGGTTAGCCTCCCTGTTGTGGGTGTTGTGGACACGCTGCCTCCTGTCGAGAACTGTAGCATTGCGGCTGTGACGGACCCCCCGCTTAGGGTTCTCAGCTGGAATGTGGCGGGCCTCGAGAGGAAGCTAGCGCTGCCGGACTGGAACTCGCTAGTGGAGCAACACTCCATATGCCTGTTCCAGGAAACCTGGAGCAGGGTGCCCCTGCACAAGGCAGGATATTCCACCCATTTTTTGCCAGCAGTCCATAGTGTAACTGGCAGGGGCCGCCCTTCGGGTGGCCTCTCAATCTGGGTGGCTTCAGAACTCAACTGCAGGGTGGTGGAGCGGGATACCAAATGCCCGGATCTCCTTAACATATTGCTGAAAACCCCCCAGGGCCGAGTCATCCTAAATATTTTTAACATTTAAGCCCGAGGCACAAAGGGGGGTAGAGAATCCCCAGTAATATCTTGTCTAGAAGCCCAGCTTCGCTCGTCACCTCACAGGTCTTGTACCTTGGTGGCGGGCGATCTCAATTGTACCTTCGAGCCCCTGGACCTCGAAATCCTAACTGATCAAGAGGAACACGACACTAGGTGGGGGATTCCGTCCCTTGAACTTAGTCCTATTAAAAAGTGGACAGAAGTGGCCCTCCAGATCAACTCAATAGCTATGGAGTTTGGCCTGAGGGCTGCCAATGGCAGGACTAGGTCCGACAAAGCAGGGGCCCATACCTACAACAGGCCAGGGCATACGTCACGGATTGATTACTTCCTCCTTGACGTATACCTGTGGAGTATGGTGGAGGACATGGTGATTATACCATCTGTTGAGAGTGATCACAACCTCCTCTCTCTCACCTTGTCTCACTGGTGGTTAGCACTGTGACCAGAACTTCTCGTAACCCCGCCCCGGACCTGTCAGTAGTCTCCAACTATGGACGGCGGCTAAAGTGGGCGAAGTTGGCACTTTCAGAGGAGAAAACTTCTGCCATTAGGCAGCTTCTTGCCTCAGCCCTAGTCAATCTTGACCCCCAAGAGGATGGGTTGCTGGAGGTGGCCTCAAGGTTCTGTACCATAACCCAGGCTATCAGTGACCTCTTTGTAGTTCCAGCTAATACGAATAGAAGGAAACCAAGCTCACGAGCTAGACAGGGCTGGTACAATCAGAAGTGCAGGGAGGCGAAGTCACTTGTCATTGAAGCAGTCAAGTCCAAATTACCATCCAGGACTAGGGTGGCCAGGAGGCAATACGCACTCTGCCAAAAAAACGGCAAGATGGAGTGGGAGGATAACTTCTGGCAGGACCTCCTGGCTGCCAGTCGTGGGAAAGATGCCAAAGGTTTTTGGGATTTGGTGGGCAATAGGAACCGTCCCGACGACACTCTGAGGACCTGTACCATCAATGCCCAGATATGGTTCTCCCACTTCCAAAAAACTCTTTTCTGCCGCTGAAGGCCCATTAAACGACCCTTTCAACCTATCGCCCTATACCTTAGTTCAAGACCTGGAACTTTTTTCTGTTTTGGATGTCACAAAGCAGATTAAAACCTTGGTACCATTAAAAGCAGCTGGTCCGGATGGCCTACCAGGCGATATCCTCCGAGCATATCCGGAAGAATGGGGGGTATTAATCTCTGCACTCCTTAATGCAATCATTGTGGGAGGCCCTGTGCCAGATTCCTGGAGAGGTGCTGAGGTAGTCCCCATCTACAAAAAGGGCAGCCGGGATCTACCTGGGAACTATAGGCCCATAAGCCTAATAGACTCGAGCCAGAAACTGGCGGGGAAAGCCATTTTGGGGAGGATCTCACAATGGGTGGACGAAAACCACATCCTGTCCGACATGCAAGCCGGGTTCCGTTCAGGCACCGGAACTATCGAACAGGTCTTTAGGCTCCTGCTACTGCACTGGAAGGTGGTGGAGCTAGGCAAAGGCAGTCTCTACTTGGCCTTTATTGACCTAAAGACTGCCTTTGACCTGGTTCCTAGGGAGGAACTTTGGAGGGTGCTACATGGTCTAGGGATGCCCCCGTATATACTAAACCTCCTTATCAAACTGCATAACAACACCTATGCCCAGGTTAGATGGGGGTTGAATGGGGAAAAGACCGACAAGATCAGGGTCAAGAGGGGAGTAAGGCAGGGTTGTGTCCTGGCCCCCACCCTATTCTCCCTCTATATCAATGGGGTGGTAGATCATCTACTCGGCGAACCAGCAGATGCTCCCACTCTGGGAGGCGTAAAAATTCCAACTTTGCTGTTCGCCGACGACACCCTCCTCATCTCTAAAACCCCCCAAGGTCTCCAGACACTACTGAATCGCTTCCAGGACTTTTGCACCACCAGGGGACTTGTCATCAACGTGGAAAAAACCAAGTACTTAGTTATGCACCCACCCCGCAAACTTGGCCGCCCTCCCACTCTGAACTCTATACCCCTTGAAAGAGTGGCAGCATTCGACTACTTGGGAATTCGACTTAACGATGCGATGAGCTGGACCGCCCACATCAATAAAATGATAATGGCCCACAAAAGGGTGGGGGTGGCCCTCCTTAAGGAGTTCAACAACTCAACAAAACATTGTGTTGCCCCTCTACTAGATATATATAAAGCACGTGCGGTCTCTGCGTCACTTTATGGAGCCGAACTGTGGGGCCTGGGCAAACTGGATTTACTGAGCAAGGCTGAAAACAAATTCATTAAAGATCTCCTTGCCATTCCATCGAGTAGTCCGACTATCCCAGTGCTCATGGATGCTGGCTGTAAAGCAATAGGGGATCAGGCCCGTCTTCGACCCCTCTTGCTCTGGGCTCGCCTGTGGAGGGTTCCGGAGCTAAAACCTTATGCTGATGGCCTAGCTGAGGTGATGCACTCCGACGGATGGCACAACATTAAATGGCTGAAGGACATTAAACATCTTTTAGGGGACCTAGGCCTGGACTCCTGCTGGCATAGCCACTCCGCTCCCCCGAAGGAGACCTTAAAAAAACTTTTTGGGGAATGGGTTTGTGTGAAGCGCATCATTAATCAGCAGCACTGCAAAACCACCGCAGCTTTTCTGCTGATAAAAGATGTCGTCGCCTACGAGCCGTACATGGACATAATAACAATCGCCATGGACCGGTCCTTGTACATTAAATTCCGGTTAGGAACCCTACCCTTGGCCGACCTCTGCTCTAGGTGGAATAAATCCCAGTCCTCATCACGATATTGTGCTCTTTGTCCCGATAAACCAGAGACGGTGCCACACTTTCTTTTCGAATGCCCGGACTATGGTCGCCCCAGATCACGTTGGCTTGGACCTATCTGCAGAGAATTGGGTACCCGCCAGTACTCTGTTGCCCTTCGGATTCTTTTAACCAATACAGCCCCTCCTATTGTCTGTGCCGTTGCCAAGTTTTTAAAATGGGCTTGGTTGATTAGACTTAGAAGACTGTCCATATCAATTTAATCCTTTTTTAACTAATTTATGCTGACCAAATGTGTTTTACTCTTTTATCTAATGTACAGTCATACTTTTTTCGACGTGCTGTTTTTATCTTTTGTACCGCTTTTATGATATATGCATATCGAAATAAAGCAATCAACCAACCAGAAAAAAGTTTGGGGGGGATCCCCAATCCCCCCCCCACACTGCCCCGGGGACCGCCACCCACAGGGCAAAGTTAGGATCTAGCGGGGGGCACATGGCCCCCCGAGCCCCGGGGACCGCCACTCCCCGGGGCTTCGTCTGTAAGTATGGGGGCTGCTCACTGCCCCCCCCTGCAGCCCCAGGGACTGCCACCCCCTGGGGCTTCATTTTGAATAAAAAAACCTGCGTGGGGGGCTCAAGCCCCACCACATGCCCCGGAGACCGCCACCTCTTCGGGGAACTAATATGCAAATAGGGGGGTCCGTGACGGACCCCCCAGCCCTGGCGACCACCACCCCCAGGGCTTCGTACATGTTGGGAGGGGGGCCACGCTGCCCCCCTTGTAAAGTCCTTGATGGCCCTGGGGACCGCCACCTCCCAGGGCTGGCTCCTGCAGTGTCCCGGGGTGCCCACCCCCGGGACACTGTTGTTTGCTGTGGTAGGGCGGGAGCTTCTCAGCTCCCACCCTACCACAGCAAACTGCTTTGATTTTTGAAAGAGAGAGCAGGAAAGCTGCTCTCTCTTTCAAAAATCAAAGCCGATTGCTTTTCTGTATGGGGAGCAGAATGTTAGCTGCTCCCCATACAGAAAAACAATGCCGGCTCCTGCAGGATGCGGGGAGGCGGCAGGGGCCGTGGGGGGCTTCGGGACTCCCACACGGCTCCCAAGGAGGAGGGCCAGGCCCCGGGAAATGGGGTCCCCAGGGCCAAAAGTGGCCAGAGAGGGGGCCCCCCTCCCTAAAAAAAAGGCTGGGCCCGGGGGATGGGGTCCCCGGGGCCTTAAGGAGGGCACAGGAGGGCCTCCACAAAAATGAAAAAAAATTAAGTTGGCCATGCCCCAGAGGTTGGGGTCCCTGGGGCCGGAATTGGTCATGGGAGGGGGGCCACGCGGCCCCTTCCCGATTTAAAAAAAAATACATATTGGGGGAGGCCCTAGGGGATGGGGTCCCTAGGGCACAAAAAAAAAAAGAAGGGAGGCTACACAGCCCCCCTTCTTTAAAGTTTTGTATTAAAAAAATGGGATCGGGAGGAGGCCACGCCCCCTCCCTGCTTCTCTCTGCAAACGCAACCCTCTGGCGGTCCCTGGGGGGCAACTAGCCCACCAGGAGCCTCCAGTATGGGCCAGGGGGCTTCCTTGCAGAGACGTGTAAAGAGGCCACACCCCTTTTTACACCTCTCTGCAATAGAGCCCCCTTGAGCATACTGGAGGTTGCTGGTGGGCCAGTTGGTCCCGAGGGAGCGCCCTCTGAAAAAGCGCCAGGTCGGCTGCATTGCAGAGAGGTGTAAAAAGGGGCTTGGCCTCTTTACAACTCTCTGCAACGCAGCCCCCTGGCACACACTGGAAGTTCCTGGTGGGCTAGTTGGTCCCCAGGGACCCCCAGTATGTGAGGGGAATTAGTTCTCCCTCAGCAAACGTGCCAGGGGGCTGCGTTGTAGAGAGGTGTAAAAAGGGGCGGGCCTCTTCACATGTCTCTGCAAGGCACCCCCCTGGCACGGTTGCAGATGGGGAAACAATTCCCCTTGACTACTGGGGGCCCTGGGGGCCAACTAGCCCACCAGGAACCTCCAGTATGCGCCGGGGGCTGCGTTGCAGAGAGGTGTAAAAAGGGGCATGGTCTCTCTACACGTCTCTGCAAGGCAGCCCCTGGCACATACTGGAGGTTCCTGGTGGGCTACTTTGCCCCCACGGACCCCCGGTTTTCAAGGGGTATTATTTCCCCCTCTACAAACGCGCCAGTGGTGCCTTAATGGTTTTTTTGGGGGATCGGCAGGTTACGCTTACCCTACGCGTATCCTGGGATTTAAAAACAAAAATTAATTTGGGCCTTGGAGGACTTTGTGGGATCCCCTGAGCAGGCCTAGGGGGTCAGTAACCTCCAGTATGCGTCAGCGGGCTGCCTTGCAGAGACGTGTAAAGAGGCCACACCCCTTTTCACAACACTCTGCAACGCAGCTCCGTTGCGCTTACTGGAGGTACCTGGTGGGCTACTTGGGCCCCAGGGACCCCCAGTATTCAAGGGGAATTACTTCCCCTCTGCAAACACGCCAGGGGGCGTGTTTGCAGAGTGGTGCAGGGAGGTGGCAGGGCTTGAGGTGAGGATTTCACCACTCTGAAACGCGCCCCCTGGCGCGTTTGCACAGGGGGAACTAATTCTTCTTGAATACTGGGGGTCCCCCGGGGGCCAACTATCCTACCAGGAACCTCCCGTATGCGCCAGGGGGCTGCATTGCAGAAAGGTGTAAAAAGGGGTGTGGCCTCTTTACACTCCTCTGGCAGCCCCCTGGCACATACTGGAGGTTACTGACCCCCTAGGGCTGCTCAGGGGTCCCACAAGGACCCCCAAGGACCCCCCCATTTTTTTTTTAGAGAAATGCCAGGATACGCGTAGGGTACGCGTACCCTGCCGATACAAAAAAAAACATTAAGGCACCACTCTGCAAAAGCACCCCCTGGCGCGTTTGCAGATGGGGAAATAATTCCCCTTGAATACTGGGGGTCCCTGGGGGCCAAGTAGCCCACCAGGAACCTCCAGTATGCACCAAGGGGCTGCCTTGCAGAGAGGTGTTAAAAGTGGCGTGGCCTCTTTACACATCTCTGCAAGGCAGCCCCCTGGCACATACTGGAGTTTCCTGGTGGGCTACTTGGCCCCCAGGGACCTCCAGTATTCAAGGGGAATTATTTCCCCCTCTGCAAATGTGCCAGGGTGTGCATTTGCAGAGTGGTGCATTAATGTTTTTTTGGGATCAGCAGGGTACGCCTACCCTACGCGTATCCTGTAATTTAAAAAAAAATAATAATAATTTGAGAGGACCTTGGGGGTCCTTGTGGGACACCCGGAGCAGGCCTAACGGGTCAGGAACCTCGAGTATGCGCCAGGGGGCTGCCTTGCAGAGAAGTGTAAAAAGGAGGGTGTGGCCTCTTTACACCTCTCTGCAACTCAGCCCCCTGGCGCACACTGGAGGTTCCTGGTGTGCTAGTTGGCCCCCCAGTGACACCCAGTATGCAAGGGGACGTAATCCCCCAACTTAGAATGTGTTACGGGGCATGTTTGCACAGTGGTGAAGGTAGGGGGCGAGGCTTGAGGTGACATCTGTGCAAACACGCCATGTGGCCCATTTTACGTTGGGGAATATATTCCTCTTCAATCCACAGGTCCCCCAGGGGCCAACTAGTCCAACGGTTAACTCTAGTAAGTGCCACAGAACTGCTTTGCAGAGTGTTGTAAAAAGGGGGCGTGCCCTCTGAGCACCTCTCTACAACTCAGCTCTCTGGCGCAAACTGGAGGTACCTGATGGGCTAGTTGGCTCACAGGTGACCTCAGGATTGAAGAGGAATATATTCTCTAATCTAAAACGCGCCACAGGGCATGTTTTCACAGATGTGTCCTCAGGCCCCGCCCCCTTCGTTCTTTCTTGAGCGAAATATTCCTCTAAAATCAGCCAAAATACAAATTCTGATTTACTCACCTGTTATCACGAGAGACGTCAGTGCTGCATCTTTGAGCTGAGGACGGACCCTGAAAAGTAAATGTAACCATACTTACAGTAACATGAATTTCCTTCCATAGGCAAACAGTGACATGTTTTACTTGGAATTCTTCTAAGTGTGGAGTTAAGGAACTTTAAAAAATTCTTCTAAAATCAGTTGAACTACGAACTGCGATTTACTCACCTGTTATCAGGCGAGACCTCAGTGCTGCATCTTTTAGCCCACTACTAATCCTGAAAAAAGATTCTAATCGTAGTTACAGTAACTTGAATTTCCTTCCATAGGGTAACATTGACATGTTTCACTTTGAAATTCTTCTAAGTGTGGAGTTTTGGAACTTTAAAAAATTCCTCTAAAATCAGCCGAACTACAAATTCCAATTTACTCAGCTGTTTTGAGGAGAGATCTCAGTGCTGCATCTTTCAGCTCACTACTGTTCCTGAAAAGTAAATTTAACTGTACTTACCAGTAACTTGAATTTTCTTCCATAGGATATATTTGCCTGCTATATAAAATATAAATAAATTAAAAAAATATATAAAAAAATATTACCATTACAATATTTTTAAAAACATTCATTTATCAATTTATATCTAGATATAAATTATTTAAAATAATGTAGTAAATCAGCATAAAAAAATATAACAATTAATCCATTTAAAAATTATTATTTACAAAACCTTTGAAATTCACTGAAAAAACCATAAGTTTCAGCCACGTTATAGTTAAAAATGAGCATTTAAAAAACCTTAGAAATTCACTGAAAAAACCATAGGTTTCACCCGCGTTATAGTTAAAATTAGCATATAAAAAACCTTTGAAATTCACTGAAAAACCATAGGTTTCACACACGTTATAGTTAGCTGGACATTTCACTCATACAGAAACATTGAAATTCCCCCATTATAGTTAACTATAACTCTTGCGCCCGCAATGCACTGCTGATGACGTCACATATTACATCACTCATGACATGGTCAGTGACATCACTCATGACATCACTGATGACATCTCAATTCACATCACTGATGACATCACTGATGACATCATCCTTGGGAAAGAGTGACAGACCTCCTCTCAGCGTAATAGCGAAATATAACCCTTGATACACACATTCAAACATAGAAACTAAAATTTAAAAAAAATGGAAATACCAATTCCAGTTAGAATAACCTATTCAGTAATTCTAAAATCTACATACACATCCAGTCATCTACTTACAGTTCTATATAGGCACTCATACATGTACTCACTCATCATATGTACTCATACACCTATACATCTTATTACACACCGACACTCATCTATAGAATTACTCACACACAAACTGACACATGCAAATAAACTATCAAACATCCATTTACTTGCATATACAGCTATACACCCACCACTACACTTACTTCTAAAGAATCGTACACAAACTTACTCTTCTAAACAATCACTTATAGAAACACATACTTATTTATACAGGAACTCTTACAATCTCTCGCTCTCACATATACTCACTTATATACATCAATTTTATACATCAATACTCACGTATACTAGTTTAAAGCATATGTAGTTACTCATAAAGATACTATTGAGACAGCGATTCACTCATTAACACACCCATACACACACTCATCCACCCATACAGTCCTGCACACATGCTGTCTTCAAAACACATACAGTGAGTCACCCATTCATGCTTCTATGCGGTAAGTAATATCAGTGAATTTCAAAGGTTTTTTACAAGCTAATTTTTAACTATAAAGTGTGTGAAACCTATGTTTTTTTCAGTGAATATATATATATTTATATATATATCTCCACCTTGATCGCTCCTTACTAATTTTTGGAAAAAATTATGCCACAGCCACTGAATCCTTAACACAGCGTGTTTATTTTAAGTTGATAAAGCCAAAATCACTTGACACGTTTCGGAGGAGACCTCCTTTATCAAGTGATAAAGGAGGTCTCCTCCAAAACGCGTTGAGAGATTTTAGGCTTTATCAACTTAAAATAAACACGCTGTGTTAAGGATTCAGTGGCTGTGGCATAATTTTTTCCAAAAATTAGTATATATATATATATATGTTGTTTTACAAAGGCCCAGAAGCTTCAAGGTCGCACTCAACTGCCAATTTACCATTCCGGTTTTGTTCACAAAGAAGCCAGACTCGGCATACCAAGTAAAATTTCTTTATTGTTCCCAAACACGTTTTGAGGCAGCAGCCTCTTCTTCCGTGGGCAGGCTGAAAACCATGTGACACAGACTGCATGCGCTTTTGTATGCTGCCCTCAGTGGGTCCTTTTTGGTGCATGCAGGGACATGTGGTTCCTTATTCCATGTTACTTTTGATTTACTGACAGCAATCTTCATTTCTATGAAAAACCCTCCATTGGGCCCCGTGATGCAGGATAGGCTCATTAGTTCGAAATTGGCAGTGCTATGTCGCAAGTCGGCAAAGTTCCTGTTTGCGCAGCCTCTTCTTTTGTAAGATGGTGCAGACCTTCACGGCAGAACAACCATGCAAATTAATTGTTTTACAAAGGTCCAGAAGCTTCAAGGTCGCACTCAACTGCAAATTTACCGTTCCGGTTTTCTTCACAAGGAAGCCAGCCTCTGCATACCAGGTAAAATGTCTTTATTGTTCCCAAACGCGTTTCGAGGCAGCAGCCTCTTCTTCCGTGGGCAGGCTGAAAACCATGTGACACAGACTGCATGCGCTTTTGTAAGCTGCCCTCAGTGGGTCCTTTTTGGTGCATGCAGGGACATGTGGTTCCTTATTCCATGTTACTTTTGATTTACTCACAACAATCTTCATTTCTATGAAAAACCCTCCAGTGGGCCCCGTGATGCAGGACAGTCTCATTAGTTCCAAATTGGCAGTGCTATGTGGCAAGTCGGCAAAGTTCCTGTTTGCGCAGCCTCTTCTTTTTTTTAAGATGGTCAGACCTTCACGGCAGGACAACTGTGCAAATTAATTGTTTTACAAAGGCCTAATCATTTGTTTGGAATTTGGTGTGCTGCTTAATATTGAAAAAGCTTTCACTTAAAGCCCTGGTGACACCACAACAATGTTTCTGCTCCCGAGTTTCAAAAACAGGAGGGAAATCCAGACACAAAATGACTCTCTTTAAAGGATTTTCTTTCCCTTACAACGCTCACATGGCATGACATCATGCAGTAACTTCTCCACTAGTGAGAAGTGAGCAGTGTCAGCATGCGCACAACACAAAATGACTCTCTTTAAAGGATTTCTTTTCCACTACAACGCTCAACTGGCATGACGTCATGCAGTAACTTCTCCACTAGTGAGAAATGAGCAGTGTGAGCAGCACACATCAATGTGCCTGCTGTCACTGCAGTCTGGGAAAAAACGGGCCACCTGTGCCAGGGCACAAAACAGAGCCCGAGAGAGGCCCGTTTTGAGGCCCCCTTTAAAAAACTGCCAGTGCTCGCCACCGGTGAGACCCGGCCCACTTAAAGCCCTGTCCCTGACAGAAGTAAATCCTGCAGCATAACTAAAAATTGCTCCCGGGAACTAGCCCACCTGGGGCCTAATTAAATGAAGCACTCCACACCGCTCTCCATTTCTCTTTTTCCCGCAGTTTGGGGAAGCTCCCCTCACCACATTCTCCACACTTTTAAGTATGCCTCCAAAGATGTACTGTTCCTCGAAGCGGAGGGGGAGGGAACATTCGAGCCCCCCACCCCTATATCATTACATTTGCTCCAAGAAAGTGTTGCTCCCCATCACAGAAAGAAACACGGCATTATAACTAAGCATTGCTCCCGGCACCTAGCCCACGCTGGGGCTTAATTAAACAAAGCACTCCACACCATGCTACAATTTTCTTTTTCCCACTGTGATTTCCAGGCCCTACATGAATCCCGCCAAAAACATTTAAAAATGTGTCTGTACGCTCCGACTCCCTGTGACACCCCTGAGCACCAAAGGAAGGTCACACTGTTCCTACCCTACCCTCTTCTACTTAACTGAGTCTCAAAATGGCTGCCAAGGATTCCTAGTTTGGGACCCACTGAGCAGGCCTAGTGGGTCAGGGTGTTTCTACCCTCCCCCATTTTCTCGTTTTGAGCATTTCTGTTACTGCTTTCTTGTGCCTCGGTTCTACCGAAGCACAAGATGACTGCCAACACTTCCTGGTTTGAAGTGTTGACAGTCAAATAGAATGCAGCTTGTGATCGGCAGGGTGCGCGGATCCTCCGTGCCTCTATATATCAAAACTTTCCTTTTTTGCTTTTCTCAGCAACTACTGAACAGATTTACACCATTTAATAAAAACAGTAATTTCTGAACCAAACACTATCCTTGTGCCAAATTTGGTGTAATTCCATTCAGCAGTTTGAGCTGTTGCCATGTCTGAAGTTTCCTATGGGAAATGCCTTTTTTGACCTTTTTTTTTAATTTCTCAGGAAATTCTGAACAGATTTACACCTTTTAACAAAAAGAGTTCTTTCTGAAACAAGGACTACCTTTTTTCCCAAATTTGTGTAATTCCGTTAAGCAGTTCGGGCTATAGCTGTGTCTAAAGTTTCCTATGGGAATTAACATGGAGAAAACACGTTTTGGGACCCTCTTTTTTCTCGGTCCCTGCTTGCCGAATCACCCCGAAACTTTCAAGATAGGAGCTGACCAAAGCACCCCACTAGTTTTGAAAATCTCCGAAGATTCCTCAACCGGACCAAAGTTATTGGGAAAAGAAACACGCTTTTTGAATAGAAACACTGTCCTAACTATAACTACCTGCTGGTGACTGCCAGTAGGTAATATAAATATATATATATATATATATATATATATATATATATATATATATATATATATATATATATACATACATATATATATATATATATATATATATATATATATATATATATATATATATCACGTTCAGCAAAGCTCCTACTGCAACCCCTCGCCTTCGTGGGTGTGGCTCGAGCCGGCGGAGCAGCCGGGTTCAATATCCAAAGTTTAACGGCGTTCCTTACGAGCACTCGGAAAAGGAACACTCAGCACACCACAGGATTACCAAGCCGTAAGATTTATTCCATCATAAATCTCGTTCGTGACGCGTTTCGCACTCCAAGGAGTGCTTGATCACACAGTTTGCACAAAGTCAATAACATTTTTTATGTCAATTACACCGTATAAACATCAACAAAGGACTATCGGTATAAGTCAGTCCTGCAAGTTAACCTGACTTCAGAGGCCATATTGGTATGGTGTATATCTTACATGATAACGTGTTACAATGGGCGGATTAGAGTTAAATACACTCCTCTACCGCTTCACTGTTAATATTATAGTTCACAGTGTTACTGTACATTTTAATAACATGTTCCCATCGAGTCCGTTCGTTAATTTGCGAACAATACATATTAAGCAAATAAGGTCATTGCCAATTCATGCGAGGAAACATAAAGAAACTGTTGTTAACCGACCTCTGATGTGCTTTGAACGCTGCCCCCCCCCCTCTTTTCTCCTATAGTACTCTCTCTTTGCAGATAGTGAACGGTAGTTAACGCAGACCTTTACCCCCGTTGTAATCCGTCGTACCTGCTTGTCTCTCCATTTGATTGATTGTTATCCAAGCATTTACTGTTTTAAAATTGGTTCTCTTTGGATCATTCTCTATTTACAAACAAGCACAAAGTCGCAATACTCTGTTTAGTCTTTGCAGATAGTGAAAAATTGTGTAAAAAAATAAAAGTAATCGAGCAAAATCAGTAGACCACTAATTCGATCTCTTTTTGACCTCGATAAAATACAAACATTAGGAACAACCCTTCATGAGAAATACGAAAATAGTGAAATGAACTGAGCTCCACACCATGAGGGCTGCAAGACAGCTCGACTCCGCCACCCACCCCGCCCAAAATAACGACAAACCCTATGCAAATATTATAAATATAGATAACACACCAGCAAAGAAACAGGGTAAAACATTTTATTAAATAACTATTTACATAACTATTTTATACTTTTTATTGCCCGATCCGGCTAGCTCAATCGATCGAGCATGAAACTCATGCACTGATAGCAAGCGTTGAGAGTTTGTAGAACGATGGCTTCAGATTTTCCACATACGGTGTAGTGGCGCGAACTGGGAGGGGGCGTTTGGATCCTGCCCCTTCCCCAAATAAGATTTTCATACGTGAATGTTCGTTCATGCTTTTTGTCCCTGAGTTGCTTCGATGTCACTGCCTTACACAAATGGCATAAGTCCTGGATGTTGAGTGCCATACTTCAGAGTTCTAAGCAGCGCTTGTAACACTGTTTAAACCTTATTTGCACCTGCTGCAGCTTCACTATTCAAAGTAAGTAGGGTCCGTTTGTGGACCTGACTGCATTGGAAAACAATGTGATACGGTGCCTCCCTAAACCGCTTGACGGAGGCCCCCGAGGGGCGGTGAGATGGCACGGACTGAGAGGGGGCGCTTGGCTCCTGCCCCCTCCCCAAGTCGTGTTGCCCTGATGTGGCCTGAGATCGCCCCCGACATAGGCGGCCGGCTCCCGGGGTCCGGCGGAATTTTTTCCCTTTTGATGACTCTTCCATTCTGGACCTTGTCCCACAATCCGTTTGACCTGAAGACACGCTGTAGTGGGGCGCCCCTTTACCGTTTTAGTTGCCATTCCGCCCGCTTTTGGTACTCTGTGCCTCTTCTGCCATTCAGCTGTTTACCGCCCGCTCTTGCGACTACACCGTCTCGCTCACCATGTAGTTGAGTTGCTCCCGCTCTTAAGATTTAACCGAACTTTTTGGACTGATGAAAGCGGTTGTATTCCGACCGCTGGTTGGTGGAGACATTTTGACTATATTCTGGACCTGCGTTGTCGCGTAATGCGTCATATGACGCGCCGCGTTAGCGCACCCGGAAGTGCTCCGGTGCGCAAGGCGCAGCTTCCCGGAAACGATCCAGAGCACGCCGCGCAGCGCGTAACGTAAGCATAACAGGTCATGTGACTTGTTAATAAAACTTTTCATTGGTTCATTTTACTTTTGTTTTCCTAATGATGTAAGACTAGGTCATGTGACCTAAAAATAACACTTTTCATTGGATTAAAACATTTTTTTTCCCAAACGATGAAAGCCCCACCTTGTTTCTGGATGTTTCAGACTGAAGCTGGCGTCACCATGAGAGCACCACCATCTCGTAGCTCCGTCGTGGCCATTCCGCAAGCAATCATGGCAGCCGCTCCCCACCGGAAGCCTGCGGGAGTCGAGGGCCCCCAAGACTTTTGTACAATCTTCAAGGCTGAGGGGACGCTTTCGAGAATGGAACCCAAGCCCTGGCAGACAAGCGTCCGAGTTCCAAGGTGTCCCAGGGCCATTTTACTGGACCAGGCCCAAATCCGAAGAGCCGGCCGCCATTTTAAGAGTCCTGTGGCAGCCGCCTATCGCTGCACCGCAAGAGTGGGAGCAACTCAACTACATGGTGAGCGAGACGCTGTAGCCGTAAGAGCGGGCGGTAAACAGCTGAATGGCGGAAAAGGCACAGTGTAGCAAAAGCGGGCGGAATGGCGACTGAAACGATAAGGGGCGCCCCACTACAGCAGACGAGCCTCCGCCATGTGCTTCAAAACTGCATACGTATCTCGTGATATCAAGGTTGGGCAACCAGTACACAACAAGCAGTTACGAGTCCCATTTACACCGGCGCCATTTTGGGCGCGGCCGGGCAGGTCCAGGATCTAGTCAAACATAACAAATGAGGCTGACGTCTCTGAAGCAGTTGACGAACAGCAGGACATAGCAAATAAACATGAAGTCTCTAAAGCTGTTAACTCACTGCAAGACAAAACAAGTGAACCTGAAACCTCTGGAATAATTGTCGCTCAAAAGAACAACACACAAAACTCTGTAGAGCCTGAAGAAAGAAAAACAGAAGGGCACTGTAGTTTCAGACACACTTAACACTAATGACTTAACAAAGATATCGTCTGTCTATGAAGCAGTTATCATGTTCACAGAATTGACAAAGAAGTGTGCAGGCACCAATGCTATTAAGAAACACAAGGAAATCCCTAACACATTTGTCAGTCATTGGTTAAGCAGCTAGGACCTGTTCACTCTTGACACCCCAGGTGCTGTGTATGTTGCACTATAGTGCTGCATCGGGAATACGGACAACCCTATTGATGTTGATTTTTCATTATTGATTATTGTAAAGAAATGGCGACTCCCCCCTTTAGCAGATTAGCTAAATGTTTGCGTAATTTAGGCATAAAAGTTATATTATTGTTGTTGTTGTTGTTATCGTTATAGTTCTGGTTAATTTCGAAAAATGTTTAAATATATTTACAGTTTTTGTTGCGTTCGTTATATTTAAAAGTTAAGAAAGTTTTATAATCCTACTTTGTTGGAGTGCTATATATTTTTAAAAAATCGGGTGAATGGGGCCTTGAATCGGGTTATTGTCATGTGTGGGCTTTGCAAGTGTACTGCTACAGGATCGGACATTTCAAACTCAAATGCACGTTCTTTTTCTTACCTTTCCGAAGCATGGAGCGCAATAGCAGGCAGAGAAAGGGTGATGCACGTGTTGAACACTACCTGGCCTGGCAAGTTGCTGGCAGTGCCCCCCCGCCCGCTCCTGAAAGAGGGCACACACACACCGCCGCCCCGAGTACTTCACAAATCTTTAAAAGACCATGCGCTTGTTCTTGAGGCTTAAATGGTTTATCACCCCTTCTAGAACCCCTGCATCGACCCTCTGACGTTTCCTGGAAGAATTAGCACGTAACACAATACCAAGCCCTGTCAGCTGAAACCCCCGAGGAATCGTGGGGCATATTATCAAGGGGGTTTATTTCCGCTTTTTTGGCTTTAAAAGCCAAAAAAAAGGAGATAAAATTATCTCCCTATTACCAAGCTGTCGCTAACACCAGTTAGTGACAGCTAAAAGGAGATAGCGACCATCTTGGGCCCCGCTTTGCATGTCAGTGATATTTATCACTAATGACATGCAAAGTGGGCGTGCCAAGATGTTAGCGACTGGAAACAGTCCCTAACCATCGCTATCTCCTATTACCAATTTTTGGAGATATTCGCGCTAAGCGCGAATATCTCCAAAAGCTAACACCTGCCCTGAGCAGTTTTTAGCCATGTTATCCAATGGAAGGTGGATAACATGGCTAAGAGCATTTGCTGGATAATGCATGAATATCGCTGACTTTTCAGCGATATTCATGCATTGCGGCCGTTTTTTATCGCATTTGCGATAAACCTTGCTAATAGCAAGGTTTATCTGCGATAAAATTCACCGATGTGCGGCGATAATTTTTGTCTCTAAACAAGTTAGAGACAAAAATTATCGCTAGTTGTTGATAATATGCCCCCGGATTTTTCCTTGCAGGAATCGGGAGGCGGAAGACTAGCACTGAAATCAGTAGTCTCACGCCTCAATCGGGAGGGTTGGCATGTCTGGATTCTCTACAGCTGCGGCCATAAACTACATCCGCAGGGCTAGGTGATAGCCTGGGTCCGGCCTGGACAATCGGACACAGAGGAAGAGGAGTGTCGGAGGGTGCGGTAGTGAATAGGGTGAAAGGGAGGTGTCGGGCGAGCACAGAGTGTGATTCTCAGGGAAGAGCAGCGCAGATGGGGGGAAGTATATGGCCGATGCATGAGAGAGAGAGCGGGGGTGACCAGTGCGTGGGGGAGATGCTTGCGAGGGTGGGGAGCGGTGCTGAGAATCGACGGCGTGCAGAGAGTGGGTCTGGTCAAGGCATCTAAAATGGCTGCCGTGCACGACAAAATTGTGGCATTGGACAAAAAGGCAAGATGGCGCAGACAATGTTTATCAATAAGGATTCATTTATAACAAAATATTTACTCGCAGTGACAAAATGGTGGTCAACACTTCCTGATTTCCATCGAATCGAACGTTAACAGACGTCACGCAGCAAAAAAAAAAAAAAGCTCACGCACAGCCGCTGGAAGACATGTATCAACATATATGAGCCTCCTCAGCCACCCTCAGAAAACATAAGGGGTCAGGATACGTCTCCCGCACCCCCTTATACCTAGTAATTTAATTAAAACGAAACACAAAATGGCGAATTCCCGTTTCGCTACCAGTTTGCGGCCCAGTTCACGGCCCGGGAAGCGCTTCTACCGTGAACATTTTTTATTTTTATTTTCCCCACGAGACCCTTTAATAACCCCAACATCATTCCTAGAGGGTCAAGAGAGGTATACCTTGCCCCCTTTCATTAAATTCCCCCATTGTTTTTCACCTCTTCTTCTCTCTCGATCCTACCGAGAGATAAGATGGCGGCCACTCCGGACTGTTTAGAATGTTGACAGACACCGGAGAGCCAATCAGCTTTCTGCGCGCAAAGTTCCGTTTCGCGAAAAGTAAGCGAACCGGAGCGCAGCCCGGACCGCTGTTACAGATATATATCTTGTTTTGAACGTTAATTTCTCAAAAACTACTGGAGCACATATATTGAGACCTAGCAAAGGCACATCGGGCTAACAGTCCCTACAATTTTGCCAAGTTTCGTGCAAATCCATTCAGCCGTTCGAGCTAAAAGTGAGTCCAACCGCCCTATGGAAATTAACATGGGAAAAACGCGTTTTGGGACCCCCCTTTTTTCTCGGCCCCCCCTTGACAAAACCCCCCCAAATTTTCAAGGGCTGCTCTGAAACAAAATGTGCCATTTTCCTGAAAATTTCAGCCGATTCCGTCCACAAACGCCAAAGTTATTAGACATAGAATTTTCAAAAGTTCCATAGAGAATTAATCCTAACTATATATACCTACTGGCGATAGCCAGTAGGTAATATATATATATATATATTCACTGAAAAAACCATAGGTTTCACACCAGTTATAGTTAGGAATTAGCATTTAAAAAACCTATTAAATTCACTGAAAAAACCATAGGTTTCACACCAGTTATAGTTAGCTGGAAATTTTACTGATATAAAACCATTGAAATTCCCACGTTATAGTTAGTCGGACTCACTATAACTTGCGCGTGCAATGCACTGCTGATGACATCACATATTACATCACTCATGACATGGTCAGTGACATCACTCATGACATCACTGATGACACCATCCTTGTGACACAGTCACAGACCTCCTCTCAGTGTAAAGTAACCCTTGAGACACATATTCAAAAATAGAAACTGAAATTTTTAAAAAATGGACATACCTATATCAGTTACAACAAGCAATTCTGTACTTCCACTATCTATATACACATCCACTCATTCACCAACAGTTCTATATAGTCACTCATACATATACTCACTCATCATATGAAGAGATACACCTATACATCCTGTTACACACCGACATTCATCCAAAAGTTACTCACACACATATTCACACGTGCAAATAAACTATTGAACAACCATTTATTTGAATATAGAGTTATACACACACTTCCACCTTACTTCTACTGAAAATTACACATATTTATTCTCTTAAACAATCACTTATAGAAACACATACTTATTTAAACAGGAAATCTTACAATCTCTTACTCTCACATATACTCACTTATATACATCAATATTCATATATACTAGATTAAAACATATGTAGTTACTGATAAAGACACTAGTGAGACAGTCATTCACTCACTAACAAACACATATAGACACTCATCCACCCATACAGTCCTGTACATATGCTGTCTTCAAAACACATACAAAGAGTCAGTCACTCATGCATCTATGTGCTAAGTAATACCTCCACCAAACCATATAGACACTCATACTGATACTACTAAAAATATCAAATAACCCATATACATACGCATGTAGCTACTTATCAACACATGTAGCCACTTATACACAAAGTGAAACACTAATATATGTATTTAAATATTTAAACATAACTCACTAATATTTATTTTTCAGAAAGACACATATTCACTGGATGGTGTCATCAGTGATGTCATGAGTGATGTCACTGACCATGTCATGAGTGATGTAATATGTGATGTCATCAGCAGTGCATTGCACGCGCAAGTTATAGTGAGTCCGACTAACTATAACGTGGGAATTTCAATGGTTTTATATCAGTAAAATTTCCAGCTAACTATAACTGGTGTGAAACCTATGGTTTTTTCAGTGAATTTAATAGGTTTTTTAAATGCTAATTCCTAACTATAACTGGTGTGAAACCTATGTTTTTTTTTAGTGAATTTCAAAGGTTTTTTTAATGCTAATTCCTAACTATAAGTTTCACTTTATAAATAAGACTGTTAGCACTCTAGTTGTTCTTTTTAACACTCTGGTACATTCTGTCATTGGGCTACAGTTGGGCTACATCTAGTTGAACTTTGGGCTACATTTACAATTTTTGATCTCTGGTGGCCATCTTTGGGCTACATTGGGCTACTTTGGGCTACATTTGGGCTACATTTTGGCTCTAACATATATTAAGCCCAATGTAGCACAATACATATTTTTATAAAGTTAATTTTTTTACAAACCACTTCAGAATAGGGCTACCTGTCTCTACAATTATCCCATTTTTTTTTTTTAATTTTTGGGGGGAGCGCTCCCAGAGCGCGCCCCGGAGTGCGCCCCGAAAAGCGTATTTCTGAAAAGCGCCCCCGGGCGCGCTCCGGGGAGCGTCTCGTGAGCGCCAATATCGCAAACGAAAACATGATTGTGATGTATCGCGTAGCCGCGACCGGCGTACGCGCACCCGGAAGTACTCGAGCGAATACGATCGCACAACGTAAACTTCCGACGCGCTTACGCTGCGCGCCCCCGTGCGCGTAGCGTAAGCGCGTCGGGTCATGTGAGCAGAAAATAACACTTTTCATTGGTTCATAACAGTTTTAGTTTCATAATGATGAAGCCCCTGGTCTTGTGACCTGAAAATAACACTTCTCATTGGTTCAGGACAGTTTTTTTTTCTAAATGATGAAAGACCCCACCTTTTTTCCTTATTCTGACTTTGTCCTTTGACTGAGGAAGACCTGTTTGTTGCTCTCTCTACTTTTTTGCTCCAAATAATGGCTTCAGTAGTAGCATCAGCTGGTGCATCTGCCCCACCACCACCACCACCAAGAGGACCAGCTCCAAATTATATTGGTGGTCAAGAACAGGAGGAGGAGGAAGAGGAAGAGGAGGAGGGGAGAAGAAGATGGCTGCCAGAAGAAAATACACCTTACAAACCCAAACCACACATTGTTTGGCAGTTTTTTTCAATTCCAGAGGGGAAAAAAAAGGTGAATGCTCCCAAGGTGACTTGCCTCATCTGCAATGATGAACTTTCACGGGGCAACCCAAACAAGAAATATTCTTTTGGTAACTATACCATGATTCGGCACATGACAAGAAAGCATCCAAACAACTACTCTCGTGCAGAGTTCCGGGAACTGGCCAGTAACCTCCCCCAGTCATCAAGGACCCCCTCCCAAAGAAACCAACCCACTTCCTCGCAACCAGAAACATCTGAGGTGATGCCTTGCATTCAGCCGAGATTTGCTGATTTTAAAATTACTTGTACTGCTTGTGGCAAGCTTATCTCCTATGGGGAACAAAGTGTTAAGCTCATCGTCCTTGCAGGTGATAATCACAAGTGCCCCAAAAAGAAATAATTTTTGGGGTTTTTTGTTTTTTTGCTCCAGTTGAGCCAGTTTCAATTCCCTTTTTTTGTTTCTCCCCCTAAAAAATACAAAAAAAATATAAAACTGTTTTGAAAAGCCAAAAAAAGTTCAAAAAGTTCCAAAAACACAAAAAAATATAAAACAACAAAAAGAAGAAAAAAAAAAGTTCTTTTCAGAACTACCTCCAATTTCTAAATAAAAACTTCATTTTTTAAAAACTCTGTCATCTTTTTCCCTCATTTTACGCTCTCCGGTGCGCTACCTGGTGCGCGCACCGGGCGCTTCCCCCGCGCAAAACGAAAAAAAAAAATATATTTTAAATGCCCCGCGGGGCCCTTTTATAGCCCCCACATCAAACCTAGGGGGTCAAAGGGGTCTATCCCTGACGCCTTATGGTCAGTTCCCACTTTGTTTTAGCCACCTCTTATGTCTCGATTTTACCGAGACACAAGATGGCAACCGCTCTGGACTGTTTGGAATGTTTACAGATACCCGAGAGCCAATCAGCTTTCCATGCGCTCCTCGCGTCACGCGCCCGGAGCGCTCCCTGGTGCGCGCACCGGTGCGCTGCTATAGATATATATATTTTTTTGAACCTAAATTACTCAAAATCCACTGGAGCACATATCTTGAGACATAGCAAAGGCACATCGGGCTACCAGTCCCTACAATTTTGCCAAGTTTGGTGTAAATCCATTCAGCCGTTCGGGCTAAAAGTGAAATCGACCGCCCTATGGAAATTAACATGGGGAAAACGCGTTTTGGGACCCCCCTTTTATCTCGGCCCCCGCTTATTGTATCCCCCCCAAACTTTCAGGGAAGGACCGGAGCTCAACTAGGCCATTTTCATGAAATTTTCAGGCAGATTCGTCAACCGGTGCCAAAGTTATTCCAAATAGAATTTTGAGATTTAACATTGAAAAAAATCCTAACTATAACTACCTACTGGCGACCGCCAGTAGGTAATATATATATATATATATATATATATATATATGAAACACAAATGTCCTTAAGCTTTTCCAGGACACACTCGTGTTCAGCCTGCCATCCGGCCTTTCAGGATTCTGCTCACCAAAGAATTCACTGGTGTGCTTGGGTGCCTAACGCGTTTCGGGGCTCTCTGCCCCCTATTCATAGGCCACTCGTTATGCGCTGTACAAAGGCTCCATTTCATTGGTTGATTAAAAGCATGCCTTTTATTGGTTGCCAGTTCGTTTTGCCATGTTGCATGCTGGGAGATGTATTTCTTCTCTCAAGAGTCTTTGAATCACATATTCATCTGGAGTGCTTGTTAAGGTCCCTCAGTGGGAAACCGTGATTCCTGGCGAGTTCTGTTCAATCCGGCATCACACGCTATAGAAGATCAGCAGCATTCTGATCCGTAGCCTCCCCTGTCTGTTACCCACTCGTGGTGACAGGAGACGGTGCATCCTGACGCGGTAAGGACCCCGCGCTGCAAATAGGAAACACAAATGTCCTTAAGCTTTTCCAGGACACACTCGTGTTCAGCCTGCCATCCGGCCTTTCAGGATTCTGCTCACCAAAGAATTCACTGGTGTGCTTGGGTGCCTAACGCGTTTCGGGGCTCTCTGCCCCCTATTCATAGGCCACTCGTTATGCGCTGTACAAAGGCTCCATTTCATTGGTTGATTAAAAGCATGCCTTTTATTGGTTGCCAGTTCGTTTTGCCATGTTGCATGCTGGGAGATGTATTTCTTCTCTCAAGAGTCTTTGAATCACATATTCATCTGGAGTGCTTGTTAAGGTCCCTCAGTGGGAAACCGTGATTCCTGGCGAGTTCTGTTCAATCCGGCATCACACGCTATAGAAGATCAGCAGCATTCTGATCCGTAGCCTCCCCTGTCTGTTACCCACTCGTGGTGACAGGAGACGGTGCATCCTGACGCGGTAAGGACCCCGCGCTGCAAATAGGAAACACAAATGTCCTTAAGCTTTTCCAGGACACACTCGTGTTCAGCCTGCCATCCGGCCTTTCAGGATTCTGCTCACCAAAGAATTCACTGGTGTGCTTGGGTGCCTAACGCGTTTCGGGGCTCTCTGCCCCCTATTCATAGGCCACTCGTTATGCGCTGTACAAAGGCTCCATTTCATTGGTTGATTAAAAGCATGCCTTTTATTGGTTGCCAGTTCGTTTTGCCATGTTGCATGCTGGGAGATGTATTTCTTCTCTCAAGAGTCTTTGAATCACATATTCATCTGGAGTGCTTGTTAAGGTCCCTCAGTGGGAAACCGTGATTCCTGGCGAGTTCTGTTCAATCCGGCATCACACGCTATAGAAGATCAGCAGCATTCTGATCCGTAGCCTCCCCTGTCTGTTACCCACTCGTGGTGACAGGAGACGGTGCATCCTGACGCGGTAAGGACCCCGCGCTGCAAATAGGAAACACAAATGTCCTTAAGCTTTTCCAGGACACACTCGTGTTCAGCCTGCCATCCGGCCTTTCAGGATTCTGCTCACCAAAGAATTCACTGGTGTGCTTGGGTGCCTAACGCGTTTCGGGGCTCTCTGCCCCCTATTCATAGGCCACTCGTTATGCGCTGTACAAAGGCTCCATTTCATTGGTTGATTAAAAGCATGCCTTTTATTGGTTGCCAGTTCGTTTTGCCATGTTGCATGCTGGGAGATGTATTTCTTCTCTCAAGAGTCTTTGAATCACATATTCATCTGGAGTGCTTGTTAAGGTCCCTCAGTGGGAAACCGTGATTCCTGGCGAGTTCTGTTCAATCCGGCATCACACGCTATAGAAGATCAGCAGCATTCTGATCCGTAGCCTCCCCTGTCTGTTACCCACTCGTGGTGACAGGAGACGGTGCATCCTGACGCGGTAAGGACCCCGCGCTGCAAATAGGAAACACAAATGTCCTTAAGCTTTTCCAGGACACACTCGTGTTCAGCCTGCCATCCGGCCTTTCAGGATTCTGCTCACCAAAGAATTCACTGGTGTGCTTGGGTGCCTAACGCGTTTCGGGGCTCTCTGCCCCCTATTCATAGGCCACTCGTTATGCGCTGTACAAAGGCTCCATTTCATTGGTTGATTAAAAGCATGCCTTTTATTGGTTGCCAGTTCGTTTTGCCATGTTGCATGCTGGGAGATGTATTTCTTCTCTCAAGAGTCTTTGAATCACATATTCATCTGGAGTGCTTGTTAAGGTCCCTCAGTGGGAAACCGTGATTCCTGGCGAGTTCTGTTCAATCCGGCATCACACGCTATAGAAGATCAGCAGCATTCTGATCCGTAGCCTCCCCTGTCTGTTACCCACTCGTGGTGACAGGAGACGGTGCATCCTGACGCGGTAAGGACCCCGCGCTGCAAATAGGAAACACAACCGCGTCAGGATGCACCGTCTCCTGTCACCACGAGTGGGTAACAGACAGGGGAGGCTACGGATCAGAATGCTGCTGATCTTCTATAGCGTGTGATGCCGGATTGAACAGAACTCGCCAGGAATCACGGTTTCCCACTGAGGGACCTTAACAAGCACTCCAGATGAATATGTGATTCAAAGACTCTTGAGAGAAGAAATACATCTCCCAGCATGCAACATGGCAAAACGAACTGGCAACCAATAAAAGGCATGCTTTTAATCAACCAATGAAATGGAGCCTTTGTACAGCGCATAACGAGTGGCCTATGAATAGGGGGCAGAGAGCCCCGAAACGCGTTAGGCACCCAAGCACACCAGTGAATTCTTTGGTGAGCAGAATCCTGAAAGGCCGGATGGCAGGCTGAACACGAGTGTGTCCTGGAAAAGCTTAAGGACATTTGTGTTTCCTATTTGCAGCGCGGGGTCCTTACCGCGTCAGGATGCACCGTCTCCTGTCACCACGAGTGGGTAACAGACAGGGGAGGCTACGGATCAGAATGCTGCTGATCTTCTATAGCGTGTGATGCCGGATTGAACAGAACTCGCCAGGAATCACGGTTTCCCACTGAGGGACCTTAACAAGCACTCCAGATGAATATGTGATTCAAAGACTCTTGAGAGAAGAAATACATCTCCCAGCATGCAACATGGCAAAACGAACTGGCAACCAATAAAAGGCATGCTTTTAATCAACCAATGAAATGGAGCCTTTGTACAGCGCATAACGAGTGGCCTATGAATAGGGGGCAGAGAGCCCCGAAACGCGTTAGGCACCCAAGCACACCAGTGAATTCTTTGGTGAGCAGAATCCTGAAAGGCCGGATGGCAGGCTGAACACGAGTGTGTCCTGGAAAAGCTTAAGGACATTTGTGTTTCCTATTTGCAGCGCGGGGTCCTTACCGCGTCAGGATGCACCGTCTCCTGTCACCACGAGTGGGTAACAGACAGGGGAGGCTACGGATCAGAATGCTGCTGATCTTCTATAGCGTGTGATGCCGGATTGAACAGAACTCGCCAGGAATCACGGTTTCCCACTGAGGGACCTTAACAAGCACTCCAGATGAATATGTGATTCAAAGACTCTTGAGAGAAGAAATACATCTCCCAGCATGCAACATGGCAAAACGAACTGGCAACCAATAAAAGGCATGCTTTTAATCAACCAATGAAATGGAGCCTTTGTACAGCGCATAACGAGTGGCCTATGAATAGGGGGCAGAGAGCCCCGAAACGCGTTAGGCACCCAAGCACACCAGTGAATTCTTTGGTGAGCAGAATCCTGAAAGGCCGGATGGCAGGCTGAACACGAGTGTGTCCTGGAAAAGCTTAAGGACATTTGTGTTTCCTATTTGCAGCGCGGGGTCCTTACCGCGTCAGGATGCACCGTCTCCTGTCACCACGAGTGGGTAACAGACAGGGGAGGCTACGGATCAGAATGCTGCTGATCTTCTATAGCGTGTGATGCCGGATTGAACAGAACTCGCCAGGAATCACGGTTTCCCACTGAGGGACCTTAACAAGCACTCCAGATGAATATGTGATTCAAAGACTCTTGAGAGAAGAAATACATCTCCCAGCATGCAACATGGCAAAACGAACTGGCAACCAATAAAAGGCATGCTTTTAATCAACCAATGAAATGGAGCCTTTGTACAGCGCATAACGAGTGGCCTATGAATAGGGGGCAGAGAGCCCCGAAACGCGTTAGGCACCCAAGCACACCAGTGAATTCTTTGGTGAGCAGAATCCTGAAAGGCCGGATGGCAGGCTGAACACGAGTGTGTCCTGGAAAAGCTTAAGGACATTTGTGTTTCCTATTTGCAGCGCGGGGTCCTTACCGCGTCAGGATGCACCGTCTCCTGTCACCACGAGTGGGTAACAGACAGGGGAGGCTACGGATCAGAATGCTGCTGATCTTCTATAGCGTGTGATGCCGGATTGAACAGAACTCGCCAGGAATCACGGTTTCCCACTGAGGGACCTTAACAAGCACTCCAGATGAATATGTGATTCAAAGACTCTTGAGAGAAGAAATACATCTCCCAGCATGCAACATGGCAAAACGAACTGGCAACCAATAAAAGGCATGCTTTTAATCAACCAATGAAATGGAGCCTTTGTACAGCGCATAACGAGTGGCCTATGAATAGGGGGCAGAGAGCCCCGAAACGCGTTAGGCACCCAAGCACACCAGTGAATTCTTTGGTGAGCAGAATCCTGAAAGGCCGGATGGCAGGCTGAACACGAGTGTGTCCTGGAAAAGCTTAAGGACATTTGTGTTTCCTATTTGCAGCGCGGGGTCCTTACCGCGTCAGGATGCACCGTCTCCTGTCACCACGAGTGGGTAACAGACAGGGGAGGCTACGGATCAGAATGCTGCTGATCTTCTATAGCGTGTGATGCCGGATTGAACAGAACTCGCCAGGAATCACGGTTTCCCACTGAGGGACCTTAACAAGCACTCCAGATGAATATGTGATTCAAAGACTCTTGAGAGAAGAAATACATCTCCCAGCATGCAACATGGCAAAACGAACTGGCAACCAATAAAAGGCATGCTTTTAATCAACCAATGAAATGGAGCCTTTGTACAGCGCATAACGAGTGGCCTATGAATAGGGGGCAGAGAGCCCCGAAACGCGTTAGGCACCCAAGCACACCAGTGAATTCTTTGGTGAGCAGAATCCTGAAAGGCCGGATGGCAGGCTGAACACGAGTGTGTCCTGGAAAAGCTTAAGGACATTTGTGTTTCATATATATATATATATATATATATATATATATATATATATATATATATATATATATATATATATATATATAAATCATATCATATCAATATTTATATATATTCTAAAATAAACACACAAATACAATTTCAACATATTAATAGCAATTAGCAATAATTGGAAAAATAATCAAATATTAAAAATGAACATACACAATACAATTAATATTACAAGAAATATAAATACAAATAATATTATTTCAAATAACAAATCAAATTTTAAACTTCAATTACCAAACTGAATCTTTAAAAATTAAAAACAAAAATCACATAAAAATTACACTTGTAATAGCCAAATTTACTATTACAACTCCAAAGTAAGCAACAGTGCGGAAAGTATTGGTCTTTGAAAGGGTTCATTAGCTATTCCCAATCCACCCTGACCAACAGTAGGGAGAGTGTTGGACGTGGAGGGTGGAGAGGGGCAGGAATACTATACCCACACCAACCTGAGCAACAGTAGGTAAAGTGTAGGACTTTGGAAGGGTAATATTTACTATTGCTACATCACTCTAAATCCAATACCTACCCCAAACTAGTTTATATTGGAGTAGGAATAGTACATTCACAACTGTTAAAAATCAACACCTTCTCTAATGTAGCATAAATTGCAGTGTAAACAGCAAGTAAACCCTTTTAAATTGCAGTCCCCTATGTTGGATGTTGTGTAGTGTTTATTAGGGCTGGTGAATAAATGGCCTCTCTATGTTATGCTTGAAGCACAAAGTTCAATCCATATTCCGATAACCACCACATGGCGTAGTTTCACACAGTTCACCAGTGGTAGGTTGGCGATTAGAATAGATGTCCCCTAGCACGATTTTTTCAAAGAAAACCTCTGTAACTTCTCATGCTGAAAAAAGCTACCACTCAAGTCGAAAATCAACTTGAGTGGCAGCAAAGAAGCAGCTCCCTCACTCCCTAACTTTCTCAGAAGCGGAATTGATGTCTATTCCCAATGCATTTCGCAGTCCACTGAACCAACCTATTACACAACTGGTTGAAGGGCACTAAGAGGGGAAAGGGGATGGGGACAGGCAGAGACTACCCAGTCCTCTCTGACTTTTCTTCTTTCTCAATGTCATGGTTATTCTTCTGGCCAACACTTGAACTTATTCAATGGTGTGGGATGAAACTAAGAAAAAACATAACGTACACATTTTCAAATATAATTACTACTGTTTATCTAAACCTAAGTATCTTGTATATGTGTGTACTTGCATACCCAAAGTGGACCACTATAGTGCCCCTCTTTGCTTATAGTGTCTTATTTCTTAATTGCTGCAAGGTAATTGGTAATGTCTTCTTATTTCTTAAGTTTCAGGAATTTGGGAAACAGCTGCAATTCTTAAATCGATCCTATACACTTCTATCTACTGGTAAGTAATTTTCTAAATATTATATATTCTATTTAGCTGTTAGTACTTTTCTTTTCTTGTACTCTGTTGTTCTACTATCTCTATAAATAGATACACTTAGCTTGAAACTTGAAAATGTAGATCACTTCAGCTGTCGAGAGTTCAGAGATGACTAGTGTTCTCTGCATGTCTACAATTTTGTAGGTATACTCGAACTGCTCAGGAACTCCTGAATTGGATTGGCAGCAGCCCTATGAAGACACTAAGCTACATTCAGTAGCTAACAATTTTGTTTTATTTCTAATTCTTCACAGAATATACTTTACTCCCAGAGGCTCTAATATAGATGCCGGCCAAGATATATTTTTTCTATACTCTCGAACTAGGCTCTGGAGTGTTGAGATGATACCTTCAACTTCAGGACTGTCTTTCCAAGAAGGCTACTTTTTAATTTTGGGCAAGTAGCAAGTTTGAGACACTGCTCAACCCTGACACTTACTTTTTAATGTTTGGCAAGCATTGAGTTGAGAACTTTTGCCCAGAAGAAACACTATGGACCGTACGAGGAATAAACCCCTGTATCTGAAACGCAAAGGAACTAAACACCCCAAAATGACGTCTCTACCCTCATTAACTGAACTAACATGATGGAGCTCTCAAAATAACCTCCTACCAAGCAAGTTGCCTCAGTGAAATGCTCAGAGTAGAATTCCTGCACAATGAACATTCTACTCTGAACTTTAGAAGTAAACCCAGAGACTGGGGTTTCTCAATGTGCATCTAAGCAGCCATATTGGAGTTCTTCTTACTCCACTTCATTCTCTAGAGATTTGATTGAACCTTTTCTGGAGTGAAGAAATGTTTGGAAATTTCAGATGAAAGGCCTTGACTAATCGACAAGCATGAACATCAGAATGCAATCCCAAGATCTCTGCTCCCGATCGAAGCCCTTCCAATCAATTAAATATTAAATCCGGCCTTTAACATTTTTGGAATCCATAATGAGCTTCCCTAAAAATTCTGTGTTGCCCTCCACCAGAATGTGTTTAACACCTTGGCTGCTCAGGATATTCCTCTGCTGTGCTGGGCCATAATGATAATGGGTGTGGTCATGACGAGCTCAGCTTGTCATGAGCACACGAGCACCGGGCTCATGACCAGCTGAGCTTGTCATGAGCACCGAAGGGGTTAAGTGGTAGAATCCTTCTTAGATTTGTGGAAGACCGTTTTAACAGTGACACATGGAACACAGGATGAATTTTAACATGGGAAGGCAGGGTTATTGAAAGCAAACTTGATTTATAATTTTCTGAAAGGATATGGAAATTTCCTGTACCCTTGAGTGTAAGGTTTTTAGTATTGAGCCATACCAAATCTCCAACCATAAGTTCTAACCCCTCTTTACTTTTTTTGCTCTGCATAATACTTGTATTTCTTTTTAGCCTGTGCTCCTTAGCTGTTGGAATGGTTAGTTCTCGAAGAGTTATGTGCCCGAGTTAGGCCCATGTAGCGAAGCTGCACATTTTCTAACATTTCCTCTTTTGCACAATAAAATTTCTACTGTGACCTTTTGCACACATTCGCATGTGTGACAATGTTGGATTTGTATCTGTGAAATTCCTTCTGCTTACACATATATAACATTTGACAGTTTGACTCAGATTCCATTCAAAGATTATGCTCTTCTATTTCATCAATTAAACCACAATTGCTTTGTATTAATTTAACAGATTCACTGCCCGAAGTCAATAGTCTATGTCAGCACTGTGGTTTTCTACTATGCTTCCTAATCAATCACTGTAATACCACCCAACAGATAACCGTTGTAATTTGGACATTCCTGGAACCACATTACTATGTGCCCTTTTAAATGCCTTTTTCACAGTTAAACACTGCCAAGAAGTGTCATAATGTATAGACACACATCCTATTGACCAAATTCTTGTAACAGAACCTTGTGCAACCACAACCTCAAGTCCAGATCTCGTGGCAGCAACTCTGGCAGGCTTTTCTGTGTATAGACTTGATAGACCCTTAAAAGGAGGTGGGGGGTTGGGGGTCATTTACTTTCTCAAAGCCAGATTTGAACCAGTGCCATCTTCATATTGCGATGCACTATCCTTTAGTTTTGAAATTTCACACAAACAAATCTTTTCAGGTTTATTAATTCTACAGGCCTCCCAACCCTAAGGGCAACTGTCATGAAGGCCAGGAACCACAGGAGTCGACGAAGGTCCCAACGCCCCTCTCCCCAAGGGCCCCCGAAAGTAACTCAAGGTAACCCGTGAAGCAGGGGGGAAAGGGGAAGTGGATAAGAGAGAGAGAGCCCGCTCTAGACAGCAGATGACAACCTTCAGTGGACTGTCGCCGTCGTCACCTTGGTTCTTGCTGTCATAATAGTTAAGACCTGTAGGCAAACAGAACATGTAACTACAATTCCACTGAATACTCTATTATACTGACTTTAATCAAGAAACTCTTACCCTCAGAACCTGGGCTAAAGCTTCTCCCTCGCAGTGGTTGCTTGATTAATTAATTCACCTGAACCTGCGTAAGACAGTATCATTAGGACACTATCCAACCGTTTTTAATGGACTCTAATGTACACAATGTATCTTTTGTTACCTTTTGACTGGCAGACGATAGCTGGAATGAATTCAACTGTTTAGAAATTAGAATCTTTTGTACTCCTGGGTTCTGTGAGCACCTAACTATGAGTAAACTAAGGAGGCTTGGAAGGACACTGATAGTTCCTGCACTACCGAGTTCCCATGGAACAATAAATTTGTCTCTGAACAAGAAGTGCGGGTTGCACCAAAAGTCACACAATATTCACAACCTGGTGTGTCTAGCAGCCGCTAAACAGAACACCCGAATACCTTGTTTGCTTGTCCCACGTTGCGCATGCGATAGTTCTTCACCGGCAAGAATTTGAACAGGAGTTTTCAGCTAGACTGAGGTCGACAGGAAAAATGTGGCGCTCGCTGGAACTTGACAGTTGAAGTGCGCAGTTCGTTAGTTGAACGTGCGCTTCGTTACGGCCACTGTGCGCGCGGCCAGAAAGTCTAGACCGGCTTTTCGTTTTTAGCCGTGTCCATCTTTGACGGCCAATATTCAATGTCAGTCCACTCATTTCAGTCATACATCGTTTGGCAAACAACGATGTAATTCGATGGGTTCTCCGCCACTGCAGATATTTGGACTTGATTTTAAATTGTCGATTCTTCTTGCTTTGTTTTCTGAATGAGCTTACAATGGTGACGGAGGTCCTGACAGTACCTCCCTCCAAAGGGGGTTCACCCAACTTGGGCTTCTTAGGATGTGCTTTATGGAATTTCTGAACCAATCTTGGGGCATGAACATGAGAGGAAGGCTCCCAAGATCTTTCCTCTGGACCAAACCCCTTCCATTCGACCAAATAGAACAGTTTGTTTTTAGTCACTCTAGAATCTAAGATTCTGCTAACCTCAAATTTCTCTCCTGACTCTACCATTACTGGTTGAGGGGTTGGCTTGAATCTAACATTCTCTGGATTCTTTTTTAGTAGGGATACATGAAATGTGGGATGGATTTTTAATGATTTTGGCAAGTGGATTTTAACTACCACGGGGTTTATAATCTTCAAGATTTTAAACGGGCCAATGAATCTAGGTTAGAATTTCCTATTCCCTTTTAACCGTAAATTTTTTGTGGACAACCACACCTGCTCTCCTACTTTACATTCAACCCCTCTTCTTCTTTTCTTGTCTGCCTGGGCCTTGTATGATGCCTTAGCTTTACTTAGATTTTCTAAAGCCTTCTTATAGGACCTTCTCAATTCTCCTACCTCACTTGTAACAGCAGGTGCATCTTCATTCTGACTACCCATAATCATCTTTGGATGACGGCCTGCATTCAGATAAAAAGGGGTGTACCCAGTGGAATTATGCACCGCATTGTTATAAGCAAATTCCATGGTCCACAATAAGTCAGACCAGTTTCCATCCTGCTCTAACAAATAGAGGCGCAAATATTGCTCCAACTCTTGGTTTAGCCTCTCTGTCTGACCATCGGTCTCAGGATGATAACTGGTTGAATATCGTGAATCGACCCCTAAATCGTGCATGAATGTTTTCCGAAACTTTGATATAAATTGGGTGCCTCAGTCAGATATTATTACCGGAGGGATCCCATGAATTCGAATGATGTGTTGGTTAAATGCTTGTACTAGCTGCATGGCTGTGGGTACTGATTTGAAAGGGATAAAATGGCCCATTTTTGTAAACGAATCCACCAGTACCAAAATCCCCGTGTTACCCGGACTGGATGGCAAGTCGACAATTAAATCTAAGGATACTGTGTGCCAGGGGTAAGGGGCGTTTGGCATGGGTTGAAGCAAACCTTGGGGAGCTTGACGGCTAGGTTTTACCTCAATGCATAATTCGCACGTCAATACATACTGCCTTATGTGAGCCGGCATGTCAGGCCACCAGAAATGCCGCTTGATCAAATCAGTAGTTTTCTCCACTCCCTTATGACCTGCCAAACGGTCGTCATGACAACCTCTCATTGCCTTCTCTTGCATTGCTTTAGTTGGCAGGTATAGCTTTCCTTCGTAGTAAGGCAAGCCATTAACAAGAGTCTTTTCATTCCCTGAGTCTGTCCACACTTTTAACTCATCTGAAGAACAAGTATCTTGTATTTCTTTTGCAAATTCTTCCAAATGGATGGTTCCTATAAATGTATCCAATGGCACGATTGACTCGGGGGCTGGTACACGAACTTCATCAAAAGACTTCATTCGCGACAGAGCATCAGCCTTGCCATTTTTTGCATCAGGTTTGTAGATTATCACAGAATCAAACTCTGAAAAGTACAGTGACCATCTTAATTGTCGTGGGGTAAGGGTTTTTGCAGATTTCAAAGATTGCAAGTTGCGATGATCCGTGACTACAGTTACTGTATGTTTTGCCCCAAGAAGATAATGTCGCCAGTCTTGAAAGGCTTCCTTGCCCGCTAACAGTTCTTTGTCTGCAATGGAATAGTTGTATTCAGGGTCTGACAGTTTCCTGGACCGGTAAGCGACTGGGTGGAGTTGGCCAGTTTGTTTGTCTCGCTGGGATAACACACCACCAGTAGCAAAATTTGACGCACCAGTTTCCACAAAGAAAGGCTGATCTGGATCTGGGTTCATTAGAATTGGTGCAGTGATGAAGGCCTTTTTTCAAGGTTCGAAAGGACAACTCAGCTTCTGGAGACCAATCAAACTTTTTCCCTTTCTTTAACAACTGAGGGATAGGCGCAACCTTGGTGGACAAATTAGGAAGATCTCCGATAAAAATTGGCAAAGCCAATAAAGCTTTGTATTTCTTTCACGCTTTTTGGGGACGACCAATCC
Source organism: Lissotriton vulgaris (assembly GCF_964263255.1). Classification (NCBI taxonomy): domain Eukaryota; kingdom Metazoa; phylum Chordata; class Amphibia; order Caudata; family Salamandridae; genus Lissotriton; species Lissotriton vulgaris. Next base: position 163,186,640 of record NC_141697.1, on the reverse strand, counting down.
TGTATAGCTTGAACCTTTGAATTATCCATCGATACTCCATCAGCAGACAGAACGAACCCCAGAAACTCCACCTTCCCCGCGTGAAATGAACACTTCTCAAGCTTAACAAAAAGGTGGTTTTCCAGCAATCTCTGCAGAATGGCCCTCACATGGTTGACATGATCTTCCAAACAATCTGAATATATCAAAATGTCATCGATATACACCAGGGCTATGCAGTCCAGAATCTCCTGAAGGACATCATTGACAAAATTCTGGAATGCTTCTGGAGCGTTGCTCAACCCATAGGGCATGACTTGATATTCAAATAATCTGTACTTCATCTGGAAAGCTGTTTTCCACTCATCTCCCTCTGCAACTCTTACCAAATGGTAGGCCCCACGCAAGTCTAACTCTGTATAGATTTTGGCCCCTTTTACCTGATCCAACAATTGAGAGATAAGTGGCAATGGGTACCGGTTCTTGACAGTAACCTGGTTTAATGCTCTGTAGTCAATGCATATGCGCAGGGTTCCATCTTTTTTGGGTCGGAAAAATAGAGGCGACGACACTGGTGACTGAGACGGACGTATAAATCCTATCCTTGTGTATTCATCCGAATATTTCTTTAAGTATGTGTTCTCAGCCTCTGTCAGCGCATATATGCGGCTACAAGGTAAGACCGCCCCAGCCTCCAAATCAATCTTACAGTCATACTCTCTGTGAGGCGGAAGCTTTTCCGCGTTCTTCTTGTCAAGCACACTTGCGAGGTCTTGATATTCTTCAGGAATTACATGCGATTCGACAATGCAAATGTTCATTGGAAACTGAGCCAATTCTGTAGCTGGAGACCCTTCGGAATTTGGCCTTAACTTGGAACAACAATTCATTTGACAGTATTCTGAGGCCATTTTAACTGTCCTTCTCTCCCAGTCAATGACAGGATTATGCTCCGCCAACCATGCTAATCCCAAAATCGATCGGAATTGTGGTTCATCGATCAAATTAAATCTAATATATTCTCGATGTCCCTGTAGTCCTTCCAGTTCCAAGGTTTCAGTTTCCTCGACTATTGGACCGGAAGTCAAATTAGTGCCATCTACAGCCTTCACCACCTCTATGTGATTCTTCCGAATGGCCCTGACTCCAATCTCTTGAGCGTACTTCATGTCGCAAAAATTTCCAGTAGCACCGGAGTCAATCATGACGGAGACTTCCTTGATTTCTTGCATTCCGAACCTTATAGAGAAAGAAACAGTTAAATGAGGCGCTGATGACTGTAGTGTGTTGACCAACTGTTGTTGTCATTGAGTTGACTCTTCAGAACATCCCATCAGGGCAACTCCGTTTACTGATGGGATCTGTCTTTTAACCCTTGATTCATCTTCGGCTTTTTCTGACATTCCCTTACAAAGTGACCTGAACCACCACAGTACAAACACAAATTGTTGGTTCTCCGCTTCTCTTTCTCTTCTTTAGAGAGTGGGCCCCTAATTGAACCAATTTGCATGGGTTCGTCCCCGGAGCTAGCTTCCAGCTTACTTCCTTCGGGCTTGATTCAATCAAGACGGAGTACAAATGTTCTGTATTCCTTCTTTTTCTCTGACCGCCTCTCAAACTGCCGATGTTCGATCTGCAGAACCAAATCTATCAACTCTGAAATATCCTGCGGTCGCTTGGGAATCTTTGTTCAATTTTTTGCTGCAAATGATGTGTTTGTTGCTGGGATTTTTTTACCTGTTCTCCAAGTACTCTATTTTCCTCCACTGTTTGCGTGAGTTGGTTCTGTAACCCATCTAAGATTCCCGCTAAAGATTTGAGATCTATGCCCTCGGCCATGTCGACTCAGGTGATAAGGGCACTTCAATCTGTCACGAAGGCCAGGAACCACAGGAGTCGACGTAGGTCCCAACGCCCCTCCGCCCCAAGGGCCACCCGAAAGTAACTCAAGGTAACCCCTGAAGCAGGGCGGGGAAAGGGGAAGTGGATAAGAGAGAGAAAGCCTGCTCTAGACAGCGGGTGACAACCTTCAGTGGACTGTCGCCCTCGTCACCTTGGTTCTTGCTGGCGTAATAGTTAACACCTGTAGGCAAACAGAACATGTAACTACAATTCCACTAAATACTCTATTACACTGACTTTAATCAAGAAACTCTTACCCTCAGAACCTGGGCTAAAGCTTCTCCATCGTAGTGGTTGCTTGATTAATTAATGAGCCTGAACCTGCGTAACACAGTATCATTAAGACACTATCCAACCGTTTTTAATGGACTTTAATGTACACAATGTATCTTTTGTTACCTTTTGACTGGCAGACGATAGCTGGAATGAATTCAACTGTTTAGAAATTAAAATCTTTTGTACTCCTGGATTCTGTGAGCACCTAACTATGAGTAAACTAAGGAGGCTTGGAAGAATACTGATAGTTCCTGCACTACAGAGTTCCCAAGGAACAATAAATTTGTCTCTGAACAAGAAGTGCGGGTTTCACCAAAAGTCACACAATATTCACAACCTGGTGTGTCTAGCAGCCGCTAAACAGAACACCGGAATACCTTGTTTGCTTGCCCCACGTTGCGCATGCGATAATTCTTCACCGGCAAGAATTTGAACAGGAGTTTTCAGCTAGACTGAGGTCGACAGAAAAAATGTGGCGCCCTCTGGAACTTGACAGTTGAAGTGCGCAGTTCGTTAGTTGAACATGCGCTTCGTTATGGCCACTGTGCGTGCGGCCAAAAAGACTAGACCGGCTTTTAGTTTTTAGCCGCGTCCATCTTTGACGGCCATTATTCAATGTTAGACCACTCATTTCAGTCATACATCGTTTGGCAAACAACGATGTAACTCGATGGGTTCTCCGCCACTGCGGATATTTGGACTTGATTTTGAATTGTCGATTCTTCTTGCTTTGTTTTCTGAATGAGCTTACAATGGTGACGGAGGTCTTGACAGCAACTTTCTGCAGACCATGGGCTCACAATTGGAAGTTTGTGCTTATGCAAAGGATTTCACAGTATTAGGATACTTAAACTTTTTTCTTGAGTCATCTAATGATCAGGATTCCTCAGAACTCTCGGAAACGATGATGACGCTAGGCTTTTTCACAGCTTGTGCAACAGCCTTCCCATCTGGCAGGTCATGCGCCGGATGGTATTTTTCCAACACTCAACACATAAAACTTAAAGAAAACTTACCCTTAACTTGGTGAGACCACTCTGCTTTAATCTGTTTAATCTATGCCTTCTTAAACATACAGCCAAATAAAATTTGTAACGATACTACTCACTACAGAGACTGGAAAAAGGTGGACAGTGAGCATCTTCTATTGCAACTGGCTGCTCAACAATCATCTATCTCTCAGGATGCAGACACAACCTCAAGTGAATGTATGGAATGGCTTAGTGAAGCCATTTCTGAAGTAGTTCCACTTAGGACATCAAAAGCTGGTAGACAAAAAACCCTCAGCTCCCAGGTTTAATGAGGTACTTTGGCAGGTAAATCAAAACTGTAGATGACTAGAGATGAAATGGAGGGCACAATATAATAATCTTGACAAGAAAATCTTCAAAAACTCTCTGTCCAAATATAAAACAGTTCTAATGAAACAAAAAACAACTTATTTTACCCAGCAGATAGACAATACACAAACTCCTCCAAAGAACTATTCTAGGTAGTTACCATGCTGACTAAATCCCTAGACAACCAAGGAGGTAACAGTAGTCAAGCCTTTTGCGATTCACTTGCCCATTGTTTTAGGGATAGAGTAGATCTAATCCTTACATTATTTGTCACGAGGAGTAATTCAAACTCCAGGAATAATATTACAAAAGCACTGAATGCCAAGGAAATCTCACCAACAGATCTCAAACAGCCACCTTCTTTGGCGTTCATCTCAGTGATACCTAAACAGGTAGTGGAGTGGTAGTGGAGGGTGTTACCTCGAATCCGGTCCCAGGATGTTTGTTTCTGGTCCACAGAAGACATGACTTGGCAGTTCGGTCTGTCCCCATGAGGCACAGGGTCAAGACCAAATTGCATAGGGCTGGGAATATAGCATGTTACTGCACATGCTATTACATCGCTTTTTCAAGTCAAGTCAAAAAGGCTTTATTTCGACATATAACAATATCTTAAAAAGCATACATACAATAAAAAATACTTTTCAGAGCATTATTTTTTTTAAATAAACCGTTAGTTTCTGCTATCAGAAAATGGATCTATAAGTTTCTTTAAAATAAGCATTTAGTTTAAAACAGACCATGGTAAAAAGTGTGATTAAACAATTTGCCTAAGTCTTTTTGACCGGATTCGCCATGCCCACCCAAGGTACTTCGAGGTGGCACATGCGTAAAAAGTACGAGTGTCCGAATAGAGTATCCTTAGAGCCACGTTGCAATGCCTAGTGCCCAATGTGCGAGACATGGGTTTGAGCCATTTTGACCGTGGGACTATATATGCAGGACACTCGAATAAAAAGTGGGGGACAGATTCTCGGCGCTGTGGGCAAAATGGACACCACGGAGCAGTCTGGTATGGGATTTTCCAGTGGCTAGTAAATTCCATTACTGGGAGAAGACCACTTCTGAATTTAAAGTACAGGGACCTTTCCCATGGGGCTGAGATAGTGTCCAGATACAGTTCTCGAAAGGGGGTATCTTTGGACTCCATGAAATTTCTGGTCGACTTGCATATCGAGGTGGAGGAATTCCTTCTATTTGTTACCCAATTCCAATAAAGTTGTTTTATTGTTGATTTGGGGGGGGCTGACTGTTGGTGCCATGCTTCTTCCAGCCCCAGATTGGTAAGTAAGGCTTTAATATCCGTTAGCCACTTTATTTTCGCCCACCCTGTCGATCTTAATATCTCCCGTAGACCATCCGCATAACTTGCGAGTTCAGGGACTCTCCAGATGCGAGCCCACAGAAGCAAAGGGCGTATCTTCGCTAGATCTTCTATAGCCCGACAGCCCATGTCCAATTGCAGAGGCAAGATGGGGACAGAAGGGCCAAGGGACATCAGGCTTCTCAAGAAGGTATTCTCCGCTCGAGTAAGGTCTTTCAAGTTCGACATTCCCCATAATTCCGCCCCGTACAAGGCAGCACTTACTCCTCTGGCCGCGTAGATGTCCAATACTGCAGCTATGGGTTTGGTTGAGGCTGCTCTCTGCTCTTTTAGCAGGGTCCCGGTTACTCTTTTTAGGTTTAACAACATCTTGAGCAGATGCTGGTCCCATTTCATGGAGTCCACCAACCTGATGCCCAGATAATCGAAGGTTTTAGTCCTGTCCAGTGCCACGGAGCCCAATGTTGGCGGAGGGCCCAGTTTTTGCGGAGGGTTCAAAATAAGGTACTTTGTTTTGTCTGTATTTATACAGAGTCCTCTTTGTTTACAAAAATCGTCAAAGCCTGAGAGAAGCTGCTGAAGGCCCATTGGCGATTTTGACAGGAGCAAAGTATCGTCCGCAAAAAGCAGGGTGGGAATGGAACGACCTGCCAGACGAGGGGCATCTGCTGGAATCTTTGACAAGTGGTCCACCACCCCATTAACGTAGAGCGAAAAGAGGGTTGGGGCAAGAACACACCCTTGCCGCACTCCTCTGTTCACATCTATTCTTCGTGTTTTTTGGCCATTGGGACCCCATCGAATTTGGGCATAGTTGTTTTCATGAAACTTCATGACCAGGTGGAGCAGGTAAGGTGGCAGGCCAAGATCATTAAGAACCTTCCATAGATTATTTCTGGGGACCAAATCGAAGGCCGTCCGGAGGTCGATGAAAGCCAGATATAATGTGCCCTTCCCAATTGTGACGACCTTCCAGAAGATCATAAGAAGCCTTAGCGATTGTTCAATTGTTCCGGTGCCAGCACGGAACCCTGCCTGAAAATCCGAAAGGATCCTGTTCTCATCAGCCCATTGCTGTATTCTTGTTAAAAGAACCTTGCCTGCGACTTTTTGTGAGCAGTCGATCAGGCTGATTGGCCTGTAGTTCCCTGGATCTTCTCTCGAACCTTTTTTGTGAAAGGGGACCACTTCAGCGGCCATCCAAGAGGCAGGCAGAGGTGCGCCCACCATGGCAGCATTCAGAACCGAGGAGATCAGCGTGCTCCAATCGTCTATGTCAACTCGGAGCAAGTCACCCGGGAGACCATCGGGGCCAGCCGCCTTGCGTGGAACCAGAGATTTTATTGCGCCTTCCGCTTCTTTCTTGGAAAACAGACTTTCCTCGGGTCTTTCCATCACTCTAGAGGGCTGTGGTAAAACGAAATCCAACGCTTCAACTGCGGTTGCCGTATATAATTTCGAAAAATGTGTGAACCATAAGTCCTCGATTATGTTACAGGTGATAACTGTATCAAGGGGTCTGTTTTTCTTGTGAACTATGTCCCAAAAAGCTTTTGCGTTCTTTCCGCCGCTGGCAGTTCGGAGATCCTGCCAGAACTTGTCTTCCCAGTCTCTCTTTGCTGTTTTAAGCTCCGATTTATAGCCCTTCCGTTCGGTGGATATTAGGGTGGCATCTCCACTTTTCACCGCCAGTATCAGGGCTCTCTTCTTGGCACGACACTCCTTCGTGTACCATCCTGACTTGCCCTGCTGATTATTACGATTAGGGTTCCCATTTTTTACTTTGGCCTTGAAAAGGTCCCCAATTGAGAGTGAGACCTCACAGAACAGTGCTGTAATTTGATTTGGGCAAATAGGCTGACTTTTTAAAATGGCACAGGCTGTGGAAGTAACAGTTCTGATACATGCCATTTTCTCCTCATCTATTGCTACTTTGTCCCATTTCAGGCGTCTTAAGCAGTTTGTTGGAACCACTCCTCCCAATGGCCCTGTCGCAAGTGCTTCATGATTTCCACTTCCAGGGAAGTTCTCTTTCCACCAGGTTGATAGGGTCAAAGAAAGGGCATTGTGGTCACTGTCCAGGGAAGGTAGAACTACCATGTCCTTCATATGTGCCCACAAAGAAAAGTTTAAAAGGATATAATCGATCCGGGAAGAATGACCGACCCTGTTATATGTATGAGCCCCCACTAAGTCTGATGGTGTCCTCCCATTGGCTGCCCTTAAGCCGTGCTCTAAAGTGAGGGAATTTAGTTGGATGATTCTAGGGGTCCAACTATTTATGGTGGGCAAGTCAAGTGACGGGACACCTCTCCTAGAATCTTCATCATTTAGATCCAGGGATTCATCGGGTAACAAAGGCTCAAATGTGCAATTGAAATCCCCCATAACCAAAATTAGAGAATCGCTACAGCACTCACCCAGGGCTGCCTCCAGGTCCATGAGCGTTGGTGACAAGGCTCTCCCGGAGGCCCCTCGTGTATAGATGTTAATAATCTCCAGTTTTTCTGCTCTCCTCGGGCAAGTTACAGTGAGGTGCATCAAATCTGGAGTTTTTTGGGGGTGATGGTGTACCCTCCATCCCAAAGTGATGTTTATCCAAACCAAGAGACCTCCATAGGGGCGACCTCTTCCCGAAGCTGGGATTTCTGCCGGGACAAAAAAGGTGGCATTACCTACTCGGTGCCTTGGTTCTACGCACCACGTCTCTTGAAATGCGCAAACTGAGTGGGGTTCAACGAGCGCCACCCAGTCTGGAACATCTAGCTTATTGCTTAAGCCTGCAACATTCCAACTAATGATTTTCAAAGGGACATGTTGCTGGGGGTCATTACAACCGCTATTCCCACCCTGTGGACCCGGAAATTGAGGTCCAGCCACTAGTTCACGTTTATCTGTCCCATCGCCTGAAGGAATGGGTAGGGTTGGGGTAGGCGAGGGATGGGGCACAACAATATTGGTCTGCGGTACCTCCCCTACTAGGGAAGTTGAGTTTGCCCTATGGGGGGAGACATTTGTTGCCACTGAGGTGTTAAGTCACCAGCCCCAACCCTGTGGAGTGGCTGGTTGGGAGGGAGTCCATACCCTTGCTCTAGGATCCAAGGTTGGGTAATGAGGGAACCATACGCCTCTACCCCCATCTTGGAAGAAATTATTATTATTTTTTAACCCCATTAAGGGGGGGGGGGGGGTAAAAATACCCCAAATCCCTAGTTTGTATGTCGCAAAAGTTGTGATGCGACTGTTGGCTACAAATCATGCCGGCAGCTCTGGGATCATTGAAATTGATCAGCACACAGTCCCCGGTAATAGCCTTGCGTCTGTTACCAATCCAACCCACCCGTCGGACAAAGGCTATTCTGCCATCAATGTGCCCTGGGAGGGGTCTATTAGCTTTTAGCCAGGAGAGCGTCTTGTATTTGAGTTCAGAGTAGGACTCACAAGAACCCTCTTCAAGCTCGGGTACCCCTGTTAGAATAACCACATAGGGCTTACAGCCGGGCGGAAGGCTAGCATTTGGCGTACGCCGTTTTATCCTATCTTTGGCTGGGGATTTTATTGTGGTTTTTGCTGGGGATTTGGGCGCTGCATGCGAAGCAGAACTAGGAGGGGATGTGATTGTGATTGTGGCACCCTCGCTTATGGTCACTGTATCTCCGGTTGCCTTAGTTTTGGGGATGGGAGGCTTGGGGTTTGCCGCAAATTTAACCTTAGGTGCCTTTGGTGCATGGGTGCTGGATTTGTTCATTGGACGGGCCACACTAGACTCAGGATTAGGGGTCAATAGGAGGGGTATGATTCCAGTATTAGGTTGGTGAGATTTGGGAGCTTTGGCCAAGGCAAGCGTTTTTTGACTAGGTAAGGGCTCGGGGAGGGCTGTCGAAATGGGGGGAACTGTTGGAGCAGCACCACTCCTTAGCCCACCGTTTTCTTCAACCTGGGTTTTAGCGTGAAATTTAACTAACGATTTCACTGCGTAAAAGTTGTCCAGCATTGACTGCTCAAGTGAGGCTAGTTTGCGTGTAAGGCCATCGATTTTGTCTACGAGTGGCATCACCACAGACTTAATAATGCTCTCGACTTGGGGGAAAATGCTAGCATCTATAGGAGCCAATTGCCCAGGAATACCCTCGACAGCAGAGTCTCCGATATGGGACGCTTGGGGTTTTAAGTGAGGAACCTGATTCGAGGTAATACCCCCTTTTGATGTAATGTTCTTACTGACCTTACTGTGAGGTTTTAGAGAGCCTCCCCTACGGGGACTAGTGGGACGCTTCCTCTTCTTTTGAGGAACAGTGCCTAGGGTTAGATTCCCTACAGGTACAGTTTCAGGGGCTACTACTCTAGGAGTGTTAGTATCAGAATGGCCTGCAGTGGATGGGGAATTCACAGCTATATTAGCTATATTAGCAAGCACATGGGGGCTCGAGTCATCAGGGGTGTTAGGATTACGATCTGAGATCTGCCCCTCTGGTGATGGGATGCTAAGAAGGGAAGAAATGGAGTGTGTCGGGTCGAGCACAATGCTTGGGGCTGTGGTGGTTACCCTTTCTAGGCTAGCCCTAATCCGACTCACTCTCTCGTCAATAGTAGGGGAATCAACTATTAATAAGGGAGTTGATGGAATATGACCAGGGCTAACAGCTAGGGCAATGGCGCCCAAAGAAGAGCGCTTATTAGACGTGCACAATGAGTCCCGAGATAGCCTTCGCTCTGCCAAGATTATCTCCTTCTCAAATATGGAAACAGCACGGGTTATGAACTGGTCCATAGTGCCTAAAACAACGTCTCCAGCAGATTTCTTTGTCTTGCAAGACCGAGTTCCTGAAGCCATAGTCCTGGTGGCTGGATGTCCGTTTTATGGAGCCAAGGGATGTGGCCCAGCCCGGCCTCCTCCGGCCCCGGACGGCCACAGACGGTCCCGCCCTTGTCCCGGGCTTCTCCCGGCGCGCTCCCGCTCGCTCCCGCGTAGCGGTAGAGCAAGCGTTTGTATATAGATGGTGTGATTGGTGAAGGGGCGGGGCTTGCAGGGAGAGCGGCCCAGGTGATTGCAGGCGGGCTATCAGGGACTCCTGGGATATGGAGTCCCTGACCACGCTGCTCGCAGCCCTGCAAGGCTTACCGGCACCCTTGGCGTCTGCACGCACTCCCGAAGTTCCACTGCTCCCAAGCAGCGAAGCGGGACCCGCGGAGCGGGTCCGGCGAGGAGTAGCCTGGGTCCACAAGGAGAAAGCTGTTCCCGCAGCAAACGGGCAGCAGGTACAGCAGGTACACACGTCGCTTTTTGTTACAAGGCTGTAGTGACAATGAGTGTGTTGTTAGAACACGATACCTTTACATTGCAAGTCATTAGATTAGATTTGCTTTAGGGGGCGCACTTGACTTAGGAATAGTATAATTTACTATCCCAACTCCAGCGTGTGCAACAGTAGGGAAGGTGTTGAAATAGTAAGTTACACTATTCCTTAGTTTAGAGTGCCCCCTACAGCAAGTCAATCTAATGACTTTCAATGTAAAGGTATCGCATACTAACAACGCAGCCATTGTAATGACAGCATTGTAAAAGCACCGCTGTGTAATGGCAGTGTTGTAAATGCTATTTCCCAACTGGGTTGGCAAAGTGAGCTAAACAACGATGATGTATTCGACCCAGATCTGTGACTGGGGGTAAGATTCTGAAACGTTTCAGTGCCCTGTCCATCATCTCTTTGTGTTTGCTTTGTTCGCCCTAAGTTAGCAGGGTATGCCCAGATGTGGGTCCCTTGCTAACTTTGCCACTGGATTCAAGCTAGCCTGGCTGATGAGGGTTATTACCCTGAAACCGGTCCCAGGGAAGACCTGTCTTGGCAGTTCAGTCTGGACTGTTCCCATGAGGTAGAGGCTGGCTTAGTGTAAACTGGGGTAGCAAAGGGAGTGTCTGAAAGGATTCAGTGCTCCGTCCATCATCTACTTGTGTTTGCTTTACACACCGTTGACGTACACCTTTCTCCAGCAGAAAGCTATTGGTGTGCTCACCAGCAGGGCCATATCTTACAGACGCTTACAAGGATGAAATGCATACCTATTATCAGAGAGAAGGTTGTTAGCAGGGAGGACAGGCCCTGGAAAGAGCTTACTGTGAACACCTGTCACCAGAGGTCTCAGTGTAGAGGCCAGTCTCTCGGCACACAACCTACTTCACGCACCTGGCATCTGAGAGAGAGGTCTGAAAGGAGAGCCCAGTCCCTCACCAACTACTCACACTTATCATTACAGAAAGAGGTCTCAGCAGAGAGGTCAGTCCCTCCCCACATTCTACTATGCACACCTGTCGTTTAGGAGAGAGGTCCAAAAGGTGAGCCCAGTCACTCCCCATACCCTACTATACACACTTATTATTACAGGAAGAAGTCGCTGCAGAGAGACTAGTCCCTCTCCACAACCTATATTGCACTCCCATCATCTAAGAAACAGGTCTGAAAGAAGTGGGCAGTTCCTCCCCACACCTACTATGCACACCTGTCATCAGCTAAAGACGTCTAAAAGGATAGGCAGTCCCTCTTTACAACCTACAATCCACACCCATTGTTACAGAGAGAGGTCTCTCTCTGTAACGGTCCCACCACACACCCTACTCTGCATATCTGTGATCTGGAAGAGAGGTCTCATTGAAGAGGCGAGTCCCTCCTACTATTCACACTCATCATCCAAGAGTCATGTCTTATCTGAGAGGCTGGTTTCTTCTGCATTGTATGGGTCAGGAGTGTGGGGCCATATAGAAGGCCCTCCGCTCCAAAAAGACGAAAACAAGTTTTTAAAGAGATTGTTATGTGTCCCTCCTTCTGCCTCTGTACAACTAATCCATGATGAGGTAGGGATCGAGTATATCTCCGACTTAGCAGCCGTTCGGCCACTCTTATTGTGGCGTTCTATTTGGGCTAAACCGGAGACTTGATTCACTCAAGAGATTATTCTTGATTGTATAGGACTGGATCACTCATCACGCATTCAGTGGTTGAAATACATTCATTTCTGGTATAAAACCTTATTTGAAATTGATGTTCTTCTTGACCCCGAATTGGCAGTCGCAATCCCCCAAAAATAAATTAAGCAAACATTTTTAAACTTTAAAAAGAATGAGCGAGATAAGGTGCATGGTAAGCTAGCCACCGTGAAGTTCTACAAAGAATTTAACTTAAATCCGGGGCTTCAAACCTATCTGGCGAATGTGTCTCGTCCCTCCCATCAATTTGTGTTAACCCAAGTCAGACTGGGTATTGTACACCACCTTGTTGCATTCCCAAAACAGAAAATAAGATCTGACACTCCCTGCCTGTGTGACAACACTTCACGACAGAGCTGCTTTCATTTTCTACTTTTTTGTAAATGTTATCACTTTTTAAGGGTAAAGTATCTAAAGCCCATCTTTTTAAAATATAATACTCAATCTTCAAAGAGCGCTTTGATATTACTATCCTCCTTAGAGAATGTGGATATTTGCTTCTTTGTTGCTACATTTATTCTGAAATGTACAGCTGCCAGGAAGAGCATAATGCTGCTATAATTTTATATATTCCTGTCTGTACATACATTTCTTTGTTTGTTTTGTATATAGAATTTTAATCCTGCTTTATGGCCACAGTATGTAAATGATTGATTCTTTCTTCATATATCAAACTAATCTTCTCGTGTCCTCCGTGTCATATTTGATCACTTGTTTATTTGATTCTTGGACATAAAATGTACAGCTGCCAGGAATAGCACTTGGTGTGTTAAATATATTTATTCCTGTCTGTACATATATGACTTTTTATAGCTTTTTAACTATGGTCTATAATTTTTAACTATATATTGTTGTCCAGTGTATGTTTGTATATGTTCCCTTCCTTACTCCAGAGTATCTGAGTCATTTTTAGATATTATTACATATGCAATGAATTGTTTTTAGCTGTTTTGCTTGTATGATTTGTACTTTTCAAATCGAATAAAAGCTTATGACTTGACTTGAGAGGCTGGTCCCTTCATATACACTACTATGCATACTTGTCATTTGAGAGAGAGGTTTCGAAGGAGAGGGCAGTCCCTTCTGAAACCTAGGATGCACACCCATTACTCAAAAAAGGGGTCTCAGTGAAGAGGCAAGTCCCGCCCACATACAACTTTTTTTCTACAAGTATGTTGCGATCCCACGAGAGTCTCACAAGTATAGAGTGCAAGCTTCAGGGGTGAGGCTTGCCACATGAGATTCATGGGATCTTGCAAGACACTCGTGAAAGCTGCATGGAAAATTACTGGGCCTGCCATGAGGTGGTTTATGGTGCTGCAAGTGTCTCACAAGATCATATGGGGAGAAGTATAAAAAGGGCCAAGGATCAACCCGTAGTTAACATACTTATTACATGGTTGAAGAAATGCTATGATGTGATTGGATGCAGAACCAGAGATAGCTCAGGTTTGTCCCTGGTGCTTTGGAGGAAGAGGAAGTCTCTTTCAGATGTGCTCAGCAGCAGTGAATTTATGTGGAGCTGAAAAACACTTCTGTCTTCATCTGCATTCAAGAATGAGCTTCAAGTTCACATATTTCATATCATTTATAAACATTTTGTGAAGTGACAATAGTGTACTAATGTTGGTGAAATTATGCCACACAATGTTTACTGTGTGAAAAGCTGTTTGGTGAGGTGTAGATTTCTTAATATCGCTTTTGAGAGGTAGACATTAAAATGCAGAGAGATATCAGCAAGTATTGAAGGTTGTGTTGAAAAATGGAGTGCTGCAGCTGCATGTACTTACAAGAAAATGAAGCTGTGTTTCTCAAACTATAAAAGAAAGATTGTGTAATGTGTTAATACAAGCTTTGTTTTTATGTAAAGAAAAAACAACGGAACCCCAATATTTGAACCAGTGGTGGTTATTAGTATCTAAGAAAACAGTGGTTCATTTAGGGCTGGATCGGTCCCAACAAAACAAGAGCAGTTGGGTTTAAAACAGTGTTAATCAATAGGCTTGTACCAAAAAGGCATATATACAGGCATTTAACGTCGGGTGGAGCAATAGTGGTCAATTATTTCAATGTAGGCAGGGACACAGAAGGGCTTTTTTAACGTGTAGTATTTATTTTTCAACAATATTGCAACATATTTTCCAAGATTATAGTTCAAGTGCTCACAAAAAAGTGACAGCAAGCGTGATGTGGCAAGTGAGGGTGATGTCTAAAATATATACATCACATTGACAATAAAGATAGACTTATGAGTATAATTTAAACAATAAAAGGAGTTTCTTATTGTATAAGGTTGACGACGTTTCAATCTCACTGATTTGAGATCATCATCAGGACATGAAGTTGTGCGCATGAAGAATTAGGCAACCAGTGGGAAGCCGGTGCAAACGTATACCCCATATTAATTAGGGACGATTGACAGGATTGTTAATAGTTAATGTTCTTAATTTATATTGAACGTGCCACATGTACATTGTAAGTTGCCTGCACCAATGGAATAGATCCCTGAGGAGAAGGCAGTCATCTCGCAGTCGATGCTGCCATGGTTAACTTTGTTCTGCAGACCACTTTTGTCAGTCGCCGCAGTAAGAGACATGCAGCTGCTCTGTCTATAATCCTTCTCACTTGAAATATAATCTTGGAAAATACATTGCAATATTGTTGATAAATAAATACTGTACTTTGAAAAAGCCCTTCTGTGTCCCTGCCTACATTGAAATAACTGCCCACAATTGCTCTGCCCGGCATTAACTGACTCTGTATGCTTTTTTGGTACAGGCATATTGATTAACGTTGTTTTAAACCCAACTGCTATTGTTTGGTTGGGACTGATAAGGCCCTGTTTGAACCTCTGTTTTCTTAGAATAATAATGTTTTTATAAAACTCACTATAAATATACTTTAAACCTATGAGGTGGTTGAGTCCTTATATTGCTATTTCTAATGTGAAATAATGCGGTGAGTGTTAGAAAAGGTGTGTGAGAATGAATGTGTTACTTTATAAACTGTTATGATAGCTGGGTTCGTGGCATGTTATAATTAGATTTTGAAAATATTAAAATAGAGTGGTTGAGGGTGTGGAATAACAAGTTACTGGTGCTCTATATACAATATGATTGTGGGTGAAACAATGTAGTAAAGCTTAGACAGTATAGTGATCTATCACTGTTATCAATTACTGGCTTGTATGCAATTTTTATCTTTTTGGTTAATTTGTCTTTTATTAGTAGGAAAATGGAAACGTATTGTTGAGGAAAAGAATATTTGATTATATAAGCAGAAAAAAGAGCTTTTTTAAGACAAGCAGGATTATTGTGCTGTTCAGCAATACGTAACGCATCATGCACAGTGTATTCAGGTTGGAAAGATGGAAAGCATCAGAACAGTCGTCCAGTTCAGCAACATGAGCTAACTATGCATGGGCTATGCTTTGTGATCAATTTTTTAAAAAATTGTAATGTATATGTATGTTTCTTTGCAGAGACTATTTTGGTATCTGGCCTGCTATAAAGCGGTAGGAAACTGAGGACTCTTTGGCAGGTTAAGGTGGCTAAAATCCAGGATTTCATTTGCTACCTGCAAAAGAATCCATCAGGCAAATGAAGCAACAAGAGGGAGACATTCAGAGAACAATTATTGATTTGAATAAAATTATTTGTTTTGTTTGTTTTATAGTGGTTTTTAGTGTGTTAACATAGTTGTAGTTTTGTATTGTTGTTAAATTGCTGTGTTGTAATAAAAATATTTTAAGTATTTTTTTGTTTTCTTTGTTTAACACTTATTATACATTTCATTTTTAGTATAGTATTTCAATAATGACTAAAACTGGGAGTTCTCAACAGAGAGGTTACTCAATTTCTACTCTCCTATGGATATTCATCACAATGAAGAGAGGTATATGCAGAGAGAGCAGGCTCTACCCACAGCTTACTTTGCATATGTGTCTGAGCCGATGGATGTCATTATAGATGTCTGAAACTAATCACTAACAAAATATTGACAACCACAATATCGAGGTACAAAAATATTGCAACAATTATATCGAAGTCAAGAATATCGACATCCTATCTACATCATAGTTAGTACAAAAATATCGAGAGAAGAAAATACCATTGTCAAAAATATCATTGTCAAAAATATCATTTTTTTTAATGGTAAATGTAAATGTAAATGTAGAGTATTTATATAGCGCACTTCTACCCGGAGGCCTCGTAGCGCTGTATTCATACCGCTGTGGAACCCATCCTGGCTTTCCTGTGAAATGTCCACTCCTGGCCACCCCCAAGGTGAAGCCAGGCATCCACAGCGCTGCTGGGGCCATTGTGGAGATTAAGCAAGCTATTGCCCAGAGTCACAGAGTGGGACCCATGATTAGACTAGGCACCGAGGCGAGAATTATCAGGTCCAGGGAAATTGAGTCCAAGAGCTGCCGAGGCGGGAATTGAACCCTGGTCCCGGGCCAAACCTCTGCATCAGGGTCTGCCGCTCTAACCATTGAGCCACACTTCTCCACAATGTTAAAGAAATAATGTAAAATAAAGTAAATAATAAATTAAATTTAAAAAAACATAGTTAAAAAATATTTTCAAATGTTTAAAAATGATAACTAATACATGTAATATAAAAATAAATTAAACATATACATATTCACTGAAAAAAACATAGGTTTCAGGGGTGTTATAGTTAGCTGGACATTTCACTCACACAAAACCATTTACATTTATAGTTACTTGTACTCTCGCGCCAGCAATCCACCGGTGATGATGTCACATATTACAACATTCATGACATGGTCAGTGACATCACTGAAGACATCACTGATGACATCTCAAATGACATCACTGATGACATCATCCAGTGAATGTGGTTTGGTTCTTATTTAAATATGTATTGTATATACACCAATCTGCATATATTAGATAGTGACTAAACTGTATGAATATCGATATTACTTGGTCAGTTGTTGTGTAAACTACTGCATCAGTTAGTTACTAGCTGCGTGAAAGACTATATTAGTTATTGATTAGTTAACTGACTATTTGTCTAGGAGAGTGAATGTGTATGTGAATCGGTGAGGGATCTGTGACTGCCCAAAGATATGTGAATAATTAATTCAGTAGGTATATGACATTAAGACTACATGTTATAATAGTTGTTTGGGTGAGTGAATATATTATTGGGTGTGGTGATGTGCATATATATTTCTCAATGGGACATGTTCAGCAAAGTAGAAAAAAATTAACCGCATCGCTGCGGCGGTCATTTTTTTTACAAAAGCCGCGTTACATGACTAGTTCAGCTCATCATCCGCACACGCCCCCCGTGGCTGATGACGAGCTGAGCTTGTCATCAGCATCGAAGGGGTTAAAAGCAGTGTATGTGATTGTTGTTGTATATAAATAAGTATAGGTAAAACTTATTGATTGCATGAGTGACTATATAGATAACTGTATACTTGTAATAGTGATTTGAAAACACACTAAGTATGAGTTACTATCTATATGAATAAATGAAATATAAGTGTGGAGCTGACTAAATGTAAGTATGATCCATTGTTTGCATAAGTGAGTAGGATGACTGCATAAGTGAATAGGATGTGTGCTGGTGGATAATGTCGATATAAGTGTATAAGTATATTTGATAGTGTTCTATTGATCATTGACAGCAAGTATGATTGGATCTATAGGTAAGTGATTAGATGTGTTTGTAGATCTAGGAATCACTAAGTGGGTTTTTAGATATTTGTATTGCTGTGTCAATGGATTCAAATAGGGTACTCTGTGTTTTACAGTGAGTGATGAAAGGTTATACTAGTGTTTGATGAGGTGTATCTGATTGTCACATGGATAATGTCATCAGTGATGTCATTTGAGATGTCATCAGTGACGTCATTAGTGATGTCACTGACCATGTCATGAATGATATAATATGTGACATCATCACCAGTGGATTGCGGGCGCGAGAGTTACAGAGTGCGGACAGCAGGGTTCACAACTTGAATTCAGCTTTGAATCTATACTACGAACAGCATGAAATTTTGCCTTGATTTTTTTGAGGTAGAGATAATTGTACTTTATGTCCTCAGATTTTGTTAAAATATACGACAAAAAGAATTTCTTGATGTCAGTGATGACTGCCTTTGATCTACATTGTGAGGGCTCACGATTCAGTTAGAATGGAGATTGTACTTAATGCATTCCAGTAGACAAGAGACATTATGGAAAGGGGCGACCACTCGGTCCCCCCGAACGTATGGCAGAGTGCCTCGATCCCCCCGGGAAGCCATTTTTGGGCGGGAGGCGCGTCTCGGCTGGTATGCCCGAAGCGGCGTAGCCGGGGCGCGCTTTTTTCCCGCCCAAGAGTGGGCTGGCCTAGACACTGACGCGGCCGGCCACGCCCTCGGGGCAGGCAGGGGCGGGTTTACGCCCGCCCTGAAGATGGATAAAAAGGGACGCAAGACCAGAAGACATCCTCTTGTTCCTGTGCTCTGAAGCTGCACCTCCTCGCTGCACGTGAGCTCGAGACGGAACGAAGAGCCAATTTTGAGCGTTTTAATCGTTCTTGTTTGTTTTACAGTTACTTTGTTGGAGAATGCCGAAGAAGGTGGGAAAACGCATGACTACTGACCAGATGCTGCGTGTTCTCATGAAGGAGATGTCCGAGCTAAAGAAGCGGGTGGACAAGAACGAGGAAGGGGGACCAAAACGTCCTTTGGCGGGAGCAGCCCCGGGAGGGAAAAACAAGAGGCCCAGGAGGGGAGCAGCGGGTGAAGACATCCCGGGTCCCAGTGCCCCGCTCGAGGCACCAACTCCCGTGCCGGAGGAGGGGAATCCGATTCCCGTTGTGGTCACCCCCGTGTCCGAGGATGATATGCCGCCTGAGCTGGCAGCACAGTTGGCAGCGTGGTTGGGTAAAGGTAACGAGGGCGCCGCGGCTGTCGATGCGCAGGCGCTGATAAAGCAATTGTGTGAGAAACGGGAAGCAGCCAAGGTGTCCGTGCCGGCTGCAGTAGGGGACAAGACACCAGGGACGATTGCGACCACAGAGGCAGCGTCAGGTGCAGGTAAGCGGCCATTGCCGATTGCGAGGGATGAGTCAACACCCTCTCGGAGAGAAAAGTTGGGGCAACATGTTCCTTTGGCAATTAAGGAAAAGATTTGGGCGGGGGAGTATGTGAACATTTTCTCATTGCTTGTTGATCATTATGAGGTAGAGCATGTAAAGAGTCAGAAGGATCTCATGCATCCGAGTGTTTGGCGTGCAAAAATGGCCGCCTTTAAAGTTAATGAGAATATCGGCAATTGGGGCAATGCTTGGGGAATCTTTACATCAATCTTGGGGGAACGTAGGCCTGAGTTGCTTTCCGAGTTTCCAATCTATCAATCGCGAATCATGGGGTACTCGACATCGCACCAGGGTAATCATTGGTTCTGTTACGATAATCTTTTCAGAAAGGAAAAGGAGCATAATAAAAGTTTAACCTGGGATTGTTATGATTCCTTGACTTGGGATAAAATGAAGGAGTCAGGAATGTTGAAAATGCCGTTGGTGGGAAGTAATGTTGGCGAATCCTCCCGGCAATATGCGGGGACGCCCTTTCGATCAGGTACGGGTGCCGACGATTACTCGAAACCGGCCGGCAATACTGGAAAAAGGGGTTTCTGCTTTAATTTCAACAGAGGTAAATGTTCTAGACCCCAGGGATCGTGTAAATTCAAACATGAATGTAGTGGTTGCGGGTCGTCCCATCCTGAGTCCTCGTGCAGAGCCAGAACGGGTGATAATGGGGGGAGAGGAGGTGCCAAACAGGTCTAATATAGTCCGAGGGGCGCCTTTACCTACCCCGATTGATACCCTGGCGATGATTCCCTGGCTCAGTGAATACCCGGATCGTACTTCTGCTGGGGTGCTGCGGAACGGTTTTTCGTATGGTTTCCGCATCCCGGTAGGGGACTTTCAGGGTGTGGGGAAGTGCAAAAATCAACTATCCGTCCTGCAGCATACGCCCGTAGTTCAGGATAAGATCCGTAAAGAGGTTGCACGAGGTCGGGTCGCCGGCCCGTTCAGTATACCTCCGGTTCGGAATTTTGTTTGTTCTCCCTTAGGGGTAGTCCCCAAGAAAGACCCCGGTGAGTTCCGACTGATTCATAATTTATCAGCTCCACGAGGTCTTTCCGTAAATGATGCAATCGATCCAGAAGTGTGTTCGGTGCGGTACGCATCCTTCGATGAGGCCGTAGCCATTTTGAATCGCCTGGGGCCCGGGGCGCTGATGGCGAAGTCAGATATCGAGTCAGCGTTCCGATTGCTCCCGGTACACCCAGACGACCAGCGTCTCCTAGGATTCATGTTTCAGGGTTGTTATTACATGGATAGGTGTATGCCAATGGGGTGCTCTATATCCTGTGCTTATTTCGAGAAATTCAGTAGTTTTCTACAATGGGTCTTCACAAAGAAAACAGGTTTCCAATATGTAATGCACTACCTTGATGATTTTCTGTTTCTTGGGGCAGCCGGGGATCTTGAATGTGGCCGGGCCTTGGCCGAATTTTGTGTGTTAATGAAACAGTTTGGTGTGCCATTGGCGCCGGGTAAAACAGTGGGTCCTACGACTTGCCTCGAGTTTCTGGGGATCGAGTTGGACTCCATTGAGGGTTGTTTCCGTTTGCCAGCTGAGAAAGTGTTGAAGTTCAGGGCTGCGCTGCAAGTGTGTATAAATGCATCGAAAGTTACGCTGCAACAATTACAGCAGTTGGTGGGACAGTTGAATTTTGCCCTGAGGGTAATACCAATGGCCCGCCCCTTTTCCCGTTCAATTGCCCAAGCGATGGTCGGCCTTAAAGAGTGCCATCATCGCACGAGACTATCGGCCGAGATCCGCCAGGACATGCGTATTTGGTTAGCATTTCTGGCGGACTTCAATGGTAGAATCATCTGGAATAAACCAGCCGTGTCCTCTGAAGAGCTGGGGCTATGGACAGATTCAGCAGGAAGCATAGGTTTTGGCGCCATCTTCGGCACAAAATGGTCGGCACAAAAATGGCCGACATGGTGGCATGAGAATGGTCTGACGAGTAATATTGCTTTCCTGGAACTGTTTCCCATCTTGGTGGCCTTGAGAACATGGCCCGATGGGTTCAAAGATCACTCTGTCATATTTTGGTCTGACAATATGACCGTGGTCGAGTGTATCAATAGTCAGGCAGCACGTTGTAAACTGATTTTAAGACTGCTTAAGGAAATTGTTTTACTGTGTATGCAATTGAACGTGCTATTCAGAGCAAAGCATGTTCCAGGGGTGATAAATCAGGCGGCTGACGCACTGTCTCGTTTTCAAATACAGGCTTTCTCGGGTTTCCTCCCCTCAGCGGACCCAGAGCCGGCACCCTTTCCCGAAGCTCTCTGGTCTCTCGGTGCCCCGAACTTCGTCACCTCGTGGGAGAGAGTCTAGCACCAAGGACGAGGAAGGCATACGAAGGGGCGTTTCGGGCCTATTTAGCCTTTTTGGGGACTGATAGAGAGCGGCTTTGGGGTCACGAGGAATGGGTAGTGAATTTCCTGATGTCCTTACGTAGGGCTGGGAAATCGGTGGCTACGGCCCAGAGGCATCGTGCTGCCATTTCCTTTGTTGCCAGAGCACACGCTATCCGGGACCCGACAGCGTCTTTCGTTGTACAGAAAGCGCTGCGTGGGTGGCAACGCCTTGAGGGTCGCAGAGTAGATGAAAGGCGCCCGATAGGTTTGGATAGATTGTCCCAGTTGTTGGCCACACTCCCGGCCACATGTTCATCTCAGTTTGAGGCGGTGCTGTTCCGAGCTGCTTTTACGCTAGCATTTCACGGGGCAATGCGGGTAAGAGAACTAGTTGCAAGGAACAAACTGGATGTGGCAGGGGGTTTGTGCCAAGAACACGTTCAGATCAGGGGAGAAACAATGACTGTCTCCTTTGTAAAGTCCAAGACTGATCAAGACGGGATGGGTGACTGCGTCATCATACGCAGGATTCCTGGGTCCTCCATGTGTCCGGTAAAGTGTTTAGAGGATTACCTAGCACGAAGGGTGGCATCATGGGGGGGGACTTTGTTGAGACACGCTGACGCCACCCCACTGACGAAATTTCAGTTTCAGCGGGTGCTTGCGATGTCAATTGCCGCTGCGGGCTTGAACCCGGGCGAATTTGGGACCCATTCCTTTCGGATAGGGGCTGCTACGGAAGCTACAGCCAGGGGTCTTAATATTGAGCAAGTGAAACGAGTGGGGCGTTGGTCCTCCAATTGTTATAAAAGATACGTGCGGTTGCACATGTTGTGAAGCTGTAATAATGTACTCACGCTTCTTGTTTTTGTTTGGTTTTCAGTTACGCAAGCCTACGAGGCGGGGCGGACTATGCAGTCGACCCTACACCGGGCCAGCGGTCAGACATCACCGGCTGTGAAAAAGGAGGTGTGGGTCGTGGGCCACTCATACGTGAGGCGTGCCGCAGACGTATTCAAAGCAGGTGACATGATTCACGTAGCTGGGGAATACGGGTACAGGATGTCCTTCTACGGAAGGGGCGGTCTCTGTATTGACCAGTTTCAAACATTTTTCGAGGGTTTGTTAGGGCGGACAAGGTCACCGCCGTCTATAGTTATAGTACATGTTGGGGGCAATGATTTGGTCACCATCGGTAGACGACTACTCCTGGAGGCAATGCTTTCCACGGTAAGTTGGTTGGCGAGGAGAGTTCCGGGGTGCACGATTGCATGGTCCCATTTGATTCCACGAAAGGTGTGGCGGGGGGCTATCTCTATTCCTGCTTTGAACCATTCTGTTAGAAAGCTTAACAATAAAGTGAGTAGGTTGTTCCGTTCCAGGACATTGCATTCTATTTCGCATAGCTGTATTAATGATGACAGTATGTATTTGGGGGATGGTGTGCATTTGTCTTGGGTGGGGAATGAGTTACTCTTAGGAGATTTCTTAGCATGGTTAAAATCGTTGAAACATGACCTTTAGGTAGGAGTTTTGTGGGGGGTCCGGATAGCCGGTCAACTATCCGACCTGTGGCGGTAAGGTCATGATCGGTGAGCACTAATTGGAAGATCCCTATGAGTGGGCGTCACCCAACACGGATGGGAGCGCTCGGGGGAGGTGGCCTTTGGCCCCTCAACGGGGAGGCGGTCCCTTCTAAGGATGGGTCGCCGAAAGAAGAGGAAAGGCGGTCAAGGCCCCTTCCTGTGTAGGAGGGGTTACAGCCCCCTCCTGGGGAATTTCCCGGGGCCAGTGACATCTGCGACGGCAGATGCGGTAAGTTGTGTGGGGTTGGGGGGAGGTCTACGATACCTTCTAGATACCTCACACGAGTCTTCGAACGACCTTTAACTGGCGTCGAGTTGATAGGTGCCCCCGTCAAGTCAAGGGAAATTGGTAGTAGTTGCACTTGAGTACGCCTCAGTGCTGTCGCCCCTCCCAAGTGGGGGGGTATGTCTGGTTAGGGATCTTGACACCGGTTACGACCTTGCCGTTGGCCCTTAAACGTTAGGATGTACAATTTCAATATTTCAAGAAAATGTTTTGTAGGATGTTAGTTCGGCTAGGAGAACCTCTGTATTAGAGAATCTGTTAAGGTTAGCCAAACATCGCAATGTGGTATGAAATTGTACATTAATATGAAAATGTTTAATGTTTTAATTTTTTGTTTTAATAAATACGGCCGGGAGGGTCACTCCCTCCCACTTCCAAAAACTTCAAGAACTGTTTCCGGTTTCCCTCCTTTGGGGATTGTGTTGAGAGGGGGTGGCGGGTATCTCAGCCATATGGAAAGGGGCGACCACTCGGTCCCCCCGAACGTATGGCAGAGTGCCTCGATCCCCCCGGGAAGCCATTTTTGGGCGGGAGGCGCGTCTCGGCTGGTATCCCCGAAGCGGCGTAGCCGGGGCGCGCTTTTTTCCCGCCCAAGAGTGGGCTGGCCTAGACACTGACGCGGCCGGCCACGCCCTCGGGGCAGGCAGGGGCGGGTTTACGCCCGCCCTGAAGATGGATAAAAAGGGACGCAAGACCAGAAGACATCCTCTTGTTCCTGTGCTCTGAAGCTGCACCTCCTCGCTGCACGTGAGCTCGAGACGGAACGAAGAGCCAATTTTGACCCACCCAGCAGCCCCTGAAGACAGCCAGTTGTTTTAATAAAATTGATCGATAATTCTATTTCGTTTACAGGTTGTTTTAGTGTTGTGTTGATGTTGATGTGTAATAAAGATTGGTCTAATTTTACAAGTTTGGTGATTAAAGAAATTCGGATTTAAGGTCCATTTATAAACAGGCTTTTTCGGTCATAGTGGCCAATGTAGTTTCGTTTAGTTAGCATTTGTCGTATTTATTTTGGTCGGGCGGTAAGGTCATGATCGGTGAGCACTAATTGGAAGATCCCTATGAGTGGGCGTCACCCAACACGGATGGGAGCGCTCGGGGGAGGTGGCCTTTGGCCCCTCAACGGGGAGGCGGTCCCTTCTAAGGATGGGTCGCCGAAAGAAGAGGAAAGGCGGTCAAGGCCCCTTCCTGTGTAGGAGGGGTTACAGCCCCCTCCTGGGGAATTTCCCGGGGCCAGTGACATCTGCGACGGCAGATGCGGTAAGTTGTGTGGGGTTGGGGGGAGGTCTACGATACCTTCTAGATACCTCACACGAGTCTTCGAACGACCTTTAACTGGCGTCGAGTTGATAGGTGCCCCCGTCAAGTCAAGGGAAATTGGTAGTAGTTGCACTTGAGTACGCCTCAGTGCTGTCGCCCCTCCCAAGTGGGGGGGGTATGTCTGGTTAGGGATCTTGACACCGGTTACGACCTTGCCGTTGGCCCTTAAACGTTAGGATGTACAATTTCAATATTTCAAGAAAATGTTTTGTAGGATGTTAGTTCGGCTAGGAGAACCTCTGTATTAGAGAATCTGTTAAGGTTAGCCAAACATCGCAATGTGGTATGAAATTGTACATTAATATGAAAATGTTTAATGTTTTAATTTTTTGTTTTAATAAATACGGCCGGGAGGGTCACTCCCTCCCACTTCCAAAAACTTCAAGAACTGTTTCCGGTTTCCCTCCTTTGGGGATTGTGTTGAGAGGGGGTGGCGGGTATCTCAGCCATATGCCACTGCGACCCCTCCGAACCACGAATCATCACAGAGTGAACACACACTGAGTTCTATCGGTTCCACTAATTCACTGCACCACAGGTCATCTCTCCCTAGCCTTATTAACCCCTTCAATGCTCATGACGAGCTCAGCTCGTCATGAGGTACACCTCTCGTACACTCATGACGAGCTGAGCTCATCATGAACAATGGGAATCTATTTTGGTAAGCGCACAGGATAAATCTGCACTGCACCGATGGTGTTAAGACAGAATTCATGAGGCAAAAAACATTGCTCCCAGTGCAGCCTCCCTGCACTACGCTTTATGGCAGGATACGTACAAGCTCAGTACCAAAGTTAGTACAGACTCAGTGTACCATAAATCATCGCAAAGAAGGGTGAACAGTGTTATGTCATGGTGAGACATACTGTCCCTTTTAAATGTCCCTAAAATATACATATTTTAATAATATATTCTATATACGTTCTATCTTTCATTTCAATCAATATTGCAGATGATGCAGTCCACCCTAACACCTACATTGCGGACAGCAGGATTTACAACTTGAATTCAGTTTTTGATCTACACTATAGACAGTAGAGAATTCATCATTCATTTACTTAATGCAGAGACAATTATTCTGTATGTATTCAGAATTTCTTTAAATAAGTGAAAAAAAGCATTCTTCTATAACTGTGCTGACTAGTGGCTTCGGAGGTTCTTCGATTTCTGACTTTGTCCCGTATTTAGCCGCCATTTTGTGTCTCACCGCCATTTTGTGTTGCCCTCACTCAGGCAGCACGGCGGACGGTGTGTTTTTGCTTTTCCCAGCTGCTACGTGTCTTTTCTGTCAAAGAGTAACTCCTTTGCCCTTGTTTATGAAACTGAGGTCAGGGTCTGGCCGAGTTTGTTAATCCATGTCTGGGTTGACTGATCCCCGTCTCGGCTGGCTATTTGCCTTCTTCTATTCTTTCCCTACATTATCTTATCCGACTGGCCTTCGCTATTCTCTCCTTGTATTCTCCTGTTACACAACTATCCTTTGAGGCACACAAATATGTCCTGCCCCCTGCAAATTAGATTGTTGGCACTAGTACGGATGAATTTGTTGGGAGGGGTAACACACAGGGCGTATCTGAGCGAGAGGGGCGTATTTGAGACATCTGATAGCTTGTTTTCCAACTTTTTCTATTAGTTCGTTTTGTATGTGTAAGGAATAAACTCTGTGAATGTGTTCCCTATAAAAGATTGTGCACCACGGATTGAAGTGGCAGTCTCCTCAGAACCCACCTTGTGTGTAACTTCTGGGATAACTGTGCTTGGCTGCAGCTAATAAACATGGTTTCCATGCTCAACAGAGTGTCTCATTTCTCGGTTCGACAAGGCAGGTTAACTCGGGGATTTAAGGTGTGCCCTGCGCCGCCAGGCCCATAAGGCCCAGTTCTCCACTTCGATGTACACTGCGGACAGAAGGATTCACAACTTGAATTCAGCTTTCTATCTACACTACAGACATTAAGGAATTTAGCCTTGATATGTTTAAGGTGCAAACAAAATATTCCTATGGCACTGCTAGTATGCACAAGCACCTTTAAACCCTGCAGCCTGTGAACTATGCTCACAAAGAATGTAGAAGACTGTGCCTAAATGTACCTCCACCACCAGTAATACACCTCTAGGGCATCACCTTCAACTTCGCCACCAGACATACGTCCCCATTTTGAGAAAGTTAGAATGCACTGCGTGAAATGCGATTGTTTAATTTGTTATGGGAAGCGCTCACTAGACCTAGTTTGCAGAGCAATTGATAACCATTGATAGTAGTTTTTTCCCATCAAAGTTCATACAGTCTAGTATACATCAGTCAATGCTTTGAGTACAGACCGCTAGTACCACGCATCATTGCAGGGTGAGCACACATTGAGTACCAGACGTACCACTAACTCAATGCACCATAAATAATCCCCGCATGGCTTTATTAAGGCAAAAGTCAGTTGCCAAAAGACATGCTTACAAGTGCACGATGCTTGAACCACGTATCATCGCAGACTTTACATAAACCGCCCCTACCTCAGTGTACCACAACTCATGAACCCTTTATGAGAGAATCTACTGTGTATAATTTCACATACATTGCTCCTACCTTTGTACAGCAGAAGTCATAAACCGTTTATGATTGAATATCTGTGTATGATATTATGATGACTATTCTATTTGTTAGCAACCGCAACATAATAAAATGGAGTCGAGCAAACTTCAACTATCTATCTGTGTCTGTATACTTATTATATTTGTAAAATGCTGCTCCTGCGCCCTAACACATTGTATTGTGCTGTAAATAGCGTATGCAACCATCTTACCTCTGCAATAACAAAAACTTTGATTATATAACTTTATCTTGCTCATTCTACAAATACGAACATACAAAGTGGATCATTACAATACTGCAAAGAAACTGTATAGTCAAGTTATAAAGTGTGAAGTCGACCAAAAAACAATATCAGCAATTTACTTGAGCACCGTATTTACAGTACGTTTTCAGGCACTCGTTGATTACGTCATGGATGTGGATGCAATTCCGATCCTCGAACAATGATTTCCAGCACCAAGTTCGCCAGTATACCTCAATTACCACATATATATATATATATATATATATTATCTGTCCTTCATGTGCTAAAAACTGCAACTTAAACTTCTCACAGCCCTGTATTATAACAGCTACAACACTCCACTGAATGTACAACAAGCATTCATATTCGCAAAAATACGTCATGTCCACCATCTTTTATGTTTGCATCTATGGATGAATATAGGGTCACTGATACCCCGTTTCTTCCATGTTAGCCATATTGGAAAACTTTACAGACATAACAACACATTTGTGTGTAAGACCCGGGTGACAGCAGCACTACAACACGGACACCCAAATCAGTAGATTTTTCATATAACTCACGACGGAACCACACCCATAGCTCTGGAATCATTGTTCACAGCCTCGCGCAGCGCTGGCATACGTCAGTCCAACCCACACAACAATGCAACATGGCCCAGGTCTAGTTGAGAGAACGGCACACACACACTCCATCATGGCTGGTATACACCCATACCACACCCATCCAGCACATGAGTCACTACACACGTGACCCTACCAATAAAGAAGATTTTAGAGTTGCTCCCATCGCAAGCGCTCTGATGGCCCATCCTAGTGGTTTTGATGCCTCATGAAGGCCCGCACCACAGAGCAGAGGGGCCAACCACTACGTCCGTGGCCTCTTTGGTCACTGAGTTAGTGGTACAGCAAAGACTGACCGGGTGATAAACCTGCGATGATGATGACAGCATGAGTATGTTGTTAGCCATAGCGATAATATCAAGATTCAACACCATATGTTACACTTCTTGGTTGCAGAGCAGGACTGCACGATGTAGAAGGTGCCCTGTCCAAGAAAAGATGAGCAGTCAAGCCTGGGTGCCCAGCGGAGAGAGTAGATGGGGTGCAGCAGACTGGATTAAAAATGGTGAGGCAGCGATTTAGGGGTACGCAGTCGTATATACCGCATATACGCATTTGTATTTTTTTTCCAATAGCAGGAAAGCTTTTATGATCAGTCAAATGTCCGTCGCTTGTGATGATCGAAAGCACATGTATCACTGTGCACCATTTGCTTTTACAACCGGATAAAAAACATTACTACTATAGTAATTTTACAAAAATCGAGGCCTATTAAACAAGTTGGAACTGTACGAATAGTTCTTTTTTAAATGCGGAAGGGAAGGTGTGTGAAAGGACGATGTAATTCTACTCCACAATAAGATAGTAACAATTACCAATCATAACATCTCTCTTTTACTATCTTTTAGATGTAAAGCTTCAGGGTGCATTATGTCCCGGTACGTGGTGAAAGACACACCGGTGACAGAAAGGTGAACTACAAATATTCTTTTCAGTCACTCTTTCACTTCCTCTCTCGTTTGATAAAGAAATGACACACAATATTAACTTCCTTTTATCTTACAGGTTGTGTTTCACAAATTGGCATCCCCCCAACACCTCCAAAGCTCAACGTTCGAAGATTCTGCAAAGATGCGTGGCCATTGTAACAACAACTGAGAAGGCTGCTTCGACACGTGGTGCACTCTCTCTGAATCATGCCAATGACACAAGGTGAGCAAATAAGTTTGTTTCCGAAGCAATGAGAAGTCACCTGTGTGCGGAGAGAGTGGGTAGTGTGCTGCAGTTTGACTGCGTATGAATGTACAATTACCTCCGGGCATTGGGAGTGGATAGGTTGCAACAGCCCGAGGGGCAGATTAACAAGCCCCTTGCACCACATTTGCATCATTTTTAACATGGGAAAAGGGACGCAAAAGTGGCGCAAGGAGCTTATAAAACTGCCCCTGAGTGCACAAGAACAAGCACTCACTTCAGAACTCTGGGAATCAATGGGATGCAACAGTCTGGGTACGCAGTAATGAGAACTCACCACTATGCAGTGGTAGTGCATAAAGTATAGTACTTTGGAAGAAAAACATCACACAAACACCTCCTTGCAGTGGAAGTTGATGAAATACAATATCCTGAGTGTACAAAGACATAAAGTAAAAATATACTTATGCAGTTGTATGTACTATGCTACTACTAACTCTATACTATCCTTCAGATCACTAAACTGGAGGGTGCACTATGAACCGGCATGTGCTTGAACACACAACAAAGGCAAAACGGTGAGCTACAAAGGTTTTCTCCAGTATTAACTGCTCCATCTATTACTTTCTCTCTCTCACACTTTTAATGTTGTTTTTTCTCTCTTTCTCTCTCTCACTCTCTCACATTGTTTCTCTTTCTCTTTTAAAGTTATGGACGATCCTGTCCACTCTGCTAATAAAAGAATCAAGGCTGAATTTAATACAGTCTGCAGTGTAGATCTAAAGCTGAGTTGAAGCTGTGAACTCTGTTCGCTACAGTGTTTACACAAGGTAAGCAGACCATCCTAGATACACAATTCCTCCGATTAAATGCATTCCAAATAAAGAATATTGTCCTGTATAATGACGTGATCTCTCACCTAATTCTGTCTCATCTCTGAATCATTTTAAAGACCTGTGGCTCCATACTGTAAATCCGACGCAGTAGGCACTTCCGTACAGACACCTCTTCAATGCGGGCTATAAGAGAGGTGGAATGTATCAGGAACACTACAGACATGCAAATTAACAAATATTGCCAAGTGTTACCTTAATTTTTTATTGTGGATCTCACTCAGTCACATCGATCTAATTTTAAACACTTATTTTCATTTTTGTTTTGCAGAATACCTACCCTCTTGCATTGGAGTCCATCGAACATTTTGTTTATTATATTGTTATGTTAAAGTTATGTTTCTAGTTATTTATTATATTGTTATTTCAAAGTTACGTTTCTAGTTATTTATTGTTGTTTTAATAATAGTTAATTTTAAAAAGTATATACGTCTTCTTTTTCTGACATTTAACTAGTATTTAGTGTGACACAGCGACCCAGGCTGTGCAACTACTCGCCTCATTTTAATTAAAATTGCTAAGCTGATCAATAGCTTTTAAAGCGGCTCTCCGCTTCTTTTATATTTGCTTCGTGTGTTTTAACATTGTATTTGTAATTCTATCACGTCTCAGTGCTTTACCATTCTCGCGCTTAGCGAGTGCTGCCTACCTGATTCTTCACGCTCCAGACCCCGGTCCGCCTCGGCTGAGTGCCGCTTGTGCGGAGGGTCGCTTGCAGAGCGCCGTTGACCCGCCTCATTTCCCCACTTCCGCCCTGCCTTACACAGTGCAGGTCAGCGGGCTAGTGGTTGTTGATCATCGTGTATAAATTCTTGTGCATTGTGGGTCTCCATTGATAGACACAGCGACCCAGGCTGTGCAACTACTCGCCTCATTTTAATTAAAATTGCTAAGCTGATCAATAGCTTTTAAAGCGGCTCTCCGCTTCTTTTATATTTGCTTCGTGTGTTTTAACATTGTATTTGTAATTCTATCACGTCTCAGTGCTTTACCATTCTCGCGCTTAGCGAGTGCTGCCTACCTGATTCTTCACGCTCCAGACCCCGGTCCGCCTCGGCTGAGTGCCGCTTGTGCGGAGGGTCGCTTGCAGAGCGCCGTTGACCCGCCTCATTTCCCCACTTCCGCCCTGCCTTACACAGTGCAGGTCAGCGGGCTAGTGGTTGTTGATCATCGTGTATAAATTCTTGTGCATTGTGGGTCTCCATTGATAGACACAGCGACCCAGGCTGTGCAACTACTCGCCTCATTTTAATTAAAATTGCTAAGCTGATCAATAGCTTTTAAAGCGGCTCTCCGCTTCTTTTATATTTGCTTCGTGTGTTTTAACATTGTATTTGTAATTCTATCACGTCTCAGTGCTTTACCATTCTCGCGCTTAGCGAGTGCTGCCTACCTGATTCTTCACGCTCCAGACCCCGGTCCGCCTCGGCTGAGTGCCGCTTGTGCGGAGGGTCGCTTGCAGAGCGCCGTTGACCCGCCTCATTTCCCCACTTCCGCCCTGCCTTACACAGTGCAGGTCAGCGGGCTAGTGGTTAAACGCCCCTCCCACATAAAATGCCGGAATGGCGGAAGCGCAGCGGACGAGCGCAGCGGGAGCGCCGACGTCGCGCCGAAGTCAAGCCTAAGTCCTGCCCGTCTGCGCCCGTCCGCGCCGGGTCGCGCTCAGCGGCATTCCACCCTGCCCCCACGCTCCGCTATTCCTCAGCGGACCTATGCTCTCTACAACACCCTGTACCGCTGCCCCCTGAGGCTGTCAGGAGGGTTGAGGAATGCAGTATTTCTATATTCCCCTGCTCGGCGCTTCCTTCCCCGCCTGATCCCGCACCTTCTGATTCCCTTTCCCCCACTCCCACTATCACCACCCTAAAGATCCTTTACCTTAATACGCGCTCTATGGTGAAACATCAACTCGAGATTTTCCACCTACTAGATGACACCAAGGCAGACATTCTCTTCCTGTCAGAGACCTGGCTGACGGAAGACTCTGTACCCGATATTCTCGCCGCTCTCCCCAACGGCTACTACATCCTGCATGTCAATCGCCCCGGAGGGCAAGTTGGCGGCGGGGTTGCTGCTATCATTCGCAAAGAACATGCCTTTTCCATGCTAGATTGCACCCCTATCCCTCACTCCCAAACCCTTGTCATTTTGCTTCGCTCACCCTCTACCTCCCTTGTCTGTGTTCTCATGTACAGACCTCCCACTTATATGCCCTCCTTTGCTTCTTTAGTTGGGGAACTCTTTTCCCAGCTCCTTATAAACCACTCCAAGATTCTTATTTTGGGTGATTTTAATTATTGGCCTTCTGATCCCCAAGAGAGCCGCCTGTCAGAACTGTTTACAGAAACTCTTACTAGCTTGAATTATCAGCAGCTGATCTTCACTCCCACTCACTGTAAGGGCCACATACTTGACCAGGTCTGGTCGGCTAATCTTGACTCTTCGCCCCCCCTGGTCACTCCCTGCACCTGGTCCGACCATTATCTTGTTTCCTTTTCGGTCAACCTGCCCAGCTTTCATCGTCCTCTGCGCCCTGCTGGCACCATGGCCCGTAATTGGAAGAATGCCAACATGACTACTCTCCATTCGCTTCTGGCAGCTTCAACCCCTTCTGTTCTTGAATCGGTTTCCCTCCAAGCTTCTACTCTTGAGTGTTGGCTGAAGGCAGCTGCCGATGTTGTAGCCCCTTCTAAGCCCATTAAAATCTCCCGCCCCCACGACGCTCAGCGTTGGTTCTCGGACCAGCTTAAATTGGATAAGCTGGCCCTTCGCCAGGCTGAGCGTCGTTGGCGCCAGAAGTACGACCCCGTACTCAAGATTGAATTCACCACTCTATTAAATAAATACAAATCTTCTATTCTAGAGGCCAAGACCTCCTACTTTTCAAGCAGGATCCTGGAGTCGGCTTCAAAAGCTAAGGACATCTTCTCTATTGTCAATGAGCTCTCCCTCCCTGATCGTATCACCCTCCCGCCTGCTCCCACCCAGGCTTTGTGCGATGAGCTCAACTCTTTTTTTCTAGACAAGATTTCTACAATTAAAAATAACATTCTCCCGCCTACTTCCTCCAACTCTTTCCTTCTCCCTTCTGAAAATGCTCAGACCTTCCACACCTTCCCTCCCATTTCTACCACGGAATTTCATAGCCTCCTCCACAAAGTTAGCTCTGGCTCCCCCAGGGATTGCTGCCCTCCTCACATCTTCAAAGAAATTTTTGGGCGTTGCCCTGATCCTGCCCTGGCTCTCCTCAACTCTTCGCTGACATCAGGGGTTGTTCCTGAGGCTTTTAAGCAGGCCATTGTGTTACCTATCCTGAAGAAGCCTAGCGCAGACCCTCTGGTGATGAGTAACTACCGACCTATCTCTCTCCTCCCCTTTTTGGGAAAGATCTTGGAGACATATGTTACCAAGTGCCTCAGCTCCTTTATGGAAACTTCCTCCTTCTTGGACCCTCATCAGGCTGGCTTTCGCCCACTACATTCTACAGAGATGGTGATTGCTGCAGTGATGGACACTCTTAGAACCGGCGCCGACAATAACATCCCCCAGGCTCTTGTCTTGTTAGATCTGTCGGCGGCTTTTGACACGGTCGATCATACCATCCTGATCGACCGTGTCAACAACGCCGGCATCCGTGGGACCGCCCTTGAGTGGGTTCGTTCTTTCTTACACGGCCGCTCCCAGGCTGTCCACCTCTCTACTTTCTCTGCCCCTTTCTCTCCCCTCACCTGTGTTGTCCCCCAAGGCTCAGCCCTCTCCCCGCTCCTCTTCAATTTATACATGCAACCACTTCTGGCGTCCCTTCGTCACTCCCCTGCCACCATTTACAATTATGCAGATGATCTGCAATTGATCTTTCCCCTGGACACTTCCCCCACCTCCGGTCTTAACATCCAAACTACAATGTTACATATTTCTGACTGGATGGCTCATAGCCAACTTAAGTTGAATCCGTCCAAAACGGAACTCGTTCTGGTGGGCGGCTCCACTAACCCCTGGAATGACAACTTTTGGCCATCTTCCCTTGGCGCCCCCCCTCGTCCAGTCAGTACCGTGAAAAGTCTAGGAGTGATCATCTCGGAGGATTTATCTATGAAATCTCAGATCTCTGCAGTCACATCATCCTGCTTCTTCCAGCTGCGCAGGATTCGCAAGATCTGTAGATTCTTAACCAGAGAGGCACTCATTCTTACCATCTTGGCCCTGGTCATTTCCAGGGTGGACTTTTCTAACATCTTGTATGCAGGGATTCCCGCCTACCAGCTTCAAAAACTCCAGCTAATCCAGAACCAGGCGGCCCGCCTGGTGTTTCGTCAACCTAAACACCAGCATGTCTCCCCTCTCCTGAAGAACCTTCACTGGCTCCCTGTGGCCAAACGGTGCTCCTTCAAACTTGGCTGCACCGTATTCAAGTCCCTTCACAATCACGCCCCCGAGTTCATTTCCTCCAAATTCAGGCGATACCTCCCATCCCGTCACCTTCGATCCTCTGCCAACAATCTTCTTTGCATTCCACCGATCCGCCGGAAAAAACACGGTGGCCTCCGTCTCTCTTTTCTTGGCCCCACTTTTTGGAATTCCCTTCCTGTGCCCTTTCGTCACTGCCCTACTTATGATTTGTTCCGTAAAACCCTGAAAACCCACCTTTTTAAGCTGGCCTTTGAGTAATGCTCCCTGCCTCAGTTGTTATGTCTGTTTTGAGCGCCAAGAAACCGTCCCGGTGTACGTGCGCGGTACAAATTGTTTTACATAACATACATAACATTCATATGCGTACAAAACATTTAACAATTAAAATAGAAATTATGTTTATAACTTGAAGTACAATACTGAGGCTAACTCTTTACTAGCTCTTTACCAAAGTCTGTACCAGACATTAACGGTTCCTATGGAACATCTTAAAAACTCCAGTACAGTAAATGTTTGGATTAGCAACATTGTGTGGTGAACTTGTAACCTGTGTGCTCACTCAAGTATTCCATAAACTGTTACTATGCTAACAGGCAGTAAGCATTTTGGGGGTAGGGTTGAAAGGTACTGGCTGTACAGAAACCATTATATTTACCCAGGATCCTCTACATAAGAGAAAGGAAAGCAAAGTAAGACAGTACACTGTGTAGCAGATTTACAAGCCCCTTGCACCACTTTCGCGTCACTTTTCCCATGTTAACAGAGATGCAATAGTGACGCAAGGAACTTGTAAATCTGCCACATTGCATATTAAACATGCTTAAGTCTACTTCAGAACAGATGAGAGGATCCGACATAAACCGCAATTAGCGAGAGTTTTCCACTCGGTCCTCAAATCCAGGGCCGCTTTGTAAATACAACACTATTATCATACCTCCCTCTTCCTTTTTATATTCTCATAGAAACACCTACCTTGCCACTGAGAACACCTAAATTGCAACTCATTGGAGATGCAAGACGAGCCCTTAGCGAACCAGCTGCTAACATGCATTAATGCATCTTAGTGTCAACTAGTAAATAGGGCGATATAATTTTCACAGCATTTTTGACTTTTTTTAAAAAAAATTGCAGCTAAATGGCACTTGTTAATATGCCCTCAAGTTTCCGATGACAGAGCGGGAACCTCAACTCCCAACCTTCCATACCAAACAGTAGTATCCTGGGGTAGACACCCCGAGACACAGCAGTAGCCACTCCTGGGGGCCGGTGTTCCCCAAGGCTTTCGACTGCTCCAGAATGCTCCCAAAATAAAAAAAGCCCCGGAGGGTAGTAATCCCCGGGGCTTAGACGGACCTTTGAGCTTTCTCTGGACCCCCATTCAGATGTAATATTTTAGACCACATGATTTGGCCCTCCCAAGTAGCTAATTTTTAAACAAGCACAGGAGCCTGTGCTTCATTTTTATTTTTATTACAATGATTCCATGCACCCAACGCATATTTCTCTGTTTTTTCAACAAAAGAAAAAAAATTGGGGGCCCTAGGGATCCCTGTGGGAACCCTGAGTAGGTCTAGATGCTCAAAATGTTACTTACATGCCCCCTTTATACGTTTTGAACACTTGTCCAACTATTTTCTAGATCCTCGCTTCTACCGAGGCACAAAATGGCTACCAACACTTTCTGGTTTCGAATGTTGGCAAACACTTGACAGCTAATTAGCATGCATAGTGTGATTGGGAAGGTGCGCTTAGAGTGCGCGCAAGATGCGCGGATCCCCCAAGGTCATACATATATATGTATTTTTAATTGTATTTTGTAATTTTCACGAGTACTACTGAACGGATTTACACCACTTAAGCAAAAGGCGCAAGTGTAAACCAAGGACTATCACTTTGCCAAATTTGGTATAATTCAGTTCAGCCGTTCGGGCTGCAGCCATGATGAACAGTTCCTATGGAAAACTGAATGGGGAAAAAACTTTTCAGGACCCCTCTTTTTTCTCGGCCCGCTTTATTTTAGACCCCGGGATTTGTCCTTCCCATGAAGCTAATTTTTAAACAAGCACAGGAGCCCACGCTTTGTTTTTATTTTTTTTACGGCAGATCCATGTACCCACAGCAATATTAATAATAATAATAATAAAGCCATTTCTAAAGCGTCTGGCTGCACTAAAAATAGTGTGTCCCCGAGTTAGATTCTTGCTATATCTCAAGAGGCAGAAAGTTTTGACAGAACGAAGTCGAGGTCAGAGAGAAAAGAGGAAATTAGATGGCTGGAAACAGGTGAGTTTTAAGAATCTGGTTTCTGAAGGTTCCATTCTGAGGTCAAGCGGTAATTCATTCCAGTGCCTAGGAGCTAGGTGCCTGAAAGAACAGCCTCCCATCCTGGCTCTGCGAGTGCGGGGGAGTTTAAACAGCATCGCTCCGGACGACCTCAGATTCCGGGTGGGGCGGTGAATAGTGAGGAGCTTTTGCAAGTAGCTTGGGCCCTTGCCCTGGGCGATGCGATGCGTAAAGCATAGAGCTTTGATTTTGATGCGTTCCTTGACCGGTAGCCAGTGAAGCTTCGCTAGAGCATTCTTACCAGATGCTCTGCGAGGCAGGTTAAGTACCAGGTGGGCAGCAGCGTTTTGTACGCACTGCAGTTGGTGCAGGCCTTTTTTACTTAAACCTAGGAGCAGGACATTGCCGTAGTCAAGGTGGGGTGTGACTAAGGCATGGACAAGTGTCTTTCTGGCGTTGATGGGGAGCAGGTCAAGGGCTTTGCCGAGGGTTTTTAGTGTGCTAAAACACCTACCTGTAACTTTGCTAACCTGAGACCTGAAAGAGAGATCCGAGTCAAGCATCACTCCGAGGTTTCTGACAGAGTCGGCGGGAGTGGGAACATTGCCCAGTTCCGCGGGCCACCACATGTGCGACCAGGCAGTTAGGGATTTACCAACAACTAGAAGTTCAGTTTTTCGCTATTTAGGCGCAGACAGTTGTTATTCATCCATGTTGCCACTGATGACAGGCATTTGGAGAAATTAATGGCCTCTTCCGTGTGGTCAAGCGTAAGCTTGATCATCAGTTGGGTATCGTCGGCATAGGTGACAATATCCACCCCGAAATCTTCAACTATATGAGCCATATCCATATAGAGGTTGAACAGGGTGGGGCTCAAGCTGGTGCCCTGTGGAACCCCATGGCTCAGCTTCCGGGGGGAGGATTTAAAAGGGGGGCAGTGCATCTGGAAGCTCCTGTTATCTAGGAAAGATGTTATCCAGGCACTCCCTCCACTCCCATGTCAGAGAGGCGAGACAGCAGCGTTGTGTGCAGCAGGGTGTCAAAAGCTGCACTCAGGTCTAATAAAACCAACGCTGCTATCTGTCCTTCATCCACCATCTGTTTGAGGCACTCAGTGGAATAGAGGACGGCTGACTCCGTCGAGTAGCCGGCTCTGAACCCTGATTGAGTGGGGTGGAGGAGGGATTCTTCCTCCAGATATTTCATGAGTTGCCCGTTAACCACTTTTTCCACTATTTTCGAACAGAAGGGAAGAAGGGAGATGGGACAAAGATTTTGAAGTTGGGAGATGTGGGCATTGGGTTTTTTTTTCAAAGGGATGACCTGGGCTGTTTTCCATGCATCAAGCACATGGCATTCTTGGAAAGAGAGAGTGACGATATGAGTAATCCGATCGATCATGCTCTCCAAGACTCCCCTACAGCGATTGGGGGGACACATGTCACAGGGGGAAACAGACTGTATGCTGTTAGCAATATTCAGCAGTTCCTGTCTCTCAGGTACTTTAAAACATGTCAGACAGGGTTTGACGGTGGAGTTGTCTCTGACTTCCACATGTTTGCTAGAGGGATCAGTGTCGTCTGTGAAAGTGGCATAGATTTTGTCGACCTTGCCAACAAAATGGTCAGCTATGGAGTCACATAGCTCGCTGGAGTATGTGTCTTGCGCTTCGAGTCTGGTCGGGACCGTTAACTCTTTGTAAATGGCAAAGAGTTCTCTAGTGGCGTTATCGGCGGATTCTATTCTACCTTCAAAGTGGGCGCCTTTCACTGCTCTTACAAGTTTATGATATTTGTTTAGTTCTGTTCTGTAAAGTGACTTACATTCTTGGTTGTAACTTTTCCACTATTGTCTTTCCAAGTTTTTGCATTTAGCTTTGGCTATTTTGAGTTCTTCAGAGAACCAGGGGGCAGTTTTGGTCTGTCTTGCGGGCGGTTTGTGTGTCCAGGGTGCTACCGTATCTAGCGCGTTGGACACCCATCTTTCGTAACTATTCCACGCCTCCTGTAAGGTATTGCTAGGGGTCGGGGGGTTTTCAAGTAGGGCAAGTTTAAATGTCTCCTGCTTGAATTTTTTCCAGTCTCTGCGTTTCTAGGGTAGAGGATTGTTAGATCTGGATTCTGAAGGAATACCTTCTATTTTAAACGGGATGATAAAGTGATCAGACCATGTTGTTCTGATCGGGGAGGACACCTTAACACCCTCCCAATTGGCAAAGATGGGGTCCAGAAGATGGCCTAATTGGTGCGTGGGGGATTTGGATTGTAGGTTAAGCTCTAGGGCTTTCAATGCTTCTGTCACAGCTTGTGCCTCCCCACATTCAGAATTATCGTAGTGGAAGTTTAGGTCACCTAGAATGAGAATTTTTTTGTATCAAAGTGCCGGCTGGGTAACCAGCTCTATGAGTTGGTCGCCGAACTGTGCTGCCACTCCGGGCGGGCGGTATATAAGTAGTCCGTTAATGATGTTTTTGGGTCCTGCTTTTATTGTGAAAAAACCGCTCTCGCTATTAGGTAGCGTAACCTTCAGTAGGGTACAGTCTAAGTCTGTTTTATAGATAAGAGCTAACCTCCAACCTCTCTGTCTCTGTCTGTCTAATCTAAGTAGGCAGTAACCTGGAGGGGTGGCTTCGAGAGTTTCAGGCGACGAAGCTTCATCAAGCCACGTCTCGGTAAGTAATAGAACAGCTCTTCGTCAGTAGATCATGTATCTCTATTTAATGTTTCTTCATAGATCTGCAGTTTAGTAGCAACATTTTTAACTTAGCTGTCTCCCGCTTTTCCTTCTTCGAGAGTTGGAAGGGTATTTGCAGGTTTCACAGATGAGAGGTAAAGAGTCTGCTTGTAGGGTGTGGTAACAGCTATCTTTAAGTTTCGGGCATAGAGATAGTAGTTCCTGTTTAGTATAGTGTATCCCCTGTCTGTGAGTTCCCGTCATGTGCAAGGGAGCAAGTGAACCAGGGGGTCCGGCCCCGGACCCCGTTCGGTCGCGTACGGGCGCAGACAGGCTTGTCTTTGGCGCGCCTTCGGCGCGCAGCCGGCACGCCCGCTGTGCTCACCCGCTGCACGACCGGTAAATGCACATTGAAATAGAGTGGTGGGAGGCGTGGCCTCAAAAGAGTGGGCGTGGCCCTGGGGCTTGGCGCGCGATGGCGTTGATTCTTTTCTAAAGCCTGCGGCAGCGCTAAGATCCGCTGCGCGGGGGGGATTGTGCTAGCGCAATAGAAGGGAAAGTGCCCAGAGGCGAGAAGTCTTTGGTTAAAAAACTATTTGTTTCTGTGATTTAAAAAGTTGTATTTCGGCAATTTCTCCCGGCTTCCGCCTCAGGAGAGTAAAGCAGCCATGGCGCGTCTAGTATTCAGTGCGCTTTTAAGGCTGGGGCTGAGCACATTTCTCAGTTTAAAAAAAAAAATAATCATCATTTTTGGGCCCTAGTGGTTCTTGTGTGACCCCCTAAGCAGGTCTAGAGGGTCAAAACATTTCTTACCTGCCCCCTTTATGAATTTTAAACACTTGTTCCACTAATTTCTAGATCCTCACTTCTACCGAGGCAAAAAATGGCTGCCAATACTTCCTGGTTTCGAATGTTGACAACCACTTGCCAGCCAATCAGCATTCTGCGAGTGATCGGGAAGGTACGCTTATAATCCGAGCATCCACCGAGGTGATAGATATACATGTACATTTAACTGTAATTTTCTCAGGAGCTACTGAACAGATTTACACCATAAGAGCAAAAGGCACAAGTCTGAACCAAGGACTACAACTTTGCCAAATTTGGTGTAATTCCGTTCAGCCGTTCGGACTGTAGCCGCGATGAATGGATGCATGGGGAAAACACGTTTTGGGACCCCCCCTTTTTTTTCAGCCACCACTTAACGAATCACCAAAAGACTTTCAGGATAGGAGCAGAGTGCCCCACCAGTTTTTACAATTTCGCGAAGATTCGTCAACCAGCGCCAAAGTCATTCAAAATAGAATGTTGCGGATTTCCAATGGAAAATGTGTCTTAACTATAACTACCTACTGGCGACTGCCAGTAGGTAATAAAATGTAATATATATATTTACTTAATAGTTTTCTCACATAATTATTTTAATAACTTATAAATTGTTAAAAAAATTATAAACTATAAATACATAGATGCACATACAACAATAATATACATATAATAGAATTTTATATCACATTAAATAATTACAATATTTTTTATCTTTTGAAAATATTGCATAGCGGAGGGAATAATACTACTATTCCAACTCCGGAGAGTTCAACAGTAGGGAAAGTGTTGGATAGAGTAGGGGTAAAAATTACTATTCCCACTCCAGTGAGTGCAACAGTAGGGAAAGTGTTGGATATTGTAGGGGTAAAAATTGCTATTACCACTCCAGAGAGTATAACTGTAGGGAAAGTGTTGGATAGCGTAGGAGTAAAAACTACTATTCCAACTCCAGAGAGTGCAACAGTAGGGAAAGTGTTGGATACCGTAGGGGTAAAAATTACTATTCCCACTCCAGAGAATATAACTGTAGGGAAAGTGTTGGATAGCAGATGATTTAATTGATAAACATGCTAATTTTAGCAATTTTTTTAAATTGAATAACAAATGAATAATTAATTAACAATACATTAATTATGAATACCAATAAATTACAATTAATAATTACTTTAATTACATTAAATTACGTCCCACCATATTCCCCTATATACCCACAACATTTTTCTAAAATAAATTAACACAATTAATATAATAAAAAATCCATTAATAAAAATGAATTACCAATTATCAATTAATTACCATTAAATACAAATAAAAATTACTTGATTATAATAAATTACTTCACACCCTATTTCCCTATAAACACACAACTCACTCCTAAACTAAATTAACACAATTCATGTATTTATCTATTAATGAATTAATAAAAATGTATCACTAATTAATAATTAATAAACAATACATTAATTATCAATATCCAAAATTAATAATAATGTATTTTAATTAAATAACTTCCCACCCTGTTCCCCTATAAACCCACAACCCGCTACGGAACTAAAACACAAAATTAAATTAAAAATGATTAACAATTTCTAAACAGTATTATTTACTATAGTTTAATTACTTCCCACCCTCTTCCCCTATGAACCTAAAACCTGCTACAGTCCTTAAACGCAAAACGCAAAACTGACTTTAAAAAAAATTGCTAACTTCTAAAAATGTAATACATATATTTAAAAATAAATACAAAACACAACAAAAAATGTGGAGCACATACATATAAAATAAATAG
Source organism: Lissotriton vulgaris (assembly GCF_964263255.1). Taxonomy (NCBI): domain Eukaryota; kingdom Metazoa; phylum Chordata; class Amphibia; order Caudata; family Salamandridae; genus Lissotriton; species Lissotriton vulgaris. Next base: position 163,144,701 of record NC_141697.1, on the reverse strand, counting down.
TAAAATACAATACACTAATATAAACATCGACATTATTAACAACAGTATGTTTGAAAAATTATTACTAACTTTGATATTAACAAAAATGATATTTCGTACCTTCAGGTTGATATTCTGGTCACAGATATTCTTGATGCCGATATTCTGTCCCTCCGATATTTACAACTCTATATTTTAGTAGGTCAAGAATAAAACCCTCCATATTATGTCTGTTCACCGTCAGAAATAATGTCATAGAACATATCATGAGGGATGTCATATGTCTGGTCATAAACCGTTCCTAGTGGGGGCGCAAGTTATAGTTAGCACTGCTAACTTGAACTGCGTAATTTTATTTAGTTCAAAACATTAATGCTGACACTGACTGACCTATGCTTTATTCAGTGAATATATATATATATATATATATATATATATATATATATATATATATATATATATATATATATATATATATATATATGTAGGCGTGAATAACCTTGGACTTAGAATTCTGGCAAGGCGTGTTGGTTTCTGAGAGTGCAGCTATTTGGAACTTTGTTGGAATTAAATTACCGGCGTGCTCGGTCGGAGTGCGCGTCACCTCCCACGGGGCTATATATATATATATATATATATATATATATATATATATATATATATATATATATATATATATATGTGACATCATTTATAGCATCCTGCAGCATCTTAAGTGACATCATTAATTACCACACTGGTATATATATATACCAGTGTGGTAATCAATGATGTCACTTAAGATGTTGCAGGATGCTATAAATGATGTCATAGAACATGTAATGAGAGATGTCATATCAGAGGTAAATATTAATTCATGGGAAGGGCGCGTGCTATTATTATAGTTACTTGAGATAACTGTAACTGGTGAATTTCAATGATTTGTTGATTTAAAACTATTTTTGAACTGACATTTACACCTAACTATAACATTCTTTTATCCTTTGTTTTTTCCAGTTGATTTCCATGTTTTTTTTAATGTAAAGTAATACATAATCATAATTCTTAACTGTAATGTCACTTTACCCTTTGATGTTTCTGTAAATTTTTATGTTTTTTAAAAGTAAAGTAAGATGCCCATCACCATGTGCAGCATAGGGTTAGCCAGACCTGCACCCAACACCCCACAAGCACCCAACCCACCTGCAAAAATGTTTTTTTAATAAAGTTTTATTTATAAAATGAACATGTCTTTCAGTCTTTTAACATCTTCCAGGTTAGAAACTATGTAATATTATAATATGTAAGGTCATAATCAGTTACTCACGTGACATCCAAAAGAGCGACCAACACTCAAGAAGTGATTAATTGGATTTATTTGCATTTATTGTTCAGGTCAAGGTGCAAACATTGATGCGTTTCAGCTAAAATTAGCCTTGGTCACGATGAGCTATACCATTTTCATTAACATAGAAGACATATTTCCTGCACTGCTAAATGTAGCAGCAATGTGTAAGAAATAAACAAAGTCATCTCATATATTCTATTTTTTCATTGTAACCATGAGCAACCCTTATTTTTCAAAATTATGATTGCCTTATTAACCACAAAATCCCAATGCTCAACTAACTAAATCTCACACTTCGTCCGCTAGCTGCAATGCCACATAATCCTCAAATTAAATACATTGCGTGGTAAATCAGTGTGGCTTACATCCCTTACCAATGTATAAAAACAGAAAACAATAACGTTGTTATCAATCAATAATCAACAACTACAGATAACTATAAATTGAAATATAATATTATAAGCCTTTGGATGGGTGCAACTCCAACCATCTCCTTTAACTCTTAATTGGGCCCCAATGGGTAGAGGAACTGAATGGCAAGTGTGATATCATACCAACCTTTATCTAGCAATGAGACACGTAATACAAAACACCATTGAAATCTATTAAAAACACCTCATTGACATCCAGTTTCATGGCTAGGCAAAAAGACCATAAATCTAAATCATAAATATTAATGCAGCTCTCCATCAAAATGTCAACCTCTAGGTTCCAAGTTGTCAAGGACAACAATATACCTTCAATCCAACCATCAACATTGTTTCCCTAACCCCCATTTTCATTGGTGCATGGTTAAATACATTATAATTCATTGTATTTACCCCCTCACGAAGATGATGAAAATATCCTATGACAGAGTATCTGATATTGTTGCTTTTATTTTCCTCAGTTGTTGTAATATGCTCCTCTGGAGTTGCATGATCATACTTCCTGCATACATCTTCGGTAGGCAACTTTTCTGTATGTAGATGGGAGGAATTGGGTTTTGGTTGAGGGTGGTAAAACCCTACTCAAGTAAAATCCCCAATCTCTTTAAAGGTGAACTACAAAAGACACTAAATTAACCTGTGCTTAACCCTCTCATAACTTAGAATGCATCTATTGTGATGCTGCCTGGGAGGAATTCACAAAGGGCAATTGATAACTACACCTAGTCATGTGACACAGGAACAGGCTGCAGGCACCAACAAAAAGAATCTGACCACCGTTTTTGCTTCTGCTGTTCATTAAAGCAGACTTCAGATCAATGTATATAATCAAAGGTCTTGGCTTTTTTTTATTTTTCCTATATTTGCCTGATTCCTTTTGTTATTAAAACTTTACGCCATGTCCCTCTGGCCACCATTAAGGACGTAACCCCTATTCTTAAATTTCTAAAAGTGACATTTTCTGAATTGTGACTTACAATTCAATTTTACTTCAGGAGGATGTTAAATTACAATCTTTCAGATTCCAAAAATTACTTTCTAACTGCTTCCAATCAAAAGTTACCACTCACCTAATGTAATAAGGTAACCCAATGTTATCCTATGAGAGAGTTTGTGATGTTTTTAGTTTCACGACATGAACCTACTTTAGGAGTGACATTTGTATTAAGAAAGTAGTTTTTGATTGGCAAGGGGGTTATTGTGCCCAGTCGATTTGGCAGATTGAAGCCGCACACATGCTGCAATGGCAGACCTGGGACATGGTGTAGAGGGTTACTTAGGTGGGTGGCACAATACGTTCTGCAGGCCCACTGGTAGCATTAAAATGATCAGTCCTGGGTATATGATCTATCACTTTACTAGGGACGTACAAGTATATTAAATGTGCCTATCAGGTGTAAGCCAAATTTGCAATGTTTTGGGTAGTGAACACAAACACCTTAACTCTGGTTAGCAGTGGTAATTTTCACATAGTCCTAACATCTACAAAAATGAATTCAGAAAAATAGGAGAGGTAAAGGCAAAAAGGTTTGGGGGAAGACCACTGTTATGTTGGAATCTTACCTTTGTAAAGATCCAGTGCACGCTCTGTTAAGTTCTTTATTCTATGCTAGAATGTCAGGCGTATGACACTCGATAGTCGGCAGTTGTTCTGCCCTGTCGAGGTGATCGGATGCCAGGTTGCTTCCTTGCATTAAACTTAAGGCCATGTTTGTCGGAATTGTTTCTTACCTACTCCAAGAAGCAACACAACAACCAACCACAGGCTGACATGTCTAACAATGCAAAATAGGAGCTTTGCCATAAACTTCTCCATGTTTCAGGGCTGACCAAACTGTATTCCCGTATCCTATTTCACCTACGTTTTCCCTGGAGAAATGTGAATGGAGAACATTTTCAGCAGGTTTTCCTGCAATAATGTTAATCCTGCTTTTGGAAAAAGACACTCCTTTTTCTCTATTTATTGGGATTATAACAAGGCTCATACTGAGTCAAGATGTGGTTGTTCCCAGGTCTTTTTCACAAAATCCATCACAATATATACATAGACTGACACTTGATGTCAGACCTTTCCACACTTACATATATTCCCCTATTTTCACTTTACATTCTCTGCTAATCTTGTGATTTTTAAATGTGTTGCTCTGGGTTTTGAAGTGTATTTCTGCTCTTATTGGTTTTATAGCAGTTTTGGAATAATTTGTGACTGTTCAATACAGCTTGTGTGAGAACATTATTAGTACATTATAGGTGGTGACTTTAAGGCCACCTCATGCCCATATGTTATAGTGTTATGGCACTGAAAAGGCCCATTGAGCTTTCAACAGCTGGCACATTTAGGTGAAATAAAATTGTGAACCTTTCTACTTGACTAATAGGAAAATATGGAAGGAGAAGGAGGTGTGTGGTAAATGTGTGTGCTATATATTGTTTTGTTATTTTGTACATTTATCATACAAAGTTAATTTCAAGTATACCTTTTCAAGGACTGCCAAAACCTTGTCACTGTTAAACATTGTGATTGTGTGCATGAAGCTCAGACGCCAGGACGGGTTCCCTAAGCAAGCGCTGGGACGCTTTCAGGCAGCCATGCGCTCTACAAATCAAATTTCATTTCATTTCATGCCATCATATCTTGAGAGGAACCATTTCACATATATTTGAGCTGTGGACTGCCCTTAGCTCCTTGAGACTGGAAGACATACAGGATCAATAATCAAGAAATTGGATGACTCGCTTGACAGATGTACTTTTTACAAGGCGTGGGCAAAATGTGAATTATATATTAATATTTTCATAATTTCTGAACTAAGCATATGCATAATAATAAGAAGCAGACAAAATCCGTTTGATCATGGATTTCTCCCAAGAAAGTGAAAAAATATCCAAAATCTTAAGAAAGAATTGGAAATTACTACAGTTGGACAACACAGTGAAAGAAATTGTTGGCACCCATCCAACCATAACATACAGACGCGCAAAGAACTTAAAGGACCATCTGATACACAGCCATTTCAAGAAAAAACGACAGGACGATTGGTTGAAAACTAAAGGCTTTGTGAAATGCCATAGCTGCAAAATGTGCCAAATAGCCAAACAAACGAAGGAAATAACTTTGGCAAACAAAAAGAAATGGCAGATAAGACAGTGTATCACATGCAAAACCCCATTCACTGTTTATGTAGTAGAGTGCCCGTGCCCGATGAAATATGTAGGGAGCACGACAGCAGAACTAAAAAACCGCATACTGCAGCACATGCGTGCAACCATCCATAAGGACCGCTCCAACGCCATAGCAAAACATATGGAACAATCACATGAAGGTGATTGGCAAAAATTGAGATTTTATGGCATACATACGATTACCAAAGGTGAGCGGGGAGGTGATCGAGAAAGACAATTAAGGCAAGCAGAATCGAGATTTATCATTAACCTGAGGACCCTACACCCAAATGGGTTGAACCAATCGGAGGAATTATATGTGCACCTGTAAACAAACTGTATGATGCTACCGTAACAAAGGGACAATGTTTACGAACTGAAAAGCAGGATGGCAAAGTGTGCCTATCTGGAGGCAGAATATATTACAGAGACATCAGCCTATTGGAAGGCGCTTGACACAGTGACAAGTGAAATGAAGGACTAATATGTTGATTATGAACAATTGTTTTTGTTTGGTGCACTTTAAGTTGATATTTTGCTTTGTAACGAACTGGTAAAACTACAAGGACCAGAATCCTTAGTAACACATGTGACAGGAAGTAACATGATTTTGAAAAGAGGTTGGTTATAAATGTATACGGGTGGGGCAAACCCGATGATCGTGAGCAAGGTGGCGATACACCGAAATGCGTAGATCAAGTGCGCTATTTGCCCTATTTGATTTGAAAAATAAAAGGAGATTGCTGTTTAAACTCCAGTTGGTTGTGCGACCCGTTGTGTTTCCCCGGCGGGAAAAGTTGTGGAGAGATTAAGCGGCATGGTTCAGCCGCAGGACAACGCACATGCATGAGCGCTGCACAAATCCAGAGCAGGAACCGTTGTGGAGGTGATCAAACACAGAACAGCTTATATTTTCACAGATATACTAACACATACTTACTCACTTATACAATCAAATCCTTCATCCATACTCTTATACATCCTCTCATTCTTCAATATGTAAAACATATTTAAACTTTACAAAAACACACAGACACTGGATGATGTCATCAGTGATGTCACTGACCATGTCATGAATGATGTAATATGTGACATCATCAGCATTGGATTGCGGATGCGCGAAATATATAATTAGTGCACCTAACTATATGTCGAATTTCATTGGTTTTATATCAATAAAATGTCCAGCTAACTATATAGGAGGAATTTCAATGTTTTTTTATATGTTAATTCCTAACTATATAAGGCCTAAAACCTATGGTTTTTTTAATGAATTTCATTGGTTTTTTAAAGGCTAATTCCTAACTATATATAGTGTATAACCTATGGTTTTTTCAGTGAATTTCATTGGTTTTTTAAAAGCTAATATATAGATATATAAGGCCAGAAACCTATGGTTTATTCAGTGAATTTGCAAGGTTTTGAAAATGCTAATTCTATTAGCGGATAACGTTTAAATATGTTACTATCCTTGTGGGACCACCTGAGCAGCCCTAGGGATCCGATTTTTGATGCATGAACGATGGTTGGATGCATGATGGATGAATGATTGTTGGGTGGATGCATGGATGGATGCATGCATGATAGATGGGAGAATGGATGCATGAATGATGGATGGATGCAGGATGGATGGATGGGTGGGTGGATGGATGGGGTGCATGAATGGTGGGTGGGAGGGTGGGTGGGTGTTGGATGGATGCATGATTGTTGGCTGGAACATGGATGGATGGCTGGTGAATGCATGATGGTTATTTAAGCACAGTAGTGGCTGAAAACCATAGCTGGCAAGGTTTCAGATTGCTGTGTGTGGCATTTTCATACATTCACCGTAATTATGAGTGACATTTCAACAAATATGAGGGACACTTTGTCGCAACCAAAATCAAGCAATGAAAAACAGGAAAACATATAAATATGAGCAGTTAAACCCATTTCAGCAACAAGACATTCTAAGAAGATGTTAAAACTGCTGGAAAGCAAAGCACCAGAAACTGAAGCACCTAGTCCTGTTCTAAACTGTTCGTACTGTTATACAAAACAAGGACTCGTGTCTTCACCAGTCATTTATAGTGTGTGCTGTGCCACTGTAAACAAAAGAATGTTTCTGTAAATTTTAGTGGTCAGTTATTGTAGTGGGTTAGATAATCTTTTTCAAAAAACTGCAGTTTGCTTGCCACTTGCTCACCTCAGGTACAGAGAATAACGACTGCTGTAGTGGGGGATAAACAGAGAGGGAGGCGGATAAGGACTGTTTTTCATGGGTCCTCCCACTTGAAAGCAGTAGCACACCTCAACGTTCGCTGGGGTATGGAATGTAGCCACACTGTGGTTGTAGCGCGGGGGTAGCCAGGGACTGAGCCGGCAAATGGCCCATCCTCTCTCGGTGCGCAGGCAGCTGAAGAAAAGGACAGAAAGCCCGCCAGCAGGCTCTCGCCTCCCGCGCGGTCTCTGCCTGTCTCCTCCCTCAGTTTGAGGGAAAGTGCTGTGACCGCGCTCCACTGACAGCACCAGAGGGAGGCGGCCAGCGCTCCCTCCGCGGCAGGCACCGGACCTCCTTGGGCTGACATGACGGGCTGACCTGCTCCCAAAGCGGACCGAGCCGAGTCATGATGAAGGGCGGGGGCGGGCATTGCCGGCCGCGCTGGGATTGGCCGGCCGGCCCCAGCACTTCCGGGTCACCGCGGGCAGCGCGGCAGCCCGATTTTAGGCAGGCAGGCGGGGACCAAAACGAGCTGGGCAGTCAGCTGGGCAGTCAGCCGCAGATGACGCTTCTCTTACAGGTGGCAGGGCTCCCTCCCATCACGGGAGCCCTGCAAAGTCAGCCGCCATCTTCCTTCTTCCCCCTCGCGGCGGGGGCAGGCATTTCCAGCCGGCCGCGCTGGGATTGGCCAGCCGGCCCCAGCACTTCCGGGTCGCCGCGGGCAGCGCGGCGGCCCCATTTCAGGCAGGCAGGCGGGGACAGTGCGCGCACGCGTGCGCGCTTATAGATATATAATTGATTTTAAATGCAATTTTCTCAGCAAATACGGGACGGATTTACATCATTTTAAAAAAAGCGTAATCTGCGAACCAGTCTCTTCCATTTTACCAAGTTTCAAATAATTCCGTTCAGCCGTTCGGGCTGTAGCCGAGTCTAAAGGTCCTATGGAAATTAACATGGGGAAAACACGTTTTGGGACCCCCCTTTTTTCTCAGCCCCCACTTGACGAATCCCCCCCAAATTTTCAGGGAAGGAGCGGAGCGGAGCAAGCCATCTTCTTTGAGAAGCGCCAAAGTTATTCCCAATAGAATGTTGGGGATTTCCTATGGAAACAGGTCCTAACTATATATACCTACTGGCTTCAGGGGTGCATTATTGGTGTAAGGGACAGCCCCTACTCTACTGTGGCTTCAATTAAGTCAGCGGCAGCAGTCCGAGGGGACTCAGTGAGGTGACCGTGGCATTTGGAAATTCCAATGGGGGATACCTGTAGCACTCACCTGCAAAATTTAAACCAGCCCGCACCAACGTGTTTTCTCTGCTCCCCGTGCTGTCAACCTGGATACATGAACATGATGTACTCTGGGAGTTGTAGTTGGGACATTACACAAAACGAACAACAGGTGTGCTGAACATTTGCCTACATTGGGGGAGGTGAGTTAAGGGTGTGGCAAGCATCCACGAAGGAACAGAATTGTGTGAACATGAAGCAGGACTCCATGCAGTGCAGGGCGCTGAAGAAGGCTTTGTGCTGAAATGCATTCACCGCCACTGCGTTGTTCCGAATTAAAAGTGCTTCCTTTCTGAAATCCCCTCTGGCCTCTGATTTCTTCTTGTGGGAAATTTGGCGATACATATATGGCGCCGGACAGGGGTGCAGAACAGTTGGCCCTGCTGCATTTGTGACCCAGACTACCTACTGGCAACACGTTGTTTACAGCGTCTACACCGCTCAGGGTACCAAGATGTCCGGAGACCGCCGATCTGTGTGAAGCTGATTTGGGAGATTTGAGGTATTCTATCTCTACAGGGGTGCATTATTGTCGTATGGGACGGCCCCTACTCTACTGTGGCTTCAATTCAGTCGGTGGCACCAGTCCGAGGAGACTCGATGAGGTGACCGTGGCATTTGGAACTTCCAATGGGGGATACCTGTAGCACTCACCTGCAGAATTTAAACCAGCCCGCACAAACGTGTTTTCTCTGCTCCCCGTGCTGCCAACCTGGATACATGAACGTGATGTACTCTGGGAGTTGTAGTTGGGACATTACACTAAATGAACAACAGGTGTGCTGAACATTTGCCTACATTGGGGGAAGTGAGTTAAGGGCGTGGAAAGCATCCAGGAAGGAACAGAATTGTGTGAACATGAAGCAGGACTCCATGCAGTGCAGGGCACTGAAGAAGGCTTTGTGTTGAAATGCATTCGCCACTACTGCGTTGTTCCGAAATAAACGTGCTTCCTGTCTAATATCCCCTCTGGCCTCTGATTTCTTCTTGTGGGAAATTTGGCAATACATATACTGCGCCGGCCAGGGTTGCAGAACAGTTGGCCCTGCTGCATTTGTGACCCGGACTACATACTGGCAACACGTTGTTTACAGCGTCTGCACGGCTCGGGGTACCGAGATGTCCGGAGACCGCCGATCTGTGTGAAGCCGATTTGGGATATTTGAGGTATTCTCTCTATACAGGGATGCATTATTGTCGTAAGGGACGGCCCCTACTCTACTGTGGCTTCAATTCAGTCGGTGACAGCAGTCTGTGGGGACTTGGTGAGGTGACCGTTGCATTTTGAACTTCCAATGGGGGATACCTGTAGCACTCACCTGCACCTGCAGAATTTAAACCATCCCGCATCAACGTATTTTCTCTGCTCCCCGTGCTGCCAACCTGGATACATGAACATGATGTACTCTGGGAGTTGTATTTGGGACATTACACAAAATGAACAACAGGTGTGCTGAACATTTGCCTACATTGGGGGAGGTGAGTTAAGGGCGTGGCAAGCATCCACGAAGGAACAGAATTGTGTGAACATGAAGCAGGACTCCATGCAGTGCAGGGTGCTGAAGAAGGCTTTGTGCTGAAATGCATTCGCCGGCTCTGCGTTGTTCCGAATTAAACATGCTTCCTTTCTGAAATCCCCTCAGGTCTCTGATTTCTTTTTGTAGGAAATTTGGCGATACATATATTGCGCCGGCCAGGGGTGCAGCACAGTTGGCCCTGCTGCATTTGTGACTCGGACTACCTACTGGCAACACGTTGTTTACAGCGCCTACACGGCTCGGGGTACCCTAATGTCCGGAGGCCGCCAATCTGTGTAAAGCTGATTTGGGAGATTTGAGATATTCTATCTCTACAGGGGTGCATTATTGTCGTAAGGGACAGCCCCAACTCTACTGTGGCTTCAATTCAGTCGGTGGTAGCAGTCCGAGGGGAGTCGGTGAGGTGACAGTGGCATTTGGAACTTCCAATGGGGGATACCTGTAGCACTCACCTGCAGAATTTAAACTTTCTTCAGAGGCATAGTTGAGAAGAGTAAGAAGCAGCTTTTCTTTGCACACTTAAATAGATATTCCCAACACCTGCGAAAGAAATACCACCAAAGGTGCTGCGAAACAGTGCCACAAAAGAGCACTATCCTGTCCTGGCGCAGTTTGTCTTTGTTCTGTGGTTGCAGGCAAATTCTGTCAGCCTTCACGGACCTGCATCCAAGCAGAGGACTTTCAGCACACTGCATTGTCCAGAAGACCTGGCGCAACTCTTCTCAACTATGCCTCTGCAGAAAGGATGAGACGATCCTAAAACGCGTCACGCACATGATCATTTTGAAAGACTGCAATTGTGTGGTGTATCTGCTGGCGAGCGGTGAAATGGAGGCAAATTTTGAATGTGCCTATTAAACTTCATGTGGCTTTACTTTAACTCTGTTTGCTGACCTGTTTTGTTGGATATATATATATATATATATATATATATATATATATATATATATATATATATATATATATATATATATATATATATATATATATATATATATATATATATATATATTAATATATATATATATTTATTTATAATATATATTACCTGCTGGCGGTCGCCAGTAGGTAGATATAGTTAGGACCTAGTTTCCATAAGAAATCCACAACATTCTATTTGGAATAACTTTGGCGCCGGTGGACGAATCTTAGCGAAATTCTCCATGAAAATGGCCTGCTCCGCTCCGCTCCTTCCCTGAAAGTTTGGGGGTAATTTGTCAAGTGGGGGCCGAGAAAAAAGGGGGTCCCAAAACGTGTTTTCCCCATGCAATTTTCCGTAGGGACCTTTAGCCAGAGCTGCAGCCCGAACGGCTGAACGGAATTCCACCAAATTTTGCAAATAGGTAGAGTTCGGTTCGCAGATTGTGCTTTTTGTTAAATGGTGTAAATCCGTTCAGTAGTTCCTGAGAAAATCAAAAGTAAAATCATAGTGATATCTAGAGACGAAGTACTGTACGCGTACAATTACGAGCACGAGCTGCATGCTGATTGGCTGCCTTCAGAGACGTGTAAAGAGGCCATGCCCCTTTTTACACCTCTCTGCAACGTAGCCTCATGGCGCATACTGGAGGTACCTGGTGGGCTAGTTGGCCCCCAGGAACCCCCAGTATTCAAGGGGAATTAGTTCCCCCTCTGCAAAAGCGCCAGGGGGCTGCCTTGTAGAGACGTGTAAAGAGGCCACCCCCCTTTTTACACCTCTCTGCAAGGCAGCCCCATGGCACATACTGGAGGTTCCGGGTGGGCTAGATGACCCCCAGCGACCCCCAATATGCAAGGGGAATTAGTTCCCCCCCTGTAAACGCGCCAGGGGGCTGCGTTTCAGAGAGGTTTAAAAAGGGGCGTGGCCTTAGAACACCTCTCTTCAACGCAGCCTCCTTTTGCTGAGGGGGAACTAATTCACCTTGAATACTGGGGGTCCCTGGAGGCCAACTAGCCCACCAGGAACCTCCAGTATGCGCCAGGGGGCTGCCTTGCAGAAAGGTGTAAAAAGGGGTGTGGCCTCTTTACACGTCTCCGCAAGGCAACCCCCTGGCGCATTTATAAAGGGGAAACTAATTCCCCTTGAATACTGGGGGTCCCTGGGGGCCAACTAGCCCACCAGGAATTACTGGAGCATACTGGAGGTTCCTGCTGGGCTAGCTGGCCCCCAGGGACCACCAATGTGCAAGGAGAATTAGTTCCCCCTCTTTAAACGTGCCAGGGGGCTGCGAAGCAGAGAGGTGTAAAAAGGGGCATGGCCTCTGAACACCTCTCTGCAACGCAGCCCCCTAGCGCATACTGGAGGATCCTGGTGGGCTAGTTGGCCCCCAGAGACCACCAGTATGCAGGGGGAATTAGTTCCCCCTCTGCAAACGTGCCAGGGGGCTGCCTTGCAGAGAGGGGTAAAAAGGGTTGGGGCCTCAGAACACCTCTCTGCAGCGCAGCCCCCTGGCGCATACTGGAGGTTCCTGGTGGGCTAGTTCGCCCCCAGGGACCCCCAGTATGCAAGGGGAATTAGTTCCCCCTCTGCAAACGGGCCAGAGGGCTGCGTTGCAGAGAGGTGTAATGAGGCCACGCCCCTTTTTATACCTCTCTGCAACGCAGCCCCCTGGCGCATACTGGAGGTTCCTGGTGGGCTAGTTGGCCTCCAGGGACCCCCAGTATGCAAGGGGACTTAATCCCCCAACTTAGAACACGCTATTGGGTTGGGGCTTGAGGTGATTTGTGTGTATACATGCCCTCTGGAGCGTTTTAAGTTGGGGAATTAATTCTTTTTCAATCCAGAGGCCCCCTAGGGGTCAACTAGTCCAACAGGGACCTCCATTAAGCGCCACGGAGCTGCGTTGCAGAGTGTTGTAAAAAGGGGGCGTGCCCTCTGAACACCTCTCTGCAACACAGCTTCCTGACGCATACTGGAGGTACCTGGTGGGCTAGTTGGCTCACAGGGGACCTCAGGATTGAAGAGGATTTAATTCCCCAATCTAAGACGCGCCACAGGGGGTGTTTGCACACATGTCACCTCAGGCCCGCCCCCTTCCTTCACTTTTGAGCACAATATTCCTCTAAAATCAGCAGAACTACGAATTCTGATTTGCTCACCTGTTACCACGAGAGACGTCAGTGCTGCATCTTTGAGCTCAGTACGGACCCTGAAAAGTAAGTAAATCTAAGCGTACTAACAGTAACTTGAATTTCCTTCCATAGGCTAACATTGACTGGTTTCACTTGGAAATGCCGCTAAATGTGGAATTTTTGAACTTTAACAAATTCCTCTAAAAGCAGCTGAACTGCGAATTCTGATTTACTCACCTCAGTGCTGCATCTTTGAGCCCAGTACTGATCCTGAAAAGTAATTCTAACCATACTTACCAGTAACTTGAATTTCCTTCCATAGGAATCCATTGTCTGGTTTTCACCAGAAAAGTTTCTGTGTCTATTTTCACAAACTAAAAATATTCCTAAAAAATCGCCTATATGACTTAAACACATTCTTTCATCTGTTTACAGGAGATGCACCAGTACTGGAACCAGGATCCATCACTGAGTAAGAAAAAGTCATGATAACACTACTTACCTGCTAAGTGAATTTCCTCCCATAGGATAACATTGGTGAT